>NC_136058.1:453110376-454310376 GCF_964261635.1 Lissotriton helveticus | reverse complement strand
AGACAGTGGAGTTGGGTCTAACCGGTTTGCCGCGAGGCAGAGTCGCTATACCGCCATTGCGATAAAAACCCACTTACGTTCTGCCTCAATCACCGGTTGGTTAGAAATCCCCAACATAATAGTCTGGGGGGTCAGTACCATTGGATAGCCCAGAATCTGTTCTACGCGCTGTTCGATTTGGACTTTTAATTGAAACAAACTGGGACAGGTGGCAAACATATGTGTACTGTCAGCTGCCAGCAATCCACATCGAGAACAGTTTATCCCGGAAGTCCCCCCATCTATTATTATTAATATTTATTTAACTTATAAGGCGCACAGCTACCCGCAGTGAGCTTCCCGGCGCCAAGGGACAGAACAAAAGAGGGAAGAGAGAGCAACCGTAAATCATTGCCAAAAGAGCCAAGTTTTGAGTCCTTTGTGGAAACGAGAAAGATTGGTTTCAGTTTTTAGAACAACGGGCAGGGCATTCCAGAACTTAGGACCCAGGTGGGAAAATGAGCGGCCACCCATCTTCACCAACCTAAATCTCGGAGTCACAAAATCACCTTTACCAGAAGATCTAAGGGAACGAGTAGGATGATAGGCTTGGATGAGTTCTTGTAAGTATATAGGGGCCGTGCCTTCTTTAATCTTAAATATGTAGCAGAGAGCCTTGAACCTAATTCGACTGGCAATCCTAAGCCAGTGAAGATCATGGAGTGATTGAGAGATGGAGGCTGTCAGTGGAACATGACATAGAAGTCGTGCGGCCGCATTCTGCACAACCTGAAGTTTTTTTTAAAGTTTCTTGATCAGCTCCTAAATAGAGGACGTTACCATAGTCCAGACGGGAAACAACTAACGCCTGGACCACCGTCCTCTGTGTAGAGACAGGGAGCATCCAGAGGATTTTGTGGAGCCATCTTAAAATAGTAAAGCAGATAGAGGCCACCTTTACTACCTGCTGCCGCATAGTAAGATTCTCATCAATGAGAAATCCGAGGTTGCGAACCTGGGCGACAGGTTTGGGAGTGAAGCCCATTTCTTTAGGCCAGTGTTGAGGGCCCCATGGTTCTCTCCCTTTGCCCAAGATGACAACCTCAATCTTATCTCCATTAAGTTTTAGAAAATTACTGCGCATCCACTCAGAGACCTTAATCAGTCCTTGTTTAAGAACTGAGATGTTGCCATCTTCCACATTAGAAAGGGAAAAGATAATTTGCGTATCATTAGCGTACGAGAATAAAGTAAGGCCAGCTTCCTCCACAATAGTGGCCAGGGGTCTAACGTAGATATTAAACAGTAAAGGACTCAGGATAGACCCCTGAGGTACACCATACGTGGAAGAGCAAATTGTGGAAGAGGCTTTCGCCGAAAAGACCTGGAAAGTGCGGCTACTTAAAAAGGAAGCCACCCAAGCCAAAGCAGGACCCTCAACTCCCAGAGACCGAAGTGATGCGAGAAGGATGGGATGTGACACCGCATCGAAAGCCGCACTCAAGTCGAGTAATATGAGTGCAGATGTTTCTCCGCGATCAATACGGTGACGCAATCTCTCGGTAACTCCTAAAAGCGTTGTTTAAGTGGAGTGATTTGCCCTAAAGCCTGATTGAGACGGATGTAAGAAGCCCGAGCTTTCCACATAATGGGTAAGCTGTGTGTTAATATGCCTTTCTAAAATCTTGAAAAGGATAGGCAAAAGGAAGATAGGCCTTTCATTTGATAGATTTGAAGGGTCAGCTCCGGCCTTTTTAAAGAGAGGAATAATCATTGCATGTTTCCACTCCGGTGGGACAGAAGCCTCTCTCAAAGAAGAGTTAAGAAGCTCTTTCAAAACACAAAGGGCGTCCAGACCAAGTTGTTTCAGAATCTTAATCGGCAGAGGGTCACGGGTGGAGCCCGATGTAATACTTTCCAGACAAAGAGCAAAGGAAGTATCATCAAAGGGTAACCAGGCAGCAAGTTTAGTTACGGAGCTAGGCATGCTACTATGAGTGGGTTCGGGAAGCAGAGTAGATTCCCCAGGAGGAACAGGGGAGCCCAGGGAATCATGGATAAGCTCAACCCTTGATATAAAGAATTCCGCAGTTGAGTCGCATTGTGCCTTGTCTAAAATCAGGGGGCGGGGGTAGGAACAGTGTCAGAGCCTGTCAGCTTTTTTACCACTGAAAAAAGCGTACGGGAACAGTTTTGGGCATGTGTTACTGTGTTGGCGATATAGGTGGCTCTTGCCAATTTACACTGTTTATGGTATTCTCTAAGGGCGCCTTTGTAGTCTACTTTACGGGCAGGCGAATAGGAGCGCCTCTATTTCCTATAGAATGCGGGCTGGCATTATATACAAATCACACCAGGTTTTATAGCATTGTACCTGTATGTTTGCAGAGATATACACTGTTTGGCTATAAAACATAGAGTCCTCGCACTCTCACTGCCCAGCTTGTAACATCGTTTGCCATCTGTTAAAATGTTTAGTTAGATCATCCGGCCTTTTCTCGTTTACCAGTTTATAAAAGGATGAGATTGTAGGGTAACCCGCATTTATCTTATCCAATAACGGAACTTGCAACCACGTCCCAGATCTCCTCATTAAGAAGTCCCTAACCTGTAAATATTTGAAAAAATATTTATTCTCTACTTCATATCTCTCTTTTATGGCCTCAAAAGACATTATAGCTGTATTGGATATAAGATCCCCAATACAGTGTATCCCCTTATTCATCAAGTTTTTAAATGATGAGTCTCGAAATATTTTAGGGAAAAGGGGATTCATTAGAAAAGGAGAATAAATATGTAACCGCCCGACTCCAAACATTTTCCTCATTGCTGTCCAAAGCCGATAAGCACTTAGTAAGACTTTGAATTTGACCCTTTTGAAGTAGGCAAAATCAATATGTCGCAATAAAAGGCCCTTGGCCTCTATTCCGTAAATCATTTGATAAATAGAAATCCCTGATGTATCTACCTCACCCTGGCTTCCCACATTTGCCAAGTCTTGTATCTGTGTAAGGGTGATCGCCCAGTAATATACTTGAAAGTTGGGGACAGACCACCCTCCCCTATCTCTAGACAAAGTCATTAGTCTAAGGGCCCTTTTAGGTCTTTGTCCGGCCCATAAAAACCATGTGACTAATTGATCCAATTTCTTAAACCATACTTTGTCTATCCCAACCGGGATTGCATGAAAACAATGTAACTAATTTCTATGCCTAGATACCTGGCACTAGGGGTAATCCGATGATCAACTAACCCTACGTTATCATTACAGACCATTTGCATTTTTCCCTCATTTAAATGATATCCTGAGATCTTACCATATTGCTGATTTAAGATCTTAATCTGGCACAAATCATCCACATATCCTAGAATTTTAACATCGGCCCCTCTGGCTTGTATAGGATGGATAATTTCATTAGCATGGATCTTCCTTATTAGGGGGTCTATGTAGATGGCGAGTAATAAAGGGGAGCACGGGCACCCCTGTCTCGTGCCTCGTGTGATGTTGATTACCCCCGACTGTGCTCCCATTGCTGTAACATAAGCCATAGGATTCCTATACATACTTTGAATTGAGCCAATGAATCCCTCCCCTATACCATAAACCCTCAGTGATTCCCATAAAAAAGGCCAGGGGACCCTATCAAAGGCTTTCTCCGCATCTAGCAGGATTAAAGCCATAGGGTCTCCTGTAACCTTGGTATAGTCAAACAATGTAATTGCACGTCGAATATGATCAATGGTTTCCCGCCCAGGAACAAAGCCATGTTGTTGTGGCGATACTATTATCTGAATTACTGATGACAATCTATTAGAAAAGATTTTGGCGTAAATTTTAATATCAGTGTTAATCAATGTAATGGGTTGGTATGAACCAGGCTCTGACGCCGGCTCCCTTTTTTAAGGAATGTAACTATCTTGGCTGTCCGCCAAGAATCAGGGGGTTTATTTTCCTTCTGGACTACACTAAATAACTGAAACATAATTGGGGTGAGCTGCTGCTGAAACGTCTTATAAAACTTCCCCGGTATAAAATCTGGCCCCACCGCCTTCCCTGTTGGTTGTGAGACTATAGCACTTATTAATTCATCTAATTTTTAAGGGGCGTCTAACGTATCAGAGTCTTTGGGGGAGAATTTCCCCTTCATCCGTGACCAAACCTATATCTGGATCTCTCATACTGACACTCCGTGATAATGCCGCTTTTTCCTTTGCCCGGATTGCCAACATATGGCCCACCCTTTCATTACATTCATATGCTTTCGAACGCCAGCTTATATATTTGCTGGCAGACTTAGTTAGGGATATTTCAATTATAGCTGATTTTGCTATTGAGATCCGGGTTTGTGCCGCTTCAACCTCCCCCTCCTGTGATGTTACTTGAACGAGATTGGTTTCGCGTCTCCCAGTGCTTTATACAAACTCAAAACCTTCTGTTTTTCTTTTTTCTGAGTCCGCCACCCATACTGTGTAAATCGCCCCTAATGCCCGCTTTCAAAGTATCCCACACATTTTGAATACCAACGTCCATTTGGTTTGTTGCCACCTACATTGTATTTTGACTTCCAGGACCAATGGGTTATGGTCAGACATTACCTTAGGGAATTTCGTTATTCTAGCATTCTGTATCAGACATTGGGAAATAAAAAAATAATCCAATCTCGAGTGTCCACCATGTGGGGCTGAAAAGTAAGTAAACCCCAAGTCATTGTTTATTGTTTGTGCCCAGATATCTGCCAATCCATGTACCTCCTTTAAGTGTATCAGGGACTTGTAAACTCTCGGTTTACGCCCTTGGAAGCCCAGTTTGGGATGATTTGTGATTGTAAAATCTAAATTAATATTAAAACCTCCGCATAATATAATAGGAGATGGCCACCCCACCAACTTTACACCTAACCAATTATAAAGCTCGGGATCGTCCAGAACTGGTCCATAAATAAAACACAATGTAAACAAGTTATTTTGAATGGAGCATTGTATAATCGTCCACCTACCATACTTATCCACTGATGAACGTACAATATTGGCTAAACCCCTGCGTATGAAAATGGCTACACCTTTCGTTTAACTTCCTGCCCTGTCCAGGCAATTAGTTGGAACCCATCTAGCTCCAGTACCTTATTTTGACTGGCTTCTATATGGGTTTCCTGAAGACAGATGATATCTGCCCTCAGGATCCGTACATCCTCCCTTAACCTACGTCGTTTCCCTGGGTCATTCAAATTGCAGATGTTAATTGAGGCTATTCTGATACTACTCATTGGTAGATTACCAACATTGTCCTAAGATATAAAATCTGTATCAAATGAAAATACACATTTTCAAACCAACTCTCAAATATAGAAAGAAATCCTATTGACACCACACTTCCCTTCTCCACAACGGATCCATAACCCTCCCCCTCCGACCCCTCCCCCTTACCCCTTACTACGGCAAAAAAGGTCAGCAGACCCTTGTGATGCCTCCCGGTTTCCTGAGTGACCCCTAGTCACCCCCTGACGTGCCATCAAGAACATATCATAACCAAAACCAAACATGGGAAAAAACAAAAGCCCTCCATTTTTTTATACCACCATCTCAGGAGAAGAGATCCTTAGTTACGAAAACACCCCCTTTTTGCCCATTACTGCTTCCTCTTCTGAGAATTCTTATACGCCAACCATACAAGAAACAGAGACCCTGACTTGCACAAATAATGCAGTCCATAATTTCTTCAACCCCTCGTCAGCTCCTTTAGCTAACATTCAGCTTGGATCTCTAAAGTGAATACCCGGACCTTCCCTTGATGGATGACCTTAAGGCGTGCAGGATTCATTAGATATACTTCTTGCAGCCTATTTTTTGGAAAGGAGAGATCATTTGAAGAAGGCGCCATCTTCGCTCTACTGTTACTTGGCAAAGATCCGGCTGCACAAAAGGTTTGGTATTCGGGCTGGTTGATTTTTAACCATTAACGGGAATCTGTGCACGCGCTGAATCTCAGCTTCCCAGTTCTAAGTTGACAATTCTGGAAAAGCCGCCTTAAATAGTTTCAACACAAAACTTCGAATGTCATCTGCTTCGGCTTTCTCCTCAATGCCAAGCAAGCGTAGGTTATTCCTCCATTGTCGATTTTCTGAGTCTTCTAGTTTCCACATGATATCGTCTAATCTTGCATCATTCTCAGAAGTTTTGGCTTTAGAACTTTCAAGGAGGTCTTGAAGGCTGCCCTGTTGGTAGTGTTTTTGCTTGCGCACTATCTGCTTTCCTGCTGTCTGCTCTCACGTTTCGCTGTTCTGAGTTCTGGGGAGTACCAGCTGGCCTTGTTGGAGGATCTTCTGTGATTGTTGCTTCTGCTCGGGGCATTGTTGTTAGCACAGTTGGTGATCCTGGCGTTGATGTTCTTGATTCCCTGTTCCAGGTTGGTGGCAGTGGCTGGGTTGGTGGTGTAGGTCTCTGTCTATTGCAGCATCTACTGAGGGCACAGAAGGACAGGGGACGGACACCAGTGGGGAAGCTTCTTGCATGACTGCTACACATGAGCTCACTGACACTGATGTGACCAGCGCCTCGGAGGGGGACAGGAGTGCCCTGGAAGAATCATGCCCAGAAACACCAACCTCAACATCATCGGACTCCAGCAGTGACTCCTCAATGTTGGCGGGCACAGGAAGTTCGAAATCTGATGGGGTTTTGAAGCGCTTTTTTGGTGAGTAGTACTCTACTCCGGAACCCATAAGGATTAGTGTTGAATTAGTATGGTGAAACATGGATATGTTAGTCAGTTATTTGGATTGAGAAGGGTTGGGGAGGGGTAGAAAAGGTAAAAAAAGTTTGCATTTATATAGTGCTTGTAACCCTGATGGGGTGTTGAGACGCTTTATTGGCGAGTTGCACGCTACTCTGGAACCCATAAAGGATTAGTGGTGAGTTAGTATAGTTGAATATGGAATTTAAGAGGTGAACATGTTAGTCTGTTATTTTGATTGAAAAGGATAGTGGATGGATAGAGAGTGAAGGACTTTTTTTCTTTTTTTTTAGGTCATAGCAGTAGGAGGAGGCTTTTGGATGAGTAAAAAGGGTTTTTTGGAGGGGAAGAGTCAGAGGGAAGGGTTTAGAAATGTTTGTTTTGGGGGATCGGTACAGTAAAAGAGGTGTCAGATGATGCACGGAGGGTAGAGTAGGAGAGAGTCAAGAAAGGGTTATTTTGGGGATCCTAGTAGTGGTATGGGGTTTGGGATAAATGAGAGAGTGGATGTAGAGGATATATTGAGAGAAGTATAGGGTGAGAAATAGGGTAGTGCATTGGAAATGCTAAATTAGAAGAGAGTGATAAATATATAGATCCATAAGTACATTGAAAGTATATAGATGCATAAAGGAGGTAAGTATATGCAGATTAAAGATATTGATAGAGGTACAGGATGAGAAATAGGGTAGTGCATTGGATATGCTTTTTCTGGAGAAAAGTAACAGACACACAGATCAAAGTACATGGAAGGTACATAGATGCACAATGGAAGCAAGTACATGTAGACCAAAAATTGTTTTTTTAACAACCTAATTATTCTACAAACTTATACAAAGCAGTACACAAAGATAGGTACATATCTATAGTGAGAATAAATTGTGGGTGGGTATCACTGAATGGGAATATGGGCAGTATTTCTGGCCCTAGTCCCGACCAGTCTCGAACAGGCTCAAACAGGAAACTGCTCTTGTCCTCTCTGTCGTTAGCCTCGACGCCGGGCTGAGACGCCCGAACCCTGGCCTTTTATAGCCCTAGTAATCAGGTGACCCCCTCCAGCCAATGGAAACCCTAGCCCTAACACTATCCAATCACAACATTACCCCTAAAATCTGGAACCAGTAGAAGACCAGGACCTTACTGCCAATCTTAGCCCTGGTCCAAGCAACCAATCGGTTTAAAAACCCTGATCTCTACGTCCAATAGAGGCCCTGGCCCTACCAGAAGTTCCAACCCAAGTTCAAGCAACCAATGGTACAGGAAGCCCTAGTCCCTACTTCCAATAGAAAGCCTAACCCTACTCTTAGTCCCACACCTAGCCCAGCAATCAATCACACCACAAGCCCTAATCGCTACTTCCAAATAAAGGCCTAGCCCTAATCCCAACAACCAATAACACAGAAAGCCCTAGTCACTACCTCCTTTTTAAGTTATTTTTTTAATGTCTTCATCTAACCACAGACTCCAGGAGTTTTGACAAGTCGATTTATTCTTAACTGGGCGCCACTCGACTCACTGCATTTGTCTAGCCGACAGCGGCCTTCCTCTTGATTCCGAGGACTGGTGTAATCATTGGACATACCACCGTACCACCGATTACAAGATCTTAACTGTTTATCATGTGAAGACGACGCCCCCAAGTCAGCAGAGGAGACCAGATGTTATCAGGCAGTTCCTCTTGATCTAAACTTGTCATACGTAGAGCGGCTTTAAGACAACTTTCTCTAGTGGGGGGGCCGGATCCTTTCATCTGATGCAGATCTCCCTTCTGGCCAGGATCACAAGATAGAGAAGCAAACCCAAATGGGACTGTAGAAGTGATCTGGTACCATGGTTGTTCAAACCAAAAATCACCAGGCGGAGATTCATCTCTACAGGAGTTTGGAAAATATCTGTCAGGGTGTCTCCCACGTCTTTCCAAAATCCAGCTAATTCTGCACAGTCAAAAAACATATGGATATCGTCCACCTTATTAATAAAACACCTAGGGCAAACTGGAGCAGGAGCGGAGGGAGGTATAAATTTGGCGATTTAGTCCCTACTTCCAATAGAAATCCTAACCCTAGCCTTAGTCCCAACCCTACAATGATTGAATCACAGACCCAGAAACCAATCAGAACCCTCAAATACCCAAACAATGAGGACACTAACCCGAATCCAATAGAAACACCAGATAGAACCACCAATCAATGTACACACGTACCAACCAAGAGCAGACTGCATAAGGTCCCAGCAACTTCAGACAAGGTCTGTTGGCCAGGGAGTTGGAAGCTGCTCCTCTATTCAGAAATCTCCAAGGAAACAGACAGGCTCAATTCACACTTTGGACTTCTGCAGGTAAGGGCCTAACAAACTTTTGCTTTAACAATATTGTTTGAATAAACTTTAATTCCTCTCCTGGCCAATGTAGGAGTTGTAGGTTGGGCAGTGTGCAGTGTGTTGGTGTGACCTTGCACTCTTGAGGGACACCTACTTGTTGCTGCTGCCAGTTGTGAGTATACAGAGTGCGTGACTGCCAAGTCTGTGCTGTGTTTTGTTGATCAGCCATGTGTCTTGTTACTGTTTGTGCTCACTGGGCTGACCTGCTCGGCCACACAGACATTATTTGTGAGTTTTCTCATACATTGCTGTCACTTGACCCATTTTTGGCTCCAGTATGGTATGTGGAGTCACGCCATCCCCTATATGTGCTTCTGATGCCTTTACATTGTGATTAACTCCTCTATGTGTTTGTGTACTGTGCACTCCTCACCTGTCCAATACTGATGTATACACCAGTTCAATCTCATGTCTTCTACCCCATGGCTTGCCAGTGTGTGAGCCTCCCCACCGCTTCAAAGTGTGACACTATACTGTGGGGGGCTGATCTGTGTACAGGACCAATGTGCCACTCAGAACAGTTTCACAATTAGTTATGTGGTATTTTCTTCTACTATTTTGCAGTCATGGTTGCTCATGTGCAGTGCATATGTTTGGGCAGCACAGTCCTCTGGTCATGTAGTTTGCATCTGGGTCTCCCTGAGTTGTGCATCTGTGGGTGATGGGTAAGCTGTATGTGTGTTTGCTGATGTACTGCTACCCTTCCTAAGTGTGATGTTGTCTGTGTGCTGTGATGATTTGTGTTGGGAGAGTTCATGGTGGGACACTCAGATATGTGTGCTTCTGTTTTGGTTGGTGTGCACACACTGCTTGGTGTTCATGCAGTGCTGTCAGTGTGTGTTGTTTGTACTTGCCTGGTGTGAATCTCCTGATGTCCAGCTGAGTTTTCATTGTGATTGATTGGTATGTGCCTCTGTTGTGTTGTTGTTGTAGATGGATGCAATGTTCGGCCTGTGCTGGCTCTTTCTACTGAAAGATGCTAAGTGCGTGTGATGTTCTGTTTGCATGACACTGTGTGTGAGTAGTTTGTGCATTGTGATACATTCAGATGTGTGTTGCAAGTGTAGTGTGCATTACTTGTGTGTCTGTCACAGGCAGCAACGTGGATTCCTGTTAATTAGCTTGTTTGGAGTGCACAATGGGTGTTTGTCCTCCTTTTTTTGACCTGTCATTTGTCAGGATTGTGCATGTGCATGTTTGTGGTACACTATGACACCATGCTCACTTGTTGACTGGTGTGGTGTCTCTGTCTGTGGTAGCTGATTTGTCCCATTGATCAAAGTTAGTGTTCATGGTTGGCTTTTGATGATGCAGTTCTTGTTTGTGTTGGGGTATGGTGTCTGTGCATTGGCCCAGAGTGACAATGTTGTGTGTTCCTGTTCTGTCTAGGGTCATACTGCCTTCCTACTGTTTGGCTGCACATATCTGGGCTTGTTGGACTTCTGTGTATGTTGTTTGTGAGCTTTGTGTTTGTCTATTGTTTCTGTGTCTGCATTGGTTCAGGCATCCCTGAGTGTTAGTGTGATGTTTGAGGATACACCACAGGGAGTGTGATTGGTTGTCAGTGAACTCACAGGACATCATTTGCCCCATTATGTGTGTTTCTCACAGGTGTTGAGTGTTGCAGGTGTGAGGTGGGTAGAGGAGGGGTATGTGTGAAGGTCCTACTTGTGTTTGACAGTCAGGGAGTGTGACAGTGGTCCATGTGTGTTATACTGATGACATACACATGTCAAGTAAGTTGATACAGATGTGTGTCTGGTCACTGTATGACTTCAGACAATTCCTATCCTTCCTGTCCCTATGCATGGCTTGCCTTGATGTATCCCTGAGATGTTGCACTGAGGTCACTTTGGATTAATTTCACTCACTGTGCCACCCATGTCTGATTTGATGGCCTAAGGGTGGTGTGATATTTTCATTCTCTTGGGTGTGTTGTACACATGCTATGTGGCTTGCTCCATAGTTTTCCAGCACTGTCCACTTCAAATTTGGCTGGTCCATTTACTGTCCTTTATTGCTGCTGACCTATGGTATGAGTATGTGGCTGTGTCAGTGTGGGGTGTTTCTGAGTGACTTGACAGGCAGTGTGCACAGTTCAGTGGATATTCATATGCAGTGTGACTCTTCATTTTGTAATTATACTTAGTTTGCTTCACATGAGTGGGAGGTAGGTGTGAGGAGGAGGGTTGTCCAGCCCTTGAGCTTCTGTGCAGTGTGTTCCTCTCCACCCCCACCTTCCCAGTCAGTCTCTCTTATCCTGGCTGATTAACTGTGCAGGGGAGGCACAGGAGGTGCACACAGCATGTGCCGAAATGGGTGTGAGATGCATAGTGTGGGAAGGGTGAAGTTGGGGCCCTGTGAATATGACCGGACTGCCCGTGCCCTAAGTTCATGCCAAATGTGCTGAATCTCAAGGATTATTTCCATATGTGTTTATTGAAGGTGTGTTTTTGCTTACGGCGGCATAGAATTGATAATCAACGAAAGGCTTTCACCCATTCAGTGCACTTGTATGTCTCTTCTTGTGTGCACTCTGTGAGTTACTAAAACTACTACCACATTCACTGCAATGGTAAGGTTTTTCGTTTGTAAAGAAAAGAAGGTACCCCCAACTATAAATCCTAAATCGGGGCAAATAAAGCAATTGTAAGAAGCATATTTAGAAGTCAATTCAATTCAATAAGCTTTATTCGATAATCACAAGGATATCATAAAAGCACACATTACAATAATCGAATTACAATTTTAAAAAACACATATAAATCTATAAGATGCCAGAAAAACATAACTTCGCAAGAAACAGAGGAATTAACATTTACAATAAAAAAGATATTAAGAAGACTATATAGTCAATAAATAATTATAAAAAATTCATGTATCATATTGACTCCCTGAACCTTAGCAGCAATTTTAAAAACTTTTCCACAATAAGTATCACTTCCCTATTCTCCAATTGTTGTAAACGAACAAAAGCATCCTTACAAGACCGCAGTCCCCAGGTCTTCAGTAGAGGTTTCAATAAATATTTTCTAGGTACTTGATAGTATTTAGAGGAAAAGTATGCAATGTATATTAGATTGGGATGCAACATCATCACAAGGGCAAGGGAGCAGGTTTCGAGACCAATCATTGCACGAGGGGAAAGTAATTAGCCAAAAAAAGGAGCCCAATCTAAATCTGGATAGGAGCATTCTTGAAAAGCAATTAATGTCAGTTGCCAAGTATAATTGAAGACCCTGAACCTTAGTGATCCTTTGGAAAGCCAAAACAGTTTTATTGTCCTTTTGGATAGACCATCTTTTGGCTACTAAATGGTCCATTAAGAGCCTTCTCAGAGCTTTCCTCGATATGTGCTCCAGGCTCGATGGGTCAATGAAAAACTCAGGGAGGCCAATTTCCAGACACATGCTTTCAACGAAAGACATCCATTTTATGTGTCTTGCCCCCTCCAATTTTTGGCAATCAGCTATTACTTCACGATTAAAAGCCGTTTCTGGGGTAGTCCAAAGCTTATGCCATAAGAGAATGGGCTCAGTCTTAATTGTATCAGAGATAAACGGTAGCCCCAACTCTATGTGCGTAGTAAGTAAGTAGACGTTGACTTCGGCAAACCTAGGAGGTATCTGAGGAACTTGTTTTCTTCCTTCTGGATTGATGTTATTGTGTCGAACCCCCAGAGCCCTGCCCCATAGATTGCCGTTGATACGCACTTTGCTTTGTAAATGGTAATAAGCTGCTTGACTGGTCTCCCCCCAATTTTACTAGCAAAATCTCGAAGTGCGCCAATCACTCTTGAAAAAGCAAGCTTCCTAGCTTTTACAGCATATTTAGAAGTCAAAAGATAACAATGCTGGACCTAAACAATGAGCATGATATATTCAAATCAATAACAATAAATAGATGGCAATATGATATTCAAAGAACAGCCATTCATACTTAACACATTTTTATTTAGTCGATATCAAAAGGTTGTTTTTGAATACAATAAATACTTCCAAAATGTAATGGTTGTAACAGTTCATATATTGTCTTCTAAACACATTAAGAGAGAAAACCATATTTGTTATGTCAGAACAACATTTGTGTCATGGCTACAATTTCTTGTAGTTCCTATAGGGAAAGGAATGGAAGGGCATTTGTAGAGCGCGTGGCTACCCGGAGGCCTCCCAGCGCTGAGTCAACCGACACAGGGGGCCAGGGAACTAAGAGAAGAGCAAGGTCTTTAGTTGCTTCCGGAAAGCCATGTGGTCCTGAATAAAGTGTAGGTGGAGAGGGAGGGAATTCCAGAGTTTAGAGGCATTATATGAGAAAAGTCTACCGCCACTCCTGGACCTCTTGATCCTAGGTGATAAAAGGTAGCCTGACCGGAGATTTTGCACGGCTTTGTAAGGGTGGATCATAGTAGAGATCGTGGGTGGACTAAGTCTTAGCAACACTTTGTGTACAAGGCAGAGGGCCTTAAACCTGATCCGCTCTTGGACCGGGAGCCAGTGTAGAGTGCGGAGGGCCGGTCTGGCCGAACGCCTGTTGGAAGTCCCTGTAAGTAGCCTTGCCGCGCTGTTTTGAACGGTTTGAAGTTTCCTAACTGCGAAGATGGGAGCGCCTAAATACAGTGCGTTCCCGTAATCCAATCTGTAAAGTATGATGGATTGGACCATTACTTTCTTTGCCGTCGAGGGAAGGAGAGGTAGGACCTTACACGCCGTTCTCAAAAGGCCATAGCACAGGGCTGCTGTTTTCCTGGCTTGGGTTCTGAGACTAAGATCCTTGTCCAACCATATTCCGAGGCTCTTGATCTCAGGTTTTGGTGAAGGGGCAGGGCCCATGCATGAAGGCCACATCAGACTGGGGCTTAAACTGATGGGGTTACCCAGGATCATAATTTCAGTTTTTCCCCCCATTAAGTTTGAGCTGGGACTCATCCATCCAGTTTGAGATGTCGCTCAGGCAGGAATGAAGGATGTGGGTTTCCTGGGCGAGTTTATTGAGCCCTACCACTAGCTGAGTGTCATCAGCGTAGGTAACTATCCGAATTCCATGTGGGTCTACAATGTCAGCCAACGGGGGTATGTAAACATTAAAAAGGGTCGGCACCCCACGCTGAAGGACGGTGGGCTTGGAGATATTATTTCCTTCAAAAACCTGATAGGTTCTACCCCCTAAAACAGGAGGATAGCCATTGGAGCGCCGTGCCTTCTACTCCTATGTTCCTGAGTCGCTGGACCATAGTTAAGTGATTTACCGTGTCAAACGCGGCGCTCAGGTCAAGGAGTAGAATGGCCGCCGACCCTCCTGACTCCAGGATTTTTTAGCTCTCCTCAACCACTGCCAGTAGAGCCGTTTCGGTGTTTGGCGAGGTCGGAAGCCCGTTTGCAAAGGGCGGAGCAGGTTGTGGGTTTCAAGGAATCCAGAGAGAATAGAGTTGACATATTTCCCTGTTACCTTACTTATAGCTGGGAGAAGGGATATGGGGTGGTAGTTGCCCAGATCTGTAGGGTCTAAGTTGGGCTTTTTTAGTAGGGCTTTAACCCTTGCCTCTTTCCACTTAAGGGGGAACCAGTCCAGTGGTAAGTGAAGCGTTAATCAGATTAGCCAGAGTTGGGGCTATAAAGGGCAAGACCTGTTTCAGGATGTTCAGGGGTACGGGGTCGGAGGGGGGGCCACTCTTTACCGTTTTCGTGAAAGAGGTAAAGGATTCTTTGGTCATCGGTGGGAAGGTCTCTAAGAGGTGTACAGGATGGCCTCGTTGGGGATTTATGAGAGGGTATGGCAGAGGATCATTATCATTCTTGTTCTTAGTAGGGAGTGATTCAAGAATCAGATGCATTTTTTTATTGAAGTACTCTGCTAGTTTGTTACACCGTGTGCCAAAAGGATCAGGGATAGGTGCATGGGGGGGGGGGGCTTTGAGGAGTTTTTAAATAATATTAAAGGTTTATTTGCATGAATTGGATGCAACTAGGATTCTATTCTCGTAGTAGGATCCTTGTGCTTTCCTGAGTTCTGATTTATAGCCAGAAATGGCAAGTCTATAGTCCTGTTATTTGGAAGGCAAAAAGTCTCTCCTCCATTGTCTGTTTCTTTCACCTAGCATTGTTGTTTCAGGGTGCGTAGCTCTGGAGTAAACCAAGGCGTATTTCGGGGGACCGCCGTCTTCTTTAATTTAATTCTAGGAAGAACCGTATTGAGTGACTCTTCTATCCAGTTGGTGAAGTCATCATTGGCATGTATTGGGCAATGGTTAAGGCTGTGAGTGGCTTTTCCAAGCTCCTGGGACCATTCCTCTATGGGGAGTTTATTCCAGGGACGACCTAGTGTCGACGATGATTGTGGCATGCATCTAGGTGTCTGAGGTGACCAGAGCAAGGTAACCAGCGAGTGATCTGTCCAGGGTAGAGGGATGGGATCTGTGCCCTCGAGATCGGGCAAGTTAGAGAACACTTGGTACAAGAGATGGCCTCCGGTGGACGTGGGTGTATTAACTTTTTTTAAAAGATTAAGAGAAAGAAGGTCTTTGGTCAGCTCATCAGCGATGAGAGCGAGAGGCTCGTTAAAATGGAGATTAAAATCTCCCAAGATGGTGAAGTTACTTGATGTACTGGCTAGGTTGATAGTAGCTTCCAACATGGAGTTACTGAAAGACCCTATGGGCCCAGGCGGGTGATAAATCAGAATGCCTGTGAGGGTGAGGAGTGGGGAGACGATTATGGAGAAGTGGACATTTTCGCAGTCTTCGAAGGGGGAGCCCAGAAGACGGCAGGTGAGATGCTCCTTAAAGGCAATAGCGATCCCACCCCCTCGCCCCTTGTGGCGGTCCACTCTTTGTAGCAGGTAGCCAGGGGGAAGGGCTAGCACGATGTCTGGCTCCGAGCTAGGGGAGAGCCAAGTTTCTGTGAGAAAAAGTACGTCGGGAACTTGGTCTCTAAGTAACATCCAGATTTCAGCCGTGTGTTTCGGCAGAGATCTACAGTTAAGAAGTAGGAGACTGAATTTAACCTTAGTCGGGGTAGGGATGGGATTTTGAGGAATGAAATTGTATCCACAGGAAGAGCATAAGTTAGGGATCTTATTTGGGGGAAAGATTTTCCCGCAATGCGTTATGGGAGAGTTATTTAGATTCCTGAAGTTGGTACAACTGTATGTGTAACGGTCTGGGGCAGGTCGTACAGGGGTTCTGGCCCCTGGCTCCGGCCGGGCACGGCCGGGCGCAGACTGGAAGGCGCGCCCGCTGCGCAGTCGCTTGAGCGTGCACATTAGTAGATTGTCCGGGTTCAGCCACTGGAGCGCTGACCCGGTGATGGCAGAGCGGAAGTGAGTAAGAAAGCCCCGATCCCCTAGAGCTCTGAACATGGCTCTCTTTCCCCGTAGCAAAACACAGAGTTAGTGAATCACATTAAAACATTTTGGCGCACTTTAAAAGGTGAAAAGTAATTTGGGCAGTTCAGTAATCTCTTTCCAAGACCGCACTGACCTGCAGCCGCACCCGCAAGCGAGTGTACTGCTTCCGGCCTGTGTCGGTTACGAGGTGATCGCGTTAGGAGCGCTTTTTTATGCTTGCCACTACCCGGGTTCAGCCACTGGAGAGCTGACCCGGTGATGGCAGAGCGGAAGTGAGTAAGAAACCCCCGATCCCCTAGAGCTCTGAACACGGCTCTCTTTCTCTGTAGCAAAACACAGAGTGAGTGAATCACTGTGAGGAAGGTGCCTTATGGAGAGAAACCCTTACTGAATCGGCAGAACCACGACATCCAGACGCCTCTGCTCTATTTCCACAGGGACGCGGTCAGAGACATGCCCCGGAAGTACCGCCCTCGCCAACCGGAAGACGAAGCCCGGGACCAATAACAGGGGAGCAGAATCAGCCTGGAGACAGAGAGAAAGGACGCAGGAGAAGGATCGTACAGAGAGAAGCCGCGGGACCCGACCTACAGAGAGAAGACGCGGGACCCGACCTACAGAGAGAAGATGCGGGACCCAACCTACAGAAAGAAGACGCGAGACCCGACCTACAGAGCGAAGACTCGGGACCCGACACGCTGAATACCTGGACGCCTGGAAATCCCGAGGACGGTGAAGAAAGCTGGTGCGAGGACTGGTGGTGTCCGGAGGAGGCTGGGGAGCGGCCGTGACTCAGGAGAGTTACGGCGGAGCCTGGTGCGTGTTGGTGGTTCAGGGTTAACAGGGAGAGGGGAGGAAGAAGAAGTGGGTGGGGAATACAGGGGAGAGGCATAAACAGGAGGGAAGTTGTGGATAAGTTTGAATCCTGAAAGTTGTAAATTCCTTTTGCGACCTATACGCCTAATCAACCCGAGAACTTTGCTATAAGTTGCATGATTGTGCACTCTTCTTCTTTCCTCGTCCTAGGCACATAATTCAAACTCCTGATAAGGAGTTTACCGTTTTCTTTTCCCCATTTTCGTTCTCCTTATCTCATTCTTTTTCCTTGGCTTCTGGCACTCAAGACTTTAGACTAAGCCCACCAAATACCATAGAGCACCAAGGTGTGGTGATGGGATTATACCCTGCATCTTAAACAGTACAACATTCTGACGGCTCCTTTTCCTCTCTTTATCCTCCTATGAGCCTCCGGGGTGACCACCACGGTCAAGGGGAACCAGGAAGCGGAGCAACACCTTTATCTTGATCAAAACCTTCCAGCTCAGGGGAATCCTCAGAGGAAGAAGAAGACCGTCTAGGGACCTCATCTCAACAATCTACAGTTCCCTCTTTTGTCAATAAACCATCTTTCAAACCTATACTTAAGCCTCCACTCCTGTTTATCAAGCCCGCCCTCCCACAATCACATTAAAACATTTTGGCGCAATTTAAAAGGTGAAAATTAATTTGGGCAGTTCCCAAACTGGTATACGCGTTTCGGCTAGCGGCCTTCATCAGGATGCCATATGAATGAGGATCACGAAGTGACCTTATGGTTGATGCAGTATGTTTTCACAATATAGTGGTTCAATGGAGTAAGAGAAATAAACTTGCACTACATCCATGCTGATGCTCAACACTGATCTGTGTCTGAACACTGCATAGAGAAAAAAACAGATTAGATGGCGCTCGGTTTATGTAGTAGGGTACGGGAGGGATGCCAACGTACTAAAAAATATATATTCCTTATTCTCGGTAGGTCCGAGCGATGGAATCTACCGCCTTCCCGAAACCGGCGCATGGCTCTATACAGGTGGTCTGTGTATCCAAGTATGGATAAATACGGGCGGATGTGTGCTCACGGGTCGCGCTTATGATGCAACGTGTGCCGGTTTTCAGTACCGGGAAGGCGGTAGATTCCACCGCTGGGACCTATCCGAGAATAAGGAATATATATGTTTTAGTACGTTGGCATCCATCCCGTGCCCTACTACATAAACTGGGTCATCCCGAGCGCCATTGAATCTGTATTTTTCTCTATGCAGTGTTCAGACACAGACCAGTGTTGAGCTTCAACACGGATGTAGTGCAAGTTTATTTGTCTTACTCCATTGAACCACTATATTGTGAAAACATACTGCATCAACCATAAGGTCACTTCGGGATCCTCATTCATGGCTTCCTGATGAAGGCTGCTAGCCGAAACGCGTGTAGGAACTACAAGCAATTGTAGCCATGACACAAATGTTGTTCTGACATAACAAATATGGTTTTCTGTCTTAATGTGTTTAGAAGACAATATATGAACTGTTACAACCATTACATTGTGGAGTATTTATTGTATTTAAAAACAACCTTTTGATATTGACTAAATAAAAATGTGTTAAGTATGAATGGCTGTTCTTTGAATATCATATTGTCATCTATTTATTGTTATTGATTTGAATATATCATGCTGACTGTTTAGGTCCAGCTTCGTTATCTTTTGACTTCTAAATAGTTTATTACAATGGTAAGCTTTTCCCCCAGCGTGTATTTGCTAATGTCTTTGGAGCCCTGATGATTTACAATTTTTTTCTTCCACACTCACTACAATGGTGTGTTTTTATTCCCCTGTGTGTATTCACGGATTACGGCTGATCTCTCTCCTTCCCTTTGCAGCCAAAGTCACAGAGCGATTCATCAACGTCCAGCAGACCACCTACATCAAAGAGAACGCCATCCTTTACTCCTCCTAGTCTGGATTCCACAGCAACAACAGCACTGAGGCCACCTCCCTCGCTGCCACCAACGATATCCGCATGCTACACGACCAGAGCCACACTGCTGCCCTCATCCTACTAGACCTCTCCGCAGCCTTCAACACCGTTTCCCAATGCACTCTCGCCACCAGACTCCATGATGCCGGCATACAGAATACCGCCCTCGACTGGATCCGCCCCTTCTTCACCGGCAGAACCCAAAGGATCAGACCCCCACCTTTCCTCTCCAAACTCACAGAGATCAACTGCGGAGTACCCCAAGGATCCTCGCTCAGCCCCACCCTCTTAAACATCTACATGGCCCCCCTGGCCGCCATCGTTAGACAACATGGGCTCAGCATAGTGTCCTACGCCGACGACCCTCAGCTCACACGCTCCCTCGCGAAGAACCATGGAGACACCAGACTCAGCTTCCAGGAAGGAATGAAAACATCGCAGCCTGGGTGGACCACAGCTGCCTAAAGCTCAACTTGGAGAAGACAGAGGTCCTCGCCCTTGGACCCGCCTCCACTGCCTGGGAGAACACTTGGTGGCCGTCCGCCCTCAGAAACCCACCCATTCCATCAGACCAGGCCCAAAACCTCTGCACCATCCTAGACTCCTCCCTCACCATGACCCGCCAGATCAACGCCGTTGCCTCCACCTGCTTGAACTCCCTCCCTATCCTATGCAAGACCTACAAGTGGGTCCCCCCCGAATGCAGAAATACCGTCACCCACGCACTCATAACCAGCAGACTGGACTATGGAAACGCCCTCTATGCCAGAATCAACAAAAACCTGCTACAGAGGCTCCAAACCATCCAGAACTTCGCAGCCAGACTAATCCTCGGAACCCCACGACACAAGCACATGACCCATTACCTATGAGACCTCCACTGGCTCCTCGTCGAGGAGAGAGTTACCTTCAAGCCTCTCACCCACACCTACAAATCCCTCCACAACATTGGACCCAAATACCTAAAAAAAGAGTCTCCTTCCACGTACCCAAAAGGAACATCAGCTACGCCGACCTCACCTTAGCAGTGACCCTGCACACCCACGAACCAGTGAAGACGGAAGAGCCTACTCCTACATCTCTTCAAAAACCTGGAACGAGCTCCCAGTCAACATCAGAAGATCTCCCACTCTGCACACCTTCAGGAAGAGCCTCTAGACTTGGCTCTTCGACTGATCCTGAGCTGATCCCCCCACTCAGCGTCATGAGACCCTCACAGGTGAGTAGCGCGCTTTATAAACCCCTGATTGAATGATTGCTGGCTTCCTAGGTTTGATAATTGACTAAAGCTCTTCCCACATTCACTGCAATTGTATGATTTTCCCCTGTGTGTGTTCGCTGATGATTCCTTATTGTTGAAGAGTAATTAAAATTACTCCAACATTCGCAGCAATGCTATGGTTTTACTCTTTGTGGATTTGTTGATTACATTGTAGGTTAGATGACCAACTAAAGCTCTTCGTCATTTAGTGAAATTGAATTGTTTTTCACTTGTGTGGGTTTGCTGAGGGTTCTTTAGTTCTGATGACAAACTAAAGCTCTTGCTGCAGGTGTTTGATACTTCTTTCTGAGTTAGTGTCTCTTGGTCATGTATATATATTTGTCTACATCCCATGACCGTGCTTCCTGATGGGTCAACAGGGTGGATAAAAGACTTGTGTTATTTCCACATAACCTGTATGTGTGCGAAATTTTGCAGGTTTGCTTCCCTATTAAACAATTAAGTACAACGGTAACCAAATACCTGTCACAATCATAATGTGCATAAGGCTTCTTTGTGGGCGATAGCGTCTTTAGACTGGATAATGATTTGCACAGTTACGGGTAAATATTCAAATTCGGACAGCAGTTTCTATTTTAGACAGCAGACCTCCTATTTCCTTTACCCTTCAATTGTCTGCCTCCGCTCGGTTGTTCTTTTCTCTTGTTCCTTTGAATTGGCGTGAAAGTTTGCAATACACCTAGAGCACCGAATAGTGGTCATCATTTTAGGAAGTAAAGCTCTGCTATAAACACATCATGCCGATCCCATGATCAAAGCTGTTATTGGACACTCGTTGACACGGGAGGAGGTTTGTCGATGTTGCCTTTAGTTTCTAGAGTTCTTTTCTTAGTCTCATGACGCGGAGGTGCAGAGCTCTGACTCTTACATTCACTGAATTGCCTTTGACTGTTTCTTCCAGGATCTGTCAGTTTGTGTTCGGGTTCCTCCGTCTTTGACTGCACTACCTCTTTTTCTGAAGTAAATAAGATGTGACTTGTTCAACAGAACTTGTTGTTAAATATCGGTTAATGTGAACTATCCCTTGCTCAGTTTCAAATAAGATACAGAAGAGATGTCTTTTACAACCTGTAAAACATTGTGTATTCACATTCCAACAGTCAGAAACAATAAGTTCCAGTGTTCAGGAAAACATCAGAATAACATCGATAGGATTCGATGGGACACCTTCCCTTAGCCCACTGTCACAGCTGCTTGCAGTTCATGTTGATAAATTCACTGCAGCCTGTCTTTTTTGCTTTCCCTGCAGCCTGTCCCTTTTTGCTTTCCCCTTACATACCGGACAATATTGTGGGTCTTGATATGCTCAAACATTTTCGTGCTAAGATACGTTGTTCCCCAGAAGGTGTGCATGTTATTGTAAATGATAACTATCCCATAGTTGAGAGGTCTTGTGTCCTTAAATAAAATATTGCTTTGGCATCACTATCTAGTACGTTGTGGGCCATATCAGATACCGATGTGGGACAAATGGTTATCTCACCAGTCCATATTCAAGTGAAGGAGGGCGCTTAATTGACTCAACTGCCTCAATATAAAATATCTCGAGAAGGTGAAGTGGCACTAATACGTATTGTTCAAGATCTGATTAGAGTAGGAGTTGTGGAAGAAGTCCCTTACACTATTTGTAATAGTCCTATCCTTCCCATCGTGAAAAAAGACACTGATACTAAAATATACAGGTTTATTATTGACTTACGAGAGGTTAATAAGATTATAGTGCCCCAATACCCAGTAGTCTCTGACATCAAAACACTTCTTACTATGGTTCCTCAGACTGTAACTACATTCAGAGTGATCGACATGAAGAATGCTTTCTTCTTGACCATTAGATTAATGGGGTGTCACCCACAAAATCAAAAGGACCTGGGTATGAATGATATAAGAACAGTGGTCCTAGACTATAGATTAGATTGATACTATCAATAAAACAATTTTAAATAAAGAATGCGAATAAATCTGCAATTTGAGAATCAATCTGTATGGGAGAAAAATGTCTTGTTGTTAAACTCTGTGTATGACATACAGAGACAGTACCCAGAGGAGACAATTGTATACTCAAGAACAAGAACAAGGTAAGCACAGTGTCCACATTTCAAGTTTTATCAAAAAGCAGTCACATTTATTTACAAAACCGAAAACACAGTACTATTTGTACACGGCGCAAGTACTATAAGGATAAGGAGAGAAAGGGTGCTCAAGTGATAAGGAAGAAAAGAAAAATCATGCTAAAATACGTTTGCAATATTTACAACAGAACAACAAGACGGTAAACCTCCCGCAAGTTGAACAAAAGGGCCTGTTCAATTCCTTCCAGGGTAAATAATGGAAGGAGGGATGGGGACGGGGTAAATTGAGATACAGGCACTTAAAAATTGGGGGGCGTCGACGTTTCGACCCTAGTGCTCGCGGGAATTTTGATTCCTCGGCTGCGGGTCTTCTTCAGGACATACAGGAGGAAGGGGGGGGGAGGGGGGGACTTGGCCGCAATTCCACTAAGGTTCTGGATCCACCACCTATAATATAAAGACGAGGTGGGTTTTAGCCAAGGTACAGTTTAACTATTAGGTTATTGAAGAAAAGGTGAGAGGAGTACATTACCAATTGCACTTGTTTGGTCCAAATTCCGTCAAGTTTAATGGGATTGACCTACTGGGTACAAAGTGGGATATTCGTCAGCAACCAACTCCCAAGTAATTGCTGACTACAGTCGTGAAAGCCGCTCCCTATTTGTGGTATTCGTCAACTCACCTATCTGTAGGTCGATTAGTCTACGGTGGGTTGGCTCAATAGCCAGATGATGAAATCTGTAAGGGATGGACACCACTAATTAGTCCCAAAGGAACGGTGAAACCTATGAGCCTTGAGGTTCCAAGGTAAGTGTAACAGTGCACTTACCAATGTATATTGGGTCAAGGGTCGTGGCCTACCGGCGCCCCCACGGGCACTCCGGTGGTGTTGGTGGTTTACTGCGCCACTTCCGTCAGTATGTACAGGAGTAGGCGTGTTCGCTGTATTCACTCAGCTTCGTATTTGGAAGGAGCCAATATAGGTGTGGCCTAGGTAAAAGATATATACAAGGCAGAAGCATTTCATTAGTGCCTGCTTCTGTCCGTAGGAACCAGTTGGAAAGATGCGTGGGAAAACTGGCATCGGCAAACCAGTGAAATCTGGTCGTATCTCACCTGGGCTTTGTTCAAATGGCTCTTCCAAAGAAGGGGGACGGTCACTGATTCACCGTTTGAGAAGCGGGACGAAAGAAGCGTCCAGCCGCAGCTCCTACTTCCGCATCGCGGTGGTAGTCGCATGTGACATTTGTAACCAATGGCGTTCGACTTGGCCAGAAGTTGTAACACAAAGAGAGGACTATGTAGTGAACGTGGTCATGAGGCAAGCTTTGGCACGTCACGTTTACCATTCTATGTTTCATCATTCATTCTGACCTCCGAGTGACATCATAAAATTTGTCATTTGTCAATAACTGTTCAAATATATGTCATTATTCTTTGTATGTACATATTGCGTAAATTGGAATGTTTGTAATTATATGTCATTATTGTTTATATGTATTTATTGTGTTAATTGGAAGGAATATGTTCGTGGGTTAATTGTGGTCAACATTGAATACAAGTTAAGAAAAGCGTATTTCAATCTTTCTAGATATTAAGGATATTAAGGTTCTTATACTTATTGAGTAAACGCTCCATTATTGACGAGTTTAGAAGAGAGCGATATATTTTTTCAAACGAGTCCGCTCTTGCTTTCTGACGTGCCAAAGCTTGCCTCATGACCACGTTCACTACATAGTCCTCTCTTTGTGTTACAACTTCTG
Source organism: Lissotriton helveticus (assembly GCF_964261635.1). NCBI lineage: Eukaryota > Metazoa > Chordata > Amphibia > Caudata > Salamandridae > Lissotriton > Lissotriton helveticus. The sequence goes on along the minus strand of NC_136058.1, from coordinate 454,286,035 downwards.
GCCAAGTCGAACGCCATTGGTTACAAATGTCACATGCGACTACCACCGCGATGCGGAAGTAGGAGCTGCGGCTGGACGCTTCTTTCGTCCCGCTTCTCAAACGGTGAATCAGTGACCGTCCCCCTTCTTTGGAAGAGCCATTTGAACAAAGCCCAGGTGAGATACGACCAGATTTCACTGGTTTGCCGATGCCAGTTTTCCCACGCATCTTTCCAACTGGTTCCTACGGACAGAAGCAGGCACTAATGAAATGCTTCTGCCTTGTATATATCTTTTACCTAGGCCACACCTATATTGGCTCCTTCCAAATACGAAGCTGAGTGAATACAGCGAACACGCCTACTCCTGTACATACTGACGGAAGTGGCGCAGTAAACCACCAACACCACCGGAGTGCCCGTGGGGGCGCCGGTAGGCCACGACCCTTGACCCAATATACATTGGTAAGTGCACTGTTACACTTACCTTGGAACCTCAAGGCTCATAGGTTTCACCGTTCCTTTGGGACTAATTAGTGGTGTCCATCCCTAACAGATTTCATCATCTGGCTATTGAGCCAACCCACCGTAGACTAATCGACCTACAGATAGGTGAGTTGACGAATACCACAAATAGGGAGCGGCTTTCACGACTGTAGTCAGCAATTACTTGGGAGTTGGTTGCTGACGAATATCCCACTTTGTACCCAGTAGGTCAATCCCATTAAACTTGACGGAATTTGGACCAAACAAGTGCAATTGGTAATGTACTCCTCTCACCTTTTTTTCAATAACCTAATAGTTAAACTGTACCTTGGCTAAAACCCACCTCGTCTTTATATTATAGGTGGTGGATCCAGAACCTTAGTGGAATTGCGGCCAAGTCCGCCCCTCCCCCCCCCCTTCCTCCTGTATGTCCTGAAGAAGACCCGCAGCCGAGGAATCAAAATTCCCGCGAGCACTAGGGTCAAAACGTCGACGCCCCCCAATTTTTAAGTGCCTGTATCTCAATTTACCCCGTCCCCATCCCTCCTTCCATTATTTACCCTGGAAGGAATTGAACAGGCCCTTTTGTTCAACTTGCGGGAGGTTTACCGTCTTGTTGTACTGTTGTAAATATTGCAAACGTATTTTTGCATGATTTTTCTTTTCTTCCTTATCACTTGAGCACCCTTTCTCTCCTTATCCTTATAGTACTTGCGCCGTGTACAAATAGTACTGTGTTTTTGGTTTTGTAAATAAATGTGACTGCTTTTTGATAAAACTTGAAATGTGGACACTGTGCTTACCTTGTTCTTGTTCTTGAGTATACAATTGTCTCCTCTGGGTACTGTCTCTGTATGTCATACACAGAGTTTAACAACAAGACATTTTTCTCCCATACAGATTGATTCTCAAATTGCAGATTTATTCGCATTCTTTATTTAAAATTGTTTTATTGATAGTATCAATCTAATCTATAGTCTAGGACCACTGTTCTTATATCATTCATACCCAGGTCCTTTTGATTTTGTGGGTGACACCCCATTAATCTAATGGTCTCTTGTGCAGGTACGCCTGCGAGGGTTGTTATCGTGATTTGTTAATTGTTTGTAAATTGTTTGTATTAAATGTTGTGTTTTTGATGTATGCAATAGGTAACATCTTTGAAACCGAATAATTATATAACTAACCACCAGACATGGTCGATAATGAAACCCTAACATACAGTGAAGACTATATAAAAACACTGATCGGAGAACAGGGAGGGGGTAGCTTCCTAGGTAGACCGGTCAGCCTGATAGACCCTACATTAAGTGACAAAATTAATAAGTTGGAACGACTAGAGAAGAAGCTTGTAAGAACAAGACTTCACGGACACGCTTTGGCTCAATACCTTCAAGCCAACGTCATCCCAGTCGGGCTCCAGGTTCGAAACGAACCAGCAATTTTTGTGGACAACCCGGTGTTTAAAGGTAAATTCAACTTCATCTCCAATAACTGCTCCAGGCACTGGATGGTGCTTGGGGTTGAAACTGCATTAGAAGAAGTCACCCGTTTGATCAAAGAAATAGCTGACTTAAGGAAGGAAATTACTGAAGATACTGCCTTAAAAAACGCAAAGGAAACCTTAGAGAAACTGGACAAGACTTTAAAAGACTTTGATACGGTCACACAATCTTTCAAACTAGACAAACTAGCGAATGACATAAAAGTTTTTGACAAAAAGAAGGTCTATCCTTACCTAGCAGAGGGGTATTATAATCAAGAATCAAGGGGTACCTACACAACTAGAGGTAGAGGGGGATACCGGAGATACAACACCTTCTCCAACTCCTCAGTTAGCAGCGGCTCAGAGACAGACCAACCATCAACCAGTACTGCAGGACAAGAAGCGGATCAGCCTTTTTTAGATCAGGACACATGGCCGGACCAACGAGGACGGGGGCGCCCCTGGGGCCGACCCGGGGGTCGTGGACGAGCCACTTGGAAACAGAACAGGGGACAACAAACTTGGAACCGAGGGAGAGGGAAACAAGTACATTTCGGACAGGAGTCCCACGGCGACATACGAACACGCTCACAGCACTACAGATGGTAGGCATAAACACAACATCAACACAAAGCAGCCCTTTGGTTAATCTGTCGAATTATAACTTGACACATGAAGAAAAACAAGTTTTGGAAAAAGGTTTGTCTTTTGTCCCGACCAATCTACCTAACAGTTTCAATTTGAAACTGGAGCTTTTCCAGTTTTTTCGAAAGGTTCGCCTTAAATACCACTTCAATAAAATACCTAACAGCAACCTAATTAGCAGTACAGGTCTGAGACCACCATCAACCTTTACTCCTCCGACACACATGATGCCACCAAGGATCTTAGCCTATGAACAAATGGTTATGGGTGACATCACTAACTTACTGAAAGACAGAAAATATGTCAAATATAACATCTCAAAGACTGAACGGCAGGCACTAAACAACCTAAACAACAATAGAGAAATAGTCATTAAGCCTGCAGACAAGGGTGGGGCCATAGTAATACAAGGGAGAGACACTTACAAAGCTGAGATCCTATCGCAATTATCAAAAGAAGGCAACTACAGGAGATTACCCAATGACCCCACAAAAGAAATAGCCAGAATAATAAGAGACCTAACTGATACAGCCCAACAGGAGGGTATAATTACCAAATCAGAATGCGAATTCCTGAACAATCCACACCCTATGGTTCCTACAATATATACAGTCCCGAAAATACATAAGGACTTGACAGCACCACCAGGGAGGCCAATCATTTCAGGGTGCGGTTCGATCCTGGAACCATTATGTAAATTTATAGACATCTTTTTGAAGCCTATAGCAGAATCTACCAGCTGCTATTTACGAGACACCATGCAGGTAATCCAATTGATGGATACTAAACCCTTTGATCCAACCTGTGAATTACTCGTAACAATGGACATCTCGTCCTTATATACGAGTATTCCACAACAAGCAGCAATGACCACAATAGAAATGACACTAGACAATCGAACACGTCCACACAGGGTCCCCACCAACTTTATTCTGTCACTGTTGGAGATAGCTATGAGACGCAATTATTTTATCTTTGATGGCAAGTTCTATGAACAAACAAGCGGAGTAGCTATGGGGGCTAGCTTTGCTCCCAATCTCGCGATTATCTTTATGGATGCCTTTGAGCATCGATGGATACTACATGACAGCAACCCTTACAGAACTAAAATCACAGAATGGCGTCGATATATAGACGATGTGCTCCTCATTTGGAGGGGCACAGTGGATGACCTAATGCTTTTCCATAGTTGGTTGAACCAAAGAGATACCGATATACAGTTCACCGTTGAAAAAAGTAATAACACCATAAACTTCCTTGACCTAACCATCAAGGAAGAAAATGGTGTTCTATATACCACACTGTTTAGGAAACCCTCCGAAAAGAATACCCTCCTCAGATACTCCAGCCACCATCCCCGCAACCTCAGGGATAATTTGCCCTTTGGGCAATTCCTGAGGCTGAGGCGTAATTGTACAAAAAAATATGATTACTTCAAGGAATCTGAAGTCCTAATAAAAAGACTGATGGAAAGAGGATACCCTAGGGGCTTGGTCAGAAAGGCTCGTAAAAGAGCGTGGTTCAACGACAGAGAGTCATTACTTCAACCCAAACAGCAAGTGGAAACCACTGATAACAGACTCATATGTGTTACGACATTCAACACACGTAGTTCAGAGATCAAGCAATCCATCAATGCACACTGGCACCTAGTAGCCGATGAGATAGGTATAACCGAACCCCCAATGCATGCGTTCCGCAAGGGCAGAAGTGTGAAAGATTATGTAGTGCACTCATTATTGGCGCAGAATAAGATTGAGAGTCAAACAGCACTGTGGAACATCCCCCCAATATCAGGCCATTATAAATGCGGCAGCTGTAAGGCATGCATAATGACAACTGAATTAACAACATGCACCTACAATGACTATACCCACTCAATTCAACAACACACCAACTGCAACACAATGGATGCCATTTATGCCATAGTATGCCCCTGTGGTTTCATGTATATAGGGCAAACCACACAAAAAACCAAAACTCGCATCCTACAACACTGTAGTAAAATACGTTGCAAGGTATCAGGTGCACCACTAGTGGATCACTTTCTACAATTTAACCACCATCCTGAAAGTCTCAAATGGTGGATAATAGAAAAGGTGACCAAAAATCCTCGTGGTGGCAACTATGCCAAGCTTCTAAGCATTCGAGAATGCCGTTGGATGCACCTTTTCGATACAGTAAACCGTGGCCTCAATGACCGTGAGGAAGTCCTGAGACAGATGGTGGCAATTAGGAATGGATAAAAAACACTTTGCACACCATCTGATACATACTGTAATAAGATGACATCTGACCACAATGTACCTCACCCGAGGTCATCCTTCTATCGAAAGCCATAGCTTTCCTTAGATGTTGCACCATTTACTTGTTGTAAGAAATGGCTAATGAATGATAACTTTATGTATCAACAGCGTTTACCATTCTATGTTTCATCATCCATTCTGACCTCCGAGTGACATCATAAAATTTGTCATTTGTCAATAACTGTTCAAATATATGTCATTATTCTTTGTATGTACATATTGCGTAAATTGGAATGTTTGTAATTATATGTCATTATTGTTTATATGTATTTATTGTGTTAATTGGAAGGAATATGTTCGTGGGTTAATTGTGGTCAACATTGAATACAAGTTAAGAAAAGCGTATTTCAATCTTTCTAGATATTAAGGATATTAAGGTTCTTATACTTATTGAGTAAACGCTCCATTATTGACGAGTTTAGAAGAGAGCGATATATTTTTTCAAACGAGTCCGCTCTTGCTTTCTGACGTGCCAAAGCTTGCCTCATGACCACGTTCACTACATAGTCCTCTCTTTGTGTTACAACTTCTGGCCAAGTCGAACGCCATTGGTTACAAATGTCACATGCGACTACCACCGCGATGCGGAAGTAGGAGCTGCGGCTGGACGCTTCTTTCGTCCCGCTTCTCAAACGGTGAATCAGTGACCGTCCCCCTTCTTTGGAAGAGCCATTTGAACAAAGCCCAGGTGAGATACGACCAGATTTCACTGGTTTGCCGATGCCAGTTTTCCCACGCATCTTTCCAACTGGTTCCTACGGACAGAAGCAGGCACTAATGAAATGCTTCTGCCTTGTATATATCTTTTACCTAGGCCACACCTATATTGGCTCCTTCCAAATACGAAGCTGAGTGAATACAGCGAACACGCCTACTCCTGTACATACTGACGGAAGTGGCGCAGTAAACCACCAACACCACCGGAGTGCCCGTGGGGGCGCCGGTAGGCCACGACCCTTGACCCAATATACATTGGTAAGTGCACTGTTACACTTACCTTGGAACCTCAAGGCTCATAGGTTTCACCGTTCCTTTGGGACTAATTAGTGGTGTCCATCCCTTACAGATTTCATCATCTGGCTATTGAGCCAACCCACCGTAGACTAATCGACCTACAGATAGGTGAGTTGACGAATACCACAAATAGGGAGCGGCTTTCACGACTGTAGTCAGCAATTACTTGGGAGTTGGTTGCTGACGAATATCCCACTTTGTACCCAGTAGGTCAATCCCATTAAACTTGACGGAATTTGGACCAAACAAGTGCAATTGGTAATGTACTCCTCTCACCTTTTTTTCAATAACCTAATAGTTAAACTGTACCTTGGCTAAAACCCACCTCGTCTTTATATTATAGGTGGTGGATCCAGAACCTTAGTGGAATTGCGGCCAAGTCCCCCCCTCCCCTCCCCCCCCTTCCTCCTGTATGTCCTGAAGAAGACCCGCAGCCGAGGAATCAAAATTCCCGCGAGCACTAGGGTCGAAACGTCGACGCCCCCCAATTTTTAAGTGCCTGTATCTCAATTTACCCCGTCCCCATCCCTCCTTCCATTATTTACCCTGGAAGGAATTGAACAGGCCCTTTTGTTCAACTTGCGGGAGGTTTACCGTCTTGTTGTACTGTTGTAAATATTGCAAACGTATTTTAGCATGATTTTTCTTTTCTTCCTTATCACTTGAGCACCCTTTCTCTCCTTATCCTTATAGTACTTGCGCCGTGTACAAATAGTACTTTGTTTTCGGTTTTGTAAATAAATGTGACTGCTTTTTTATAAAACTTGAAATGTGGACACTGTGCTTACCTTGTTCTTGTTCTTGAGTATACAATTGTCTCCTCTGGGTACTGTCTCTGTATGTCATACACAGAGTTTAACAACAAGACATTTTTCTCCCATACAGATTGATTCTCAAATTGCAGATTTATTCGCATTCTTTATTTAAAATTGCTTTCTTCTTGATACCTATTCACCCTGACAGCCGTTATGTGTTCGGCTTCACTTTGAATAATCGATCATTCAGATTTTGTAGAGCTCCACAGGGGTATGCAGAGAGTCCCAGCATTTACAGCCAGGCATTGAAAAGACAGCTTGATTCTTTACCTGTGACAAAAGGGGTTGCTCTTATACAATATGTTGATGACAACTTGTTGGCTGCTGATATCCCTGAACAGTGTGAAGAAGGTACACTGTTATTGCTCTCCTTTCTTGCATCTCACCATCACAAGGTTTCCCGGAAGACATTGCAATATTGTAGGCAGCAGGTTACCTATTTAGGACACCTCCTGTCTAAGGAGGGACATGCACTCACACCAGATAGCATTTAAGCTATTTTAGACACGCCTGTGCCCCGTACTCAGAAGGATGTTCGTGCACTGATTGGCCTTACTTCTTTCTGTAGGCAGTGGATTCCTAGCTTTTCTCACATTGTTAAACCCTTGTTGGCCTTTTTGACTAAAGACACTCCGATGCCTCTCCCATGGACTACTGAATGCCAAAATGCTTTTCAACAGATGCGTCAAGATCTATGTTCTGCACCAGTATTAGGAACTTCAGTCTACACTAAGGCTTTTACACTCTATGTACACAAGAGAGATGGTTGTGGTCTCTCAGTTTTAACACAGACACACTGTGATAAGCAGCGTCCTTGTGCATATTTCCTGGTTGTCCTTGATCCACTCGCTCGTGCGTTGCCTGGGTGTTTTCGTTCTGTGGCAGCGGCAGCTGTGTCCGTAAGTCAGAGTGAGGGGATAGTCTTGTCACATAGATTGTGTTAGTACCCCATGCAGTTGACGCCCTGTTGAACCAAACAAAAACGCTGCACTTAACTAGTGCTCACTTGATGGGATATGAATTGACACTTTTGGCTCCTCATATCACCTTGAAAAGATGTTCGACCCTTAATCCGGCTACTCTATTGCCATTCCCAGCTACTCCGTCTCAGTCGCAAGAGTCCCATGACTGTATATCCCTTACTGAGGAAAAAACAAAGGGTCGGGTTGACCTACAAGATACACCGCTTTATAGTGTTGATGGGGAATTGTGGGTTAATGGGTCTTGCCTGAAATTGCCCAATGGCACAACATTAGCTGTGTACACAATTACAACACTTCAGACATTAGTTGAGACAGCCCGCATCCCACAGAAGTCAGCTCAGGCAGCTGAGTTGATAGCACTAAAAGGAGCATGTGAGCTTAGTACAAATTTTTCTGTTAATATCTACACTGATAGCCGATATGCTTTTGGAGTGGCTCATGATTTTGGGCAACTCTGGAAGGAAAGAGGCTTCCTTACATCACATGGGACACAAATACTGCATGTGGAATTAGTACGTAATCTCCTTTCTGCCCTGACATATCCTAAGAAAGTAGCGATTGTTAAGTGCAGTGCACACAAGAAAGTAACTGATAAAATAGGGCAGGGCAATGCCTTCGCGGATCACGCAGCCAATGAGACTGCAATGTAGCGTAGCACTACATCTATGTACATGGTTAAGTCACAGGTTGAACGTTGGCATGATGCCAGGCAGGAGGTGCTGGACATGCAGCGATCCGCCCCTGCTGAAGAATTAGACCAATGGTCTAAGGAGGGAACATTGGATGATGAGGGCTGCAGGAGGAATAAAGACATGACCAAGTGGAGATTGCCCACAGCCTACTTACATCCCATGATTCACATGGCACATGGGCCGGCACAAGTTGGAGCATCCTCAATAGCAAAGCTACTTATGCAAGTTTGGGATCATCCAGAGATTGCCGGCACAGCTAAAAAGATAGTCCAGTCTTGTCTGATTTGTCTTCAGTATAATACCAGAAAGGGAACACGAACTCCAACAGGAGGGTTTGCCACACCAACTGCCCCTTTTGAGGTTATGCAAATGAATTCCATCCAGCTTGAACGCTGTAATAACCTGAAGTATGTCCTGGTAGTGGTATGTGCCTTTAGTAAGTGGATCGAGGCGTACGATATGAAAGATAATACAGCAAAGGTGCTCCTAAAGGAGTTCTTCACCAGATTCGGCGTTTCTCGAGTCCTGTGGAGTGACAACGGACCTCATTTCATTGGGCAAGTTGTTGAGTATGTCTTGAAAGGATTGGGAACTAGGCAGAAGTTCCATGCTGCTTTCTACCCAAAATCAGCAGGGTTAGTGGAACGATACAATTCTACCCTCAAGCTTAAGTTGGCTAAAATACAGGCTTCCACATCTCTGAAATGGCCTGATGCACTGCCTTTGGCATTGCTATCCATTAGCTCGGTGCCACATACACAGTCTCGCCTCACACCGTATGAGGTAGTGTTTGGGAGGCAAAAGAATATTTGGGGGATTCCTAAGCCACGCCCTACACATGATGTACTTCATGTGCTGATGAGCGACTACTTGTCTCGGTTGACTGACAGCTTGCTTTCTATTCATCAACAGGTTCTAGAAGCTCTTCCTGACAGGTCGCAAGGTGATGGTCATGATCTACAGCCTGGTGATTATGTGATGATCAAGGTGTTCCAGCAGTCGAGCAGCCTGGAACCCAGATGGCACAGACCTGAGCAGGTGCTCTTGGCAACCAGAACTGCAGTCCGAGTGACCAAGAACTGGATCCACTCCACCCACTGCAAGAGGGTACTGTCCGCTTTGGTGGAACCTGCTACATTGACCGATTATCGCGACATCCTGGACACAAAGAGAGGCCAAGCTGCGTCACCTACAGAACCTGAGGAAGTCTTCCTGGACCATACGATCCCTGGTGCATCTCGATATCAGCTGCGACCCCGGAAAACAAAAACTGCATTGCTGAAAAAGACTGGTTGAGTCACCGCCCTGGGTTGGTGAAAGACTGAGCTACAAAGGGGGGTAACACTGTAGTACCATTCTCAACCCTCAGTGAAGAAACCAGCGGCTGCCCAGGACCTTAGGGCTTCATCTGTTTTGTTTTTCAACATCGAAGCGAAAAGGTCTGTAGAACAGAGATCAACTGCAGCGAAAGTTTGTGACAGAAATGTTTATTGTTGGACTCACTTCCATTGTTATCATCATTGCTACGATAACATGGGTTATAGAGAGAGTAACTCCTGCTCAAAATCTACTGTCACTACTCCTGTCCCCATTAAGCATCGTTACATCTCCCTTCCCTATCATGAGCCTCAGCACAGAATGTCCTACTCAACAATACGTTCATTCAAATTTTGCACCACACCCATAATTCTACGAACATTACCAACTGTTGGGTGTGTGGAATTATGCCAGCTCATCAGAAATAGAGAGGAACACCTTTCATTCCTCTGCCGTTTTCACACAATGGATCTTGTAGGGCCTGGTTTGCGCTGCTATGGGCATTTGAAGTTGCTAATATTACTTATGCTGAAGACTACATTTTCAACTCAATAAAGTTTGCTACACTGTTGAGGAAGAAGAACCAAAAGCTAAAGGGAATGTATAGGAAATGGAGAAGTATCGCCGAGGAAACTCCTCCATGCGTTATGTTTTCCCAATCACTCGAACTGTCAAGGGGAATGGGCCTCCTGTTATAGCTGTTACCAGAGCATGAGCAGACCTATGAGTGAACAGTATTGGAAGTATTCCCTTCGGGAAATGCGACTGTACTCTGGTTTTGAAGATTACTCTAGTAAACAACAGCAGTTTTATGTCACCACACAGTACTTACTTTATATGTCGCTCCGGCTGAGTGGAGGGACGCCTATTTAAGGCGACCTGCCCTGTGGACTGCCCTGAGAAGGTACTCGCGCTTTGCATCGCGCTATGCGCCTAAATACCGCGCTATCATTTTTAAAGCTACCCTTATAACTATTTGTTTCTTCTTAGTTGTACTCTGCCCTGATTTTAATAGGATTTATTGTAACCCCCTCACTTGCACTCTAATCGGCTCCTTCACCGCTGTTTTGGCGGGTCCGGTTTCTGGGGTGGGATTGGCTTTGGGCGCCATCTTGGAGTGGTGTTCACTTTGGGCGCCATCTTGGAGTGGTGTTCACTTTGGGCGCCATCTTGGAGTGGTGTTCACTCTGGGTGGGTGTTGCTGACGAGCGGTCTAGCGCTACGGCTGAGTGGAGGGACGCCTATTTAAGGCGACCTGCCCTGTGGACTGCGCTGAGAAGGTACTTGCGCTTTGCATCGCGCTATGCGCCTAAATACCGCGCTATCATTTTTAAAGCTACCCTTATAACTATTTGTGTTCTTCTTAGTTGTACTCTGCCCTGATTTTAATAGGATTTATTGTAACCCCCTCACTTGCACTCTAATCGGCTCCTTCACCGCTGTTTTGGCGGGTCCGGTTTCTGGGGTGGGATTGGCTTTGGGCGCCATCTTGGAGTGGTGTTCACTTTGGGCGCCATCTTAGAGTGGTGTTCACTTTGGGCGCCATCTTGGAGTGGTGTTCACTTTGGGCGCCATTTTGGAGTGGTGTTCACTCTGGGTGGGTGTTGCTGACGAGCGGTCTAGCGATCCGGCTGAGTGGAGGGACGCCTATTTAAAGCTCCCTCCAACGCGCAGCGGTTACGTGCAGTGGGCGTGCCTGAGTCGTGCCAGGGTCCTGCCCGTCTGCGCCCGTCCGCGCTAAGGAGGCGCGGCCCGCGGCAGGACTCTGCACCTGGCCATCATGACTTTACCTTTGAGAACTTATAGTACGGCCGATTTACTGGCCCTTCGGGACCGATGTACACATTGCGAGTTTTCGCCTGTAGTCCCGCTTTGTGGCCCTTATCATTGTAGGTGTGGTGCTTGGTCATTGGAACCCCCCTCTCTTATACGCTCCTTGGGGCCTGTTATAAAGAGAGTAGGACAACGGGCCCTGAGTATCTGGAGCTTAAACGTCAGATCTGTGGTAAAGCACCATCAGGAGGTTTACGACCTTCTCATTGATGGCTCGCCGGGTGTGCTTTTTCTAACGGAAACGTGGCTCCAGGACTCTGACTCCTCGATAATTAACCTAGCCTTTCCCCCAGAGTATGCTATTTTTACTTTAAATCGGACGACTAGAGGTGGAGGCATTGCGATGGCCACCAAACGGTGTTATCCCTGCGAGTGGAAAGCCGCTGAACTTTTGGGGTGTGAGGGTGCCCTATTTAAAATAGCGTTTAGTCACCAGTTTACCTTCTCTGGTTTATTAATTTACCGGCCTCCGGGCTGTGACTCTGTTTTTAGGGCTGCTCTTCCTGAGTACATTAGTACAGAGGCACTAGGATGCGCAAATTTTAATGTTGTGGGAGATCTTAATGGGAGATCATTTGGACTGCCCTTCTTTACCCTCTATTAGGAGCTTTCTGGCGGATCTTGAGGCTCTACAGCTCTCGCAGATGATTACTTTCCCCACACATAGAGGTGGTCATACTCTTGACCCATTCTTCACAAATCTAGAAGGATTCAGAGTTCTTGGTTCCTCCCAGTTGGTCTGGACAGACCACATGCTGGTGAAAATGGCATGCTCTTTGTCTGACTCTCCTTTTCTATCTCAGGACAGACTTGTTCTTAAACGACACTGGAACAAATTAAGACTGGAGGATTTTTACCATCTGCTCGAGGAGGTTCCTTTAGGTCCGCTCACCGAGGTTGATTGTGGATACGACTCCTTCTGTGAGTGGATATCTGGTGCCCTCGATTCTCTGATTCCTATGTGTTGGTCCAAGTGTCATCGGAAGGAGCCGAGTCCTTGGTATGACACTTCCTTGGCATCTCTTAAGAGGGCCTGTAGACAGGCCGAAAGATTATGGAGGAAGTCGTACGACCCAGATCTGAAGATATGTTATCTGGCCAAGGTCAAGATCTACCACAGGGCAGTGTGTCAAACTCGCACTTCCTTTTATGCTCAACAGTTTCAGAATTCTGCCAATCCATCGAAACTTATTTTCAAAGTATTAAAGGACCTGATGGCGAAGAGAGCAACTGCAGTGGAAATATGCTCGGACTCACATTGTGAGGGTTTGGCCTCTTTCTTCCATGAAAAAGTGCAAGCCATCTATCGCACTTTTCCAATGGGTTCCCTGATGCTAGAGCAGGTTGGTCGCACCTTAGGTGAGGGGGAATGTCTTTCTATCTTACCCCCCTTATCTCTGGAGGTGTTTGACTCTCTCAGCGCCAAAATCAAGTCTGGATCTCCGGCAGACCCACTGAAACCGGCCCAACTCAAGACCCTGGCGCCGGTTTGCCGTACCCCGGTGCTGTCCTTGATCAACCTGTCTCTCTCTTCTGGAGTGGTTCCCGTCAGATGGAAGCAGGCAGTAGTCACGCCAATTCTGAAGAAGGCGACCCTTGACCCCCTTAAACCTGAAAGCTACCGCCCTATCTCCCTTCTCCCTTGGGCCACGAAAATAGCGGAGGCCCATGTGAATGCCACTCTTACAGACCATCTTGGTAGGCTTAACATTCTCGACCCTAGCCAGAACGGGTTCCGTGCGGGTCACAGCACGGAGACGGCCCTTCTCTCGATGGACGAGCATCTGCGTTCTGTGCTGGATTCCGGTCGGACGGCGGCACTATTGTTATTAGATCTCAGTGCCGCCTTCGACACGGTCTCGCACAGGATTCTGATTCGGCGTATTGAGGAGGTGGGCGTTTCTGGCTCCGCCTTGCACTGGTTTCGATCCTTCCTTACGGATAGGTCATTCCAGGTGGCGATCCCGCCCGGTAAGTCGTCATCCTACCCGTTAGACCAGGGAGTCCCACAGGGGTCATCACTGAGTCCCACCCTTTTCAATCTGTATGTGAGACCGTTGGCTGCGGTCGTCAAGCGGTGGGGCCTGACCATGGTCTCTTACGCAGATGACACGCGGCTGGCGGTCACACTAAGTGGGGACTAAGACCTGGAGGCTCCCAGGTTCTGTGATGGTCTGCGGGAAGTGGCTAACTGGATGAATTCCAACTGTCTCCAGTTAAACACCAAGAAGACGGAGATTATGGTGGTTGGTAAACAGGTGGCTTTGTGGGATGACAAATGGTGGCCTTCGGAGTTGGGTGTGACTCCCCTCCCAGCGGCAGAGATAAAAAACCTGGGGGTGTGGCTTGATCCTTCTCTGAGTTTCATCTGTCATACCAAGAAGGTGGCGGCTTCTTGCTATGGCATCATCAGAGGACTTCGACCCATCCTCAAATTCTTTGATGCACCCACAAGACAGCTGGTGGTCCAAGCATCAGTGCTGTCCAGGCTGGACTATGCCAGCTCCCTACTGGCGGGGGTTAACCAGTCAGAATTTCTGCGGCTCCAGCGGGTTCAAAACGCTGCGGCCCGACTGGTGACAGGTCTGCCTAGGCGGTGCTCGGTGTCCAATACCCTGCGCTCTCTCCACTGGCTCCCTGTGCAGCAGAGGATTAGATTCAAGGTTCTCTGCCTTGCATTTAAAATCCTCAAGGGTACTTCCCCACAAATCTTGGAGAAACTGCTGATCCCCTATGTCCCCTCTCGCACTCTTAGATCGCTAGGCCAGAACTTAGCAGTGGTCCCGCGTTTTAAGTTGAGCAGAATTGGTGGCCGCTCCTTTCGAGTCCTGGCAGCGAGCTGCTGGAATTCTCTTCCTCCACAAATCCGGGCCATCGATGAGCTCCTTCAGTTTAGACGGGCTATCAAGACCTTTTTATTTGTTTAGCTCATCTGTTGTGTCTCTTCTCCTTTCTGCCCGCTTTTAATGCTGTGTTGTGTTTACCTTCTCAAAGCGCCAGGACGCCCCTTTGCTGGGGCAGCTGTGCGCGGTACAAATAAAAATAACATAACATAACATAACATAACTATACAATGACATTTCTATGAGCCGATCAAAGGGAAAAATAAATCATGATGAGGTGGATCAGACTGACACTGCACTGCAGCAATATGTTGACTTTAATTTGGGATTGTTCTTTATTGGTGCTGGCTTAAACAGCTGGAAAATCAGACGCTTAACACTTGTAGAGGCTGTAACCAACCAAACAGCTATGGCACTTGGAAATATCACAGAAGAACTGCAAATTACAAGGATTGTGGCGCTCCAAAACAGAATGGTCCTCTACGTCGTGTTGGCTGATCGTGGTGGTGCATGTCGCATCATCGGGAGCAGCTGTTGTGTTTACATCCCTGATCATGCCCCTTCAGTTTTTGATGCAATCTATAAGCTGCATAAAGTAGCTGCTGAGATTCATCCCGATTCGGGAACATGTACTTTAACTGGCTGGTTATGGACATTGTTCGTTACCTGGGGCTGGAAACTGTTGACAGTTCTATATATATTTTTTGCGATCCTACTGTTATGCTGTTTAACTATACAATGTGGCCCGATGCTTTGTTCCTTTTGTGTTTCATTTTGTATACCCACCAAATGCAACGTTAAGAATGTGAACGCCCAATATGTATTAGACCAAGAAGTGAGTGATATGATGAAAATTGATGTGCAAGATGTTTCCTTGTTTCTACTTGTGTCTTCAGCTAATGCTGAAAGGGTCATCTGTGGAAATTGGCAGAAATCGCTGCCAGCATGAGGTGAAGCCATTTTGTTTTGGCATCCATTTTAGTGAACCATGTCTTTGCCATGTGCTCCTTCCGTCTTCACTGTCGCCTGCTTTACTATTCTGCCTGAGTCATCAACTATAGTTAACTCCTTCAGTACTGAGCCAGAGCATTGCACATGCTCAGAAAGGCTTGTAGCTGTTAGAATGCACCTGTTTTAAGTGTAACTGTCGGACTATTTCAACTGATGTAATCAGTTTCGTTACCCCTCCCACTCTGTTGTATTTTCTACTTGTCCATATTTGTGAATAGCTATTCTTGTGTATACTTATACCGCCTCTTTTTGAATCTCCATGCTTACTCTGCAATAAAAGGTGTATATAAGCACCTTGGTTTCTGTATTCCATGTACTGCCTCATACATTGCCTGAGGGTTCTGTATCGATGTAGTCCAACTCATGAGTGATAATAAAATATTTGCTTGATATTACAGCTTCCGTGCCAATCTCTATTTTGTTAGTCCAAGGACCTGAGTACAAAGAAGGGTGTACCCCTGTCCCGGTGGGCCTCTGAAAAGGCTTGATTCCACAAACCCACAGACATGAAACCAGAGACAGAGAGGTGCAATAGAAAAAGCAGCCATTTTCATTTACACACCCAGGATCTGGAACAAAATTTGCGTACTAATCAGGACTGCCCCAGGCTTAAAACAAATCAAAAAAATATTACCAGACCTGCAGGTCGAGTGACGTGAATAATCTACTTGACATAACTGTACTGCGGTCGGGCCATAAACTAGTCTCAAATTGTGTGATCGTAGGCAAATATTTTATTTCACCGCATTCTTCAACTACCATATATGAGAACGCCAACAAATAAGTGAGTTTAGCATGTCAGATGTGCAACAAACCTTTTGTTTGATTTAAAATACAGATTTTTTGCTCTGTGTATAATACTAATCTAGCCCACATAAGGCCCCGGGACTTGCCACTTACTTCACTAATAAACAGTATTGTCATCAGGGTGGGCTAGGAATGTTTCTCAATTCAACTCTCAGTTTCATATTTTACTAAAGCATGATGGGATAGTGCACTGTCCTTTGCAGAAAGCACATTTCCATTTAAAAGGACACAAACTTTCCAACTGACATGCAGTTTTACTGATAAAACTAAATAGCATCTCTGTGTAAAGCTGGTTTCAGCAAATATTCATCATTTGCACATCACCAAGTGAAGTGCTTTGATGTGTTTTGATCCTATTAAAATCTTTGTTTCCATCAACACTTCAAAATGTAAAAAAATACTTCCCTAACTAATGAAATATATTTTGAAGTATTAGTACAGTTCATTTACAAGCAATTTAAATGTTGTGAGTTAGAAAAAAATGGCATCCTACAGCCGATCTTTTTCTACTGCTTGTACGCCAGCCGGACTGTCAGACGGCTCACTTTACTCTTCTTTTCAAGACTGCAAAGCTAGAGGGTTTTGTAAACACTTATCTCCAGTATAAAATAAGCAGCAATTTTTAAGAAGACATAAGCTGACATTTGACCCCTGTCTTTCAACACATCGCAAACATAACATGATAAAAAACAAGGCTGAATGGCATCTTTAGTGCTCATTCCCTTTCAGAACACCTGTTCTTCTTCAGGAGCTCTCTCGCCAGACCAGGTCAGTAGGCCGTAAAAATAGCCCGCCCTGTTAAAATCTGAATCACTACAGTGAGTGGGCGAGTAGATTTCTTGATGCTTGTGCCCAAATCCTAGTCCAATTTAGGAAACAGCTGAAGGCACGCCTCTTTATAGAACACATCACGATGCTTTAACTGCCCACCTCCGATCGCAGAACCCTGCTGCTCCTCCAATCACTCAACGTCTTTGCCTTTCACACTTTGCCTTTTGCCTATGTGTGTGCTATACAAAGACACTTGCACGTTATGTTTAGCTTTTGATCCACTGTGAGAACAAGTAAACACTTTAGGAGAATGTGAAACTGATAACACTCAGTTACGAATGGTTAAAATAGGTCTAAAACAAAAGAAAGAGAGACAAAATCACATAACGGAAATATATGTGTGATGAGCAACCTTCTAGCTCTCACACTAACAGCGCAGGAGAAGAGTGTCATTCCTGTCGGAATTCCTCCGTTTTAGAGCACATCCTTTGAACAAAATGTTTTTCGCAGCTATTGTACAGAAAAAACAAACTTTATTTTTTTTATAGACTTTCATATAGCGTCCTTTTGGGTATCAGAGCATTATACATTGAGGAAACACAAGGAGAACATACAAGAGTAATACATATGTGGAGGAACAGAAAAGAACTAAAAAAGCGTAGAAACATATTCAAAGAGTAACTAAAGTTTGGGAAAGATGCATCTTCATTAGGGAGGAATCTGTTCAATAGTAGAAACGTTGCTTCTCGTTTGAATATGGCTGTTAAGCAATTGGATATGGTCTCAGGAGGACGCAAGCTCCAATTAAGATCTGTTCTCACCTGATAGGACGAGTTTCTTGGCCAGGTAGGATGGAGTGTCATGGTGAGGGGCTTAATGAGTCATGAAAGCAATTTTTAGATGAATCTTCATAAGGAAGCTAGTACAGCGCTTTAAGATTGTCTTCAGTGGTGGCAGTTTTTCTTTGGATATTCTCGCGAGAGCAGCACTACCATAATCTAGTTTGGAGGTCACTAGCACTTGAATCGCAGTCTTGAGATTTGCAGTCAGAGAAAAGGTTTTATGTTCTTCAGTGTGTGCAGTTGGTAGTTGACGCCCCGGGTGGCGACGCAGATGTGATTATCCATGGAAAGGTGATAGTCCAAGATTATTCCAAGAGATTTGGCTGAGGTTATGATGCGAGGGGTGCCGTTCAGGGGTGTTAGATGTGAGAGCCATTCTTTGATGTTAGGAGTGTGGTTGGGTGGTGAGATTAAGAGGAATTCAGTTTTGAGATTGTTCAGTTTTAGGTGATGACGAGTTGGCCAGTGTTGAGTTTTTGCCAGGGTGTTATTGAGGATGCTGATTTCTCACGGAGAGGTGATTTTCTTATAAAGTTGAGTATCATCCGCATACATGGGGTACGAGATGTTTGACATTTTGGGGATTTCAGTCAGGGGTTCCATGAGCAGGTTGAACAGGGTGCAGGAGAGTGAAGAGCCTTGAGGAACACCAATTGTGACTGGTGTTTAGATGTATCGGACGTGGTTCATCATAATCTTTGAGATCGGTATTGTAGGAATGAAGAGAACCATTTTAAAACAGGGCCAGAGAGACGTATCCTGTATTCTAGGAGGTTCAGGTGGTTGTCGTGTTTAATCATGTCATAGTCAGCTGCCAGGTCAACAGGATTAATAAGCAGGATTTATTGTGGTCGAGACGTTTCAGGGCGTAGTCAACAATGTAACCCATGGCAGTTTCAGTACGGTGACCCGTCCTGAAACCAGATTGATATTGGTAGAGGATTTGGAATTGCTCAATATGATTGCATGGTTGTTGGTCTATGCCTTTTGTGAGAAGCTTGGGCGGTAGTTGTTAAGATCTGAGAGGTTGATGTTTTTTTTTTTATTAAGACGGGGTAACTTGCCCACTTTTTATAAATCTGGTACGGAGCCCTGTAACAGAGGTGTTGATGATCTTGGTGCATAAGGGGAGCAGGGCATGTTTCATCTCGTTGAGGAGTTTGGAGGATGAGGAGTGAATGAAATGGTTATAATATTTCAGTGAAGATAATATTTTTTAAATTTTGGATTTGTTGAAAGTCTTAAAGATGGACCAAGAGGTACTGTTTGGGGGAGGGTCTTTCATGGTGTTTTCCCTCAGGTATGGGGGTGAGGTGGAGTGGTTATGAGGGATTAGAGCTACTTGCCGTTATGGGGATCATTGCCGATTAAGTTTGTGTTCTTGATAAAGAAGGAGGCAAATAAGAGAGAGCTGACTTTTTAGATACAATGGGATTACAATTACTAATGAGGGAGGACAGCAGCACACTGCTTCACCTCCCAGCACAGTCCACCCCTTAGCATTATGGTAAATGCAGTTCACTTTAAACGCTTACTTGAATTTTTGCTGAAGTGTTTCAACAAAGTAGGTGCAGTTTAGTGCTGTGAATCTTACATTCCCTATTTGCTTGATTTTGATAACTTCAAACAATTGTTTGGGACTGTTGGTGACTTTGTCGAGTTATTGTCTGAAGACAGATGCTTTGTAACTTCTGATAAACCCGTTACGGATTTTCCTTCTTTGTCTCAGTAGATTGGGGTTGATCGTAGAGGTTGAAAGTCTCTATGACCTTTCTGCTGATCTCAGTGAGCGACGTTCTTCATTGAGGCGGAACTGAACCAAGTGCTGGACTTTTAGATGTGGACTCTTTTATAATTGTTTGGGAGCAAGGGCATCCATGATGTCAGACATGAAGTTGATACAGTGATCATTGAGATCTTGCGTGTCTGAGATGTTAGTGGACGGAGATCAAATGTTGTTGCTAAGAGCGGACAACGTAAGAAGGTTAATATTTCTAGTGTCTCTTCCCAAGCTTTTGGCTTTCACCTGTAGTCCTTTGGAGATAACTGTCCTTTCTACTATGGACAACATGATGCAATGGTGGTCTGTCCAGTCGTATGGTAATGTAGTTTAACTTTGGAAGGTGTTCTCCTTTGCTGTTATTAGGTCTGATGTAGCGCCTTTGTTATGAGTCGGGCTGTTGCATGCTTGAACCAAGATGAGGTCTTGGACAAAGGATTTGAAGCCATTCACCAAAGAGGTGTGTGTGTCGTTCAATTGATTTTGAAATCGCCAAGAAAAATCAGACTGTTGTGTGATCCGTTGTTGGTAACGATGACCTCCATAATTTGTTTGATGAATGTATGATTGTCTCCAGGAGGGTGGTAGATCATCTGCAGTGTTCGTAATGTGCTGTCTGCAGTTGAAATATTGATCTGAAGGTATTCGCAGGAGGACAGTGATTGAATTAGAATTTGTTTTATTGAGAGACTGATTCAATGGATACAGGCAGCGCCACCACTGGGACGGCCAGAGCGGTCCAAACGAATGATGTCATGGCTGGGAGGGACTAGCATGTTCAATATGGGGATGAGGATCCGTTAAGGCATGTTTCCGTGAGCAGTAGGAGGTCCAGATCTAGAATGAGAACGAGGTCAGCAATAGCAGCAGCATGTTTCAGTGCTGACCGGCACATTTAAGGTTAGTTTTAGTTACATCTACGGGTGAATGAGATATGGGGACTAGTTTGAGGTTAGATTTATTAATGGGTCTATGACTGTGATGAGGAACCATGTGTGGGCGTGTGATAATTGTCGTGCTTTTTTCCACAGGCATCATATGCTTGATAGGTACTTGGTTGAAAGTGGTGAGAAGGGAGAGGATATTGTTGTCTGATAGGTGACTTTTTGCTCTGTTGGGTCGAGAGGTGAGGTCTAGATTCGGTTAACTCCTCCATTTAAGTGGAGGGGTCCTGATGTTTGCAGGGGTGTCAACTGTTCGGATTGGAGGCTGTTCTGAGTCTTGGGCTGCTTTTTGTGGTACGAAACCTTTTGTTCGAACTTTTGCAGTATTATGAAGTAGGTTCTATAGATTAGCCCTCTTAACTTGCTATTCTGTTTTTAGGTTGTTTAGCGTTGAACGGAGAGTGGAGGTATTGTTGAATTGATATGGGGGATATGTGTGATGGGTTTTGAGGGTGAGGGGGGAAAGTAGAGGATGGGTTTTTAGTCAACATGGTTGTAATGCTGAGAAGGAGGGGAATCGCAATGTCAGATACTAGATCAGGAGTGGTGTTGTTACTGTCAATCATTAGATCAGACAAGAGAGTCGGCTTGCTTATAGATTGATGAGGGGAGTTGCTAGTTGGTAGTTTGTGAGGGGGGTCGGCATTCTTGGGTGAGGAGGTAATATTCTGTGCTGACCTTGGTTAGGGTCCACCCTCTCAAGAGGGGCAGGAGCATTCTGGGAAGAAATGACGCCATGTGGAGGAGAATGAGTAGATGGCAGAGGAGAGTGGATTGGTGGGGTGGAGAAAGGAGTAGATGGAGGCTGGTGATTGTTCTGACCGGTGGTAGATTGCAGAGGCGATAATTGGGTGGGGGATAAGTCTTTACCTATATTATCTTTAATGTGGGAGAAGAGATTGTCAAAGTGTTCCAGGTTGCGATAAAAGGATTGGATGAGTAGAGTGCCGTTACTGTAAATGGTGATGGCGGTTTCAGCATTGTGCACAGATGAGCGGCAATAGTAAGTTTGAAGCCGTGTGGAGGTGACCTCGAGTATGGAGGATATGGCTTTTCTCCATCGAGCTCGACGGCTGGTAAAATTTTTCAGATTGTTGGTTATCAAACTCTTATTGCAGCAGAAGTAGGAATCTAGGAACAGTATTTCTGTGTTCAATTTGAGCAGTTTTTTCTGAGACGTTTTGAGGATTTTTTCGTTCGATTTAGTGGATGGATGATTTTGAATGAGTTGTGTCGGGCAGGGGAGAGTAGGGGGTTCATTACAATGGTATGTGATAGATTCATGAGGAGGTCACTAGGCAAGGATGTACTGCGGTGGAAAGGAGAGTAGGTGTAGAACCCCAATGGAGTGAGCTAATTCCAAGATGTCTGCCCCTTCATCAGAGAGAAGAATCAGGTCCTATTTCAGTTTCTATTGAATAGTGGGCTGGGTAGTCCTATTTCAATATCTATGCTTGAGAAAGTTTGATGTGCTCAGGAAGATCCGTGTGGGTAAAGAAAATTGGTGGCCCGAGATGCATTCACCACAGCAGGGTGAGGGCATACCATAAATGAAAAACAGGAACAATGTCCCACAAAGAGAGACAATCACCGCACACACGACAAACCGGGAAGCTCACCATATGCTAAGCACTATCTAATAGCCTCTGTGCGCGTTTGGCAGCGCAACCAGCAGCAAGCAAATAATAGTGCAGTCATGTTGGTGTCCGGCGGGATGGCCTCGGTAGGAGCCGTAGGCGCCTCATGATTAAGCGGATTGAGAAAATGGCAGGGGGCACATTGCGGGCCACGGCCGGTGGCAGGGGGCACATTGTGGGCGGTCAGGCAGACGGGGACATGGGAGTCTCAACGTCATGCAATAGTGCCAGAGACCACAGTATCAGGTCGGACGGGCAGATGGTTGCAACATAAATCAATGGAGGGCTTCGCTCACTCAGAGAGCTGGCGGCCCATGGCTCAGGCTGACAGCAGGGAAGAATGAGAGTTGCTGCAGCGACTCCAACGGAGCAGCAATGTCGACGCTGCTGGGATTTTGAAGAGAATGTTAATATTGGAGTTCAAATAGGCAGAATCATGTGTTGGGTGGGCAATAGACAGATCCCCTGACCCATTCATTTTCAATATGGCAGGCTATATCATTCCTCCGGGGCGATTAGCCTCCGGCACTAGGTCAGGTAAGATAGAGTAAAGTGGTGCCTATGACCTTGCATTCCACCCCACTCTCAGCTGGGCTATCACTCAAGGAAATTGGAAAGAAAGCAGTATCCGCCTAGGGCTCTCACATCGAGCTTTGCGTGGTTCGGGGTCTGGACAGGCGTCATGAAGGAGAATAGTCCGGGAGCGAGGAGATGGGCTCAACACGGACATCTGGCTGTTCAGGATGATACAGAAAGGTAGGTGTAATTGTTGCAGTTGTAGTTGCGCCCAGGAGGGTGGCTTCTGTAGGGATTTACACTGGGAGTGATCCACAGCCGGGAACTTCTTAGAAGCCCGACCTTCCAGCGGCCATCTAGCATGACTTGAATAGAGCATTTGACGTGCTTTAGAAATCTCTTTTTACTGCAGTGCTCTGAGAGAGCTGTAACCTGGGGAATTCTCTAGCAATGTTGTAAATGAACCTTTGGTAAAACTTTTTTACCATCATTACTGTGGGGATTAAGTGGTCAACTCATATGAATTCTTATATGAAGTTGAGGATCGGTTAAAAAGCCCAGTCCTCGTGAGAATTCACTTGTGATGTTGTAGAGGTCTCTTGTGAAACTATGTTTTTACTTTTAGGGTTCCAACCCAATGTTGACAATATGGTGTCATAGAAGGCTTTTTTTAACAAACCTCTTGCTGCATTGTGTGTATACAAATGGCTTCTCACTCGTGTGGAACGTCTGGTGACAGTGACGATCACGTATTCATCAAGCTCTTCATATACTGAGGGCACGAAAATGGCTTCTCATCCATGTGAACTCTTCGATGATATAGAAGGTGTTTCTCATGCATTACTCAACACCTTTCTAGCACAAAAATGGTTTCTCACCTTTGTGGAATATCTGGTGAAGTTTAAAACGTGTGTGCTGATCAAAACTCTTTTCCCAATGATTGTATGAAAGTGGCTTCTTTGTGGGTTCTCAAGTGACATCGAAGAATTGACTTTTGGCTAAAGCATTTTCCACACACAGTGCAATCAAAGGGCTTCTCACCAGTGTGGATTCTCTGGTGACGTTCCAACTCTGACTTATACACAAAGCTCCTTCCACACTCGCTGCAGAGAAAGGGTTTCTCGACTTCACCCTTGTGGATTTTTAGGTGGCGTTTGAGTCCCGTTCGGGAAGTAAAGCCCTTCCCACATTCAGTACACGGAAAGGGCTTCCAATCATTTTGAACTTTCTGGGCTTGTTGATCTTCTGATTTAAACACAGGGCTCTTTCTAAAATGGATTCTTTGATGACGCAGAAAATCTGACCTGAAAACAAAGGTC
Organism: Lissotriton helveticus; assembly: GCF_964261635.1. Taxonomy (NCBI): domain Eukaryota; kingdom Metazoa; phylum Chordata; class Amphibia; order Caudata; family Salamandridae; genus Lissotriton; species Lissotriton helveticus. The sequence goes on along the minus strand of NC_136058.1, from coordinate 454,262,010 downwards.
TTACCACACTCACTGCAGGGAAAGGGTTTCTCAATTGCACCCATGTGGATATTCAGGTGGCGTTTGAATCCCGCTTGGTGAGTAAAGCTCTTCCCACACTCGCTGCAGAGAAAGAGTTTCTCGATTATACCACTGTGGATTTTCAGGTGGCGTTGGAGTGCCGTTTGGTTAGTAAAGCTCTTATGACATTCAGTACAGGGAAAGCGCTTCTCATCATTTTGAATTGTCTGGTCTTGTTGAACGCGTATTTTAAACGCAAAGCTCTTATTAATATGGATGTTTTCGTGACGCTGAAGATCTGACTTGTAGACAAAACACTTCCCACATTCGGAGCAGGGAAAGCGTTTCTCATCATTTTGAATTGTCTGGTCTTGTTGAAAGCGTATTTTAAACGCAAAGCTCTTATTAATATGGATGTTTTCGTGACGCTGAAGATCTGACTTGTACACAAAACACTTCCCACATTCGGAGCAGGGAAAGCGTTTCGCAACGTCGCCCGTGTGTATTTTCAGGTGACGTTTAAGTACTCCCAACTGAGTAAAGGTTTTCCCACATTCATTGCAGGTAAAGGGTTTCTCACCAGTGTGATTTCTGTAATGAAGCCGAAGAATTGACAAATGAGTAAAACTCTTCTGACATTCAGTGCAGGAAAATGTCTTCTCACCAGTATGGGTTTTCTGGTGCCGAAGAAGATAGGATTTCTGAGTAAAACTCTTCCCACAATAGGTACAAGGAAAGCGCTTCTTTTCTATATTATATTTCTGATGGTAAAGACGATTCCCAATTCTTTTACATTCCTTTTTACCATCCATGAAGACAGTTCGCTTGTCATCAATTTGAAGCATTTGGGTCCTGCTTTCATTACTCGTAGTGGACTCTTTCACAAGTAGACTTCCCAAGTCTGACATACCTGACGTAAAATGAAAAAAAATATATTAGGAAATATATAGTCTTCTAAATTAAGCAAAACAATATATCTCATTTGCCACTTGTGAAAGAGGAACAGTCCACATTACAGATAAGCAATCAATGACAGTCTAGTAGCAGAAAGATGCCACAGTGGTCTCCGACGGGCAGGTGCCAGCATGTGCACTGAATGAAAAATGATAATCTGCCCCATTACTGGCAAAAGTCAAGAAGTCCAACTGAAGCAATTGCTGGGAACCTTGAATGACAAACATGTGCCAGTCCGTGAAATGACTGGCGAATGGTCAGTGGTGTAAAAATTGCATGATTTTAATGAGGCTGGAGCTCAAAAACAGCCAATATTTTATCCAACAGATTCCTGCGAGTAGATGACAGCCTGGTTGTTATCATGGGAAAACCATTTTGTAGTTACTATGTTCTGTTAGTCAGGAGTCTTTCAAATGTTTTAAAAGCATCCTACAGGATTACCTGTAACTTTTAAGTTTGGCCACAGACAGTTTTAAGTTTTAGTCCTCTTCCTGAGAACATATTGTTAATGTGATAAACAATACTTTAGTTTAGACCCTGTAGCTGTTGGTTGCTTTGCACCAGTCACCTTCAGCCAAAGCTTGTGGAAAATGTAATTTAAAGGTAGAGCACTTTGCACATTCACATTTTTCGGTGGTAAATGGCAAAGGGGTCTATCTCCGAGATCAGGAAGCAGCTTCCCACATCACCAGTCTGCAACTCCACCAGTCAGGCCCTGAAGAAGAGCAGAGGAGTAATAGGGTTCTACTGGAGGATTTGGGGTCAGAGGCAGCAGCCCCAGAGCCAACTGGGGAGGACACCTGCCTCTGTAGGACACCTGCCTGAGCTTGCTGGATGGCAAGGTAACGGTGGGCCTACTTAGAACACATTCTGCAAGGTGCAGAGAGGGTGCCCAACCCTAGAGGGCCTGAGGTAGCAGTCCAAATCCCAGGCAGCTGATTACACCTCTGGCGATCACCCTATTTATTGGGAAACATCCTCCTCTATGGTGAGCTTAAGGTGCCTGTGCATTGGGCAGCACTTGTGCTGGTGGTTCCTTCCAACTGGGTTTGGCTCACAAGATACCCCTGGCAGGACTTCCTTTGACAGGATTGTCACCCACTTTTATTGGTCCCGGACGAGCAAAGCTTCATATGCTTTCTGTAGGACTTGTCTCACCTGCCAAGTCAGTGAGAAGGAAGGGAAGAAGCACACAGTTCCTGTGACTCCCATGTCTGTAGGCACTCCCTTTGAACAATCAATCAATCAATCAATCAATTAATCAGGATTTGCATAATGTGGCTGCATCACCCATGAGGGTCCAGAGGCGCTGCGAGAGCACGCTGCCTGTTCCTCTATTGGTTGAACATCCATGTCTTGAGGTCCTTTCTGATCTGCTGGAGCGATGGTGAGGCTCTGAGGTGCAGGCAGAGGGTGTTTCAGGCCTTGGCTGCCAGGTGGGAGAAGGAGCGGCCTCCACTGTTCGTCCGGTGGATGAGTTGGGTGGCTGCTATCGAGAGGAATTCGGAGCGGAGTTTCATGGTAGGTTGGTGGAAATTCAATTGATGGTTCAGGTACGCTGGTCCTTTATTGTGTGTATTGCCTTGTAAACGTGGGTGAGCAGCTTGAACTGGCATCTCTTCGCAACTGGTAACCAGTGGAGCTTCCAGAGGGGAGGGATGATGTGCGTCCGTCTGGGGAGATCCAGGATGAGTCTGGCTGCTATGTTCTGGATGGGCTAGAGTTTCATCAAGTGTTGGGTGGTGATTCCTACGTAGAGGGAGTTGCCGTAGCCTAGTCTGCTGGTGATGAGAGCTTGTGTGATCGTTCACCTGGTTTTGGGTGGGAGCCATCTGAAGACATTCCTGATCATTCAGAGGTTGAGGAAGCAAACGGAGGTGATGATGCTGAACTGCTTCTTCATGGATAGCTGGTCGAGGGTGATGCTGAGGATGCGGGTATGTTCGGTGGGTTTGGGCCCAGCTCAGGTGGCCTCCATTCATGGTTCAGGGGGTATCCTTGTCTTTCTGAAGATGAGCACTTCTGTCTAGTCGGTGTTGAGTTTGAAACAGTTGTTGTGCATCCAGGCAGGCACGTCTGTCATGCATCTTTGGACCTTGTCCTTGGTGGGCACAGGGGCATTGGTCATGGAAAGGATGAGTTGGGTGCCGAAAGGGTGGGCATTAACAGTGTCGGGTCCTTGGGTCCCAAAACCGCCTTGGGAAACAGATTTACCCTAGGTTTTGAGGATCATGCCACATGCTACCCAGAGGCCATCCCTCTGTGGAACATAACGGCACCTGCTGTGTCCTTGATGGGGATTTTTACCAGAGTGGGTTTCCCCAGAGAAGTGGTGTCAGACAGGGGCATTCATTTCATGTCCACATACATGAAGTCTATGTGGAAGGAATGTAGGGTAACCTATAGTTTCTCCACACGTTAACAACGCTAGACTAATGGGCTTATTGAGAGATTCAACAAGACCTTCAAGGGCATGATTATGGGCCTATCGGAGTCCATAAAGTGGAAGCAGGATGTCCTCTTGACAGGCCTACTCTTTGCACACATGGAGGTAGCACAGAACAAAGCAGGATTCAGCCCTCTTCAGCCCTGTAAGGGGACCTCTCAGTTTAGTGAAGAAGGGGTGGAAGCAAGCTCCCAAGAAGCCCTCTAAGGATGTTGTTAGCTACACACAGCCTAATCTATAAGTTCCCCACACCTTAACACCTCCAGACTAATAGGCACAATGAGAGATTCAACAAGACCCTCATGGGCATTATTATGGGCCATACAGAGTCCATGAAGCGGAAGCGGGAAGTCCTCTTGCCATGCATATTCTTTGCATACAGGGAGGTAGCACAGAAAGTAGTAGGATTCAGCCCTCTTAAACTCTTCTAGGGTCACCCTGTAAGGGGACCGCTCAGTTTAGAAAAGGAGGGGTGGGAGCAAGCTCCCAAGGAGCCCTCTCAGTATGTGGTTAGCTACATGCTAACCTTCTGCAACTAAATGCAGAAGGTCTGGAAGAAGGCTTCCGATAACCTACAAGCTAGCCAGGAGATGATTAAGCAATGGTATGAGGTGACACTGAATAGGTACATGTACATTAAAAACTGCATTTCTTCAATAATGTATAGTGCACTGTGGAATAAATATACAAAAAAGGATCCTGATTTACGATGGCCAATAAATGGGTCATTTGACCTTAGGAACATTTAATATGTGAAACAATGTGCGTTCAAGCATAAAAGTAGACAAGATATGTTTGATTGTGTGCGAATGTGGGAGAAAGATGCGCATGAGAGTGAGAAAAGAGCAAGCTATAGCAGATAAAGAACAGCACAATAATATTTATATGAAAGCGCTGAAAATGAAGAATAAAGAGATGAATGAATTAAAAGAGAACGAGGATAGGGAGCGTCGTCTAGAGGTAATTGGCCAATACCGTGTGCGATGCCCCCTTTATCCTGAACTTAATAAACCTCAGGATGATTTAATTTTGTTAGATCTATCTCCGCCTCCATATACTTTTCCCTCTGCACCCGAGGACGAATTAGATGTCGATGCATCTCTCTTAGATGAGAAAGGGTCAGATGCAGAAGGTAAACAGCAGACTCACTGTACCACTTCTGCTCCAGACCTTATAGCAATGGTTCAGCACTGGCCAGCATCAGAGGAGTTATATTTTGCGGAATCATTTACTGGGGAAGTAATACATAGTTTTAGGAAACATTCCGATAATCTAGAGCCTGCTGATATAAAATCTGATCATAAACAATTGAATGACGGACTTTTTCTCCCTTCCCAGGAGGCCGATTTAATTAGACGAGTTGTTAAACTACGATCTGATGCATTCCGTTTGCAAGAGGAGAAAAAGGCAGCTGGTGCACTTCCAGCTGAACAAACAGATCAGACCCCCGTGTCACATGCTGCAGATCCAGGGACAGATAAGGATGACATTAATTCTGTGGTTCATGGGAAACCTATGCGTGAAGCTGCACCGTTATATGTTCCTCCTAGGCGTGCGGGAACCAACGATAATAAAGATTCAACTGATGTGAAGGGCTATTTTGTTTATAATTGGGGTTATACTCTTTGGAGTAGAGCGGATGTCATGGCTCTTAAAGCTGCTTTGCCTGACCGGCGGAAAAATCTGGCAGCTTTTTACGAAGAAGTTGAAGGAGCTATTAGTACTTGCACTATGACTTTGCCTGATATTGACATGTTTTTGGGCTTATTTTCCCCCTGATATGTGGAGATTAATTTGGAAAGTAGACAATCATACAGTTTTTGGAGATACTGGGGTGGAAATAGGGAGAAAAGATACAGCGAGAGAACCTGTACAGAAACCGCAACAAGAGATATTAGACCTTCTAAAAAGATAGATTGGACTATGTTAGCGTCTTGTAAGCAGAAAGTGGGCGAATCAGTTTCTGATTTCTATACATGTTTTGAGGAGAAATTCCATGACTTTAGTGGGAAGTCATTGACAGATGACACGGGCAAGCATTTGTTCGCTTACAAATTTGTCACGAACATTTTGCCAGAAATAGCTAGTCGCCTAAAGGACAGTGAGAGTTCATGGACTAAGTCTTCCCCAGCCTCTCTTTTGACTATGGCTCAGTATTATGAACGTCAGGAATTGGAAGAGAAAGGCAAAGAGGATAAAAAGGCTAAAGATTTAAAAATGAAAGTTATGTTAGCTCAGGTTTATAGTCCATCTTATAGAGGTGGTGGTAGAGGCGGACATGCGATGTATCGTCCTGGTGCACCCTCTTTCCCTCGAGCAACTTTGTCTTCCGATCAGTGTGCTTATTGTAAGGAGATTGGACATTGGCGTTTTGAGTGGTCCCTTTTGCAATTACAGCAGTATCAGCGTGGTAGAGAATATACAAGAAGCTGCCCAGGGACCTTAGGAAATAGGGGAGGTATGGATAATCTTACTAGGTTTGAGGCAGTTAAGCATACTCAAAATTCATCTAATGCTTTTGACCGGCGAAATCAATATCAAATGTCCGATTATTCAACTGATGATTTGAAGGACTCTAATTATGCCTTGGAATGCCTAGGATGGGGTAAAAAAACAGTTGAAGTCTCAGTAGATCAGAAGGGTCCCTATGTTAATGCAAACATAGGGTGGTCGGTTTTTGGTTGACACAGGTGCTACTCGTAGCGCCCTGTCTAAACAATTGGTTCCTAGGGCTCCCCTGTCTGGCTTAAGAATAACATCGATAGGATTCGATGGGACACCTCCCCTTAGCCCACTGTCACAGCTGCTTGCATTTCATGTTGATAAATTCACTGCAGCCTGTCCTTTTTTGCTTTCCCTGCAGCCTGTCCCTTTTTGCTTTCCCCTTACATACCGGACAATATTGTGGGTCTTGATATGCTCAAAAATTTTCATGCTAAGATACGTTGTTCCCCAGAAGGTGTGCATGTTATTGTAAATGATAACTATGCCATAGTTGAGAGGTCTTGTCTCCTTAAAGAAAATATTGCTTTGGCATCACTACCTAGTACTTTGTGGGCTATATCAGATACCAATGTGGGACAAATGGTTATCCCACCAGTCCATTTTCTATTGAAGGAGGGCGCTTCATTGCCTCGAATGCCTCAATATAAAAAATCTCGAGAAGGTGAAGTGGCACTAATACGTATTGTTCAAGATCTGATTTGAGTAGAAGTTGTGGAAGAAGTCCCTTACAATATTTGTAATAGTCCTATCCTTCCCATCTTGAAAAAAGACACTGATACTAAAATATACAGGTTCATCATTAATTACGAGAGGTTAATAAGATTAGTATCCCAATACTCGGTAGTCTCTGACATCACAACACTTCTTACTATGGTTCCTCCGACTGTAACTACATTCAGAGTGATCGACATGAAGAATGCTTTCTTCTTGATACCTATTCACCCTGACAGCCGTTATTTGTTCGGCTTCACTTTGAATAATCGATCATTCAGATTTTGTAGAGCTCCGCAGGGGTATGCAGAGAGTCCTAGCATTTACAGCCAGGCACTGAAAAGACAGCTTGATTCTTTCGCTCTGTCAAAAGGGGTACCTCTCATACAATATGTTGATGACAACTTGGTGGCTGCTGATATCCCTGAACGGTGTGAAGAAGGTACACTGTTATTGCTCTCCTTTCTTGCATCTCACCATCACAAGGTTTCCCGGAAGACATTGCAATATTGTAGACAGCAGGTTACCTATTTAGGTCACCTCCTGTCTAAGGAGGGACATGCACTCACATCAGAAGTTATTTTAGACATGCCTGTGCCCCATACTCAGGATGTTCGTGCACTGATTGGCCTTACTTCTTTCTGTAGGGAGTGGATTCCTAGGTTTCCTCACATTGTTAAACCCTTGTTGGCCCTTTTGACTAAAGACACTCCCCCATGGACTACTGAATGCCAAAATGCTTTTCAACAGTTGCGTCAAGATCTATGTTCTGCACCAGTATTAGGAACTCCAGACTACACTAAGGCTTTTACACTCTATGTACACGAGAGAGATGGTTGCGGTCTCTCCGTTTTAACACAGACACACTGTGATAAGCAGCATCCTTGTGCATATTTCCCGGTTGTCCTTGATCCACTCGCTCGTGCATTGCCTGGTTGTTTTCGTTCTGTGGCAGCGGCAGCTGTGTCCATAAGTCAGAGTGAGGGGATAGTCTTGTCACATAGATTTTGTTAGTAACCCATGCAGTTGACTCCCTGTTGAACCAAACAAAAACACAGCACTTAACTAGTGCTCGCATGATAGGATATGAATTGACACTTTTGGCTCCTCATATCACCTTGAAAAGATGTTTGACCCTTAATCCGGCTACTCTATTGCCATTCCCAGCTACTCAGTCTCAGTCGCAAGAGTCCCATGACTGTATATCCCTTACTGAGGAACAAAGGGTCGGGTTGACCTACACCGCTTTATAGTGTTGATGTGGAATTGTGGGTTGATGGGTCTTACCTGAAATTGCCCAATGGCACAACATCAGCTGCATACACAATTACAGCATTTCAGACATTAGTTGAGACAGCCCTCATCCCACTCAGGCAGCTGAGTTGATAGCACTAAAAGGAGCATGTGAGCTTAGTACTGACTTCTCTGTTAATATCTACACTGATAGCCGATATGCTTTTGGAGTGGCTCATGATTTTGGGCTACTCTGGAAGGAAAGAGGCTTCCTTACATCACATGGGACACAAATACTGCAAGGGGAATTAGTACGTAATCTCCTTACTGCCCTGAAATATTCTAAGAAAGTAGCGATTGTTAAGTGCAGTGCACACAAGAAAGTAACTGATAAATTAGGGCAGGGCAATGCCTTCGCGAATCACACAGCCAATGAGACTGCAATGTAGCGAAGCACTACATCTATGTACATGGTTAAGTCACAGGTTGAACGTTGGCATGATGCCAGGCAAGAGGTGCTGGACATGCAGCGATCTGCCTCTGCTGAAGAATTAGATCAATGGTCTAAGGAGGGAACATTGGATGATGAGGGCTGCAGGAGGAATAAAGATATGACCAAGTGGAGATTGACCACAGCCTACTTACATCCCATGATTCACATGGCACATCGGCTGGCACAAGTTGGAGCATCCTCCATAGCAAAGCTACTTATGCACGTTTGGGATCATCCAGAGATTGCCGGCACAGCTAAAAAGATAGTCCAGTCTTGTCTGATTTGTCTTCAGTATAATACCGGAAAGGGAACACGAACTCCAACAGGAGTTTGCCACACCAACTGCCCCTTTTGAGGTTATGCAAATGAATTCCAATCAGCTTGAACACTGTAATAAGCTGAAGTATGTCCTGGTAGTGGTATGTGCCTTTAGTAAGTGGATCGAGGCATACGATATGAAAGATAATACAGCAAAGGTGCTCCTAAAGGAGTTTTTCCCCAGATTCAGCGCTTCTCGAGTCCTGTGGAGTAACAACGGACCTCATTTCATTGGGCAAGTTGTTGAGTATGTCTTGAAAGGATTGCGAATTAGGCAGAAGTTCCATGCTGCTTTTTACCCAAAATCAGCAGGGTTAGTGAGCGATACAATTCTACCCTCAAGCTTAAGTTGGCTAAAATACAGGCTTCCACATCTCTGAAATGGCCTGATGCACTGCCTTTGGCATTGCTATCCATTAAATCGGTGCCGCATACACAGTCTGGCCTCACACCGTATGAGGTAGTGTTTGGAAGGCCAAAGAATATTTGGGGGATTCCTAAGCCACGCCCTATACAAGATGTACCTCATGTACTGATGAGCGACTACTTATCTCGGTTGACTGACAGCTTGCTTTCTATTCATCAACAGGTTCTAGAAGCTCTTCCTGACAGGTCGCAAGGTGATTGTCATGATCTACAGCCTGGTGATTATGTGATGATCAAGGTGTTCCAGCAGTCAAGCAGCCTGGAACCCAGATGGTGCAGACCTGAGCAGGTGCTCTTGGCAACCAGAACTGCATTCCGAGTGACCAATCGGAAGAACTGGATCCACTCCACCCAATGCAAGAGGGTACCGTCTGCTTTGGTGGAACCTGCTACATTGACCGATCATCGCGACATCCTGGACACATAGAGAGGCCAAGCTGCGTCACCTACAGAACCTGAGGAAGTCTTCCTGGACCATACGATCCCTGGTGCATCTCGATATCAGCTGCGACCCCGGAAAACAAAAACTGCATTGCTGAAAAAGACTGGTTGAGTCACCGCCCTGGGTTGGTGAAAGACTGAGCTACAAAGGGGGTAACACTGTAGAACCATTCTCAAACCTCAGTGAAGAAACCAGCGGCTGCCCAGGACCTTAGGGCTTCATCTGTTTTGTTTTTCAACATCGAAGCGAAAAGGTCTGTAGAAAAGAGATCAACTGCAGCGAAAGTTTGTGAAAGAAATGTTTATTGTTGGACTCACTGCCATTGTTATCATCATTGCTACGATAACATGGGTTATAGAGAGAGTAACTCCTGCTCAAAATCTACTGTCACTACTCCTGTCCCCATTGAGCATGGTTACAACTCCCTTCCCTATCATGAGCCTCAGCACAGAATGTCCTACTCAACAATACGTTCATTCAAATGTTGCACCACACCCATAATTCTACGAACATTACCAACTGTTGGGTGTGTGGAATTATGCCAGCTCATCAGAAAAAGAGAGGAACACCTTTCATTCCTCTGCCGTTTTCACACAATGGATCTTGTAGGGCCTGGTTTGCGCTGCTATGGGCATTTGAAGTTGCTAATATTACTTATGCTGAAGACTACATTTTCAACTTAATAAAGTGTGCTACCCTGATGAGGAAGGAGATCCACAAGCTAAAGGGACTGTATGGGAAATGGAGGAGTATCGCCGAGGAAAGTCCTCCATGCGTTATGTTTTCCCAAACACTCGAACCTGTCAAGGGGAATGGGCCTCCTGTTATAGCTGTTACCAAAGCACAAGCAGACCTATGTGTGAACAGTATTGGAAGTATTCCCTTGGGGAAATGCGACTTTACTCTGGTTTTGTAGATTACTCTAGTAAACAACAGCAGTTTTATGTCACCACGCAATACTTACTTTATATGTGGGAATAACTATACAATGATATTTCTAAGAGCCGATCAAAGAGAAAATTAAATCATGATGAGGTGGATCGGACTGACACTGCACTGCAGCAATATGTTGACTTTTATTTGGGATTGTTCTTCTTTATTGGGGCTGGCTTAAACAGCTGGAAAATCAGACACTTAACACTAGTTGTAGAGGCTGTAACCAACCAAACAGCTATGGCACTTGGAAATATCACAGAAGAACTGCAAATTGCAAGGATTGTGGCGCTCAAAAACAGAATGGTCCTTCGACGTCGTGTTGGCTGATCGTGGTGGTGCATGTCGCATCATCGGGAGCAGCTGTTTTGTTTACATCCCTGATCATGCCCCTTCAGTTTTTGATGCAATCTCTAAGCTGCATAAAATAGCTCCTGAGATTCATCCCGATTTAGGAACATGTACTTTCACTGGCTGGTTATGGACATTGTTCGCTACCTGGGGCTGTAAACTGTTGACAGTTCTATGTATATTTTTTGCGATCCTACTGTTATGCTGTTTATGTATACTATGTGGCCCGATGCTTTGTTCCTTTTGTGTTTCACTTTGTATACCCACCAAAAGCAACGTTAAGAAGGTGAACGCCCAATATGTATTAGACCAAGAAGATAGCGATATGATGAAAATTGATGTGCAAGATGTTTTCCGTGTTGCTACTAAATCATAGAGGTGTCTTCAGCTAATGCTAAAAGGGTCTTCTGTGGAAATTGGCAGAAATCGCTGCTAGCATGAGGTGAAGCCATTTTGTTTTGGCATCCATTTTAGTGAACCATGTGTTTGCCATGTGCTCCTTCTGTCTTCACTGTCGCCTGCTTTACTATTCTGCCTGAGTCATTAACTGTAGTTAACTCCTTCAGTACTGAGCCAGAGCATTGCGCATGCTCAGAAAGGCTTGTAGCTGTTAGAATTCACCTGTCTTAAGTGTAACTGTCAGACTAATTCAACTGATGTAAGCAGTTTCGTTACCCCTCCCACTCTGTTGACTAAGTATTTTCTACTTGTCCATATTTGTGAATAGCTATTCTTGTGTATACTTGTACCACCTCTTTTTGAATCTCCATGCTTACTCTGCAATAAAATGTGTATTTAAGCACCTTGGTTTCTGTATTCCATGTACTGCCTCATACATTGCCTGAGGGTTCTGTATCGATGTAGTCCAACTCATGAGTGATAATAAAATATTTGCTTGATATTACAGCTTCCGTGCCAATCTCTATTTTGTTAGTCCAAGGACCTGAGGACAAAGAAGGGTGTACCCCTGTCCTGGTGGGCCTCTGAAAAGGCTTGCTTCCACAAACCCACAGACATGAAACCAGAGACAAAGAGGTGCAATAGAAAAAAACAGCCATTTTCATTTATACACCCAGGATCCGGAACAAAATTTGCCTACTCATCAGGACTGCCCCAGGCTTCGAAAAATCAAAAAAATATTACTAAACCTGCAGGTCGAGTGACTTGAGTAATCTACTTGACATAACTGTACTGCAGTCGGTCCATAAACTTGTCTCAAATTGAGTGATCGTAGGCAAATATTTTATTTCACCGCATTCTTCAACTACCATATATGAGAACGCCAACAAATATGTGAGTTTGGCATGTCAGATGTGCAACAAACCTTTGGTTTGATTTAAAATACTGATTTTTTGCTCTGTGTATAATACAAATCTAGCCCACATAAGGCCCCGTGACTTGCCACTCAGTTCACTAATAGTATTGTCATCAGGGTGGGCCAGGAATGTTTCTCAATTCAACTCTCATTTTCTTATATTACTAAAGCATGATGTGGTAGTGCACTGTCCTTTGCAGAAAGCACATTTCCATTTAAAAGGACACAAACTTTCCAACTGACATGCAGTTTTACTGATAAAACTATATCGCATCTCTGTGTACAGCTGGTTTCAGCAAATATTCATCATTTGCACATCACCAAGTGAAGCGCTTTGATGTGCTTTGATCCTATTAAAATCTTTGTTTCCATCAACACTTCAAAATGTAACAAAAAATACTTCCCTAACTAATGAAATAGATTTTGAAGTATTAGTACAGTTCATTTACAAGCAATTTAAATGTTGTGAGTTAGAAAAAAATGGCATCCTACAGCCGATCTTTTTCTACTGCTTGTACGCCAGCCAGACTGTCAGACGGCTCACTTTACTCTTCTTTTCAAGACTGCAAAGCTAGAGGGTTTTGTAAACACGTATCTCCAGGATAAAATAAGCAGCAATTTTTAAGAAGACATAAGCTGACATTTGACCCCTGTCTTTCAACACATCGAAAATATAACATGATAAAAAACAAGACTCATTCCCTTTCAGAACACCCGTTCTACTTCAGGAGCTCTCTCGCCAGACCAGGTCAGTAGGCCCTAAAAATAGCCCGCCCTGATAAAATCTGAATCGCTACAGTGAGTGGGCAAGTAGATTTCTGGAGGCTTGTGCCCAAATCCTAGTCCAATTTAGGAAACAGCTGAAGACACGCCTCTTTATAGAACACATCATGATGCTGTAACTGCTCACCTACGATCGCAGAACCCTGCTGCTCCTCCAATCACTCAACGTCTTTGCCTTACACACTTTGCCTTTTGCCTAAGTGTGTGTTATACAAAGACACTTGCACGTTATTTTTAGCTTTTGATCCATTGTGAGAACAAGCAAACACTTTAGGAGAATGTGAAACTGATAACACTCAGTTAAGAATGGTCAAAATAGGTCTAAAACAAAAGAAAGAAAGAACCAAAATCACATAAAGGAAATATATGTGTGATGAGCAACCTTCTAGCTCTCACAGTAACAGCACAGGAGAAGAGTGTCATTCCTGTCGGAATTCCTCCGTTTTAGAGCACATCCTTTGAACAAAATGTTTTTCACAGCTATTGTACAGAAAAAACAAACTTTATTTTTTTTATAGACTTTCATATAGCGTCCTTTTGGGTATCAGAGCATTATACATTGAGGAAACACAAGGAGAACATACAAGAGTAATACATAAGTGGAGGAACAGAAAAGAACTAAAAAAGCGTAGAAATATATTCAAAGAGTAACTAAAGTTTGGGAAAGATGCATCTTCATTGGGGAGGAATCTGTTCAATAGTAGAAACGTTGCTTCTCGTTTGAATATGGCTGTTAAGCAATTGGATATGGTCTCAGGAGGACGCAAGCTCCAATTAAGATCTGTTCTCACCTGATAGGACGAGTTTCTTGGCCAGGTAGGATGGAGTGTCATGGTGAGGGTCTCAATGAGTCATGAAAGCAATTTTTAGATGAATCTTCATAAGGAAGCTAGTACAGCGCTTTAAGATTGTCTTCAGTGGTGGCAGTTTTTCTTTGGATATTCTCGCGAGAGCAGCACTACCATAATATAGTTTGGAGGTCACTAACGCTTGAACCGCTGTCTTGGGATTTGCAGTCAGTGAAAAGGTTTTATTTTTTTCAGTGTGTGCAGCTGGTAGTTGACGCCCCGGGTGGCGACGCAGATGTGATTATCCATGGAAAGGTGATAGTCCAAGATTATTCCAAGCGATTTGTCTGAGGTTATGATGCGAGGGGTGCAGTTCAGGGCTGTTAGATGTGAGAGCCATTCTTTGAAGTTAGGAGTGTGGTTGGGTGGTGAGATTAAGAGGAATTCAGTTTTGAGATTGTTCAGTTTTAGGTGATGACGAGTTAGCCAGTGTTGAGTTTTTGCCAGGGTGTTATTGAGGATGCTGATTTCTTCTGGAGAGGTGATTTTCTTATAAAGTTGAGTTTCATCCGCATACATGGGGTACGAGATGTTTGACATTTTGCGGATTTCAGTCAGGGGTTCCATGAGCAGGTTGAACAGGGTGCAGGAGAGTGAAGAGCCTAGAGGAACATCAATTGTGACTGGTGTTTAGATGTAAAGGATGTGGTTCATCATAATCTTTGAGATCGTTAATATAGGAATGAAAGGACCATTTTAAAACAGGGCCAGAGAGACTTATCCTGTATTCTAGGAGGTTCAGGAGGTTGTCGTGTTTAGTCATGTCATAGTCAGCTGCCAGGTCAAGCAGGATTAATAAGCAGGATTTATTGTGGTCGAGACATTTCAGGGCGTCGTCAACAATGTAACCCATGGCAGTTTGAGTACGGTGACCCGTCCTGAAACCAGATTGATATTGGTAGAGGAGTTGGAATTGCTCAATATGAATGCATGGTTGTTAGTCTAAGCCTTTTTTTAGAAGCTTGGGTGGTAGTTGTTCAGATGTGACTGGTTGATGGTTTTTTTTTAAGATAGGGCAACTTGCCCACTTTGTGGAAATCTGGTATGGAGCCCTGTAAGAGAGGTGTTGATGATCTTGGTGCATAAGGGGAGCAGGGCATGTTTCATCTCGTTGAGGAGTTTGGAGGATGAGGAGTGAATGAAATGGTTTTATTTCAGAGAAGATCATATTTTTAAAATTTTGGATTTGTTGAAAGTCTTAAAGATGGAGTAAGAGGCACTGTTTGGGGGAGGTCGTTTATGGTGTTCTCCCTCAGGTATGGGGTGAGGTGAAATGGTTATGAGGGATAAGAGCTTCTTGGCGTTAAGGGAATCATTGCCGATTAAGTTTGTGTTCTCGATAAAGAAGGAGGCAAATAAATCACTGCTGGAGAGAGCTGACTTTTTAGATACAAGGGGATTACAATTACTAATGACGGAGGACGGCAGCGCACTGCTTCACCTCCCAGTACAGTCCACCCCTTAGCATTATGGGAAATGCAGTTCACTTGAAACGCTTACTTGAATTTTTGCTGAGGCATAGGCAGCAGAAGCCCCTCCAGACCCACCTTGTGCCTTCAGTCTTCTGTCTTCGAGGCCCTGAAGCCTGATCTTCATCCTATCCCTCAGGGTTCTGCTAGAGAAACCCTGGCAGATGTCACACTCTTCTGGGACATGAGATGAAGGAAGGCAGATGATACACACCTCGTGTGGGTCCGACTTGGCCTTCTTCCTGGAGCACTCAGGGCATTTGTCGAATAATGCAGGCATAATGACCTTAAAGAGTGCACCAAAACACACACCAGGAACCAAAGCCTCAAAGTACTTCAGAAAAGTACTCAAATATGTGAAAAACATGAAAAAATCACCAATAAACCCTTGAAAAGGGGGAGTTCAATGCTCCAGGGTCCTGCTTGCAGGAGCCGGAAAAAAGAACTGAAAGTAAAAGGGACCTGCAGTGCATTCTGGGATACTGTGAAGTTCTGGAAAGCTCTCTTAGAGGCACAGTATCCTGTTCTGAGCCACATAATGGCAGCATATGGGGCTTGTCTGTCCATGTCTTCCTCTCTATCATTCCAGAGGGTTTTTGCTGTTAAAGCAAGGGAAATCTGGGCAGGCTTTGCTGTTTGTGGATTTTTAGTGGAATTTCTAGTTGAAGTACTGGACAGTGTAGCCTGTGGATAAAGGCTGCATTATCTGTCTTTAATTCACTCTTAAGTGTCTGTGCAGTTCTGCATTTTTCGACACCTTAAGAGATTATTTTTGATTGCTCCGGGGTCCACGCACATGGGCGGGACTATTCACTAGATTATGACTATACACAGAGATCCCCTACTACAGAACCTGGGGAATTCTCTAGCAATGTTGTAAATGAACTTTTGGTAAAACTTTTTTACCATCATTACTGTGGGGATTAAGTGGTCAACCCATATGAATTCTTATATGAAGTTGAGGATCGGTTAAAAAGCCCAGTCCTCGTGAGAATTCACTTGTGATGTTGTAGAGGTCTTTTGTGAAACTATCTTTTTACTTTTAGGGTTCCAACCCAATGTTGACAATAAGGTGTCATAGAAGGCTCTTTTCAACAAACCTCTTGCCGCATTCTGTGTATACAAATGGCTTCTCACTTGTGTGGAACGTCTGGTGACAGTGACAGTCACGTATTCATCAAGCTCTTCATATAGTGAGGGCACAAAATGGCTTCTCATCCATGTGAACTCTTTGATGATATAGAAGGTTTTTCTCATGCATTACTCTTAACACATTTCAAGCACAAAAATGGTTTCTCACCTGTGTGGATTATCTGGTGAAGTTTAAAACTTGTGTGCTGATCAAAACTCTTTTCCCAATGATTGCATGAAAGTGGCTTTTTTGTGGGTTCTCATGTGACATCGAAGAACTGACCTTTGACTAAAGCTTTTTCCACACTCAGTGCAATCAAAGGGCTTCTCACCAGTGTGGATTCTCTGGTGACGTTCCAACTCTGACTTATACAAACATCTCCTTCCACACTCGCTGCAGAGAAAGGGTTTCTCAACTTCACCCTTGTGGATTTTTAGGTGGCGTTTGAGTCCTGTTCGGGAAGTAAAGCCCTTCCCACATTCAGTACACGGAAAGGGCTTCCAATCATTTCGAACTTTCTGGGCTTGTTGATCTTCTGATTTAAACACAGGGCTCTTTCTAAAATGGATTCTTTGATGACGCAGAAAATCTGACCTGTAAACAAAGGTCTTTCCACATTCGCTGCAGGGAAAGGGTTTCTCACTTGCACCCATGTGGGTTTTCAGGTGGCGTTTAAATCCCGTTAGTTGAGTAAAGCTCTTCCCACACTCGCTGCACAGAAAAAGTTTCTCGCTTATACCACTGTGGCTTTTCAGGTGGTGTTTGAGTGCCGTTTGGTTAGTAAAGTTCTCCTCACATTCAGTACAGGGAAAGCGCTTCTCATCATTTTGAATTGTCTGGTTTTGTTGAACATGTATT
Source organism: Lissotriton helveticus (assembly GCF_964261635.1). Taxonomy (NCBI): domain Eukaryota; kingdom Metazoa; phylum Chordata; class Amphibia; order Caudata; family Salamandridae; genus Lissotriton; species Lissotriton helveticus. Next base: position 454,244,793 of record NC_136058.1, on the reverse strand, counting down.
TTAAACGCAAAGCTCTTCTTAAAATGGATGTTTTCGTGACGATGAAGATCACACTTGTACGCAAAGCACTTCCCACATTCGGAGCAGGGAAAGCGTTTCACAACCTCGCCTCTGTGTATTTTCAGGTGACGTTTAAGCCCTCCCTGCTGAGTAAAGGTTTTACCACATTCATTGCAGGTAAAGGGTTTCTCACCAGTGTGACTTCTGTAATGAAGCCGAAGAATTGACAATTGAGTAAAACTCTTCTGACATTCAGTGCATGAAAATGTCTTTTCACCAGAATGGGTTTTCTGGTGTCGAAGAAGATAGGATTTCTGAGTAAAACTCTTCCCACAATAGGTACAAGGAAAGCGCTTCTTTTCTGTATTATATTTCTGATGGTAAAGACGATTCCCAATTCTTTTAATTGCCTTTTTACCATCAACGAAGACAGTTCGCTTGTCATCAATTTGAAGCATTTGGGTCCTGCTTTCATTACACGTAGTGGACTCTTTCACAAGAATACTTCCCAAGTCTGACATACCTGACGTAGAATGAAAAAAAATATATTAGGAAATATATAGTTTTCTAAATTAAGCAAAACAATATATCTCATTTGCCCCTTGTGAAAGAGGGACAGTCCATATTTCAGATAAGCATTCAATGACAGTCTAGTAGCAGAAAGAAGTCACAGTGGTTTCTGATAGGCAGGTGCCAGCATGTGCACTGAATGAAAAATGTTAATCTGCCCCATTACTGCCAAAAGCAAGAAGTCCAACTGAAGCAAGTGCTGAGAACCTTGAATGACAAATATGTACCAGTCCGTGAAATGACTGGCGAACGGTCAGTGGTGTAAAAATGGCATGATTTTAAGGAGGCTAGAGCTCAAAAACAGCCAATCTTTTATCCAACAGATTCCTCCGAGTAGATGACAGCTGAGGTTCTGTGAATTCTGAACCCGTGGGTTCCATTTTGTGTATGGCAGCCATTTTGTGGTTGCCCTCACATAGGCCGATGATTGTGGCTGAACTAGTCTTTTAAGGACATTTACACCTTAGCTCGAGTTCGTGCTGACTCCTGTTTGACCTGAGTGAACTGACCCTGTTGCCTGAAGCTGACCTTGTTAAACCAGTTCCTGCCCTTTAGCTGATCAAGATTAAGGATCAGAGTTTTACTGCACACAAACATGCCTTATCCTACTTCTATCATTTTCTGTTTCTTCTTTTATGGTCTAGTTACGATAAGGGTTGTGGTCCTTTTTATTATGGGTTTGTCCGGTTTGTTTGCATGTCCATGTTAGGCATTATTTGCATGCTTGCAAAAGCAAGGACTGCCCCTTACTTTTATGCTGAGTTTTGTAACCCTGAGCATATATAAGGCCTCTGTTCTCTGTACTCCTCAGACTACCTCATTCAGTTGCTACAGCTTCTGTGTGACGTGGAATCACTTATTAAATTTAATAAAGATGTCTTTTCATATTTTCAGCTTCTGTGCAAAGTTCTTTTTTCTATGAGTAAGTATTCCCTGAGAATGAAGATTTCAATTCTTCAAATGGCACGGCCAACGTGGGCTTCATCAGAGAAGTGACTTTCTGTGGGAGTGAGCTTGTCAGAAGACTGAAATCTACTACGGAGGACAGAACAGGATTCTACTAAGGAGGTACTCTGTGCACAGGGATTCTGGAGATTCTTTGATTCTGCAGCCCAGTATATTTCTGATCTTCCTGATTTTGATCCTCCACATGATGTCACTCCTGACTGAGAACCTTTTTGGCGTGAGTATTTTAAAAAAGACCGTTAGGTCATGTAGAACTTGACAGTTAGAATTTGGATAACTTTTTGATTAGTAAAAATAAGAAGTACAAGTGGGTCGCTCCCACGACTTTGTTTGGTTTCTTGGTTTTGATTTGGTTATTGCAATTACCAAAGCCAAGGGTCTCGTATTAACCCCTTGAAGTTTGAAGCTAGATTAGTGAGCTATAAGATGCCTGGTCTTAGCAAATTTAGGACTGTAACTTTGGAACTTTGGAATTTGTGTTGGCCAACTTTGGATTTGTATAGGTTTGTATATGCGAATTGCAATTTGTGTAGAACAGGTATTGAGGAGAATTTTCTCTATTTGGGTTAGTTGAACGGTGCACGTACGAAAAGTACATTAAGCACTACATGGATTATAATATTGTATATTTTGCAATATTTTTGGCATGCCTGTTTAAAAGCTCACATAAGAAGAATGTGTTGCTTTATTTGGAAGGTACCATAGTGTGCTGTGAAGTAAATTAGCCGGCTTCCCTAGAGGGAATATCTAAATAGGTTTAGATTTACAAACATATTTCTTTCTTGGTGATTTTGTATCCCCAGGGAATTAAAATATGACATAATACATATAGGGATCCTTTGTTCTGCGCAATGTTATGAAGGAAGATATGCAGAGTGATTTTTTTGTGTTCTGCTAGCCAAAGCTAGTGAATTGAGTGTATTTTCGCTTCTTGGACATAGATTAGTCTGTTGGGCTGTTTTTGCAGTCTTTTGAAACACAATTGAGAAGCGTTTCTTGTAAATATGACTTACAACTAGTATTTACAAATGGTTTGGTTTAAGTACAGTCTGTGGGCTGTCCTTTGTTTTTGTTCTGAGTATTGGTTTGTGGGTTAAATGTGTGTTTAAATGTCTATGTGGTTTTCCCATTAGTGCAATTTCTGTAAGTGAATAGCGTTGGCGCTATTTATGAAATGCATGGCTAAAGCGCGCCGTATTGTGTGTCCTGAGTGTTTCACCCCTTTCTGTTTATGTCTGAAATAAGGGATGCAGCTTGCTTTTATATGTGGTATTATCAAAAATGATTGGGTTTTTTAAAAATAATTATTTAATTATGACAAATAATTATTAAAAATAAGTGCTAGAAAATTCGTTTTTTACTATTCATGAAGCTTAATGCTCATACTGTGACCTCCTAGCATTATAATTTAATTTGAGTTGTGTTGCACTGCATAATGAGGACATTAGCATATGACATCTCACTTAGCGCAGGCGTAAAAAAACTAATTTTTCTAAGGATTTACATGAGATATGTCTAATGTCTAATATCTATAATGTGCAAAGAACATTCTGAGGATGATTAATATGTAACATACTTATAGGATATTTATTTTTAAGTGCCCCAAATATCAAAGTCGAATTTGGGTATTTTTGCCATTTATAATAGCTTCTAAAGTGCTTTAGGCTTCAGTAAATGCATACATTTAGGTATAATACAAATTTGCAGGCTGTCCCCATTTGGGGTTTGCTTTTAAATGACCCGGTGAGATTCATTTAAGGTTGATTAAATAAGTACCATTGCAACAAGCACTTGTTCTAAAACTGGTATGTGTGTTATTAGGTTCTGTGAATTATTCACAGTAAATATTGTTTAATAATCTGGAAACAGAGATATTTTTTTAGCGCCTAAAAGGAGACATTATTTTTCAAAATAGAGTGAATTATTGCAGGTTAGGAGGAATTAGGAAGGCCTTTTGCCTTTGTCAGCCTCAGAATGAGCAGAGGGTGGGGGCTAGTAGAGCAGCAGAGGCTTGCTCAAGTCGCGCTGAGGTGTTATCTTTAGTTTCCCAGTGAACAATGGAAGGAGGCTGTCATGTTGACATTTGTAACCTTTTAAATTAGGGCCTTGTCTCTGCGAAATGCAGAATGACCTTGCTAAACAGGCTTCTAAAGGGAGGGTTTTCTGGTTTCTCCATAAGAACAGTTGCTTTTATTTGACAGAAAATTAGGTATTGCATTAAGTTTTACACAGAAAATAAGAGGAAGCTCTTTATTCAAATTTTGAAGGCTACATGCCTAAGTGAGAACGTTTTGCCAATTAAGAATTATTTTTCAAAGTGGAAATTGTGGCACAAAGCTAACATGGAGTGTCAGCGAAAGAATTTTAGTTTTAGTTTAATGTTGCAAGCTGACCGACAAGATGGTAACAGATAAGTAATGGACATTTATTTTTGTGTCTGTTAATGTGTATCATGCTTTGTCTTCTGATTACAAGTTATAAAGGATATTTGTTTGTTATGAGAAATGTCTCTCTTTTGTGTGTTGTATTTTTTTTTTTGGGCTTCTGCCCGCAGATAAATCATGGATTGTTCTGGGTGATTTTAAAGCTGACAAGACACGTATGTTTGGTTGGTTGAAAAGAGATGTGTTTTTGCGTAACTCCTTTGGAAAGGAATGTTCAAGTGGATTTCAAGTGACACAGTAGATTGTCTTGCCAGCCGTTCACGACTGACTAGTGATCAGCTGTCAAAAGGAGGGTAAGGAAAGTAAAAGTAAGTGTGAGGAAAGTAAGGGAAAGTGTGTAAAAGAAAGTGTAATTTTGATTTTAAACAAGACAAATTAAGAAGGCCTGAATAGTGGGTTTTGGGCTGCAAGTTCACAGTGCATAAAGTACAGGACTTGAAGTGTGTGCGTCACCGCTCATTCACATATGCTATTTTTTTTAATGTTTTTTTTTGTTGTGCTTGATATACAGCAAGTATATCTGATGGCTTGACATGTCCGTTTTGTAAGTTTTTTTGTGCATTTTTTTGTTTTATGTTGCTGCTTTAGATACTATTACAAGTTCACCTGTGTTGTGAAGGGTTCTACATGACGACCAACTTACACGAAGGAATGAAAGAAGTAGCCGAATGGATGAAGCACAGCCGTCTGAAACTGAACTCAGACAAAACAGAAGTCCTCATCTTAGGCACCTCCCCCTCCGCCTGGGATGACTCTTGGTGGCCAGAGGCCCTTGAAAAAGCACCCATCCCGACGGACCACGCACGGAACCTGGGCGTAATCCTGGACTCCTCACTCTCGATGACCAGACAAGTCAACGCCGTTTCATCATCTTGCTTCAACATTCTTCGCATGCTCAAAAAAACATTTCGCTGGATCCCCACCGAAACTAGAAAAACGGTCACCCACGCACTGGTCACGAGCCGCCTGGACTACGGAAACACCCTATACGCCGGTACCACCGCAAAACTCCAGAAAAAACTCCAACGCATCCAGAACGCTTCAGCCAGGCTCATACTAGACATCCCGCGTAATGAACACATCTCTGGTCACCTGAAAAACCTCCACCGTAAATAGGAGGATTACTTTCCGCCTCCTAACCCACGCACACAAAGCACTTTACGAACTTGGACCCGAATGCCTCAACACACGACTGTCCTTCTACACCCCCTCCCGTCAGCTACGATCCTCCAACCAAGCCCTTGCCACTGTACCTCGCATCAACAAAACCACCATGGGAGGTAGATCCTTCTCCTACCTGGCAGCTAAATCCTGGAACTCACTTCCCACTCACCTTCGCCTTACTCAGAACCACCTAGCATTCAGAAAGCAACTTAAAACTTGGATATTCGACAAGTAATTCCCCACCCTTCCTCAAGCGCCTTGAGACCCTATGGGTATGTAGCGCGCTATATAAATCTCTTGACTTGACTTGACATATCGCTGTACAACAGTTGGGTGAACTTGCGCTAAATTTCACAGATATGATATTTTTTCATCCTGTGAGCAAGACAGACAACACTTCATCAGTGCATGTCTATTTTGGCTATATAGTATTGAAGTAAAATAAAAGAGATATACAGGAAACAAGGTTTCACCTACAGTCACGTTACTGTCCCCTTTCCTGTAAGGAACAGGCAGCCCTAAATTTATGTATCCTGAATTGGACGCAAGGATAAATTATAGATCTGTGACTTTTGTGCATGGTGACCTAATTTTTATATTACATTAGTCAGTTTGGTGTAGCACGGTTACAACGAATTTTTTACAACGCACTACCATTACATCGCAACTTTTACCACGCAAACCATTACAACGCAATGCGCTGGGGGGCGCTCTAGGATAGGGAATGTATTTAATATACTATCCAACACCTTCCCTGCTATCCACGGGGACTGGAGTTGGAATAGTAAATTAAATAATTCACTATCCAGCGCCTAAAAGCATTATGCGTTGTAATGGACTGCGTGGTAAAAACCGCGTTGTAAAGGCATGCGTGGTAAAAGCATGCGTTGTAGTGACACCAATCCGTCAGTTTTGTTCTGCTTCCTGAATAGTGTATGGCTTTGTAACATAAAGGAAACAAGGCTTAATTTTATTTTTTTTTCCTCCCTGAAAAAGGAACTGGAACATTAGCTGAGATTACCGTATATGGTGTAGAGGCCAGCGGCAGAGCTAACATTCGTGAACTATTTTGATTTTTGTGTATCACCCCCCCACTTTTGGTGTTGTGTCACATGCTTGACTATCAATCAAGAAATTTCTTGTTCTTCCTATAGATTTTTCTTTCGTCACTTCTCCCCTGATTGATGTTGCATCGTGCCTAGTAATTGGGGATTTTAGCTGTGTCCTAGTCCCATTTTGCCTTTTCCATATTCCTTTCACCAGTCAGCCTTCTTTTATTGTTATTATTGTATTAGGTTCACACTTCCAGATTGCAGTAATGTACTAGGAACCCCATATTATGTATAAATCCCTTTTGTATAACTAGACTGGTTTTTAAGAATTTTCTTTAGGCCTACCTCGATGTTTTCCAGTCTGACCGTTATGGTAATGATGGACTGGTTAACTGACTCAATGCTATTATAAGACAAGTTTCCACATTTTGATCATTAGCCTGTGCATTGCATAGTGCACTTGATGCACAGTTATTAAAAGGGAGGTATCTACATGTCCCTGATAATCTGTATCATGTGATTTCTCTTTTGAGATGTTCAAGATAAGGAATTTAGGAACACCTAGACTTAATCATTGAGAGAAAAAAATGTGTTTACCCCATTAGACGATGTCACTATGTGTGAGGACATCCATTTAGATAAAATTATCATATAGTTATCTACCCTTAGATGGTAGAGGATATGCTCTCACATGGAAACCCAATTGAAGAAATTAGAGGCACTGTTTTGCTTATTGCCTTTGTCTTTGTATTCTATGAGAATGACCGTGTGTTCTAGACCAGAATTGTCTCATGGCGTATGGCCACTCCCTCGCAGATTGCAGGTCACCTGCTTGCAATCCTCTTGTTAAAAACAAACTGTTTTTGTACTAAATTGAAGGAAAATAACAAATGTGTCCCATTTCCTACGTCACTAGGTTCTGCGGGATTAAGTCATAATAACCTTCGGACTTTTGATGAAAAGCTAATTCCCATCAGTGACAGTCTCAGCACCCAGAAAAGCAGCAAGGCTGGACAGTGATAGCCAGAGCGCCATCCATGATATCTCCAAAGAATCGTACTTGCTCCATCAGACGGCATTGGACATCACATAACCAGTTTCAGTGCAAAAGAGCGAAAGAGAAGGATTCATGTTGTTTTAAGGCTTCAGCCTTCCACCTGTCATGTGCTGGTAACCTCTGACAGTAGGCAGTCCATTGAGCCCCTTGGCCTGAGTTTTGGCCACACACCCCTTTTCTTTGCTCCAACGGAAAGGCAGTGCACCGGAGGATCCAAGACCGGCAAAAGGCACTACATTGTGGTACTTATGATTAAATGAAAGAGCAGCCCGAGCATCCTCTGACACTGAAAAGCGAGTGTTGGAGTCTGAAAGTGTTGCTGAGTATGAAAGCCTGTTGCTCTTTCCTGATTAATAGTACTTGGATCTGCATGAGATGATCTGTGCCCATGATCAATGGAGAGCACACTATCTGTAGTGCCTGCCGCAGAGGAGAGATATTGGTGCACTGCCTTGAGAAATTGAGACTTTCAAATAAGCTGCGAGTGTTTGCCAGGAGGGCACTCCAACGGATACTGAGAAGGACCATTTTCATGAAAGGCCTGAATGAAGAGGCCCATGCGGAAGAAAACAACAGAAGAGGATTTTGATGAACAATAGAAGCCTGCCGGAGAGGCTTGGACGGACTCCCCGTGCGATTGCATAAAATGGGTGTTAGGAGACTGATTTTTGCTGTTTTGCTGGCATTGTTTTAAAGTAGTATTCTGTTTAGTGAAAGCAGAATAAAGTCCATTCCCTGTGGAAGAGTATCCCTTTTCACCTCAGAGCATTGATGAGGATCACCACTGTTTCACCTGAACATATAATAAGTTACTGAAATGCATAGGAGCCATAAAAATGTTACTAGATAGTTTTAGGATTTGCTTTCTGCTTAGAGTTGTGAAAAATGATAATTTTGTTTGTAATAGTGGTCATTACTTTCTCCTGTTGTCCATATGTTCTTAATAACATGTTTTCTAGTATTTTTAAGCATTACGTTGTCTTTTGTGGGTTGGAATGTTTTTGCTACCCAATTGACATCTGTACCCATCTCCCAACCTATGTCTCTTCCTACTACTACTTCTTCGCATTCTTTCCATATTTTACCTGAACATGAACTGGTTAGGATATCAGAGTTTACTAATAATTCCTTTGTACAGCTTCTGCATCAACACCAGTTAGTAGTGAACATCACTAATTTTTGGGTGTGTGGTCTTATGTCACATACTACAGATAGAGGTATTCCCTATTTGGTTCTGTCATTTAGTTACAATGGGTCTGTATGGGCATATCAGGCGATGTTTATTTATGCCAACGAAGTCTATCCCTTGCGTTCCATGAAAGATATCTCGAGTAATAATGCCTTAGTGAAGGGAATAACGGATAATATTGACATCGATTCAGATACAGACTGAGTGATTGCCTATGTAAGGGCAGAAGGAGGGTCTGAGGTTCTGTGAATTCTGAACCCGTGGGTTCCATTTTGTGTATCAATCAATCAATCAATCACAGCATTTATATAGCGCGCTACTCACCCGGAGGGTCTCAAGGCGCTTGGGGAGGGGGGGTCCACTACTGCTCGAACAGCCAGGTCTTGAGTTGCTTCCTGAAGGCGAGGTGGTCTTGGGTCAGGCGGAGGTGGGTCGGGAGGGAGTTCCACGTCTTGGCGGCCAGGTAGGAGAAGGACCTTCCTCCTGTGGTGGCTCTTCGGATGCGGGGGACGGCGGCGAGGGTGTGGTTGGTCGATCGAAGCTGGCGTGTGGGAGTGTAGAAGTTGAGGCGATTGTTGAGGTATCTTGGGCCTTGGTTGTGTAGGGCTTTGTGTGTGTGGGTGAGGAGTTGGAACGTGATTCTCTTGTTTACCGGGAGCCAGTGCAGGTCTCTCAGGTGTCCGGAGATGTGGCTGTGTCGGGGGATGTCCAGGATGAGTCTTGCTGAGGCGTTCTGGATCCGCTGGAGTCTCTTCTGGAGTTTGGCGGTGGTTCCGACGTAGAGGAAGTTGCCGTAGTCCAATCGGCTGGTGACGAGGGCCTGGGTGACCGTCTTGCTGGTCTCGGTGGGGATAAACCGGAAGATCTTACGTAGCATGCGCAGGATGTTGAAGCACGACGAGGAGACGGCGTTGACTTGTCTGGTCATGGAGAGGGAGGAGTCCAGGATGAAGCCCAGGTTGCGTGCGTGGTCTGTTGGTTTGGGTGCGCTGCCCAGGGCAGGGGGCCACCAGGAGTCGTCCCAGGCGGAGGGCGAAGATCCCAGGATGAGGACTTCCTTCTTGTCTGAGTTCAGTTTCAGGCGGCTGTTCATCATCCACTCGGCTACGTCTTTCATCCCTTCGTGTAGGTTGGCTCTGGCGGTGGCGGGGTTGTTGGTGAGGGAGAGGATCAGCTGGGTGTCGTCGGCGTAGGAGATGATGTTGAGGTTGTGTTGGCGTGCGATGGCCGCAAGGGGGCTCATGTAGACATTGAAGAGGGTGGGGCTGAGCGAGGAGCCTTGAGGGACTCCGCAGATGACTTCGGTGGCTTCTGATCTGAACGTGGGGAGGCGGACTCTCTGTGTCCTTCCGGCGAGGAAGGAGATGATCCATTCTAGTGCCTTCTCTTGGATTCCGACGTTGCTGGGTCGCTGCACTAGGGTGCGGTGGCAGACAGTGTCGAATGCCGCGGAGAGGTCCAGGAGGATGAGGGCCGCTGTTTCTCCGTTGTCGAGCAGGGCTCGGATGTCGTCGGTGGCTGCAATGAGGGCGGTCTCTGTGCTGTGGTTGGCCCGGAAGCCAGACTGCGAGAGGTCGAGGGATCCGTTCGTCTCGAGGAAGGCGGCCAGCTGCTTGTTGACGGTCTTCTCGATGACTTTGGCCGGAAACGGGAGGAGCGAGATGGGTCGGTAGTTTTTGAGTTCGGTGGGGTCCGCGGAAGGTTTCTTCAGTAGAGCGCTGAGTTCGGCGTGCTTCCAACTGGCCGGGAAGGTGGCGGTGTCGAAGGAGGTGTTGATGATGTCCCGCAGGTGGGGCGCGATGACAGCGTCAGCCTTGTTGAAGACGTGGTGAGGGCAGGGGTCGGTTGGAGATCCGGAGTGGATGGAGTTCATCATGCGTAGGGTTTCTTCAGTGGTGATCTGGGTCCAGGCTCGGAGGGTGGTTGTGGGCGGTGCAGGTGCGGTCATGGGGTGCGTCGGCTGTGTGCTGAAGCTGTTGTGTATGTATGCGATCTTGTTGTGGAAGTAGGAGGTGAGGGAGTTGCAGAGGTCTTGCGATGGGGTGATGTCGTTGTTTTCGGCGCTGGGGTTGGAGAGCTCCTTGACGATGTTGAAGAGTTCCTTGCTGTTGTGGGCGTTGTTGTCCAGTCGTTCCTTGAATGCAGTTTTCTTGGTGGCGAGGATCAGTTGGTGGTGTTTTCGAGTGGCGAGCTTGAAGGTATCTGCGCCACGCTCTCTCGAGGGCTCGGCAGTTCTTCTTGGAGCTCTTGAGTTCGTCGGTGAACCATGGTGCTTTCTTGCTGCCGGGTCTGCTGGGCGGGGTCCTCAGTGGGGCGAGGTCATCTGCGCAGTTGCTGATCCACTTCGTGGGGTTGTTGGCGGCCTGGCTGGGGTTCGCTGAGCTGGCGGGGGGGGGTCCCGGCTCAGGGATGCGGCGAGCTGGTCGGCAGTAATCTTGTTCCAGCTTCTGCGTGCGACCTGTTGCTGGTGGTGGTGGATCGTGTTCTTTCTGAAGCTGAAGTGGACGCAGCTGTGGTCCGTCCGGTGGAGTCCGGTGGTGTGGCTGAAGGCGATGTCCTTGCTGGAGGAGAAGACGGGGTCGAGTGTGTGTCCGGCGCGGTGGGTGGGGGTGGTCACCAGCTGCTTGAGGCCGAGGTTGACGAGGTTGTCCAGCAGGGTGGTGGTGTTGCAGTCGTTGTTGTTCTCCAGGTGGAAGTTGAGGTCCCCGAGGAGGATGTAATCAGCGGAGGGGAGGGCGTGCGGGCTGATGAAGTCGGCGATGTCTTCGCTGAATTGTGTGCGTGGTCCCGGAGGTCTGTAGATGAGGGTGCCTCTGAGGGTGGTCTTGGGGTCGGTGTGGATCTGGAAGTGCAGGTGTTCGGCGGTTGTGAGGGTGTCGACGGTGTTCTGCGATCCTGCATCGCTGTCGTGGTAGGGGTAGGTGCATTCCGGCATTTGCCTCGAGCTAATAAGGTAATCACCTAACAGCTCAGGCCCCACAAGGACAGTCTGTGGGGACCATCCACCAAGGATTAGGGGGCGGGAACCCACGCAGGACACCCTCCTGCACTGGTACATCCACCACGCAGGTTGTATGTGAAACTTCTTCCAAACTTGATAGATTTCCCTTACAAGTTGATGAGCACGCTTAGGTCCTGATGAATTGCCGTTGAGGCATGAAACATGTTGACCACACTACAGGTGAGGGTTGAACGAAGCCGAACCACCTAATTTTTGAGCTTCGGTACCCCTCCCTTCACTCTTTTAATAAGGCAGTAAGCCACATGAATAAAGTAATCTGAAGTGGACTTTTCTGACCTTGTTTAACTTTTTCCTTCACGCTCACTTCTTCACCTCCCAGGCCCCTCACACACACACATCCATTGGCCAGGAACAAAAGAACTCCACCAAAGAGTAGCACTTTGTGCTACCCGTCAGGCATTGCACCGCCAGCCTGTCGTTGGAGCAGGAGGCCAATGATGACACAATACAACCATCAGGTAGGATGACAACAGTCGTCCAGCTTTTTAGTTGTGTGAGGCATCCTCAGTTCCGATAAGGGTTTATCTTATTCCCTGTCATGGTTTTACACCACTACCAGTGAGAGAGTCACTCTTCTAACCCTTCACCCTCCCTTGGGGAACCTTGTACATTTTTTTTGATGTCGACGGTGTTGGTCGTGATGCGAATGGTGTTCCTGTGGATGATGGCGATGCCTTCTCCGGTCTGGTTGCCGCGGTCCCTCCGGGAGATCTTGTATCCGTCCGGGATGGCGATGTCGGGTGCTGAGGAGGCGTTCATCCAGGTTTCCGTGAGGAAGGCGACGTCTGGTGATGTTGTGTCGAGCAGGTTCCAGAGCTCCGCGGCGTGTCTGTGGACGGAGCGGGTGTTGAGCAGGATGCACTTCAGGTGGTTGGTGCTGATTCTCGGCTTGGAGGGTGTGGTTGCCGTGCAGGTCCAGATGCAGGAGAACTTGCAGGAGAGGCAGCTGAAGGGCCCGTGGGTGTGTCTCGGGGTGGCTCGGTAGCACTCAGGGATCCGGCCGGTGTTCAGTGCGTTGAGTTCGGTGGCGTTGTAGGTACGGCGGGTGGGCTGTTGTCTGCGGGGGCCAGGGGTCCGGGTGCTGGGCGCGATCCAGGCGCGGACAGGCGCAGACAGGCTTACCTTTGGCGTGCCTTCGGCGCACAATCTGCGCGCCTGCTGCGCGTCAACACTGCGCGTTTGCCACTCTGCCATATCTGGAGAGGGGGGGGGGGCGGAGCGAGGGAGGAGCAGCTGGGAGGCGGGAGCGGGGCGGCGAATGGGAAGGGAGTCAGAGGGAAGGGGCGGGGCCGCAGGGGGGCAGCGCCGGGGAGCGGGGAGGTGGCGGGAAACGCAACCGGGGCTGGGCACAACAGAGGGAGAACCAAATACCGAATAAGCAGAGGGCAGGGGCACAACGGGAGGACAGCAGAGAAAATACAGTACAATGAAAATTCAAACAGGGAACAACGCAGCGACAATACAATAAAAATTAAACAGGGAACAACGCAGCGCAGCAGAGGAACTACCACCGCAGCAGACCAGGAGCACAGGTGCGGGCAGCGGCGGAACTCGGCGGGATCGGGGGCAGCCTGGGCTCACTCGCAGAGAGTGTGCGCGGTGCGTGGGGTGACCGGCCCAGAGAGTCAGAGGTCACTGCCCACCACTGCGTGCACTCTGCAATATATCGCCCAGTGGGAGGGAGGAGCAGCTGGGAGGCGGGAGTGGGGCAGCGAATGGGAAGGGAGTCAGAGGGAAGGGGCGGGGCCGCAGGGGGGCAGCGCCGGGGAGCGGGGAGGTGGCGGGAAACGCAACCGGGGCTGGGCACAACAGAGGGAGAACAAAATAACGAATAAGCAGAGGGCAGGGGCACAACGGGAGGACAGCAGAGAAAATACAGTACAATGAAAATTCAAACAGGGAACAACGCAGCGACAATACAATAAAAATTAAACAGGGAACAACGCAGCGCAGCAGAGGAACTACCACCGCAGCAGACCAGGAGCACAGCTGCGGGCAGCGGCGGCACTCGGCGGGATCGGGGGCAGCCTGGGCTCACTCGCAGAGAGTGTGCGTGGTGCGTGGGGTGACCGGCCCAGAGGGTCAGAGGTCACCCCAGTGTATGGCAGCCATTTTGTGGTTGCCCTCACATAGGCCGATGATTGTGGCTGAACTAGTCTTTTAAGGACATTTACATCTTAGCTCGAGTTCGTGCTGACTCCTGTTTGACCTGAGTGAACTGACCCTGTTGCCTGAAGCTGACCTTGTTAAACCAGTTCCTGCCCTTTAGCTGATCAAGATTGAGGATCAGAGCACAGGACATCATAAAGTTTTACTGCACACAAACATGCCTTATCCTACTTCTATCTGTTTCTTCTTTTATGGTCTAATTACGATATGGGTTGTGGTCCTTTTTATTATGGGTTTGGCCGGTTTGTTTGCATGTCCATGTTAGGCATTGTTTGCATGCGTGCAAAAGCAAGGACTGCCCCTTACTTTTATGCTGAGTTTTGTAACCCTGAGCATATATAAGGCCTCTGTTCTCGGTACTCCTCAGACTACCTCATTCAGTTGCTACGGCTTCTGTGTAACGTGGCCTCACATATTAAATTTAATAAAGATGTCTTTTCATATTTTCAGCTTCTGTGCCAAGTTCTTTTTTCTATTAGTAAGTATTCCCTGAGAATGAAGATTACAGTTCTTCACAGCCTGGTTGTCATCATGGGAAAATCATTTTGTAGTTACTATGTTCTGTTAGTCAGGAGTGTTTTAACAGCATCCCACAGGATTACCTATACGTTTTAAGTTTGTCCACAGGCAGTTTTAGTCCTCTTCCTGAGAACATATTGTTAATATGATAAACAATACTTTAGTTTAGACCCTTCAGCTGTTGGTTGGTTTGCACCAGTCACCTTCAGCCATAGCTTGTGGAAAATGTAATTTAAAGGTAGAGCACTTTGCACATTCACATTTTTCGGTGGTGAATAGCAAAGGGGTTTATCTCCTACATAAGGAAGCAGCTTCCCACAGCACTAGTCTGCATCTCCACTAGCCAGACTCTGCAGAAGTGTAGAGTAGTTAGAGGGCTTTACTGGTGGATTTGGTGCCAGAGGTGGCAGCTCCAGAGTCAACCGGGGAGGACACCTGCCTCTGTAGGACACCTGCATGAGCTTGCTGGATGGCAAGTTGACGGCGGGCCTACTAAGGAGGAATTCTGCAAGGTGCAGAGAGAGTGCCCAACCCTAGAGGGCCTGAGGCAGCAGTCCAAAGCCAAGGCAGCTGGTGACATCTCTAGCGATCACCTTATTTATTGGGAAAACAGCCTCCTCTATGGTGAGCTTAGGGAGCCTGTGCATTGGGCAGTATGTGTGCTGGTGGTTCCCTAATGTTACAGGGCCTTCCAACTGGGTTTGGGTCACAAGATACACCTGACAGGACTTCCTTTGACAGGCTTGTCACCCACTTTTAATGGTCCCGGATGAGCAAAGCTTCATATGCTTTCTGTAGGACTTGTCTCACCTGCCAAGTCAGTGGGAAGACAGGGAAGAAGCACACAGTTCCTGTGACTCCCATGCCTGTAGGCACTCCCTTTGAACAATCAATCAATCAATCAAGCAATTAATCAGGATCTGCATTATGTGCCGCATCACCCATGAGGGTCCAGAGGCGCTGCGAGAGCACGCTGCCTGTTCCTCTATTGGTTGAACATCCAGGTCTTGAGGTCCTTTCTGATCTGCTGGAGTGATGGTGAGGCTCTGAGGTGTAGGCAGAGGTTGTTTCAGGCCTTGGCTGCCAGGTGGGAGAAGGAGCGCCCCCCACTGTTTGTCCAGTGGATGTGTTAGGTGGTTGCTAAGGAGAGGAATTCAGAGTGGAGTTTCATGGTAGGTTGGTGGAAATTCAATTGATTGTTCAGGTACGCTGGTCCTTTATTGTGTGTAGCACCTTGTAAACGTGGGTGAGCAGCTTGAACTGGCATCTCTTCGCAACGGGTAACCAGTGGAGCTTCCAGAGGGGAGGGATGATGTGTGTACATCTGGGGAGATCCAGGAGAAGTCAGGCTGCTATGTTCTGGATGGGCTAGAGTTTCGTCAAGTGTTGGGTGGTGATTCCTACGTAGAGGGAGTTACCGTTGTCTAGTCTGCTGCTGATGAGAGCTTGTGTGATTGTTCACCTGGTGTTAGTTGGGAGCCATCTGAAAAGATTACTGACCATTCAGAGGGTGAGGAAGCAAAGGGAAGTGATGGTGCGGACCTGCTTGTTCATGGATAGCTGGTTGAGGGTGATGCTGAGGATGCGGGTATGTTCGGAGGGTTTGGACCCAGCCCAGGTGGACACTATTTATGGTTCAGGGGGTATCCTTGTCTTTCTGAAGATGAGAACTTCTGTCTAGTCGGTGTTGATTTTGAAACAGTTGTTGTTCATCCAGGCAGCCACATCTTTCATGCATCTTTGGAACTTGTCTTTGGTGGGCACTGGGTCGTTGGTCATGGAAAGGATGAGTTGGGTGTCGAAAGGGTGGGCATCAACAGTGTGGGGACCATGGGTCCCAAAACCGCCTTGGGAAACATGTTTACCCTAGGTTTGGAGGACCATGCCACGTGCTACCCAGAGGCCATCCCTCTGTGGAACATAACTGCACCCGCTGTGTCCTTGATGGGGATTTTTACCAGAGTGGGTTTCCCCTGAGAAGTGGTGTCAGACAGGGGCATTCATTTCATGTCCACATACATGAAGTCTATGTGGAAGGAATGTAGGGTAACCTATTAGTTCTCCACACCTTAACAACCCTAGACTAATGGGCATATTGAGAGATTTAACAAGACCTTCAAGGGTATGATTATGGGCCTACCGGAGTCCATAAAGCGGAAGCAGGATTTCCTCTTGCCATGCCTACTCTTTGCATACAGGGAGGTAGCACAGAAAAAAGCAGGATTCAGCCCTCTTGAACTCCTCTATGGTTACCTTGTAAGAGGACCTCTCAGTTTAGTGAAGGAGAGGTGGAAGCAAGCTCCCAAAAAGCCCTCTCAGGATCTGGTTAGCTACACACTAGCCTAACCTATAGGTTCTCCACACCTAAACACCTCCAGACTAATGGGCTCATTGAGAGATTCAACAAGACCCTCATGGGCATCATTATGGGCCATACAGAGTCCACGAAGCGGAAGCGGGACGTCCTCTTACCCTGCATATTCTTTGCATACAGGGAGGTGTCACAAAAAGGAGTAGGAGTCAGCCCTCTTAAACTCTTCTAAGGTCACCCTGTAAGGGGACCTCTCAGTTTAGTGAAGGAGGGGTGGGAGCAAGCTCTCGAGAAGCCCTCTCAGTATGTGGTTAGCTACATGCTAGCCTTCCGCAACCAAATGCAGAAGGTCTGGAAGAAGGCTTCCGATAACCTACAAGCTAGCCAGGAGGTGATTAAGCAATGGTATGAGGTGTAAAAAAACAATTGTTACAGTGGTCCATCTCCATACAGGGAATGGACTTTAAGGTGCAACTATGCCAATGCTGATGGTATCGCTAGTTTTTTTTACCTTAATGATGAGAACTCCCAGGAGATTGGGTAGTCCCCTCCACTTTCAGCTGGCGAGGTGGGGGAGCATGTGTTAGACCGGTCAACCTTGGGATGGTCTTCCCCAATCCTTTTGCCCTCACCCCTCCTATTTTAGCTGATCTAATTTTAGCTGGCTTTAGGACTGTGCACACCTTAATACTGCCAGCCAGTGCTAAAGTGCCTGTTCTCTCTCCCTAAAACATTGCAGAATTGTCTTATACCCACTTGGCACATTTAATTTACTTGCAAGTCCCTATAAGTGTGGTACCATAGGTACCCAGAGCCTGTAAATTAAATTCTACTAGTGTGCCTTCAGCACTGATCGGACCACCCACTTAAAGAGGCCTTCTAAACATGGCTCTGCAGCTTGTGTGTGAAGTTTTAAACCACCATTTTGACCGGGCAAGATAAACCTTTTTCCAGCCCCAACTTTCCGTTTCACTACATATAAGTCACCCCTAAGGTAGATCCTAAACAGGCCATAGAGCAGGGTGCAGTGTATGTAAAATGTAGTACATGTACTTTTAAGTTTTACATGTATTGGTAGTGAAAAACTTTTACATTTGTTTTTTACTCCTTCAAGGCCCACCTCTCCCATAGGATAACATTGGAGTTACCTTATTGCATTTATTAAGCTTTAACTTCTAATTGAAGGCTGGTAGACAGGTCAAGATTAGAGTCTAAAAAATTGCAATTAAAACCCTTCTTTAATTGTAAAGTCAGACTTTGAATTACAATTACGCAAATGCCCACTATTAGAAAGTTAGCTTTTTCCTGCCTTGGTCATTTAGTGCCTGCTGCGGCAACAAATGATGGACGGAATCCTAAATGAATCAAACATTCACCCCTAGATCTGGGTTAATTCTATCATTCTCTTGAGCACTACGCAATCCAAATTTGGACCCAGCCATAACCAAATCAGTCTTTACCCTGTTCCTCATGGGAACAGTCCAGCCCCAACTGCCAAGCCGGGTCCTCTGTGGACCGGAAACCTAACATCCCTAACCAGTCAGGCTAGCTTGAAGGTGGCATCAAGTCCTACAAATTCAGGAGGAGAAGTGGAAATCAAATACTCGGGAGACAAAAGACTAATTTACAAACAATATATCATGTAGTTTGTTGCATGTTTAGAAGCACAGAGTGTAGAGACACAGATACTCTGGGACAGTAGTAGAGCCTGAAATGATGCATGTTAACATAGCAAGCGAGATCCTGAGTATCGAGGGGATAGCGGAACAGGTGCCGGTGGTGAGGTACCAAATATATGGAAGAACTATGCATCATATATTGTAAGTGTGGAATAGTGCTTGGTTGACTGCTGTGGCCTTTGACATATGATAATGTTATGTTAGCAAGCACTTATAAAGCGAGCGTACACCTTGGGGTTTCATGGCTCTTGCAACCGAAGCACTAGACATAGGCTTGCTCGAATAGCCATGTTTTTAGGCCCTTTCTGAAACTGAGAAGATTATTGCAGCTTCTAAGGGACAGGGGAAGGGAATTCCAGAGGTTAGGGGCCAGGTGGGAAAAACGACAGCCTCCCTGCCGTTTCCGTTTAAACGAAGACGTGGTGAGCAGGGAAAGATGGGCTGAGCGGAGGGTACGCCGAGGAGTATACTTAGTGATCATGCTGTTGATGAATCTGGGAGTTTTGCAGTGCAAGGCCTTAAAGGCTAAGCAGCAGGACTTAAAGGTTACCCGTTGGGATATCGGGAGCCAGTGAAGTTGTGCCGGGTCTAGCTGTCTGCCACTTAGGGAGTTTATGGACCAATCTGACTGCTTGGTTCTGGACCTTTTGGAGTCTTCTTTGTAGGCCAAGAGGAAGACCAAGATAGTTGGAATTAGAGAAGTCCAGACGCGAGAGTATGAGTGCTAACATCACCTGTGCTAGAGCTGAATGGGTCAACAGGTGTCTGATTTTCCTGATTTTCCACAATTGGTGAACAGCGGAGGAGCTCAAGGCACCCACCTGACCGCAGAGCGAGGTCAGCGTTGATTATGACCTCTAAACTTTTCACAGAAGGAGAAGGGGAGGGGGAGGTCCGAGTTCTGCTGGCCAGAACTGCATGCCCCAACGTTCCTTACTGTTCCCGGGCAAGACCAACTCCGTTTTGCCCGGGTTGAGCTTCAAGTGGTTCACATCCATCCAACGCTGGATGTGAAGCATGGTAGATTGAAACTCGAGTGGGACATTGGGAGAGCCAAAAGGGAATATGATCTGAAGATCATCGGCGTAGTTAAAAACAGTAATGTTTCTGTTTTTGAGTGAGTAGATCAACGGTATCAGATAGAGATTGAAGAGCAGCGGGGACAGAGAGGAGCCCTGTGGGACCCCGCAGTCAGATCGAAGCTTGGGAGCAGTGACATTTCCATGCCTTACCGCATGGGTACGGTCGGCAAGAAAAGATTTGATCCACCCCAGGGCTGGTCCACGCAGGCCTGCTTGCTCGACATGGTGCAACAGGATGGTATGGTCAACCGTGTTGAATGCTGCCGACAGGTCGAGGAGTACCAAAGCTTGATGGTGGCCTATGTCAGCATTAGCTCTTAGGGTATCTAGGGCTGCGAGGATCACAGCCTCTGTAGAATGTGCCGGACGGAAACCAGCTTGATTTGGCTCAAGGTAATCCGAGCCCTTAATAAAGCTAGACACACACCTGGCAACGTGGGCCTCTAGTATTTTGGCAAAAAAAAGGGAGAAGAGAAATAGGGCGGTAGTGAGGATCACTGCCACCCGAAGAGCCACCACTACGAGGTCAGTGCTTGTCACTCTCACACCCCAAGCGGCATATCCCACTTCCGAGACTCCGCAAAGGGCCCAACCTGTGACAATAACATTGGTCAGAAATCAAAACTGAATGGAACTGCAGGGCACAGCCATCTTGGGGAAGAGAGGACGCCAGATAGCTTAACATAAACCCAGGTGGACAAGAATGCTAAACAGTGCCCCGAGTGAGCCAAACTCGATTAACTAGCAACGCGACTAAAACAGGGAGAGAACAATAAGGCAAATCACGGTGATAGTGGTCAGCTCAGCTCAGCAGAGCCCCAGAGGAAGAGGAGAAACCGAAAGTAATACAAGGGCGCCGCCATCTTGATCAGCCCCGCCCAGAGGGGGGGAAAAGCGTCAGCGCTGTCGAAAATAATAACAAAAGCGCTCGCAAAACGCACGCAGTTCTGCCATCACGCAGACGGAGTATAAGTACGTGGGAGCAATACCAATACAATAGCAAAGGCCAGTCCTCGAGGCCAAAAGGCACAGCGAGGTGCAGCGATCTTGGGGTGGGCAAGGGAAAGAGGAAAGAAAGAAAGAGCTCTACATCAACAGACGGAAAGATGAGAGCAACAGCCCACGCGAGCCAAACCCGATGCACTAGTAGCGCAACTCAAACAAAAAGGAAATAGGAAAACAGGTCACGGTGATAAACGTGTAGTGGTGACCATGAGGAAGCATGAAACCGAAAGCAACACAAAAGCACCGCCATCTTGAACAAACCAACCCCGAAGAGCACATAGCCAGCGCTAGCGACAACAAAATCGAAGGCGCTCGCACACGAAAACACAACAAAGGCGATAGGCGACCAAGAGAGCCGGCACCCAAGCGTATCCCCAAGCAGAGCAGGCAACAAAACCGGGAAACGAGCCCGCAAACCTAAGAATAAGGCAGCGCAGGCGGCGGTGACCACCAGTGCGATACCAGAGGAGTAACTTCGTGCTCACACACGAAGCAGCAGTAGGTTGACCCCCCTGAGCACCGCTCCGAGACCCAGCTCAGCTCGATAACACCGAAGGAAGAGACTGCAGATCACCGTCTAAGGGAACATATCGTCCAGACAGTGTCAACTTGAAACCACCGTTGACGGGCCAACAAAGAAGCCTAGTCACGAAAGCGACAATGCAAGAGGAAGGCAAAGCACACAAAAAGGAAGACGAACATAGGGGACTAGTGCAAATAAAGAGCTCCAAGCTGAGGCTAGCACAACCAAGAACACATACAAGAGCAATTAGGCAAAAAAACGTGTCACAAAACGTGCGTCCACGAAGAAAAGAAGATCATTCAGCTCCACAAGACGGCGGCAACAGATTCGAAGTCCTACTAGCAAAAAAAGGGGCCCGGCCATCAGACAATCCAACAGATCTGGACCAAGACCGATAATATGCAAACCATTACGCTCACACCAAATGGACGCCATTTTTGGGGTAGCAAGGAAGAACCACAGTAGTGGAACGGACACAAAATTATCCTCACACAGGACTACTCAAAGACCACTGTAGAAATCAGGAAAGACTTCCTAGCCCAAAGAGAGAGGCTAAGGAAGGAGAACATCACCTTTTCCTTTGCCGGCCCGACAAAATTCAGAATAAACAACAAAGGAGTCACACCAATCTTCGATGACCCAATGGAGCTCTCACAATATCTAGAGGGTCCGGCCATACAGGTAATGGAGAAGACAACCCCAACCACCAAGAGGAGGGCCTCACCGGACCACTATACAGATTAGGTCAGACCCACAAGAAGCTAATCGAGACCATCTCTGAACTTAACCAAAAACCAAGAACTAGGGTCACAGAACCCGTAAGGAATAAATGGCTTGGGGCACGACAACACCTGTAGACATTATCAGATAAGAAAATCTACCTCATGAAATTACCAAGAATGCAATCTTTGCACAGCAGAACTACCTCACAGAAAGCCTGCTGGAGACACAGTAGGGCACAGACTTACACACCGATGCACAGGGAGGAAAAGGCGGACATGGTCGACCATAAGAATGCCTATATCCTTTAACGTCCACGCGTGGGTGTGTCACTGTAGAGACAAGTGTAATGGACATACCTGTCCTTTATTGCTGCACGCTTAATATATGCGCAATGTAACGGCGAGCTTGATTATTCCGGGGGATGTAGCGGGGCGGGAGGGACCTTGCTGTGGCACGTCTATTGTACGACACAGTTGCAGGGAAGGGGAGGGTTGGGAGGAGTGGGAGGGGAAAGGGTGGGGGGAATTCTGTGTACATAATGTGTGTGTGGTTGTGGTTGTGTGTGTGTGGTTGTGTGTGTGTGGCTGAGTGTGTGTGGTTGTATTTGTGGTTGTGTGTGTTTGTGTGTGGTTGTGTGTAGTTGCATTTGTGTGTGGTTGTGTGTAGCTGTGTTTGTGTGTGGTTGTGAGTGTGTGTGTGGCTGTGTGTGTGTGGTTGTGTGTGTGGTTGTGCATGTGGTTGTGCGTGTGTAGTTGTGTGTGGTTGTGTGTGTGTGGTTGTGTGTGTTGGGTTGTGTGTGTGGTTGTGTGTGTGGTTGTGTGTGTGGTTGTGTGTGTGGTTGTGTGTGTGTGGTTGTGTGTGTGTGGTTGTGTGTGTGTGTGCGGTTGAGTGTGTGGTGGTGTGGTTGTGTGTGGGTATGTGTGGTTGTGGTTGTGTGTTGTTGATCATGACCTAGAAACTTGTTTATCTCCAATTAATACAGAGTATGTTTTACTGTGGGCAGGAGATTTTAACATACATTCATGCGGAGCACTTAACAACAAGGTATGCGGTCAGATATATGAGGATGGAGAGGGAAACAAACATTTTTAACACAACAACTATGGGGAAGCATTAAATCAGATGATCACTAAATAAGGCTACTTAGAAGGGGCTGTGGTTCGAATGGGGAATTAGCCCCAACTTTTATAGAAAGTAATCTATACTCCATAATAGATCATTTATTAGTTTCTGCTACTTGCATGTGTGGTAAATTCAGTGTTGTTTCCTCCTTCTTTAGTGATCATAACCTGCTCAAACTAACTTTTTCTTCTGGGGCAAAAGGAATTATGCATTTGACTTAGCAAACCATATTGACCCCGTTAGGACAAATGGTGTTAGAATTAAATGGACGGGTGTTGACCAATGCTCGATCATGAGAAAAATAGTAGTTTCTAATCACAGGGAAATAACATAATGTCTCCAGGATGAAATCACCCCAATATTAGTGAGCAAGAATTTTTGTTCCATCGTAAATTCCATCAAATCACTTTTAACAAATTATCCTGAGCTCTCGTGTAACAAAGAAAAAAAGGGGTGGTTCGGAGGTACCTGCACCAAAGCATTACAAGTCTTAAAGCATGCCTTGTCTAAATCACCACGAGATTTATTAACCATCAAAACCCTACGGAGTTTGTACAAAATAACTATATCTTCCCGGAAAAAGACACTCAAGGCCTAGGCATGGGAAAACTTGGCTATCTCTGCAAAAACCGGGAATAACAAACCATTCTGGGATACAGTAAATGCTCCCTTCCTGAAGAGTGAGAATATCCCAGAGTTCTGTTCTTTTGTTTCTTCAGAGAACTGGGTGACACCATTTTCAAAAATAGGGGAGTGCCAGTGGGGGGTGCCCCAGGCCTGGATGATGTCCAAGTTGATATGTTTAAATATGCCCCTGCATTATGGGGACCTATTCTAACAAGAGTGTTTAATTCAGCGGTCACTGATATAATTCCACAAACATGGGGAGAATCGATCATCATACCCATATTTAAACAAGCATTGGCATAGCCAATAGGGCTCACTTTTGGGACCTTCTAAGTATTTAGTTATGCAGCACAGTATCCTTTGTGCAACCACATTAACGGTTGCGTGGCTAAAGGCGAGACCTATTGGCTATGCCAATGCTTGGTGTGATTGTGTGTGTGGTTGTGGTTTTGTGTGTGTGTGTGTGTGTGTGTGTGTGGTTGTGGTTGTGTGTGTGTGGTTGTGTGAGTGTGGTTGTGTGTGTGTGGTTGTGTGTGTGTGTGGTTATGTGTGTGTGTGGTTGTGTGTGTGGTTATGTGTGGTTGTGCGTTTGGTTGTGTGTGTAGTTGTGCGTGTGGTTGTTTGTGTGTGGTTTGTGTGTGGTTGTGTGTATGTGGTTATGTGTGTGTGGTTGTGTGTGTGTGGTTATGTGTGTGTGGTTATGTGTGTGTGGTTATGTGCGTGTGGTTGTGTGTGTGGTTGTGTGTGTGGTTGTGTGGTTGCAGTTGTGTGTGTGCAGTTGTGTGTGGTTGTGTGATTGTGTGTGTGTTGTGTGTGTGTGGTTGTGTGTGTGGTTGTGTGTGTGGTTATGTGTGGTTGTGCGTGTGGATGTTTGTGTGTGGATGTTTGTGTGTGGTTTTGTGTGTATGGTTATGTGTGTGGTTATGTGTGTGTGGTTATGTGCGTGTGGTTGTGTGTGTGGTTGTGTGTGTGGTTGTGTGTGTGGTTGTGTGGTTGGATGTGGTTGTGTGGTTGCAGTTGTGTGTGTGCAGTTGTGTGTGGTTGTGTGATTCTGTGTGTGGTTGTGTGTGTGGTTGTGGTTGTGTGTGTGGTTGTGGTTGTGTGTGTGGTTGTGTGTGTGGTTGTGGTTGTGTGTGTGGTTGTGTGTGTGATTGTGTGTGTGCGGTTGTGTGTGTTCGTGTGTGTGGTGGTGTGGTTGTGTGTGGTTGGGTGTGTGTGGTTGTGTGATTGTGCATGTGATTGTGGGTGGTTGTGAGTGTTTGTGGTAGTGTGTGGTTGTGTGTGTGGTTGTGTGTGGTTGTGCGTGGTTGTGTGTGTGGTTGTGTGTGTGGTTGTGTGTGTGTGGTTGTGTGTGGTTGTGTGTGTGTAGTTGTGTGTGTGTGGTTGTGTGTATGTGTGTGTAGTTGTGTATGTGTGGTTGTGTATGTGTGTGTATGTGTAGTTGTGTGTGTGTGGTTGTGTGTGGTTGTGCATGTGGTTGCGCATGTGGTTGTGTGTGGTTGTGTGTGTGGTTGTGTGTGGTTTTGTGTGTGGTTGTGTGTGGTTGTGTGTGTGTGTGGTTGTGTGTTTGTGGTTGTGTGTGTGTGGTTGTGTGTGTGTGGTTGTGTGTGTGGGTGGTTGTGGGTGTGGTTGTGTGTTGTGTGTTGTGTGTGTGTTTGTGGTTGTGTGTGTGGTTGTATGCGTGGTTGAGTGTGTGGTTGAGTGTGTTTGTGTGTGTGTGATTGTGGGTGTGGTTCTGTGTGTGTGGTTGTGTGTATGTGTGTGGTTGTGTGTGTGTGGTTGTATGTGTGATTGTGGTTGTGTGGTTGTGTATGTGTGGTTGTGTATGTGGTTGTGCGTGTGGTTGTGTAAGTGACAGTAACACTAAAAGCATCTCAAGATAGAGGAACACAAAGTTTGGGAAAAGAGAAAGCACGTGGTAAGTCAAACGGGCGCTGCAAAGCATTGACACAACAACAAAACAAGATCACTTAGCGAAGACTGAGTGCTGATAATGGATACACACAGACTATCATCTTAAGAGTTTGATTGCGGCCAATGTGCACTCAAACCTGCCCCCTCCTGCCTCCTTTAAATCTCTATGTGGTTTTCCCATTAGTGATACTTATGTGAGTAAATAGCAATTGCGCTCTGTGTGTAAGGATTGCTAGCCTTAAGCGCACTGTATTGTGTGTCCTGAGTGTATGACCCCTTCTGTATATGTCAGGAATGAGCTCAATGTGTTTATTTGTGTTTTCTTGCTGTCATCCGTCTGTTATGCAAAATGTAATTTAATTAATATTAAAAAAACAAAATCCAGAAATTAACCATATGATATGCTAAATAACTTCATGTTACTATTAAATTGATAAGAGTAAGCAACTATGCACATGTACAAACTGCCAATGCTTAAAAGATAAAATTAGAATTCATATTTGATAGGAATAAAATAGGCCTCAAAAACGAAATTGTGTCTTTTACAATAAATAAACAATTATAAAATATGACTACATTTTCCTTAGATACATTGTGTTAGATATAAACAGGCAAACACATCATCTGAGTACATTTTAGCTGAACTAAAACACATATTATAGAACATGCATTGAAAGTCACCGTGCTTACATTTCAACACTAAAAAATGCTTTCCAACAGCTGTGTTTTAACTGCCCCTGAGCAACAGCTGTCGTTTTGATTGTAGGCCACAGAGAGACAGGAATGTTGACTCAGCTAGGATTTTGTCAGTTAAACACGGGGTAAAACCCTGCATTTCAGACTACTGTTTCAAAAAGTTAGAAAAATCAGTTTCATTATTTTGGATAACAGGAAAACATTTAAAGTAAGCATTTCCTTTCTTTTTTTTTTTTTTTTTTTTTAAAACCTTTATTGTACATAAGGCGCTCACAGATACGGGCCTACAACCCACCGGGCCGGCCACCACAATAAAGAGACATACGAGGCAATACAGGAGAGACATCAGGATTTCTAAATAGCTCATATGAAAGGCAAAGGTAACAAGTCTTTGAGTCGCCATCACGGACAGGATAAAACTAGGTTAATTTTATAATAGAAAAAAGGGTATCACAGGATAATGTCAATCTGTAAGGTCCAGAGGGCCGTGGTGGGCCGTGAGCAAGCCGAAGTCTCGAATACAGGAAAAAACCAACAGAACAATACATTTTGGCAAAGGCAGAACGTGAGTCCCACATCAAGAACAATCACAATCGCTGCTCAGCACCCACCCACCACTACCAGGGCACATAATAAGAAAATAGCGAAAAATACGCTCACAAAACTAAAAGCCCTCCGTTACAACAACCCAAGGGAGGAAAAAAAAAAAAACAAAAAAAAAATGGGGTGGGGAAAGGGAAAAAAGGGGAGGAAGAGGACTTCAAAAAAGGGGAGGGGGAAAGTGAGGGCGCAGCGTCAGTGCACGCCCCCCACGGCTAACAAAGCACCCAATACTAATTCGGCACATGGAACTAGTGGCAACAGGAGAAATGAATGCGTAGTAAACCGTGACAGCAGACATACCAAAAGGGCCACGCCAGCACAAACACCCCGGAGGGGCTACGCGCCGACACCGCGCCACGAAATTAGGGGATACATAAGAGCCATAGAACCAAAAAGAGGAACAGGGAAAGATACAATAAACAGACCCCCCCCACCACCCCGCACAGCCCACCCTGCACCCCTGCAGAAGGCTATGGCCTACCCCCCAGCAGCGTGCCTGTCGCCCTAATTAGAACCCGAAATATAGAGAAATATAAGAAAGAAAGAATCACTTAGATTAAAAAGGGGGGGAAGGGAAAACAGGGAAAAACAGCGGGAGAGGAGTCACAGAATCAAAACCCCTTCAGCTCCCACCCCCCCGCCCGAAAATACTCAGAGCCCACGGGAAGATAATAAACACACGGATAAGCTCCAGGAACGTAAAGACGTATCAAACATAATCATACAATAATGAACGGATCACCCAACCATACCACAAAATAACAGTCCACAGAGGCAAGATCAGCTCAACCCTGTCCTCGTTTTTCGCAAACTGTAATCGTCCAGCGTACCAGGAACCAGATCACATAAAACAGGAGGTGAATAACAGGGAGTCGAATCAAAAATACACTCAAGTTGTAGCGATCGTGACCCTGATGATCCAGAAAGTACAGTAACCACTTCAGGCAAAGCAGGCAAAGTTCCGATGAGAATACGGAGAAAGCCGGTCCAGCGGCATCGTCACAGGATCTTCGTACGGCCATGTGAGGCAAAAGAGGAAAAGGAGACCCATCGAGGTCGGTCCAGACGGGATCCAGCCGGGGAACCTCCGAAGCAGAAGGAGGCACAGGACGAAGAAGGGCAGCGGGCCCCCGTACATCCACACCAACAGCAGCCTCCAGGTCCACGACCCCAAGGAAAGTTCCAGCAGCACACAACAGAGATGAAGCCGCACAAACCGAGGGGGGTCCGGCAGGCCCAACAAAGGGACCCCCCTCCAGGATAGCGGTAGGTGCGGTCATGGGTGCCCCCCAGGAGCGCAGGGCGGCGAGGATGTCGCGAAGCGTAGGCTCACCTTTACAGTATTCAGCAAACGTGCCGCGCGGCGGACCCGCATCGCCGGTCCCCGCAAGGCCGAGAATCATGGGGCCGACCGCCATTTTAGAAGCCCGGCGGGGCCGCTGCAAACACGGACCCCCGCCCGGATATCAGCGGGGCAAAACAGGACACCGGCAACCACCAGCGGAAGTGCCACCAGGGCAGGAAGGGGAGCCACCAGAAGAAGGCGATGCGCCGGCACCCCACACGCCGCCGGCACCGTTCTCCGAGTCCGGGCGGAGGAACTCAAAATGGCCGGGCCGGAGAACAAAGGGGAGACGAGCCAGATGTACGGTTAACCCCGTCCATGGAAGTCAGCTCCCCAACATCAGGCCGCAGGACCGCCGGACCAGGCCCAGGAGGCCGCAATCGGTCTATTAGCACATCGGCCCCTCCGACCGACTCCACACCACCACAAAGGGCCGGCCACCGCGCCCCGTCCAGCCCGGGCGCCGCCAAGGAGTGCCAGGCCCGGCCGCTCCGGAGGCCCCGAAGCAGACAGGGGCGTAACTCAGGATCCGTGACACCCAGGAATCACCGGAGCAAACGGTAAGTGCCTGTGAGTTATCGTCGTTCCACTGCACATCGTGGAATACTTCCCGGGGCAGGATAAAGTACAGGATATTTTCAGCATTTCCTTTCTTAATCCCTTCCATGCTCATGCTCGTCATGCAGTACAGTGCTCCTGTACTGTACTGAGCCTACCCAAAAAATAGCCTACCCAGAGACAATACAACAAATTCGGTCATAAAGCAGCCGCGGTCCATGCAGGTAACAGCGGTGGGGCAGTGGGGCCGGGTAAGGGGGGATTTCTAGAGACGATGCTGAGGGAAAATTAAATAAGTAATTATTTTTCACTCTGCATCGTCCCTCGAAATCTCCCCTTACTCGGCCCCACCACCCCACTGCTGTTACCTGCACGGACCGCGGCTGTCATAAGGATTGTACCTGGTGCGTTGGGATTTACGTACGTAACTTTCAAAGAAGGGGACACAGTTCCCATTGCTTATAAATCTCATTTGTATACTCAAGCTGAGATTCGTTTTTCTTCCACAGAAAAGATTTTGACAGCAGTCCAGATGGGGATTCTGAAAGAACGCCCTCTGGCTCAGGGTAAATGCATTTTCATGGTTTCGCCAGTGCCTGCTTTAAAAGCAGTCACGAAAGCTAGTATACCGAATTCTAAAGCCTTGCATCTGCGCTGGATTCAATGGGCTAGTAATTTGACGACAGTGAATGTCAACTCTATCTTTTACCCTTCTTTGCAAACACAGGAGTTTTTACAGTATGAACATGTTCATCCTCCTCCTTTATCGCTTCTCCCTCTAGGTCAGTACGAATTTATAATTTACACTGATGGTTCTGCACAGCCAGCCATTGGTTCTAAGCATGCTTATTCTGCAGCCTGCACAATTGTGGAAGGCACACCAGTAGATGGCGATTTTAAATCCTCCTTGCTGCACACACAATCCCTGGGGCATTGTACGACACAACTGGCTGAGTTATGTGCTTTGGTTTTGGCTCTTGAATTTGCTGATCCTGAAGTCCTGACACTTGTAGTGTGTGATTCATTTTACTGTGTACAATCCTTCAATGAAAATTTGTTCTCCTGGACACAAAATTATTTTCTTGATTCCAAACATAGCGCAATAAATCATAAAACAAATTGGGTCCCAGTGGTCGCACAGAAGGAAAGTTTGCCACTCACATGTTGTTCATACATTAGGTCATCAGCGTGTGGGAGCACATGCTGTTGATAATTTGATGGCTGATGAAGCAGCCAAATCTGCAGTAGCCACATGCTCAGTAGCAGCAGTTACTAGGTCGATGACTCAAATTCATGAGGATGATATTCTTGCGGCTATTGCTGCTACGAAGGAGGGAACGCTGTTTCCCCAACGATTTCCCGGGCATATACTCATCACTTAACACCCGATTAAATTCCATTTGTAACCATTCCGTCTGTAGGAGATCATTTGATTCCTAATGAGAACCACAGACTCTTTGATATCGGCTGCTCATGAAGGCGTAGCTTCTGCCCATGCTGGTGTAATTGCCACTATTTCGTTTTTACAGCAACATTTTTGGTGGCGTGGATTATACAAGCAAGCACGTAATATGGCCTTTCCTGTTTCATTTGTCAACAGATTAAACCTTCTACTGTTTCACGTCCACCACTACTTAACTCTACATTTCAATCAACCATTGGGTTGTCTTTATCTTGATCACTGCGGTCCTTTAATTTCTGATGATGCTTTTAAATATATCTTGGTTGCAGTGGATTCATGCACTAGTCTCCTTAAGGTTTGGCCACAACGCAGTGTTGATGCTTGAACTGTTATAAAAGATTAGCATGTATTTGTAGGGACATTTGCCTGTGGCACCTTCCATTCAGGCTTTTGCCTCTAAAGCTTACTGGGATGCAATGAGGTCTCTGGGGGTGCAGGTGCAATTCTCGTCTCCATATCGTACTGAGGGCAATTCAGCTGTGGAGCGGATGAACCGTGACTTAAAGCACTCTTTGATGTCTAGGGTTTTAGGTATTGTAGGGGCTTGCTAATTCATCTGTTTAGAGTCCAACGTTCACTTAATAATCTCCCTAGAACATCTGTGGGTGGGCGGACCCCATACAAATTGCTCTTTGGCATTAAAATGTTTGTGCCAGACATTCATGGTCTACACGTTGTGGCAGCTGCTGCAACGTTTGACGTAGATAACCATTGTGCTATGTTATAGGATCTACAAAAGGCTTGTGATTCACTGGCGAATGCCCATTTGCCCTCTTCTGCGAATGCAGTGGTGCTGATCCCGGTTCCTGGCTGGCTTCCTAAAGTTGGAGATTGGTCCGAGAGACGGTGGAGAACAAAAAATACTGTGCCATCGTACCGTGCACCGGTTCCAGTCCTTGGTTTGAAGGACACTGTGATTCTGCCTTCCCTACCTGGTCATAAGTAGAATCGATAAATTTCAATAGAACAAGTCAAGCTACACCATATGGCTGGTACTTAATAGTATGCCTGCAAGCATTCCACAGCGGGATGTTTCACTTAATCCATTGGTTTCTGTTTCCCCAAGAACCACCCCATGAAGTGGAGGAGGAGATGTAATCTTCAAATTATTTGTTGCCTGTTGTATCTTCTAATTCTGCAACTGTGGAAACTGAGTATGCGCTCCCACCAGTTGAAATTAAAGTTGACATTCCGGAAAATATAATTCATTCATTTTCCAATGAGGAACAGCCCCCATTGTTTCAGCTAGCTTGCAGTGGTTACTATATTGACCGAGATCACTTTTCTACAGATAAATCTTAATTGTCTTCATCTGTGGTAGAGCCCCCTATACAGATTTATGTTTTAGTCTCCTGGTTCAAAAGAACGTACCTGATCCCGCCATGAATGTATGTCTGGGTTGTTTTGACGATGGTGATCCTCTTCATGTGGATTGGATTTGTGACTGTATTTTTCCTATTGATTAATGGCCATTACTTACCTGAACGCTCAGCTGTAAACTTGCTTGACGGAGTTCTAGCACCTCACACTTCATCTCATAAAATGACAAGCATTTGCAATGCAATAGGTCTCGCAGTTACAAGAGTTTCAGATATTGGCATTGTAAATAACACTGCCTAATATTTATGTTAAACGCTTTTTTTTAAAAAGGCATTATTATTTGCAATGTCAACACACGTGGTTAGCTTAAGCCAGGAGGTTTTTGTGGCCACAAATCACTCCATTAGTTTGGTTGTGCGTATTGTTATGGTCTATGGGTGGTTATGAGCAGGATTTAGATCAGTGACAGAGGTCACTAGTAATGGTGCTAGTACTCTAGGTAGATGGATACCAGTGCAGCACTAGGGTTATGGCTGTGGTCAGTCATCACACTCCACTGCTGCTGCCCATGCCCGGTGTTAGGTGCAAGGTCAATGTTGATACAGACAAAATATTATGTGCTGCCCGGGTCCCTGCTCTCGTAGTACCCTGAAGTCCTCCACTCACCGCTTTCTCGCTGGTTGCTCTCCGGCTCTCGTAGGTGGGGACATAAGACCTGGCGAATGTCCATAAAGTGACAAAACTCCAACAGGGAGCAGGACATGGCGCCGTCTCACCAAGCCAAGGCAGCACAGCTCTCGACTCCCTGCAGCTTGGCCCCACCGACGTCCCGTTGTATCGTAGGTTGCCGCCTCCCTGGTAGCCTGCCGCTGCCTTGGTTCCAGCAAAATGAAACAGAAGCTATCACATCCCCCAGGATCAGCTGCTCTGCGGCACACGCGGCTGTGCCGCCGTGTCATCTTTCGGACTTGGTTGGCAGCGTCACCGAGGTTCGGAGTCTCCCTCTATCGCGCGCTTCATGGCAATCACAATATGTCTCTTTCCCATGTGTATGTTGACAACCACACAAACAACAATCGATCAGCAAAATAATGAAACAAGCAATAATTATGCCAAGAATGCTTCATGAAAAGCGCGAGCAAGGTGGGCGGGGCCTAATGGAGACAGGGCGGACACCCACAAACGCCGAGAATGCTTCCTGAAAAGCCCAAGCAAGTCTAACAACATATGCAGCCAGGGTGGGTGGGGCCTAATGGCGACAGGGCGGACAACAACCCCGCTTCCAGAGATGGCGGACACAAAAGCAACAACAATAGTTCTTACTAAGGTGAAGCAGTGCATGCACTGCAACGCAGGCGAGACCTAAAAAAGGATCAAGCTCTAGTTAATATTTCAGCCTTCCCCGTTGTTGATGGTATCGTTTGGGATAAGGTACCATTCGAAGTCTATGGCCCGACAGAAACTTTACAAATTCCATACTGATTCCGTGTGTCGTTAGGAGATGCTGTTTTGCCTGGAATACACTCCGATGACTGAGATGTTAACCCCGTAAACTCACTGTTTTCTGATTTGAAATATTATACTGATTTTGACACTGAAGATCTGTATTTAAATTCTGCTGATTTATTCTGTTACGAACATTATGGCTATAATTTTTTATACAAAACCAATACTCAGAGACCACATTTTAACAATACACAATGGGAGCATTGCCCGACATCATTGCAGGGGAACTCTAAGACTCTGAAAAATAGATTTGTATATTTTACTGGTTATAATTTGGCAGACCCAGTGTCCTATCCTTACAAATTGAATGGGTCTGCCCACACATTTATTTCTCTAAGTTAGCATGAGCATGCCGTGGAT
This sequence comes from Lissotriton helveticus, assembly GCF_964261635.1. NCBI lineage: Eukaryota > Metazoa > Chordata > Amphibia > Caudata > Salamandridae > Lissotriton > Lissotriton helveticus. The sequence goes on along the minus strand of NC_136058.1, from coordinate 454,211,805 downwards.
TGCCCGCTGCTTTGCACACATTACTACAAGACTTTATTGTTTTGCAGCTGTCTCTATTGACATTTTCACATGAGAACTCATCGCTGTGTTCACTTTCTGTAGGTTCCTGAGATTTAGTCTGAACATTGTGAGCAAGGATGAACAACAATGCCCCTTGTTATTTTGTTCTGGCCGGGCTTTAGCACCTAGACAAAACATACCGATGAAGCTGTTGTTTGGGACAACGTACTTTGGTCTTACTGGAATACACGAATAGGCAGCACACACTTGGAGAGGGACTTTACCAGGGAGAAGAGTGAGACAGCACATATGATGGAGAACTATCATCTATAGGCTAAGGTATGGGGTCGGCTGACAAAGCCCAGAGATCTTCTCCTATAAAATAATAGAGCTTCTATGCAAGGGGAGGGAGGTTAGGCTATATTGCCCTTTCATAATGAATTTACAGTTCATGATTTATAGACTAACTGCTATGCTGACCGTATTTGTATGATGCATTTTTCTGCTTGTTGTGGCACGTATACAGGATATTAGAGCACGTTAGTTAAAATAAATATTTTTTAACTGGTTTGTGTCTCTGTCAGGTGGACAAGTACAAGAGTGCGAGGGAAAGAGTGTGTCTTGCAACCGTGATTCCTGAGCGATTCGGGAGTGTTGTGTTCTGGGGTGTCTTATCACTACTTTCACTGTAAGTGAGTAGGAGGGCAAGTGAGACACTATAGCTAGTCGGTCCTGGGCTCATGAGTACTAAGGAGGTAGATTGACTCAGTCCCTATGCACTAAGGTCCCATAATCCTAAGCACAGTTCTGTTTTGGGGCAGAATCCCTGCAATAGGTTTTTCATGATATATGGACTAACCATGCTAACAGTATTTTTTTGTAAGCATTTGTTTTCTAATTGTGGCACGTATGCTGCATTTCAGAGCACTATAGTTTAAATAAATATTCAAAACTTTGTGCGTGTCTCATGGTTGTCTTATTGTGTACGAGTTAGAGCGAAAGGGTGTGTCCTGTTACACCGATCCCAAAGACGGCTGTGAGCGTTGTGTTCTGGGGTCACTTTCTTCTCTGGTAGGTTTTAGACAGCAAGTGAGGCATTATGGCCAGTCAGTCTCGGACTTGTGGATACTGATGTGGAATGGTGTGACTGTCCCTAACTACTGATGTTCTATGGTTCCAGCATAGTTCTGTTCTAAGAGCTGAATCACTGCAACAGACGACAATGGAGGAACTTGCATCGTAGCCTGACAGCTCCTCAGAAATGACGGCGAGTAGCACGCTACTCCAGGACCCATAGAGGATTAGTGTTGAATTAGTATAGTGAAATATGGAAGTACATTTTAAGTGGTGGATAGGTTCGTCAGTTATAAGTTAGTCAGGTATTTGGATTTGTAAAGATAGTAGAATCTTGAAGCACGCTTCTCTGGAACCCATAAGGATTGGTGCTGAATTAGTATGGTGAAATATGAAAGTAATGTGAGTGGTGGATATTAGTCAGTTATTTGGAGTGAGAAGGGTAGTGGAGGGATTAAAGGTAAGAAAGGTTTGCATTCATGTAGCACCTGTTACCCCTGATGGGTGTTGAAGCGCTTTTCTGGTGGGTAACAGGCTACTCCGGAACCCATAAATCATTAGTGTTGAAAAATTTGTATAGTGAAGTATGAAAGTAATTGGAGTGGTGGATATGTTATATTGCTAGAGTCCTCTTAGTCACAGTAGGTAATGTATAAGACATACAACAGCGATAAGTGGAGCTACAAATTAACAAAATGCAGGTTAAAATTTGAACAAGTAGTACCTGGAGATTTTCTCATTTTTAATTAATCAGTTGCAACTGAAATCTCTTCAGTCATGCAGTCATTTCACAGGCATTATTCGCTCTATCCTCAGGTTTTAATATAGTAAGGCGTATAATCCTCAAGTAAGGATCAATCTTGCGGTCTGTTGCTGTAATGTCTCCTGTAATTACTAACTGCCCACGACATTTAATAAAGAGTTAATCAAAAGTCTTATTATTCAAAGCAAAATCATATGCAGCATTCGTTGCAGTAATAATTCTCCGGGGGCGTTATGTTTTTATCCCTTGTGTCTACTTCTTCAATGAATGCCGGAAATTCTTACTTGGTGCTAAAGGTTACATAGTATTCCTAATTTCAAGCGAATACCCAAAGCCTTACCTGGCATTGGTGAGTTTAACCAAATAACCGCTCTATTGTTACGAATTCCATGTAACCGTGGGCAATGAACTCCGCTCCGCTAGCGGAGGTTGCGGAGAATTGCTAACTACGTATTTAATTGAAAACACAGAATTCATGCAAAAACTCTGACTCTACCATGTAGCGGAGATGGCTACTGCACCCACAACCCTTTGATAAAACAACTTTACCTTTACTTGCTAAAAAGCATATAACCAATTCACAAAAGTGAGCTTTGAAAAATATCAGGCAATTAGAGAGGTGATGATTTTGGGGTCCCCCCCTAACCTAGGGGGAAGACCAAGCAGATACCTTGAACACAAAGAGCATATCATGCTGAACGATTCGGTGGTGGTCCCATCCTCCTAGGACCACCCCAAGCAAAAATACAATGCCAACCAAAGGCCCAGCAAAGCATTACGGGACGATATTCTAGAGTTTAGTGAATATTATTGTATTAGCTCTTAGCTGAGCCCAGAGCCTGGCCCTTGAGGAGTGTTTTGATATTGGATACTATAATATTCATTTCACTCTAGAATCTTGCCCCATAATGCTTTGCTGGGCCTTTGGTTGGGATTATATTTTTGCCCATTCCTGTGCTTGGGGTGGTCCTAAGAGGATGGGACCACCACCGAATCGTTCAGCATCGTGTGCTCTTTGTGTTCAAGGATTCTGCTTGGTTCTCTCCCTAGGTTAGTGAGGACCCCAAAATCATCACCTCTCTCACTGCTTGCTATATTTTAATTTTCACTTTTGTGAGATGACTATATGCATTTTAGCATGTAAAGATAGTTATTTGTTGTTTTACCAAAAGTATGTGAAGTTTCAGTTTTATTAATTGGGATGAGACGGAACAGAGTTACGGAGTGGAGTTTTCATGGAGTTTTTGTTCAACTCTGCATATTTCCGCGTAATGGTACCCTGCCAACTTCGCCCACCCTTAGTTCTATGGCTAAACTGACCTCATACTGTAAGCCGTTGGCATTCTGTTCATTGTAATGCCCAAAAATTCCACCCTCTAAAGGCCTAAGAAGGTTAAAACTGATATTATTATCAAAGGAAACTGAACCTTTTTTTTTTTAAACTTTCATTGAGAAAAACCAAGGTAGACAGTACATCGAGCAACGTCGCACTGCAATATACAAATCAGAAAGCAGGTCAAACGTTCCATGTCAGCTGTAAGCACAGTAAATAATCATGAGGAGAATGTCACAGCTCCATCCCATCAAGGTCCTTCCCTCGTGAAGAAGCAAAGACAGAGCATTGTCGACAGTGAAGCGCTAAGGAAAAAAGGCGGGAGAACGGGAAAGAAGTTAGGTAATCAAAGGGCCCCAGATGTCAACAGAGCGGGACCTAGCAGGCATTAAATCCCAGAACTCCGACAGGAGAGTTTGGCACCTAGAGGCATCTTCCAGCCAACTCTCAACCTTGGGAGTCGGCCTGCGACCCCAACACGTTGCCACCCTACGCTAGCAAGGACCAGCAGCATCGCGATCTGACGGCGAGAGACGTCAGGGCAGAATTTGACAAAACCGAGAAGGCACAGAGGTGGGTCAGGGCACACTGTAGCGCCGGTAATATCAGAAATGGTAGAACACACCGCCTGCCAGAACTCCGAGACCCTGGGACAAAGCCAAGCAAGATGAGCGAAATCCACCGCAGGAGCAGCACAGCCCACACGTTTGTCTCCGGGAGTGAGCCCGCGCCTATGGAGTTGCACTGGGGTGCGGTAAAACCTATGCAAGTACTTGTAATGAATCAAACAAAGCCAGTAGTTTGGTGACAACTTCTTCGTCTGATTCCAGCAGTAGAGCCAGTCAGCAGGTGAGATGTCGGTGCTAAGATCAGCACCCCATGACTCCCGAGCACAATCAGAGGAGATGGGGGCGGACACTAGAGTGAGGGCATATAGTTTGGTGACTAGTTTGTGCGGGGACGAGGTGGAATAGATGAAATCCAGAGCCGACATGTAGGTGGGGGGTTGAGGAAAAGTGGGATGCAGCTTCCGGCACGTAGCGCGCAGCTGGTAAAATTGGAGCGTGTCCTGTGGCCCGAGGCGTCGGGGAGTGTATAGAAGGTGTTCTCCGGATAGAGGTCCGCCACTGTAGTCAGGCCCAAGCGCACTGCACTCCTGGACATGCTGGAGGCCTGAAGTGAAGGAAAATCCGGGCGATTAACTATGGGCACGGAGTTAGCAGAAAGCAGGGGGACGCCACACAAGTGATGCAGGCCCGACCAGGCCCATCGAAGTGTTTTGACCGTGTCAACCTCTGCCCGAGGGCGCACCGCGGGCGCGAACATAGCTGTGGACAGAGGTTAGGGAGAAGCGACATCTGTCTCGACGGCGACATGTGGTTGATAAGGGGAGGGCTGAATCCAAAAATGCAGGAAACTGGCCTGGGCGCACAGGGCATACAGCCTGAAGTCAGGCGCGCCCATCCCGCCGGCAGACATGGGTAGAGTAAGGCTATCTTAAGCTACTCTTGGCTGTTTACCCGCCCAGACCAATGAGATAATTAGGGAGCGTAATTTGCGAAAAAATTGAGAGGTGAGGGGGATGGGGATATTTAAAAACAAGTAGAGGAATTTTGGAAGGACAACCATTTTGGCGATTGCTATGCAGCCCACCAGGGAAGCCGGCTACACGATGGAATCCTGGTTTCTAGCCAGTCCACCGCACAACCTAAGTTTGACCTTCACAGTTCATCCAGATCCCTACTGAGCCAGATGTCCAAATAGAGCGTGGGGACGGAAGCCCAAACAAAGGGGAAGTCATGTAAGAATGGCACAGTGGCGTCAGTCAATGAGAAAAGAACCGACTTGCTCCAGTTCACCTGGATAACCGACAGCCCACCAAACCGAATGATCTCGCGGACAAGAGGGCTAAGGTTCTCTTGGGGATGACGGACATAGAGCATAATGTCGTCCGTATACATTGAGACGAGCAGGGAACGGGACGAAAAACCAAGACCTCTGTGGGTATGGTGCTGACGTAGTCTGGCGGCCAGGGGCTCCATCGCAATAGCAAAAAACATGGGCGAAAGCAGACACCACTGACGCGTTCCTCGGGCGATGATAATTGGGTCCGTTACTTGGCCGTTGATGCGGAGGCGTGCCGAGGGTTTGGTATAGAGGAGTCTGACATGGCGTAAAAAGTGCTCACTAAAGCCCATACGCGTCAAGATGTAAAATAAGAAGGGCCACTCCAGCGTATCAAACGCCTTCCTGGCGTCCAGCAGGGCAGCCACGGCCTGTAGGTTGGAATTAATTTGATGCAATACCGAGAAAATTGTCCGGATGTTGTGCGAAGTCGCCCTTCCGGGACTGAAACCCGATTGATCGGGAAGGGCAATGGTGGGCATAAGTAAGAGAAGGCGGGAGGAAATCAGTTTGGCAAAGATTTTGTTGTCTATATTTATTAGAGAAAGGGGGCGGTAGGAGTCGCGGCGATTGGGGGGCTTATCAGGTTTACGAAGCAGGGTTATCAGCGCCTCGCGCAGGGAAGACGGGAAGGAGTCGGTGTCGAACGAGTCATTATACATTGCAGCCAGATGTGGTTCCAGGAGATCGGCGAATGTTTTGTAAAAATAAGCAGGCAGGCCATCTTATCCAGGGGCCTTTTCTCTAGGTAAATTATTAATGGCTGCAAATATTTCTTCTCTGGAGTTCATCCAGGAATTTACGGTGGTAGTCTTCCAACCAGACCACAGCGATGGAATCGAAATAGTGATCGAAGTCCTCCAGTGGCAGGGGAGAGCAAACGGAGTAGAGCTGTGAGTAAAAGTCGAGAAAGTGGGACTTAATGTCCTCCGGGGAGGTAGTCCTGTCCGGGCCACCATCACTTAAGGCCGTGACATAGGAAGAGGCGCGCGGTGGGCGAAGAAGGTTGGCAAGAGTACACCCCGGGCGGTTCCCCTTGCCATAAAGGCGCGCCCGGCCCTCCCTGCCCAGAAAGGACAGTTCGCGCCCAGCCTCGTCGGAGAATTCAGTGTGTTTCCGACGCAGTTGAGCCAGCATCTCGGGACTGGGGCTCGCAGCCTGGGCAGCGTCCAAGTCCTTGATGTCCTCCTCCAACTTCTCCAAAGTGGCTCAAATAGATCGAAGGACGCCTGCCTGCTTAGAAATACACTCACCACGGATGACGGCCTTAAACCCCTCCCATAGGGTGGAAGTGGACTCCACAGAGCCCGCACTGAGATCAAAGTAATTGGCGATCGCGGTCTGGATGTCTGCACAGAAGACAGAATCCCGGAGTTTGTTGGGGGGAAGGCGCCAAGTAAAGGCATATCGCGGGAATGTGGAGGGCGAAGATGGATCTGGACTGGCGCACTGCCCGACAAGGTGCGAGCCATGTGCATCGCGTTGGAGTGCCAGGACAGAACGTCCGGGGTGGTCAGCCAAAAGTCTATACGCGACCAACAGCCCCACGCGCCAGTGAAGCAGGTGCACTCCCGCACATCAGGATAGGAGTGGCGCCAGACGTCGTAAAGGGCATTATCGGTTAGAATAGATGAAAGAGCTGCAGCAGCGCGCGGATGAGATGCATGGGAACCCGATCGGTCCAAAGTCGCAGATAGGGTAACATTAAAGTCCCCACCCCAGAGGATCGCAGCGGGACCGCAAGAGGTGATGAGGTGCCAGACGTGATTGAAGAAGTCCGCGTCGTCACAATTGGGTCCATAGACCGCGGCAATCGTAACAGGTTGTGCCAGTAGCAAGCCGTGAAGAATCGCATATCTGCCTTCCGGATCTAGGATCACCCTGTCAGTCAGCCAAGGGAGGCCCCACCTTATCAAAATAGAGACGCCCCTAGCATAGGAGGAGTAGGTGGCAGAGTGGGATTTCCCCCAGTACCTGGAGTGGAGTTTGGAGATAGTTCCCGGCAGCAGGTGCGTCTCCTGAAGGAGACATATATCCACATTGTGGCGTTGTAAATGTGAATGAATCAGGCGGGCTTTGGGGTGACCATTCAAGCCTCGGATATTTCAGGACCAGCATACTACATCAGCCATAAGGAGACAGTAGCGAACACAGTGCCACGCTGCGCAGGCAGCAAGCCACCGCAGAGGAGCGCAGCGTGAATGGAGAGCAGGAGAGAAGGAGGGAAGCGGCCAGCGACCCAGGAGAGGGGGGGGAAAGACACCGTGGAGCCACCCGCTATGGAGATGTACAATCGGGGGCAGTAGAGGAGAGGCGTGCAAGCAACTAACTGGAAGACAAGGCCAAGAGTGCAGATCACTGCAATGAACAATGAGAGCCCAACACAGGGCAGACAGCAAGAGAAGTGGCATGCTGGGGGAGGAAGGGACCAGGAAAGCAACAGGTTGACCTACAAACCGAGCCCAGTGAGCAGGAGCAGGGCAAGTCAAAGAACACAGTGGAACATAGCCTGCGGAGATAAAAGAGCAAGCCAAAAAACACAGAGGAACGTAGCCTGCAAGACTGAGCACGAATAGCCAAAACAATAAGCACAGTACAGTGTCAGTAGAGAAACATGTAAAAGCAATATTGAGCAATAAAATGGCGGCGAGCTGAAGCCGCCTCCTCAATAGAGGAACAGAACACCCCGCAGTCACCCCCCACCTCCCCCACCCGATCCCTACACAACAACCCCAGATTAAAAAACCCAAACCACTCCGCACCCACTCCAACCCCCCAAACAGGCTGAGTTATCTTCCCACCCCACCCCGGGAACCCACAACTAGGAGAGGGAAGAACAATGAGAGAAACGGGAATCATCCCGTGAGGGCATGGCAGGGCTAGGCATACACCCCTGCAGAGAAGCAGGGTGGCCAAGCAGTAGAGTCGTTAAACATCATTCAGACACAAAGGGAAAGATCATAAACCAGTAATGTCTGCACTTCTTAATAGTTGTTGCTAAGGCAGCCAGTCCCGTCAGGCTGAGATGTGGAAGGGGAGGAGCGAGCCTCTTTGTCCAATTTCTTAGCACACGCCAGGGCCTCTATGGGGTTGGGAAAGACGAGTGTTTTTGTGCCCTGGCGAACCCTCAGCTTCGCCGGATAGGCCAGTTAGTACGAAACCTCGTGCTTTAGGAGAATACGTTTGGCAGGAAGAAATTCTCTCCGCGCAGCTTGGACAGCAAGGGTATAGTCTGCGTAGAAGGAGAGTGCGTTATCCTGGTGGGTGATGGTGCCCTTGTCGCGTGCAGCCCTAAGAATGGCGCCCTGGTCCCGGTAGTTCAAAATCTTAGCAATGATGGGGCGTGGGGGCAGTCCAGGGCTGGGACGTGGCCCGAGAGCACGATGGGCGCGCTCTACGATGAAAACCGGGGATAGGACGTCGCCGAATAGTTCCTTAATCAACTGTTCCACAAAGTCCTCCATCTTAGGGAATGTTTGTGGACTCTGGAAGGCCCGTAATGCGGAGGTTGCTCCGCCGGGAGCTGGCCTCCAGGTCCTCGTTCTTGTCTCAGATGATGGCCAGGATCTTGTCCATCTGAAGTAGTGTTTGCCGGTCCTGGGTGGCAGCATCCTCAGCGTACGAGACCCTAGTTTCGAAGTGAAGAAGCCGGTTGTCATGGGAGTCGGCGCGGGCCTTCACTGTGTCTCCAAACGGGCTGAGAGTTGGTCCAGCTGGGTGGCTATACCCGTCACTGTGGATTTGACGTTCAGCATGATAGCCTTGAGGTCATCCTCACGATTGGAGGGGGCCTCAATGTAGAGAGCAGAGTCGGCACCCTAGGAGCCCGCACCGTCCTGCGAGAAGCCCTCCGGAGATCGAATGCTATCTTGGGCTGTTTGGGATCGTTTTTCCCCATTATGGGAGGCCCCAACAGCAGGATCTCCAGCAAGCCGCAGAGCCGTTCAATACAGGCAGCCAACTCGTGCCCGCCCGCCCAAGGAAAGCGAGTCAATTGGGGGCACCGCCGAATCTGAGAGTCAAGGAGCCCCTAGGAGGAATGAGGCGGCGACACCCCGCTCCCCAAGCCACCCGGCCAGGTCACCACACTCCGAAGATGAAGGTCCTACCAGGGCGCGCCCCGTGAGGCAAGGCCAGGAAAGCGAGGCGCGACTGGGCACCAGATGGAGCGGCAGGTAGCGGAGCAGGGTACAAGCAGCCCCAATGAGCCCACAGGGGCGGAAGCAACCTATAGCAGGGGTGTTAAAGGTGCAGCCGTGGTGATATTCGGTGGGCCAGCAGCGACCCAGTGGAGCCCAGCGCCTGCAGGCGGTCTCCAGCAGAGAAGGCCCGACCTCGCGATCTAGAGGTCATAGGCATGACGTCCTGGGGAAACTGGCACAGCTCCGCCGCAGGACACAGTCAGGAAGCGGCGGCGCGATAGTGCGGCGCCGCACTGGATTAGAAGCCAGGAATCTGCCTCAGAGTGCAGCAATGGTAAGGATGTCGACAGGATTATGTTGGATGTTTATGCTTGGCCGGCAGAGCCCACTGAATGTGCGGCCATCTTGGAGCCGGCCAAGCCACGCCCCCCCAAAGGAAACTGAACCTTTATTAATCTTGAACAACAAACTGATCTAGAATGCGAGGTAATTGATCAGACCCTGATCCAGTAGGAGAGAGATATTCAACTGCATAAGTTTTGGCCGAGCGGGACAGGTTGCATATGGCTTTAAAGACTTCAAAATGGAGTGTTATCTGTGATGGCAGTTTCACTATTAATAATGAGTTCTGGAGTAGCTGAGTAACATATAATTCACATATTCCACCACAGAAACTAGAAAATAAATCTTCCATCGGTAATCAGTTCTTCAGTTCTTCTCATAAAACACGTACCCTACAGAACTGAAACCCTCTCTTCTTACATGAAACCCGCTGGAATAATTCCTATCAAAGCCTTTTCTGAATAAATATTTAAAATCTTGATCATTTCACCCCACCACGACTGCTCCGATAAGGAAAACCCCACACTTAAAGACCCCCCTGCATCCATCGCCCCTGGGCCTTGGAGAAGAAGACCAAAGGTGTCCCCTTGTCCCTGAGCATCGCAAGGCCTAAACCAACATGCTATGGCCTGAGCGGACTAATCGAAGAATGCATGAAGTCACTGCCAGAGCTAGCACACAAACTGGATCTCAAAGCTGAGGATTTATTCGGCAGGTCACAAAGAAATAACCTATCCTTTGCGAGGTTCCTGGAGAGGGGGGAAGGATCTTTGCCGGAGTGATTTCTGGAGGAGTGGATTGTGGACATTTTGAAATCCAAGAGACTGTCAAGATGTTTCTAACACTCCTCCAGCCCTCTCACCTGCCACCTGGACATGCTGGGGCAATGAATGCCAAGTTTCCTAATTATAGGGATAGGGCCTTTGTAGGAAGCTGGGTACGTGTTGCAGTACCCCCCTGGCCCCACACACTTTCTGCCTCATATTTGAGGCATCTTTGACTGAAGTTTGCTGGGTTCCTGCTAGCTAGGTCTCCATCGCCAGTGTTCTTTCCCTAAAATGCACAATTGATCACCCATGTGGCAAAACCTTTAGCTTCCACTGTAAGTCCCTAGTAGGTGGTACTCTGGTACCTAGGGCCTGAGGTACTAAAGAGGGTCCCTGTGAGCAGCAGCACGACTTGTGCCCGGCCGCCCCTGTGCTGCTGCTGGTGCTATCTTGGACCATGTCTACCACTCACTCCAACTCCTGAAAGTCAATGTACTGGACCTGTATGCAGAACTTGTTTTCCCCCCATAGGATAACATTGCAGAACTCTGAAAGTGCACGTTGGCCACTTTTTTACGTGAAAGAATTTATATTGAAAAACATACTTAACTGAACAATTTTACTCTGACGCCTGAACATATATAAAGATACTTGCTATTTTCATTGTGTGTATTTTGCAAATGCCTTGCACTCCTCTGTGTTAAGCCTAAGGCTGCTCGACCAACACTGCCCCTTAATAGAGCACTTTGGGTTTGCGTAACAAGCCCCCGGCCACTCATAAGGGAACCCCTGGACTCTTTACGTGATATATCAGAGTTATGATACATCACACAAAGAGCCAGCTTCCTACAGACTTAACCCTAAAACATGTATGAACTTGTAGCTCGGTTAGGTGCTGTAAAGTACTTGAACACCTTGGATCTGACCTGTGGGTTTTGGCAGATCGCTTTGACCCTAAATGCTAAGGAGAAGACTGTATTCTCTATGCCAGAGGGGCTGTATCAGTTTACAGTGATGCCCTTTCCGTTGAAGAATGCTCCTGATACTTTTCAGCACCTGGTCCACCATGCTCTCGCAGGGTTGGAAGAGGTCTGTGTGGCTTAATTGCATGATATTACAGTGTTTAGCAATTAATGGAAAGACCACCTGAAGCACCAGGGAGAGGTGATGGCTGGGATACAAGAGGATACACTGACCATCGAGGCAAACAAGTGTCAAGTGGGGCAGTCCTTTGTAGTCTTCCTTGGGCATGAGGTGGAGGACGGGAAGATTCGCCTGCTGGATTCCAAGATTCAGCCTGTGATGGAGTGGGAGGTGACCACTACCCAGACTGAAGCGAGGGCCTTTCTATGACTCACCGATTACGACAGGTGCTTTGTGGCTAACTAAGGAAGTATTGTTGTCCCCTTGACTTCTTTGATCTCTAGGGGCAGCCCAGAAAAATAATATGGACTTCAGAGCGTCAAAAGTCATTTGAGGAGCTGAAGAAGGCACTATGCGCTGCACTAGTGCTAAAAGCACCTGACCGCAGTCAGCCTTTCATTGTGCAGAAGGAAGACTCCGGCAAAGGAGCTGTATGAGTTCACCCGCGTGACAAAGGTAGAGAGTGTCCAGCAGACGTCATGAGGGGGAGATTACGGACCAGAGAACAGAGCTGGGCGCTTACTGAGAAGGAGTGCTTTGTGGTAGAGTGGGTCTTCTGGAAGTTCCGCCCTTATCTGGTTGGCACGAAGTTTGGGGTGCAGACAGATGAGAAGCTACTGAAATGGCTGACGCTAGGAAGGGAGAGAGTCCCAAGTTCTTGCGATGGTCTATTTCTTTGCAAACTGAGCAGAAACATTGCTGTGGTTATTACGGGACTCAGAGACGTGGTCCCCCTTGTCGTGAAGTCGTTTAAAAGAAAACATATAAAAAAGCCGGATGGGGATACCCTGAGCCCCTAGCACTCCTGCCTCATGGTACAGCAGGAACATGCACATTTACGGAAGTGAAGCATGAACGCTCTCGCTCTACCATGCCAGTGTGGGCTGGGGGACTTCAAGGGTCATTTGTCTGACCTCCTGTGTGGCTACAGGGACACAAAAGGCAGCAAGAGGCCTTTTCTTGAAAGTACCCCGCCGACCAGTGGAAACTTCCTAAAATTATATTTGGAATACATTTAATAAAAAATCTGACTTTCCCATTATATTTCACTTTTAATAAATATAAAATAGGTGCTTCGATGGCGTCAGGAGCTGGTACGGGTCACAAGTTATAGATTACAGTATGTACGTTGTACTTTGACTTTTGTTTGTAGTAGTCATAGGCTGATCAGTGAGTATGCGGTTTTGGGCCCAGTTACTCGGTTAACATGCCATTTCTAATGTCACACATGTTCAACTATCACATATTATGCACACCATCTTGTGAGCAGCAAGGTGCTCCTGGAGTGGACTATTTAATATTTACAATAAGGTTATACAAATGGGGAGACAAAAATGGTAAGCTCCTTTACTGGCTAGCATCCCGCCCCTTAGCTAATAGGATCATTTCCGAAATAGTGGATGCGAACGGTAAAACCCAACGGACGCCGGAGGCGGTTGCCCAGACATTTGCATCCTACAATAAACATCTCTATTCCGGCGCTCGGTACACGGGCACAAACCCTAGGTCAGACTTCCTGCAGGATGGTTCACTCGTGCGACTGTTCGAGACGCATATTCAATTGCTGGATCAGCCCCTCCTGCGGAAGAAACTTAGCCAGGCCATCTTGACTCTGGCCACGGTCAAGACTCCAGGCCCAGATGGCTACCCAGTGGAGTACTATTTGGCATTCAGAGTGCTTCTGACTCCACATCTTCAGGGGCTATATACAGAGGCAACTGAGAAGGGAGGCTTCCCGCGAGTCATCGAATTAGCGACAATCGTGGTCATCCCTAAAAACGGACCTCCTTTTCCACTTGGTGTCAGCCTAATACCCGATTTTTCTTATAAATACCGAAGTAAAAATGTATGCCACCATTCTCGCGTCCCGCTTTAAGAGAATAATTATTATCCTAATACGGATGTATGACATTACAACGCATGCTATTACAACGCATGCCTTTACGACGCAAGTTTTACAACGCAACTTTTACAATGACTTGCGTTGGGGGGCGCTGGATAGTGAATAGTTTAATTTACTATTCCAACTCCAGTCCCCGTGGATAGTAGGGAAGGTGTTGGAAACTATTCCCTATCCTAGAGCGCCCCCCAGCGCAAGTCGTTGTGTTGTAATGGTTGGGTCGTAAAGGTACTTCGTTGTAACAGTTGCGTTGTAAAGGATGTTTACCCCTAATACATCCTGATCAATGCGGGTTCATGCCCCGCCATAGTACGAGGCATTGCCGGACACGTTTACATGTGGCTTTGGCTCACTGCCATTTCCTCCCGCCATACTTGGCCCTCTTGTGGATAGACTTTGAGAATGCCTTTGATACAGTGGATTGGTGCTACCTCGAAGCCATACTGATCCATGCAGGCTTCGGCCCGTACTTCAGTGGACTCTTGAAGGTGTTATATTCCGATCCATCGACCCTGGTCCTGACCAACGGGGTCCTGTCAGAAGAATACAGCATAAGCCGTGGACCGAGGCAGGGCTGTCCCCTATTCCCCTTACATTTTGTGTTAGCTATAGAACCTTTGGCCGACTCATTAGATGCAATACTCAAATCCAGGGATGGCAAGGGAACACGTCCCACAAAGAACGTATTGCCTTATAAGGGGACAATGTACTCCTATTCATATAAGACCCCACACGTACATGCCCCGATGCATGCAAATCTTTAAATTCTACGGTGAAGCTTCAGGACTGAAAATTAACCCGGCCAACTCCACGCTGGTTCCGCTCCACATCTCCCAGGATTGCATGGAGTGGCAAACAAGCATTCCAGTCAGATGTCTGAGTTTTTGCTACTTGGGGATCTGGGTGGCAATACACTTGGAACTTACCTGATCCCTGAACAAGGCCCCACTACTTAAAAGATCCTGCGGCAGTGGTTCAGCGCCCTGGATAAAACGTCAATCTCGTTCCTTTGGGGGAATTCAAGGTCATGAATGGCGCTGACCCACTGCCAAATAGCTCCGTATGATTGGGGCATGTGAATGATTAATCTCTACCCTATTATATAGCCACACGTCTATTGGTGATCAACGACTGGTTTTCAGGAGTGTGGGCAGACCCGGCATACCAACTAGAGCTTGAGAAGATCGGATTAAAGCAGATCCAAGCAATGCTTCAAGGCTTGCCAATCCCTCCTCATATTCCTGCTGTCAACAAATCAGTCATCCTAGCTTGGCGTTCCGCACTCCGTTATACCCACTGGGATGCTAAAGTCACACTGCAAACACCCTTGTGACAGGGAACGTGGGTGGGAGAGGTGGCATGGTTGGAGGGATTCCAGAAATGGGACCTTATCGGATTCTCCCAAATCGGAAATGTCTGGAGGGGAGGCCAACTCTGAACATTGTGACCCTCCTGACTCGCTCAGAAGCGGTCGCTCCCCACGCTCCCTGGCTCTTGGTATCGTAGCGCTTTCAAGTGCAATTTGTGCAATTTCACTGCTATTGTTTGTAATTTCGTAGCACGGTAGTGCTTTTGCATTGCTCTTATTGCCTGCATTGTCATTTCAAGCTGCCTGGTATCGTGAACGTACATTATATCGCACTGCTCGCATTGCTTTTAAAGTTATTTGTGCCCGATTGTGCCTCTGCCCATATCTTGGAGACACCACAGATTGTGCCCCAGTCTCGCCCTGTTTCGCTTTCTTTTTTGCTGCCATTTTGTTGTTGTTGTGCCTCATAGCCCGTCTCTCCACCCCGCTCCCGCCTCCCAGCTGCTCCTCCCTCGCTCCGCCCCCTCCACTATCTACTTATGTCGAAGGCATTTACGCGCAGCGTTCACACGCAGTGGACGCGCCCTATGCGCGCCGAAGGCGCGCCAAAGGTAAGCCCGTCCAAGCCTGGACCGCGCCCAGCGCCCGACCCCCTGGCCCCCGCAAATTCCACTCCACCCGCATTACGTACAACGCCGCAACCCTCTCAGCACTTAACCCCGGCCGACTCCCAAACTGCTACCAAACCGCCCCAGGACACACCCATGGATCCTTCACCTGCCACGCCTGCAAGTTCGACTGCATCAGGGCCCACACCAACTCCACAGACTCCAAACAGAGATCAGTCACTAACCACCTGAAGTGCATCCTGCTCAACACCCGCTCGGTCCACAGACACACCATTGAACTTTGGAACCTACTAGACACCACTTCGCCGGACGTCGCCTTTCTTACAGAAACCTGGATGAACGCCTCATCAACGCCCGACATCGTCATTGCCATCCCGGACGGCTACAAGATCATCCGAAAGGACCGCATCAACCAAACAGGAGGAGGCATCGCCATCGTCCATAAAAACACCATCCGCATCATGACCAGTTCCGACGACAACCTCACAACCGCCGAACACCTTCACTTCCAGATCCACACCGACCCTAAAACCACACTAAGAGGCACCCTCATCTATAGACCACCCGGACCCCGCACACAATTCAGCGAAGACATCACTGACTTCATTAGCCCTCACGCCCTCCCCTCCGAGGACTACATTCTACTGGGAGACCTCAACTTCCACCTGGAAAAGAACAACGACAGCAACACCATCACCCTTCTGGACAACCTCGCCAATCTCGGACTCAAACAACTTGTTGACACCCCCACCACTATGCCGGGCACACACTCGACCCAATCTTCACCTCCAGCAAGCACATCTCCTTTAATCACAACACAGCTCTCCATTGGACAGACCACAGCTGCGTTCACTTCAACTACAAAAAGACCACGACCCACAAATACCTACAACCAATTCCCCGGAGAAACTGGAACAAAATTACCACCGACCAGCTCTTCACATCGCTTCACCAAAACCCTGCCGCAAAATCATCTGACCCAAACCAAGCAGCCACCAACCTCACACAATGGATCACCCATAGCGCTGACAAATTAGCACCCTTGAAAAACCATCAAATCAAGCAAGACAGCAAAAAAGCCCCCTGGTTTAATGATAACATTAAGAAATCCAAGAAGATCTGTCGCACCCTAGAGAAAGACTGGCGAAAAAACCCAACCACGGACAACCTGGCCACATTCAAGAACGCCACCCGCAAACACCACCAACTGATCCGATCCACCAAGAAATCAGCACTCAGGGATCGATTGGACAACAACGCCCACAACAGCAAGGAACTATTCAACATCGTCAAAGAGTTTACCAACCCCACCGCCGGCACCAACAACATCACTCCCTCCCAAGACCTCTACAACTCTCTAGCCTCGTTCTTCCACAACAAAATCGCTGACATCCATAACAGCTTTGGAGACCAGTCCACCCCACCCACCTCTGACCTAAAACCCCCCTCCAACAACCTTTGCGCCTGGAACCCAAGCACCACCGAAGACACCATCCGCCTGATGAACACCATCCACTCAGGATCACCAACCGACCCATGTCCCCACCACATTTTCAACAAAGCAGACTCCATTATCGCACCCCATCTCCGAGACGCCATCAACTGCTCCCTCAACTCCACTACCTTCCCGGAAAGCTGGAAACATGCCGAACTCAGCGCCCTCTTGAAGAAACCCACAGCAGACCCCACTGAACTTAAGAACTACCGCCCCATTTCGCTCCTCCCATTCCCTGCCAAAGTCATTGAGAAAGCCGTCAACATTCAACTCGCCGCCTTCCTAGAATCCAACAAATCCCTCGACCCTTCACAGTCTGGCTTCCGAGCCAAACACGATTCAGAAAAGGGGGTGGTGATGAACAGAGTGTCTGAATTAAGCAGACCACTCTTACCCAGTCCAAAGATCAGGGCTTGATCCATCACTGTTATTTAGCTCACTGCCCCATCCCAGCTCAGAACCTGGCTATATGCAAATTAGTCTGTCCCTGGCCCAGTGCATCATGGGAACAGGGCAGATCAAACTACCAAGCCAATTCTTCACCAGAAGGAGACAAGCTTCCGGGGACCGGTTTCTGCCATTTCAGGCGTCGTCGGCCCGGCTTGCTTGAATCCTGATGGAGCAGTGAGCAAGGGACTCATGTCTGAGTATACCCTGCCACACCTATAGTGGCCAAAAACGATTCAGAAAAGGGGGTGGTGATGAACAGAGTGTCTGAATTAAGCAGACCGCTCTTACCCAGTCCAAAGATCAGGGCTTGATCCATCACCGTTATTTAGCTCACTGCCCCATCCCAGCTCAGAACCTGGCTATATGCAAATTAGTCTGTCCCTGGCCCAGTGCATCATGGGAACAGGGCAGACCAAACTACCAAGCCAATTCTTCACCAGAAAGGAGACAAGCTTCCGGGGACCGGTTTCTGCCATTTCAGGCGTCGTCGGCCCGGCTTGCTTGAATCCTGATGGAGCAGTGAGCAAGGGACTCATGTCTGAGTGTACCCTGCCACACCTATAGTGGCCAAAAACGATCCGAGCCAAACACAGCACCGAGACTGCCCTCATCGCAGCAACAGACGACATTCGAACTCTACTGGACAACGGAGAAACAGCTGCCCTCATCCTACTTGACCTCTCCGCAGCCTTCGACACAGTCTGTCATAACACCCTTACACAACGCCTCAGCAACGTCGGAATACAAGGAAAAGCATTGGACTGGATCATCTCGTTCCTCGCCGGAAGAACCCAGAGAGTCCGCCTCCCCCCTTTTAGATCAGAGGCCACCGAAGTCATCTGCGGCGTACCACAAGGATCTTCACTCAGCCCCACCCTCTTCAACGTACACATGAGTCCCCTCGCATCCATCGCACGCCAACACAACCTCAACATTATCTCCTACGCAGATGACACCCAGCTGATCCTCTCCCTCACCAAAGACCCAAACACCGCCAAAACCAACCTACTCGAAGGGATGAAAGAAGTAGCAGAGTGGATGAAGAACAGCCGTTTAAAACTGAACTCGGACAAAACGGAAGTCCTCATCTTAGGATCATCCCCCTCCGCCTGTGACGACTCATGGTGGCCACCGGCCCTGGGAACCGCACCCATACCAACGGACCACGCACGTAACCTGGGCTTCATCCTGGACTCCTCCCTCTCGATGACCAGACAAGTCAACGCCGTCTCATCATCATGCTTCAACATCTTACGGATGCTCAAAAGAATCTTCCGTTGGATCCCCACCGAAACAAGAAAGACAGTCACCCATGCACTGGTCACAAGCCGACTGGACTACGGAAACACCCTCTACGCCGGAACCACAGCCAAATTACAGAAAAAACTCCAACGCATCCAAAACGCCTCAGCCAGACTCATCCTAGACATCCCCCGCCAAGCTCACATTTCCGGTCACCTGAAAGACCTCCACTGGCTCCCCGTCAACAAGAGAATAACGTTCCGCCTCCTCACCCACGCACACAAAGCCCTCTACGACCTAGGACCCAAATACCTCAACACGCGCCTGTCCTTTTACACCCCCACCCGCCAACTACGATCGTCCAATCAAGCCCACGCTTCCAAAGATCCACCATGGGAGGAAGATCCTTCTCCTACTTAGCGGCCAAGACCTGGAATTCCCTCCCCACCCACCTCCGCCTTACACAGAACCACCTCTCCTTCAGAAAACAACTCAAAACTTGGATATTCGATACGTAAAGTTCCCCCCCTCCCTCAAGCGCCTTGAGACCCTCTGGGTGAGTAGTGCGCTATACAAATTTTAAACTTGAACTTGAACTTGAACATTTCAAGACCTGCAACACACATACTCCCTCAACATCATGCAATTTCACAAATACCTGCAGCTTCGACACGCGCTTATGACACACATACCCAGGGGCTCCACACTTCCCGAGTTCAGTCCCTGGGAAAGGAAGGGGTTTCCAGATCTATAAATCCCTCATCAATAACTCCCCCACCATGTTAGCTCACTTGTGGACCAGATGGGAACAATGGCTCGGAGCTACGGAGGACGAAGAATGGAGGGACGTCCTTGTCCTTGTGGCCCCCCGGGTGCCCACCATCTCGGCCAGACTGAGAATGATTGAACTCTACTACCTCCATGGTGCATAGCACACCCTTGCCAGGCTATTGGCAAAGCAACTCCTGTGTAGCGCACTCGAACCCTGGCAGTGTCCACCTGTTAGAGTGGACCCGCCGAACCTGTGGGCTAGCGCTCCAGTTTCTGGCCACTTCCTAATATAAAACATGACGCTCGCGCCGCCAGCGCGCCGAAGGCGCACCAAAGGCAAGTCCCTCTCCGCCTGTCCTTGTGCCTGCCGGTTTGGGAATTCAAACTACAGTTATACAGGTGACCAATTGAAGGCCATAGGTATTAGGGGAGGTGGAGAGGGGGAATTTAAGCTGGAAGGGACAGCTGGCCCAGAGTCAGATGTTGTCAATATGGAATCCTTAAGATGTGGCCTGCTCAATGTGAGGTCACTGCCAAAGCATTACGGAGATTCAACTACTACTAGAAATACATAACCTGGATATCTTGTTCATGACAGAGACCTGGATGCATCCCAGGTCTGATTTGGAGTAGGACCTGACATGCCCACCTGGCTATAAAGCGATACATAAGCCAAGAGCTAACAGTAGATGGGGGGAGAGAGTCGGGATTATTTTTAAGAATATATGCGACATCTCACCAATGTATATTGATGAATCATCAAGCATTGAATGGCTGGGCTTCCGCTTAAAAGACCATAATGGACATTGGCTGACTGGCATACTACGTTATAGGCCCCCTGGGTCAGTATGTCTTCAACACCAGCAGGAACTGGCTGACGTTTTCAGTAATATGGCACTCACCCAGGCCAGACTGGTGGTTCTAGGAGATTTTAACCCGTGGGCCAATGGAAGTTTGGACTCTGGGTATTATAATCTGATACAGTCCTGCGAGAATTTGAATTTAATACAGCAGGTTTCAGAATCTACTCACAAGGGGGGCCATGTTTTGGACCTGATCTTTGCTGAAAAAGACTGTCAGAGTGGAAAATATTGTCCTGATGGGCTGGTCTGATCACCACCTGGTCAAATTTCAGGAGGTTAATCCAAGGCCGAGGGCAGATACCACCGTGATGGGAAGAAGTTTCCTAAGCAAGGACTGGAAGGGTCTCATGAAGAGGGCAAAACTGTATTTAATGTCAATGGGTTTTTTGATCCCATGAAACTGGTGGAACAGAACTATGCAACCTTCTGCGGACATGTCATTCAAAAGCTTGACCAGGTCGCCCCTGTAAAGAACATTAGGAAGCTGGGGAGACCCTCTACCCCGTGGTATAATGAAAAACTGAGGACTTTAACCCGTTAACTGCAGTGCAAAATCCGCAGCAATGAGGGCGTTTAATTGCTAACGGACGTGCGCAGCACTACCAAGGTAGTGCTCGAGACGGCCGTTGGGCGACGCTTGCACTTAACAGGTTAAAACAGGTGTTGGACCCGGCCTCGTGGCGTGGTCCGCCCCTGCTCCCCTTCACCCTGTTTAGCGTAGCCCTGCACCCTGAGTCCCTGCGCAGCACCCCGTCAGTGTAGCCTGCACCCCGAGCTCTGGTCGTCCTGCTCCCTGTACGCCCAGAACCCGTAACCGACGACCAGCCCCGCTTATCCCATCCCGCTCCCGGCTCCGAGCGCCTACAACCTGCACGCCCCACAAGGCCCGGCAGCCATTTTCCCTTCCCGAGATCCCTGTCCCCCTGGGCCTAGCGTGACCTCGGCCCCAGCGAAACCCAGACTCCAACGGCGCGCCAGTCCCAGCTGGGGGGTAAAGGGCTCCCCGAGTGAGAGAAGCCAGGGAGTTTCGATGGCACCTCCGGCCTCCCCTGAGAGACTGGGTTCTGTCACACCTTTGGCCTCCCCCTGTGGGCCAGTTTCGATTGCCCCTCTGGCCTCCCCGAGGGCTGGCTCCAGACCTGCTGGGCGTCTGGGAATCCCCGGACGCATCTTCCAAAGAGATCAAAGAGCCAACCGCCGGACCTCGCCAACGACCAGCCCCCAAGGCATGAGACCTCCGCCTGCGAGGGTCCGGACATCAAAGGGCCCATGAACTATATCAAGGGCCGCCCCACAACTAGCGGGCAGTTGTATCTTGGACCTGACGCCCTGCTGATCTGATCGCGGCTGACCCTGAGAAGAACTCAACCTTGCATCGCTGAGCCCTGCTGACGCTGTCGCGGCTCCTTCTTCGTAACCACCGGAGCTCTGCTGACGCTGTCGTGGCTCGCCATCTCTAAGACCTCGGAGCCCTGCTGACGCTGTCGCGGCTCGAGCTGAACTCGTAACCACCGGAGCCCTGCTGATGCTGTCGCGGCTCGCCATCTCTAAGACCTCGGAGCCCTACTGACACTGTCGCGGCTCCAGCTGAACTCGTAACCACCGGAGCCCTGCTGACGCTGTCGCGGCTCGCCCTCTCTAAGACCTCGGAGCCCTGCTGACGCTGTCGCGGCTCGAGCTTGAACTTGTGACCACCTGAGCCCTGCTGACGCTGTCGCGGCTCCTCACGAGCTTCTCCGGATCGAGCCCTGCTGACCTCGTCGCGGCTCGAGGAGTACTCTGGTCCGGCTGGACCATCGAGATCACCATCACGACCGAGCCGACATCTTCCGTATCCCCCGGCTCGAGGATTGAGAGCTGTGCGCAGGGTATGCCTCGTACTGACCCAAAGGCTAAAGACTGTGTGGTTCTCAAGAATCCGGACCCTGTTGTTCTCCCGATATCGAGGTCCGATACCCGTGTCACAAAACCTCAACGTACCAAGACGATTTTGGTGTCTATGAACCGATAATAATTAGGACATCATTCCTATGTATTTGCGTCACAATCGAGGGTTGCCAACACCCCAAAATCGTAGTTTCCGTCCCCATCCCTTAAACTCCATTTTGTGAACGGCATCCATCTTGCATCTTGCCCTCATGATAAGTCAATTAAAGGTCGAGCTTGATCCAAAATGACACGTCCACCTTCCCTGACTTCCCCCTGACCTGTCCCAACTGACTCCACTGCCTTCAGCCAGACCTGTTTGGGCAGCTCCTCGCCCAGTGGCCGAATACGATAGCATCAATACATAACATTCCACAAACCATTCACTACATACAGACCATGCTTGCTGCAAACATGCACCTGTCCACGCTCCTTGTTTATGGCCGGTTTTATGACTGGGTTGTACCTTTCTTTATTGAGGTTTCATCGATATCTGATGGGAGTTCCAGGCCTAACTGGGTAATCTATCAACGAACTGGACATCTAAAGTATGGGCTTGCTTACATGACTTCGCTCTTTGTATTATTGTAGAAATATGTGTATAGCCATATCATAAACTCAGGAATTCTTGCTTGCAGCTATTATTTTTGTATATAAGGAGACGGCTGGTTCTGTAAAAACGAACAGTCTCCAGAGAACCTACTCTCCGTGTAGTGTACTTCTGGGACACGTGTTACTTGGTAGCTACCAATAAACCTTGATTTTTGACGGTAACTAGAAGACTCCGTGTTTCTGTGGTCCGGAACAAGGGAGAACTCAGAGGTCTTCGGGTGCTACCCCCTGGCACCACCGGGTTCCTAAAAACCCGGCACCTCAGTTGGCGCCCAACTCGGGGCGATATCAAGCGGTGACGGTCCAAGCCAGATGTTCGTGAGGAGCTTCGTGTGAAAATTCCGGAGGACGGCCAGCCACTTCAGCGACCCCTGTATGTCGACGTGGTTCCGAAGGTCTTTGCTGCGAGGTTCCCCGCGTCCCGACGGCTACGAAGGACTGCTGCCCTGACTATCGCCTTGTTTTGGACCCAGTGATCCTTGGTAGAGCGAAACGATAGACGAGTCTTCTAGCGACGTCACAGATCTTCAAATACTTCAGTTAAGTATAAGTGGAGCGTCTCCCAGTCCTTAGTTTGTCCTTAGTTTTTGGTATCCTTGAGATACGACTTGATTTGGTACTTGCAAGCCCCAAAGCCGAAGGACTCGTGTATTCACGAGAAATATCGTAATAGATAATCCTTTGAAGTTTGAAGCTAGACTAGTGAGCGAAGATGCCTGGTTTTAGCAGACTTGGAAACTTGTTTTGTCTTGGTTGTAGTAAGGACTCCCGATTAGAGGATTCTTGTCCGGTTCCTCCAATTGGAACTCCAACGTATGAGCTCTATGTAAAGCACGGCGTAGGTCCTATAACATATAACGAAGTATGGATAAAATACACCCGCAAGGATGGTGTTTTAAAATGGCCCCAATATGGTAGTTTCGACTCAGAAGTTTTAGATAACCTAGAGGTCAAACTATTCAAGAAGAAAGCCCGACCGGCGATGTTTGACTCTTTCCGCTTATGGCGCAAATAAGCCAAACAGAAAGAAATAAAATTAGCAAAAAGAAATAAAAGAGGTATGTCGATGGTGCAAGCTGCCGTTGCGTACAGAGATAACGAGGAAGAGCAGGAAAGCGAACAAATGCTTAGGAGCAAGAAACTAGCAGTAGATAAATGTTACCCGATGTTACCAAATAAGGGACAGGGTCAAGAGAGAGGATCCGAGAAAGATCCATTAATGTCCCACTTATTAAATTCGCCACCACCCTATGCACAAAATGTCACAGCACCTCCGCAACCTTTCGCTGCACCTCTGGTAGCTGTTATACAGGCTCCTTTACAGCACTCACCGGCTGCTCTTCAGCTGGCTCCTGTTTCTCTAGTGCAGCCCCCTCAAGGCTCACCGATCACATCTACTTCTCCTACTGTTCCTTCTAAAATTTCGCCTAGCGCACCTTCTAGTCTCTCTGATACTCGTTCTACGAACATTTCTGTTTCTACTTTGCGTGACTCTGTTCTACCACCAGTTATTCCCCCACTTTCACCTTCCGTCTGGCATAAAACGGCCAGCATTGTTACTAACTTTCCTTCACCACTTTTTCGGTCGCCTAAAACGACCTCTAACACGGAACGAAGACAATTACGAAGCCAAATGCCCGATTATCAGGAAAGAGAATCATTGAATAAGCTAGCACGGAATTGGGCTATTGACACAGCAAGATATGATGTAGAGTCTGTCTTGAACGTTTTCCGTCAATGGGATGAACCAACGCAAAGATACGTCTTTGAGCAGATGTGTGTTTTTCTGTGTGAGGATTTGGAAGATAATGGTCAGAAGAGCAACCCGCAAGAGTTGTGTAGTGTACGATTTAAATTTGGGGAGGGTATGATAGTTGCTCCCGACGTTGAAAAAGCAGTTGAGATATTATTATCATATCGAAGTACGGGTGGTAATTCTGGGTCATCCTCTGACAGTGGTACATCTAGCAGGAAAAGAGCGAGACAGTACCCCATGAGAGAGGTTCCTCCGGTCTGGAGGGAAGGTGACGCAACTGCAGTTCCACCGGTTCTGCCTCATTTCCAGCGTGTATGGGTACATGTCCCCTGGAAAAGATCCGAAGTTTTAGCACTCAAACAGACACTACCCGATCCCCGTAAAAACCCGACTGGGTATTACAAGGACTTGTCCCAAACTGCAAGCTCATGTATAATGAATTTAGCGGATATAGACATGTTGTTTGGGAACGTTGTTCCACATCCTTTATGGAGTAAGATACGTCATACAGATCATGACCAAGAATTAGGTGACTCGTGGGCGAACATTGCGACTACAGATGCTAGACAAGTCGGTGGTTTCAAGCCTGAGCCGTTAATAGCTGAACTTCCTGGTAGAATTATTGCGTACATGAAGACCATTATGCCTGAAGCACGCATAAACTGGGACAAGCTATCCGCGTGCAAGCAAAAGAAAGACGAGAATGTGTCTGACTTTTTCACAAGATTTGAGGAAACTTTCACTGATCATAGTGGTCAGGATATGGCTACCGAGGGTGGCCAAAGATTGTTTGTAGACAAGTTTGTACACAATTTGCTCCCTGAACTGTGTGCTAAACTAAAAGATTCAGAAAGTGCTTGGGCTGTCTCTACGTCAGCACAGATTTTAGCAACAGCTCAGTACTACGAAAACAGGCGCAAAGACGAGCTAGACAAGGCAGACAAAAAGACGAAAGATTTAAAAACTAAAGTTCTTCTCCAACAGGCTTATCCGCCCCGAATGGCTAGCCAGCCCAATTATCAACAGAATAAGCAGTATTCTAGAGACGCGCAAGGAAACGAGTCTTCCAATCAGCGTGTTCCGTATGGCCCGAATCAATGTGCGTATTGCAAGGAAGAGGGTCATTTTAAAAGTAATTGCCCGGCTCTTGCGCGACGCTTAAACGGTGTTTCAGGTATAAGAGGGAGAGGTGTTCAACATGCCCCCAGAGGTAGGGGCCGTGGAAATTTCTCCCAGAACACAGTATCTATTCCGCCTCAGAATTCCATGAATAGCTTTGACCAACAGAATAACGCATCGTCTAGGTCAGCTCAGTACTATGCTGACGACTACTACACCGAACACGACAATGAGGGTAACGATTGCTAGGACAGCCATGGACAAAGAGAGGGAGTTGTTTCAGTTCCAGTAGATCAGGATGGACCTTATGTCGAGGTAATTACCTCAGGAGTGTCAGAGCCATTTCTGCTGGATACTGGTGCTACAAAAAGTTCTATTATGCACTCGAAACTTCCTGGCGCACCTTTGTCTGGCGAAATGAATGTCTCAGTAGGCTTCTCTGGCGCCCCTGTTAGAAACTCGATCTCTAGTCCTATATCCCTTTCTGTTGGCCCCTGTGAATTAGAAGCACCCCTCATTCTTACAACAGGTTGCGGTGAAAATTTGTTAGGATTGGATTTGCTAAAGAGGTTGTATGCGACTTTGTACTGTTCTCCCTCGGGAGTACAACTTACCTTAGGGAAAAAAGTCATTTCTCCAATGTACTTGTCAAAAGAAGGTATTCCAACCGAATTGTCATCACTTCCCGATATACTGTGGGCTAATGGTTCCAATGATGTGGGTCGTTTGGAGATAGCACCGTATGTCATAACTTTGAAAGCCAACGTCGGATTGCCACGTATTCCCCAATACAAAATATCTAACGAATGCGAGAAGGCATTGTTAACGATCATTTATGATTTGATCGATAAAGATGTTATCGAAGAAACAACAGGGAACGTTTGTAACAGTCCAGTTTTACCGGTCTTAAAACGTACTGATCCTTCACAGCCCCCTGTGTATAGGTTTGTTATTGACCTCCGAGAAGTAAATAAGGTAGTTGTCCCGCAGTTTCCAGTCGTCCCCGACATTACCGCTTTATTGACAATGGTTCCAGCTTCAGCAGACTGGTTCTCGGTGATTGACCTGAAGAACGCTTTCTTCAGCATCCCGATCGCCGAAGAGAGTAGAGACCTTTTCGGCTTCAATTTAGGAGGACGAAGCTTCCGCTTCAAATGCGCTCCTCAAGGCTACTGCGAAAGCCCATCAATATTCAGTCAGGCTCTGAAAACACAACTAGACACAATTGTGCTGCCAGATGGGTCAACTTTGATCCAGTACGTAGACGATCTACTGATCACTGCAGACACTAAAGAGATTTGCAAGGAAGCTACGTTGTCGCTATTGCGTCACCTATGTGACATGAAGCACAAAGTCTCCCTTTCAAAACTGCAATTTTGTCGACAAGAAGTAACCTACCTAGGTCACATCTTATCGAAGGAGGGAAGGAGACTGACACCAGAAAGAATACAGGCAATTACAGAACTAAGTGCCCCAAGGACACAGAGAGAGATTCGAGCCTTCTTGGGCATTACATCGTACTGTAGACAATGGATACCGAATTTCTCACTACTAGCCAAGCCTTTGCTGGCACTACTCCGCAAAGACACGCCTAATCCTATGCCTTGGTCTGAAGATTGTCAGACGAGTTTCCACGAGTTGCGTGATGCATTGTGTTCGGCTCCTGTGTTGGGAAACCCCAACTACAGTAAGCCTTTTACATTGTATGTCCACGAAAAAGAAGGTTGTGCATTATCAGTCTTAACGCAACTCTTTGGGGACAAACAGCGCCCATGCGCGTATTTTTCGGCAACTCTGGATCCTGTGGCTAAGGCACTGCCAAGTTGTCTGAGAGCAACCGCCGCAGCAGCTGTCTGCATTCGACAGTCTGCTGGATTAGTCATGAATAACACTCTGATCGTTATGGTTCCGCATGCAGTAGACATTTTGCTAAATAGAACAAAGACACAACATCTTACTAGCGCTCGACTATCCAGTTACGAACTTACCCTGCTAGCAAGTCACATCCACATAAAGAGGTGTGATACACTCAACCCTGCTACGTTATTACCCATCCCGACAGAGATAGACAAGATTGACAAACATGACTGCTGTTTCAGGACAGAAGAAGAGACAAAAGGGAGAGTAGACTTACAGGACACTCCCCTTCCCGAATGCAATGATACTTTATGGGTTGATGGTTCATGTTTCAAGTTGCCGAATGGTGATACGACTACAGCATATGCCGTAACGACATTACACACCATTGTAGAGACTGCACGCGTTTCCCACAATTCTGCGCAAGCTGCAGAGTTGATTGCGCTTACTAGAGCATGTGTGTTGGCGAAAGGAAAGCGAGTGAATGTGTACACTGACAGCCAATATGCCTTTGGCGTGGCTCACAGTTTTGGGAGATTGTGGCGTGAACGTGGGTTCCTTACGTCCCATGGTGCAAAGATACAACATGGCCAGCTAGTCAATGAGCTCCTTGAGTCACTCACCTTACCCCTACAAGTCGCCATTATAAAATGCAGTGCACACAAAAAGATTCAGGATGATGTTGGCCGCGGAAATGCATTCGCAGATGAGGTTGCGAAAGAAACTGCAAGGAACACAATGAGTCGGATGTATGTTATAGGTCCCGCCAGATGGATTGCTGATGTAGGAATGTGTGAGGACACCATTGAAAGCGTAAAATGGATACAAGCCGAGGCCACTGAGAACGAGGTGAATGAATGGAGAGAAAGCACAGGTAGAATGGATGCGAATGGCTGTTGGGTCGAACTATCAGAACACCAGCGATGGCTATTACCTAATGCATACGTACTTGCAGTAGTAACGATGGCACACGGAATTGCGCACATCAGTTCAAAAGGAATATGTAAACTATTGGCCCCAGTATGGCAGAATAGCAATATCCCAAAATATGCAAAGAATGTGGTCGGAAAATGTATGGTGTGTTTGAAGTACAATCCCGGTAGGGGAACCCCAACTCCAGCTGGTCACTTTGCTCCTCCAACGTATCCGTTCGAGGTTTTGCAGCTCGATTTCATCCACATGGAGAGGTGCAACAATCTAAAGTACGTGCTCGTTGTTGTTTGCGCCTTTTCGAGGTGGGTGGAAGCGTACCCCCTTAAGGACAACACCGCCTTATCAACTGCCAAAGCCCTTGTCAAAGAGTTCTTCCCGAGGTTCGGTATGCCTAGAATTGTCTGGGGTGATAACGGAAGTGAATTCGTAGGATGCGTAATGAAGACAGTGTGTGAGTGTTTAGGCATCCACCAAAAATTCCACGCTGCAAATCACCCCCAATCGGCTGGACTAGTAGAGTGCTACAATGGCACTCTAAAACTCAAACTAGCCAAGATCCAAGCCAGTACAGGTCTTAAATGGCCTGACGCGTTGCCTCTAGCACTTTTATCAACCAGGATGACTGTCCACTCCAGATTAGGACTTAGCCCCCATGAGATCGTGTTTGGCCGCCCAGCCAACGTCTGGGGCGTGCCAAGACCCAAGAAACTAAGCGAGATAGAACACCCCGTACTGCTTGACTATTTGTGCGAATTGACAACTAAATTACGTGTTTTACACCAACAGGTTCACAGTTCCTCTCCACCAGCCTCTGACGATCCAGGTCACCTCATCGAACCCGGCTCATGGGTTTTGGTGCGCAATTTCCAGCGCACCAACAACGGACAGCCGAGGTGGACCGGACCGCACCTAGTGCTGCTTTCAACGAGATCTGCTGTTCGGGTGGAAGGCAAGAAAAACTGGGTACATGGGACCCACTGTAAACGGGTCCCTCTACCCCTTCCATACGACCGGTAAAGTAAGTAAGTAAAGTCCACATTTGTAAAGCGCACAATCACCCGTAAGGGTCTCTAGGCGCTGGGGGCCGTCGGGAAGATTAAGCGAGCTATTGCCCAGAGTCACATGGTGCTGGGCTAACCTGCCGCCGGAGCCGGGGATCGAACCGTGGTCCCCAGATTCCAGCGTCAGTCGCCCTGGCCGCGGCGCCACACCTCTCCCTCTGACCGGTGGGTCAACAAAGGACTTGCCGACTCCGAGACAGAATCCGTACCTCGCTTCATCCCTTTCAGCGATGCACGTTTGAAAGAAACTAGTACCGAAAAGGAGAGTGATCATATTCTACAAGGACTTGTGTCACCATCTATGCAATTGGACACTACCGAACCTGAGACGCTGTTTGAAGACCACACCGTACCTGGGAAACGACGGTACGACCTGCGGTCTAAACAAAGAGACAAATAAACGATTGACCTAATGTGATTTCCTTTTCCCCCTAAGAACTATTTTTAGATTTTTCAGCTCTCTCGTCCCAAGGGAACTAGCTCATTTTTGATTTTTCGAACCGCCATCCGGTTCCGCTGCTAGGGTCGCGGTTGAAGTCTGGGGAGTGCAACTGGGAAGTTCTAGGTCCACGGTTCTGATTGGTCCACGGGAGTTACCCCGGACTGAGCAGAGCGCGCTCCCTGGGAGAATCAATCAACCACCGCGGGCAGCAACTAGAGGATGGAGTTTCCAAGGGTAGAGAGACCTATCCGACTTACGAACTTTGAAAAACAGTTGTGTACAATACTGTCCAAAAGAAGATTCCTGATACTATGTGTTTTAATGTTATGTAGCATACTTGTGTTTTTTACTGGTTATACTCTATTCGTATTTAAAGTTACCTTCTCGAATGACACCCAGACACCACCTCCTCCCACTATTTCTCCACACTACTTTCACCCTCTACCTGAACACGAGTCTGCCCGAAGACTCGAATTTGTAAACAACTCTTTCATTCAGCTTCTACACCAACACCAGTCCATAATGAACACATCAAACTGTTGGATATGCGGACTCATGCCACACACAACCGATAAGGGGATCCCATACTTCATTTTGCCATTCAGCTACTATGGTTCTCTGTGGGCTTTCCAGACCATGTTCCTATTCGCCCTAGAACCATACCCGACCCGTTCCACTGCGAGCGATTCCAGTAACAAGGCACTGATTGCAGGGATAAGAAATATGAGTAGGGATATCGACACATATCTGACAATCCCCAAAGATGAACTCAGTCCCTACACCCGTTGGAATGTGACTAAACACGGGGTTTACCTGATCAAGAGCCAGGCAGCAAGGAAATCCCGCCCAGTTTGGATAGTGCCCCACCGAGGTCACTTATGCTTACAGGGTATTGGTAGGGACCCCACAGCACAGTTAGGAAAGAGCATTTGCACGGAAACATATGTATTTGCTTCCCGAACTTCCCCTATACTTTTGGCAGCCGAAGGCACGTATTTCGTTTGCCACGACCAAGCCTACACGTGGTTGCCCCCTGACTTCTCAGGTACATGTTTTATCTCATTTCTGCTGCCTCCCACCTACACGGCCAGAGCAGATTACCATCGGACAAGGACCGCTAGGGGTGTCGTGAGTAAAGACGACACCGCGGGTCAGGAATTCGCTGACTTCGCGAAGGGTTTTCTGCCATTTTGGGGGCCTATGGTGAACAGCAGAAATATTCGCCAGTTATCGAGGATAGTTGAATCCGCCGTGACTACGACGGCCGGAGCGCTTGGCAATCTGACAACCGAGCTTCAGTCGGATCGACTTATGACCCTTCAGAACCGAATTGCCTTAGACATCATACTCGCCGATCGTGGTGGTGTGTGTAGAGTCATCCAATCCAGTTGTTGCATTTTCATCCCTGATAACGCACCGACAGTATACCAGGCCATCTCCAAACTACACGAAATATCCGGTTCCCTTCACGTTGAGAAAGGGGATTGGTCCCTGCTGGGGTGGTTCTGGGAGCTGATCACTGCCTGGGGATGGAAAACCTTGATCTTCATTGGGATGATCTTGGCACTTCTGTTCATGTTTTGCCTGTGTATACAGTGTGCTCCTGCACTATGTGGCCTCTGTGCTACCTCGTGTGTACGGAAGCCTGTGTCCCAGGACGAGCTGAGTAACAGAATGATGCTACAGCAACATCTCCACGAATTTCTTCATACCGATTTGGACTCAGATTAGCATGAGTTATTGCCTTATATGAGGGCAAAAGGAGGGTCAGTGGTTCTCAAGAATCCGGACCCTGTTGTTCTCCCGATATCGAGGTCCGATACCCGTGTCACAAAACCTCAACGTACCAAGACGATTTTGGTGTCTATGAACCGATAATAATTAGGACATCATTCCTATGTATTTGCGTCACAATCGAGGGTTGCCAACACCCCAAAATCGTAGTTTCCGTCCCCATCTCTTAAACTCCATTTTGTGAACGGCATCCATCTTGCATCTTGCCCTCATGATAAGTCAATTAAAGGTCGAGCTTGATCCCTGACTTCCCCCTGACCTGTCCCAACTGACTCCACTGCCTTCAGCCAGACCTGTTTGGGCAGCTCCTCGCCCAGTGGCCGAATACGATAGCATCAATACATAACATTCCACAAACCATTCACTACATACAGACCATGCTAGCTGCAAACATGCACCTGTCCACGCTCCTTGTTTATGGCCGGTTTTATGACTGGGTTGTACCTTTCTTTATTGAGGTTTCATCGATATCTGATGGGAGTTCCAGGCCTAACTGGGTAATCTATCAACGAACTGGACATCTAAAGTATGGGCTTGCTTACATGACTTCGCTCTTTGTATTATTGTAGAAATATGTGTATAGCCATATCATAAACTCAGGAATTCTTGCTTGCAGCTATTATTTTTGTATATAAGGAGACGGCTGGTTCTGTAAAAACGAACAGTCTCCCGAGAACCTACTCTCCGTGTAGTGTACTTCTGGGACACGTGTTACTTGGTAGCTACCAATAAACCTTGATCTTTGACGGTAACTAGAAGACTCTGTGTTTCTGTGGTCCGGAACAAGGGAGAACTCAGAGGTCTTCGGGTGCTACCCCCTGGCACCACCGGG
The DNA here is from genome assembly GCF_964261635.1 of Lissotriton helveticus. Taxonomy (NCBI): domain Eukaryota; kingdom Metazoa; phylum Chordata; class Amphibia; order Caudata; family Salamandridae; genus Lissotriton; species Lissotriton helveticus. Next base: position 454,179,345 of record NC_136058.1, on the reverse strand, counting down.
TTCCTAAAAACCCGGCACCTCAACTGTCCCGCTTCCCTCTTCCCGAATCCTCAGAGACTTGTGATCCCTCGATCATTTTGTACATAAGAGTGCTTCCTTCTTTTTACTCCTTATAAAGAACTTCTTACTGAAAACCTACGGTGTGGTGTCCGTTCGTAAGTGTGGTGTGAGCTCAGTGGGTACGATCCTAGACTCGAAGTACTCCCCGGTGGGGACCTCACGATAAGACTCGGCAGTATCTGTGGGAGAGGTGGGTCCTGGGGTGGTCGGGTGAGCACAACCTGGCCCTCTGAGATCGCCCCTTCGAACAACAGGAATGTAAACAGGCAGAGCTGCAATGGAGGGAGGCGTATGCAGAAATAGATAAAGCCACTTGGAAGGAGAAAATAGGTAGCTATAAAAAGGAAATTGTGACTGCAAAAGCAGAATATTACGCTGAAGTTATCCTGAACGCACCTAATAGCACCAAGGGTATCTTTAAAATCATGAAGGATATTGCCAGTCCTTATTGTACAAAAAACAAGATTTTGCCTACTCAGGAGTTATGCAACAGTTAAGTCACTTTTTTTAGGATAAAATAAGCAAAATCATTGAAGGGACGAAAATGGACGACTCAGTCATATCTGGTGAGATAGATGGCTGGTCGTCACCAAGCAAGCGAGAGGGCTGGGAGGGTGGGGCTAAGTCAGTTGATCAGGCGGTCTGCTTAGATCACTTTTATCTTCGTTCTGAGGAGGAGTTTAATACGATAGCCTTAGGAGTCTCCTACAGCTCCCCTATGGATCCCCTCCCTCCTAAAGTTGTGGACCTGAACTTTTCCCAATACTCCGACAGCTGTGCAACCAATCGCTATGCAGCGGCCTGGTACCGGCAAGCTGGAAGCAAGCAATATTAACACCTCTGTTAAAAATACCTGCGCTTAACCCAGCATGCCTCTTCCCCTTTCCAGTGAAGATCACAGAGCGCCTGGTTAGCAGGGCACTCTCCCAGTTTTTGGAGATTAATAACAAGTTGGAGGACACGCAGTTTGGGTTTCGCCCAGGCCATGGGACGGAGACAGCTCTGGTGACCGTCTTGGACGATATTCGATTGCGAGCAGACAGGGGACGATCGGCTGTACTGATTTTATTGGACCTGTCTGCCGCATTCCACACGGTTAACCAAACAGTTATTCTAGCAAGATTGGAGTCAGTAGGGGTGGTTGGCGTAGCCCTGGAATGGTTTCAATCTTACCTGGCAAATAGATGTCAGGTGGTGGCTTTGCCCCCCTACCAATCGGACTTTGCCGATATTAGGCATGGGGTCCCCCAGGGCTCAGCAGTTAGCCCAATACTGTTTAACGCTTACATGAGTCCCCTGATTGCAATCATCAAGTCACATAATGTCAGCGTGGTAAACTTCGCTGACAATACACAGCTTATGTTATCGCTAGAGGGAGACCAAGCGGTCTCGCTGGAAAATTTCCATGCCTGTATGCAAGAAACGGTGCACAGGCTGACAAACAACTCCTTGCAATTTAATGGCGATAAAACCGAGATACTTTGCTGTGCAGCAAGTAAAGTGCCTCTATCTCTTCCTTTGGGCTTCTGGCCCATCCCCACGGAGACACCTTTGTTACCCGTCACAACGGTACGGAATCTTGGGGTTAGCTTTAATGATAAGCTGAACCTTGAAACTCAAGTAAATAAAATTGTGGGAAGCAGCTTTTCGCTCATCAGGATATTCATGAAGATTCTTCCGCAATTACCAACTCAGGTCCGAGCACACGTAGTAAGGAGTGTCATTCTGAGTCGGCTGGACTACGGCAATGCGCTGCTGCTGGAGTCCCCAAGGTATCTGATTGGGAGACTCCAGAGAATCCAGACCGTGGCGGCAAAGCTGGCCCTATCAAGACCACGACGGCCATCCACATCTCTGGCGCTGTTGCACTGGCACCCTGTACTCCAGAGGATACAATTTAAATCACTTTGCATTATCTTTAAGGCATTGCATGGTATGGGGCCCATGCCACTGCAGACTAAGTTCAGCTGTTATGTCCCCACCCGTAGTCTCCGTTCTTCTTCGGCTAACCTGGTGAAAAATACCCAGGATTAAAAGAGCAGAATCGGGTGGAAGAGCTTTCAGCTTTGCGGCCGTGTGGCTCTGGAATGGTCTTTCAACTGACAGTCGCAGGATCTGTTGAAGTTCAGAAGGAAAATCAAAACCTGGCTATTTCCGAGAGCGTAGAGCGTAACATGCTCCTCCTGGAACTATGGTGACAGTTCCTATGTATCGCAGTGCAAGGATGCCCGTAGGGTTACAGTGCACTTTATAAATCTGACTAAAAATAACAATATACCGAGCAGGACGTCTACCAACCCCGAGATGCCCACGATGTACGAGGAGCCCACTGACTTTTATCACATGACTGGTCCTGCGCCCTCATTTCGAAATACTGGGCGGAAGTGGTGTGTGAACTGGGTGGATTAATGGGATGGGAGGCCCACTCATGCCCCAAGTCTGGCTCCTGGGGATCTTGGAGGGTATATGGGGTTTCAGGTACGGCCTCTGTGGCGGTGAAAAGGGACCAAGCGACTAAATGGAAGAGCCCACCAATCACCCAATGGAGGACAGGCTTAGATTGGTGCGCTGTGCAGGAACAACCAGTATATATGGCTCGGGATGTCCAGCTAAATACAAACGAGTGTGGGGCAAATGGTTTGGACTGAAGGAATGGAATGATTAGGCGAGATAGGGTCATGGGGAGTTACAAATCCTGATTTTCTGTTTGAAGGTGAATGTGAATCTATAAGTGAGGTGCGGGCGGGTACCCGACATATCCATCGTGGTCCGTGTTAATCCAAGGTGACCTATCAGCATAAACTGTCTTTTCTAATTTGTGTTTGTTAAAAACCAATCAAATTTTAGTATATAAAAAAAGTTTTTCTACAGGTCAAAACAGTGATCTTGATAGGGGTTCATGGGGAGGTTGGAAATCCGTGGGGGATAGGGAACAGGATCTCGCCACACACCTGGCCTTACAGCCAATACCACGCCGACACACACCCGAAGAATGTGAGCCGCAGGGGGCTTGGCACCAATGGGGTTGGCTGCAGCAGCTGTGTTCAGCAGGGGAGTCAGTGAATATGATAAAAATCAAACAGAAATATCTTTAGGCCTGGTATGGGTGACCCAGAAGACAAGCTGGTGAATTGTCCGGCACCTTCTATTTATTGACCAGTCTGGAAAGCACTGCTGTAAGTGTGGTTGGAGCTCTCATGAGCTTCTCTCCCTCCTACCAGACGTGATCCACTAGAGGAAGGGGTTCCTACCAGACGTGATCCACTAGAGGAAGGGGTTTACTCGTCTCTTTGCAGGCTCTTTAAAGTCATACAGACACAGTAATTTTGCATGAGTGCCACAGGTAGCTCACATCTATCGACCAGGGTATGAGAGTCACTAATGTTGTCCAGTGTTGAATCGATCGGAGGAGGTGTTGGTGCATCTGCCACCAGCAGACGATAGTCGTCCCACTCATCTCCACTCGGTTTATTGGAGCGAGGCAATTCTCCTACCTTGTGCCCTGACAGAACTTCAACCCATGCACTCGCCGTGCGTTGCTAATTACTTCCAGTATCACATCCTTCATGACATGTTCTATGACATCACTGATGACAGCTCCGCATGGTGGAACCAAAGTTATGGTTACTTTAGAGCACGAGTTACAGTTACTTGTATATTTCAGTGGTTTTCTTTATTTCAAACTGTGTCTTAACTGACATTTTCACCGAACCGTAACGTCTCTTTAACCTTTATTTTTATCTTATACATCTATAAACATCTATATATACATGTATGTATATTTTCATTTTCCTCCATTGAAACTCTGCTATAATAACTGCAGTAACAATGCTCCCTTACACCACCCCCAAAAGTTCGCAACGACATGTACAAGGAAGCATTATTTCTCAGACACACAAAACTTGTTACACTGTAAACCCACATGTTTCTTCCCATGCTCACCTGAAGTACGTTCCTCGGGCACTGTAGTCTCCTGAACACAGGATTCCTCCTTCAGTCTTGGGCACAATGAAAACACCGATGTTATCCGTGGAACCCCTGAAAAGAGGAAACACACCGTATATAACTGCATTACAGAATGACAAAAGAAACACAATCCGTTGAGATATCTGTGCAGTGTAACAAAAAAGCAACTATGTTATGTTATGTGATGTTAAGCGTACAGCTGCGAAGGGGCGTCCCGGCGCTATCGAATCTACCTACACAGAGAACAGCCAGGCACGGCAGGCACGGCACTGACAATCCTAGCTATAATTTATACTAACGCAAATAGGAAGGTTTTAATAGCTTTCCGAAATGCAAGCAAGTTCTCCATACCACGGATGGATATCGGTAGATAATTCCATAGCTTGGCAGCCAGATGGCGGAATGAACGCCCGCCAGCCCTGCTACGTTTGAACCGCGGGACAGTCACCAATTGCTGACCCAATGAACGCAGCTGTCGGGGAGGGACATACGGGATCAAAAGTCACACAGAAGCGCTGGGCTACTTGTTTTAACGATCCTAAAAGATAGACAAAGGGTTTTAAACTGGATGCGTTTATACATTGGAAGCCAGTGCGGCCCTTGAATTGTAGCCCCAGTCGGACAGTGGCGAGGGAGACCTACCAAAATTCTGGCTGCAGAATTTTGAACTCGTTGCAGCCGCCTTATCTCTGCTTTATTGGCCCCTAAAAGCAGAGAACTGGCATAATCTAAGCGAGTCAAGATGGTGGACTGCACAATAAGCTGACGTACTACTGGCTCAAAGAATTTCAGAAGGGGTTTAAGACCTCTCAATAATCCTATGCAGGTGGCAGCAACTCTCTTGGTATGGATCTGGAAACTCAGCGTGTCATCCATCCAGACCCCAAGGTTCTTTACAACTGCCTTAGGCCTAGGCATAGGACCAAGGGGCGCTGGCCACCAGTGTTCATTCCACAAGGCGGCCTTCTTTCCCACCAGCAGAACTTCAGTTTTGCTGGCGTTAAGTTGCAGGTGATTTTCTGTCATCCATTGAGCCACTGCTGTCATCCCCTCTCGGACTCTGGAAGCCGCTGCTGATGGACCCTCAGCTAAGGTAATAACAAGCTGGGTGTCGTCCGCGTAAGACACCATCGTAAGGTCCCAACTTTTCGCGACAGCAGCCACAGGCTGAACATAAAGGTTAAAAGGCGCCGGGCTCAGAGCTGAGCCTTGTGGTACCCCCTGGCCAATAGAGTGGGATTGAGAAAGGAACGGCGGGGCTGACACACGCTAAGAAGGACCTAAACCAATCCAGGGCAGTGCCAATAACCCCTGCTGCCTCCAAACGATGGAGAAGGATACGATGTGAGACCGTGTCAAAGGCAGAGCTCAGATCTAACAAGATGAGCGCTGCGCTTTGACTGGCGTCCAAGACGTTCCGAAGATGTTCTGTGGTGGCAAGCGGGCCGTTTACGTGCTATGGCCCGGCCGAAAACCGTTCTGTGACGGGTCCAGAATGTTATGGGTACTCAAGAAATGTGATAGGGTGTTATTAACGTGGGCTTCAGCAATCTTGGCTGCCCAAGGAAGAAGTGAGATAGGTCTGAAATTCTCAGGTTTTGAGGCATCTAACGTAGGCTTCTTAATAATAGGAGGCACATAGGCCTCTTTCCAAGCAACTGCGACTATTGCTGTAGCGAAAGACCGATTCAGTATATGATATAACGGCTGCTGAAGCAGCGAGAGTGACTCTAAAAATTGGGACGGCCTGAGCGGGTCAGAAGGGGAGCGAGATTTGATTCTGCCCCCCCAATCTAGCGAGTTCAATCTCCGAAATCTCTGGTATAACTGATAACGTAGGGCAAGATTCCTCCCTCACAGGCGTATGAATGGTATAAGGGGCCAAGTGTGGAAAGGATTGGTAAATCTTTTGCACTTTTTCCACGAAAAAAGTCGCAAGTTCTTCACAATGTTGTGCGGAGGTAACACCCGATCGGGCCACTCTGTTGCTCCTAAGCTCTTTAAAGATTTTAAAAATACATTTGGTCGGATTGGGACTCTCCTTGATCTCTTTCGCATAGAAAGCCGCGCGTGAAGCACAAATAGCTTTATGATAAAGCTTGACTTTAGACCTATAGATTATTTTCTCTCCATCAAGGTATTCCCTTCTCCAGACACATTCCGCTTTCTTACAGGCTTTCCTGAGCGTTCTCAGAGAATCATTGTACCAGGGGCTCGAGCTGGACGTACGCCCCTTGGTCCATTTTGCAGGAATCAAGGAGTCTAGGACCTTTAGTATCAGGTCGCATAACTCGATATACGCCTCCTCAGGGTGTGTGCTCTCTCCTAAAGGATTAGCTATGAGGTAAGCATAGAAATCTTCTAATCTGAGTTTATGCCACGGGCGTCTCAGGGCCTTCTTATCAGTGTCAAGTCTATAAGCATCTGGGATAGATAACCCTATTACGATCAGGAAATGGTCAGTCCATCCCATGGGCTTAGGTACAGCAATGGTCAGGGTTGGAATATTAGAGAATACCGGATCTAATATATGACCAGCTATGTGTGTAGCCTCCGACACTAATTGCTCCATCTGCAGCGCACCAAAGTCTGCTAACAGGGTGCCAATGGCATTATCATGCAACATGTCAAAATGTAGGTTGAGGTCCCCCCGAATTGTAAAGTTGGCGGAACCTACCACCAATTCACATGTCGTATCCGACAATGCCTCTATGAACTTGGCAGCCGGTCCTGGTAGACGGTAAATATACAGTCCAGAGAGAGTGAAATGCGCACTTATGTCCACACTAAAACGGGCGCATTCACAGTCTCTGATATTCTCCTTAGTAAAAGAACAAGGATACTGCGATTTATAGATTATCGCAATGCCCCCTCCCCTAGAGACCCTGTTTACTGTGCTGATCGAATATCCCACGGGAAGGGTAACGTTAGGCACAGCTATCATGTCGTCCTTAAGCCAAGGTTCGCATAGAAAGAGAAGATCCGGGAGCTCCTCAGAGATAAAATCATGAATTTCCATATGGTGCTTGACCAGAGACCTCACGTTAAGTTGATATATTTTAAGCTGTACTAGGTGGGTTCTATCCCCTGCTACACGGACCAGCTCCGGGGTGGGTGTGTTAAAATTGCACGTAAAGCATTTCAAAGAAGTTTCCCCCATATGTGAAGTGAGCTTGCCGCATTTCCCCGCACCTGGATTTAGAGATACGAGAGTGTTTCGCCCATAGCCACGGAGGTCATCTGGTTTTTGTCCAGCGTTACTGGCGAGAGGCGACGTCCTGGCGCAGACGGGCTTGCCTTTGGCGCGCTGTCGGCGCGCCTGCTGCGCCCGCCTGCTGCGCGGACGGATGATAAGAGACATTTAAGGGGCGGGAAGGGGGTGGGAGTGTGGAACAACTAGTCCACCACCCTGCACTCCTCCCAAAATGTCTGCTTCCCCCTGCCTCAGTCCCGCGACAGTTCCTACTCGGCTGCGAGGGCACAGGGTCAGGATGCGGTGAGTGTCAGCATTACAATGTGCAAAATACAATTTTAAAAAACAACCTCCTAAAAGCAAATTCCTAAGCCTAACTTTCCCGGCTGTGCCTCAAGAAAGTAAGCAGATTCAGAAAGCGCGCGAGGCTTCAGGCGTGATTTTTAAAGCTCGAGGGGGCGGGAGTGTGGAACAACTAGTCCGCCACCCTGCACTCCCAGGGCTCAGAATGTACTGGATGGCGGTGTCGCAGGGCTCAGAATGTACTGGATGGCGGTGTCCCTGGGCTCAGAATGTACTGGATGGCGGTGTCCGAGGGCTCAGGATGTACTGGATGGCGGTGTCGGCTCAGAATGTACTTGATGGCGGTGTCCCTGGGCTCAGAATGTACTGGATGGCGGTGTCCCAGGGCTCAGGATGTACTGGATGGCGGTGTCCCAGGGCTCAGAATGTACTGATTGGCGGTGTCCCAGGGCTCAGAATGTACTGATTGGCGGTGTCCCAGGGCTCAGAATGTACTGGATGGCGGTGTCCCAGGGCTCAGAATGTACTGGATGGCGGTGTCCCAGGGCTCAGGATGTACTGGATGGCGGTGTCCCAGTGCTCAGAATGTACTGGATGGCGGTGTCCTAGGGCTCAGAATGTACTGGATGGCGGTGTCCCAGGGCTCAGAATGTACTGGATGGCGGTGTCCCAGGGCTCAGAATGTACTGGATGGCGGTGTCCCAGGGCTCAGAATGTACTGGATGGGGGTGTCCCAGGGCTCAGAATGTACTGGATGGCGGAGTCCCAGGGCTCAGAATGTACTGGATGGCGGTGTCCCTGGGCTCAGAATGTACTGGATGGCGGTGTCCCAGGTCCCAGGGCTCAGAATGTACTGGATGGCGGTGTCCCAGGGCTCAGAATGTACTGGATGGCGGTGTCCCAGGGCTCAGAATGTACTGGATGGCGGTGTCCCAGGGCTCAGAATGTACTGGATGGCGGTGTCCGAGGGCTCAGGATGTACTGGATGGCGGTGTCGGCTCAGAATGTACTGGATGGCGGTGTCCCTGGGCTCAGAATGTACTGGATGGCGGTGTCCTAGGGCTCAGAATGTACTGGATGGCGGTGTCCCAGGGCTCAGGATGTACTGGATGGCGGTGTCCAAGGGCTCAGAATGTATTGGATTGCGGTGTCCCAGGGCTCAGAATGTACTGGATGGCGGTGTCCCAGGGCTCAGAATGTACTGGATGGCGGTGTCGGCTCAGAATGTACTGGATGGCGGTGTCGCAGGGCTCAGAATGTACTGGATGGCGGTATCCTAGGGCTCAGAATGTACTGGATGGCGGTGACCCAGGGCTCAGGATGTACTGGATGGCGGTGTCCAAGGGCTCAGAATGTATTGGATTGCGGTGTCCCAGGGCTCAGAATGTACTGGATGGCGGTGTCCCAGGGCTCAGAATGTACTGGATGGCGGTGTCCCAGGGCTCAGAATGTACTGGATGGCGGTGTCGGCTCAGAATGTACTGGATGGCGGTGTCGCAGGGCTCAGAATGTACTGGATGGCGGTGTCCAGTGCTCAGGATGTACTGGATGGCGGCGTCCAGGGGCTCAGAATGTATTGGATGGCGGTGCCCCAGGGCTCAGAATGTACTGGATGGCGGTGTCCCTGGGCTCGGAATGTACTGGATGGCGGTGTCCCAGGGCTCAGGATGTACTGGATGGCGGTGTCGGCTCAGAATGTACTGGATGGCGGTGTCGCAGGGCTCAGAATGTACTGGATGGCGGTGTCCAGGGGCTCAGAATGTATTGGATGGCGGTGCCCCAGGGCTCAGAATGTACTGGATGGCGGTGTCCCTGGGCTCGGAATGTACTGGATGGCGGTGTCGGCTCAGAATGTACTGGATGGAGGTGTCCCAGGGCTCAGAATGTACTGGATGGCGCTGTCCTAGGGCTCAGGATGTACTGGATGGCGGTGTCCCAGGGCTCAGAATGTACTGGATGGCGGTGTCCCAGGGCTCAGAATGTACTGGATGGCGGTGTCCCAGGGCTCAGAATGTACTGGATGGCGGTGTCCCAGGGCTCAGGATGTACTGGATGGCGGTGTCCCAGGGCTCAGAATGTACTGATTGGCGGTGTCCCAGGGCTCAGAATGTACTGGATGGCGGTGTCCCAGGGCTCAGAATGTACTGGATGGCGGAGTCCTAGGGCTCAGAATGTACTGGATGGCGGTGTCCCTGGGCTCAGAATGTACTGGATGGCGGTGTCCCTGGGCTCAGAATGTATTGGATGGCGGTGTCCCAGGGCTCAGAATGTACTGGATGGCGGTGTCCCAGGGCTCAGAATGTACTGGATGGCGGTGTCTCAGGGCTCAGAATGTACTGGATGGCGGTGTCCCTGGGCTCAGGATGTACTGGATGGCGGTGTCCCTGGGCTCAGAATGTATTGGATGGCGGTGTCCCAGGGCTCGGGATGTACTGGATGGCGGTGTCCCTGGGCTCAGAATGTATTGGATTGCGGTGTCCCAGGGCTCAGAATGTACTGGATGGCGGTGTCCCAGGGCTCAGAATGTACTGGATGGCGGTGTCCCAGGGCTCAGAATGTACTGGATGGGGGTGCCCCAGGGCTCAGAACGTACTGGATGGGGGTGTCCCAGGGCTCAGAATGTATTAGATGGCGGTGTCCCAGGGCTCGGGATGTACTGGATGGCGGTGTCCTAGGGCTCAGGATGTACTGGATGGCGGTGTCCCAGGGCTCAGGATGTACTGGATGGCGGTGTCCCTGGGCTCAGAATGTACTGGATGGCGGTGTCCCTGGGCTCAGAATGTATTGGATTGCGGTGTCCCAGGGCTCAGAATGTACTGGATGGCGGTGTCTCTGGGCTCAAAATGTACTGGATGGCGGTGTCCCAGGGCTCAGAATGTACTGGATGGCGGTGTCCTAGGGCTCAGAATGTACTGGATGGCGGGGTCCTAGGGCTCAGAATGTACTGGATGGCGGTGTCCCTGGGCTCAGAATGTACTGGATGGCGGGGTCCTAGGGCTCAGAATGTACTGGATGGCGGTGTCCCAGGGCTCAGAATGTACTGGATGGCGGTGTCGGCTCAGAATGTACTGGATGGTGGTGTCCCAGGGCTCAGAATGTACTGGATGGCGGTGTCCTAGGGCTCAGAATGTACTGGATGGCGGTGTCCCAGAGCTCAGAATGTACTGGATGGCGGTGTCCCTGGGCTCAGAATGTACTGGATGGCGGTGTCCAGGGCTCAGAATGTACTGGATGGCGGTGTCCAGGGGCTCAGAATGTACTGGATGGCGGTGTCCAGGGCTCAGAATGTACTGGATGGCGGTGTCAGGGCTCAGAATGTACTGGATGGCGGTGTCCAGGGCTCAGAATGTACTGGATGGCGGTGTCCAGGGGCTCAGAATGTACTGGATGGCGGTGTCCCAGGGCTCAGAATGTACTGGATGGCGGTGTCCCAGGGCTCAGAATGTACTGGATGGCGGTGTCGGCTCAGAATGTACTGGATGGAGGTGTCCTAGGGCTCAGAATGTACTGGATGGCGGTGTCCCAGGGCTCAGAATGTACTGGATGGCGGTGTCCCAGGGCTCAGGATGTACTGGATGGCGGTGTCCCAGGGCTCAGAATGTACTGGATGGCGGTGTCCCAGGGCTCAGAATGTACTGGATGGCGGTGTCCCAGGGCTCAGAATGTACTGGATGGCGGTGTCCCAGGGCTCAGGATGTACTGGATGGCGGTGTCCCAGGGCTCAGAATGTACTGATTGGCGGTGTCCCAGGGCTCAGAATGTACTGGATGGCGGTGTCCCAGGGCTCAGAATGTACTGGATGGCGGTGTCCCAGGGCTCAGAATGTACTGGATGGCGGAGTCCCAGGGCTCAGAATGTACTGGATGGCGGTGTCCCTGGGCTCAGAATGTACTGGATGGCGGTGTCCCTGGGCTCAGAATGTATTGGATGGCGGTGTCCCAGGGCTCAGAATGTACTGGATGGCGGTGTCCCAGGGCTCAGAATGTACTGGATGGCGGTGTCTCAGGGCTCAGAATGTACTGGATGGCGGTGTCCCAGGGCTCAGGATGTACTGGATGGCGGTGTCCCTGGGCTCAGAATGTATTGGATGGCGGTGTCCCAGGGCTCGGGATGTACTGGATGGCGGTGTCCCTGGGCTCAGAATGTATTGGATTGCGGTGTCCCAGGGCTCAGAATGTACTGGATGGAGGTGTCCCAGGGCTCAGAATGTACTGGATGGCGGTGTCCTTGGGCTCAGAATGTACTGGATGGCGGTGTCCCAGGGCTTAGAATGTACTGGATGGCGGTGTCCCAGGGCTCAGAATGTACTGGATGGCGGTGTCCCAGGGCTCAGAATGTACTGGATGGCGGTGTCCCAGGGCTCGGGATGTACTGGATGGCGGTGTCCCTGGGCTCAGAATGTACTGGATGGGGGTGTCCCAGGGCTCAGAATGTACTGGATGGTGGTGTCCCAGGGCTCAGAATGTACTGGATGGGGGTGTCCCAGGGCTCCGAATGTACTGGATGGCGGTGTCCCAGGGCTCAGAATGTACTGGATGGCGGTGTCCCTGGGCTCAGAATGTACTGGATGGGGGTGTCCCAGGGCTCAGAATGTACTGGATGGTGGTGTCCCAGGGCTCAGAATGTACTGGATGGGGGTGTCCCAGGGCTCAGAATGTACTGGATGGCGGTGTCTCAGGGCTCAGAATGTACTGGATGGCGATGTCCCAGGGCTCAGGATGTACTGGATGGCGGTGTCCCTGGGCTCAGAATGTATTGGATGGCGGTGTCCCAGGGCTCAGAATGTACTGGATGGCGGTGTCCCAGGGCTCAGAATGTACTGGATGGCGGTGTCGGCTCAGAATGTACTGGATGGCGGTGTCCCAGGGCTCAGAATGTACTGGATGGCGGTGTCTCAGGGCTCAGAATGTACTGGATGGCGGTGTCCCTGGGCTCAGAATGTATTGGATGGGGGTGTCCCAGGGCTCAGAATGTACTGGATGGCGGTGTCCCAGGGCTCAGGATGTACTGGATGGCGGTGTCCCTGGGCTCAGAATGTATTGGATGGCGGTGTCCCAGGGCTCGGGATGTACTGGATGGCGGTGTCCCTGGGCTCAGAATGTATTGAATTGCGGTGTCCCAGGGCTCAGAATGTACTGGATGGCGGTGTCCCAGGGCTCAGAATGTACTGGATGGCGGTGTCCCTGGGCTCAGAATGTACTGGATGGCGGTGTCCCAGGGCTCAGAATGTATTGGATGGCGGGGTCCTAGGGCTCAGAATGTACTGGATGGCGGTGTCGGCTCAGAATGTACTGGATGGTGGTGTCCCAGGGCTCAGGATGTACTGGATGGTGGGTTCCTAGGGCTCAGAATGTACTGGATGGCGGTGTCCTAGGGCTCAGAATGTACTGGATGGAGGTGTCCCAGGGCTCAGAATGTACTGGATGGCGGTGTCCCTGGGCTCAGAATGTACTGGATGGCGGTGTCCAGGGCTCAGAATGTACTGGATGGCGGTGTCGGCTCAGAATGTACTGGATGGCGGTGTCCCAGGGCTCAGAATGTACTGGATGGCGGTGTCCAGGGGCTCAGAATGTACTGGATGGCGGTGTCCAGGGGCTCAGAATGTACTGGATGGCGGTGTCCAGGGCTCAGAATGTACTGGATGGCGGTGTCAGGGCTCAGAATGTACTGGATGGCGGTGTCCAGGGCTCAGAATGTACTGGATGGCGGTGTCCAGGGGCTCAGAATGTACTGGATGGCGGTGTCCCAGGGCTCAGAATGTACTGGATGGCGGTGTCGGCTCAGAATGTACTGGATGGCGGTGTCCCTGGGCTCAGAATGTACTGGGTGGCGGTGTCCTAGGGCTCAGAATGTACTGGGTGGCGGTGTCCCAGGGCTCAGAATGTACTGGATGGCGGTGTCCCAGGGCTCAGGATGTACTGGATGGCGGTGTCCCAGGGCTCAGAATGTACTGGATGGCGGTGTCTGCTCAGAATGTACTGGATGGCGGTGTCCCAGGGCTCAGAATGTACTGGATGGCGGAGTCCCAGGGCTCAGAATGTACTGGATGGCGGTGTCCCTGGGCTCAGAATGTACTGGATGGCGGTGTCCCAGGGCTCAGAATGTACTGGATGGCGGTGTCCCAGGGCTCAGAATGTACTGGATGGCGGTGTCTGCTCAGAATGTACTGGATGGCGGTGTCCCAGGGCTCAGAATGTACTGGATGGAGGTGTCCTAGGGCTCAGAATGTACTGGATGGCGGTGTCGGCTCAGAATGTACTGGATGGCGGTGTCCCAGGGCTCAGTATGTACTGGATGGCGGTGTCCAGGGGCTCAGAATGTACTGGATGGCGGTGTCCAGGGGCTCAGAATGTACTGGATGGCGGCGTCCAGGGCTCAGAATGTACTGGATGGCGGTGTCAGGGCTCAGAATGTACTGGATGGCGGTGTCCAGGGCTCAGAATGTACTGGATGGCGGTGTCCAGGGGCTCAGAATGTACTGGATGGCGGTGTCCCAGGGCTCAGAATGTACTGGATGGCGGTGTCCCAGGGCTCAGAATGTACTGATTGGCGGTGTCCCAGGGCTCAGAATGTACTGGATGGCGGTGTCCCAGGGCTCAGAATGTACTGGATGGCGGTGTCCTAGGGCTCAGAATGTACTGGATGGCGGTGTCCCAGGGCTCAGAATGTACTGGATGGCGGTGTCCCTGGGCTCAGAATGTACTGGATGGCGATGTCCAGGGCTCAGAATGTACTGGATGGCGGTGTCGGCTCAGAATGTACTGGATGGCGGTGTCCCAGGGCTCAGAATGTACTGCATGGCGGTGTCGGCTCAGAATGTACTGGATGGAGGTGTCCCAGGGCTCAGAATGTACTGGATGGCGGTGTCCTAGGGCTCAGGATGTACTGGATGGCGGTGTCCCAGGGCTCAGAATGTACTGGATGGCGGTGTCCCAGGGCTCAGAATGTACTGGATGGCGGTGTCCCAGGGCTCAGAATGTACTGGATGGCGGTGTCACAGGGCTCAGGATGTACTGGATGGCGGTGTCCCAGGGCTCAGAATGTACTGATTGGCGGTGTCCCAGGGCTCAGAATGTACTGGATGGCGGTGTCCCAGGGCTCAGAATGTACTGGATGGGGGTGTCCCAGGGCTCAGAATGTACTGGATGGCGGAGTCCCAGGGCTCAGAATGTACTGGATGGCGGTGTCCCTGGGCTCAGAATGTACTGGATGGCGGTGTCCCTGGGCTCAGAATGTATTGGATGGCGGTGTCCCAGGGCTCCGAATGTACTGGATGGCGGTGTCCCAGGGCTCAGAATGTACTGGATGGCGGTGTCTCAGGGCTCAGAATGTACTGGATGGCGGTGTCCCAGGGCTCAGGATGTACTGGATGGCGGTGTCCCTGGGCTCAGAATGTATTGGATGGCGGTGTCCCAGGGCTCGGGATGTACTGGATGGCGGTGTCCCTGGGCTCAGAATGTATTGGATTGCGGTGTCCCAGGGCTCAGAATGTACTGGATGGCGGTGTCCCAGGGCTCAGAATGTACTGGATGGGGGTGTCCCAGGGCTCAGAATGTATTGGATGGCGGTGTCCCAGGGCTCGGGATGTACTGGATGGCGGTGTCCTAGGGCTCAGGATGTACTGGATGGCGGTGTCCCAGGGCTCAGAATGTACTGGATGGCGGTGTCCCTGGGCTCAGAATGTATTGGATGGCGGTGTCCCAGGGCTCGGGATGTACTGGATGGCGGTGTCCCTGGGCTCAGAATGTATTGGATTGCGGTGTCCCAGGGCTCAGAATGTACTGGATGGCGGTGTCAGGGCTCAGAATGTACTGGATGGCGGTGTCCAGGGCTCAGAATGTACTGGATGGCGGTGTCCAGGGGCTCAGAATGTACAGGATGGCGGTGTCCCAGGGCTCAGAATGTACTGGATGGCGGTGTCCCAGGGCTCAGAATGTATTGGATGGCGGTGTCCCAGGGCTCGGGATGTACTGGATGGCGGTGTCCTAGGGCTCAGGATGTACTGGATGGTGGTGTCCCAGGGCTCAGGATGTACTGGATGGCGGTGTCCCTGGGCTCAGAATGTATTGGATGGCGGTGTCCCAGGGCTCGGGATGTACTGGATGGCGGTGTCCCTGGGCTCAGAATGTATTGGATTGCGGTGTCCCAGGGCTCAGAATGTACTGGATGGCGGTGTCTCTGGGCTCAGAATGTACTGGATGGCGGTGTCCCAGGGCTCAGAATGTACTGGATGGCGGTGTCCTAGGGCTCAGAATGTACTGGATGGCGGTGTCCTAGGGCTCAGAATGTACTGGATGGCGGTGTCCCTGGGCTCAGAATGTACTGGATGGCGGGGTCCTAGGGCTCAGAATGTACTGGATGGCGGTGTCGGCTCAGAATGTACTGGATGGTGGTGTCCCAGGGCTCAGAATGTACTGGATAGCGGTGTCCTAGGGCTCAGAATGTACTGGATGGCGGTGTCCCAGAGCTCAGAATGTACTGGATGGCGGTGTCCCTGGGCTCAGAATGTACTGGATGGCGGTTTCCAGGGCTCAGAATGTACTGGATGGCGGTGTCCAGGGGCTCAGAATGTACTGGATGGCGGTGTCCAGGGCTCAGAATGTACTGGATGGCGGTTTCAGGGCTCAGAATGTACTGGATGGCGGTGTCCAGGGCTCAGAATGTACTGGATGGCGGTGTCCCAGGGCTCAGAATGTACTGGATGGAGGTGTCCTAGGGCTCAGAATGTACTGGATGGAGGTGTCCTAGGGCTCAGAATGTACTGGATGGCGGTGTCCCAGGGCTCAGGATGTACTGGATGGCGGTGTCCTAGGGCTCAGGATGTTCTGGATGGCGGTGTCCCAGGGCTCAGAATGTACTGGATGGCGGTGTCCCAGGGCTCAGAATGTACTGGATGGCGGTGTCCCAGGGCTCAGGATGTACTGGATGGCGGTGTCCCAGGGCTCAGAATGTACTGATTGGCGGTGTCCCAGGGCTCAGAATGTACTGGATGGCGGTGTCCCAGGGCTCAGAATGTACTGGATGGGGGTGTCCCAGGGCTCAGAATGTACTGGATGGTGGAGTCCCAGGGCTCAGAATGTACTGGATGGCGGTGTCCCTGGGCTCAGAATGTACTGGATGGCGGTGTCCCTGGGCTCAGAATGTATTGGATGGCGGTGTCCCAGGGCTCAGAATGTACTGGATGGCGGTGTCCCAGGGCTCAGAATGTACTGGATGGCGGTGTCTCAGGGCTCAGAATGTACTGGATGGCGGTGTCCCAGGGCTCAGGATGTACTGGATGGCGGTGTCCCTGGGCTCAGAATGTATTGGATGGCGGTGTCCCAGGGCTCGGGATGTACTGGATGGCGGTGTCCCTGGGCTCAGAATGTATTGGATTGCGGTGTCCCAGGGCTCAGAATGTACTGGATGGCGGTGTCCCAGGGCTCAGAATGTACTGGATGGCGGTGTCCTTGGGCTCAGAATGTACTGGATGGCGGTGTCCCAGGGCTTAGAATGTACTGGATGGCGGTGTCCCAGGGCTCAGAATGTACTGGATGGCGGTGTCCCAGGGCTCAGAATGTACTGGATGGGGGTGTCCCAGGGCTCAGAATGTACTGGATGGTGGTGTCCCAGGGCTCAGAATGTACTGGATGGGGGTGTCCCTGGGCTCAGGATGTACTGGATGGCGGTGTCCCTGGGCTCAGAATGTATTGGATGGCGGTGTCCCAGGGCTCGGGATGTACTGGATGGCGGTGTCCCTGGGCTCAGAATGTATTGGATTGCGGTGTCCCAGGGCTCAGAATGTACTGGATGGCGGTGTCCCTGGGCTCAGAATGTACTGGATGGCGGTGTCCCAGGGCTCAGAATGTACTGGATGGCGGTGTCCCAGGGCTCAGAATGTACTGGATGGTGGTGTCCCAGGGCTCAGGATGTACTGGATTGCGGTGTCCCTGGGCTCAGAATGTACTGGATGGTGGGTCCTAGGGCTCAGAATGTACTGGATGGCGGTGTCCCAGGGCTCAGAATGTACTGGATGGCGGTGTCCTCGGGCTCAGAATGTACTGGATGGCGGTGTCCCAGTGCTCAGGATGTACTGGATGGTGGTGTCCTAGTGCTCAGAATGTACTGGATTGCGGTGTCCCAGGGCTCAGAATGTACTGGATGGCGGTGTCCCAGGGCTCAGAATGTACTGGATGGCGGTGTCCCAGAATGTACTGGATGGCGGTGTCCCTGGGCTCAGAATGTACTGGATGGCGGTGTCAGGGCTCAGAATGTACTGGATGGCGGTGTCCTAGGGCTCAGAATGTACTGGATGGCGGTGTCAGGGCTCAGAATGTACTGGATGGCGGTGTCCCAGGGCTCAGAATGTACTGGATGGCGGTGTCCCAGAATGTACTGGATGGCGGTGTCCCTGGGCTCAGAATGTACTGGATGGCGGTGTCCCAGGGCTCAGAATGTACTGGATGGCGGTGTCCCTGGGCTCAGAATGTACTGGATGGCGGTGTCCCAGGGCTCAGAATGTACTGGATGGCGGTGTCCTAGGGCTCAGAATGTACTGGATGGTGGTGTCCTAGGGCTCAGAATGTACTGGATGGCGCAGTGTCCCAGGGCTCAGAATGTACTGGATGGCGGTGTCCTAGGACTCAGAATGTACTGGATGGCGGTGTCAGGGCTCAGAATGTACTGGATGGCGGTGTCCCAGGGCTCGTAATGTACTGGATGGCGGTGTCCCAGGGCTCAGAATGTACTGGATGGCGGTGTCCTAGGGCTCGGAATGTACTGGATGGCGGTGTCCCTGGGCTCAGAATGTACTGGATGGCGGTGTCCTAGGGCTCAGAATGTACTGGATGGCGGTGTCCCAGGGCTCAGAATGTACTGGATTGCGGTGCCCTAGGGCTCAGAATGTACTGGATGGCGGTGTCCCAGGGCTCAGAATATACTGGATGGCGGTGTCCCAGTGCTCAGAATGTACTGGATGGCGGTGTCCCAGTGCTCAGAATGTACTGGATGGCGGTGTCCCAGTGCTCAGGATGTACTGGATGGCGGTGTCCTAGTGCTCAGAATGTACTGGATTGCGGTGTCCCAGGGCTCAGAATGTACTGGATGGCGGGGTCCTAGGGCTCAGAATGTACTGGATGGCGGTGTCCCAGAATGTACTGGATGGCGGTGTCCCTGGGCTCAGAATGTACTGGATGGTGGTGTCACAGGGGTCAGAATGTACTGGATGGCGGTGTCAGGGCTCAGAATGTACTGGATGGCGGTGTCTCAGGGCTCAGAATGTACTGGATTGCGGTGTCCTAGGGCTCAGAATGTACTGGATGGCGGTGTCCCAGGGCTCAGAATGTACTGGATGGCGGTGTCGGCTCAGAATGTACTGGATGGCGGTGTCCCTGGGCTCAGAATGTACTGGATGGCGGTGTCCTAGGGCTCAGAATGTACTGGATGGCGGTGTCCCAGGGCTCAGAATGTACTGGATTGCGGTGCCCTAGGGCTCAGAATGTACTGGATGGCGGTGTCCCAGGGCTCAGAATGTACTGGATGGCGGTGTCCCAGTGCTCAGAATGTACTGGATGGCGGTGTCCCAGTGCTCAGGATGTACTGGATGGCGGTGTCCTAGTGCTCAGAATGTACTGGATTGCGGTGTCCCAGGGCTCAGAATGTACTGGATGGCGGGGTCCTAGAGCTCAGAATGTACTGGATGGCGGTGTCCCAGAATGTACTGGATGGCGGTGTCCCTGGGCTCAGAATGTACTGGATGGCGGTGTCAGGGCTCAGAATGTACTGGATGGCGGTGTCCCAGGGCTCAGAATGTACTGGATGGCGGTGTCCCAGAATGTACTGGATGGCGGTGTCAGGGCTCAGAATGTACTGGATGGCGGTGTCCCAGGGCTCAGAATGTACTGGATGGCGGTGTCCCAGGGCTCAGAATGTACTGGATGGCGGTGTCCCAGAATGTACTGGATGGCGGTGTCCCTGGGCTCAGAATGTACTGGATGGCGGTGTCAGGGCTCAGAATGTACTGGATGGCGGTGTCCCTGGGCTCAGAATGTACTGGATGGCGGTGTCACAGGGCTCAGAATGTACTGGATGGCGGTGTCCCAGGGCTCAGAATGTACTGGATGGCGGTGTCGGCTCAGAATGTACTGGATGGCGGTGTCCCTGGGCTCAGAATGTACTGGATTGCGGTGTCCCAGGGCTCAGAATGTACTGGATGGCGGGGTCCTAGGGCTCAGAATGTACTGGATGGCGGTGTCCCAGAATGTACTGGATGGCGGTGTCCCTGGGCTCAGACTGTACTGGATGGCGGTGTCAGGGCTCAGAATGTACTGGATGGCGGTGTCCCTGGGCTCAGAATGTACTGGATGGCGGTGTCACAGGGCTCAGAATGTACTGGATGGCGGTGTCCTAGGGCTCAGAATGTACTGGATGGCGGTGTCCTAGGGCTCAGAATGTACTGGATGGCGGTGTCCCAGGGCTCAGGATGTACTGGATGGCGGGGTCCTAGGGCTCAGAATGTACTGGATGGCGGTGTCGGCTCAGAATGTACTGGATGGTGGTGTCCTAGGGCTCAGAATGTACTGGATGGCGGTGTCAGGGCTCAGAATGTACTGGATGGCGGTGTCCCAGGGCTCAGAATGTACTGGATGGCGGTGTCCCAGAATGTACTGGATGGCGGTGTCCCTGGGCTCAGAATGTACTGGATGGCGGTGTCAGGGCTCAGAATGTACTGGATGGCGGTGTCCTAGGGCTCAGAATGTACTGGATGGCGGTGTCAGGGCTCAGAATGTACTGGATGGCGGTGTCAGGGCTCAGAATGTACTGGATGGCGGTGTCCTAGGGCTCAGAATGTACTGGATGGCGGTGTCCCTGGGCTCGGAATGTACTGGATGGCGGTGTCCCAGGGCTCAGGATGTACTGGATGGCGGTGTCCCAGGGCTCAGAATGTACTGGATGGCGGTGTCCCAGGGCTCAGAATGTACTGGATGGCGGTGTCCTAGGGCTCAGAATGTACTGGATGGCGGTGTCCCAGGGCTCAGAATGTACTGGATTGCGGTGCCCTAGGGCTCAGGATGTACTGGATGGCGGTGTCCTAGGGCTCAGGATGTACTGGATGGCGGTGTCCCAGGGCTCAGAATGTACTGGATGGCGGTGTCCCAGGGCTCAGAATGTACTGGATGGCGGTGTCCCAGGGCTCAGGATGTACTGGATGGCGGTGTCCCAGGGCTCAGAATGTACTGATTGGCGGTGTCCCAGGGCTCAGAATGTACTGGATGGCGGTGTCCAGGGGCTCAGAATGTACTGGATGGCGGTGTCCAGGGCTCAGAATGTACTGGATGGCGGTGTCAGGGCTCAGAATGTACTGGATGGCGGTGTCCAGGGCTCAGAATGTACTGGATGGCGGTGTCCAGGGGCTCAGAATGTACTGGATGGCGGTGTCCCAGGGCTCAGAATGTACTGGATGGCGGTGTCCCAGGGCTCAGAATGTACTGGATGGCGGTGTCGGCTCAGAATGTACTGGATGGAGGTGTCCTAGGGCTCAGAATGTACTGGTTGGCGGTGTCCCAGGGCTCAGAATGTACTGGATGGCTGTGTCCTAGGGCTCAGGATGTACTGGATGGCGGTGTCCCAGGGCTCAGAATGTACTGGATGGCGGTGTCCCAGGGCTCAGAATGTACAGGATGGCGGTGTCCCAGGGCTCAGAATGTACTGGATGGCGGTGTCCCAGGGCTCAGGATGTACTGGATGGCGGTGTCCCAGGGCTCAGAATGTACTGATTGGCGGTGTCCCAGGGCTCAGAATGTACTGGATGGCGGTGTCCCAGGGCTCAGAATGTACTGGATGGGGGTGTCCCAGGGCTCAGAATGTATTGGATGGCGGTGTCCCAGGGCTCAGAATGTACTGGATGGCGGTGTCCCAGGGCTCAGAATGTACTGGATGGCGGTGTCTCAGGGCTCAGAATGTACTGGATGGCGGTGTCCCAGGGCTCAGGATGTACTGGATGGCGGTGTCCCTGGGCTCAGAATGTATTGGATGGCGGTGTCCCAGGGCTCGGGATGTACTGGATGGCGGTGTCCCTGGGCTCAGAATGTATTGGATTGCGGTGTCCCAGGGCTCAGAATGTACTGGATGGCGGTGTCCCAGGGCTCAGAATGTACTGGATGGCGGTGTCCTTGGGCTCAGAATGTACTGGATGGCGGTGTCCCAGGGCTTAGAATGTACTGGATGGCGGTGTCCCAGGGCTCAGAATGTACTGGATGGCGGTGTCCCAGGGCTCAGAATGTACTGGATGGGGGTGTCCCAGGGCTCAGAATGTACTGGATGGTGGTGTCCCAGGGCTCAGAATGTACTGGATGGGGGTGTCCCAGGGCTCAGAATGTATTGGATGGCGGTGTCCCAGGGCTCGGGATGTACTGGATGGCGGTGTCCTAGGGCTCAGGATGTACTGGATGGCGGTGTCCCAGGGCTCAGGATGTACTGGATGGCGGTGTCCCTGGGCTCAGAATGTATTGGATGGCGGTGTCCCAGGGCTCGGGATGTACTGGATGGCGATGTCCCTGGGCTCAGAATGTATTGGATTGCGGTGTCCCAGGGCTCAGAATGTACTGGATGGCGGTGTCCCTGGGCTCAGAATGTACTGGATGGCGGTGTCCCAGGGCTCAGAATGTACTGGATGGCGGTGTCCCAGGGCTCAGAATGTACTGGATGGTGGTGTCCCAGGGCTCAGGATGTACTGGATTGCGGTGTCCCTGGGCTCAGAATGTACTGGATGGTGGGTCCTAGGGCTCAGAATGTACTGGATGGCGGTGTCCCAGTGCTCAGGATGTACTGGATGGCGGTGTCCTAGTGCTCAGAATGTACTGGATTGCGGTGTCCCAGGGCTCAGAATGTACTGGATGGCGGTGTCCCAGGGCTCAGAATGTACTGGATGGCGGTGTCCCAGAATGTACTGGATGGCGGTGTCCCAGGGCTCAGAATGTACTGGATGGCGGTGTCGGCTCAGAATGTACTGGATGGCGGTGTCCCTGGGCTCAGAATGTACTGGGTGGCGGTGTCCTAGGGCTCAGAATGTACTGGGTGGCGGTGTCCCAGGGCTCAGAATGTACTGGATGGCGGTGTCCCAGGGCTCAGGATGTACTGGATGGCGGTGTCCCAGGGCTCAGAATGTACTGGATGGCGGTGTCTGCTCAGAATGTACTGGATGGCGGTGTCCCAGGGCTCAGAATGTACTGGATGGCGGAGTCCCAGGGCTCAGAATGTACTGGATGGCGGTGTCCCTGGGCTCAGAATGTACTGGATGGCGGTGTCCCAGGGCTCAGAATGTACTGGATGGCGGTGTCCCAGGGCTCAGAATGTACTGGATGGCGGTGTCTGCTCAGAATGTACTGGATGGCGGTGTCCCAGGGCTCAGAATGTACTGGATGGAGGTGTCCTAGGGCTCAGAATGTACTGGATGGCGGTGTCGGCTCAGAATGTACTGGATGGCGGTGTCCCAGGGCTCAGAATGTACTGGATGGCGGTGTCCAGGGGCTCAGAATGTACTGGATGGCGGTGTCCAGGGGCTCAGAATGTACTGGATGGCGGCGTCCAGGGCTCAGAATGTACTGGATGGCGGTGTCAGGGCTCAGAATGTACTGGATGGCGGTGTCCAGGGCTCAGAATGTACTGGATGGCGGTGTCCAGGGGCTCAGAATGTACTGGATGGCGGTGTCCCAGGGCTCAGAATGTACTGGATGGCGGTGTCCCAGGGCTCAGAATGTACTGATTGGCGGTGTCCCAGGGCTCAGAATGTACTGGATGGCGGTGTCCCAGGGCTCAGAATGTACTGGATGGCGGTGTCCTAGGGCTCAGAATGTACTGGATGGCGGTGTCCCAGGGCTCAGAATGTACTGGATGGCGGTGTCCCTGGGCTCAGAATATACTGGATGGCGATGTCCAGGGCTCAGAATGTACTGGATGGCGGTGTCGGCTCAGAATGTACTGGATGGCGGTGTCCCAGGGCTCAGAATGTACTGGATGGCGGTGTCGGCTCAGAATGTACTGGATGGAGGTGTCCCAGGGCTCAGAATGTACTGGATGGCGGTGTCCTAGGGCTCAGGATGTACTGGATGGCGGTGTCCCAGGGCTCAGAATGTACTGGATGGCGGTGTCCCAGGGCTCAGAATGTACTGGATGGCGGTGTCCCAGGGCTCAGAATGTACTGGATGGCGGTGTCCCAGGGCTCAGGATGTACTGGATGGCGGTGTCCCAGGGCTCAGAATGTACTGATTGGCGGTGTCCCAGGGCTCAGAATGTACTGGATGGCGGTGTCCCAGGGCTCAGAATGTACTGGATGGGGGTGTCCCAGGGCTCAGAATGTACTGGATGGCGGAGTCCCAGGGCTCAGAATGTACTGGATGGCGGTGTCCCTGGGCTCAGAATGTACTGGATGGCGGTGTCCCTGGGCTCAGAATGTATTGGATGGCGGTGTCCCAGGGCTCCGAATGTACTGGATGGCGGTGTCCCAGGGCTCAGAATGTACTGGATGGCGGTGTCTCAGGGCTCAGAATGTACTGGATGGCGGTGTCCCAGGGCTCAGGATGTACTGGATGGCGGTGTCCCTGGGCTCAGAATGTATTGGATGGCGGTGTCCCAGGGCTCGGGATGTACTGGATGGCGGTGTCCCTGGGCTCAGAATGTATTGGATTGCGGTGTCCCAGGGCTCAGAATGTACTGGATGGCGGTGTCCCAGGGCTCAGAATGTACTGGATGGCGGTGTCCCAGGGCTCAGAATGTACTGGATGGGGGTGTCCCAGGGCTCAGAATGTATTGGATGGCGGTGTCCCAGGGCTCGGGATGTACTGGATGGCGGTGTCCTAGGGCTCAGGATGTACTGGATGGCGGTGTCCCAGGGCTCAGGATGTACTGGATGGCGGTGTCCCTGGGCTCAGAATGTATTGGATGGCGGTGTCCCAGGGCTCGGGATGTACTGGATGGCGGTGTCCCTGGGCTCAGAATGTATTGGATTGCGGTGTCCCAGGGCTCAGAATGTACTGGATGGCGGTGTCAGGGCTCAGAATGTACTGGATGGCGGTGTCCAGGGCTCAGAATGTACTGGATGGCGGTGTCCAGGGGCTCAGAATGTACAGGATGGCGGTGTCCCAGGGCTCAGAATGTACTGGATGGCGGTGTCCCAGGGCTCAGAATGTACTGGATGGCGGTGTCGGCTCAGAATGTACTGGATGGCGGTGTCCCAGGGCTCAGAATGTACTGGATGGCGGTGTCGGCTCAGAATGTACTGGATGGCGGTGTCCCAGAGCTCAGAATGTACTGGATGGCGGTGTCTCAGGGCTCAGAATGTACTGGATGGCGGTGTCCCAGGGCTCAGAATGTACTGGATGGCGGTGTCCCAGGGCTCAGAATGTACTGGATGGCGGTGTCCCAGGGTTCAGAATGTACTGGATGGCGGTGTCCCTGGGCTCAGAATTTACTGGATGGCGGTGTCCCAGGGCTCAGAATGTACTGGATGGAGGTGTCCTAGGGCTCAGAATGTACTGGATGGCGGTGTCGGCTCAGAATGTACTGGATGGAGGTGTCCCAGGGCTCAGAATGTACTGGATGGCGGTGTCCTAGGGCTCAGGATGTACTGGATGGCGGTGTCCCAGGGCTCAGAATGTACTGGATGGCGGTGTCCCAGGGCTCAGAATGTACTGGATGGCGGTGTCCCAGGGCTCAGAATGTACTGGATGGCGGTGTCCCAGGGCTCAGGATGTACTGGATGGCGGTGTCCCAGGGCTCAGAATGTACTGATTGGCGGTGTCCCAGGGCTCAGAATGTACTGGATGGCGGTGTCCCAGGGCTCAGAATGTACTGGATGGGGGTGTCCCAGGGCTCAGAATGTACTGGATGGCGGAGTCCCAGGGCTCAGAATGTACTGGATGGCGGTGTCCCTGGGCTCAGAATGTACTGGATGGCGGTGTCCCTGGGCTCAGAATGTATTGGATGGCGGTGTCCCAGGGCTCCGAATGTACTGGATGGCGGTGTCCCAGGGCTCAGAATGTACTGGATGGCGGTGTCTCAGGGCTCAGAATGTACTGGATGGCGGTGTCCCAGGGCTCAGGATGTACTGGATGGCGGTGTCCCTGGGCTCAGAATGTATTGGATGGCGGTGTCCCAGGGCTCGGGATGTACTGGATGGCGGTGTCCCTGGGCTCAGAATGTATTGGATTGCGGTGTCCCAGGGCTCAGAATGTACTGGATGGCGGTGTCCCAGGGCTCAGAATGTACTGGATGGCGGTGTCCCAGGGCTCAGAATGTACTGGATGGGGGTGTCCCAGGGCTCAGAATGTATTGGATGGCGGTGTCCCAGGGCTCGGGATGTACTGGATGGCGGTGTCCTAGGGCTCAGGATGTACTGGATGGCGGTGTCCCAGGGCTCAGGATGTACTGGATGGCGGTGTCCCTGGGCTCAGAATGTATTGGATGGCGGTGTCCCAGGGCTCGGGATGTACTGGATGGCGGTGTCCCTTGGCTCAGAATGTATTGGATTGCGGTGTCCCAGGGCTCAGAATGTACTGGATGGCGGTGTCTCTGGGCTCAGAATGTACTGGATGGCGGTGTCCCAGGGCTCAGAATGTACTGGATGGCGGTGTCCTAGGGCTCAGAATGTACTGGATGGCGGTGTCCTAGGGCTCAGAATGTACTGGATGGCGGTGTCCCTGGGCTCAGAATGTACTGGATGGCGGGGTCCTAGGGCTCAGAATGTACTGGATGGCGGTGTCGGCTCAGAATGTACTGGATGGTGGTGTCCCAGGGCTCAGAATGTACTGGATAGCGGTGTCCTAGGGCTCAGAATGTACTGGATGGCGGTGTCCCAGAGCTCAGAATGTACTGGATGGCGGTGTCCCTGGGCTCAGAATGTACTGGATGGCGGTGTCCAGGGCTCAGAAT
The DNA here is from genome assembly GCF_964261635.1 of Lissotriton helveticus. NCBI lineage: Eukaryota > Metazoa > Chordata > Amphibia > Caudata > Salamandridae > Lissotriton > Lissotriton helveticus. The sequence goes on along the minus strand of NC_136058.1, from coordinate 454,152,917 downwards.
GTACTGGATGGCGGTGTCCAGGGGCTCAGAATGTACTGGATGGCGGTGTCCAGGGCTCAGAATGTACTGGATGGCGGTTTCAGGGCTCAGAATGTACTGGATGGCGGTGTCCAGGGCTCAGAATGTACTGGATGGCGGTGTCCCAGGGCTCAGAATGTACTGGATGGCGGTGTCCCAGGGCTCAGAATGTACTGGATGGCGGTGTCCCAGGGCTCAGAATGTACTGGATGGCGGTGTCGGCTCAGAATGTACTGGATGGAGGTGTCCTAGGGCTCAGAATGTACTGGATGGCGGTGTCCCAGGGCTCAGAATGTACTGGATGGCGGTGTCCTAGGGCTCAGGATGTACTGGATGGCGGTGTCCCAGGGCTCAGAATGTACTGGATGGCGGTGTCCCAGGGCTCAGAATGTACTGGATGGCGGTGTCCCAGGGCTCAGAATGTACTGGATGGCGGTGTCCCAGGGCTCAGGATGTACTGGATGGCGGTGTCCCAGGGCTCAGAATGTAGTGATTGGCGGTGTCCCAGGGCTCAGAATGTACTGGATGGCGGTGTCCCAGGGCTCAGAATGTACTGGATGGGGGTGTCCCAGGGCTCAGAATGTACTGGATGGCGGAGTCCCAGGGCTCAGAATGTACTGGATGGCGGTGTCCCTGGGCTCAGAATGTATTGGATGGCGGTGTCCCAGGGCTCAGAATCTACTGGATGGCGGTGTCCCAGGGCTCAGAATGTACTGGATGGCGGTGTCTCAGGGCTCAGAATGTACTGGATGGCGGTGTCCCAGGGCTCAGGATGTACTGGATGGCGGTGTCCCTGGGCTCAGAATGTATTGGATGGCGGTGTCCCAGGGCTCGGGATGTACTGGATGGCGGTGTCCCTGGGCTCAGAATGTATTGGATTGCGGTGTCCCAGGGCTCAGAATGTACTGGATGGCGGTGTCCCAGGGCTCAGAATGTACTGGATGGCGGTGTCCTTGGGCTCAGAATGTACTGGATGGCGGTGTCCCAGGGCTTAGAATGTACTGGATGGCGGTGTCCCAGGGCTCAGAATGTACTGGACGGCGGTGTCCCAGGGCTCAGAATGTACTGGATGGGGGTGTCCCAGGGCTCAGAATGTACTGGATGGTGGTGTCCCAGGGCTCAGAATGTACTGGATGGGGGTGTCCCAGGGCTCAGAATGTATTGGATGGCGGTGTCCCAGGGCTCGGGATGTACTGGATGGCGGTGTCCTAGGGCTCAGGATGTACTGGATGGCGGTGTCCCAGGGCTCAGGATGTACTGGATGGCGGTGTCCCTGGGCTCAGAATGTATTGGATGGCGGTGTCCCAGGGCTCGGGATGTACTGGATGGCGGTGTCCCTGGGCTCAGAATGTATTGGATTGCGGTGTCCCAGGGCTCAGAATGTACTGGATGGCGGTGTCCCTGGGCTCAGAATGTACTGGATGGCGGTGTCCCAGGGCTCAGAATGTACTGGATGGTGGTGTCCCAGGGCTCAGGATGTACTGGATTGCGGTGTCCCTGGGCTCAGAATGTACTGGATGGTGGGTCCTAGGGCTCAGAATGTACTGGATGGCGGTGTCCCAGGGCTCAGAATGTACTGGATGGCGGTGTCCTCGGGCTCAGAATGTACTGGATGGCGGTGTCCCAGGGCTCAGAATGTACTGGATGGCGGTGTCCCAGTGCTCAGGATGTACTGGATGGTGGTGTCCTAGTGCTCAGAATGTACTGGATTGCGGTGTCCCAGGGCTCAGAATGTACTGGATGGCGGTGTCCCAGGGCTCAGAATGTACTGGATGGCGGTGTCCCAGAATGTACTGGATGGCGGTGTCCCTGGGCTCAGAATGTACTGGATGGCGGTGTCAGGGCTCAGAATGTACTGGATGGCGGTGTCCTAGGGCTCAGAATGTACTGGATGGCGGTGTCAGGGCTCAGAATGTACTGGATGGCGGTGTCCCAGGGCTCAGAATGTACTGGATGGCGGTGTCCCAGAATGTACTGGATGGCGGTGTCCCTGGGCTCAGAATGTACTGGATGGCGGTGTCCCAGGGCTCAGAATGTACTGGATGGCGGTGTCCCTGGGCTCAGAATGTACTGGATGGCGGTGTCCCAGGGCTCAGAATGTACTGGATGGCGGTGTCCTAGGGCTCAGAATGTACTGGATGGTGGTGTCCTAGGGCTCAGAATGTACTGGATGGCGCAGTGTCCCAGGGCTCAGAATGTACTGGATGGCGGTGTCCTAGGACTCAGAATGTACTGGATGGCGGTGTCAGGGCTCAGAATGTACTGGATGGCGGTGTCCCAGGGCTCAGAATGTACTGGATGGCGGTGTCCCAGGGCTCAGAATGTACTGGATGGCGGTGTCCTAGGGCTCGAAATGTACTGGATGGCGGTGTCCCAGGGCTCAGAATGTACTGGATGGCGGTGTCCTAGGGCTCAGAATGTACTGGATGGCGGTGTCCCTGGGCTCAGAATGTACTGGATGGCGGTGTCCTAGGGCTCAGAATGTACTGGATGGCGGTGTCCCAGGGCTCAGAATGTACTGGATTGCGGTGCCCTAGGGCTCAGAATGTACTGGATGGCGGTGTCCCAGGGCTCAGAATATACTGGATGGCGGTGTCCCAGTGCTCAGAATGTACTGGATGGCGGTGTCCCAGTGCTCAGAATGTACTGGATGGCGGTGTCCCAGTGCTCAGGATGTACTGGATGGCGGTGTCCTAGTGCTCAGAATGTACTGGATTGCGGTGTCCCAGGGCTCAGAATGTACTGGATGGCGGGGTCCTAGGGCTCAGAATGTACTGGATGGCGGTGTCCCAGAATGTACTGGATGGCGGTGTCCCTGGGCTCAGAATGTACTGGATGGTGGTGTCACAGGGGTCAGAATGTACTGGATGGCGGTGTCAGGGCTCAGAATGTACTGGATGGCGGTGTCCCTGGGCTCAGAATGTACTGGATGGCGGTGTCACAGGGCTCAGAATGTACTGGATGGCGGTGTCCTAGGGCTCAGAATGTACTGGATGGCGGTGTCGGCTCAGAATGTACTGGATGGCGGTGTCTCAGGGCTCAGAATGTACTGGATTGCGGTGTCCTAGGGCTCAGAATGTACTGGATGGCGGTGTCCCAGGGCTCAGAATGTACTGGATGGCGGTGTCCTAGGGCTCAGAATGTACTGGATGGCGGTGTCCCAGGGCTCAGAATGTACTGGATTGCGGTGCCCTAGGGCTCAGAATGTACTGGATGGCGGTGTCCCAGGGCTCAGAATGTACTGGATGGCGGTGTCCCAGTGCTCAGAATGTACTGGATGGCGGTGTCCCAGTGCTCAGGATGTACTGGATGGCGGTGTCCTAGTGCTCAGAATGTACTGGATTGCGGTGTCCCAGGGCTCAGAATGTACTGGATGGCGGGGTCCTAGAGCTCAGAATGTACTGGATGGCGGTGTCCCAGAATGTACTGGATGGCGGTGTCCCTGGGCTCAGAATGTACTGGATGGCGGTGTCAGGGCTCAGAATGTACTGGATGGCGGTGTCCCAGGGCTCAGAATGTACTGGATGGCGGTGTCCCAGAATGTACTGGATGGCGGTGTCAGGGCTCAGAATGTACTGGATGGCGGTGTCCCAGGGCTCAGAATGTACTGGATGGCGGTGTCCCAGGGCTCAGAATGTACTGGATGGCGGTGTCCCAGAATGTACTGGATGGCGGTGTCCCTGGGCTCAGAATGTACTGGATGGCGGTGTCAGGGCTCAGAATGTACTGGATGGCGGTGTCCCTGGGCTCAGAATGTACTGGATGGCGGTGTCACAGGGCTCAGAATGTACTGGATGGCGGTGTCCCAGGGCTCAGAATGTACTGGATGGCGGTGTCGGCTCAGAATGTACTGGATGGCGGTGTCCCTGGGCTCAGAATGTACTGGATTGCGGTATCCCAGGGCTCAGAATGTACTGGTTGGCGGGGTCCTAGGGCTCAGAATGTACTGGATGGCGGTGTCCCAGAATGTACTGGATGGCGGTGTCCCTGGGCTCAGAATGTACTGGATGGCGGTGTCAGGGCTCAGAATGTACTGGATGGCGGTGTCCCTGGGCTCAGAATGTACTGGATGGCGGTGTCACAGGGCTCAGAATGTACTGGATGGCGGTGTCCTAGGGCTCAGAATGTACTGGATGGCGGTGTCCTAGGGCTCAGAATGTACTGGATGGCGGTGTCCCAGGGCTCAGGATGTACTGGATGGCGGGGTCCTAGGGCTCAGAATGTACTGGATGGCGGTGTCGGCTCAGAATGTACTGGATGGTGGTGTCCTAGGGCTCAGAATGTACTGGATGGCGGTGTCAGGGCTCAGAATGTACTGGATGGCGGTGTCCCAGGGCTCAGAATGTACTGGATGGCGGTGTCCCAGAATGTACTGGATGGCGGTGTCCCTGGGCTCAGAATGTACTGGATGGCGGTGTCAGGGCTCAGAATGTACTGGATGGCGGTGTCCTAGGGCTCAGAATGTACTGGATGGCGGTGTCAGGGCTCAGAATGTACTGGATGGCGGTGTCAGGGCTCAGAATGTACTGGATGGCGGTGTCCTAGGGCTCAGAATGTACTGGATGGCGGTGTCCCTGGGCTCGGAATGTACTGGATGGCGGTGTCCCAGGGCTCAGAATGTACTGGATGGCGGTGTCCCAGGGCTCAGAATGTACTGGATGGCGGTGTCCCAGGGCTCAGAATGTACTGGATGGCGGTGTCCTAGGGCTCAGAATGTACTGGATGGCGGTGTCCCAGGGCTCAGAATGTACTGGATGGCGGTGTCCCAGGGCTCAGAATGTACTGGATGGCGGTGTCCCAGGGCTCAGAATGTACTGGATGGCGGTGTCCCAGGGCTCAGAATGTACTGGATGGCGGTGTCCCAGGGCTCAGAATGTACTGGATGGCGGTGTCCCAGGGTTTAGGATGTACTGGATGGCGGTGTCCCAGGGCTCAGAATGTACTGATTGGCGGTGTCCCAGGGCTCAGAATGTACTGGATGGCGGTGTCCAGGGGCTCAGAATGTACTGGATGGCGGTGTCCAGGGCTCAGAATGTACTGGATGGCGGTGTCAGGGCTCAGAATGTACTGGATGGCGGTGTCCAGGGCTCAGAATGTACTGGATGGCGGTGTCCAGGGGCTCAGAATGTACTGGATGGCGGTGTCCCAGGGCTCAGGATGTACTGGATGGCGGGGTCCTAGGGCTCAGAATGTACTGGATGGTGGTGTCCCAGGGCTCAGAATGTACTGGATGGGGGTGTCCCAGGGCTCAGAATGTATTGGATGGCGGTGTCCCAGGGCTCGGGATGTACTGGATGGCGGTGTCCTAGGGCTCAGGATGTACTGGATGGCGGTGTCCCAGGGCTCAGGATGTACTGGATGGCGGTGTCCCTGGGCTCAGAATGTATTGGATGGCGGTGTCCCAGGGCTCGGGATGTACTGGATGGCGGTGTCCCTGGGCTCAGAATGTATTGGATTGCGGTGTCCCAGGGCTCAGAATGTACTGGATGGCGGTGTCCCTGGGCTCAGAATGTACTGGATGGCGGTGTCCCAGGGCTCAGAATGTACTGGATGGTGGTGTCCCAGGGCTCAGGATGTACTGGATTGCGGTGTCCCTGGGCTCAGAATGTACTGGATGGTGGGTCCTAGGGCTCAGAATGTACTGGATGGCGGTGTCCCAGGGCTCAGAATGTACTGGATGGCGGTGTCCTCGGGCTCAGAATGTACTGGATGGCGGTGTCCCAGGGCTCAGAATGTACTGGATGGCGGTGTCCCAGTGCTCAGGATGTACTGGATGGTGGTGTCCTAGTGCTCAGAATGTACTGGATTGCGGTGTCCCAGGGCTCAGAATGTACTGGATGGCGGTGTCCCAGGGCTCAGAATGTACTGGATGGCGGTGTCCCAGAATGTACTGGATGGCGGTGTCCCTGGGCTCAGAATGTACTGGATGGCGGTGTCAGGGCTCAGAATGTACTGGATGGCGGTGTCCTAGGGCTCAGAATGTACTGGATGGCGGTGTCAGGGCTCAGAATGTACTGGATTGCGGTGTCCCAGGGCTCAGAATGTACTGGATGGCGGTGTCCCAGAATGTACTGGATGGCGGTGTCCCTGGGCTCAGAATGTACTGGATGGCGGTGTCAGGGCTCAGAATGTACTGGATGGCGGTGTCCTAGGGCTCAGAATGTACTGGATGGCGGTGTCAGGGCTCAGAATGTACTGGATGGCGGTGTCCCAGGGCTCAGAATGTACTGGATGGCGGTGTCCCTGGGCTCAGAATGTACTGGATGGCGGTGTCCCAGGGCTCAGAATGTACTGGATGGCGGTGTCCTAGGGCTCAGAATGTACTGGATGGCGGTGTCCTAGGGCTCAGAATGTACTGGATGGTGGTGTCCTAGGGCTCAGAATGTACTGGATGGCGCAGTGTCCCAGGGCTCAGAATGTACTGGATGGCGCAGTGTCCCAGGGCTCAGAATGTACTGGATGGCGGTGTCCCAGGGCTCAGAATGTACTGGATGGCGGTGTCCCAGGGCTCAGAATGTACTGGATGGCGGTGTCCCAGGGCTCAGAATGTACTGGATGGCGGTGTCCCTGGGCTCAGAATGTACTGGATGGCGGTGTCCCAGGGCTCAGAATGTACTGGATGGCGGTGTCCCAGGGCTCAGAATGTACTGGATGGCGGTGTCCCTGGGCTCAGAATGTACTGGATGGCGGTGTCCCAGGGCTCAGAATGTACTGGATGGCGGTGTCCTAGGGCTCAGAATGTACTGGATGGTGGTGTCCTAGGGCTCAGAATGTACTGGATGGCGCAGTGTCCCAGGGCTCAGAATGTACTGGATGGCGGTGTCCTAGGACTCAGAATGTACTGGATGGCGGTGTCAGGGCTCAGAATGTACTGGATGGCGGTGTCCCAGGGCTCAGAATGTACTGGATGGCGGTGTCCCAGGGCTCAGAATGTACTGGATGGCGGTGTCCTAGGGCTCGAAATGTACTGGATGGCGGTGTCCCAGGGCTCAGAATGTACTGGATGGCGGTGTCCTAGGGCTCAGAATGTACTGGATGGCGGTGTCCCTGGGCTCAGAATGTACTGGATGGCGGTGTCCTAGGGCTCAGAATGTACTGGATGGCGGTGTCCCAGGGCTCAGAATGTACTGGATTGCGGTGCCCTAGGGCTCAGAATGTACTGGATGGCGGTGTCCCAGGGCTCAGAATATACTGGATGGCGGTGTCCCAGTGCTCAGAATGTACTGGATGGCGGTGTCCCAGTGCTCAGAATGTACTGGATGGCGGTGTCCCAGTGCTCAGGATGTACTGGATGGCGGTGTCCTAGTGCTCAGAATGTACTGGATTGCGGTGTCCCAGGGCTCAGAATGTACTGGATGGCGGGGTCCTAGGGCTCAGAATGTACTGGATGGCGGTGTCCCAGAATGTACTGGATGGCGGTGTCCCTGGGCTCAGAATGTACTGGATGGTGGTGTCACAGGGGTCAGAATGTACTGGATGGCGGTGTCAGGGCTCAGAATGTACTGGATGGCGGTGTCCCTGGGCTCAGAATGTACTGGATGGCGGTGTCACAGGGCTCAGAATGTACTGGATGGCGGTGTCCTAGGGCTCAGAATGTACTGGATGGCGGTGTCGGCTCAGAATGTACTGGATGGCGGTGTCTCAGGGCTCAGAATTTACTGGATTGCGGTGTCCTAGGGCTCAGAATGTACTGGATGGCGGTGTCCCAGGGCTCAGAATGTACTGGATGGCGGTGTCGGCTCAGAATGTACTGGATGGCGGTGTCCCTGGGCTCAGAATGTACTGGATGGCGGTGTCCTAGGGCTCAGAATGTACTGGATGGCGGTGTCCCAGGGCTCAGAATGTACTGGATTGCGGTGCCCTAGGGCTCAGAATGTACTGGATGGCGGTGTCCCAGGGCTCAGAATGTACTGGATGGCGGTGTCCCAGTGCTCAGAATGTACTGGATGGCGGTGTCCCAGTGCTCAGGATGTACTGGATGGCGGTGTCCTAGTGCTCAGAATGTACTGGATTGCGGTGTCCCAGGGCTCAGAATGTACTGGATGGCGGGGTCCTAGAGCTCAGAATGTACTGGATGGCGGTGTCCCAGAATGTACTGGATGGCGGTGTCCCTGGGCTCAGAATGTACTGGATGGCGGTGTCAGGGCTCAGAATGTACTGGATGGCGGTGTCCCAGGGCTCAGAATGTACTGGATGGCGGTGTCCCAGAATGTACTGGATGGCGGTGTCAGGGCTCAGAATGTACTGGATGGCGGTGTCCCAGGGCTCAGAATGTACTGGATGGCGGTGTCCCAGGGCTCAGAATGTACTGGATGGCGGTGTCGGCTCAGAATGTACTGGATGGCGGTGTCCCTGGGCTCAGAATGTACTGGATGGCGGTGTCCTAGGGCTCAGAATGTACTGGATGGCGGTGTCCCAGGGCTCAGAATGTACTGGATTGCGGTGCCCTAGGGCTCAGAATGTACTGGATGGCGGTGTCCCAGGGCTCAGAATGTACTGGATGGCGGTGTCCCAGTGCTCAGAATGTACTGGATGGCGGTGTCCCAGTGCTCAGGATGTACTGGATGGCGGTGTCCTAGTGCTCAGAATGTACTGGATTGCGGTGTCCCAGGGCTCAGAATGTACTGGATGGCGGGGTCCTAGAGCTCAGAATGTACTGGATGGCGGTGTCCCAGAATGTACTGGATGGCGGTGTCCCTGGGCTCAGAATGTACTGGATGGCGGTGTCAGGGCTCAGAATGTACTGGATGGCGGTGTCCCAGAATGTACTGGATGGCGGTGTCAGGGCTCAGAATGTACTGGATGGCGGTGTCCCAGGGCTCAGAATGTACTGGATGGCGGTGTCCCAGGGCTCAGAATGTACTGGATGGCGGTGTCCCAGAATGTACTGGATGGCGGTGTCCCTGGGCTCAGAATGTACTGGATGGCGGTGTCAGGGCTCAGAATGTACTGGATGGCGGTGTCCCTGGGCTCAGAATGTACTGGATGGCGGTGTCACAGGGCTCAGAATGTACTGGATGGCGGTGTCCCAGGGCTCAGAATGTACTGGATGGCGGTGTCGGCTCAGAATGTACTGGATGGCGGTGTCCCTGGGCTCAGAATGTACTGGATTGCGGTATCCCAGGGCTCAGAATGTACTGGTTGGCGGGGTCCTAGGGCTCAGAATGTACTGGATGGCGGTGTCCCAGAATGTACTGGATGGCGGTGTCCCTGGGCTCAGAATGTACTGGATGGCGGTGTCAGGGCTCAGAATGTACTGGATGGCGGTGTCCCTGGGCTCAGAATGTACTGGATGGCGGTGTCACAGGGCTCAGAATGTACTGGATGGCGGTGTCCTAGGGCTCAGAATGTACTGGATGGCGGTGTCCTAGGGCTCAGAATGTACTGGATGGCGGTGTCCCAGGGCTCAGGATGTACTGGATGGCGGGGTCCTAGGGCTCAGAATGTACTGGATGGCGGTGTCGGCTCAGAATGTACTGGATGGTGGTGTCCTAGGGCTCAGAATGTACTGGATGGCGGTGTCAGGGCTCAGAATGTACTGGATGGCGGTGTCCCAGGGCTCAGAATGTACTGGATGGCGGTGTCCCAGAATGTACTGGATGGCGGTGTCCCTGGGCTCAGAATGTACTGGATGGCGGTGTCAGGGCTCAGAATGTACTGGATGGCGGTGTCCTAGGGCTCAGAATGTACTGGATGGCGGTGTCAGGGCTCAGAATGTACTGGATGGCGGTGTCAGGGCTCAGAATGTACTGGATGGCGGTGTCCTAGGGCTCAGAATGTACTGGATGGCGGTGTCCCTGGGCTCGGAATGTACTGGATGGCGGTGTCCCAGGGCTCAGAATGTACTGGATGGCGGTGTCCCAGGGCTCAGAATGTACTGGATGGCGGTGTCCCAGGGCTCAGAATGTACTGGATGGCGGTGTCCCAGGGCTCAGAATGTACTGGATGGCGGTGTCCCAGGGCTCAGAATGTACTGGATGGCGGTGTCCCAGGGCTCAGAATGTACTGGATGGCGGTGTCCCAGGGCTCAGAATGTACTGGATGGCGGTGTCCCAGGGCTCAGAATGTACTGGATGGCGGTGTCCCAGGGCTCAGAATGTACTGGATGGCGGTGTCCCAGGGTTTAGGATGTACTGGATGGCGGTGTCCCAGGGCTCAGAATGTACTGATTGGCGGTGTCCCAGGGCTCAGAATGTACTGGATGGCGGTGTCCAGGGGCTCAGAATGTACTGGATGGCGGTGTCCAGGGCTCAGAATGTACTGGATGGCGGTGTCAGGGCTCAGAATGTACTGGATGGCGGTGTCCAGGGCTCAGAATGTACTGGATGGCGGTGTCCAGGGGCTCAGAATGTACTGGATGGCGGTGTCCCAGGGCTCAGGATGTACTGGATGGCGGGGTCCTAGGGCTCAGAATGTACTGGATGGCGGTGTCGGCTCAGAATGTACTGGATGGTGGTGTCCTAGGGCTCAGAATGTACTGGATGGCGGTGTCAGGGCTCAGAATGTACTGGATGGCGGTGTCCCAGGGCTCAGAATGTACTGGATGGCGGTGTCCCAGAATGTACTGGATGGCGGTGTCCCTGGGCTCAGAATGTACTGGATGGCGGTGTCAGGGCTCAGAATGTACTGGATGGCGGTGTCCTAGGGCTCAGAATGTACTGGATGGCGGTGTCAGGGCTCAGAATGTACTGGATGGCGGTGTCAGGGCTCAGAATGTACTGGATGGCGGTGTCCTAGGGCTCGGAATGTACTGGATGGCGGTGTCCCTGGGCTCGGAATGTACTGGATGGCGGTGTCCCAGGGCTCAGGATGTACTGGATGGCGGTGTCCCAGGGCTCAGAATGTACTGGATGGCGGTGTCCCAGGGCTCAGAATGTACTGGATGGCGGTGTCCCAGGGCTCAGAATGTACTGGATGGCGGTGTCCCAGGGCTCAGAATGTACTGGATGGTGGTGTCCCAGGGCTCAGAATGTACTGGATGGCGGTGTCCCAGGGCTCAGAATGTACTGGATGGCGGTGTCCCAGGGTTTAGGATGTACTGGATGGCGGTGTCCCAGGGCTCAGAATGTACTGATTGGCGGTGTCCCGGGGCTCAGAATGTACTGGATGGCGGTGTCCAGGGGCTCAGAATGTACTGGATGGCGGTGTCCAGGGCTCAGAATGTACTGGATGGCGGTGTCAGGGCTCAGAATGTACTGGATGGCGGTGTCCAGGGCTCAGAATGTACTGGATGGCGGTGTCCAGGGGCTCAGAATGTACTGGATGGCGGTGTCCCAGGGCTCAGAATGTACTGGATGGCGGTGTCCCAGGGCTCAGAATGTACTGGATGGCGGTGTCGGCTCAGAATGTACTGGATGGAGGTGTCCTAGGGCTCAGAATGTACTGGATGGCGGTGTCCCAGGGCTCAGAATGTACTGGATGGCGGTGTCCTAGGGCTCAGGATGTACTGGATGGCGGTGTCCCAGGGCTCAGAATGTACTGGATGGCGGTGTCCCAGGGCTCAGAATGTACTGGATGGCGGTGTCCCAGGGCTCAGAATGTACTGGATGGCGGTGTCCCAGGGTTTAGGATGTACTGGATGGCGGTGTCCCAGGGCTCAGAATGTACTGATTGGCGGTGTCCCAGGGCTCAGAATGTACTGGATGGCGGTGTCCAGGGGCTCAGAATGTACTGGATGGCGGTGTCCAGGGCTCAGAATGTACTGGATGGCGGTGTCAGGGCTCAGAATGTACTGGATGGCGGTGTCCAGGGCTCAGAATGTACTGGATGGCGGTGTCCAGGGGCTCAGAATGTACTGGATGGCGGTGTCCCAGGGCTCAGGATGTACTGGATGGCGGGGTCCTAGGGCTCAGAATGTACTGGATGGCGGTGTCGGCTCAGAATGTACTGGATGGTGGTGTCCTAGGGCTCAGAATGTACTGGATGGCGGTGTCAGGGCTCAGAATGTACTGGATGGCGGTGTCCCAGGGCTCAGAATGTACTGGATGGCGGTGTCCCAGAATGTACTGGATGGCGGTGTCCCTGGGCTCAGAATGTACTGGATGGCGGTGTCAGGGCTCAGAATGTACTGGATGGCGGTGTCCTAGGGCTCAGAATGTACTGGATGGCGGTGTCAGGGCTCAGAATGTACTGGATGGCGGTGTCAGGGCTCAGAATGTACTGGATGGCGGTGTCCTAGGGCTGTGTCCTAGGGCTCAGAATGTACTGGATGGCGGTGTCAGGGCTCAGAATGTACTGGATGGCGGTGTCAGGGCTCAGAATGTACTGGATGGCGGTGTCCTAGGGCTCGGAATGTACTGGATGGCGGTGTCCCTGGGCTCGGAATGTACTGGATGGCGGTGTCCCAGGGCTCAGGATGTACTGGATGGCGGTGTCCCAGGGCTCAGAATGTACTGGATGGCGGTGTCCCAGGGCTCAGAATGTACTGGATGGCGGTGTCCCAGGGCTCAGAATGTACTGGATGGCGGTGTCCCAGGGCTCAGAATGTACTGGATGGCGGTGTCCCAGGGCTCAGAATGTACTGGATGGCGGTGTCCCAGGGCTCAGAATGTACTGGATGGCGGTGTCCCAGGGTTTAGGATGTACTGGATGGCGGTGTCCCAGGGCTCAGAATGTACTGATTGGCGGTGTCCCGGGGCTCAGAATGTACTGGATGGCGGTGTCCAGGGGCTCAGAATGTACTGGATGGCGGTGTCCAGGGCTCAGAATGTACTGGATGGCGGTGTCAGGGCTCAGAATGTACTGGATGGCGGTGTCCAGGGCTCAGAATGTACTGGATGGCGGTGTCCAGGGGCTCAGAATGTACTGGATGGCGGTGTCCCAGGGCTCAGAATGTACTGGATGGCGGTGTCCCAGGGCTCAGAATGTACTGGATGGCGGTGTCGGCTCAGAATGTACTGGATGGAGGTGTCCTAGGGCTCAGAATGTACTGGATGGCGGTGTCCCAGGGCTCAGAATGTACTGGATGGCGGTGTCCTAGGGCTCAGGATGTACTGGATGGCGGTGTCCCAGGGCTCAGAATGTACTGGATGGCGGTGTCCCAGGGCTCAGAATGTACTGGATGGCGGTGTCCCAGGGCTCAGAATGTACTGGATGGCGGTGTCCCAGGGCTCAGGATGTACTGGATGGCGGTGTCCCAGGGCTCAGAATGTACTGATTGGCGGTGTCCCAGGGCTCAGAATGTACTGGATGGCGGTGTCCCAGGGCTCAGAATGTACTGGATGGGGGTGTCCCAGGGCTCAGAATGTACTGGATGGCGGAGTCCCAGGGCTCAGAATGTACTGGATGGCGGTGTCCCAGGGCTCGGGATGTACTGGATGGCGGTGTCCTAGGGCTCAGAATGTACTGGATGGCGGTGTCCCAGGGCTCAGGATGTACTGGATGGCGGTGTCCCTGGGCTCAGAATGTATTGGATGGCGGTGTCCCAGGGCTCGGGATGTACTGGATGGCGGTGTCCCTGGGCTCAGAATGTATTGGATTGCGGTGTCCCAGGGCTCAGAATGTACTGGATGGCGGTGTCCCTGGGCTCAGAATGTACTGGATGGCGGTGTCCCAGGGCTCAGAATGTACTGGATGGCGGTGTCCCAGGGCTCAGAATGTACTGGATGGTGGTGTCCCAGGGCTCAGGATGTACTGGATTGCGGTGTCCCTGGGCTCAGAATGTACTGGATGGTGGGTCCTAGGGCTCAGAATGTACTGGATGGCGGTGTCCCAGTGCTCAGGATGTACTGGATGGCGGTGTCCTAGTGCTCAGAATGTACTGGATTGCGGTGTCCCAGGGCTCAGAATGTACTGGATGGCGGTGTCCCAGGGCTCAGAATGTACTGGATGGCGGTGTCCCAGAATGTACTGGATGGCGGTGTCCCTGGGCTCAGAATGTACTGGATGGCGGTGTCAGGGCTCAGAATGTACTGGATGGCGGTGTCCTAGGGCTCAGAATGTACTGGATGGCGGTGTCAGGGCTCAGAATGTACTGGATGGCGGTGTCCCAGGGCTCAGAATGTACTGGATGGCGGTGTCCCAGAATGTACTGGATGGCGGTGTCCCTGGGCTCAGAATGTACTGGATGGCGGTGTCCCAGGGCTCAGAATTTACTGGATGGCGGTGTCCCTGGGCTCAGAATGTACTGGATGGCGGTGTCCCAGGGCTCAGAATGTACTGGATGGCGGTGTCCTAGGGCTCAGAATGTACTGGATGGTGGTGTCCTAGGGCTCAGAATGTACTGGATGGCGCAGTGTCCCAGGGCTCAGAATGTACTGGATGGCGGTGTCCTAGGACTCAGAATGTACTGGATGGCGGTGTCAGGGCTCAGAATGTACTGGATGGCGGTGTCCCAGGGCTCAGAATGTACTGGATGGCGGTGTCCCAGGGCTCAGAATGTACTGGATGGCGGTGTCCTAGGGCTCGGAATGTACTGGATGGCGGTGTCCCAGGGCTCAGAATGTACTGGATGGCGGTGTCCTAGGGCTCAGAATGTACTGGATGGCGGTGTCCCTGGGCTCAGAATGTACTGGATGGCGGTGTCCTAGGGCTCAGAATGTACTGGATGGCGGTGTCCCAGGGCTCAGAATGTACTGGATTGCGGTGCCCTAGGGCTCAGAATGTACTGGATGGCGGTGTCCCAGGGCTCAGAATGTACTGGATGGCGGTGTCCCAGGGCTCAGAATGTACTGGATGGCGGTGTCCCAGTGCTCAGAATGTACTGGATGGCGGTGTCCCAGTGCTCAGAATGTACTGGATGGCGGTGTCCCAGTGCTCAGGATGTACTGGATGGCGGTGTCCTAGTGCTCAGAATGTACTGGATTGCGGTGTCCCAGGGCTCAGAATGTACTGGATGGCGGGGTCCTAGGGCTCAGAATGTACTGGATGGCGGTGTCCCAGAATGTACTGGATGGCGGTGTCCCTGGGCTCAGAATGTACTGGATGGTGGTGTCACAGGGGTCAGAATGTACTGGATGGCGGTGTCAGGGCTCAGAATGTACTGGATGGTGGTGTCCCTGGGCTCAGAATGTACTGGATGGCGGTGTTACAGGGCTCAGAATGTACTGGATGGCGGTGTCCTAGGGCTCAGAATGTACTGGATGGCGGTGTCGGCTCAGAATGTACTGGATGGCGGTGTCTCAGGGCTCAGAATGTACTGGATTGCGGTGTCCTAGGGCTCAGAATGTACTGGATGGCGGTGTCCCAGGGCTCAGAATGTACTGGATGGCGGTGTCGGCTCAGAATGTACTGGATGGCGGTGTCCCTGGGCTCAGAATGTACTGGATGGCGGTGTCCTAGGGCTCAGAATGTACTGGATGGCGGTGTCCCAGGGCTCAGAATGTACTGGATTGCGGTGCCGTAGGGCTCAGAATGTACTGGATGGCGGTGTCCCAGGGCTCAGAATGTACTGGATGGCGGTGTCCCAGTGCTCAGAATGTACTGGATGGCGGTGTCCCAGTACTCAGGATGTACTGGATGGCGGTGTCCTAGTGCTCAGAATGTACTGGATTGCGGTGTCCCAGGGCTCAGAATGTACTGGATGGCGGGGTCCTAGGGCTCAGAATGTACTGGATGGCGGTGTCCCAGAATGTACTGGATGGCGGTGTCCCTGGGCTCAGAATGTACTGGATGGCGGTGTCAGGGCTCAGAATGTACTGGATGGCGGTGTCCCAGGGCTCAGAATGTACTGGATGGCGGTGTCCCAGAATGTACTGGATGGCGGTGTCAGGGCTCAGAATGTACTGGATGGCGGTGTCCCAGGGCTCAGAATGTACTGGATGGCGGTGTCCCAGGGCTCAGAATGTACTGGATGGCGGTGTCCCAGAATGTACTGGATGGCGGTGTCCCTGGGCTCAGAATGTACTGGATGGCGGTGTCAGGGCTCAGAATGTACTGGATGGCGGTGTCCCTGGGCTCAGAATGTACTGGATGGCGGTGTCACAGGGCTCAGAATGTACTGGATGGCGGTGTCGGCTCAGAATGTACTGGATGGCGGTGTCGGCTCAGAATGTACTGGATGGCGGTGTCCCTGGGCTCAGAATGTACTGGATTGCGGTGTCCCAGGGCTCAGAATGTACTGGATGGCGGGGTCCTAGGGCTCAGAATGTACTGGATGGCGGTGTCCCAGAATGTACTGGATGGCGTTGTCCCTGGGCTCAGAATGTACTGGATGGCGGTGTCAGGGCTTAGAATGTACTGGATGGCGGTGTCCCTGGGCTCAGAATGTACTGGATGGCGGTGTCACAGGGCTCAGAATGTACTGGATGGCGGTGTCCTAGGGCTCAGAATGTACTGGATGGCGGTGTCGGCTCAGAATGTACTGGATGGCGGTGTCCCAGGGCTCAGGATGTACTGGATGGCGGGGTCCTAGGGCTCAGAATGTACTGGATGGCGGTGTCGGCTCAGAATGTACTGGATGGTGGTGTCCCAGGGCTCAGAATGTACTGGATGGCGGTGTCAGGGCTCAGAATGTACTGGATGGCGGTGTCCCAGGGCTCAGAATGTACTGGATGGCGGTGTCCCAGAATGTACTGGATGGCGGTGTCCCTGGGCTCAGAATGTACTGGATGGCGGTGTCAGGGCTCAGAATGTACTGGATGGCGGTGTCCTAGGGCTCAGAATGTACTGGATGGCGGTGTCAGGGCTCAGAATGTACTGGATGGCGGTGTCAGGGCTCAGAATGTACTGGATGGCGGTGTCCTAGGGCTCAGAATGTACTGGATGGCGGTGTCCCTGGGCTCAGAATGTACTGGATGGCGGTGTCCCAGGGCTCGGAATGTACTGGATGGCGGTGTCCCAGTGCTCGGAATGTACTGGATGGCGGTGTCCCAGTGCTCAGGATGTACTGGATGGCGGTATCCCAGTGCTCAGGATGTACTGGATGGCGGTATCCCAGTGCTCAGGATGTACTGGATGGCGGTATCCCAGTGCTCAGGATGTACTGGATGGCGGTGTCAGGGCTCGGAATGTACTGGATGGCGGTGTCCCAGTGCTCAGGATGTACTGGATGGCGGTGTCCTAGTGCTCAGAATGTACTGGATTGCGGTGTCCCAGGGCTCAGAATGTACTGGATGGCGGTGTCCCAGGGCTCAGAATGTACTGGATGGCGGTGTCCCAGAATGTACTGGATGGCGGTGTCCCTGGGCTCAGAATGTACTGGATGGCGGTGTCAGGGCTCAGAATGTACTGGATGGCGGTGTCCTAGGGCTCAGAATGTACTGGATGGCGGTGTCAGGGCTCAGAATGTACTGGATGGCGGTGTCCCAGGGCTCAGAATGTACTGGATGGCGGTGTCCCAGAATGTACTGGATGGCGGTGTCCCTGGGCTCAGAATGTACTGGATGGCGGTGTCCCAGGGCTCAGAATGTACTGGATGGCGGTGTCCCTGGGCTCAGAATGTACTGGATGGCGGTGTCCCAGGGCTCAGAATGTACTGGATGGCGGTGTCCTAGGGCTCAGAATGTACTGGATGGTGGTGTCCTAGGGCTCAGAATGTACTGGATGGCGCAGTGTCCCAGGGCTCAGAATGTACTGGATGGCGGTGTCAGGGCTCAGAATGTACTGGATGGCGGTGTCCCAGGGCTCAGAATGTATTGGATTGCGGTGTCCCAGGGCTCAGAATGTACTGGATGGCGGTGTCCCTGGGCTCAGAATGTACTGGATGGCGGTGTCCCAGGGCTCAGAATGTACTGGATGGCGGTGTCCCAGGGCTCAGAATGTACTGGATGGTGGTGTCCCAGGGCTCAGGATGTACTGGATTGCGGTGTCCCTGGGCTCAGAATGTACTGGATGGTGGTGTCAGGGCTCAGAATGTACTGGATGGCGGTGTCCTAGGGCTCAGAATGTACTGGATGGCGGTGTCAGGGCTCAGAATGTACTGGATGGCGGTGTCCCAGGGCTCAGAATGTACTGGATGGCGGTGTCCCAGAATGTACTGGATGGCGGTGTCCCTGGGCTCAGAATGTACTGGATGGCGGTGTCAGGGCTCAGAATGTACTGGATGGCGGTGTCCTAGGGCTCAGAATGTACTGGATGGCGGTGTCAGGGCTCAGAATGTACTGGATGGCGGTGTCCCAGGGCTCAGAATGTACTGGATGGCGGTGTCCCAGAATGTACTGGATGGCGGTGTCCCTGGGCTCAGAATGTACTGGATGGCGGTGTCCCAGGGCTCAGAATTTACTGGATGGCGGTGTCCCTGGGCTCAGAATGTACTGGATGGCGGTGTCCCAGGGCTCAGAATGTACTGGATGGCGGTGTCCTAGGGCTCAGAATGTACTGGATGGTGGTGTCCTAGGGCTCAGAATGTACTGGATGGCGCAGTGTCCCAGGGCTCAGAATGTACTGGATGGCGGTGTCCTAGGACTCAGAATGTACTGGATGGCGGTGTCAGGGCTCAGAATGTGCTGGATGGCGGTGTCCCAGGGCTCAGAATGTACTGGATGGCGGTGTCCCAGGGCTCAGAATGTACTGGATGGCGGTGTCCTAGGGCTCGGAATGTACTGGATGGCAGTGTCCCAAGGCTCAGAATGTACTGGATGGCGGTGTCCTAGGGCTCAGAATGTACTGGATGGCGGTGTCCCTGGGCTCAGAAGGTACTGGATGGCGGTGTCCTAGGGCTCAGAATGTACTGGATGGCGGTGTCCCAGGGCTCAGAATGTACTGGATTGCGGTGCCCTAGGGCTCAGAATGTACTGGATGGCGGTGTCCCAGGGCTCAGAATGTACTGGATGGCGGTGTCCCAGTGCTCAGAATGTACTGGATGGCGGTGTCCCAGTGCTCAGAATGTACTGGATGGCGGTGTCCCAGTGCTCAGGATGTACTGGATGGCGGTGTCCTAGTGCTCAGAATGTACTGGATTGCGGTGTCCCAGGGCTCAGAATGTACTGGATGGCGGGGTCCTAGGGCTCAGAATGTACTGGATGGCGGTGTCCCAGAATGTACTGGATGGCGGTGTCCCTGGGCTCAGAATGTACTGGATGGTGGTGTCACAGGGGTCAGAATGTACTGGATGGCGGTGTCAGGGCTCAGAATGTACTGGATGGCGGTGTCCCTGGGCTCAGAATGTAC
The DNA here is from genome assembly GCF_964261635.1 of Lissotriton helveticus. Lineage (NCBI taxonomy): Eukaryota > Metazoa > Chordata > Amphibia > Caudata > Salamandridae > Lissotriton > Lissotriton helveticus. Next base: position 454,133,852 of record NC_136058.1, on the reverse strand, counting down.
TGGATGGCGGTGTCCCAGTGCTCAGAATGTATTGGATGGCGGTGTCAGGGCTCAGAATGTACTGGATGGCGGTGTCCCTGGGCTCAGAATGTACTGGATGGTGGTGTCACAGGGCTCAGAATGTACTGGATGGCGGTGTCCTAGGGCTCAGAATGTACTGGATGGCGGTGTCGGCTCAGAATGTACTGGATGGCGGTGTCTCAGGGCTCAGAATGTACTGGATTGCGGTGTCCTAGGGCTCAGAATGTACTGGATGGCGGTGTCCCAGGGCTCAGAATGTACTGGATGGCGGTGTCGGCTCAGAATGTACTGGATGGCGGTGTCCCTGGGCTCAGAATGTACTGGATGGCGGTGTCCTAGGGCTCAGAATGTACTGGATGGCGGTGTCCCAGGGCTCAGAATGTACTGGATTGCGGTGCCGTAGGGCTCAGAATGTACTGGATGGCGGTGTCCCAGGGCTCAGAATGTACTGGATGGCGGTGTCCCAGTGCTCAGAATGTACTGGATGGCGGTGTCCCAGTGCTCAGGATGTACTGGATGGCGGTGTCCTAGTGCTCAGAATGTACTGGATTGTGGTGTCCCAGGGCTCAGAATGTACTGGATGGCGGGGTCCTAGGGCTCAGAATGTACTGGATGGCGGTGTCCCAGAATGTACTGGATGGCGGTGTCCCTGGGCTCAGAATGTACTGGATGGCGGTGTCAGGGCTCAGAATGTACTGGATGGCGGTGTCCCAGGGCTCAGAATGTACTGGATGGCGGTGTCCCAGAATGTACTGGATGGCGGTGTCAGGGCTCAGAATGTACTGGATGGCGGTGTCCCAGGGCTCAGAATGTACTGGATGGCGGTGTCCCAGGGCTCAGAATGTACTGGATGGCGGTGTCCCAGAATGTACTGGATGGCGGTGTCCCTGGGCTCAGAATGTACTGGATGGCGGTGTCAGGGCTCAGAATGTACTGGATGGCGGTGTCCCTGGGCTCAGAATGTACTGGATGGCGGTGTCACAGGGCTCAGAATGTACTGGATGGCGGCGTCGGCTCAGAATGTACTGGATGGCGGTGTCGGCTCAGAATGTACTGGATGGCGGTGTCCCTGGGCTCAGAATGTACTGGATTGCGGTGTCCCAGGGCTCAGAATGTACTGGATGGCGGGGTCCTAGGGCTCAGAATGTACTGGATGGCGGTGTCCCAGAATGTACTGGATGGCGGTGTCCCTGGGCTCAGAATGTACTGGATGGCGGTGTCAGGGCTTAGAATGTACTGGATGGCGGTGTCCCTGGGCTCAGAATGTACTGGATGGCGGTGTCACAGGGCTCAGAATGTACTGGATGGCGGTGTCCTAGGGCTCAGAATGTACTGGATGGCGGTGTCGGCTCAGAATGTACTGGATGGCGGTGTCCCAGGGCTCAGGATGTACTGGATGGCGGGGTCCTAGGGCTCAGAATGTACTGGATGGCGGTGTCGGCTCAGAATGTACTGGATGGTGGTGTCCTAGGGCTCAGAATGTACTGGATGGCGGTGTCAGGGCTCAGAATGTACTGGATGGCGGTGTCCCAGGGCTCAGAATGTACTGGATGGCGGTGTCCCAGAATGTACTGGATGGCGGTGTCCCTGGGCTCAGAATGTACTGGATGGCGGTGTCAGGGCTCAGAATGTACTGGATGGCGGTGTCCTAGGGCTCAGAATGTACTGGATGGCGGTGTCAGGGCTCAGAATGTACTGGATGGCGGTGTCAGGGCTCAGAATGTACTGGATGGCGGTGTCCTAGGGCTCAGAATGTACTGGATGGCGGTGTCCCTGGGCTCAGAATGTACTGGATGGCGGTGTCCTAGGGCTCAGAATGTACTGGATGGCGGTGTCCCAGGGCTCGGAATGTACTGGATGGCGGTGTCCCAGTGCTCAGAATGTACTGGATGGCGGTGTCCCAGTGCTCAGGATGTACTGGATGGCGGTATCCCAGTGCTCAGGATGTACTGGATGGCGGTATCCCAGTGCTCAGGATGTACTGGATGGCGGTATCCCAGTGCTCAGGATGTACTGGATGGCGGTGTCAGGGCTCGGAATGTACTGGATGGCGGTGTCCCAGTGCTCAGGATGTACTGGATGGCGGTGTCCTAGTGCTCAGAATGTACTGGATTGCGGTGTCCCAGGGCTCAGAATGTACTGGATGGCGGTGTCCCAGGGCTCAGAATGTACTGGATGGCGGTGTCCCAGAATGTACTGGATGGCGGTGTCCCTGGGCTCAGAATGTACTGGATGGCGGTGTCAGGGCTCAGAATGTACTGGATGGCGGTGTCCTAGGGCTCAGAATGTACTGGATGGCGGTGTCAGGGCTCAGAATGTACTGGATGGCGGTGTCCCAGGGCTCAGAATGTACTGGATGGCGGTGTCCCAGAATGTACTGGATGGCGGTGTCCCTGGGCTCAGAATGTACTGGATGGCGGTGTCCCAGGGCTCAGAATGTACTGGATGGCGGTGTCCCTGGGCTCAGAATGTACTGGATGGCGGTGTCCCAGGGCTCAGAATGTACTGGATGGCGGTGTCCTAGGGCTCAGAATGTACTGGATGGTGGTGTCCTAGGGCTCAGAATGTACTGGATGGCGCAGTGTCCCAGGGCTCAGAATGTACTGGATGGCGGTGTCCTAGGACTCAGAATGTACTGGATGGCGGTGTCAGGGCTCAGAATGTACTGGATGGCGGTGTCCCAGGGCTCAGAATGTACTGGATGGCGGTGTCCCAGGGCTCAGAATGTACTGGATGGCGGGGTCCTAGGGCTCAGAATGTACTGGATGGCGGTGTCCCTGGGCTCAGAATGTACTGGATGGCGGTGTCCTAGGGCTCAGAATGTACTGGATGGCGGTGTCCCAGGGCTCAGAATGTACTGGATTGCGGTGCCCTAGGGCTCAGAATGTACTGGATGGCGGTGTCCCAGGGCTCAGAATGTACTGGATGGCGGTGTCCCAGTGCTCAGAATGTACTGGATGGCGGTGTCCCAGTGCTCAGAATGTACTGGATGGCGGTGTCCCAGTGCTCAGGATGTACTGGATGGCGGTGTCCTAGTGCTCAGAATGTACTGGATTGCGGTGTCCCAGGGCTCAGAATGTACTGGATGGCGGGGTCCTAGGGCTCAGAATGTACTGGATGGCGGTGTCCCAGAATGTACTGGATGGCGGTGTCCCTGGGCTCAGAATGTACTGGATGGTGGTGTCACAGGGCTCAGAATGTACTGGATGGCGGTGTCAGGGCTCAGAATGTACTGGATGGCGGTGTCCCTGGGCTCAGAATGTACTGGATGGCGGTGTCACAGGGCTCAGAATGTACTGGATGGCGGTGTCCTAGGGCTCAGAATGTACTGGATGGCGGTGTCGGCTCAGAATGTACTGGATGGCGGTGTCTCAGGGCTCAGAATGTACTGGATTGCGGTGTCCTAGGGCTCAGAATGTACTGGATGGCGGTGTCCCAGGGCTCAGAATGTACTGGATGGCGGTGTCGGCTCAGAATGTACTGGATGGCGGTGTCCCTGGGCTCAGAATGTACTGGATGGCGGTGTCCTAGGGCTCAGAATGTACTGGATGGCGGTGTCCCAGGGCTCAGAATGTACTGGATTGCGGTGCCCTAGGGCTCAGAATGTACTGGATGGCGGTGTCCCAGGGCTCAGAATGTACTGGATGGCGGTGTCCCAGTGCTCAGAATGTACTGGATGGCGGTGTCCCAGTGCTCAGAATGTACTGAATGGCGGTGTCCCAGTGCTCAGGATGTACTGGATGGCGGGGTCCTAGGGCTCAGAATGTACTGGATGGCGGTGTCCCAGAATGTACTGGATGGCGGTGTCCCTGGGCTCAGAATGTACTGGATGGCGGTGTCAGGGCTCAGAATGTACTGGATGGCGGTGTCCCTGGGCTCAGAATGTACTGGATGGCGGTGTCACAGGGCTCAGAATGTACTGGATGGCGGTGTCCTAGGGCTCAGAATGTACTGGATGGCGGTGTCGGCTCAGAATGTACTGGATGGCGGTGTCCCAGGGCTCAGGATGTACTGGATGGCGGGGTCCTAGGGCTCAGAATGTACTGGATGGCGGTGTCGGCTCAGAATGTACTGGATGGCGGTGTCAGGGCTCAGAATGTACTGGATGGCGGTGTCCCAGGGCTCAGAATGTACTGGATGGCGGTGTCCCAGAATGTACTGGATGGCGGTGTCCCTGGGCTCAGAATGTACTGGATGGCGGTGTCAGGGCTCAGAATGTACTGGATGGCGGTGTCCTAGGGCTCAGAATGTACTGGATGGCGGTGTCAGGGCTCAGAATGTACTGGATGGCGGTGTCCTAGGGCTCAGAATGTACTGGATGGCGGTGTCCCTGGGCTCAGAATGTACTGGATGGCGGAGTCCTAGGGCTCAGAATGTACTGGATGGCGGTGTCCCAGGGCTCAGAATGTACTGGATTGCGGTGCCCTAGGGCTCAGAATGTACTGGATGGCGGTGTCCCAGGGCTCAGAATGTACTGGATGGCGCAGTGTCCCAGGGCTCAGAATGTACTGGATGGCGGTATCCCAGTGCTCAGGATGTACTGGATGGCGGTATCCCAGTGCTCAGGATGTACTGGATGGCGGTATCCCAGTGCACAGGATGTACTGGATGGCGGTGTCAGGGCTCAGAATGTACTGGATGGTGGTGTCCCTGGGCTCAGAATGTACTGGATGGCGGTGTCCCAGGGCTCAGAATGTACTGGATGGCGGTGTCCCAGGGCTCAGAATGTACTGGATGGCGGTGTCCAGGGCTCAGAATGTACTGGATGGCGGTGTCCCAGGGCTCAGAATGTACTGGATGGCGGTGTCCCAGGGGCTCAGAATGTACTGGATGGCGGTGTCCCAGGGGCTCAGAATGTACTGGATGGCGGTGCCCTAGGGCTCGGAATGTACTGGATGGCGGTGTCCCAGGGCTCAGGATGTACTGGATGGCGGTGTCCCAGGGCTCAGGATGTACTGGATGGCGGTGTCCCAGGGCTCAGAATGTACTGGATGGCGGTGTCCCAGTGCTCAGGATGTACTGGATGGCGGTGTCCCAGTGCTCAGGATGTACTGGATGGCGGGGTCCCTGGGCTCAGAATGTATTGGATGGCGGTGTCCCAGGGCTCAGAATGTACTGGATGGCGGAGTCCCTGGGCTCAGAATGTACTGGATGGCGGTGTCAGGGCTCAGAATGTACTGGATGGCGGAGTCCCTGGGCTCAGAATGTACTGGATGGCGGTGTCCCTGGGCTCAGAATGTATTGGATGGCGGTGTCCCAGGGCTCAGAATGTACTGGATGGCGGAGTCCCTGGGCTCAGAATGTACTGGATGGCGGTGTCCCAGGGCTCAGAATGTACTGGATGGCGGTGTCCCAGGGCTCAGAATGTACTGGATGGCGGTGTCCCAGGGCTCGGGATGTACTGGATGGCGGTGTCCCTGGGCTCAGAATGTATTGGATGGCGGTGTCCCAGGGCTCAGAATGTACTGGATGGCGGAGTCCCTGGGCTCAGAATGTACTGGATGGCGGTGTCAGGGCTCAGAATGTACTGGATGGCGGAGTCCCTGGGCTCAGAATGTACTGGATGGCGGTGTCCCTGGGCTCAGAATGTACTGGATGGCGGTGTCAGGGCTCAGAATGTACTGGATGGCGGTGTCAGGGCTCAGAATGTACTGGATGGCGGTGTCAGGGCTCAGAATGTACTGGATGGCGGTGTCCCAGGGCTCAGAATGTATTGGATGGCGGTGTCCCTGGGCTCAGAATGTACTGGATGGCGGTGTCCCAGGGCTCAGAATGTATTGGATGGCGGTGTCCCAGGGCTCCGAATGTACTGGATGGCGGTGTCCCAGGGCTCCGAATGTACTGGATGGCGGTGTCCCAGGGCTCCGAATGTACTGGATGGCGGTGTCCCAGGGCTCAGAATGTATTGGATGGCGGTGTCCCAGGGCTCCGAATGTACTGGATGGCGGTGTCCCAGGGCTCAGAATGTACTGGATGGCGGTGTCCCAGGGCTCAGAATGTACTGGATGGAGGTGTCCTAGGGCTCAGAATGTACTGGATGGCGGTGTCAGGGCTCAGAATGTACTGGATGGCGGTGTCCCAGGGCTCAGGATGTACTGGATGGCGGTGTCCCAGGGCTCAGAATGTACTGGATGGCGGTGTCCCAGGGCTCAGAATGTATTGGATGGCGGTGTCCCTGGGCTCAGAATGTACTGGATGGCGGTGTCCCAGGGCTCAGAATGTACTGGATGGCGGTGTCCCAGGGCTCAGAATGTACTGGATGGCGGTGTCCCAGGGCTCAGAATGTACTGGATGGCGGTGTCCCAGGGCTCAGAATGTATTGGATGGCGGTGTCCCTGGGCTCAGAATGTACTGGATGGCGGTGTCCCAGGGCTCAGAATGTATTGGATGGCGGTGTCCCAGGGCTCCGAATGTACTGGATGGCGGTGTCAGGGCTCAGAATGTACTGGATGGCGGTGTCCCAGGGCTCAGAATGTACTGGATGGCGGTGTCCTAGGGCTCAGAATGTACTGGATGGCGGTGTCAGGGCTCAGAATGTATTGGATGGCGGTGTCCCAGTGCTCAGGATGTACTGGATGGCGGTGTCCCAGTGCTCAGGATGTACTGGATGACGGTGTCCCAGGGCTCAGGATGTACTGGATGGCGGTGTCCCTGGGCTCAGAATGTATTGGATGGCGCAGTGTCCTAGGGTTTAGGATGTACTGGATGGCGGTGTCCCAGGGCTCAGGATGTACTGGATGGCGGTGTCCCAGGGCTCAGAATGTACTGGATGGCGGTGCCGGCTCAGGATGTACTGGATAGCGGTGTCTCAGGGCTCAGAATGTACTGGATGGCGGTGACGCAGGGCTCGGGATGTACTGGATGGCGGTGTCCTAGGGCACAGAATGTACTGGATGGCGGTGTCAGGGCTCAGGATGTACTGGATGGCGGTGTCCCAGGGCTCAGAATGTACTGGATGGCGGTGTCCCAGGGCTCAGAATGTATTGGATGGCGGTGTCCCAGGGCTCGGGATGTACTGGATGGCGGTGTCCCTGGGCTCAGAATGTATTGGATGGCGGTGTCCCAGGGCTCAGAATGTACTGGATGGCGGTGTCCCAGGGCTCAGAATGTACTGGATGGCGGTGTCCCAGGGCTCAGAATGTACTGGATGGAGGTGTCCCAGGGCTCAGAATGTACTGGATGGCGGTGTCAGGGCTCAGAATGTACTGGATGGCGGAGTGCCTGGGCTCAGAATGTACTGGATGGCGGTGTCCCTGGGCTCAGAATGTACTGGATGGCGGTGTCCCAGGGCTCAGAATGTACTGGATGGCGGTGTCCCAGGGCTCAGAATGTATTGGATGGCGGTGTCCCTGGGCTCAGAATGTACTGGATGGCGGTGTCCCAGGGCTCAGAATGTATTGGATGGCGGTGTCCCAGGGCTCCGAATGTACTGGATGGCGGTGTCCCAGGGCTCCGAATGTACTGGATGGCGGTGTCCCAGGGCTCCGAATGTACTGGATGGCGGTGTCCCAGGGCTCAGAATGTACTGGATGGCGGTGTCCCAGGGCTCAGAATGTACTGGATGGCGGTGTCCCAGGGGCTCAGAATGTACTGGATGGCGGTGTCCCAGGGGCTCAGAATGTACTGGATGGCGGTGCCCTAGGGCTCGGAATGTACTGGATGGCGGTGTCCCAGGGCTCAGGATGTACTGGATGGCGGTGTCCCAGGGCTCAGGATGTACTGGATGGCGGTGTCCCAGGGCTCAGAATGTACTGGATGGCGGTGTCCCAGTGCTCAGGATGTACTGGATGGCGGTGTCCCAGTGCTCAGGATGTACTGGATGGCGGGGTCCCTGGGCTCAGAATGTATTGGATGGCGGTGTCCCAGGGCTCAGAATGTACTGGATGGCGGAGTCCCTGGGCTCAGAATGTACTGGATGGCGGTGTCAGGGCTCAGAATGTACTGGATGGCGGAGTCCCTGGGCTCAGAATGTACTGGATGGCGGTGTCCCTGGGCTCAGAATGTATTGGATGGCGGTGTCCCAGGGCTCAGAATGTACTGGATGGCGGAGTCCCTGGGCTCAGAATGTACTGGATGGCGGTGTCCCAGGGCTCAGAATGTACTGGATGGCGGTGTCCCAGGGCTCAGAATGTACTGGATGGCGGTGTCCCAGGGCTCGGGATGTACTGGATGGCGGTGTCCCTGGGCTCAGAATGTATTGGATGGCGGTGTCCCAGGGCTCAGAATGTACTGGATGGCGGTGTCCCAGGGCTCAGGATGTACTGGATGGCGGAGTCCCTGGGCTCAGAATGTACTGGATGGCGGTGTCCCTGGGCTCAGAATGTACTGGATGGCGGTGTCAGGGCTCAGAATGTACTGGATGGCGGTGTCAGGGCTCAGAATGTACTGGATGGCGGTGTCAGGGCTCAGAATGTACTGGATGGCGGTGTCCCAGGGCTCAGAATGTATTGGATGGCGGTGTCCCTGGGCTCAGAATGTACTGGATGGCGGTGTCCCAGGGCTCAGAATGTATTGGATGGCGGTGTCCCAGGGCTCCGAATGTACTGGATGGCGGTGTCCCTGGGCTCCGAATGTACTGGATGGCGGTGTCCCAGGGCTCCGAATGTACTGGATGGCGGTGTCCCAGGGCTCAGAATGTATTGGATGGCGGTGTCCCAGGGCTCCGAATGTACTGGATGGCGGTGTCCCAGGGCTCAGAATGTACTGGATGGCGGTGTCCCAGGGCTCAGAATGTACTGGATGGAGGTGTCCTAGGGCTCAGAATGTACTGGATGGCGGTGTCAGGGCTCAGAATGTACTGGATGGCGGTGTCCCAGGGCTCAGGATGTACTGGATGGCGGTGTCCCAGGGCTCAGAATGTACTGGATGGCGGTGTCCCAGGGCTCAGAATGTATTGGATGGCGGTGTCCCTGGGCTCAGAATGTACTGGATGGCGGTGTCCCAGGGCTCAGAATGTACTGGATGGCGGTGTCCCAGGGCTCAGAATGTACTGGATGGCGGTGTCCCAGGGCTCAGAATGTATTGGATGGCGGTGTCCCAGGGCTCCGAATGTACTGGATGGCGGTGTCAGGGCTCAGAATGTACTGGATGGCGGTGTCCCAGGGCTCAGAATGTACTGGATGGCGGTGTCCTAGGGCTCAGAATGTACTGGATGGCGGTGTCAGGGCTCAGAATGTATTGGATGGCGGTGTCCCAGTGCTCAGGATGTACTGGATGGCGGTGTCCCAGTGCTCAGGATGTACTGGATGACGGTGTCCCAGGGCTCAGGATGTACTGGATGGCGGTGTCCCTGGGCTCAGAATGTATTGGATGGCGCAGTGTCCTAGGGTTTAGGATGTACTGGATGGCGGTGTCCCAGGGCTCAGGATGTACTGGATGGCGGTGTCCCAGGGCTCAGAATGTACTGGATGGCGGTGCCGGCTCAGGATGTACTGGATAGCGGTGTCTCAGGGCTCAGAATGTACTGGATGGCGGTGACGCAGGGCTCGGGATGTACTGGATGGCGGTGTCCTAGGGCACAGAATGTACTGGATGGCGGTGTCAGGGCTCAGGATGTACTGGATGGCGGTGTCCCAGGGCTCAGAATGTACTGGATGGCGGTGTCCCAGGGCTCAGAATGTATTGGATGGCGGTGTCCCAGGGCTCGGGATGTACTGGATGGCGGTGTCCCTGGGCTCAGAATGTATTGGATGGCGGTGTCCCAGGGCTCAGAATGTACTGGATGGCGGTGTCCCAGGGCTCAGAATGTACTGGATGGCGGTGTCCCAGGGCTCAGAATGTACTGGATGGAGGTGTCCCAGGGCTCAGAATGTACTGGATGGCGGTGTCAGGGCTCAGAATGTACTGGATGGCGGAGTCCCTGGGCTCAGAATGTACTGGATGGCGGTGTCCCTGGGCTCAGAATGTACTGGATGGCGGTGTCCCAGGGCTCAGAATGTACTGGATGGCGGTGTCCCAGGGCTCAGAATGTATTGGATGGCGGTGTCCCTGGGCTCAGAATGTACTGGATGGCGGTGTCCCAGGGCTCAGAATGTATTGGATGGCGGTGTCCCAGGGCTCCGAATATACTGGATGGCGGTGTCCCAGGGCTCCGAATGTACTGGATGGCGGTGTCCCAGGGCTCCGAATGTACTGGATGGCGGTGTCCCAGGGCTCAGAATGTACTGGATGGCGGTGTCCCAGGGCTCCGAATGTACTGGATGGCGGTGTCCCAGGGCTCAGAATGTATTGGATGGCGGTGTCCCTGGGCTCAGAATGTACTGGATGGCGGTGTCCCAGGGCTCAGAATGTATTGGATGGCGGTGTCCCAGGGCTCAGAATGTACTGGATGGCGGTGTCCCAGGGCTCAGAATGTACTGGATGGCGGAGTCCCTGGGCTCAGAATGTACTGGATGGCGGAGTCCCTGGGCTCAGAATGTACTGGATGGCGGTGTCAGGGCTCAGAATGTACTGGATGGCGGAGTCCCTGGGCTCAGAATGTCGTGTATTTCTATAGGTTCTGAATCAGTCCCCCTATTCCTGACCCTATTCTGGTTAAACTAACTATCAAGTTAACTAACAGTCAGCCCATGAGGCAAGAAAACCCCCATGATGCAGATACCGTTATCTGACGCAGTCACACTACGGCACAGGAACGTGTTATCTGATTAGGTCATAACGCTTGAGATCTAATTAGACAAGCGACATTCCTCCAGCCCCTGATAAGGCATACGACGTTCTCATAACAAATCAAACCTATGACAACCTGGAAAATCCGTGCGGCCATTGTTTTGATTTCACAGAGAACTTTAGTAAAGAATGTGCTAACGAGCAAGTCGTATGACATCTTTATTGACGTACCTATGTCCATCCTTACGTCAATCTCGGCACCTTTAAGGTATAAATATTGCCGACCTTGCCCTATGCAAACACACGCGTGGTGACAAGACGGAGCAGCCATACTTGCCGAAGCCGAGAGCAGAAGCAGACCCCGCTGGCAGCAGCCCCGCCTTCCTGACGCGCTGAGAGACGCGCTGCTATCTCAAGCCGAGAGACCCAGCACCGGCGCTTTCGGGCAGCCCTCGCAGGCAGCCTGGAATATCGAGAGCAGAGAAAGAGATACCATTCCTCATTCATCCTAACTTCCAGGTACAGAACTGAATAACCCCTCACAGAGAATTCTTTAGTTATTCACTTGGCAAAAACAAACTTAACTTAAACTGTAACTTTCTATTCCCGCCCACGCATTAGACTTAGGTCAGGTACACGGGGTAGGCGTATTTAGAAACACCAGTTGAGTACGTTTAGTCAAATGTATATGTGTATGTAAATATATTTTAATCATTTTAAACATCATATGGCTCAGAAACCATATCAATGTTTTTACAGTATTATTTTATACTATTGCTTCTAATGTATGCACTTTACTTAACTATAAGTATTGCAATAATATCGATCCATTTCTCTTGTACGAGAAAAGAGACTGATCAATAAATAACATCTTTTATTGAACACGCCCGTCTCTTCCTTTTCTCTACATTCTGATGAGACTAAGAATGCACGTACTGACTGAGTAAAATAATTGCCTTGTGCTCACACGACTCTCGAGATTGACTCTTGATTAGGGGAGAGCAAAGTTGTCATGTTCTATGGTTGTCAGAAACTAAATCCCTTCTTGTCTAATCAGGGGAGTTAATCCTTCCTTGAACATTCGAGAAAGTTTCTAGCGAACTCTGAGCTTAGCTGGCAAACCCAAAAATTAAGTCTAGCATCGACAGTAGTAGACCTAGTTAACGTCTGGCCTAGGCCTTTACTGCTGTAGGTACTATTCCAATGCGCAGAGCCTATTGGGAAGATAGGAACTACACTACATGGCGCCCAACGCGTTTGGAAAGGGCGATAAAACTAACGTAAGACATTTATAGTAACTCAGTCGTGCTTTCTCACTCAGACCCCTTTTCCCGAATACTCCAAAGACGTCTGGAGTGGGTGAAAGGTTATATCCTCCAAAACCTCGCAGGAGGGAACTCCTATGTATGGTTCTTGGTCAAGTCAACGTTGAAGGATAAAACAGTTCCAAAATATTGTGCATCTAATCTCTGTTTCCATAAAGAAACCTGATCTGCAAATAAATATAATACCATTCTGTCAGTAAAATGGACAGCGATGAAGAAAGAGAGGCTACTAGATTAGCAGCTGAAATGGCAGCAGCTGATACTACAGCACTCGAGGCAGACCCGGATATAATACTCATCCAGGTCGCCAAAAGGAGATCTATAACCTTAAAACTTATAGAAAATGGACTGACACCTAGAGGTGGCACAGTCATATTCGTAATTGAGGCACACGAATATCGGCAGACAGAGGTATACTATTCATGGATACATTATCCGGCAGCAAATGCTGTAACAAAGTACTTCCACTATTACAAAGTAGAGGAACCTCCTGAAACGTACACTCCTTTCGAGGAGGTGGAAGTACCACTCAAATTCCAAGAGCATTTGCTCTTATTTGATGGCGCCCTAAAACATAACAATCACATTACAAGGCTCGGTCCTTTAGGAAGACCAGGAGCAACGTGGCCGGTCTTAGCCGGATACACACCACATCCAGACATCGAAAGAATGCCTGCAGCAGAGCTGTTAATACAGCTAAAACAACTACTAAAAATTCATAGACAATTAGTTCAGTATGTAATGCGGACTTCAACAATTCAGCCAGCGATTAAACTTCCACAGCTGACCCCTCACCAGGGGAACACAAATAAAATTACACCACAGAACATCCAATCCTGCCTAGGTAAAGTTCCAGCTAAACGGGAACAAATACCATTCTGGTTGGCACAGAAAATTACCCAAATAGAGGCGGTGTTTCCTGACACCACCCCATTAGAAAAACACAGGATTCTGACTATATGTCTCCCAATGGGAATCGCACCACACATTGAGGACTGTGACACTTGGGGTACAGTCTTTGCTTCCATCTACACAAAAACGCACGGTGTCCCATCCATTTCGGTGATACCAGATGTGCTAAAACAAATTCAAGATGAATACGGTCCAGAACCTGCTTTAACTCTTGGTATGAAATTACTAAAAGACTTCAAACAGGTTTCGGCTATATTACTAGCCAACATAAAAGGTGAAGCAGCAAACGTGGCGATCCGCCAGAGGTTAAAAGAGACAGATATAGCAGACCAACCAGCTGAAATTGCCAGAATCATAGAAAAATCCTATGAAGAACTAGGCAGAGATAGTCTAGGTGGAATACCAGTAAAACCGCAACTGACTACAAGTCCAGAAAAAATATTTTTTAATAATAATAATTCACCAAAAAAGAACTGGGATGGAAACAAACAATCCAATCCTAAAGAAAAGAAATTCCAGTCCAGAGGAAGGTCTCCTAGGCGAAGAGAGAAATCTCCAAACCAAAGACAGAGGTCACCGCAGAGTGACCCCTCTGGGAATAGATATAACCTTAGAAATAGGGATAATATTAAAAAACCTGATAGATATCAAGACATTGATACACGTCCCTCTCAATCTTTTCAGAATTCCTCGCAGAAATCGGAAAGAAGAGGACGATCAGAAGAGCACGCCAAGTCCAAAGACAAGGAACCTGCTCAGCAAAAAAAGAAATTACAATTTCCAAAAAAGAAGGTAGCCAGTATCAAGGTAGTTAACAATGCCGAGAATACTGAGGACACAACTGAAAAACGGAGAGTGGGCTCAGACAATGCTAGACAGCGCAGCAGAAGTGAGCATAGCTCGCAAAGTCCTTATGAATCATCTGGAGACAGTGGACACGAATGAATACCTTCAAGTGGAAACTGCAGACACCAGAGTTAGCAAGCCCCACAAGATATACGAGATAACATTACGTATAGAGGGAGATAAGACTAGGAAAATAAGGGGACTATTTTGGGATAACCTCTCAAAGGGTTATGACATCCTTCTAGCTGAAAAAGACTGGCCACCAGAGTTTGTCAGGGAGTGCCCTCATGGCGAAGAAGTAATTATGCCTGCCTTCTCGAATCATATCCCGATTCATAAAAAATATACACTTGCTAGAAAGTGGGCAGTGGCCTTAGCACCTGCTTTATATAAAAATCATGTAGGATGGGATGAGGATTCTCCTCCTCACAAAATCCAGTTAAAATCACAACCTACTGCACAAAGGCAGTACCCAATTAAGCAAGAAGCTAAAAAACAAGTAAATGAAATACTAGAACAGCTGAATCAGCCTTTGAGGCATTAACAACACCGTGTAATTTACCATCAACAACATTGGATCCGGAATGGATACAATGGGTGAATTCAATCACAACGGACAAAGTATCCTACTACTTTGATCCAGAACTAGAAGAATTAAAAAATCTAAAATATGAAAAGACGTATCCTCTGCCAATCGACATTCTGCCTCTACGACATTACGCCTGTGTAATCTATACAGACGGACATGCTCAACCCTCCGTTTGGGGAGAACATGCATACAACCCCACATGTGAGATTACAAAAGAAGTGTGGCGCGGAGGTAAACTAAGACCTCTATTAACAAAATCACACTCAGTAGAAACTAATTCAGAACTACAAACTGAAATAATAGCTTTGAAAATGGCGCTAGATAATGCGGATCGCGAATTCCCGACACTTATAGTGTCAGATTCATATTACTGCGTCAAAGCATATAACAAGGATTTGCAGACATGGATTCAAAACGGTTACAAAGATGACACAGATGCACCAATAAAGCAGAGACTGCTCTGGGAACAAATAGCTCTTTTACAAAAAGAACTACCAAAGACTCACGTGACACACTCACTGAGTCATCAACGTGATGGCGTTCACGTTGTGGGGAATTCATTGGCTGAAACAGCCGCAGCGGCAGCCACTAAATCTGCTGCCGTAGATCGGAAGAAGCGTACATTAAAATACATTGACGGTGAAACAATGCTGGCGGTGAAAACGTCATCAAAAGGCGACTGCTCAGCGTTACCGATCAACTATCCACTCAATTATACATACATAATCGATGCAAACTCCGTCCCTTTTGCTCGAATCCCTGGAGTGGGGGATAGAGTGATTCCAAACATGGACAGGAGAAGCTTGTTAATCGCAGACGCACACATGGGCGAGGGTCTCAGACACCTTAAATTAAAAGATTCTCTGGAAGAATTACAATCACGGTACTGGTGGCCAGGCATGAGCCTGCACTACACCATGTTTGTAAAAAACTGCCCAAACTGCAACAGAGATCGCAGTGGGGAGAGAAGCAGTTTAATACCTCGTCGAATCAAGGCAGATAATATTATCAGCAAAAAGAATGGCTTGCGATTAACATATACAGGCTAGTTCCCACTTATAATGTAGATCCACAGCACTCGGCTGACGTCCGGACTGTTATACAAGATTTGCGAGTCTAAATGGCATATACGCTAAGAGCATGCTACGTTCGACCATTGTTTTCACTCAGGCAATCCAGCCTGGGGGGGAAACATGGCCAAATGAGCACAGCCCAGCGGGAATCTTCTCACTTCCTTCCTGAGGGTACGGGATGGTGTAAAGAAAAAACCAAGGCAGAAAGCAATCTATAATAGAAAGGATATTAGGTTCGGGAGCTGGGTGGGTCAAACATCTAATAAGTGTCCAACGTAGTCTAAATAACTTGCCAAGAAATTCTCTGAAGGGATTCAGTCCGTACGAATTATTATTCGGAACTAGGATGTTGATCTCTGACCTTGATAGTCATACTTCAGTGGTAATAGAAAAAACCTTTGATGTCAAACACCGTTTGGCTATTTTGCAGGACTTAAACAAAACAAGAAAAGACCTGAGCAACATACAGTTGAAACAACAGCCAACGACCACTGAAGAATCACCACCTGTCCCAGCAAAACCTGTCTGGATTCCAAAAGTCGGGGATCTAGTCAGGGAGAAGATCGCGGTAAAGAAGGAATTTGGGCCTTCTTACAGAAAAGCAGTTCCTGTCTTGTCTGTCAACGGGACAAGATCAGTTGTACTACCGCCACTTGCTGGAAAAAAGGAGAACCGAGTTGTATCCATCGACCTGGTAAAACCACAACATGTGGCCAATAACAAACAGTAGGCCAAGTGGACTCCCAATAAGTAGCAGAACACCAAGGTTTGCTACCAGTACAGAGGTCCTAACGAAGAGGCTCATCACATTCGAAACGCCTACAGAAGAACAACGAGGACTATGCAACAATGCAATAGAACTCAGACCTCTGAAAACCCAAATAAAAACATTTAGCAGAGACACACCAATCTATACTGAAGTACCAAGTGACAATGCAAAAAACAAACATCCTGAAGCAATTGGAACAATTGACAGAACTGCATCTGGTTACTTCATCAACTTCGATGATTCCTCTGAAGGCTTCAGTGAACCAAAGACACAGCCATCATCAAAATCCTTTAAAGACAAAGCTAAGGAACTTTTGAAACAACTGAAAGAAACATATCTGGTTTCTCCATGGATTGAATTTTGGGTGGGTTTTGGTGCATTTATCCTCATACTTTGGCTCATCATGGTATTTACTTTGGGACGCTTCATTGAGGGAAAATATGCTAAAATGGACACAGCAAGTCAGAACATCAACTTGGTCCTCAAACCACACACATCTTCACACGTCGAGAAAAGAGAACTCTCTCCAGAACTTTCTTCAGCCAACTTCACAGCCAATCCTATACCTGGTGGGGTAGCCTGGGACAACACTGACTATGAAATTTATGGTCCGGTCGAGATCCTGAAATATCCACACCAAATCAAGATCTCTTTGAGTGACTTTGCAAAACCAAACTCATTTGCTGATGATTGGGACTTTGAAAGTATTAACAATATGATGTCTGACTTAGTAATGTCTGCTAAATTTACAAAACATGATTATTTGCAAGGTTCTACAAATTATGATAGTATGTATTGCTATAACCATTATGGTAACCATTTTCTGCATAAATCTGCACAACCTAGAAATGTTTTAAATTATAATCAATGGGAACATTGTGCTACGCCTCCAAAAGGAAGCTCTAGAACCGTTTATGACAAATATTCATATTTTTCAGGTTTTAACACAAGTAATGCTGAAACATTTTATTTTAAATTGTCAAACAAGACAGGGATGAAAACCATGATAACAAACACGAAATTGATATATTCAGATTCATTCTTTGAAAAAATGAATACTTTTGGATTTGATTATTGGGACAAAAATGTTGATTTGAAAAGTGTTTGGGGTACAAAAGAATGGCAAGTACAGGGTATAGAAGCTTTGTTTAGAGCCTGCATGATCCCAGAACAAATGATATTTTTAAATGACACTGTTCAACAAACCACCTGTCTTGGCTTAGCCAAAATCAAAGATTTAAATAACCCGTCTATTCCAAAGCCAACAATGTTTAGCAATAGCTCTGATACAGATGAAGAGATAGACGTAAACCATATATTAAACCAAAACAGAACACATCCTGATTGGAAACAATGGTTGATCTGGCCCACAGATACAAATAACTGTCAAGATAGATTCCTGAATAAAACACAGGGTTTCAAAATGACCAGGCCAGACCCTAGATATCCCCAAAGACATCACCCAGGGATAATAACAACCTACAGTGTGGGCAAATTATGCCTTCAGTGGCTACAAACTTCCACACTGCCTGAAATTAAGCAACACCTAACTTTACTTACTGATGGTGCTGACTTGCGTGATTTCATACTGGGACCACGCAAACAGCGTCAAAAGCGTTTCATAGCAGCCTCTGTATATGCAGCATACAATGAGGCCTGGAAGGTTACTCAAATTGAGACAGCAGAAAGAATACGGGAAATTGACCGTATCAATTTGGAAAAATCACTTTCTGTAGTGGACAATGGGTTAATGACTCTGTCCTCCAGAATTTTTTCATTGGACAGCATTGTGTCTTCAGCAATCGATATATTATCGCAAGACTTACTGTTATTACAACATGGACAGTCACAATTGCGTTCCATTGTACAGCTTGGCTGGACGTTACAAAATCTGCGTTCAGGCTATGTGCCTTGGCGTTTAATCAACACAACGTCACTATTCCAAATCTTTAACCTTACTGATAGACAAATCGGTATGGCGCAGAAGGGTGCTGATTATACAATCTTGAGCATTGAAAAACTAGAAAGATTACCAATGACAATGTCAGAACGACCTGTCAGTGAATGGATAATCCACGGAATCATAAATATTCCAATCTCAACCTTCAGGTTTCAATACTGCCAAAAATATATACAGGCTGGCATGTACGAGAAATTGGGAAAGGGGTACCTTAAAACAACTTGGAACCTGCCCTATTCACATGCATGTGTCAGTAATAAAGGACAGAAAGTGTTTCTTAGTGGCAACAATTGTGCTATGTCACTAAGCGGCACGCTTCTGTGTAACGGAATTAGTTTGCACGGAGCCTGTGAAGGGAATTCATACAACCTTTCATGTCACCAGCAAGGCGCACCTGCAACTGAAATAGAACCATTCTTTCAAAGACTCTATAATGGGAGTTACATTCTTATTGTAGACCGCAGATGTTGCAGTCTTATGCCCGGGACTCCTTATCTAGTAACTACAACAGCGAAGGTCCAGTGCTGTGGACGATCTTTGTTCCCCAGCTCCTTTCCAGACAGGGAGGCGAGGGCATGGCCCAGTTTGAAAATTACTTCTATTCGAATAGACACTTTAAGCAGAATGAAAACAGTGCTTCTTCAGACGCCTACAAGGCTCACGTCATCAAAAGAAACGTATGATCTACAAGTCGCAAGGACGACTGCAGAGATACATACATTATTATCAACTAATTCCCCCGTACATTTCGCGGAAATCCTGAGCGAAATCTTAAATATTTCTGATACCACTGGGGTCTCAAAGGTATTTAAGACAGTATTTTCGATGGCATTAACACCATTCAAAGCCATACTGGGTATTTTTCCAGATTTCGTCCATTCGATTTTTGGCGGACTTCCCCTGATCCTGGGACTAAATGCAGGAATCCTATTCCTAGTCCTTATTTTTCGTTATGGCAACCCATGTCACAGATCAAACTCTTGCGACAATGGAAGATACCATCCTAGCAATTGGATACCGGGACCGGATATCAAAAATCCTGGGACTCTCCCGGCTTAGAGACCTGAACATGACTTGGTTTCTATCATTTCGACCAATGTGGCAAAGGTGTGTTTTACCTGTACTAAGGTGTCTGCTATGCGGAGAAGAATGCGTGTTAGACACCTGTCTGACGCTACAATCGGATGCGCCGGTGGATGCAGATACACTGTTGGTTCCTACCAAGGTTCACGCTTTGTGCTGCCCTCAAAGGCTGCCAATCCTGATGACGGCATTCGTGGAATCTTCACCACTGCGATTGAAGAGTAGTGAAGTTCAAGATGAAAGCAGCATCGAACAGGTACGACCTTCTGTCAGCAATGCAAATCAGAATGTCAATGGAGACAATCATGCGCACGAATGCATGGTTACCCCTATTTCCGACTTAGAGGAACTTTCCCATGAAGCTGTTGACAGTTTTTTCGAAACCCTGAATGATATGATGTTCTCTCCGGAACAGAAATAGAGACTTTTGAGTAAACTCGCACACGGCGTTCCCTGAATTCGGCCTTCAACTTTGAAAAATAAAGTCACATGAACAATTACAATCCAGTTCACGGACAGCAATTTTTTCAGCATGCCCCTTAAAATATTTTTCTACATATTTTTTCCCGGGACACTGATCTTCTGCTTAAAGTAAGAAACTATTCCTAGAGAACTAAGATTTCTATTTTTAGATACTTTATATAGACTTTAGCTGCCCGCTGGTAGGTTCACAAATATTTTATTATGTGATGAAATGGTCTCGAACTTCCTTTCTGTATAGCCATATTAAGAGCCATTTCATGTGTATTTCTCAAATACCAAAAAGCAATAATGCATAACAATGCATGTTTACTTTTGCATTTAATTCATAGCTTAAGTGCATACTATATATATGACTGCAATTTTTCAGTATATTTGAAAATTTCGAAATGCATTTATGTATTTTGGGGTGGTAAGGTATACACTATACTCTATAGTATGTTGTACTATGTTATACTATGCATAGATTAGTAGATATGACCATAGTTAGCGTGGAGTGGGTGTCGTGTATTTCTATAGGTTCTGAATCAGTCCCCCTATTCCTGACCCTATTCTGGTTAAACTAACTATCAAGTTAACTAACAGTCAGCCCATGAGGCAAGAAAACCCCCATGATGCTGATACAGTTATCTGACGCAGTCACACTACGGCACAGGAACGTGTTATCTGATTAGGTCATAACGCTTGAGATCTAATTAGACAAGCGACATTCCTCCAGCCCCTGATAAGGCATACGACGTTCTCATAACAAATCAAACCTATGACAACCTGGATAATCCGTGCGGCCATTGTTTTGATTTCACAGAGAACTTTAGTAAAGAATGTGCTAACGAGCAAGTCGTATGACATCTTTATTGACGTACCTATGTCCATCCTTACGTCAATCTCGGCAACTTTAAGGTATAAATATTGCCGACCTTGCCCTATGCAAACACACGCGTGGTGACAAGACGGAGCAGCCATACTTGCCGAAGCCGAGAGCAGAAGCAGACCCCGCTGGCAGCAGCCCCGCCTTCCTGACGCGCTGAGAGACGCGCTGCTATCTCAAGCCGAGAGACCCAGCACCGGCGCTTTCGGGCAGCCCTCGCAGGCAGCCTGGAATATCGAGAGCAGAGAAAGAGATACCATTCCTCATTCATCCTAACTTCCAGGTACAGAACTGAATAACCCCTCACAGAGAATTCTTTAGTTATTCACTTGGCAAAAACAAACTTAACTTAAACTGTAACTTTCTATTCCCGCCCACGCATTAGACTTAGGTCAGGTACACGGGGTAGGCGTATCTAGAAACACCAGTTGAGTACGTTTAGTCAAATGTATATGTGTATGTAAATATATTTTAATCATTTTAAACATCATATGGCTCAGAAACCATATCAATGTTTTTACAGTATTATTTTATACTATTGCTTCTAATGTATGCACTTTACTTAACTATAAGTATTGCAATAATATCGATCCATTTCTCTTGTACGAGAAAAGAGACTGATCAATAAATAACATCTTTTATTGAACACGCCCGTCTCTTCCTTTTCTCTACATTCTGATGAGACTAAGAATGCACGTACTGACTGAGTAAAATAATTGCCTTGTGCTCACACGACTCTCGAGATTGACTCTTGATTAGGGGAGAGCAAAGTTGTCATGTTCTATGGTTGTCAGAAACTAAATCCCTTCTTGTCTAATCAGGGGAGTTAATCCTTCCTTGAACATTCGAGAAAGTTTCTAGCGAACTCTGAGCTTAGCTGGCAAACCCAAAAATTAAGTCTAGCATCGACAGTAGTAGACCTAGTTAACGTCTGGCCTAGGCCTTTACTGCTGTAGGTACTATTCCAATGCGCAGAGCCTATTGGGAAGATAGGAACTACACTACAAGAATGTACTGGATGGCGGTGTCCTAGGGCTCAGAATGTACTGGATGGTGGTGTCCCTGGGCTCAGAATGTACTGGATGGCGGTGTCAGGGCTCAGAATGTACTGGATGGCGGTGTCCCTGGGCTCAGAATGTACTGGATGGCGGTGTCCCAGGGCTCAGAATGTATTGGATGGCGGTGTCCCAGGGCTCCGAATGTACTGGATGGCGGTGTCCCAGGGCTCCGAATGTACTGGATGGCGGTGTCCCAGGGCTCAGAATGTACTGGATGGCGGTGTCCCTGGGCTCAGAATGTACTGGATGGCGGTGTCCCAGGGCTCAGAATGTATTGGATGGCGGTGTCCCAGGGCTCCGAATGTACTGGATGGCGGTGTCCCAGGGCTCCGAATGTACTGGATGGCGGTGTCCCAGGGCTCAGAATGTACTGGATGGCGGTGTCCCAGGGCTCAGAATGTACTGGATGGCGGTGTCAGGGCTCAGAATGTACTGGATGGCGGTGTCCCAGGGCTCAGAATGTATTGGATGGCGGTGTCCCTGGGCTCAGAATGTACTGGATGGCGGTGTCCCAGGGCTCAGAATGTATTGGATGGCGGTGTCCCAGGGCTCCGAATGTACTGGATGGCGGTGTCCCAGGGCTCCGAATGTACTGGATGGCGGTGTCCCAGGGCTCAGAATGTACTGGATGGCGGTGTCCCTGGGCTCAGAATGTACTGGATGGCGGTGTCCTAGGGCTTAGAATGTACTGGATGGCGGAGTCCCAGGGCTCAGAATGTACTGGATAGCGGTGTCCCAGGGCTCCGAATGTACTGGATGGCGGTGTCCCAGGGCTCAGAATGTACTGGATGGCGGTGTCCCAGGGCTCAGAATGTACTGGATAGCGGAGTCCCAGGGCTCAGAATGTACTGGATAGCGGTGTCCCAGGGCTTCAGGATGTACTGGATGGCGGTGTCCCAGGGCTCAGAATGTACTGGATGGGGGTGTCCTAGGGCTCAGAATGTACTGGATGGCGGTGTCAGGGCTCAGAATGTACTGGATGGCGGTGTCCCAGGGCTCCGAATGTACTGGATGGCGGAGTCCCAGGGCTCAGAATGTACTGGATGGCGGGGTCCCAGTGCTCAGGATGTACTGGATGGCGGTGTCCCAGGGCTCAGAATGTACTGGATGGCGGTGTCCCAGGGCTCAGAATGTATTGGATGGCGGTGTCCCAGTGCTCAGAATGTACTGGATGGTGGGTCCTAGGGCTCAGAATGTACTGGATGGCGGTGTCCCAGGGCTCAGAATGTACTGGATGGCGGTGTCCCTGGGCTCAGAATGTACTGGATGGCGCTGTCCCAGGGCTCAGAATGTACTGGATGGCGGTGTCCCAGGGCTCAGAATGTACTGGATGGCGGTGTCCCAGGGCTCAGAATGTATTGGATGGCGGTGTCCGAGGGCTCAGAATGTACTGGATGGCGGTGTCCAAGGGCTCAGAATGTACTGGATGGCGGTGTCCCAGGGCTCAGAATGTACTGGATGGCGGTGTCCTAGGGCTCAGAATGTACTGGATGGCGGTGTCCCAGGGCTCAGGATGTACTGGATGGCGGTGTCCCAGGGCTCAGAATGTACTGGATGGCGGTGTCCTAGGGCTCAGAATGTACTGGATGGCGGTGTCCCAGGGCTCAGAATGTACTGATTGGCGGTGTCCCAGGCTCAGAATGTACTGGATGGCGGTGTCCTAGGGCTCAGAATGTACTGGATGGTGGTGTTCCTGGGCTCAGAATGTACTGGATGGCGGTGTCAGGGCTCAGAATGTATTGGATGGCGGTGTCCCAGGGCTCAGAATGTACTGGATGGCGGTGTCCCAGGGCTCAGAATGTACTGGATGGCGGTGTCCTAGGGCTCAGAATGTACTGGATGGCGGTGTCAGGGCTCAGAATGTACTGGATGGCGGTGTCCCAGGGCTCAGAATGTACTGGATGGCGGTGTCCCAGGGCTCAGAATGTATTGGATGGCGGTGTCCGAGGGCTCAGAATGTACTGGATGGCGGTGTCCAAGGGCTCAGAATGTACTGGATGGCGGTGTCCCAGGGCTCAGAATGTACTGGATGGCGGTGTCCCAGGGCTCAGAATGTACTGGATGGCGGTGTCCCAGGCTCAGAATGTACTGGATGGCGGTGTCCTAGGGCTCAGAATGTACTGGATGGCGGTGTCAGGGCTCAGAATGTACTGGATGGCGGTGTCCCAGGGTTAGAGTTCAAGGTTACCAGCGAATGAGTTTCCAAATAATGAAAAACAGAGTGGCCACCCAAAAGGGGGTCACTTTGAAAGAACTGCACATTGGCCAACACAAGACGTGCAACAATTTAGGACTTACCCATGTCAGGGCCGACTCTGCTTTCTTCTATTTCCTCACCACGATGATCAATAAAAGTTGGTGCTGGCTCTTCTATTTTCCTCAAACAAAAAGCAGTATTACGAAAAGAAAATCAGGTAGAAAAAGTTATTGACAGATACAGGTTTATACAAACTGTTTCATGCATGACAAACATACAATTTTACACCAATACTATTCTTTTTAAGAGATCAAGGGCCAGATGTACGACCAGTTTTTGCGAGTCGCCAAAAATTGCAATTGGAAAAATAGTGTTCTGCGACACGCTATTAGGAAGCGGGCGTTCCCTTCCTAATAGCGACCCACAAGCCATGTATGACACTTGCAATTTACCGCCCCTAAAAAATTTTTTAGGGGTAGGCAATGGTCTAAGGGACCACTACCTGCCCTTAAAAAAATTATACGAAAACTATTCTTTTTTTTTTTTTTTTAAGAAAAACGGGCTGCATTTAAAAAAACAAAAAAACTGCTTTACTGAGCCCAGCAGGCCAACATCACTGGGAGGGCCAGCCATTCCTAATGGGGTAGCAAATTGTGAGTGGCTCATTAATATTCATGAGCCTCGCATTTTGCAACCCCATTGGGAATCGCCAGCAATGTCTCTGACACTGTCGTACACTGGCTTTTGCGAATTGCAATTTGCAAGTCGCAAAAGCCAATGGTTGTACATCTGGCCCCAGGAACATTAGGACAAGCTGATGTTAAAGGATAGTCATGTAGAAACCAAAGTCTCCGACAGGTTATCAGTATCTCCTCTGCATCAAATCAAAAACATGTACGTGCACGGATACTCGATAGAATGTCCCAGTGCTACAGGTCGATAAGGCGACAAGATCTACAAGGGAGAGTTAAAACACTTCATTAAAAAGCCAAGTCTTCAACTGACGTTTAAAAGGCTCCAGACCCTGAATGGCTCTGAGAGAAAAGGGCATAATGGATGGATGGAAAGATACAGCTTTTTAACGCATGCTTTTTCCTCGCAGGGATTTACAGCACGTTTGTTACAATGACCGCGTTGTAACCACGCATACCATTACCTCGCAAGTCGAACCAACGACTTGCGGAGGGGGGGGGGGCGCTGGATGTTGGAATAGTATAATTTACTATTCCAGCCCGAGTATGTGCAACAGTAGGGAAGGTGTTGGATTTTATATCCAACACCTTCTGACCCCTCCGCAAGTCGTTGTTCCGATTTGCGGAATAATGGTATGCGTGGTTACAGCGCGGTCAATGTAACACGCACGTTGTAATTCCCTGCGGGGAAAGGTTTCATGGTAAACAGTGTTTACCGATGGATGGATGCAGCCGCAGGATGTAGAGTCCCTCCGTGTGGCTCCTGGAGGCAAGAGATAACCTGCAGAATCTACACAATCATGCTTCTAAAAGCACGATGAAGAACATGGTACGAGAGGGGTTATCTAGTTTGGAGACTGGCAGAAATATGAGCAGGTCCTGGCGGGCTGCTCTGCTGAGAGAGAACAGAAGGGAGCAGGACACAGCACCCCACCCTCTAGAGACAGGAAGGAAGGAAGGAAGCAGGACACAGCACCCCACCCTCCAGAGACAGGACAGAAGGGAGCAGGACACAGCACCCCTCCCTCTGGAGACAGGAAGGAAGGGAGCAGGACACAGCACCCCTCCCTCTGGAGACAGGAAGGAAGGGAGCAGGACACAGCACCCCACCCTCTGGAGACAGGAAGGAAGGGAGCAGGACACAGCACCCCACCCTCCAGAGACAGGAAGGAAGGGAGCAGGACACAGCACCCCACCCTCTAGAGACAGGAAGGAAGGGAGCAGTACACAGCACCCCACCCTCTAGAGACAGGAAGGAAGGGAGCAGGACACAGCACCCCACCCTCCAGAGACAGGAAGGAAGGGAGCAGGACACAGCACCCCACCCTCTAGAGACAGGAGGAAGGGAGCAGGACACAGCACCCCACCCTCGAGAGACAGGAAGGAAGGAAGGGAGCGGGACACAGCACCCCACCCTCCAGAGAGTGGACAGAAGGAAGGGAGCAGGACACAGCACCCCACCCTCTAGAGACAGGAAGGAAGGAAGCAGGACACAGCACCCCACCCTCTAGAGACAGGAAGGAAGGGAGCGGGACACAGCACCCCACCCTCCAGAGACAGGAAGGAAGGAAGCAGGACACAGCACCCCACCCTCTAGAGACAGGAAGGAAGGGAGCGGGACACAGCACCCCACCCTCCAGAGACAGGAAGGAAGGGAGCAGTACACAGCACCCCACCCTCTAGAGACAGGAAGGAAGGGAGCAGGACACAGCACCCCACCCTCCAGAGACAGGAAGGAAGGGAGGACACAGCACCCCACCCTCCAGAGACAGGAAGGAAGGAAGCAGGACACAGCACCCCACCCTCCAGAGACAGGAAGGAAGGAAGCAGGACACAGCACCCCACCCTCCAGAGACAGGAAGGAAGGGAGCAGGACACAGCACCCCACCCTCCAGAGACAGGAAGGAAGGGAGCAGGACACAGCACCCCACCCTCCAGAGACAGGAAGGAAGGAAGCAGGACACAGCACCCCACCCTCCAGAGACAGGAAGGAAGGGAGCAGGACACAGCACCCCACCCTCCAGAGACAGGAAGGAAGGAAGCAGGACACAGCACCCCACCCTCCAGAGACAGGAAGGAAGGAAGGGAGCAGGACACAGCACCCCTCCCTCCAGAGACAGGAAGGAAGGGAGCAGGACACAGCACCCCACCCTCCAGAGACAGGAAGGAAGGGAGCGGGACACAGCACCCCACCCTCCAGAGACAGGAAGGAAGGGAGCAGGACACAGCACCCCACCCTCCAGAGAGAGGAAGGAAGGAAGGGAGCAGGACACAGCACCCCACCCTCCAGAGACAGGAAGGAAGGGAGCGGGACACAGCACCCACCCTCCAGAGACAGGAAGGAAGGAAGGGAGCAGGACACAGCACCCCACCCTCCAGAGACAGGAAGGAAGGGAGCGGGACACAGCACCCCACCCTCCAGAGACAGGAAGGAAGGAAGCAGGACACAGCACCCCACCCTCCAGAGACAGGAAGGAAGGGAGCAGGACACAGCACCCCACCCTCCAGAGACAGGAAGGAAGGAAGCAGGACACAGCACCCCACCCTCCAGAGACAGGAAGGAAGGAAGGGAGCAGGATACAGCACCCCTCCCTCCAGAGACAGGAAGGAAGGGAGCAGGACACAGCACCCCACCCTCCAGAGACAGGAAGGAAGGGAGCAGGACACAGCACCCCACCCTCCAGAGAGAGGAAGGAAGGAAGGGAGCAGGACACAGCACCCCACCCTCCAGAGACAGGAAGGAAGGAAGCAGGACACAGCACCCCACCCTCCAGAGACAGGAAGGAAGGGAGCGGGACACAGCACCCCACCCTCCAGAGACAGGAAGGAAGGGAGCAGGACACAGCACCCCACCCTCTAGAGAGAGGAAGGAAGGAAGGGAGCAGGACACAGCACCCCACCCTCCAGAGACAGGAAGGAAGGGAGCAGGACACAGCACCCCACCCTCCAGAGACAGGAAGGAAGGAAGGGAGCAGGACACAGCACCCCACCCTCCAGAGACAGGAAGGAAGGGAGCGGGACACAGCACCCCACCCTCCAGAGACAGGAAGGAAGGAAGGGAGCAGGACACAGCACCCCACCCTCGAGAGACAGGAAGGAAGGGAGCAGGACACAGCACCCCACCCTCCAGAGACAGGAAGGAAGGGAGCGGGACACAGCACCCCACCCTCCAGAGACAGGAAGGAAGGGAGCAGGACACAGCACCCCACCCTCCAGAGACAGGAAGGAAGGAAGGGAGCAGGACACAGCACCCCACCCTCCAGAGACAGGAAGGAAGGGAGCAGGACACAGCACCCCACCCTCTAGAGACAGGAAGGAAGGGAGGGAGCAGGACACAGCACCCACCCTCTAGAGACAGGAAGGAAGGGAGCAGGACACAGCACCCCTCCCTCCAGAGACAGGAAGGAAGGGAGCAGGACACAGCACCCCACCCTCCAGAGACAGGACAGAAGGGAGCAGGACACAGCACCCCACCCTCTAGAGACAGGAAGGAAGGGAGCGGGACACAGCACCCCACCCTCCAGAGACAGGACAGAAGGGAGCAGGACACAGCACCCCACCCTCTGGAGACAGGAAGGAAGGGAGCGGGACACAGCACCCCACCCTCTAGAGACAGGACAGAAGGGAGCAGGACACAGCACCCCACCCTCTGGAGACAGGAAGGAAGGGAGGGAGCAGGACACAGCACCCCACCCTCTAGAGACAGGAAGGAAGGGAGCGGGACACAGCACCCCACCCTCCAGAGACAGGAAGGAAGGGAGCAGGACACAGCACCCCACCCTCCAGAGACAGGAAGGAAGGGAGCAGGACACAGCACCCCACCCTCCAGAGACAGGAAGGAAGGAAGGGAGCAGGACACAGCACCCCACCCTCCAGAGACAGGAAGGAAGGGAGCAGGACACAGCACCCCTCCCTCCAGAGACAGGACAGAAGGGAGCAGGACACAGCACCCCACCCTCGAGAGACAGGACAGAAGGAAGCAGGACACAGCACCCCACCCTCCAGAGACAGGACAGAAGGGAGCAGGACACAGCACCCCACCCTCTAGAGACAGGAAGGAAGGGAGCAGGACACAGCACCCCACCCTCTAGAGACAGGACAGAAGGAAGCAGGACACAGCACCCCACCCTCCAGAGACAGGACAGAAGGGAGCAGGACACAGCACCCCTCCCTCTGGAGACAGGAAGGAAGGGAGCAGGACACAGCACCCCACCCTCTGGAGACAGGAAGGAAGGGAGCAGGACACAGCACCCCACCCTCCAGAGACAGGAAGGAAGGGAGCAGTACACAGCACCCCTCCCTCCAGAGACAGGAAGGAAGGGAGCAGTACACAGCACCCCACCCTCTAGAGACAGGAAGGAAGGGAGCAGGACACAGCACCCCACCCTCCAGAGACAGGAAGGAAGGGAGCAGGACACAGCACCCCACCCTCCAGAGACAGGAAGGAAGGAAGGGAGCAGGACACAGCACCCCACCCTCCAGAGACAGGAAGGAAGGGAGCAGGACACAGCACCCCACCCTCCAGAGACAGGAAGGAAGGGAGGACACAGCACCCCACCCTCCAGAGACAGGAAGGAAGGAAGCAGGACACAGCACCCCACCCTCTAGAGACAGGAAGGAAGGGAGCAGGACACAGCACCCCACCCTCCAGAGACAGGAAGGAAGGAAGGGAGCAGGACACAGCACCCCACCCTCCAGAGACAGGAAGGAAGGGAGCAGGACACAGCACCCCACCCTCCAGAGACAGGAAGGAAGGGAGGACACAGCACCCCACCCTCCAGAGACAGGAAGGAAGGAAGCAGGACACAGCACCCCACCCTCCAGAGACAGGACAGAAGGGAGCAGGACACAGCACCCCACCCTCTAGAGACAGGACAGAAGGGAGCAGGACACAGCACCCCACCCTCGAGAGACAGGACAGAAGGAAGCAGGACACAGCACCCCACCCTCCAGAGACAGGACAGAAGGGAGCAGGACACAGCACCCCACCCTCTAGAGACAGGACAGAAGGAAGCAGGACACAGCACCCCACCCTCCAGAGACAGGACAGAAGGGAGCAGGACACAGCACCCCTCCCTCTGGAGACAGGAAGGAAGGGAGGGAGCAGGACACAGCACCCCACCCTCTAGAGACAGGAAGGAAGGGAGCAGGACACAGCACCCCACCCTCTAGAGACAGGACAGAAGGAAGCAGGACACAGCACCCCACCCTCCAGAGACAGGACAGAAGGGAGCAGGACACAGCACCCCACCCTCCAGAGACAGGAAGGAAGGGAGCGGGACACAGCACCCCACCCTCCAGAGACAGGAAGGAAGGGAGCAGGACACAGCACCCCACCCTCCAGAGACAGGACAGAAGGGAGCAGGACACATCACCCCACCCTCCAGAGACAGGAAGGAAGGGAGCGGGACACAGCACCCCACCCTCCAGAGACAGGAAGGAAGGGAGCAGGACACAGCACCCCTCCCTCTGGAGACAGGAAGGAAGGGAGGGAGCAGGACACAGCACCCCACCCTCTAGAGACAGGACAGAAGGAAGCAGGACACAGCACCCCACCCTCCAGAGACAGGACAGAAGGGAGCAGGACACAGCACCCCTCCCTCTGGAGACAGGAAGGAAGGGAGGGAGCAGGACACAGCACCCCACCCTCCAGAGACAGGAAGGAAGGGAGCGGGACACAGCACCCCACCCTCTAGAGACAGGAAGGAAGGGAGCAGGACACAGCACCCCACCCTCCAGAGACAGGACAGAAGGGAGCAGGACACAGCACCCCACCCTCTAGAGACAGGAAGGAAGGGAGCGGGACACAGCACCCCACCCTCCAGAGACAGGAAGGAAGGGAGCAGGACACAGCACCCCACCCTCTAGAGACAGGACAGAAGGGAGCAGGACACAGCACCCCTCCCTCTGGAGACAGGAAGGAAGGGAGGGAGCAGGACACAGCACCCCACCCTCCAGAGACAGGACAGAAGGGAGCAGGACACAGCACCCCACCCTCTAGAGACAGGACAGAAGGAAGCAGGACACAGCACCCCACCCTCCAGAGACAGGACAGAAGGGAGCAGGACACAGCACCCCTCCCTCTGGAGACAGGAAGGAAGGGAGGGAGCAGGACACAGCACCCCACCCTCTAGAGACAGGAAGGAAGGGAGCAGGACACAGCACCCCACCCTCCAGAGACAGGAAGGAAGGGAGCAGGACACAGCACCCCACCCTCTAGAGACAGGAAGGAAGGGAGCAGGACACAGCACCCCACCCTCCAGAGACAGGAAGGAAGGGAGCGGGACACAGCACCCCACCCTCCAGAGACAGGAAGGAAGGGAGCAGGACACAGCACCCCACCCTCTAGAGACAGGAGGAAGGGAGCAGGACACAGCACCCCACCCTCGAGAGACAGGAAGGAAGGAAGGGAGCAGGACACAGCACCCCACCCTCTAGAGACAGGAAGGAAGGGAGCAGGACACAGCACCCCTCCCTCCAGAGACAGGAAGGAAGGGAGCAGGACACAGCACCCCACCCTCTAGAGACAGGAAGGAAGGGAGCAGGACACAGCACCCCACCCTCTAGAGACAGGACAGAAGGGAGCAGGACACAGCACCCCACCCTCTAGAGAGAGACAGAAGGAAGGGAGCAGGACACAGCACCCCTCCCTCCAGAGACAGGAAGGAAGGAAGCAGGACACAGCACCCCACCCTCTAGAGAGAGACAGAAGGGAGCAGGACACAGCACCCCACCCTCTAGAGGCAGGAAGGAAGGGAGCAGGACACAGCACCCCACCCTCCAGAGACAGGAAGGAAGGGAGCAGGACACAGCACCCCACGCTCTAGAGGGTGACAGAAGGGGGATTAAGTCCACATCGACTTGGGATCGGCCACAAGAACAGATGGAAACTGCTAACACTTGAAGTCATGGTGCTAGGTGCCCAATTAAGCATGGAACAGACAAACGCCAGTCCGGATTAAATGAAGTGCCCATGTTCTGGATTATCACAGCAAAGAAAATGACATGGCGGGTGGTTTAATTTCATCTGTTTTTAGTGAGGGGCCGCGTGTAGGAAATTCATTTTTTAACAGCGTTGTTTTATGCATGTTGATAGCTTGTGTATTGGAATAATTGTACTGCAAGGAACTGCACAATAAATTATGGCTGCTTGTACTTTACCTAGGCAGACGTAACTACTAAGGCATAAGGACATCTTATAAAATGAGCTGTAGAAGTCTGTACAGACAGCCTCTAGAGAAACCTTTCGCCACTCTTACCTGCAGTAAAACCTATTACACGAGCTGAGGA
This sequence comes from Lissotriton helveticus, assembly GCF_964261635.1. Taxonomy (NCBI): domain Eukaryota; kingdom Metazoa; phylum Chordata; class Amphibia; order Caudata; family Salamandridae; genus Lissotriton; species Lissotriton helveticus. The sequence continues at coordinate 454,102,081 of NC_136058.1, read as the reverse complement.
GCAGCCACGGCCTCAGCACTGAAATGTAAAGTGTTCTTTGACATTAAAGTAGTAAATCAAACCTTACATAAGTTAGTCTGTAGCTTGCCTGGTACAAGTGAGGCCTACATGTGTTGCGGTTTCATTAAAAACATACGTTCTAGAACACTTATTTAAAACAATGGTAGTTTGTGCAGTGATATGTTGCAAGAAAGGCTGCATAAGTGTACACTTTATTACACCTATATTGAGTCAAAATCCTGTTTAAAACAATAATTTGGGGTTGGACAAAAGCAGGAAAACTATTTCCACAGCATTGAACTATTTAGAAAAAGTTTATTAGAATCAACTTTCAATATGACTTTTTTGTAGGGGAAGCACTGGCTGGTGGATGCAGCAGAAACGGTCATGGGTACGCACACACACGTTTGAAGCACGTATACTAACTGTGCGTTTACCTGCAGAATACTCTGATTGTCAGAATCAAGACCATGGGTAGTCCAAACCCTGCTAATCCACCGTCAAAAACACAAGGGCCTCATATATCAAGTAAACCCAATGAACTTCCACAGAAAACAGGTGTCACTCACCCTCCCAAGTAAAGGGCCCTCCCTCCAAGCTCTACAAGAATGAACATGGAAGAAAGAGCTTCTGGTCCACCCAACCCCTTCCATATTGGTCCCGCTTAACAGCGCTTCACCAACAGAGAACCAAAAAACCACCACTGGGTCTGGGCCCCCAACAGCAAGTCTGAGCCACAAATTATCAATGAACAACAGAATGCCAATACTGTCACAACTCCTTCTTTTTTAATTCATCAGACCATAAGAGTTATGCACTATGGTCAACTACCACGCTTGTGTCAGAATGAATCTTTTATTTTATTTTAAATTTTTGACAAGGAGTATTGGTTATTATTTCACCAATTCATTATACATTACACGACCTCTTACACACATATATATATATATATATTTACACAATATTCACAAAAATCTTTTATACAATATCAACAATGTCATCATTATTATCAAAAACAATTCGAATTTTGAAACACTCACACCCTCACCCATTCACATCCATGCACATCAACATACATTTACACAAAACCTGGAATCAATAATATTCACAGTAAGCCATATACAATGAATTTTTCAATGATAAAACTTTTCATGAAAGTTTTTCTATTACTCCTTTGTTTAGATGGCAAAAAGTTGTCTACGCGTTTCGAACTCACACCATTCGCGGAGTTCTCATCAGGACAAATAGCTCTAAAGTTTTTTTGGAGCTGTCTGGGGTTACGAAAATCACCCGTCGAAGCAACCAGTTATCCAAATATAAACATCGATTTTTGTCTAAAGTGGAGGTCGAATGTGGCACCCGGAGTACGGCCAGTCTTGTCAAAGTATAGGTGCTGTCCACAATGGCTATCATCAGAACGCGGGTACTCACTGGATAACCGCCTTGTGGATTTCCCCGATTTATTTGATATCTCGGCGCTGTAGTCAATGGCAGCGCTTTTCCCGTGGGATGATTTCCGTATGCCCGCTGTCCTCGTGGGGATTCACGAGGAACGTGTGGTCCGTCTGATTCGGAGCTTGGTGCTGTAGTCGCTTCCAATGTCGGGATTCGATTTGCGCCGCATTTCCGGTTCCGTAAAAGGATCCTGGGAGTTGGCTTACGGAACCGTGGTCGTGTAATGTATAATGAATTGGTGAAATAATAACCAATAATCCTTGTCAAACATTTAAAATAAAATAAAAGATTCATTCTGACACTAGCGTGGTATTTGACCATAGTGCATAACTCTTATGGTCTGATGAATTAAAAAAGAAGGAGTTGTGACAGTATTGGCATTCTGTTGTTCATTCATCAACAGAGAAGGCAACCAGAAGGAATGCTGAACATGTCAGAACCATGACAGGTAGATGGTAAAATGTGTGAAACTCCACCAGCTACATTTACTCATTGTATGGCCCAAATCAGAGACAGGATGTTGTGATCTCTAGTATATGACTCTAGAACATTCCCTGTGTCTTGTGAAAGTCTGTTCTACTTAAGAAAGCATGTGGGTCACACTCATGTCTGGGCTCAGTCGTACAGAATATAATCAAGGCAAATCTAGACAAGTGGGCACCGTAGTTTGATAGAAGGGTCAGATAGAGCAGGGACAGCAACCTGCTGGACCTTCTAAAAAGAAGCCAGAGGGCGAGGGCGTAGCTAGCGGCCGAGAAAGATGGCTGCGGCTTAGAGGAGCTCCGGGAGGGCTGTAGCCTTCTATAACAATCTGTTCAATTATCCGTGTCATCACAACACCCCGGAGGCTCTCGCTGATGCCTGGAGGCGAGCGGCGGCTTTACGGCTAGCTCCGGTCGAAATCGGATACTGGAATCGGGCTCTTCCAGGGGCGGACAGTGACGGCCTACGGGGCCCCCTGAAGCCGGGGACTTGCCTGAGGCGCGCGCCCGGCATGATACAATACGGCAGTGAGGACTGGCGTGGGCGGTGCTGGCGGGACCCACGCACTCGTGGATGAAGACGCACGGCTGCCCTGAGCATAGGAGCGGCAGCGGAGAACCAGAGGCCGGAGAAAGCACACCCTGAATTGGCGGACCCGAGGTAGGGCCTACCCGCGACAGAGAAGCCGGGACGTTGCCTGCCGGGTGCACCGGACTCCTCGCAGTGCCGGCAACATGGGAGCCCGCAGCATAGAGGGAACGAGACCCCGTGAATATTGGGAATAAGAGTCCCGGTGTGACCCCCCCCTACCCCGCATATCCATCAGTGCAGGTAACCGGAGGTCTTGGCCGGGGGCCGGGAGTGGTGGGGCCTGGCTGTCCCGGTGGGGGCGAACCAGTGCTGACGGCAGCGGGTAGGGCAGCCGCAAACACCCTGCATGACGGCCTGTCGTGCTCATATTAACATAACTGACTGCCCTCAGCACGCATCGATCCGTGGGTGGTAAAACTGCGTGGGGGTGCGGACCCTGAAATACACAGCCGGCCGCGCAGAGAGCGGAATATTGGGCCCAGCGGTGTGCAGCCTTAAATACCCACTAAATTGCGATGGCGGGCAGGGGCCCGCGGAGCCAGTCCACGCAGTCCAAGTTGGACAAATATGCGTATGGCAAGGACTTCCCGCCACTTCCAGAACGGCAGGGCCAGGCAGAAAAGACCCAAGGAGACGGTGGCACCACAAAAGTAACGTTGGAAGACATAATGGTGGCCCTTACTGCGTTGCAAGCAACAGTGGGGTCAATATCATCCGATGTATCCCTCTTACGGGCGGACTTTCAAACAAGCATTTGCAATGCAATAGGTCTCGCAGCATTCAAGTTTGAGTTATTGGCATTGTATACGACAATGTGTTACATGAATTTTTTTGCAAACTCTGTATTGGCTGGTGGTGTTTGTGCCTGTTGAAAGTGTGCACTGACGGCCGGTGGTGTGTATGCATGGTGGAAAAGCGTGCACTGACATGTTTAAAAGTAAAGTGCGCCATACTGCGATTGCTACAATAGTTAATTGTGGATGTGTTAACAATTGACGCGTGCACTGATGGCTGGTGGTGTGTGTGCCTGGTGGAAAAGCGTGCACTGACATGTTTAAAAGTAAAGTGCGCCATACTGCGATTGCTACAATAGTTAATTGTGGATGTGTTAACAATTGATGCGTGCACTGATGGCTGGTGGTGTGTGTGCATGGTGGAAAAGCGTGCACTGACATGTTTAAAAGTAAAGTGCGCCATACTGCGATTGCTACAATAGTTAATTGTGGATGTGTTAACAATTGACGCGTGCACTGATGGCTGGTGGTGTGTGTGCCTGGTGGAAAAGCGTGCACTGACATGTTTAAAAGTAAAGTGCGCCATACTGCGATTGCTACAATAGTTAATTGTGGATGTGTTAACAATTGATGCGTGCACTGATGGCTGGTGGTGTGTGTGCATGGTGGAAAAGCGTGCACTGACATGTTTAAAAGTAAAGTGCGCCATACTGCGATTGCTACAATAGTTAATTGTGGATGTGTTAACAATTGATGCGTGCACTGATGGCTGGTGGTGTGTGTGCATGGTGGAAAAGCGTGCACTGACATGTTTAAAAGTAAAGTGCGCCATACTGCGATTGCTACAATAGTTAATTGTGGATGTGTTAACAATTGACGCGTGCACTGATGGCTGGTGGTGTGTGTGCATGGTGGAAAAGCGTGCACTGACATGTTTAAAAGTAAAGTGCGCCATACTGCGATTGCTACAATAGTTAATTGTGGATGTGTTAACAATTGATGCGTGCACTGATGGCTGGTGGTGTGTGTGCATGGTGGAAAAGCGTGCACTGACATGTTTAAAAGTAAAGTGCGCCATACTGCGATTGCTACAATAGTTAATTGTGGATGTGTTAACAATTGATGCGTGCACTGATGGCTGGTGGTGTGTGTGCATGGTGGAAAAGCGTGCACTGACATGTTTAAAAGTAAAGTGCGCCATACTGCGATTGCTACAATAGTTAATTGTGGATGTGTTAACAATTGATGCGTGCACTGATGGCTGGTGGTGTGTGTGCATGGTGGAAAAGCGTGCACTGACATGTTTAAAAGTAAAGTGCGCCATACTGCGATTGCTACAATAGTTAATTGTGGATGTGTTAACAATTGACGCGTGCACTGATGGCTGGTGGTGTGTGTGCATGGTGGAAAAGCGTGCACTGACATGTTTAAAAGTAAAGTGCGCCATACTGCGATTGCTACAATAGTTAATTGTGGATGTGTTAACAATTGATGCGTGCACTGATGGCTGGTGGTGTGTGTGCATGGTGGAAAAGCGTGCACTGACATGTTTAAAAGTAAAGTGCGCCATACTGCGATTGCTACAATAGTTAATTGTGGATGTGTTAACAATTGATGCGTGCACTGATGGCTGGTGGTGTGTGTGCATGGTGGAAAAGCGTGCACTGACATGTTTAAAAGTAAAGTGCGCCATACTGCGATTGCTACAATAGTTAATTGTGGATGTGTTAACAATTGACGCGTGCACTGATGGCTGGTGGTGTGTGTGCATGGTGGAAAAGCGTGCACTGACATGTTTAAAAGTAAAGTGCGCCATACTGCGATTGCTACAATAGTTAATTGTGGATGTGTTAACAATTGATGCGTGCACTGATGGCTGGTGGTGTGTGTGCATGGTGGAAAAGCGTGCACTGACATGTTTAAAAGTAAAGTGCGCCATACTGCGATTGCTACAATAGTTAATTGTGGATGTGTTAACAATTGATGCGTGCACTGATGGCTGGTGGTGTGTGTGCATGGTGGAAAAGCGTGCACTGACATGTTTAAAAGTAAAGTGCGCCATACTGCGATTGCTACAATAGTTAATTGTGGATGTGTTAACAATTGACGCGTGCACTGATGGCTGGTGGTGTGTGTGCATGGTGGAAAAGCGTGCACTGACATGTTTAAAAGTAAAGTGCGCCATACTGCGATTGCTACAATAGTTAATTGTGGATGTGTTAACAATTGATGCGTGCACTGATGGCTGGTGGTGTGTGTGCATGGTGGAAAAGCGTGCACTGACATGTTTAAAAGTAAAGTGCGCCATACTGCGATTGCTACAATAGTTAATTGTGGATGTGTTAACAATTGACGCGTGCACTGCCGGCTGCTGGTGTGTGTGCCTGGCGGAAGCGTGTCCTGACGACTGGTGGTGTGTGTGTGCCTGGTGAAAGCATGCATTGATCGCTGGTGGTGTTTGTGCCCCACGAAAGTGTGCACTGAAGGCTGATGGTGTGTTTGCCTGGTGGAAAAGTGTGCACTACTCACATCTGTGGTAGTGGTAATCAGAGGCATAGTCACAAGAGGGACTGCACGAGTGGTTGTCTGCACATACTACGAACCTCCTATAATGAATGCAGCTGGCGCCACCAGGCGCTATACACACACATCTGTTGTAATTGTAATCAGAGAGTCATGCTCACAAGAGGGACTGCACCGAGCGGTTGGTCTGCACATACTACAAGCCTGTTATAATGAATGCAGCAGGCGGCACTAGGCGCTATAGATACATACACATCTGTTGTAATCAGAGTCACTCATGCTCACAAGAGGGACTGCACCGAGCGGTTGGTCTGCACATACTACAAGCCTGTTATAATGAATGCAGCAGGCGGCACTAGGCGCTATAGATACATACACATCTGTTGTAATCAGAGTCACTCATGCTCACAAGAGGGACTGCACCGAGCGGTTGGTCTGCACATACTACAAGCCTGTTATAATGAATGCAGCAGGCGGCACTAGGCGCTATAGATACATACACATCTGTTGTAATCAGAGTCACTCATGCTCACAAGAGGGACTGCACCGAGCGGTTGGTCTGCAGGGCCTCGGCCAGCAGCCGCACCCGCTCCAGGCTGCTCACCACCCCCAGGTTGAGGTTGAGCTGGGCCAGGTAGTGGGACTCGGCCAGGCCCCGGCAGACGCGCCCGAAGTCCCGGTCGGAGAGGCGGCAGCCCCGCAGCGAGAGCAGGCACACCGAGTTCTCCCGCAGGCTGTCCACCACGTCCTTCACCTCGGCGCTGGACAGGCTCTCCCCGGAGATCTGGATGGAGCCAGGCAGCATCTTCAGGGGGTCTGGGCTCCTGCGGCGGAGATCCGGGTGCGGCCCGCGGGTCACAGGCTCGGCTCCTGGGAAGCTAGATCAGTGGGTTATGCACCTGGGGCGGCGACCCGGGGTCAGGGGGTCCAGTTTTACGATGATGCTGGTCCAGTGGGGGAATGCACCCGAGGGGAAATCAAAGCGACATGCAGTTCAAATTCCAATATGAAAGGCTAGTGGGTTAATGCACCTGCCACTGGGAGGTGCAATGTGCAGGTCTCAGCTTTGAGTGCCCTGAGGGGGTTCAAAAGCGTTGGTGCAAATCGAGAGTGCCAGCTGCAGAAATGGAGCACCATTTGCTGGCCCAGGCAAGCAGGGTAGTTCGGCAGGTTTGGAGCTTGCAGTAACAGCTCCCAGGCTTCCACTACAATCAGATCGCACAGCTGCTCACTGCATAGATCTGAATGCAACCTGTAAATTAATGCCGGTCCTGGTAAGATAGCCGAGTGGGTTCTGCACCCGATGCGGCCCTCTGTTTGCGAACTACTGGTAGAAAATTCCAATTCAGATAGCTGAGCGGATTGATGCACGGACTGCGCAGATCTGTGTAATATGCCGGTCCTAGGTTCGATTTCCAGTAAAACAGCTGAATGAGCGCAGGGCCTACAGTGCACATCTGGGGGTCCCCTGCAGGTCACTGGTGGGAGTGCGTGTGTTAGACCTGTCTGGATTTTTTGCGTAGTCCCTCCTCATTATTATTTATTTTGTCCCCTTTTTGTCCCTCATCCCCTTAATATTTTTGTGTCTACCACTTTTTACAGGTATTGGTCAAGGGGATAGGTGTTCTTTTTCCCCTCATAATCTTTTACCTCAGGCCCAGAGGCCTGTTCTGACAGGGAAAGTTGGAACCACAAAATGGTGGCTACCAACTGCCCTAACTGCCAAGTCCAGAACTTACCCATAGACCAGCATAGGGCATTCCAGAACCTTCTGGTCCATTCTGGACCACTGAGGGGCAGCCTATAAAAGGCGGAATGCGGGGCAGCCATTTTGTCTACCTGTGGAAGTCAGCTGGAGGACAGGCTGTAGCTAAGGGTGGGAAGAGGCTAGACATAGGGTTGACCTCCTGGACTGGGAAGCTGCCTTACTGATCCACCCCACTACTCCCCTTTTGGTTACCTGTCCTGGCCCCGCTGTGGGAAGTTACTGGAGACCCTGGGCGCCTAGCTGGCCCCTTGTCTAAAATTATACATGGGCAGCTTCAGGAGAAGGAGACTGCCGCGCTGCGGAGCGCAGTCCTCTGCCCAGTTGGTGAGACTTATTGAGGAGTGTGCCTTCTTTTACCCCCAGCCCCTGTCCAGGGACTGGCAACTGCTCCAGGACTGCTAGCCGCCCCCCTGGGGTTGGTGTGTGCCAGTGGGTTTTGATCAGCCCAGCTTTCTATCTGCCATTCCCTCTCACAATCTGCCCCTCACCTGCAATAGCTGCCGGGTGCTCGCTTATCCTCGTGAGGTGAGGAGGGGAGGCGACGCTGACAGGAAGGACATCAGCGGTGAGCTCCAGCTACCCACAACGTGCCACAAGTAAGGTGGGGATCTGGGGTGGTAAAGACTGGACCACGATACAGGAAGGTCCCACAGTTGAGAATACTTCACACAAGTCCATAGTGTGAATTCAGGGACAGGTTTGATTAAACTACGGTATTGAGACTGGGAAACTCTCCCAAAGTACTTGAGCATTGCATAAGAAAGCCTCAGTGGTTATTGAGGCAAGATAAAGTTGCCAGATTAGTAAGCCGGGTAATATTGTTGGTTATGATGTCTGTTTCCTTTACAGAGGGGGTCAAGTGAAGAAGCTAGTCAACAGTTGTTATAAGAAGCCAAAATTAATTAATGCTGGAGTCTAATTATACATTTCAGGAATATTTACATAATTGAATGCAGAATACTAATGTTGGTGTCTGATGCAATGTTCTTTTGATAATAGCTACTGAAGCAGGTTAACATTTCTGGAGGTGGCACTACTGACGTACATGACATCTAAATGTGATGAAAGATACTGTTAATGTGGATTTTTAATGCCAGTTAACACTGCTAATTAGATTGCTATTAATTCCATGACATCTGCTTGTGCTTATATTGTGTGATAGTTTTCTCTCCCAAAACTTTAGCGGATTGTTATTTCACTTGATTGACTGTAAAGTACTGAACTGTAAATTCTAAAGTATAAGAGAACAGAATATATTATTTTTATAAAGCAGTGCTTATTTTCCTATACTTGGTGTAGTGTTGTTTTTGTGTGCTATTGCGTGGATTTACTTTTGGGTGGTCTGCAACCTTCACACTGTGCCTCTAGAAATTGCATGTCTTACCCCTAGGCCAGGCTACCCTAGGTGACCTGGCATCTCAGGTTCTAACAGCGTGCCTGTGCACTTACTCTGTCGAGGCGGGTGGGGGTGGTATTGTGGAGGGGGGGTGACAAGGGGGTGGGTCACAGAGGTCAGGAGAGGGCTCTATGCAGCGGCGGAAGGGGGGTTTCTGAGGCAAAAGGTGGGTGTTCTGCTATTGGGAATGGTGGATGCTGGGGCGGGGCGTCATTGGGGGGTGTCAGGGCTGCGGTACTGGGGGGCTAGCAAGGACATATGAAGGGGCAGCGGGTGCCCCAGTGGCTAAGTGGTTGCTATGGCAGTGGGTGAGTGGCAGCGGATGGTGGTTTCGGATGCTGGGCTGCGGGGGAGGGGGGGAGAAGCTGTAAGAGGATTCAGGGGGGCCAGGGAAATGTAATTTCTAGGACAAACGAGGTCCCTTGGGGGCAAGGTGGAAGCCGTGGGGGTGTTATGGTATGGGGAGGGTAAGTGCTGGGGCAGCAGGGGGCGCTTTGCTGCAGCGGGAGGGGGGCTGCTGCTGGGGCGGCGGGTGCCCCGATGGCTCCTGGGGGGGGGGGGCTGATGCCAGGCTCTGCTCGCTCGGTCAGGGTGGCAGCGCCGCCATTAATCACCGGCAGCTTCCCTGGCAGTGATGGGTGATGGGCAACCAGGACGTGGGCGTGAGCGTGCGTGGAGGGGGGGTGAGTGTGCGTGGAGGGGCTCCCTCCTCTTATGCTGGCCGAGGCGATCCGTTCAGAGAGTGAGCGCTCCTGCGCCCGAGAGCTTCTTCTCAGAGAGAACAGGTGCCTTTTAAAGCGCCAATGGACAGCTCCGCTTTTCGTTGGCGCTACAGAAATCATTAACAAGCCGAGTATCGGCAACAACGTTGTGATTACATCTATATTTTAAAAGAAGAAATCATTTTCTCATACAGCTTCCTTACTGAAGAAGTCTTCCAAACGCGTTTGTTGCGCTGGTAATAAAAACATCGGTAAACTGCCCCTGCGAGTGCTGTTCTCTTTCCATAGCGGCTGAAGGAGTTTTAAAGCAGTTCTTTTTGGCCTGAAAGTGAAACGAGACGCTATCGCAGTGAGCCCTAATAAGTGCAAGATGAAAAACAAGAAACATCCCTTCTTAAGCCTTCGTACATCAAACACCAGTTCTACAGGGTGAGCACCAATTTGTAAACTTGCATTTTACACATATCCGAGTATGCTTTCATTCCATTCGCTGCAGGCGCGCGCCGCGTGTTGTCGTGGCTACGGGCACGTGACCAGCAAAACCGAAAGCAGCCCGGGCTTAGAGTGAGAGGGCGGGGGCTGCCCGCGCATGCGCGCTCCGAGCCCCGGCGCTAAAGCGGAGTGCGGCATCTGAAGTCCCGGGTCCCAGGAGGGGGCCCGGGTGAAGACCAGCGCTGCGGAGGGACCTCGAGACTGATGAGAGAGACAGGGACACGGAACACGCTGAAAGAGCCCGGTGAGTGGGGGGGGGGTGTGTGCGCGTGTGTGTGTGCGTCTGTGTGTGTGTGTGTGTGTGTGCGTCTGTCTGTCTGTGTGCGTGTGTGTTGTGTCTGTGCGTGCGTCTGGCTGTGTGTGTGTTGACTGTGCCTGCGTGTGTGCCTGCCTGCGTGTGCATGTGTTGTGAACAGCCTGCCGGAATCGGAGCGCATTTTCACGCGCGCGACCTGATCCGATTCCGGCAGGCTGCGTGAGCGTGCCAGTCTCTTGTTTTGAGACACCGGAGGAGGCACATGACTGGCTCGAAGGCTGGTGACAACCCGGAAGGTTGGAGCTCCTAAACAGTTTTTCCTAGGACAGTGGGTTTCGCAGGAACACGTGATCAGCTGACACAGAGGTTCTTGAAAGGAGGTGTGTGTGTATGTTGTAACTTCGCAACCTCCAGGTGTTAAATTGGAAAACACAGTGAATACGTGAAAAGACAACCCCTGTACAGCCCTGATGAAGTTGCGATACAATTTAGCAACAAAACATGTTGGTAATTCACCATTAGGTTTGGTATAATAAGGACTAATTTTAACTTGGGAGGTTTGCGGCCCAGAATAAAGCTGGAGTGGCTAGCAAGCGTCTAAATTTTAACGTTGAGAATTACACTTATTCTTTCTCACGAGGGGTGTTTTGTGGATTCGTGCACGAGTGGGAGTTATTGACTGAGTCTCTTTAGAAAGGAAACCAGTTGTTAGTTTCCCTTTTCTTTTCTTTCTGATTCACGATCGAGAGAGAGTTACCAATGATGATAAGCGGGTAAAACTGGTCATTGTTGGCCAGTAAGCCCTTGTGGCGGTTCTTCCGTGAGGTCCTCTCTCTCTTTCCCCACAATTTTTATTTGTATGAAAGGTGGGGAGTGTGGTGGTCAATGGACATGCTCGATACTTGGTTTTAAACATGACACTGTGACCTAGGTGTACAAGAATTAATGCATATTAAGAGGGGAATGTAAGGATATTATACACCCTGATGTGTCACGTTGTAAAAGAAAATAGTGTCGTTAAGGCGGGGCCTTTTGTTGTTCATGACAACCCGGAAGGACCAGGCGCAGAGATGGGAACCGACACCGTCAGGGAGAGGCTGGAAATACGGACATTCAGGATCAGGGGCAAGATGAAGATATGCATTCACAGCGGAGTGACAGGGGGGACCCAGGTTTCGGCTGAGCCAGTCTGATAGGAATGGAATGAGAAGCTGTGAGAATGTACCGGGGCTGTGGTGCAGCCACGCTTGATCTGGACGCTAAGCAGATGTAGTCTCGGGGGGGCAGGGAAGGACTACGTGCTTCTCGGACTTCTTACCCCCTTCATGCAAGTACTTTTTCGGGGTTGGGATTGAGCACTCTCCTAAGTTGCGGAGGCGAGCAGTTTTGAGTCCATCGGGCAGGGAGGCAGGGAGGCGGGGGGGACTCCGGGGAAAGATTCAGGGTGGTTAAAGTTTATGGTTTTAGTTTGTACTGGCATTGTCAGGCTGGCCACGTATTCATTGGCTGTTATGCACGCACACCACACTGACGTATTAGTGATTTTACTACTCCAATACCTTACACATGGCGACACCAACCCCAGCTGAGGACGCGTCAGAACTGCCCGCTAGTGCTCCAGTAAGCCCCCTGACGCTGCTTACCTGGAACGTACATGGACTGGGAGATAAGATAAAGAGGGGCCTGGTACTGCAGGCCCCAACGCTGGCCCTCTCACAGGAAACGCACCTCACTGGCGCGGCGTGTAAGGCGATGGATAGGTGGGGATACAAGATGGTTGTGGACTCTGAGTTCTCATCTGGCTCCAGAGGGGTCGGCATAATGCTCCAGAAAAATGCCTCCTCCATTATACATCACACAAAAGGAGATGACGAGGGGAGATTCGCAGCCCTTCAGGGTCAATGGGAGGGCAGGCCTGTAAATGTGGTGTCGGTCTATATCCCCCCGGGCTCTGCACGCGATAGCATTACCAGCCCTCGGAGAATTTCTATTGACTCTGCCGGAGGGAGAGCTTATAATTGGGGGCGATTTCAATTCCACGATGGATAGCAACCTGGACAGACACCCAGTGAGGACGCACACACCAGGTACATCTCGCCTGCAGGGTTTCATTGAGGCCCTCGGGCTTGTCGATGTCTGGAGACACCGCCACCATGAAACACGACAATACACCTTTCACTCGAACGCACACAATAGTCTATTCAGAATAGATTTCCTGACTTCCGCAAACAGCCTACAGAGCGCTGGCGACATAATGATAAAACCCAGAGGCATCTCAGACCACTCGCCAATCCTACTGACATTCTCGCACCACCATGAGTCCCGTAGACGGCTCTACCCTATACGCCCGGGCTACCTACAGGTGCTGGAAATCAGAAAAGAGATCCGCAAGACCACGAAGTACTTCTTCGAGGAAAACATTACATCTGTTAATTCCCCCACTAATTTATGGGAGGCCTATAAGACTGTACTAAGGGGACAGGCAATAGTCACGATTGTGGGGCATAAACGAGAGAAGCAGCGAGAACTGTTAGAATTGGAATTAGAACTGCAGGAAGCCGAGACACGCCACGCGGCAGACCCCACGCCGACATCTTCACATACACTATGCCTCAAGCAACAACAATATAGGGGCCATTACAAATCAGTGGTCGCCGCACAGCTCATGTCCACCAGTCACAGGGTATACGATGTTGGGGATAAGGCTGGGAAACTACTCGCCTGGCTAGACAGACGGGAGCAGGGAGCTAAGGGAATAGCACAAATACGGACGGCGGAAGGGCAGCTGACCACAGTCCCACGAGACATAATACGTACACTGGCGGGGCATTTCTAGGCTATTTATACACCCACATCTAACATTACAGAGGAAGAAGCCGCAACCACCATTAAAGATATAGTTATGCCCAAGCTCACCCCAGAGGCTGCCCTAGAACTAGAGGCCGACCTCACGGTGGAGGAACTGCAAACCGTGATTCGATTACTGCAGTCGGGCAAAGCAATGGGACCGAATGGGGTCGAGTTATATAAACATATGGCAGGCATTATTACTCCGCACCTTTTGCGAATGTACAGGGACAGCCTAGATAGGGGAGAATTGCCACTCGAGCAGCGATTGGCCACGATAGTGGCGATCCCAAAACCTGGGAAACCTCCGACTGAATGCATCTCCTACCGCCCAATTTCACTGCTCAATGCAGAGGTTAAGATACTCGCTAAGGTACTGACCAACAGGCTAACACCTCACCTCCCGCATCTAATACAGATTTTTTGTTCCAAAAATTTGTCGCCCCCACTGGAGCGTTTGAAGAGAGACGTGACGCATTGGGAAGTGCTCCCCTTAACATTGCTAGGGAAGGCGGCATTGTTTAAAATGATGGCCTTGCCTCGATTTTTGTACGTCCTTGAGAACACACCGCTTCCAGTGCCCCTGAAATACTTCAAACAAATAGCGGCTCAGGTGTCCATGCTGCTATGGGGCAATAAGCCAGCACGAATTGCGCAGGCGAAACTACACGGAGGGTGGTATGATGGAGGAGTGGCGCTCCCTAATATCCAATTGTATTACTGTGCGGCACACCTTAACCCCTTCCACGCTCATGACGAGCTGGGCTCGTCACGTAACATGCGATACCGCAAATCTCAGCGTGCGAGCGGAATTCTGCCCGCACGCATGCGGTTAAAGTCATCAATCAATAGTAAAGTCCACATTTGTAAAGCGCACAATCACCCGTAAGGGTCTCTAGGCGCTGGGGGGCCGTCGGGAAGATTAAGCGAGCTATTGCCCAGAGTCACATGGTGCTGGGCTGACCTGCCGCCGGAGCCGGGGATCAAACCGTGGTCCCCAGATTCCAGCGTCAGTCGCCCTGGCCGCGGCGCCACACCTCTTCCTAATCAATGGATACACGCCTCACAGGGCGATCCAGCGTATCAGGCAGACAGGTTCCAGATGGGCACGGGGAGTGTGCTGGCGCCTCTCTACAATAAAGGCCAGCTTCCGGAACTAATTGGTCCCACAAAACACACGGTCATGATATGGCACACAGCGCAGACTCGGCTGGGATGGAAAGGAGTCATTACACGGCTCACCCCGCTTTGGGATACCAAACAACTAGGGCACCTGAGAAATAGCAAGGGCTTTGACCAATGTGACAACATAGGCATATCTACGTTGGGTGACCTATGGGACAAAGGGACGGTAATCCCATTTGCGCAACTCAGACAGCAATATGACCTTGCACCTTCCGAGACTTTTCGTTATGCACAGATTAAACACGCACTATTGGCGGTGCTGCCCCCGGACACTGATGTCCCGGAAGCCTCACCGTTAGAGGACAGGCTTCTCACGGAGTAAATGCAAAAGCAGGCCGCATCCTTCACATACCGTAAATTGATTAATAACTTAACGGACCCCACAGTCGCCCTCCGAGAGAACTGGGTAACGGATGTGGGGGAGTTGGACGACACAGAGTGGCAGGAGGCATTGTCCTCCCCCAAAGAGGTGGGCATACCCTCGCGCCTTCGACTGGTGCAGCTCAAAATACTACACCGCACATACCATACCAGGCACAATTTATATAACATAAACAGAGCGCGGGGTCCATATTGTCTGAGAGGGTGTGGGGAGGAGGGTACCTTCTTTCATACATTGTGGGATTGCCCCAAGATAACCGACTATTGGAAAATGATCTTAAGAACAGTGTCACAAACGGTGGGGATATCACTGGTCCCTGAACCACGCAGGTGTCTACTGAATGTGTGGGAGCCCAACGACCTAACGCGCCCTGTGCAAACGTGGGACACTATGTGCTTAATGTTGGCTAAGCGTAACATAGCGCAGAAATGGGGTGCGGTGGAGGGACCGTCACTGGCAAACTGGTGTAAGGACATGGACATGGCTATTGTGGCCAAAAAAACAGTGTTCATAAATCGGAAATGGAACAAAATATGGGATATATGTGAGCCGCCGCCAGAGTGGGAAGACGAAAGTTCTGATGATGAGGAATAATGTAAATATGGGATATGGATTTACAGAATGGTCCGATATGGTGACTGCAATTGACAGACTTTGTACAGGCGTTGAAAATGCATGGAGAGGGTGGATATATATGACTAATGTAACATATGATGCTGTTCAACCTGACTTTATTGCCGAAGTTGTGAATGAAAACAATAAACAGAGTTTGAAAAGAATCCAGAGTCTCTTCAGATGTGAAGATGCTGGCAAGTGGGAAACCAGGATCCCCTTTCCATTGAAGGAGAAGGCAGGACATCTGGGGATGTGCAGATCACACGAGTTGGGTGGAGGGGACCTGATTTAATAATGCGGAGTGCCTATACCTACCAGTGGCTCAAGGCGGTAGGCGGGGAGAACAAGGGACTTCAGCGGCAGATATGTTTGTACAATGTCAGATTCCACTGCCAATGTCTAGGTCAGTATTAAATCTAGTAAAATGAGTTATATAAAAAAACAATGTTTGCATCAACATGAAAGCACTTGTAATCTGAATCAATGAATATGTCCATTGTCCGGCTCCCCCAAAATTACACCAAAAGAAAGGTTTCTTCATTCCTATTTACCTCTACTGTAGCTGTATTTTCAAAATGTGCTGTTATGCTTTTATGGTTTTCCTCTGTACACAAAGGTCTGTGACTGAATGGTGACTTAAATTTTATTTTATTTGTATTTTGTATGTTGACGGTTGCTATATGCCACGTACAATCACAGCCTGGTAGAGCTGAGACTTCCACATAATATCTTGACCTCTACCTCACTTAGGCTAATACGAGCTCTGTTGAGACCGAGGCATGCCAGCCGGCCATGGCTTTCCGAGTTAAGAAACCAGTCAAAGGAACTTCATGCAGATTAAAGCTCAGATCTCTCAAAGAGCATCTTGCTTGTCATTGTATTTACGTTTGCAACTGTGGGACACAAGGAAGTTGCAGTCCTGGCCTCCTTTGATGCTCACAGCTCTCACAGACTGCAGACAGCCCGATGCCACAGCAGATGGAATACAGGGGTCTATAAGAGGCGGTTTTGTAGATTTAAACCTAGAGGAACCAGAAGGGCTTGGCTTCAAAAGGAGCTATGAGACAGAGAGAGACTTAGACACGGGTTTGTTCTTCCACCTTGCAGAGCTGGGGATCAAAACATTCTGGCATTAGCGTGGCTATAAAAACAGGCTTGGGAACCAGAGACTGCACCACAGGATTACATGATAGAGAAGGGAAATGTGCAGGAAGTATGACTTGACTCGCACTAAGGATTCTACCCATCCCTGCTGGGTTCTCTTTACAGCCAGTGCTACACGCCTATCTTAAGTCGAAGTGGTGCTTGGAGCTGTGAAGGCTTCAGAAAGCTGTCTGCTTCACGGCTGCTTGGAGAAGGACCAAGAAGTACTTTTTTTTTAACCTTTGACTCTAAAACACCTACTCTGTGTCAGAAACAGAAGACTGATCTACGGGGGGGTGTACTGTGGATCTACTTTCTGGGACAACGTGGGTGGAGCATCCAAATTACAAAGGCGGGAGGAGACACAGCGAGTCTAGTTGAAACTGGACATTTAGCTGGGCTCCTGAAGCGCGTGTTGTTGCAGACAATGTATTCTCTAGAATTGTTGAAGCATTTGGAACTCGAACACGTGAGTTACAAACTTTTCACGAGAGTGAAACTACTGAAGGGAAGGACATCATGCTCAGAAACTCTTATCATCTCTTAACACCTCTTCTGTGTAAATGTAAATGTACAGGAATTTACATAGCGCAAATCACCACTGGTTTCTAAGCGCTTGCTTAGGGAACCCGTCCTGGTATTCCCCTGTGAGATAACCCCGGCAGGGTATCCGCAAGGTGAAAGCCAGGCATCCCGCCGCGAGGGGCCGTTGTGGAGATTAAGCAAGCTATTGCCCAGAGTCGCAGAGTGTGAACCCGTGAATCGAGTAGGCACCGGAGCGAGAATTGTCGAGTCCATGGACATTTTTTTAGGACTCAAGCCCCCGCCGAGCCGGGAACTGAACCCTGGTCCCGGCTAGATCTCTGCTTCCAGGTCTACCTCCTCTAACCAGTGAGCCACACTTCTCCTGTGGGGAGCATTACTTTAGTTCAATGCCATGTCTCCTAGCTGCAGATTTCAAAATCACAGCTGACTGAGGAGTTTAAATTAGCACCTACTAAAAGTGAAGACAAACACCCAAGTGTTTAATATTGCCTGATCTCTACATCAGATTTACCTCTGACATTTTAGCCATTACATTGTTTTCTGTTGAAGTAAATCTGATATGTGTTTGGACTTATTTACTAACTTTAATGCTGTTTTGGTGCAACACTACATATGCCAAAAGCACTTTTCTTTGAGGAATACAAATACTTGCCTCAGGCTACAAAAAGTAAGCTTAGTATTTAGCTCACATCAAGGCTGGAGGCCAGATAGTCTAACAATCCAGTTTCCAGCAGAGGCACAACAACGTCTGCAAAGCCTTCTTGATGAGGATACAATGAGATTTATACAGTGCACAGATCCTCCAACGAGCATCCGGCACGGGATTCAAGGCTACCTACAAAACACAGACTGTCCTGTTATGCTTGTGGAAAAAGGCATGTTTTTAGTTTTTTCTGAAAGATGGATTGCTCAGCTATGGTACGCAGAGCCAGAATGTTATTCCAGGTGATTGGTCCGAGATAGGAAAAGGGCCTACCAACGGTTATAGCCTAGCAGATTTTGGGAACTCGAGCCAAAAGATCGAAGGAGGGCCGTAGGTTTCTGGAAGGGGCATAGTCACAAAGATAGCCAGCTCTAGTATCGCACAGAGTTTTATGAACAAGGACCTTATTCTTTTTCTTGAAAGTCAGACGTCTGTGGCTCTAGAACATTACTGGCGAGGTGCACCATTCCACATTATTTGTGTAATTTTGCTTTAGAAAATAGAGCGGCCTACAGAGGGTAATTACAAGGATTCAGAAGGACAGAGGTACTTTAACATTTCCAATATTCTTACCTCTGCTAAGACCGTCTTTTCTTCTCTCGGTTTCCTGGTCATTGCTCAGTTGGACATGTCTTTCTCTTTTTATGGCGACTAATTCACAATGCCTGGTACTGGAGTCACCTAGTGAATAAATAAAACATGATTTACATTTTCTGTAAACAATGTTATATCTTCTTTGATACCTTTACACTAAGGGCCTCATTACGATGAGGCTCGGAAAGCCTCCTAACTGCGTTCGGTGGCTATCGGTGCCTCACAGTGGTTTTAAAACCGACAGCTTCATTACAGCAGAGGTTGTCGGTTTTGAAACTGGCGGGACTCTCCTGCTGACGGGCTCAAGGAGCCCGTCCGCCAGTTGGAACCGGCATGTAATCGCTATGCACAGCATTCTACGCCCGCCTGGATTAAGATGTCCGTTTCCCCAGGGTTTCCCTGCTGGGCTTTCTGACATGGAAACACTGTCGGAAAGCGACTTTGGGGGCCAGTAGCAGGGCCCCTTCATCAAGCGGCCTCCGGTTGGGGGCCATTGCCCTCCTTCATCACTGCACCGCATGGTGCCTGCCACGCAGTGCAGGGATGAACACATACTCCCTTTTCTGTATGTGAGCTTGTGCTGTGGCCAGTTTCCAGCAGAAGCTCAAGCTCCCATACAGAAAAGGGAGCTTGCAATCGCACCATGTACGGTCGCATCAAAATTCAGCAGACGGGACAGCCAACTGGAGGTTGGTCAGGCCCATATCCGCAACGGAGTCCATCCCACTTCGAAATAAGACCCTATGCCTTTGTTCACGCCACTTCTTTCAAGTGGTATCTTTAGTTTCACTCCACTTCTAGACAATTCAGTGAGTTGGTGATACATCACCTCAGTAGACCTCTGGTAACCAAAGGCATTCAGTCTTACAATAAGACACAATCATGAAGCTTCCCCTGTTGCAGCCTCATGATCACAGAAAGCATGAATACATGTAACAGGCGCCCTCCTCTGTACACATTTAAAATCAAAAGAAATAAGGACATTCATAGGAACTCATCCCCTTGTACACCTCCAAGTGTTTTAACCAGCGACCCTTGACCTTGCCAGGTAGGTCGCCCCCCGCTGCAGCTCCACCTGCGTTCTTTGAGTGCCCTTTGTGTGCCCTTTTGCTCCTCCTGTGCCCCGCTGCCCATTTTGTTCTGTTCCCCGAGCTCTTGAGTGCCCTTTCCTGTGCCCCGCTGCCTGTTTTTTCTTCTGTACCTCCATACCCCCTGTTGTGCCTGCTCGCCCCATCGCCGCTCCCGTTCCTGCCGCTGCATCACCTGCGGCCCGCCCCCCTCCGTGCCCATTCGCTGCCCCCTTCCACCTGCCTCCCAGCTGCTCCTCCCTCCCACCTCTCCTTGAGGTGCGCGGTGAGGAGAGCGACCCTTGACCTTACCAGGTAGGTCTCTCCCCCCCGCTGCAGCTCCACATACGTTCTCTGAGTGTCCTTTGTGTGCCCTTTTGCTCGTCCTGTGCCCCGCTGCCCATGTTGTTCAGTTGCCCGTGCTGTTGTGTGCCCTTTCCTGTGCCCCGCTGCCCATTTTTTCTTCTGTACCCCCGTGCCCCCTGTTGTGCCTGCTCACCCCCCCTTGTCGCTCCCCTTCCCGCCGCTGCATCCCCTGCAGAACCGCCCCCCTCCATGCCCATTCGCTGCTACCCACCTCCCGCCTCCCAGCTGCTCCTCCCTCCCACCTCCCCTTAAATGGCGGCCGCGCCGCTGAAGCACCGAAGGCGCGCCTAAGGCAAGACCGTCTGCTCCCATCCGCGCCTGGACCGCGCCCAGTGCCAGAACCCCTGGCCCCCGCACCAGCAATGAAGAACGCTTCCGTAACGACGCCAGCACCCTCATCGACCTCAACGCAGGACGGACCCTCACCTGCTGCAGGGCCACCCCAAAGCGCACCCACGGTCCCTTTGCCTGCCAGAACTGCAGCTTCTCCTGCATCGAAGACGCAGAGACACCCGCCACGACAGAACACAACCAGCTCCGATGCATCCTGATCAGCACCCGCTCCGCACGCAAACACGCCATCGAGCTCTGGGACCTACTCGACACCGCACCACCAGACGTCGCCTTCCTGACCGAGACCTGGATGAACGAAGCCTCCTCTCCAGACATCGCCATAGCCATCCCTAACGGATACAAGACCGCCCGCAGAGACGGCACCAACAGAGTCGGAGGAGGAATCGCCATTGTCCACAAGGAGACCATCAGGGTCTCAACAACCACTGACGACACTCTCAGCACCGCCGAACACATGCACTTCCAGATTCACACGGACCCCAAGACCACTCTAAGAGGCACCCTCATCTACAGACCACCCGGACCTCGACCACAATTCTGCGACGACATTGCCGACTTCATCAGCACGCATGCACTGACCTCGACCGACTACATCCTCCTCGGAGACCTGAACTTCCATCTGGAGAACAACAATGACAGCAACTCCTCCACCCTGATAGACAACCTCGCCAACCTCGGATGGAACAGCTTGTCACTGCGCCGACCCACATCACCGGACACACACTCGATGCCATCTTCTCCTCAAGCCCCCACAACTCCTTCAACCACGTCTCCGAACTCACCTGGACCGACCACCACTGCATCCACTTCACCTTTCAGAAACCCGTTGCACATCACGGCACCCTACAGATTCCCCGTCGCTGCTGGGGCAAAATTACAGACAAACCTCGCACTCAACCCACCGACCAACCGCTCCATCCCTGAAGACGGTGCATGCACCCGTAGACAATGGATGTACGACTGCGCCAACACCTTAGCCCTGCTGAAAAAACAACCCCCCGAGACACCAGTAAGAGAACCAACTGGTTCACCCCGGAACTCCTAGCATCAAAGCGGACCGGCCGGAAGTTGGAGAACATATGGCACAGCGCGAAGTCGCCGGGTAGCCGCGCAGCCCACAAAGACGCCATCCGCAACCACCACCACCTCATCAGGACCGCCAAGAGGACCTCCTTCAAACACTGCCTCGACAACGCACACAACAGCAAGGAGCTCTTCAACATCATGAAGGAACTTTCCAACGCCAGCTCTAATGCCAACGTCATCCCGCCGTCGCAATCCCTGTGCGACTCCCTCGCCACCTTCTTCCACCGCAAGATCGCCGACAGACAGCTTCAACCCCCGGACAACCCTAACAGGCCCCAACATGCCGGACCCACCACACCCCACCGACCACGACCCCCTGACAACCTGGGCCAACGTGAGCATCGAAGACACAATCAAGACCATGGGCACAATCCACTCCGTCTCGTCGTCTGACCCTTTTCCACACCACATCTTCAAAAAAGCTGGCAGCTCCATCGCACCCCACCTGCGCAACATTACCAACTTCTCCTTCGAGACTGCGACCTTCCCTGAGAGCTGGAAACACGCCGAGATCAACGCCTTACTGATGAAACACAAGGTGGACCCAAGCGTACTCAAAAACTTCCGGCCCATCTCCCTGCTTCCGTTCACAGCTAAGGTAATCGAGAAGATAGTCAACATCCAGCTCACCCGCTACCTCGAAGACAACAGGATCCTGGACCCCTCCCAGTCAGGATTCCGCAGCAACCACAGCACCGAGACCGCCCTCATTGCAGCCACAGACGACATCAGGATCTTACTGGACAACGGCGAGGCGGCGGCCCTCATCCTTCTGTACCTCTCCGCCGCCTTCGACACCGTCTGCCACCGCACACTACTCCACCACGCAAGGATCCGAGACAAGGCCCTGGACTGGACCTCCTCCTTCCTCTCCGGCAGAACCCAGAGAGTCCGCCTCCCCCCGTTCTGATACGAAGCCTCCGAGATCATCTGTGGCATCTCAGAGGGATCCTCCCTCAGCCCAACCCTGTTCAACTTCTACATGGCGCCTCTCGCACGCATCACCCGACATCACGACCTCAACATAATCTCTTACGCCGACGACACGCAACTGATCCTCTCTCTCACCAAGGACCCCCTCACCGCCAAATCCAACCTCTACCATGGAATGAAGACCGCCGCCGACTGGATGGAGCATAGCCGCCTTAAGCTGAACACAGACAAGACGGAGATCCTCATCCTCTGGCCCAACCCCTCAGCATGGGACGACTCCTGGTGGCCCGCATCGCTGGTGACACCCCCGCACCTACCAACCACGCACGCAATCTGGGAGTCATCCTCTACTCTAAACTCACTATGACCAAACAAGTCAACGCGGTCTCCTCCACCTGCTTCAACACCCTCCGTATGCTCCACAAGATCTACAGATGGATCCCGTCAGACACAAGGAAAACAGTCACCCAGGCCCTAGTCAGCAGCAGACTCGACTACGGAAATGCCCTCTACGCCGGAGTCCCGACCAAGCTCATCAACAGACTGCAAAGAATCCAGAATGCCTCCGCACGCCTGATCCTCGACGTCCCGCGCCGCAACCACATCACCCCCCACCTGAGGAACCTGCACTGGCTCCTTGTCCACAAAAGAATCTCCTTCAAGCTCCTGATCCACGCACACAAGGCACTCCACAAGACCGGCCCAGCCTATCTCCACAGTAGTCTCTTCTTCTACGTACCCAACAGGAAACTCTGCTCCGCAGACCTCTCCCTGGCTACCGTCCCACGCATCCGTAGAACCACAGCCGGAGGCAGATCCTTCCCCCACTGTGCCGCCATGACCTAGAACACCCTCCGACAAACCGAAAAGAGCTTCTAACCTTCAGGAGACGACTCAAGACCTGGCTGTTCGACCAGTAGCAACAGCACCCCCCCTTCCCCAACCTCAGCGCCTTGGAACCCTTGCGGGTATGTAGTGCGTTTTACAAATTATTTGATTGATTGATTGATTGAACCAAATATTGAGTTAGTCTTACCAGAAAAATTTTACAAGAATATGTGATTTCAAAAATATAGTCGACAGGAGTATCTTAGATAAGAATATCTTTTTTTAGTGTTTGTTTTTAATATCATTGTTAAAATTATTGTCATATTATATAAATATATAGAAATTTTTTAACAGATTCGAATACATATTCATGACAATTTTACGCATGGCTATATTGTGATTATTTTGTACACAGGTTATACTGTAAGTGCACTTTATGTTGCTTTCCATTGCGGGGAGATTTGTGAGCAGAGGCGGTAATCCAGAGGCAATAAAGTATTAGATGACAAGCAGAGAGAAGGTGACTGGTAGGGCACTTTGTGAGAAGGGACAAACTAGAAGCAAAGACCCAACACTCGTTCACCGGCAGTGTTTTCCACTACTGAACCGTCTATCTAGCCACACCGATCTTAGATCAACAATGTCTACAACACGTGGCAAAAAGGATAGAAACCTGAAAGACATGTTTACCAAGATGACCGGGCATGGGGAGAAGATGGGACAGAATCGCCGACCGCGACAGGGGGGCAAGAAATGGAAAACGCAGAGGAAATGGTCACGTGCACCTTCTTGGAACATATGTTCTCCACCCCCAGATCTACAGGCCCTCAGAGATAACTTTTCAAAAGAGATTAAAGAAGTGTGACAAGACCTGGACGCAGTAGGGGAAAGAGTGGCTACCATGGAGGATCATGAGTGGGCCCGGGATGAAGAAGTGGAACAGTTGTAGCAAGAGGTACTTCGCCTCCGGGCCCAGCAGATAGATATCCTAGCCCATGCAGAAGATTTGGAGAATCGTTCCCGAAGAAATATCATGAGTCAAGAACGTGCCTCCTAAAGAAGAGGGAACGGATATCACTCAGTACCTCCAAGGCCTTTTCAGAAACATCCTCCTCAAGAGCCCCAGGTTTTTGAAAATAAAATAGACAGAGCACACAGGGTAGGCCTGCAAAGGAACGCATCAGAACCTCCCTCCAACATCTTGGCATACCTACCAGATTTTCAATTAAAAGAACGGATACTGAGGAAAGCGTGAGACGCCCAACCACTGACGTACCAAGGCCATACCATTGCCCTTTACCAGGACCTAGCCACGACTACACTCCAAAAACGGCGGGATTTTTAGCCAGTTATGACTCATCTCCGTAATTAAGGCATCACGTATTTATGGGGTCACTTCTTTCGACTTATCTTCAGGTGGGATGACAAGTTGCATCAAATCCTGTCTTTACAAGAAGCATGTTGCATCCTTGGGATCGAGAATCCCCAACGGGAAGACTCATAGAGAGGGGACAAAAAAAATCACAAAAAGAGCAATGGAGACGAGCCCGGGGAGGCAGACTTTCAGAAACGATGTCGAAACCCGACTCGGAGATAATCGCACAGAAGAGAGAGGCCATCCTGGATTCCCTGTCCAACACGGCCTGCTCCAAAGTAGGCGTTTGAACTGATGCAGTGGTCCGATAGGTGAACAACGCTGTGCCAGGTGGGCGGCGGGCAGAACTCCAGGGAGTGGGGAGAATTTGTTGGCCACAATATGCACCCTACAAACTGGGTTACCAAGGGTACGCAGACTGGCTCTGCGAATCCTGGACTATTTTGGGGCATATTGACTTTTGTTCTAGTTGGGGTTAGGGAAGGTGAGGGGGGGACCGGTATTCAGAGACTTTGAGCCTAGCGGTATTCATGCATGAGGTTACAGAACAAGAGGGCGGAGGGAGCGAGCAAGAAGAGGGGGGCGATGGGTTACGACTTGGGGCCCAAATGAGCATTGAAGGCCAAGACCTGAAATGTCAAGCGAGGTAGTGAAAGTTTTCACGCTTAATGTAAAGGGGCACAATAATCCTATTAAAAGAAGAGCGATTCTCTTCTACTTAGAAAACTCCGAGACCGACGAGTGCCTCCTACAGGAGACAGACTTATTGTCTAAAGATTGGCATTGACTGCGCTCTAGGGCGTTCACCCTTTTTGGAAAAAACAAGGGAACCCAAATGTAATTTTACTAGGGACCTTGGGTAAGACAATTGTTACTAAAGACAGTGGTCCCTAGACAATTTTAGATAGAGTACAACTTATAAACATATGCTAAATAGACCATATGTTCTTTGTCTAGCCGGACAACATTTATTTGAGAGATAAGCTTGGTGAACGTAAATGGTGACAATTACAACTAGGACGCAACCTGCGACCCACACATACATAAACGGGGTCGGGAGAAGGGATTCAGGCAAGGGGGAGGTGTCTGTTTTCAGGTATGTATTAACCCGACTTGATTATCATATAAGTACCATTGTGCATTATCTACATATTATTCAGTGACATATGGTACCGTTAGTGTCGACGTTTCGATCCCTGGGCTTAAATACATGGGATCATCTTCAGGACAGTAAATAAAACATGCCTGCATACAAACAGTGATCTACTTGTCCCCAAGCAGTTCTTCTCCTCAACCGTAGAAAAGAAAGCAGGAGTTGCCATCCTGATTGCCAAACATTGCAAGGAGAGGTGAAAGAAAGTGGCTGAGATAAAAGGGAGGCTTTTGGCATGCACAATCCAATTTGGCGACCAAATCATGGTCCTGGGTTCTATATATGCCCCCAACACAGGGCAGGAGGGTTCAGCTGCAATAGCGGAGATCATGGTTTCACAAAATCAGATAACGTTGGTTGGTGGGGACCTGAATTTAGTTATAGATACTGACAAGGACAGGTCTCAGACGAGCTTTAATCAGAAGAGGGAGTTATCGAAGGAATGGAAGAAATGGTTGCAGGAAATGGGCTTGGTGGACCTATGGAGGGAGACCTATCCCCACGCAGCACAATATTCATTCTTCTCACATGCCCACAGGTCCTATGCCCGACTTGACTATTTTCTAGGGACGACACAGATTAAGGTAGTAAAGGAGGTTGACATAGAACCAGGGGCCCTCTCAGGCCCCAACGCAGTGACCATTCAGATACAGATACCTGCATGACAGAGGAGAGTTGTATGTTGGAGACTTAAAGAATATTTGCTCCATAAGAAGGCAGTGACGCAACAACTCACCAGATGCCTTAACGACTACCTAGATATTAATCATACCCCGGACATAGCTGTCACTACACTGTGGGAAGCTATGAAGACAGTAGTGAGGGGAGAATTGATAGCTATCTCTGCGGCAGGAAAACAAAGAACGTAAAGAACTGCATGCACAGCTACCTGCGCAAGTTAGAGAACTAGAGCGGGTATGTAGTCGGACAGGGGCGCCCAGGGTGTGGACACAGCTAAAAGCAGCAAGGGCACAGTTAGCGGGGACAGATCTTGACAGGGCGGAACATGCAGCGATCAGACTAAAACATTCCTACTACATTGGGGGAGATAGGACAGGGTGTTCATTGCAAGCAAGCTCCAGGCCCAACGACAGCACACAAAGGTACATTCGCTAAAAAGAAGGGGAGCGGGGGCAGCTACTGGGGATCAGGAAATAGCTTAGACTTCTCGGGATAACTACGAGACCCTATACACAAAAGACACTCCATCTGGGCATGACATAACCTCGTACGTACGGAAGGTTACAATGTCCAAAGTAACAGCAGACCAAGCAAACCCCTTAGACGAGCCAATACGGATTGAGGCGGTGGTCACTGCTATATCGCAACTTAAATTGCTCAAATCGCCAGGCCTGGACGGATTCCCCACACTCTTCTATAAAAACTTCTGTCATATCCTAACCCCAGTACTGACTAGGTTATATAATTCCTTTGGGCGCCTAAGAGCGTCCCTTCAACCATGCTATCGGCAGCGATTGTAGTTCTACCAAAACCGGGGAAAGATAAACAGGAACGCGGGTCGTATAAAACGGTATCTCTACTCAATGTAGATTTAAAATCATGCCGCATTTAATAGAACCTGACCAGGCAACTCGGCGACAAATACGAAGATCATTCTTCACCAAACGAATATGGACGCATTTCTATTGAAGGTTGACGCCGAAAAAAAGGTGCTCGACCGGGTGGATTGGGGATTTTTGGAACAGACGATGGTGTATTTTGGGTTGGGGGACATGTTTCGGGAATGGGGAGGTTGCTGCTATGGAGCGCCTACAACCACAATCAGAGTCGATGGGGTTTCCTCTTGCCTCATTTTTATTCAAAGAGGCACTAGGCAGGGATGCCCGTTGTCATCTCTTTTATTTGCACTATATATTGAGCCACTAGCACAGAAAATTCAGGACAACCTGGACATTAAAGGGATACCATTCAGAGGGGAGTCACACCCTATTAGCCTATACGTGGATGATATCATAGTGGCGTTGGAGGAGCCTCATAGATCGCTCCCCACTTTTTTGAAGGAACTTAAGGTCTTTGGTCAGGTTTCAGGTTTCCGGGTTAATGTGGGCAAATTGCTGATCCTCAATTTGAAACTGTCAGGATGTGTCAGCAGCGTCAAAACAAGTAATGCCACTAACCTTTAGTACCACCAGCGGGGACGACGGAGTGTAGAGAAGCCCCCTACTCCCCTGAGCACAACCACACAGAGTAGATATACACTACTGTGTAAGGCAGCACCCCGGGGAACAGGGAAAATGGTTAAAATAATAAAATCTGCTGCTGTGCTGGAGTCTTTACACCTTAAATCTGGTCTATGGCTCGGTATAACTTCAGAAGTCACCACACAAACATAAGCTGCAGATGAAAGAACTGAGAGGGATATGAGAAAAAACTCAGGGATTCATATCACACAACAGGATGCTCGTATAGTCAGATACTCACAATATACCAAGCAGCAATACTCTTAGAGAAGGTTCTGAGACTATCCAATCCCAGTGAGACCAAACACTGAGAGACGATGAGCTGGAGTGCCAGGGAGTTTATGAGATCATTGAACCCAAGGATGATTTCAATCGACAAACAAAGTCACGGTAAATGGTGCCTTAAGAGGACTATGAATAGCACCATAAAAGAGCATAAGAATGCTGTTAGTAGCACAGCGTAATAGCGAAGGAATAAAGTTGTGCACGCAGTGGCCACAAGCTCCACTTCAATACCACTGAGCAATTGCGCGCCAAACCACTGTTTGCACAGCGTAGATTTTAGTGACAGGCTCCAAAAGAGAAGATAAGGGTGGAAATAAAAACAAAAATAAACTGTCTCAAAAAGCAGAAGGAGCACTCCAGCACTTACTTTCCGATTGAGGCTAAATACCTTGCGTTTCCAACGTTGGGAAGAATACCATCCACTTACTCAAACTCAAAAACAGACGAGATTGTCAAGCCCCGACCCCAGGAAGGGGAGGGGAGGGGCGTTATAGGAGTAGAAATCCAGGCGTCTCCTTATCCATCTACAAGATATACGTCCCAAGAGATTCTAGGACATTTAGTCCGCCGTGCGCCACCTGCCAATAGACCCAGTAACATGCATACAGGGGAAAAAAGCCTTAACTCTAGGTGCATCTTTCCTGACCTACGCTGAAGAATCGCGACGGAAACCAACTAATCGAACCTCCCAGAACGAAAGAGAACAGATCTTGGGGATCAGGGTGGTTGAATCGGTCCCATATCTGGGGTTGCAACTGGTGGCTACGATCCATCAAACGGTCAGATTAAACTACGACAAGCTAACGCGACGATTTAAAAATGAGTTGAGTAAGTAGGGACGACATCAACTTTCGCTATTAGGGCAGGTGGCAGCAATCAAAATGACTCTTCTACCAAAAGCATTACACCTATTTAAGACTCTGCCCGCAACCCCGCCGGAAGGAGTGCTAACCTCACTGCAGCGCGAAATCAAACGCTTTATATGGGCAGGAGCCCTTGGCCCGTATGAGGAAACATTTGGGATACATGAGGCCAGAAAATGGGTGCCTCGGGAGACCGGAAGACCAAACTTATTGGACTATTACAAAGCAGCCCAATTGAGATGGAGAAGCGTGGCTCAGTGGTTAGAGGCGGCAGACCCGGAAGCTGAGATCAGCCGTGGACCAGGGTTCGATTCCCCGCCTCGGCGGGTCTCGGGCACAAAAATTCCACGGACTCGACAATTCTCGCTCCGGTGCCTACTCGACTCACGGGGTCACACTCTGTGACTCTGGGCAATAGCTTGCTTAATCTCCACTACGGCCCCTCGCGGCGGGATGCCTGGCTTTCACCTTGTGAATACCCTGCCGGGGTATCTCACAGGGGAATACCAGGACGGGTTCCCTAAGCAAGCGCCTTGAGACCCCTGGGTGATTAGTGCGCTATATAAATCGAAACACATTTACATTTACATTTACAGATACCTGGTGGAATGGAATAGACCCGAGTCTGAAAAACGATGGCGCGTCCAGGACAGAGCACTAGCGGGGATTCCTTTATGGAAGGTCCCCATCCTGAAGAAGTCAAACCGACCACCAGAGTTTACTGAGATCACCGAATACAAATTCGGTGATGAAAGTATGGGAGGGGGTAGCTACTACAAGGAAGCTCATGAAGTTTCCATAACCTATGACCCCTCTAGTTGGGAATAGAGAGCTTACCCCAAGAATTGAGTATAAGGAATTCCGGGCATGGAAAGACACTCCATGCAGATCTGTAGGGCATCTATTTGAGTTGACGGGAATAATTCCATTTCCACAGATAAATGGGATCCCAGAAACGGAACGGCTAAGATATATGCAATGACAACATTGGGTACTTCAACCCGAGACACGGCTGCAGGCTAGTCGCAAGATGACGCGTTATGAGAAATGGTTAATCACAAAACAGAACGACAAGGGGCGGATATCGGAGCTTTACGACATGCTCAGACAATCAGTTCTAACACAATTCACACCTAGCCAGAAACGATGGGCGAGAGAAATTGGTGGAGAGTTATCGCAGAAAGAATGGGAGGGGATATACTATAGAGCGAAACACTCTGCACACAATGGCTATGAAAATAGCCACGTACTGGTACCTCACACCTGTGCGTCTTGACAGAGGTAACCCAGATAGGAGCCCTACTTGCTAGAGAGGGTGTGGAGAAGAGGGAACCCTGGTACATCTATTATGGGAATGTAAGACTTTAACGATGTATTGGACCAGAATCCTAGATGACATAGACAAACAATTCGACACGCAGATACAGAGACTACCAGTGCATGTGGTGCTGGGTCTTCCCAATTTGATAACATACCCACTCAAAAGCTGAACGGGACGACATATGGGGCTAGCACTAGGGGCAGCTCTTCAAAACATCCTGACACATTGTGGGACCGCCACAATACCCACTTACGTAGGCTGGCAACATAGGCTATGGACAGTAATATTCCCAAAAATATATGTTAACCTGCACTCCTTCTTTGACACCAAGTTTATCGAACATAAAATATGTATTCTACAAATCCTTTTTTGGTGCAGTCCCAACACCGACTAGCTCCTATCGGTTACTGAAATA
This sequence comes from Lissotriton helveticus, assembly GCF_964261635.1. NCBI lineage: Eukaryota > Metazoa > Chordata > Amphibia > Caudata > Salamandridae > Lissotriton > Lissotriton helveticus. Next base: position 454,071,399 of record NC_136058.1, on the reverse strand, counting down.
CAACAAGCATTTGCAATGCAATAGGTCTCGCATTAGGAAAGTTTGAGCTATTGGTCTTGTAAATTACACATTTTTTATTTATGTGTTGGTTTTGAAAATAGGAAAATTAATAGCTTTGTCATTTACAATGCCAATACTTTTAACTTTTGCAAATGTGGCACCTAAAGCATTTGTAATGCAACATGTTTTGTATTTACGTGACTTAGATGTATTGATATTACAAATTACAATGGCTTTTAATTTTTTTAAATAATTAATACTTAAACAAAAGTTATTGTAATTTATAATGGCAATAGCTTAAACTTTTGTAAATAACTTTTGTGAAGATTATGTTCAGTGTATTTTATTGTGACGAAAATCCAAGAAACAGAAGTGAAATATTAACATTTTTTTGTAACATTTGTAATAAAGCTTGAAACATTGAGAGAACATATTTGCACACTGTAGTATAGAGTAGTTCTAGTCAGGAAGATAAGTCGTGTTTTTGTTGCTTGGCGTGAATACAAATTTCTTCACAGAACACTTCGTTTTCCGCATCACGGGGGCATGTAATGGATTGAATTGCATATAAGACGTCTTTTGTTGTCAGCGAGAAAGCCCCGCATGCACACGAGCTATATTTTGCCCAGCCTCCTTTTCAAAAGCAAGACTGGAAGCTACCTGATTGACGGATAACTTTTTTTATTCTCATCAGACAGATCTAATTAAAAAAGTACCGACAGCCCCCAGTAAAATCATAACAGCCATAGCTACTTGGAAAGCTGGCTTTTGTACTGCAGCACAGCTATTTTTAATGGATTCGGAAAAAATGCGATCTTATCGGAATCTTAATAGATGTGTGTTTTGGGGGGATAGATAGTAAGACAGCGGACATCGAACGCTCGCCTTTATTTTGTTTTTCGCTAGCACATTTTTTGTTGCCAAAATAACACTGGGAATGCCTTACATGCTGTCCCACATAAAAAATAATGAAACGCCGCAGCCCGGCTTCAACAGGAAGCCAGGCAACCTTTATTGGGACGGGGGCGGGGCCAGACAAATACAGGAAGCAGACGGGAGTCTACCCCGCGCTCCTGTGCCCGCCAGAAGATTTGCGTGACTGCGTCTCAGCGCGGCACCCGCCTGTTGCTCAGAATGACCGGATGGCTGCCGAGGGACACGAACGAAGAACATGGTGAGTGGGGCGGGTCTGGTGGGGCGGTGGGGGTCTTGGTGCGTTTGTGTGTGTGCTGTGTGTGTGTGCGCGCGCATGTGTGTGTATGCGACGGCGGGGGTGGGTTCTCTGTATGTATGGGTGCATGCGTGCATGGGCGCTTGTGTGTGTGTGTCTCTGTGTATGCGGCTGTGTATGCAGTGTGTGTGTGTATGCGACGGCGGGGATAGGTTCTCTGTATGTATGGGTGCATGCATGGGCGCTTGTGTGTTTCTGTGTATGCGCATGCGTGTGTGGTGGTGGAGCTTCGAGGCAGGAGATAGGCACGGCGCCGTGCGCGCCCACGAGGTGCAATCTGCGCTTGTGCATATTTCTTGTCCACATTCCTAAAAACGGGTGACAATAGGTTTCGAGCCAGACACAAGCAAGCTTTGCTTGCTTGCATGTCTAGGCTCGACCTAAAAAGGGGCACGGCCAACATTAAAGTGCTCTCGAATTTGTGAGAGTTTGAGCTCTTGGCATTAAAAATAACAATGTATTTTATATCTTACTCTTTTAAAAACACATAAATAAAAGGCATTGTCATTTACAATGCCAATGGCTTAAACGCTCATAAATGCGAGACCTATTGCATTGAAAATGCTTGTTCTGCAGGTTATAGGTCAGGTATGCGCTTTACACAAGGAAGAACCACAGCTGTTCTCACACAGGAGCAGCTTCACCAAAGGAGAAGGGGCAACTTATGAGAATGCAACAATTTCACTGGTAGCTATGTGAAACTGAAAACACCACAATGACACAGATTCACCTAACTGTCATACACACCATCTCCCAACTATTGAACGCTGCTGCCCTCTTTCTTGTTAGAACCAGTAATAACAAAGTCTGCGTGTATGTCTGTATTTTTGGGTAAAATTGCTTTTTGTTGAGCATGAGGATGTGTTTTGTTTTTTAATCAGGTTATGACTGTGCTAGGACTGTTTTGCAAAGAGCAGTGTTATTAACCCAGGTATGTGTGCATAACTCAAAGAAGACGTGTTCAGTTATAGGAGGCGCTTGGATGGCAGCCAGGCTTCTTCGGTCACTACAACACAGCTGCCGAAGTCTGCTCCCTTGTTACCACGCAGGGAGAAACCCCCTTAAACCCAGAGAGCCTTCAAAGGCCTACTTCAAATTAAGCCCTCTGCCTGTAAACCGTTTGCTGACTGCAGCAAAAAGCCCCAGGGTCGATGCTATGCTTCATAAACTCATAATAAATACTAAAAAGAGATATTTACACAATTCCTGCGACAACCACAGAAACACAGCTGCAGCCGCAGCAGGTATTGTGTAAAAGTAAAGAGAGTGCTGAGGACCAGTGCAGTCAGCAGTGGGACCACAGACATGGCAGTGTGTGGAATAGTAGGTTTTAGATTTCAATATACAGCGGTCACTCCAGCTGTTTTCAGGAGCTCTGCTCTTTGAAAATGTTCTGCCAGCTATAAATAAACTACTGCAGACCACTGCTGGCAGGGGTGTTTTAATTATGCCTCTTTCATTCAAAGGCCGCATGCCAAATCCTGCATTTTTTGTGAAAGGAAAGGCCACGTACCAAGAAGTGAAATCCCCGCTTAATATAGACATGCAGATGGTATTGTCAGACTTCCCTTTTAATTACAGGCAAAAAGCCTCAGGCAAAGCTCATTTCATGCAGACCAAATAACGGGTCTGGGACGGTGACACAGCAGAGCTCCTAATCCATGAGTCAGCAGGAACCATCGGAGTGATATAATCCCTAAATATGGCAGCAAAATCAGAATTTTTGGAAGTTCTGAAATTAATGGAGAGGTGATGTTGTACTATTAGTTGCAGTGTCAGAGGTCATGCAAGGCAGAAACACACTGGGTCAAAGGTTACACAGTAGGATGGGTATGTCATGATAATTCTCATTGAGTACTTGTTAAGGATGATTTCAGCTCCAAGGGTGGACAGCGCAATCACTGGCTCTCTGTGCAACTAATATAGTTAACTGGACTTAGTGGGCAGGCATCAATCAGATACAGAGAGCTCTGTGGTGCTCTCACACTCTGTGTTTTCTTTGCATTCTGGGAATTGTAGTTTTGACTTTCTTCTGCAGCGCTCGATATGCCAGAAAGAAATAAAGGACTGACTGAGATACTCCCACGAACACGAGAGAGCTGGAGATCTCCGACTGTATAAAACAAGCATTGAAAATGCAATAGGTCTCGCAATAGAAGAGTTTGACATTTTTCGTTTTGCATATAGATGAGTGGCGTTGCGTGGATGAGTGGCGTTGCGTGGGTGAGTGGCGTTGCGTGTGTGAGTGGCGTTGCGTGTGTGAGTGGCGTTGCGTGTGTGAGTGGCGTTGCGTGTGTGAGTGGCGTTGCGTGTGTGAGTGGCGTTGCGTGTGTGGCGTTGCGTGTGTGTGTGGCGTTGCGTGGGTGAGTGGCGTTGCGTGGGTGAGTGGCGTTGCGTGGGTGAGTGGCGTTGCGTGGGTGAGTGGCGTTGCGTGGGTGAGTGGCGTTGCGTGGGTGAGTGGCGTTGCGTGGGTGAGTGGCGTTGCGTGGGTGAGTGGCGTTGCGTGGGTGAGTGGCGTTGCGTGGGTGAGTGGCGTTGCGTGGTTGAGTGGCGTTGCGTGTGTGAGTGGCGTTGCATGTGTGAGTGGCGTTGCATGTGTGAGTGGCGTTGCATGTGTGAGTGGCGTTGCATGTGTGAGTGGCGTTGCATGTGTGAGTGGCGTTGCGTGTGTGTGTGGCGTTGCGTGTGTGTGTGGCGTTGCGTGTGTGTGTGGCGTTGCGTGTGTGAGTGGCGTTGCGTGTGTGAGTGGCGTTGCGTGGCTGAGTGGCGTTGCGTGGCTGAGTGGCGTTGCGTGGCTGAGTGGCGTTGCGTGGCTGAGTGGCGTTGCGTGGCTGAGTGGCGTTGCGTGGGTGAGTGGCGTTGCGTGGTTGAGTGGCGTTGCGTGGTTGAGTGGCGTTGCGTGTGTGAGTGGCGTTGCATGTGTGAGTGGCGTTGCATGTGTGAGTGGCGTTGCATGTGTGAGTGGCGTTGCATGTGTGAGTGGCGTTGCATGTGTGTGTGGCGTTGCATGTGTGTGTGGCGTTGCATGTGTGTGTGGCGTTGCATGTGTGTGTGGCGTTGCGTGTGTGTGTGGCGTTGCGTGTGTGGCGTTGCGTGTGTGAGTGGCGTTGCGTGTGTGAGTGGCGTTGCGTGTGTGAGTGGCGTTGCGTGTGAGTGGTGTTGCGTGGGTGAGTGGCGTTGCGTGGGTGAGTGGCGTTGCGTGGGTGAGTGGCGTTGCGTGGGTGAGTGGCGTTGCATGGGTGAGTGGCGTTGCGTGGGTGAGTGAATGGTTAGCTGTTGCTTATGCGACGTATAGCACTTAATACTAAAGTAGGCAGACCTTCTTAGCCTTTGTGAGAATAATAGCAAAATAAAAATAAAAACCAGATCAAGTCAAGGACGCAAACGGCACCATGCTATTGTTTATTTACTCAGATGATTTGCATAAAAATGTAACTTGTGAGCACGTTTCTCTAACTCTCCAATAATCCCATTACAACACTTTGTACAAATGAGATTGGGACTCATCCTTCCGAAGTCGAGAAAAATGTGCAACGCTGTGTTGAAGTTAATTTTTTTAATTAACAAAATGCAAATAATGTGGAGAGATTTCAAGTGATTCAGGAATGGGCGCCCTTGTAAAGAGAAAGTACGGCCGGCCTGGGCAGTGATAGGGGAGGAGGGAGGAGAAATGCGAGTCACGGCAGCAGCAGCCTTTGATGTGCCTGCCGGCCGGCCGTGAATAATTAGGGGGTGAGAAATGCGCTCGGAGGGCTGCCTTTGATGTGGTAATGCGAGGCAGGCAGGCAGGCGGCTGGTGGCATTGTGCACGCGCTTTTTAGGGCTTGCGCAAGCGCAATGACCTAAAAAGCACATGCACTTGAAGGAATCGCCAGTGGAATCGCCAGTGGATAAACACTGGATAAGCCCCTATAGAGCTTCGCCAGCTATGCGCTGAAGCGCATCAGCAGGCGAGCCCTAAAAAGCTTCAACAGCCTTGTTCGAGACCATCCTTCGGTATAAATCAAATATTCCAAACCATTGCCACGCAGCTCACAGATTTTGCATACATCATAGCCTTCTGAGCTGCATGCGAGCATCAGTTGAATATGCTATCTCCTTTTGGTCAGCCTTCCAGCAATGCATTCAGGAGCATCACCAGATCAAGCACGGATTGGTTCAGGAGCGGAAATACTGCATCAGCTCTGAAATGCATCATTTGCACCAACTAATAGTTTAGCAAAAAGTCGACTGTGCCAGCTCCATGTGTTTTTGTGTACCGCGTTCTAGTGCGCACTTCAATTAGAAATACAATCATGCGAGAGGTTACAAACAAGTCAGAAAACTGGAGATATTTAAACACCTGAACCAGCATACTTTCTGACCAAAAGAACAAATCCTAAATGATAGCAGTGATTGGATTTTAATTAGAGAAATTTAAAAATTAGACCTTGCAGCAAGCAAAAATCCACACGCCTTCCAGAAACAAGTCCCCGCCGGGCCGCCGCGCTGCCTGCGACGACCCGGAAGCGGTTGGGCAGCCGGCAAATCCCATCGCGGCCCCAACCGGAAGTCCCGCCCCATCGCGGAGAGAGCGAGAGAGAGCCACGAAGGCTCCGGATTCAGTCCCGGTCCCGAGATGGGGGACCGGGTGAAGAGCGGCCGGGCGCATGGGGAAGGCGGGGCTCTCATGTGGTGAGAGAGCCCCGCAAAGCGCTACCGCCGCCCGAGAGGCAGAACCGCCGCCGAGCACCGCCAGAACAGGTGAGTGTGTTGAGTGAGAGGAGGGGTGAGTGGGGGTGGGGTGTACGCGTGTGTGTCTGTTTGAGTGTGTCTGTGCGTGCGTCTGTCTGTCTGTGTGCGCGTGTGTCTGTTTGAGGGAGGGTGCGTGTGTGTATGCAGTGTGTGTATGTGCGCATGCGTGAGTGTAGAGTGTTTGCGCAAGGGAATGAGGCAGGAGAGGGGCACGGCGCCGTGCGCGCTCACGAGGTCAAAACTGAGCAGATCTGCGCTCGTGCACCCTCTCCTGTCCACATTCCCAAAAACGGGTAGCAATAGTTGTCGAAGCACACTGCAATCAATGCTTACGCATTGAAGCAGGTCGTGCTTCGACCTAACAAAAATGGGACACACTATACACAAGCCCTGAAGGTGCTTGTGTATAGTGCGTCCCATAAAGAACAGTTTCTGTTCATTTTTGCTGTAACCTAGGCTATGGTACATCCTGGGCATGGAGCGTATTATGGCCTCACTCACAGGCTCTGAAAATACTTTTCAGAAAATGTGGAAACCATTCTTAACGTTGTTATCGAAGGAGTTTAACGAAATCACTCGGCCTAAGTACTTGGGAGTACTGCAGTTAACAGACCCAGAGTTGGAGATCCAAAGACCTCAGAAGGATTGAAAGATGATACCGCCGAGCTCTCAATGAGTAGAACGCGCAGCAATAGGACGACCGGTAAGGGGGTAGGGTTGTATTGAGAATGTAACTGGACCATTGGATTATTTGAGAAATACGTTTGTATGTAAAGCAAATTAGACTTTTTTGAAGAAACCTTATGTATCGCACTCCCATTAATGATAATAATAAACAAGCATTTGCAATGCAATAGGGCTCGCATTAGTAAAGTTAGAGGTATTGGTCTTGTAAATGACACATTTTGTATTTATGATTTTGTTTTGAAAATAGCGAAATTAATAAGTTTGTCATTTACAATGCCAATAGTGTTAAATTTTGCAAACGTGACACCTATAGCATTTGTAATGCAATATGTGTTGTATTTACATAACTTAGATGTATTAATATTAAAACAATGGGTTGTATTTTTTTCAATATTTAATACTTAAATAAAAGTTATTGTAATTTATAATGGCAATAGCTTAAACTTTTGCAAATAACTTTTGTGAAGATTATGTTCAGTGTATTTTATTGTGATGAAAATCCAAGAACAGAAGTGAAATATTAACTTTTTTGTGACATTTGTAATAAAGTTTGAAACATTGAGAGAACATATTTGAATCAGTTGTTGTTGAATGGTCGCCCAGATTGATGCTGTGGCGGCTCTGAATGATGTTGTGGCGGCGACGAGTGATGCTGTGGCGTTCAGTGATGCTGTGGTAGCGCATAGTGATGTTGTGGTGCCCCTGAGTGATGCTGTGGTGATGCGATGGATAGTGAGGGCGATAGATAGATAGAGGGAGGGCGAGAGATAGAGGCAGGGCAAGAGGGCGAGGGATGGAGTGTGGGCGAGGGAGGGATGGAGTGTGGGGCGAGGGAGGGATGGATGGAGTCGGGGAATGGATGCATGGATGGATGGAGTGCGGGTATGGATGGATGGAGTGCGGGGATGGATGGATGGATGGAGTGGGGGGTGGATGGATTGGGGGGAATGGATGGATGGAGTGGGGGGGATGGATGGATGGAGTGGGGGGATGGATGGATGGAGTGGGATGGATGGATGGATGGAGTGGGATGGATGGATGGAGTGAGGGATGGATGGATGGAGTGGGGGGGATGGATGGATGGCGTGGGATGGATGGATGGATGGAGTGGGATGGATGGATGGAGTGGGATGGATGGATGGGTGGAGTGGGGGATGGATGGATGGAGTGGGGGTATAGATGGATGGAGTGGGGGGATAGATGGATGGAGTGGGGGGATGGATGGATGGAGTGGGATGGATGGATGGATGGAGTGGGATGGATGGATGGAGTGGGATGGATGGATGGAGTGGGGGTATGGATGGATGGAGTGGGAGGGATGGATGGATGGAGTGGGGGGGATGGATGGATGGAGTGGGATGGATGGATGGAGTGGGATGTATGGATGGATGGAGTGGGATGGATGGATGGAGTGGGATGGATGGATGGAGTGGGGGTATGGATGGATGGAGTGGGAGGGATGGATGGATGGAGTGGGGGTATGGATGGATGGAGTGGGAGGGATGGATGGATGGAGTGGGAGGGATGGATGGATGGAGTGGGATGGATGGATGGAGTGGGGGTATGGATGGATGGAGTGGGAGGGATGGATGGATGGAGTGGGAGGGATGGATGGAGTGGGGGTATGGATGGATGGAGTGGGAGGGATGGATGGATGGAGTGGGAGGGATGGATGGATGGAGTGGGATGGATGGATGGCGTGAGATGGATGGATGGATGGCGTGGGATGGATGGATGGATGGCGTGGGATGGATGGATGGATGGAGTGGGATGGATGGATGGATGGAGTGGGGGGATGGATGGAGTGGGGGGATGGATGGAGTGGGGGGATGGATGGATGGAGTGGGGAGATAGATGGATTGGGATTGATGGAGATGGATGGATGGATGGAGTGGGGGGGATGGATGGATGGAGTGGGGGGATGGATGGATAGAGTGGGGGATGGATGGATGGAGTGGGGGGATGGATGGATAGAGTGGGGGGATGGATGGATAGAGTGGGGGATGGATGGATGGAGTGGGATGGATGGATGGAGTGGGGGGATGGATGGATAGAGTGGGGGGATGGATGGATAGAGTGGGGGATGGATGGATGGAGTGGGATGGATGGATGGAGTGGGGGGATGGATGGATGGATGGAGTGGGGGGATGGATGGATAGAGTGGGGGATGGATGGATGGAGTGGAGGGGATGGATGGAGGGGGATGGACGGATGGAGTGGGATGGATGGATGGAGTGGGGGGATGGATGGATGGATGGAGTGGGGGGATGGATGGATGGATGGAGTGGGGGGGTGGATGGATGGAGTGGGGGGATGGATGGATGGAGTGGGGGGATGGATGGATGGAGTGGGGGATGGATGGATGGAGTGGGGGATGGATGGATGGAGTGGGGGGATGGATGGATGGAGTGGGGGGATGGAGTGGGGGGATGGGGGAGTGGGGGGATGGATGGAGTGGGATGGATGGATGGAGTGGGGGGATGGGGGGAGTGGGGGGATGGATGGAGTGGGATGGATGGAGTAGGGGGAAGGATGGAGTGGGGGATGGGGGATGGATGGAGTGGGGGTGATGGATGGAGTGGGGGGGGATGGATGGATGGATGGAGTGGGGGGATGGATGGATGGAGTGGGGAGATAGATGGATTGGGATTGATGGAGATGGATGGATGGATGGAGTGGGGGGGATGGATGGATGGAGTGGGGGGGATGGATGGATGGAGTGGGGGGATGGATGGATGGAGTGGGATAGATGGATGGAGTGGGATGGATGGATGGAGTGGGATGGATGGAGTGGGATAGATGGATGAAGGGGGATGGATGGATGGCGTGGGATGGATGGATGGATGGAGTGGGGGGATGGATGGAGTGGGGGGATGGATGGATGGGGTGGGATGGATGGATGGATGGGGTGGGATGGATGGATGGATGGAGTGGGGGGATGGATGGATGGAGTGGGATAGATGGATGGAGTGGGGGGTGGATGGCTGGATGGAGTGGGGGGGATGGATGGATGGAGTGGGATAGATGGATGGAGGGGGATGGATGGATGGAGTGGGGGGGATGGATGGATGGCGTGGGATGGATGGAGTGGGATGGATGGATGGATGGAGTGGGATGGATGGAGTGGGGGGATGGATGGAGTGGGGGGATAGATGGAGTGGGGGGATGGATGGATGGGGTGGGATGGATGGAGTGGGGGGATGGATGGATGGAGTGGGGGGATGGATGGATGGAGTGGGGGGATGGATGGATGGAGTGGGATGGATGTATGGATGGATGGAGTGGGGGGGGTGGATGGATGGATGGAGTGGGGGGATGGATGGAGTGGGGGGATGGATGGAGTGGGATGGATGGATGGAGTGGGGGGATGGATGGAGTGGGATGGATGGACGGAGTGGGATGGATGTATGGATGGATGGAGTGGGGGGGGTGGATGGATGGATGGAGTGGGGGGATGGATGGAGTGGGGGGATGGATGGAGTGGGATGGATGGATGGAGTGGGGGGATGGATGGAGTGGGATGGATGGATGGAGTGGGGGGATGGATGGATAGAGTGGGGGATGGATGGATGGAGTGGGGGGATGGATGGATAGAGTGGGGGGATGGATGGATAGAGTGGGGGGATGGATGGATAGAGTGGGGGATGGATGGATGGAGTGGGATGGATGGATGGAGTGGGGGGATGGATGGATGGATGGAGTGGGGGGATGGATGGATAGAGTGGGGGATGGATGGATGGAGTGGAGGGGATGGATGGAGGGGGATGGACGGATGGAGTGGGATGGATGGATGGAGTGGGGGGATGGATGGATGGATGGAGTGGGGGGATGGATGGATGGATGGAGTGGGGGGGTGGATGGATGGAGTGGGGGGGTGGATGGATGGAGTGGGGGATGGATGGATGGAGTGGGGGGATGGATGGATGGAGTGGGGGATGGATGGATGGAGTGGGGGGATGGATGGAGTGGGGGGATGGAGTGGGGGGATGGGGGAGTGGGGGGATGGATGGAGTGGGATGGATGGATGGAGTGGGGGGATGGGGGGAGTGGGGGGATGGATGGAGTGGGATGGATGGAGTAGGGGGAAGGATGGAGTGGGGGATGGGGGATGGATGGAGTGGGGGTGATGGATGGAGTGGGGGGGGATGGATGGATGGATGGAGTGGGGGGATGGATGGATGGAGTGGGGGGATGGATGGATGGAGTGGGGGGATGGATGGATGGAGTGGGGGGATGGGGGGTGGATAGAGTGGGGGGGATGGATGGATGGATGAGTGGGGGAGCCGAAGGCAAGAAAAAAAAACGAGTACAATCAGGGAAGCAGAAGTGAAGAAAACAAGTGCAATCAGGGGAGCAGAAGGCACGAAAAACGAGGGCAATCAGGGGAGAAGAAGGCACGATACCACCATAATTATGCATGTACTGGAAGAGCTTTCTCGACAAACATTTTCTTTCAAGAGAAACGACAAAAAAGTGTGAATGCACAATTGTGTTACAATTTGTATGCAGACTAGTACACCCAATATGCCTTGCCTTCCACATGAGAAAATGTTATGCATCTGAGTACTTAAAACAAAAAACGAATCCACACCAAAGAAGCAATAATCCTGCAGCAACACATTTCTAAAGTGGCCTTTTCAAATCGTGCACGATTGTTGCGAGCCTTAAAAGGATGTATAAGCCTATCTGAAGGCCTTACTGCTTCAGAAAAATGAAAAGCACGAGTGGGCATGACGAGACATGCATCGGGACAAACTGCGCACAGAAGTCTCCCACATGTTGCTACATTCTTTCACAAAGGTTGGCCGTGTTACGCAGATTAAAAAAAATTAAAAAACAACTTCAGCAAACTGTGCAACAGAAAAACATAACGCCATGATGAAACAACATTACACCCATGTACGTTGAAACAAGGATTTTGACATCACACTTAAGGCACAGGCAGCATCTCGGCCTATGCAAATTAGTCTGGAGAAACGAGTTTTTTTTAAGCGGTAGCTCAAAATGAAATCTCTGCCTCTACCACGTGTGACCTCAAAGGAAGGTTGGGAGGGATATATATGGGATAATATGAATCTAAACAAAGAGCCCGGAAAGGAAGCAGCTATTACTGGAGCTGTCTTTCTTTGATCTCTGTGAGTGTATGAGGGGTCAACAGGCTTTCCAGAAGGAGGCTGGAAGGGGGGAGGAGAAATGAGAGACATGGCCTGGCGGCCGTGGACAAAAACATAGTGGGACTGAAAGCCAAAAACGGAGATTAGCATGCCACTAAAAATGAGGGTTGCAAATAAATGCGTTTGTATGCCTACATGCAGCCGATATCAAAAGATGCACGTTAAAAGTAGTACCGAAGTGAACCCAATTAGAGGTTAAACGCAAAACATTTAAGAAAAAAAATGCCCTCTTCATGCATTTCTGTGCATCGGATTCTGAATGAAAGGGCACACAACCAAATAACAAATATGAATCGAAACAAAGAGAGCACGGAAAGGAAGCAGCTATTACTGGAGCTGTATTTTTGATCTCTGTGAGTGTATGAGGGGTTAACAGGCTTTACAGAAGGAGGCTGGGAGGGGGGAGGAGAAATGCGAGACACGGCCTGGCGGCCGTGAAAGTGAAGTGAATAATTAGGGGAGGAAAAATGCCTGTCTGAGGCCGAGCGCACGGTGGGGGAAGCTTCAGATGCCTGTGGGAGGGAGGCAGGTGGCTTTGATGTGGATGCGTTTTTCACGGGCACTGCTTGAAATCCGCCCGATGGTTTAGCTCTTGTTTTAGCCCCAATACTCTCGTCCTATTATTCCTTGCAGAATTAATAGGACGAGCCTTAAAAAGAGTAGCAACTCGTTTTGCGTTAGGTTGAAGTTTGGATTTTCTGTTGTGTAGTATCGTAGGCCTCAATGAAATAAGTGTAGTTTACTAAAGTGTAAATTATGAATTAATCGTATTATGTGATTGTTTTTAAATTATATTTTTATACGCATGTGGTGTATTTGTTATGTGAAGGTGGGATATTTTTTTTCATAGTTACCTCGTGGGGGTGTGTGACTTTCTCATTTTGGATGTATTGTCTATTCAAAAGGACATTTTAACTAGGTTATATTTTTTTCCAAGAGTAATGTTTCATTCCCTTTTATTTTTCAGTTTTAAAGGAGTTTTCAATTTCAATTTCATTTATTTATGATTCGGAACTCAAATGAGTTCCACAAAAAAAAGTTACAAAAAGAAGAACATTTACAGTATATCACATCATACTGTTCAAATTTCAGAATAAAATACAGTTGGGGACATAGCAATTGCAATTTCATTATACAATTGAAAGTGAAAAGACAATATATATGAAAAATGCAAAAAATGACTCCAAATAATCATGCTACCTACTGAATAAAGTGCAAGTGCACATATATAGTAACCTTTACACAACCGATTATGTAATTGTGCAAAACTGCATTAATACTTTGTCCCACATTAAAATTCCAACATCCTCCTTCGTACAATGTAAGTACCCTAGGTATCGATATATGATGTGGAAAAATGCTACACAACAGGGACCATGTTTGGCCTATCAGAACTAAACATTGATGGGGGCAGACAGCTAGCACTTGATTTTACATCTTGCCCTAGGTTCCAGTTTATAACGTGCAAAATGTACTACCCATCACGGACCGTGTTTGGCATACCGGTACTAAGCACAGCGTTATACATCCCTCTAAAAAAACTTTGAAAGTTGTTACAAAAAGCAAAGAACTTTAAAACACACTAAATCAGAGGGAGGGGCTAATAAACTATTCCGGGCCTCCTCTGGGGTGGTGATGTTATACTTTAAAAATACAGGTTTTAATAAACGACGTTGTAGTGATTGCAGTGCGGGACAAACAAATGATACATGGTTTAGATCTTGCACCCAATTTCCACATAGATCACAGTCTATTCCAACTAAGTAATCCTCTTCCGGGCCCCTGTTATAATTCTCCTGTACCTTACTCAAGAACGACAAACAACATATAGGGAAAGGTTTTCACAGGCAAGAAAGAGCAATACTGGCCACTTTTACATCAGTGTTAAATTAAAGTTTTTGCCAGTCAGTACAAAACACAACTAAGGTACAGCACAATTGCTAGGTTGTGGAAGTACTGCTTATAGTCGACGTTTCGATCCCTTTACGCTCTAATTACATGGGATCATCATCAGGACAACATTTGAAAAACATTTGCCTGTTTGTATTTAAAATTGCGACCGCCTGTTGAGGAGGAAGGAAGAAAGGGGGAAATGTTGTCCTGATGATGGGTTTGGAGAGTTCTTTCACGATGTTGAAGAGCTCTTTGCTGTTGTGTGCATTGCTGTCTAGGCGGTCCTTGAAGGCGGTCCTCTTGGCAGTCCTGATGAGTTGGTGGGGTCTGCGTTTGGCGTTCTTGTGGGCTGTGTAGCTGTCTGGTGTTTGGTCGCGGAGCTAGCTCTTCTCCACCTTCCGACAGGTGCGCTTGGAGGTCCGGAGGTCTTTGGTGAACCATGCGGTTTTCTTGTTGGTGGGATTGGTGGCGGAGGTCTTGAGTGGGGCGAGGGTGTCGGCGAAGTCGTTGATCCACTGTTTGAGGTTGATGGTGGCGGTGGTGGGGTCGGCGGGTGATCCCAAGGCGAGGGTGGTGGTCAGTTGGTCCTCGGTGACCTTGCCCCAGCAGCGGCGTGGCATCTGTTGGGTGCGGTGGTGTGTGGTGGGTTTCCTGAAGGTGAAGTGGACGCATCTGTGGTCGGTCCAGTGGGGTTTGGTGGTGTGGTTGAAGGAGACGTGGGGACTTGCGGAGAAGATGAGGTCCAGTGTGTGTCCAGCCGCGTGGGTGGGTGTCGTCACGAGCTGTTTGAGTCCGAGATTGGCGAAGTTGTCGAACAGGGCGGTGGAGTTGGCGTTGTTGTTGTTCTCTAGGTGGAAGTTCAGGTCCCCGAGGAGGATGTAGTCCGTGGAGGCGAGTGTGTGGGTGCTGTTGAGGTCAGCGATGGAGTCAATGAATTGTGGTCGGGGTCCGGGTGGTCTGTAGACGAGTGTTCCTCCGAGGGTGGTGTTGAGGTCGGTGTGGATCTGGAAGTGCATGTGCTCAGCGGTGGTGAGGGTGTCGTCGGTGCTGGTCGAGACTCTGAGGGTGTCCTTGTGGATGATGGCGATTCCCCCTCCCACTCCGTTGGTGCGGTCTCTGCGGGAGATCTTGTAGCCTTCTGGGATGGCTATGGCGATGTCCGGTGCCGAGGTGGTGTTCAGCCAGGTCTCCGTCAGGAAGGCGACGTCGGGGGTGGTTGAGTCTAGGAGGTCCCAGAGTTCGATGGCGTGCTTGCGAGCGGTGCAGGTGTTGAGGAGGATGCATCGGAGTTGGTTGGGTTCTCTGGTTGATGGTTTGGCAGGCCGGATGCTGGTGAAGCTGCAGTTCTGGCAGGTGAAGGGCCCTTGGGTGCGCTTCAGGGTGGCCCGGTAGCAGGAGTGATCTCGTCCGGGGTTGAGTGCGTGGAGGGTGCTGGAGTCGTAGTGCAGTCTGGTGTAGTGGCGGCTTCAGGGTCCAGGGGTTCTGGCGCTGGGCGCGGTCCAGGCGCAGACGGACTTGCTTTCAGCGCGTCAGCGACGCTGCTGTGCAACGGCCGCCATAAGAAGGGGAGGTGGGAGGGAGGATCAGCTGGGAGCGGGGAAGGAGCCAATGGGGGCGGGGGGCGGGGCCGCAGGGACGCAGCGGCGGGAACGGGCAGGAAGGCAAAAACAAGGCAACAGGGAAACAGCTGAAAACAGAGGCAATACGGTCACAAATGCAAGCGGTCACAGTACAACTGGGGCACAAGTACAAGCGGTCACAAAAGGATACTGGGGGCGTAAAACAACTCGCAACAACAAACCTGAACACCAGGGATGAGGCGCAGGTGGTAGTCTGCGGGTGGAGGCGGGCCTCGAACACCCACAGAACGAGTCAGCAGCGGGAGCGGGAGCACAGGATCACAGGCGCAGTCAGGTGGAGCTGCGCGGCGTGGGGAGCGACCTGCCTGAAGACAGGGTGAAGGGTCGCTCTCACTGCCGCGCAGCGGCCGCCAAAGAAGGGGAGGTGGGAGGGAGGATCAGCTGGGAGGGGGGAGGGAGCCAATGGGGGCTGTGGGGCGGGGCCGCAGGGACGCAGCGGCGGGAACGGGCAGGAAGGAAAAAACAAGCCTAAAGCAAGGCAACAGGGAAACAGCTGAAAGCAGAGAGTGTATTTCCCATTATCATTCCATATCACTTTTCATGACTAGTAGTTTTTGCCACCACTATAGGCTCTACCTGACTGCGGTGTATCTCAATTTATTCAGGTCAAGGTCGTGCTTCCCCTCTGAACATGCTTGCAGGGTATGTCTGGCGCTCTAAGTGCAGTTGTATGTACCCTGCTAAGTGCACTCTTCTCTAGCGGCACTCTCGGCTCAGCACTTCCAGCCTTGGATTTGCTCCGGCCGGCGCGCACCACTGTTGATTTACATCGATCCTTGGACGGATGTTATAAGGTCAAGGGGTCAATTGATAAACCAGTGTACACCAAGTTGTCTGGGAGACTTTTGTTCTCACGACACCAGCGTGGTGATTTTTTCATTTGTGATTTGCAGCAACATATCATACTTTTAATGCTGTAGCCATTTAAATGGTGCTTGGAGGCTTTTTATAGCAAGGTGGATGATGCATTTTTAAACTCAGACCTTCCTTAGGATTGTGGAAGGATTACCTCTTATCCGGAAGGCTTAATTAGGCATGCCCTTTCAATTTGAGCAAACCGGATGATGCACTCACAGCTCCAGGCTCATTTTACAGCAGAGGACTCTTGTCGTAATCTCGATGGTGCCTCCTGCAAAACACTCCGTCCAAATGATGACCCTTTTCTAATTATTCTATTAACAATGGGTCAAAAAGTCCCAACAATTCTAGATGTGGACTGTTTTTGGATTTGATTGTGGATTTTCAACATTCGTATTAAGTGTGTTGTTAAAACCACCTCATTATCTCTTTCAGTCACATGTATATATGGTCTTGTAGAACACTGGTGAACTTTATGCTCACTTTATTCACTTGCACTTCACCATCACCTATTGTATCAATTTAAGTTCAATTTGAGTTATTCTTGAACAAATTCTCTGAATGAAAATAAAATGCACAAATCACATAACCTGTAAGGGTGATCACTCTCATGCTATTGTGTCAGAAATGGGATTATTTAGTCTCTCCAGTGCACCATCACCAATGACATTCTCTTATTGCATTTCACTCTTTATCACTGGGTCTATACCCGCTTGTAACTGCTTCTCATACCTTGTTTAACGTGTGCCGTAAGTGTATACTTTTGTGCGTGCGTATTAAGCCCACATGTGGATGTGGTGTCTCATCCGCTTGAGAGAGCACAAGTGCCGCAACCACATGTCCTGTGTGTGCGTATGTGAGAGTGTGCTCACTTGTACAGCCTGTCTGTAACAGTGCCTTACCTACTGCTGGTTAATGCGTTTTCCCTGTGCGTAGGTGCGGACTCCTGTAGTCTGTGACCACTGCCTTATCTACTCTGCCGTTTGCCCGTGTGAGTACGTACTCAATGCTGAGCTCCAAGTGGTACCCTATATGCAGCAGGTAAGTACCAGCCCTGTGTGTGAATTTGTGAATGGTTTCACTGCTTTAGTCTGCGAGTATGCACTTGTTTCCTATAAAGAAGACAAGCCTTATGTGTGCTTCCGTGAGTGTGTGTTCAATGCTGCAGTCAATAAGCAGTACATTGTGCAGTGAGGACATACACCTTGTGTGTGCCTCCGTGAGTGCGTGGCCACTGCGATGATTGGTAAGCAGTGCCTCATGTTGTGAGGACACACACCTTATGTGTGCTTCCGTGAGTGTGTGTTCAATGCTGCAGTCAATAAACAGTACATTGTGCAGTGAGGACATACACCTTGTGTGTGTCTCCGTGAGTGCGTGGCCACTGCGGTGATTGGTAAGCAGTGCCTCGTGTTGTGAGGACACACACCTTATGTGTGTCTCCGTGAGTGTGTGTTCAATGCTGCAGTCAATAAGCTGTACATTGTCCAGTGAGGACACACACCTTATGTGTGTCTCCGTGAGTGTGTGTTCAATGCTGCAGTCAATAAGCTGTACATTGTCCAGTGAGGACACACACCTTATGTGTGTCTCTGTGAGTGTGTGGCCACTGCTGTGATGGATAAGCAGTGCCTTGTATAGTGAGCACATATCCAATATGCATGAAGCCATAACTCTCACATCAAGGCTAAAGCCCGGCTTGCTTACTTGGGGAAATAGTGACACTGCCTCTTCTCTCAGACTCAGCGTTGTCCAGAGGGTGCAGCAGTTGTGTTCCTTTCGTTCTCAATGAAAATACAGTACTGGCAATTAGGGGGCCTGTTAAGAAAGAAATCACAAATTAATAATAATACAAGAGGGCAACATACAATACTGAGCAGTGTCTGATGTTTGTCTCACACATGTTCATTGGTGGAGCGGATATCGAGCCCAGCACATCAGGCTCAGTCCAGAAATTCCAAGACAAAGTGACACATGTGCACACCCTTCACGAGAGACAATGTGAGAGAAGTCCTCGCTTCCCTCACAAAACACAATGTGAGAGATGTACTTCCCTTCAGGAGAGTCGGAGTGAGAAATGTCATCATCCTTCAAGAGACAATTTCAGAGACACCCTCCATCAACAAGAGAATGAGTGAGAGATATGGCTTAAACTCCGAGGAGAGAGAATGTGAGCCGTGCCCCCCCCTCAGGAGACACGCTGTAAGAGGGATGTGTTGTGTCTCGCAGGCTTCCTTTAACTATTTAGGTGAACGGATGCATGAATGGTTTGTGTGGCCTCAAGAAAGGAAGGATGTCACGGAATGTCAGGGTGCGTACGCCGATTCTGGATGGGCAGGTTCGGGACCACTGATGGGAGGACAGACACCTGGGAGAAGTTACCAGAGTGTGATTGTAACATAAAATAAAGACCCAACGTGTAACAGAGTGCAAGTGAAACATGGAATAAAGAACCAACCTGTACTAGAGTGTGATTCTAACATGGAATAAAGAACCTACTGTGAGAAAGTTGCTCTGCATATACTGTTCCCAAATAGGTACAGTGTGCACAGAGTCCACAGACCCCAGAGGTTTGGCAGAGGCTAAAGTTAGATATAACCTTACTCTCTAAAGTGGTAGCTCGGTCGAGCAGTAAGGCAGTATCAGAGGACAGTGTAAAGCATTTGTTGTACAAGATTAGTCAGCAAAAGGTTTCACACACTCAAGAACTGAACTCTAGGCCAATGGTTTTATATCTTATTTATTTATTTATTTATTCAAAGTTTTATATAGCGCGAACAAGATCCTTACAGATATCAGAGCGCTTCACAATGACAGGGTAGGGGCAGTAGGAATGAACAGAGGTAATGGGAGCAATGTAGTAGTCACTAACATGAAAGGAAAATAATAACATACATAAAACATATCAATATACAGTACGGTAAACAAGTAATATAAGACGGCACAAGTCATTGATCCCACTACAGAGGTGTTCAGATACACCTTGGGTGAATGGAAGGCTTATACCAGTGTTTTAGTATAGAGAGAGCACTGAGTGGGGGCATCGGGAGGGTGAATCAGTGACCCAGCGTGTATCATATATTGGTCGGTAGTAAGAAAGTAGCGCAGTAGTGTCTCCATCAAGTAGAGGTATAGTGCCAAAGGACAAGGTGAGCATTGACACAAGGCAATGCAGAGTCTCTGATCCAGCACCTGTAAGGTTCAGGAGATCTTGGCCAGAAGGATGGTTTTCACTTCTTTCTTGAAGAGTGCGGTGGAGGAGATAAGCCTGGTTTCAGGAGGGAGCGCATTCCAGATCCTGGGTGCCATTCCTGAGAAGGAGCGCTTGTAAGTTTTCTCTTTCCGGAATCTGCGGGGTTTCAGGAGTAGATTTTTTGAGCTTCTATTGGATCTCGAACCTCCTGATATAGACAACTTTTGAGCGAGGTAGTTGGGTGCATTGTGGTGCACGGCCGCGTGTGTCATAACTGCAATTTTTAGTTGTATTCTGGCTTCAAAAGGCAGCCATCACACGACAAAGGCTCGATACTTGATCTCATCATTGCCAAAGAGAACTCCACACAATTGGAGGCGATTCAACCCTGCGACTGGTCAGATCACCACATTATCACCTTCTTTATCAATGAAAAAGTTAAACCTAACCCGGCTCAACCAATCAAATCCAAAACATGGAAAAGGGACATGAAGAATCTCAACCCCTCCACTCTGCCTCCCCACATCGGCAATCTCCTCCTTCCCCCTTCAGGTGCCTCGGATGTCCAATCACTGACTGACCACTACCTTGAATCTATGAATACATTAGTCAATGAAGTCGCCCCACTGCAACTGAAGAGTCTCCACCAAAACTTCTAACCCCTGGTATGACGACAAACTCAATGACGAAATTGCACGAGATACTGCAAGTGCACTTACGAGTAAAATGTATGTACTACGATCCCACGCTGAAAGATGAGAAAACATGTATACAGAGATTAAATACAGTAGTCAGCCACTGAACAAGAAAGGGCAGAATGGCAGAAGGAAGGAGAGTTAGATGATGAGGGCTGTTGGAGGTCAAAAGATATGTCAAAATGGAAGTTGCCTTATGCCTATTCATTACCTTTTGTGACTATGGCTCATGGACCTGCTCACGTTAGTGCCAAAAACACCATCTCCCAACTAGAACAGGTTTGGGATAATAAGTACACTCGGAAAATGGCTGAGCATTTGGTTAAACATTGCATGATATGTCTACAGCACAATCCTGGGAAGGGATTATCAACCCCTACTGGTGGATTTTCTCCACCTCAGGTTCCCCTTGAAGCACTCCAAATGGACTACATCCAGTTAGAGCGTTGTAACAACTTAAAGTATGTATAAGTAGTGGTTTGTTACTTTAGTAAGTGGGTAGAAGCTTATCCCACCAATGATAACACAGCCTTGACAACAGCCAAAATTCTGTTAAAGGAGTTATTCCCCCGTTTTGGGGTTTGTAGAGTCCTATGGAGTGACAACGGCCCCCACTTCACTGGCCAGATAATAGAGTAACTAATGAAGGGTTTAAGGGTAAACCAGAAATGTCATGCTGCTTATTATCCTCAGGCAGCGGGTCTGGTAGAAAGGTACAATGCCACATTGAAGTTGAAGCTAGCAAAAATATAAGCAACAATGGACCTTAATTGGCCAGATGCCTTGCCTCTAGCATTGATATCTGTTCGTTCCATCCCACATAGTAGGTTTGGACTTTCTCCTAACCAGATCGTCTTTGGTAGGCCTATGAATGTATGGGGACCTCCAAGCCAAATGTAAATAAATAAATACAGTACCCTGTGTTGAGTGATTATCTTAAAAACGTGATTGAGAAACTGTCTTTGATTCATCCGCAGGTGCATGAAGCTCTTCCAGACAAGTCAGAGGGTCCGGCTCATGGTCTTGAATCTGGGGACTCATACAGAGCTTCCAACGTTCTAAGAATCTGGAGCCTCGCTGGAAGAATCCGGAGCAGATCCTGCCTGCAACTCGAACTGTTGTCCGTGTCACCAACAGACGTCATTGGATCATTGCAGCGCACTGAAAGCGAATTCCAGCAACTATTCTCCAGCCAGAGGGCAGAAACGATCTGAAAGACATCTTACAGACTCAGAAAAATGTTGTTCCCCTGAACGAAGACACTTTGTTTCCTGATCAAACTATGCCTTCAGCAACAAGGTACAATTTACAACCAAAGAAGGGAAGGAGCACAGGGAGCTACCGGAGGACCGGTTTCAATTAGTGGAACGGTCTGGCTGTGACACGGTAGGATCACAGAATCGGCTGAACTAGGTTCAGCGGGGATTATGATACGTGTTCAGTGGTGCCAAGATCTCTCTCCGCCCTGTGGTTGTATTGATACAGAGAAGGAGAGATGCAGAAATTGGGATCTAAATTGCAGTGCAATGACAAGATTCTGTGTATGGTGACTCTGATCATACTATTGATAATATTGGCAGCAGTTTTTTGGACAATGGAGAAAGTGATTCCGGCTCGAACCCTATGAGCCGCTACTACTCCTGCCCCCACGGAACACTATTACTTCACTCTTCCCTACCATTAACAAAAACACAGAATGTCCTACCTCATTAACACTTTCACCCAAATACTACATCATACTCATATTGCTATGAACATTAGCGACTGCTGGGTACGTGGAATGATGCTGGCTCATCGGAAGGAGGAACGCCTTTCTCCCCCTTGCCATTTTCACATAATGGCTCCTGTAGAGGCTGGTTTGCACTGTCGTGGGCCTCAGAAATTAGTCGAATTGTTTTAGCTGCTGTTGGAAGACTCAATGCCCAGTTAAACAAGGTCTGTTATCTTGATGATTAAGGCCGTCCACAAGCCAAAGGAACTGTATGGGAAATGGAGGAGTATCGCAGAGGAAATGTAGACAAAGTGGTGACCCGCACCAGTGGGTTATTGATAATCCGCTCCACATCTTGGCACTAGCCTTCACGGGTCATCTCAAAGCTCTGCAGAATTTCCTCAACTGATCAATGCCTCAATATTAAACTCTAATTCTGCAGCCCCAGCCTCACCGGCTATCTGGCTCCCCTCCTGAGACATGATGTGTGGTTTACAGGTTACTCAACAATAGAAGCAAAAATTCCAAACAATATGTTGTTATGTCGTGGTCTGCGATCAATTTATGATGTACACCAATTACTGTGAGAGGTTTTGAACATACGCACTTCAATCACGTTAGGATCGTATCCCACCGCTCTGCTGCCAAATGTTGGAAGCCGGAGTCCCCGTCACGCCCCACCGACACCAGATGTGCGACCCGGCACTCCCAACTCATCGTTAGGCCAAGTAAGGACACTTAGTAGCTTGGCACTAGCAGCCAGACCTATCTGTATGTATGTATATGTATGTATGTATAAATCATTTTATAACGCGCTCTGTTACTTGGGAGTATCCTGGCGCGGGGGAAAGAGCAGAGAAGAAACAAACAAGAGTCAGCTTAAGTCACACTCCTAAAAAGATAGGTTTTCAGATTTCTTTTGAAATGGGCAACACACTGAATGGAGCGCAGGTGAAGGGGAAGAGCGTTCCAAGCTCGTGCAGCCACAACTGCAATAGACTGGCCTCCTAGTCTGGTTCGCTTGAAGTGAGGAAGGGTCATTTTAAACAGAGAGGACGATCTAAGAGCTCTTGTGGGAGCATAGAGAGTAAATCTCTTCTTCCGATAGGCAGGTCCTTGATCGTGGGTGGCTCTAAAAGAGAGCACCAGGGCTTTGTAGAGAATACGCTGTGGCACAGGCAGCCAGTGAAGGCTAGACATATGAGAGCGAACGCTCTTCCATCTTGGAACATTAAAGAGGAGACGGACAGCGGCATTCTGGATAACCGACAGGCGCTTAACCAGATACGCGGGAATGCCGCTAAACAGGGCGTTCGCATAGTCCAGCCTTGCTAAAATGAGTGCCCGAGCGACAGTCTCCTTAGCTTCTCTAGGAAGCAATGGAAAGAATCGTCGTAGCATTCTTAGAGTGGCGAAGCATGTCCCGGATAATTTTATTTATATGGTCCTCAAATCTTAGATCCTCTCCGAACCATATACCGAGATTTTTTGCCGGGCCACCCATCACCTTAGGGCTAGGAATATTCGGAGGCCACAATGAATTTTTGAAGTTGAGGGGGAAGGAACCATAGAAGAGGACCTCTGATTTATCCTCGTTGCATTTTAACTGAGCCAGGGTTAACCACCGAAAGACTGAAGACAAGCAAAGCTGGACTGTTGAGGTATCCAGATGTTCGTCTGGCCAAGTAAAGAGCAACTGCGTGTCATCAGCATACCCTATAATCTTAGCCCCGTACTGTTCCGCTAGATACACCAGAGGGGTGATGTAAATATTGAACAGTAGGGGACTGAGGGTAGATCCCTGAGGAACCCCAGTAAGAAGTGGTTTAGGCTCCGAGGCATAGGGCGGCATCCAGACCTGTTGGGTCCTGTCTGAAAGAAATGAAGACAGCCAGGCTAGGACCTTGCCACCAATGCCAATTGCGGATAGCCTAGCGAGGAGGAGCTTGTAGGGGACGGTATCGAACGCGGCAGAGGTCCAAGAAAATCAGGACCGCTCTGCCGCCCCCGTCCAGACATTCCCGAATCGACTCCGCCATCTCTACCAGAGCCGTCTCCGTGCTATAAGCCGCCCTGATTCCGGACTGGGCTGGATGCAGAGCATTGGACATCTCCACAAAACTCTCCAATTGGCGAAAGACCACTTTCTCGCATATTTTGGCCAATGCTGGTAAGAGAGATATAGGGCGGTAGTTCCCGGGAACAGTGGCATCCAGCCCAGGCTTCTTCCAAGGCATGAGTGTACAGTAGGTGCAACCACGCCCACAGCAACCCACTGATGACACCACAAATGGACTCCACATGAGTTTGATAAAACGAGTATAAACTTTATATAAAAAGATATACGATCAGACCACACAATACAAAAGCCAACATATAATAAAGGGTAATATTCGTTCCGGCTGGTTGGTAGGTTCAAATCCCAACCACCGCTTACACAATGCTGTGCTGGTCGTAATGCTAGAATCACACACGATGCAATGAACAATGAACAAACAGTGTGCTGCGGTGAGGATCACCTTGCTAAATGGGAAGAATCTTTAACGGTCAATTCAAATACATTGATGAATATATTGGTGCAGAGTGCAGAACGTAAAGGGACTCGTCTCCAGGTAGAGATTTCGACTCTGGAACAAGAAATTAAAGATCTGAATATTCCAGAGGCCACTGAGAAGAACTATGTTATCCTAAACAAAATCCTAGTTAAACACCAAAATGAAATCATGATGAGGAAAGCGAGAGAACTCAAAAGGGATGAGATAGATTACAGAGAAGGTAGGGTCTTTACGTACGCTAGAAAATATGATCAACTTATCCAGACCACCCTTCAATCAGAAAAAACAGCTAGAACAGGGACTGCATCAGTATCCTCTAGCTCTACGTCCTGAGGTGCCCCACAGACCAGTGAGAGCGAAAAGGAAAGTCTAACAAGCACAGATCCCACTAAATCTGCTTTTTTAAGGGACGTTCAATGGATAAGAAAAGGGAACAGATCACAACCAACCAGGGGTGGACCAGACATAAGACCCGCAGAGGGAAGAGAGGAGGACAAAACCGTTTACAGAAAGAATTGAGGTCAGGGGATGTGAGGAACAAATAGCCATCCTAGATAATGAGGTACAGGTGGTAAATGTATCATCCAAACAGCTTACACCTGAGATGATCTCACTCCTTAGTAAAGGTTTGAGTTTTAATCCTTCAGAACCTGGAGATACTTATCAACTTAAGATCGACCTCTTCAAATTCATCAGGGGCCTCAAAATAAACAAGCATTTGCAATGCAATAGGTCTCGCATTAGTAAAGTTTGAGCTATTGGTATTGTGAAGGACAAATATTGTATTTATGTGTTGGTTTTGAACATAGCAAAATTAATAGCGTTGTCATTTACAATGCCAAAAGTTTTAACTTTCGCAAATGTGACACCTATAGCATTTGTAATGCAATATGTGTTGTATTTACGTGACTTAGATGTATTGATATTTCAAATAACAATGGCTTTTAATTTTTAAAAATATTTAATACTTAAATAAAAGTTATTGTAATTTATAAAGGCAATAGCTTTAACTTTTGTAAATAACTTTTGTGAAAATTATGTTCAGTGTATTTTATTGTGACGAAAATCTAAGAACAGAAGTGAAATATTAACATCTTTTTGTGACATTTGTAATAAAGCTTGAAACATTGAGAGAACATATTTGAATCAGTTATTATTGAATGGTTGCACAGTTTGATGCTGTGGTGGCGCTGAGTGATGTTGTGGCGTTCAGTGATGCTGTGGTAGCGCATAGTGATGTTGTGGTGCCCCTGATTGATTCTGCGGTGGTGCTGAGTGATGCTGTGGTGATGCTATAGATAAATAGAGTGAGTGTGATAAATACATAGAGTGAGGGCAATAGATAGATAGATAGAGGGAGGGCGATAGATAGATAGAGGGCGATAGATAGATAGATAGAGGGCGATAGATAGATAGATAGACGGCGATAGATAGATAGATAGAGGGCGATAGATAGATAGATAGAGGGAGGGCGATAGATAGATAGAGGGAGGGCGATAGAGTGAGGGTGATAGATAGATAGAGTGAGGGCGATAGATAGATAGAGGGAGTGCAATAGATAGATAGAGGGAGGGCGATAGATAGATAGAAAGAGTGAGGGCAATAGATAGATAGATAGAGGGCGATAGATAGATAGAGGGAGGGCGATAGATAGATAGATAGATAGAGGGAGGGCGATAGATAGATAGAGGGAGGGCGATAGATAGATAGATAGAGGGAGGGCGATAGATAGATAGAGGGAGGGCGATAGATAGATAGAGGGCGATAGATAGATAGATAGAGGGAGGGCGATAGATAGATAGAGGGCGATAGATAGATAGAGGGAGTGCAATAGATAGATAGAGGGCGATAGATAGATAGAGGGCGATAGATAGATAGATAGAGGGCGATAGATAGATAGAGGGAGGGCGATAGATAGATAGATGGAGGGCGATAGATAGATAGATAGAGGGCGATAGATAGATAGATAGATAGAGGGCGATAGATAGATAGAGGGAGGGCGATAGATAGATAGAGGGAGGGCGATAGATAGATAGAGGGCGATAGATAGATAGATAGAGGGAGGGCGATAGATAGATAGATAGAGGGCGATAGATAGATAGAGGGAGGGCGATAGATAGATAGAGGGAGGGCGATAGATAGATAGAGGGCGATAGATAGATAGAGGGCGATAGATAGATAGATAGAGGGCGATAGATAGATAGATAGAGGGCGATAGATAGATAGATAGATAGAGGGCGATAGATAGATAGATAGAGGGCGATAGATAGATAGATAGAGGGCGATAGATAGATAGATGGAGGGCGATAGATAGATAGAGGGCGATAGATAGATAGAGGGAGTGCAATAGATAGATAGAGGGCGATAGATAGATAGAGGGCGATAGATAGATAGATAGAGGGCGATAGATAGATAGAGGGAGGGCGATAGATAGATAGATGGAGGGCGATAGATAGATAGATAGAGGGCGATAGATAGATAGATAGATAGATAGATAGATAGAGGGCGATAGATAGATAGATGGAGGGCGATAGATAGATAGAGGGAGTGCGATAGATAGATAGATGGAGGGCGATAGATAGATAGATAGAGGGCGATAGATAGATAGAGGGAGGGCGATAGATAGATAGAGGGAGGGCGATAGATAGATAGAGGGCGATAGATAGATAGAGGGCGATAGATAGATAGATAGAGGGCGATAGATAGATAGATGGAGGGCGATAGATAGATAGATGGAGGGCGATAGATAGATAGAGGGAGGGCGATAGATAGATAGAGTGAGGACGATAGATAGATAGAGTGAGGACGATAGATAGATAGAGGGCGATAGATAGATAGAGGGCGATAGATAGAGGGCGATAGATAGATAGATAGAGGGCGATAGATAGATAGAGGGAGGGCGATAGATAGATAGAGGGAGGGCGATAGATAGATAGAGGGAGTGCGATAGATAGATAGATAGAGGGCGATAGATAGATAGAGGGAGGGCGATAGATAGATAGAGGGAGGGCGATAGATAGATAGAGGGAGGGCGATAGATAGATAGAGGGCGATAGATAGATAGAGGGCGATAGATAGATAGATAGAGGGCGATAGATAGATAGATGGAGGGCGATAGATAGATAGATGGAGGGCGATAGATAGATAGAGGGAGGGCGATAGATAGATAGAGTGAGGACGATAGATAGATAGAGGGAGTGCAATAGATAGATAGAGGGCGATAGATAGATAGAGGGCGATAGATAGATAGAGGGAGGGCGATAGATAGATAGATAGAGGGAGGGCGATAGATAGATAGAGGGAGGGCGATAGATAGATAGATAGAGGGCGATAGATAGATAGATAGAGGGCGATAGATAGATAGATGGAGGGCGATAGATAGATAGATGGAGGGCGATAGATAGATAGATAGAGGGCGATAGATAGATAGATGGAGGGCGATAGATAGATAGAGGGAGTGCGATAGATAGATAGAGGGAGGGCGATAGATAGATAGATAGAGGGAGTGCAATAGATAGATAGAGGGCGATAGATAGATAGAGGGCGATAGATAGATAGAGGGCGATAGATAGATAGAGGGCGATAGATAGATAGATAGAGGGCGATAGATAGATAGATGGAGGGCGATAGATAGATAGATGGAGGGAGTGCGATAGATAGATAGTATGTGGCCGGATGCACCTTCTCCTCCCAGCCAACCCCTCCCTCCCCAACTGCCACACTCAGCCTTTGTGTCCTACGTTTGCCCTAATTTACTCCTGTCCCTGTCCAGTGGCTCCCTTTCCATTTTTAGCATTTTCAATATTCAAGCATCCATTATAACCATGGCTACCTCTTATTCAGGAGTACTGACCCACTCCACCTGAACACAACCAGACCCTTCCTCCTGGAAGAATGAAAGCGATAGAACATCCCAACAAAATCCTCTGTCACAATCCTGCAATAATACATCCGTGCAGCAACAAGCCGCAATAATGAACAATAGTGCAACTTTACCCAGCGAGATCAGCGCTCTGTGAATTTCTTTCATCAGGTTCCCACAAAGTTCCTTCTGCCATTCTTGTAAAAGATTCCAATCATCTTCAGAGAAACAGCCAGAAGCGTCGCGGAATGGAACCTGTGTGTGGAGTAAAAACCATTATTGAACTTAATGTTAACTTCCCACCACATTCTGTCCTCTTCTCTTTTAACCCCTCCCCTGCTGGTGACGGACCCACTCCGTCATCAGCTGCGGTCTCGCTGTGCTGATGACGGAGCGGTTCCGTCACGGCCCGCTTGGCACGCCTGCGCGGATTCCACGCCTGCGCTGAGCGTTCCATTGAGCGGGCGGGGCCGTGACGGAACCGCTCCGTCATGAGCACAGCGCAACCGACGCTGGTGACGGAGCGGTTCCGTCACGAGCACGGGAGCGCCGCGCGGCCACCCCGCCCCCTTAGCCGCCGCAGTGAAGGGGTTAATGAAAGCAAAGATGGGTCACTTAAATCTGTTTCTGAAAGTAAAAGGTGTCATGTGTAAGCTGACAGGGACAGGCGAAGACCACTTTAAACACAAAGAAATAGATGAAATAATACATTTTAAGACTCAGTACATTATTACAAGCGGGTCGTTAGAGGTCAATCCCCTCTCAGGCACCTGTTTGCACAGGGATTGGAGCTATAACCAATGAGGTGTTTATTGCATGCAGTAATTACAGGGTGTGTCAAGGTTTTGCGCCATTAAATTTTGAAGATTAAATCTGCAAGAAATTAATACGGAAAATGGCTTTCTATTTATCTGCTCTTTTCTAGGCCTGGGAACACCCAGGCCTGCAGGGCGCTCTGCCTATGTCCCTAGGGTTTCAAAAACAATTTTACTCAAACATTTTATCCAAAAATATCAATCAATGTCAACAAAGTTTCTGTGTTTCATCTGATTCAAATTGTATTGAAAAACACACATATACCTGATTTGTTAACTCAAACAGTGAATCACTAGTAGTTTAAACTCACTCTAGTTGTTCACAATGATGTACTTTTGCTAAAAAAATACATTGATTTAACAATTTGTAAATTCAAAGTAAACACATTTGAAAATTAAAAAGCCCAATGCATTTCGGGTTCTGAAAAACCCTTCTTCAGGAGGTAATTTTTCCAATTGTTTGGAGGGTGTACAAATTTGATAATCAACCTGCTGGCGGACACTACAAACGATAATAAACATTTGTTGCTTAGTCCATCAAATATTGAGATGCTCGAGCTAAATTACATGCATAAGATAGGATTTGCACTGGAAGGAGAAAATGTGAGAAGGTACTGGTGCCCAAAAGAATTCTTAACAAAGAGACTTCACCGGTGCCTCAACCGTGCTCTTTAATTCAATCCCCTCATGTCATTAAAGCCTTTCCTCACGGCGAGACCAGGTTCTATTTAACACCAAGCGCGCTGCGGGTTTTCCCGCAGCGCGCTGACTTTTTAAAAAACCCGCGGTTCATGACGAGCTCATTGAGCTCGTCATGAGCGTACGAGAGGCGTACCTCATGACGAGCTGTGCTCGTCATGAGCGTCGAAGGGGTTAAGAAAAAACATCTTATGTTGCATATTTCAAAATAAATACCAAAGTCTAAAAAAATACTCACAAACGGAGTGTCTTCAAAAGCGGTTCCTAAACAATAAATGGTAGTGCTTCATTAAAAAAACAGCTAACCTCCAACTCACTCGAAACACGATGTTCACAATTGTGTGTGTTTATGTGGAGTTGCCGATTTTCAAGTGACTGAGCTTGATAAAGCATATTCTGCCGTTATGTTATGTTACAGGTGCCTGTCACAGGTGCCTTGTACATCCGGAAACGGATGTCGTTCTACCAGCCATCTAGGTCACTCAGGTCATCCCCTTTGGCTTTGGCAGTGGTACCAGCGATTTGGCGTGCCCGGTGTGGCAGCCGCTCCTTCAAGCGTCTGGCACCACAGTTGTGGAACACTCTGCCTCTGTCGCTCAGGACAAATGGCAATCTTTTAGCATTTAGGAAGGACCTTAAATCTTGGCTCTTTGTTCAGTAGGTGCTCTGTTTTGTTCCCCACCCATCTGTACCGCCGAGGGTTTTAAGCGCCGGGACACTCCACGGAGTAGCTGAGCGCTATACAAAACTCTCCGTAACATAACATAACATAAAATATTCTGCCGTGCTACATTTAATCGAAACTCTCGTGCCTGATCCAAAATTCCTTGGGATTACGCGTTGCTGAAAGGCAGTGATACGAGTTTTTAGTCAAACTTAACGCGTTGAATAGCGCCATGTATGCTACTTCTTCAAATTGCCCTCCATTGCAACTCACCCGGACGGGTTCCCTCTGAACTCGCGGTAGCTTCCCTGTCCCGTGAAACACACCGGTTCCGCCCGCTGTCACGTGACCATATGAAAACAAGCCGGCGTTTTTCTACACTGCATGCCTTTCAACAAGTGCTTTATTTAAAAAAACTTCGTTAAGCAATACCTTACGTGACCCATAAAACGCAGTGGTTCGGCCCGTTAGTCACATGACCATTAGAAAACAAGCTGACGTATTTATACACATCGTGCTTATCAACAAGTACATTATTCAAAAAAGGAGACTCCGTTTAAAGATTCCTAAACGACTCCTATAACATTGATAAGGGCATATCTCGGTTAATGCAATGCGAGTGACCAAAACAGTGATCATTCGAAACTGAACTGATTTTTAAGGGAGCCTGCTAAATAAACTACCAGTGTTGAGGCTAGCAATAAACAGGAAAATAGGTAGAGTAGATAAAGAAAAAGTGCTAATCCTTTACATTAGTGGTTTATGAGAACATGGTGATGAATATCACTTCTGTATTGCATAAACATGACCAAAACAAGACATATGCAGTGACCTTATATATTGAGCCTTCATATATGAACGGTTAGAGAAAACACAACATTTCATATTGGTCATTAAAGCCTCCTGGGCTGAAGGTTTCTCTATGTGACAGCGAGGTTTGGTCATCTTTACCCAGGATATCATCTTCCTATACTACATCTTCATCTACCTTCTCTAAAATGGTGATTCTGATCTGCGGGATGGTATGCAACGCCTGTGTCCAGTGTGTTACTAAGCTTGACGTTAGATTCTTATTGCGAATGGTAGTCTTGTGCTCTATTATACGAGCTTTACTTTCCTGGCTGTCCTCCCGACATAAACTAATCCACATGGACAACGAATTGCATAGATTACGCCTGTTGTATTGCAATCAGACGCATGCTTAAGTCTTATGTCTTGTATTGTTTTTGGATGTGTGAATACATTCCCTGGTATTACATTACGGTACTGGCCGCAATAGTAGTATTTACGCACCCCTTTATATGTTGTGCTAGGAGCGCTGTGTCTACTTTTAAGCATTTCTCTTAAATGTTTTGGGCGATTAAGGGCACATAGTGGCATTCCGAGCAAAGATGCCATGAAAGTCCGGTTCCTGTGCGATGATCTCCCATCTATTTCTGATAATCCGTTTAATGCCAGCTGCCTGAGCAGACTGCTTCTAGGCACATACCATGCCTTTAGTGGGTGACTTCATCGATTTTAGCAATAAAGAGGTTTACATGTTATTTATTGTATGTGCACAAGTTTGCATGGGGGAATCACAGGGGGGGGGTCACGGGATCACAGGGGGGGTCACGGGGGGATCACAGGGGGGGGTCACGGGGGGAACACTGGGGGGTCACGGGGGTATCACTGGGGGGGTCACAGGGGGATCACTGGGGGGTCACGGGGGATCACTAGGGGTCACGGGGGGATCACGGGGGGGTCACGGGGGGGATCACTGGGGGGTCACAGGGGTATCACTGGGGGGTCACAGGGGTATCACTGGGGGTCACGGGGGATCACAGGGGGGGTCACAGGGGGGAACACTGGGGGAACACTGGGGGGTCACGGGGGTACCACTGGGGGGGTCACAGGGGGATCACGGGGGGGATCACTGGGGGGGATCACTGGGGGGGATCACTGGGGGGGTCACAGGGGGTCGTCACGGGGGGTTCACGGGGTGGATCACAGGGGGGGTCACGGGGCGGATCACAGGGGGGGTCACGGGGGATCACTAGGGGTCACGGGGGGATCACGGGGGGGGTCACGGGGGGGATCACTGGGGGGTCACAGGGGTATCACTGGGGGGTCACAGGGGTATCACTGGGGGTCACGGGGGATCACAGGGGGGTCACAGGGGGGAACACTGGGGGGTCACGGGGGTACCACTGGGGGGGTCACAGGGGGATCACGGGGGGGATCACTGGGGGGGGATCACTGGGGGGGATCACTGGGGGGGTCACAGGGGGTCGTCACGGGGGGTTCACGGGGTGGATCACAGGGGGGGTCACGGGGCGGATCACAGGGGGGGTCACGGGGCGGATCACAGGGGGGGTCACGGGGCGGATCACAGGGGGGTCACGGGGGATCACTGGGGGGTCACAGGGGGGATCACTGGGGGGGGTCACTGGGGGGGTCACTGGGGGGGTCACTGGGGGGGATCACGGG
This sequence comes from Lissotriton helveticus, assembly GCF_964261635.1. Taxonomy (NCBI): domain Eukaryota; kingdom Metazoa; phylum Chordata; class Amphibia; order Caudata; family Salamandridae; genus Lissotriton; species Lissotriton helveticus. The sequence continues at coordinate 454,038,519 of NC_136058.1, read as the reverse complement.
GGGGGGTCACTGCACCTGGTGAAGAATACAACATTGAGGAGGAGAGGAGAGCTGGGGGCCCTGGGGGGGCGGGGGGGTCAGGACTCGATACATGAGGAGTCTTTGAAGTGGGGGGGGTCCCTCCACCTGCAGTGACCCGGCGGGGGGGGGGGTGAGTTGTTTGGCCCCCCCAGCTCTGCCCCCGGGCCCCGCCCTCGGCACTCACCTCCATGGGCCTCGGGGGGGCTCCTCCGTGCTCCGGGGGGGGGGGGCGGGGGGGCTGTCACGGCGCAGAGAGACCCGGAACCCCGTCGCTCCTGAGCGCGGCTCCGGTCCGACTGCGCATGCGCAAGAAACAAGTGACGCCTTGTGCTACTGCGCATACACGGAAGCGAGGGAAAGATACTACTGCGCATGCGCGGGGAAGGTGACAGATTTCTGCCTGGGAGCCAGAGAAAAGTGACGTGTTATACGCATGACTTTCTCCCACTGCGCATGCCCACAAAAAGTGACGCCTTGTACTACTGCGCATACGCGGAAGAGGCGCGAGACATACTATTGCGCACGCGCGGAAAAGGTTGTTTCTGCCTATGTGCCTGAGAAAAGTGACGTATTATACGAATGCGCGGAAGAAAGGTGACTTTCTCCCACTGCGCACGCACCGAAGAGTGAATACTACACTGCTGCGCATGCGCGCGAGAGAAATCCTCCGAGTTGCAGCCCGCATGACAGGAGAAGGGTTTCCTTTTCCGGGTCAGCGGCGGCAGAGACAGCAGCAGTAGTGGCGATGACATCACTTCCGGCCTCTGCAGAAGAGGGACGGCCAATGTATAGATACCTTCCTCTACAGATCCCATCTCTGCCCCCCCCTACGGCCCCCAGGGGGAGGAGAGAGCCTGGAGACGTCTGCACCGGTCTCTGCTCAGGTAGGAGATTGTCATCACCTTCTGCTGTGTTTGTAGAAATAGATGAACATTCCCAGCGCTCCTGCCAGGGGTCTCACTGTGTGACCTTTGTCTTTTTAGTGTCATCATGTGACTCCTGATCCCATCAGTTGTGTCTCTGCCCTCACACCCCCTGCCCCCACTGCTGTGACCTGTGCCTCCTCCTCCAGGTCTGCCCCACCCCCCCTCAACAGCCACATTCATCCTCCAGTACATAGGGGTGTCCCAGGGACTCCCTACTCTGGGGGGCATTGGACAGCTCCACCCTGAGTCTGGCCGAGAGGGCTCTCCTGGGCTGACCTGATGCTGCTGCTTCATCTCCCGTCTCTGGCCTGTTGCTGCCCTGAGGAGCTCCTGGTGTCTGAGCTTCTAGGCGCTTGATACAAGTTTACAGGGCTGATCCAAGCATCCCAGCTGTGCAGGGTGAGCCTCTATCACAAAGCTGCTGTCTCAAGAGTGTCAATAAATGTCCGGGGTCCTATTGAAAAAGCAGAAGGAGGCATGAGTAGGCATTGGGAGGAAGCAGTCCTGCCAAGTATCACGCATCAGGCGTGACACTAACGGATTTCAGTGTGGTGTTCCCGCATCACCGCACTGAAATGCATTGTCATGAATTTTTACCACTGACCTGATAGCCCTGAAACGGGCTGCCTTAGCCTACGCCAGGTGCTAGCGCTATTAGGTATAGGCAAATCAAATTAACCTGCATGCAAAATCATGCCAAAGTCCTGCTTTTCAAGTGAAAGAGAAACTTATATAAAACTTTTTGACTTTCACATAGTTTAAGACTTTTTTGAGAGGAACACACAAAGACCAAGCATCCTGTGCTGACCCCAAGAGCTCTGAGTGATCCCCAGGACGCTAACTGAGGGAGCTCCATGGCTGTAACTGAGGAAGCTCCAGAGGCCTAACTGAGGGAGCTCCAGGGCTGTAACAGTGGTAGCTCCAGAGCCCTAACCGAAGGTGCTCCACAGCCACTACTGAGGGAGCTCCAGGGCCCTAACTGTGCATTTTTGCATTAAAAAACACACTTCACATTAGACAGGTTGGGACTAAGGAACCAGGCGGACAAAAAAAAGAATGTAGGAAAGGAAGGGAAATGTTTCTGCAGCCTTAGAACGAATGGTGAAACCGTACATTTTGTGATCATATGTATGTTTCAGTAGGGAAGTGAACTAATATTACATGTTTGGGCGCACAATGTTTTTATTGCTTGGTCTTTGTGTATTCCTCTCAAAAAAGTCTTAAACTATGTGAAAGTCAAAAAGTTTTATATAAGTTTCTCTTTGAAAAGCAGGACTTTGGCATGATTTTGTATGCAGATTAGTTTGATTTGCCTATACCTAATAGCGCTAGCACCTGGCGTAGGCTAAGGCAGCCCGTTTCAGCGCTATCAGGTCAGTGGTAAAAATGCATGATAATGCATTTCAGTGCGGTGATGCGGGAACACCACACTGAAATGTGTTAGTGTCACGCCTGATGCGTGATACTTGGCAGGACTGCTTCCTCCCAATGCCACTGGAAAGGCAGGATTTTACTTTCTGGGTCTGCTTACCATTCTCCAGACTCCCGTCACAGGTCGACTGGACCTTTTTATCTGCCATAGAATGAATTAGGCAATCTAGTCACAATTAATAAATCCAATTCTAAAGATTCCCATCTGCTTTCCCCCAAGAACCACTGACTAAGGACTGAGTTTGAAGGTTTATTACATAACCAAAAACAACTGAAGGTACAAACACCTCAGCAAGAGGTTCAGAAGATAAACAGGCACTAGTACAAACATAATCCTACGGAAAAGTCTCAAGCGACTGATGAATAATACGAGAATCAATTCCAGAATCATCAGACTGAACAGAATTGCTATAACCTGTGATCTGGTATTCATTGAGAAAAGCATAAATTCAGATTAATCTGTCCCTACACTATACTGGGTGACATCCCTACTCAGCAATAGCCCAATCCTAACAAAAGGTGTCAGCAGTGGAGTCTTCCAAAGAAGTTCGCCCACATTTTCTTAGGAGCCTAAGAGGCTCCTTGCTACAACTAAGCTCCTTGACCATACAACCGCTCTCTCTAGCTCCTCAGCCCATCTGCCCTGCCTCCACCCTCGGGGTGCTGTCCCTAATACGAAACCCCCCAATGTGAATGACACGCCTTCAGGTACGCCCCTCTTGAAGGTGTTAGCTTTCAGAATTTTCCACTATGGCACTTGTCCATCCTTGTCCGTGCAGACGTCCTTGGGTCCCAGACTCTTCATCCTTTCAAGTTGCTTCTATGAATTCCTGGTCTACTCCTCCATGTCTGAGTCTAACATTTCTAACACTCATACACAATGGGCCCTTCTACTCTACAGTCTACTTGGAGGTGCACCTGCAAAGAAATACACGCAAATAGGCTCACAGTCTAATAATGTTGCAACATTTTCTAAAAGCCTCTTTTATAAAGCATTTCTACGGTTAAATGTTAAGCAAGACATTTTCGAACAGACCTGCACCATTTCTATGAACTAGGCCTCTGCTTGATTTATAGGCCCCATCTCTTACATGAGCAATCCCTTGGTTCACTAGGCCTCCAACCTTATGCATTTTCTATTTTTAAGCTAGTTATCGAGTATAAAAGACACAGTTATACATTTCAATAAAGCAGATCTATATGCACAATAGTGCTCGTTTAAACACACATCTCATTAGTGAAAGATTTAATTTCAACGACATCTCTATGTTAAACAGCAAGTGTGGATTCGCAATTCATAACATTGGCTCTTCACGTTTTCTGATACCAATTACCCTAGTCCTCTATCCCACATTGCATCTAAACATGATTAAAAGTCCTCTATATATATATAGCAATTGTTTGTGAGCCATTGACGTGATGATTAATTAGCAGCCCAGGAAGAAGGAGCCTTAGCTCTGAAACGCGTCGGCGAAATATGCTAATCCGAGGGTGTGAGAAGTTGGCCTGATAGGTGATGTTTCCAATTCTGGAACCACCTATTATCAGACCAAACAATCCCTTATGGTGTCTGGTTGTAAGTCAACCTTATTAGACAAGCTATCCTAGGGGTAGCATGGACTAAGCAGCCTAAAGGCTTAACTTAAGAGGTCTTGTTAAGCGAGCTGTTTTACCACATACAATCCTGTAATATCAAATGAAAGGACACCACACAAGTATATATTATCAAAATATATGTATTTATTACTAAAAACAATCCCCAGTATTCTTTATGAATAAAGGGGCACAAGCGTTAAATCAAAAGCACTGTTTAAACATACAAAGTTGCACAATTATGGATGAGGGCAGGGGGCCACTCAAACCATATACTAAACAAGTGGTATAAGAGATGCCACTCGAGCAGTGGTTAGGCCTAGGGCCTAGGGAATCGCTGGGAGCAGTCAGGACAAGCAATGCTGAAGTCGGGAATGGCCCTCGGGATTCGGGAGCAGTGCGGAAAGCGCACGCATGCACCAATGTTAACCAATGGTGCGTAAAAAGTGTAAAGTTAGAGTTTAAGGACACTTCCGCTGAACCTAGAGGAACAAAACTTAACACACAGACCCTAGAGATGTGCACCAGTGTGGGAACACCGGCGGAGCAAAGTTACCTCACCCACAGGAAGTGGGTGCACAGGGTCGAAGTGGCGTCGGGTTTTGACACGCAGGCTCTTGGTGCTTGAAGCTGAAAGGGCTGCAGGCGGGTTGAAGATGAAGTGTCCGGTGGAGTCCAAGGGTGGACTCAAGTCGAAGGGTACCTGAAAGCAGAGGGGACAGAGTCTGGGTCACTCAGCAGTGACCAGGGTGGAACCAGGACGGAACCAGGCAATGTCGGGCGCAATCAGGTGGTCGTCGAGGAGCTTCTTTCCGCTGTCACGTGGGCTCTGGGGAATCTGCGACGTCCAGGAGCAGGTCACGATCTGTCCCACGCAGGCTCTCACCGTCGGCGCTGTCGGCTTCAAGTTTGGAGCAAACAACACTTGGCAAGAGCAATCCACGCGGAACCGGGAGATTGCTTCTCACTCGAACCAGGAAGGTCAGAGTGGGGGCTCCTTTTCAGGGGAGCTGGTGTGGATCTGGAGCAACCAGATTCACGAGTCTTTTTTGTAGTTTCGTCGGCACAGGGACCACTAGCCGGCTGGCAAGTGACCGGGCCAACGCGTTGAGCCAAATGGAGCAGAAGGGCCCCACGCAGCACTCGTCGAGTGTGGAGGGCTGAACTTCGGCTCAGGAGTAGCTCAGGGTGGGGGCTTCTCAAACCCCGGTGCACAGCTTCGAGGGTCACTCGTGGGCTGCACGGTCAGCGTCTCGTGGTCAATTCAAGATGGCGTGCCCCACGCTTCCGGTCGCCTCCACGGGTCTCAGCTCTGCAGGGACTGTGGATCGGGCTGTTGGAAGGCAGGCAAGCTTGATCTCGTCGATCTCAGTCGCTCGAGTTCCGGCGGGAACTGCAACCAAGTAGACGTCGAGGGCTGGATGGTGCCTGCTGCTGCAGGGTGGTCACTCCTTGACCACAAGGGAGATTCTTCGGGCTTCCACGTTGAGATGGAGGTCCAAGGGTCCAGAGTTTCGTTTCTAATGTTTCTTCCAGGAAATCTGATGTGCATTGGCACTGCTCCCACTCTTATTCCAATCTGGGGGGCGTGATTACCTGCTAGGTCCCCCCCTATGGGTGGGACCCAGGAAGTGGGTGGATACACCCCCTTCCTTTGATCCAGGCCGCCCTGGCACGAGGGCTGGAGTGCCCCAGAACCGGTTTGGCCGGATTATGCAAGGGGCAGCCTTGTGCGCCCCAGGCAGTGTCTGGTTTCTTTCAAACCTCCCTGCTACAATCCACTATCTCCTGTCTGGAGGGCGGTGACATCCTCCTGTGACAGGAAACCCTTTGTCCAGGCCCCATTTGGTCGAGTTTCGGTCAACTGCAGGGGTCCAAACATTTGTCTGTGGCAGAGGCATCCATTTTGTGGATCTTAAGGTCTTTGGAGAAATTAACCGCATTTAAGCAAAGCAACATGTCCTACCCCTCTAGAGGGGTGGAATGCTATCCCCGTCGCCAGAACTGGCGAGGGGATAGTATCCCAAATCGTATGACACCTTACACGACATGTTTTGATAAAGCCAAACCAAAGTTGCTATATAACCGCGAGGATTATAAGGCACTTAAGAGTATATGGTATGGCCTTATCCTGAAACAGCTTAGGGAGTTGTTCCCGACAGCTGCAGACAGGCTCAGCTCATGCTAGAGCTCCATCTCACATGAAACCACGCACTCTGCCGCCAGGATTGATGAGGCCTTCCATAGGAGTGGCTCACAGGTTAATATGTGTCCAGATATAGGTTTAGATATAGGTATACTATATCTAAGCAAGGGGTGATTACACCACCTTACCCCAGCTGAGTGATCAGCCAGTTGTGTCAATTTAAGAACCAGCCAGGGGTGGCAAAAGATATGCTGCAGCCCCTGGTAGGCCTTGGTGGCCCCTATGCCCTGGGCACCTATAGTGCATTATACAGGGGCTGACAAGGAGTCCATTTCCAATTGTGGTATGTACCTAGGGTACATGGAATCCATTTTACAGAGAGAGCAGATGGCCTGGGGCCCTGATTAGCAGGGAACCAGGTCAACTAAGTCAAAAAACCAGCTAAACACAGGCAAAAATTCGGGGTAACCATAGTCAGGTAGCCACCTTCCTACAGAGGGGCATAAAGACAAGCTGCATCCTAAAGCTGGCTAGCAAGAGAACTGTGTGTGCCTTCTCAAAGCTTCAGGGCACTTTGTAGTACATAAATCAACGCGGCAGCCTGGCCGTGTAGAAGAGCACCATCGTGAAGGAAACGAGGCTGAGGACCTGAACTATTCAGAACTGGTACAGCGCAGCGCTCTATATGCGTAATGAACTTGCCTTAAATGCCCCGAAATCCTACTAAGGACATGTAATTGCTTTTAATTTTTTAACATCACATCAAACTTACTAAAGGACAACTGTTTCTGCTCACAAAAGGCACTGCGTGTTCCATCATGCATTTCAACTTGTTTGCGCTTTGCAACGCCCACTGGGGGCTTTCAATGAAATAAAAAATGCCGGAAATTGTTTGTGAGCCATTGACGTGATGACTAATTAGCAGCCCAGGAAGAAGGAGCCTTAGCTCTGAAACGCGTCGGCGAAATATGCTAATCCGAGGGGCATAAAGACAAGCTGCATCCTAAAGCTGGCTAGCAAGAGAACTGTGTGTGCCTTCTCAAAGCTTCAGGGCACTTTGTAGTACATATATATATATATATATATATATATATATATATATATATATATATATATATATATATATATATATATATATATATATATATGGGTGCTGACTACTTGTACATATGATGCACCCCTACAAATTTCACAGTAAATGGCGCTCTCTCAGTACCCCCCTTTGATGACCCGTGTCATCACCACCCTTACACCATCCTCAGGGTAAGAACCAAACTAAACAGAGCTTGTGGCCACTTTCCCTCGCGTGAGCATCTTCAACGCTCTCAGGCTGCGGTATTGACTGTCTTGCAGCCTCTCCATTCGCATCTCTTGCACTCTCATCGATCTCGCCAGTCTAGTTGACCTATACCACTTGTACATCCGCACTAAACCCCACAATGCAATCACACATGCCACTGCTATGATGAGGGGTTTCAATACAAACCCAAGGAAACTTCTCCCTAAGTTTGCAAACCAGTTTCCAACCTTTCCAAATCCCTTGCCAACCGTCTCCCACGCATTCTCTTGAGTCAAATCCTCAATTTCATAATGGATTGCAGTAATGTTGCTTATATATTTCTCCAGATCTTTAGAGTTGTCTGGAATATAAGTGCAACATTCCTGAACCTTCAAACGTTTACAGACTCCTCCCTCTTTCGCTAGGATGACGTCTAGAGCAAGACGGTTCTGTAAAACCATTGTCCTGATCGACAACATCTCCCCCTCAACCAACACTAATGACTTAGCTGTATTCATTGACAATTCGTCCACCACAGTTGCCAACCGCCGTATCTTTATGTCATTCAAAATGACTCCCAACATAGGTATCGCTGCTCCAAACACATCTCCCACAATTGCTCCAGCACTTTCCCCTCGCTTTACCCTCTTCGGCTGCCCTCCCTCTAAAAGAGCAAAATCCTCAGTATGGTAAATTTTGGGAAAAATAATCGCTAGATAGCATGTTCCATACCACTTCTCTGGCAATCTCACATACGCATTCTTTCCGCAGACAAAATACACAGTAGGGATCACCTGCACCACGCTCTTCAAGAAATCTTTCGTGAAAGTGTGTTCACATGTAGTATGACCCACATACACGTTTTCATAATAAGTCTGTGGTCTGTGAATGCACAACTTCCCTTTCTGTACCGCATCTAGAGCTATTGGACCATAACTCCCACTTGATCTGTGCTGCTTCTCTTCTTCCGTCCAATCTACTTTGCCTTGCCCTGATTCTCGCAACTGTTTTTGCTTCGTGTACCTATCTTCCACTTGCTCAATGAACTTCTTCTCTGTCACAGATAATAAGCATGTCAAATTGTGTCGGTGTGCATACGGGGTGTCTAGCTCTTGTGTGGGGATGAAAAAATATCCAAGTCTGTCCTCTGACTTATAATAATCCCACTTATTCAAGTGCTTATAAGCAGGGACTTCTGGTAAAACAGCATCATAATTCGAAAAGAAATATTCAAAATGATTTCGCCCATAAAATATGCTAAGCAGCAAACTACATGAAATTCCATATGTCAATGGAAGGTGATGGTATCTAATACCCTCATCTACTGAAGCTGGCAGTTGCATACACACATAACAGTCCTTCGCATCCATCGCATCAATGTATTCATACAACAGCTTTGCATACGCATTCTGTCCATAATTTCCTTTAGACAGATCTGCATGCAACCTACGACTTTCTGCAGCCAGCAAAGCCTTCTCTGCTCTTGCTATGTCTTCTTTCTGGCTAGATGTGGTAGGTGTCGGTGTCCCCTCAATCTTCACTACTTGTTCGTGTGGTGCAAGATAAGAAACTAGAACTACTACAACTATAAGGAGTATCACTCCTCCTAAAAGGGTGCCTACTAAGCACTTAGCTCTACGATTCGGGTTTCCAGGCGCCATGGTCTCAGCACAGAGTAGTACGTTCTCGGAAATCAGCCAAAGTCTCTTTCTTTGTTATTTGAGTCTCGAACCACGCCTGAAAGCAGAAATCCCCATTTCAGTTCTTCTTTTTCTTCAACATCAGACAACCCTAACCCTTCTCCGTCCTCTGTGGAAAGTCCCTAAATTTCTTCTTCTTCCACTCGGCTCTAGGTTAGTTCAACAGCTATTTACAAAAGTCTTTAATAATCAATGATGATACTTGCTCCGATTGCCTGCAACACATAGTCTAAAAGTTCCATGCGGAGCACAACCGCGTCATAAGATGGTATATCAGGACCAAATGTAGGAAATATCAGTCTATCCAGGAGTAAATCACATATCGAGCTTAGGAGAGGGGGATTAGGAATAGTGAGTGTCAGTACGCCTTCTATTTCAAGTCCAGGTACCAACAGTATCACTTCCAACTTAACGTTTGGGATCGTACTGGTCACAGCCACTGACCTCACCCTCCCGGACCTCAGTACACCTGGCATTTGTAAAAGGGTAGGTCCACTCAGGAGTGGCATATCTTCGACAAGGTACTCTCACCCTCCTTGATCTTCTCGGACCCCTTTGCTCTGATTCTTGATCTCCCTCTTCCGGATCTGATTCTTCGGACACAGGGGCAAGATCTCTTTCGGAAGCCAATCTCACATTCATTCGTCTCCGTCTCTCGGGCCAATGAGCCTTTGCACTTCTTGCTCTTCTGCTTCTCGTTTGCACACCCTGTTCGTTCCCTCCGTCAGCTTCTTCTGCGCTCAGATCACCTTCGTCGCCACTTCCCCCTTCTGAAGCAGACTCAGTGTCACTGTTGTTGTGGTCACTTTCTGCTCCTTCAGGAGAGTCACCAACTTCCACCGGCACCCCCACAGCTTGACTCGTCTCCCCTTCTGGATCTTCTTCTTCGTCAGGACTTCCCTCTACTTGGGTAGCTGTTCCTTCCAAGGGTGCTGGGACTCGGCGGGTGTGAGAAGCATGGATCCAATTTGGTAATCCACCACACTTCACAGCAGTGTTTGTCACCAAAATAACTTGGAAAGGTCCTCTCCAGCGCACATCCAGGCAGCTCTTCCTGACGTGCTTCCGCACCAGGACCCAGTCACCCGGGCACAGGTCGTGACAAAGGTCGCTAGAAGCCGGGATTTCAGCAGCCTGCACCTGAAGAGACACAGAACGGATGACATCAGAAAGTCCCCTGCAGTAATCAAGATTCAGGTCATCTGTGATATTCAACAAGGCAGTTGTAGGAATAGATGGCAGTCTCATAGCCCTCCTCATCAGTACTTCATGAGGTGAGAGCCCTGTCCTCCTGTCTGGTGTACTACGCATACTCATTAGTACCAACGGCAATGCATCGGGCCACTTCAGGGATGTGGATGAGCACACTTTTGCCATTCGGGCTTTGAGAGTTCCGTTTATTTGCTCCACTATGCCAGACGCCTCTGGACGGTAGCTACAATGCAGTCTCTGGTCAATGTTCAATGCAGAGCAGAGCATCTTCACAACTTCGCTGTTAAAATGCCTCCCTCTGTCCGATTCCAATGAGGTCGGAACCCCGAATCGTGGCACCAACTCCCTCAACAACAGTTTTGCTACCGTGAGTGTGTCGCACCTGCGAGTGGGGTATGCCTCAACCCATCTAGAGAACACACACACAATCACCAAGACATACCTGAGGCGGTTGCACCTCGGCATCTCAATGAAATCCAGTTGCATCCTATAGAAAGGTCCACCGGACCTCCCAATGTGACTCAATGTAACTGGTGTTCTTTTCCCAACATTCATCTGTTGACATGTTACACATCTCTGACATACTGCTTCCGCAGCCTGTCTAAATTTCGGATTGTACCACGTTTGCCTGAACACACGCATCATCGCATCTCTTCCCAGGTGCACGGGACCATGTATCTGTCGGGCCATCGAACTCACCAGCTCGTTCGGCAACACAGCTCTTCCATCAGCCGAAACCCACATGTCCAAGTCTCCCTTGACACAACCAGCCAATTCCCACACTCTTTTCTCATAATCTGACGCCTGTCCCTGCATGCTCTTCAATTCTTCCCAGGTGTCAGCCACCTCAAGCATCATGCTTAACTCGGTTCTTTCCTTTGGCCCTTCGACTGTTTGTTCAGTAAAGGAGTATCCTTGCTCTGCACAGTAACGTGCGACTTCATCAGCATAGCGATTCCCCATGGACACAAAATCAGTACCTTTGGTGTGGGCTGTGCATTTTACCACAGCTATCTCTGCTGGACCTTGCAAAGCCTCCAGCAGTAACCTGATAAATTCTCCATTCCTGATTGGGGAACCCGATGATGTCATGTAACCCCTTTGAGACCACAATTGCCCGAAGTCATGAACCACCCCAAATCCATATTGACTGTCAGTGAATATGGTGATCCGAATCCCGTTGGCTGCCAGACAGGCACGCGTCAACGCAATTATCTCAGCCACCTGCGTGGAGTGTACTCCTTCCAGGCAGGCTGCTTCAATTATTCCAGAGATAGTACAGACAGCAAACGCTGCTCTCAACTGACCAGTATTGTCCCTTACACATGAGCTATCAACAAAGTAAATTTCATCAGGGTCCGCCAATGGCTCATCAACAATATCCGGTCTAGGTTTGGTGCATAGTTCAGTCACATCAAGACAATCATGGTCTTCCCAATCATCATCTAAAGCATTTGGTAATGGCAACAAGGTAGCAGGATTCAAGACCGAGCACCTCCTGAGAGTCACATTCTCCGCAGCAAGTATAACCTGCTCGTAGCGTGTGAGCCTATTGTTAGTCAAGTGCTGCGTCTTGGTCCTGGTCATCAACAATTCCACTGAGTGGGGTACATGTACTGTCAGTGGATATCCCATTACAATGCTTTCACACCTTTCAATGCTGACACCTGTTGCAGCAACGGATTTGAGACATCCGGGCAACGCTGCGGCTACTGGATCTAAGGTAGCCGAAAAGTAAGCAACTGGCCTACGGACTCCTCCATGATCTTGCACTAGGACTGCCAAAGCACACCCCTCTCTCTCACAGCAGAACAATGCAAATGATTTGGTGTAATCGGGCATTCCCAGAGCCGGAGCACGACACAAGTCCTCTCGCAACTCAAGAAAAGCCATCATACAATCTGTGTCCCATGGTACCGGATCACTCACGTCCTTGTGCGTCAGTTTCTGCAATGGTTTCGCTTTCAGGGAAAAGTTGGCAATCCATTGTCGGCAATAGCCAACCATGCCTAGGAACATTCTAACCTCTCTTTGAGTCGAGGGCACTGTCATTTTCATGATTGCCTCAATCCTGTCAGGCGACACTTTTCTCTTTCCCTTCTCTATTCGGTGACCCAGATACTGCACTTCAGACAGGCAGTACTGTAACTTGTTGGGGGATACTTTGTGTCCATTTTCTGCCAAATGGTTCAGCAAGGCAATGATGTCAATCCTACAAGCATCTTCGGTGTCTGACGCAACAAGGAGGTCGTCTATGTACTGTACGAGAACGGAGTTCTGCGGCAGTACCAGACTCTCAAGATTCCTTTTCAGCAACTGATTAAAGATCGATGGGCTCTCTGTATACCCTTGAGGGATACGGCACCATGTTAAGACGCGGTTCTCTATTTTGAACGCAAAAAGAAATTGGCTCTCCTCATGCAATGGGATGGAAAAGAAAGCCTGACACAAGTCAATCACAGAAAACCATTCAGCTTGAAACGGTATCTGGAACAGTATCACTGATGGATTCGGTACCACTGGACAGAATGGAACAACTATGTTGTTTACCTTTCGTAAATCCTGCACTATCCTGAACTTCCCACTTGGCTTCTGCAAACCCATGATCAGAGAGTTACAGGGACTGCCCATGACCTCCTTCAGAATTCCCTGTCTAATCATGGACTCAATCACGGGTTTTATACCTGCAAGTGTTTCTGGGGTCAACTTGTACTGGGGTGTTCTCGGCAATTCAGCATTCGGTCTTACTTGAATTCTGACTGGCTCTACTCCTTTGATCAATCCGATCTCCTCCCCTGTAAAGTCCCACACCTCCGGTGAGACTGAATCCCTCAAATCCCAAGGGAGTTCCTCCACACTTAAAGCAGGGTACAATTCGATGCACACATGCGTATTTGCAACCTTAAAGTCAGCATCGTTATCGTTTGTCTGTAACTCTACTCCCTTGGGGGTACAATAGATGGTGCAATTGAGTTTACACAAAAGATCTCTTCCTAGCAGGCATTCGGGACTGGAATCACACACTACAAACTGGTGTCTGTCTCTAAAACTTCCGATCTTCACTGGGACTGGCTCAGTCAGGGGGTTTGTCATTCTTCTGTTTGCAACCCCTACCACTTGAATAGTCTGTCCTGAAAGGGGTAAGTTGGGGACAACTGCGGACAGCACAGTAGAACGGGAAGCACCAGTATCAACCAAAAAGGTGGTAGGGTGTCCGTCCACATTAGCTTCCACGAATGGTCCCCTCTGATCTACCTCCAGAACTGCCCCAAGGGTACAGTCCTCCTCCCCGCTCAGGCACCGTCCTGTCACTGGGTCAAATTAATAGTACTCGTCCCCCTCGACTATGAAAGGCATCTGCCGGTAAACCTTGTTCCCTGTTGAAATCTTCGGTGGCTGGGGAACCGGAGCCCTAGGGGCTGTAGTCCCCCCTTTTGTCGTCTGGAACTTGGTTACTGTCACTTTCCGTACCGGAGGGGCTTGAACCTCCTCCTCCTCCTGTACCTGATTGTCAGGGTTATGGGGACACTCGCGTCTCCAATGCCCGACCTCATGACATTGATGGCACTTGGTCGTCTTTTTCAGGGTCGCTATATCTATCCTAGGTCTCGGACCTTCCTCGTTGTCCCTTTTCTGTCCCCCTGATTTCCTCCCCAATGTGCCATTGCCTGACTGACCCTGTCCTCCCGATTGCATCTGTACTAACATCAGTTTATCCTTAAGCTTCCTTGTCTTCGAGTCTATCTCGTCACTGCAATACCTCGCATACCTCAAGATCTCATCCAGAGGCTTGTTTTGCCAACAGATTAAATGTTGCTGTATCATGAGGCAGATATCAGGCCTCAGTCCCAGAACAAACTTGGATACGAACTGTCCCATATCCTTTGGATCCATCACATCTAATCCACTGTACTGCTTAAAAATCTGCAATAGCCTCTCATAATATTCAGGCACTGTCTCCTTTTGTTCCTGCCTGGTCCTATCTATTTTTACCCAATCAATGTTCTGTGGTGGTACCTTAGTCTTTAACCACGTGATCGCCTGCTCGTACTTTGCCATCACCCTGGGAGATGGTCCATTCGTGGCAGCATCTCGTTCTGGCTCCGCTGTGGGCCATTCAACACTAACCTTACATGCTATCCACAGATCTCCTGGAACCACAATGTCAAACAGCGTGTTTAAATCGATCCACAACACCTTTGAGATTTTAACGAACCTCTCTACCTGTTTGTACCATTCCACTGGACTCTCACGCAACTTTGGGAATGTGTTCGTAAAGGCATGTACCCTGGATCTCCCCTGCTCCAGGGTACATGTACATATCCCCCATGAGCCACCTCCTGCAAGGGGTACGCTTCAGTATGCATCAACCCTCCTCCCGGGGATGTCTCAACAACACTCCGTCTAACACTCTTTTTCTTTGACCGCCTTTCCTCCCATTCTCCAACTGGGACCATGTTCGTATTCCCACAATCAGCTCCCTGATGTGTGTTTTTAATCCGATCACCCTCTTTTCTTCTAGATCTTGGTCTGAGTACTGTAATCTGTGGCCACCCTGCAGTGCTTTTGTCTTTGTCAAATCTACAGTATACTTGTTCGCTAATTCAGAGAGTTTCTCATGAGCTGTCCTAGCCCTCCGAGTAACATCCTTTGCCACAAGCAACAGCTCATCTGGTTCGTAAAGTTCAATCCTTTCTAATGGCAATGTACCTTCCACTATTTCCTCCACTTCCGACTTTAGTCTCAACACATCTAACCTTCTTGCCTTTATTGCCGCCCTCAATGTGCCTTGGTTAGAAGTTTCATTAGAGTCCCTCCCGCCACAGTCCTGACTCTCTCTTCAGGTGTGTTTGGGGGAGCCCTCCTGTTCTCCCAACCCTCGCAGTCCCACTCCTGTCTACTGTCGCCAGAGGTGTGGTGGGACGCCCCCTTACTCCCCACACTTCCGCGTTCTCATTCCTGCCTGCTTTCGCTAGGCGCACAGTGAGACTCCATCCTACTCTCCTGATTCCCAGACCCAAAAACATTCCTCGATCTGTTGCTCTGAGTGTCCACAATTGTTTCCCAAGTTCTCAAATCTGGCCTTAATTCCCTCATCGACCTCGGCCGCGGTCCCCTCAGATCCATCGGTCCCCTCCAACCCCCCTGCTCTTCCGAGGAGTCTGCCGATGCTACCAAAGGGGTGCTCCTTTCTACAGGCCTTGGTAATTGCCTCCATCCATCCGCCACATTACTCCTGTCTTCACTGACACATCTCTCACTCTCCCTTCGTGGCGGATCCTCGCCTTGTCTCTGTTCTGGATTATACACTGATACTATGGGACCTATGGTAACAGGTACTGTAAGAGCGTCTGCCAGTCTCTGAGACTCGACACCCTCATTTACCTGCACCTTTTGCACTACGAACCTTCCCACTACTCTCATCTCTGGTGAAGGTGGAGGTGCCCTTTCTCCCTCTTCTGGACCAAACTTGTCCCCTGAGGTGCTCAGACCACTCACCATTTGGACCCCACCATCCCTGTCAGAGACTTCCCATTTCTTTGCTGATGTTGGCGTTCCCTCCAACTCAGGATTGTATGGAGGTTGTCTCTCTGGCTTCTGTCTCACTGTCCTCATCCTCCGTACTTTTCCTCTGCGCATCCCCTGTATTTTCCAGCAACGGGTACAACCTATCCACTTCAATGGTCTGTACCCTCCACCTCTTGGCCATGGCATCCCATCTCGCATCTTGGACCGCCCTAACTGATCTTTTCACTCTTTCCTGTCGCCTATCTCTGTTCCTGTCATGGGCTGCCCTGATCCATGCATTTAGCGCTTCAAACTGTGTTGGTCTGGGCAAAGGTTTCAACGCAGCCATAATCGCTTTCAACTGATACAACACTTCTAGTCTAAACGTTCCGTATTTAGGAATTGTCAATTCTTCGTTTCCTTCTGTCATCTTACACCAATTATCAAGCCACAATATGGTATGCAACCCAACATTCGTTGCCATATAATAAGCTGGAGTATCCTCGGGTGGAGCCTCCTCCCCACCCCGAGGTTCTATCATCTTTTCACCCTTGAAACAATTCCGCAACACTTTAAAACATTTCATGATGAAAACCACAATGTTTCCTTGTTTACAGCACTCGTTTACTTCCTGATGACAATCCACCAATCCCAGCGCGGCTTCACACTAACCGCCCTATCCCAGCGCGGCTCCTTCTGACGTCACTCGCCTCCATTTCGCAGCAGTTCCCCTCCTCTCTCTGTTCGTCTCCCGGTCACGCATGCGTCCCACTCATACACTGGAAATGATCACTTCCGACCAAGCAACCACTTCCTTGACTGTACGTCCACAGTCTAACTGTAATTGTCACCAAACTGGCAAATGTCTGTCCACGAACGACCGGACAATCGCCTCACTGATAGGTTACAACCACACGGCAACTTCCGACCAGCGTCCGTTGCCCACGCACTCACACATTCGTTTCCCCTATCTCGGTCCTGCGGGCGATCAATGGTACCTCACGACCCCCTTAACAATGGTCGACAATTACTATGGGTGTTCGATACACCCGGACCACTTAACTCCCCTTGAGCTTAAGATTTTCTCCGGTTGCGCGCGCTCACAACCTGATCTCCTTTCACACTACAGGCACTCAACTCCGCAAGACAATACAACACAACGACACAAACATAACACCTCAATCTAACAACGCATGACCCTTTTCATACTCACTCTCTTACGACCTGCTGCTTTCTGCCGCACCGTCACTCTCTGTCAGTTTCCATGGACCGCCATCCTCCGTCCGCGACTCTCTGGACACTCTTCATTTGTTCTCTATGGGCCTCGGGGAAATCTCAACCTGCTTCTAGATTACCCTCACTCCAGAAGAGAAACCATCCTACACTGCTACCAACTGGAAAGGCGGAAGTTTACTTTCTGGGTCTGCTTACCATTCTCCAGAATCCCGTCACAGGTCGACTGGACCTTTTTATCTGTCATAGAATGAATTAGGCAATCTAGTCACAATTAATAAATCCAATTCTAAAGATTCCCATCTGCTTTCCCCCAAGAACCACTGACTAACGACTGAGTTTGAAGGTTTATTACATAACCAAAAAAAACTGAAGGTACAAACACCTCAGCAAGAGGTTCAGAAGATAAACAGGCCCTAATACAAACATAATCCTACGGAAAAGTCTCAAGCGACTGATGAATAATACGAGAATCAATTCCAGAATCATCAGACTGAACAGAATTGCTATAACCTGTGATCTGGTATTCATTGGGAAAGCATAAATTCAGATTAATCTGTCCCTACACTATACTAAGTGACATCCCTACTCAGCAATAGCCCAATCCTAACAAAAGGTGTCAGCAGTGGAGTCTTCCAAAGAAGTTCGCCCACATTTTCTTAGGAGCCTAAGAGGCTCCTTGCTACAACTAAGCTCCTTGACCATACAACCGCTCTCTCTAGCTCCTCAGCCCAACTGCTCTGCCTCCACCCTCGGGGTGCTGTCCCTAATACGAAACCCCCCAATGTGAATGACACGCCTTCAGGTACGCCCCTCTTGAAGGTGTTAGCTTTCAGAATTTTCCACTATGGCACTTGTCCATCCTTGTCCGTGCAGACGTCCTTGGGTCCCAGACTCTTCATCCTTTCAAGTTGCTTCTATGAATTCCTGGTCTACTCCTCCATGTCTGAGTCTAACATTTCTAACACTCATACACAATGGGCCCTTCTACTCTGTCATATGTCTACTGATATTCTAGTTACTGTGTTAAGTTAGCGTAGGCTCATTTAATGTTTAAACGCCATTTTTATTCTTTGCTGCTTCTGCACACGTTACCTAATTGTTGATTTAGCTTTCACCCTAGTAGCTTACTTGAGAATAATATGTTATTGCTTTCAGATCAGCGTTGCTTAAATAAATAATGTCTGTACAGTGAGTGCTGAAGCCACATTGTGGAAAAGTAAATTTTGCCATGTTCTGTGTCCCTACGTGTTCCTCATCCTATGTTATATGTGCATGATTAATATGCATATGTATCCTTTATGATTGATTAAAGACGCAATTCTAGTTGTGTCCAACTCTAGTATGCCAATTTCCAGTTCTCGTGAAAGCTACGAGTATTAGGCCTATGTGAATCTATGTTGCCACGTTTTCCAGTGTGCACGTTAATTCAGTAAAAGTCCCCGTTTCTAGGCCTCAAAAGGGCCCGGACACCAGATTCAGCTCCTGTCTCCTGAGCCCTCTCCGAGGAGCGATACAGCCCCCACCTGCATCCCTGACCCTTCACTTACTTCCTGCCTCACAGTGCCCGGCTCGGCCTGGCTCTGCCTGCCAGTCTGCCAAGAGTATGTTATGCTTCCAGTTATCAGTCCAGCTCCCCTTCTCTGCATTCCTAAGCTACTGAATCGCATCAATAGTTTCAGTCACAGTCTAGCCTTTCTGTCTCCATGTAAGAGAAATACTGTATTAATGTTCATAGAATATTCCTCGAACACGCACTACATGTAGAATAATGCATGCACCAGTCTTAGAGTCTGTTAGCCTTTACCCTGATAACTTTTGGATTCTATCAACATGTTCTCTAAACACCAGATACCAGATAGGTTTTAGGTACATGTCGCTCTGACTCCGCAGACTTTAGTCTCCTCTTCTAGTGCAGAAGTCATAGCCCCCAGTTCCTCCTAGTACCACGTCATTGCCCGTTTGCGCGCACCACTAGGTTAGAGGTCCCGGCTCCTCAGGTAGCCCCCTCCATGTTTCCGCCCCATTTATGACACTTCTGTTACGTTCACATCACATGTCTATGTATACGCCTCTTGTTACACCCACTTTATGCCTTATCTTTCGCGACTGCTACGAACCACGCCCACTGCTACGCCTACTGTATTGAATGTAATGCAATTGTTTTAGTATATATATGTTATGCACTGTTATTAAAGCTAGCGCTCATTCCCGTTCCTGCCCCCGGCAGCTGCCATCCTATTCCCGTGCAGGTTGTCCTGTTCCTGTCCCTTACGCTTTATTAAAACCTGCAAAACTCAAGATACCTCGAATCCTGACTCTTATTTATTGAGCTATCTGTTTGTACGAGTATCCTGCAAAATAGAACCGGTATTTAATTATTTATTTACCACATAATGGCGCCCGAACAGGGACTTGCCCTTTCCCCACGCGCCGGCGAAGCCACGCAAGCCCCCTGACCCTCTGCAGCCGTGACGGAACCATCCTGCGCACCGGCAGATATTTCTGCTTCAAGTATCCCTTAGGCCCACGGAGGAGACGGATGTTGCGGTCCAGCATCCAGACGAGGCGGTGGAGGAACGCGGCGAGTCCCGACCAGAGCCCAAGCCGAGAGTTCAAGGTCCGAGGTATCCGGAGGCCCACCCGTAACTGAAGTCCGAAGTTCGTCGTCCGTCGTCGTAGCAGTCCAGTCCAGTCTGAGGCCTTCCGTTCTTGCTGCCCGGTGAGTACCGTTGCTGGGGTAGTATCTAGACAGGGTCAATTCATTTGTCTCTGGTCCGTGGGTTTGGGTACGCAAATCCAACACGAAGTGTCCACCTAGGTGGATGCGGGTCCTGACGTGTCTCTTCATGGGACCGGTATGTTTCGTACTGTTTCAGCAGTGCATCTAGTAATTCTAGTAAGTTCCGTTCTCGAGAAATTCATGTGTTTCTGTTCTCAGTATTCCAGGTAATGTTTTGTCCGAACTGTTATTTTAAATGTTATTTCAATGTGTATTCAATGTCGTGGTATGAGTGATTTGTTTCTTCAAGTTATTATTGTGTTTATCGTATATTGTATTGTGTCTAGATTCCAGACTAAATCATGCCTCTGTTCTCTAAGTTACGTCAGTTAAAAACTAGAAAAGGGCTGCTCGAGGAAGCAGTCCCTGTCCCGCCTAGGGACAGTCCAGGTCATTTTATGTATCATAAGCATGGCTTAAGTGCCATAATATATCTAGATTTATGGTCTGATTATACCAGACATCTCGAAGAGAAATATAGATGGCCTGTATCAGGCACATGGGATGCCGAGTGCATCATGCGAGTAGAAGAAGCATTATGGAAAAAGAAAGCCAGACAGTCACAGAAAGATGCCATCGAGTTATGGCGCAAAGAATCTCATAAAAGAACCGAAAAAGAAATCAGAAAAGCAGAATTAAGTAGAGAATCCTCAGAAAAAGCCCAAGAAAAAGAATTAATTGAAATAGGTGAACGAGTTAAAACAGAACAGTCAGACAGACAGAGGAATGCCCTTATTAAGGGTATGTACCCTCTTCTTGCCGAGGGCTTGCCAAAAGCAACCCCGGAGGCATCCAGTAATTTTCCGCCATCACTAGTTCCGACTAAGCTACTTCATAAACCGACCGCAGCTGATATTTTTCTCTCGTCCTATCTGGACGACACGGTCCCAGAATATGCAAATCCTGTTCCGCCTGCTCCCGTAAATAATGTAATTCCTGTTCCTCCAGCCACCGGGGCACCTGTTACAGCACCTGTTACGGTACCCCCGGTCCAGCCTACAGTACAAGTACCCGCTACATCAGTCACTCTTCCAGCACGTACAGTACACACCGACGATTCTAGTTTAGGAGCCGCGGGGGGAGGTTCTCCTCGTACCCCGCCTCAACACAGACGTATGACGCTACATGAGCTAGCATTACAGCGTTCACCCAAATTTCAGTCAGTTGCAGATATCAAGCGAGCACTTACCGAATGCCGTTATGATCCGGTCCCAGGCGATGATGATATGGTCTTGTATTCATTGCGTGTAAGAAGGGTGACCGAGTATTTGGACACCCTGCCGAATATGAAAGGTTACCTAGACAGAATATATCATTCTATCCGTACAGGAAGAGATCCAGAAAGTATTGGCGACACCATGGTCCAAAGAAAAGTCGAGATTCAGCTCATGATTTTAAAGTTTCTAATTAACTGTTTAATAAGAGAACAAGATTATCCAGGAAAAGACCCAGAAGAAATGAAAGTCCTGACCAGGTGGAGTGACCATATAGCCGAGGGAAGACACAAGACACAGAACAGTATAGAAAGTATGTACAAGAAAATCCGTAAAGAAATAATAAAGTTACACGAGAAACGAGAAGCAACACAAGCAACCGAGAAAGAAAATGACTCTTCTACTGAAGAGGTAGACGACGAGAATCCTTCCAGAATAGCGTATGTAGGTAGAACTAGACTTTCCGACCGACATTCACGTCTAGACTACAAGAAAACTGTTCCTTCTCCAGTACCAGAACAGTGTTCTCTAGAGCAAGTATTTCAAGCTACCGATCACATTCTGAAATCACGAATAGGTTATAGTGAACTTAGTACTATGCATGAACAAGAACTAGCCCGATCAGCAGTCCGATGGGCTACTGATTCTACCACTTTTCCAGACGAAATAGTGGCACAATCGTTTCTGAAACTGCCCCCAGCCGAGCAGCGACTGGTGGGTATGTATATGATTCAGCACCTCATCACTCTGTATGAGGGTCAACACTCCGATCCAGGTCCGTTACATGATGTATTAAACGAGTTACTACAGTACAGATGGAAAGGTCTAGGTACCGATTTAATTAGTATCATTCTAGAACAGCGCCACAAATACCGAACGTTCCTGAATCCGCATTTTGTTCACGTCTCACCCCCAGACAGTAAACCATTCTATATAGACAGACAGCATCCGTTACGAGAAGTCCACCCAGTTAGAGGAACGGGTGGTGATCTAGAACGAGTATTTGTTTACACCCCGATTACAAAGATGGAACTCTTAGAGATGAAAAAGTTAATTCCCTGTCACGATAAAGATCCAGCAGGGTTCCACCGTGAATTAAAAGACATGCTCCGTATGGGAGAATATACGTATCCAGATATCATTAAAATGTTAAAGGTCCTGTTGCCTGCGGGCATATATGAAAAACTCAAAGAAAAAGAATGGGAGGTGGGAGAGAAAAAGATAGATTGGACAGCTCTAGAAGCTGAAGATAATACACGTGTACCAGGTACCGGTCTAGGAGACAAATGTAAAGAATTACCTGAGTTATTGATACAAGTTTTGCCAAGATTACTAGCCACGAAAAAGGAAGACTGGGATGCCATCTCAGCCTGTAAACAGAAACCAGACGAAGATACTAGTGATTTTTATTCTAGATTCGAGAAATGTTTTATTATTAACAGTGGTTTGAAAACGAGTAGCGAGTCATACCCTCATCTTTTTGTTACTAAACTAGTCGAGAATTCAAGTCCGCAAGTTAAAAATCGAGTTCTGAAAGTCGAAAGTACCTGGCAAGCTAATACTCCGTCCCAAATGCTTCAGATGCTCCAGTACCACCAGAATAGAATTAGGGAAGAGCAAGAACACGAAAGGAGACATATGAAAGACACGAAAATGAAAGTATTAGTTGCACAATCTGTTCCTCAAGACAGTCAGAAGAGGGGTACTAATCAAGCCAGTCATCCTGCAGTTCCTGTTAAAGGGACCTGCAATTATTGTACACAGCCAGGTCATTTTATAAACGAGTGTGCAGTTCTGAAACACAACATAGCTACCGGTAAGACTAAAGAAAGACCACGTCCGCCTAGACAAGAACAAGTTTTACAGACTTCTCAGTCACCACAGAATGCACAACAGACAGTTACCGTGCCGCAGCCTATAGCTGCAACACAGCATGTTACACAGCAGATGTACCAGTACGCACAGTCCGAGTATCCAGAGTACCAGCAGTATTCATGAAACAGCCTGGAGAGGGAAGTAGGCTTGCCTCTCATCGAGATACCTGTAGATCAAGAGGGTCCCTATGTACACAGTCAAGTATTAGGGAAAGACAGAAAGTTTCTGATTGATACAGGGGCAAGTAGGACTACTATCAGTCATGACGAGGTTCCAGGGGCTCCGCTCTCAGGCTCAAGAAATGTTTCCCTTGGATTTTCAGGAAAGCCAATTGTTAACGAGATTTCGAAACCAGTTTCTCTAGAAGTAGGTCCATTGTCCCGAACTACTGATTTGTTACTTACGAAATCATGTCCAGAAAATTTGTTAGGCATCAAGACATTAAAAGAATTAGGTGCAGTAATTTGCTGCTCCCCAGAAGGAGTACGATTGTTTTTACGTGACTTTAAAGGTCACTATGTATTACGTGATTTTGATCCAAGATTACTGAATGTCCCGCAGCATCTATGGGCACAAGGTCCAACTGATGTTGGTTGTATGCACATCACACCCCACCGTGTGACTCTGAAACCAGGTATAGTTTTGCCACGAATCCGACAGTACAAATTGCCACCTGAGGCTGTAGCAGCCTTATCCAGAATTATTGACGAGCTCATTGTTCAAGGAGTGGTTGTAGAAACTGACTCCAATGTATGTAATTCTCCTATCATTCCAGTCATGAAACGTACTGATCCAAAAGCACCTCCAGTTTATCGATTAGTGATTGATCTCCGAGAACTTAACAAATGTATCATTCCTCAGTACCCAGTAGTTCCAGATATTTCTTCCCTATTGACAGCCAATTGAAGCCACGTTCTTCACAGTTATCGACCTCAAGAACGCATTTTTCAATGTCCCAATTCACCCAGACAGCCAGTTCCTTTTCGGATTCTGTTTAAATGGAAGGAGCTATAAATTCACACGAGCTCCTCAAGGTTTCACAGAAAGTCCTAGCATTTACAGTCAAGCACTTAAAAGACAACTAGACAATATTCACATGCCAACTGACACTGCCCTGCTCCAGTATGTCGATGATCTACTGATCACAGCCCGTTCTGAACGTGACTGCGAGCGTGCGTCACTTACAGTTCTGTATTTCCTGGCCGAGATGGGGCACAAGGTGTCCCCTTCGAAGCTCCAATTCTGTGTCCAGCAAGTGGTCTACTTAGGACACTTACTGTCCAAGAGGGGTAGGCAGTTGACACCTGACCGTATCCAGTTAATAGCACGTCTTCCTCAGCCCAAGACCCAGAAAGAGGTACGAGCTTTTATCGGCCTCACTTCCTATTGCAGACAATGGATTCCTCAGTATGCATTTCTAGCCAAGCCACTGATACAGTTAAGGACACAGGAGGCAGCCGCATCGACTGTCCTCCCTTGGACATCCGAACATACACTTGCTTTTAATGAATTAAAGAAAGCTCTATGTCAAGCTCCTGTTCTAGCTACACCGAACTACAGTAAGCCTTTTACACTTTTTGTCACAGAACGTGATGGTACTGCATTATCTGTTCTCACACAAGATCAAGCAGGACAGTACAAGCCCTGTGCTTATTTTTCGAGCACATTAGATCCAGTAGCCCAGGCTTTGCCTGCGTGCCTCAAGTCAGTTGCAGCCACAGCACTAGCTATCAGACAAAGTGATTCCATAGTGTTAGGACACTCCCTGACAGTACAAGTTCCACACTCCGTGGAAGTTCTTTTAAACCGAACACAGACTCAGCACTTGACAATTGCACGTTTAACAGGTTATGAATTGACACTGTTCCAGCCACACATAGAAATCAGACGCTGCAACGTTCTAAATCCCGCTACACTGTTACCGTCAGTTACTTCAAATCCTGCCACACATGATTGTGTGGAAGTTGTTAACACTATGACAAAGCCCAGACAAGACCTGACAGATATTGCATTACCTGATCCCGACCTGACACTTTATGTGGATGGTTCATGCATGAGAACAAGTACAGGAGAACTAGTAGCCGCGTATGCAGTGACTACTGAATCTGAAGTTATAGAGACACACCGTATTGACACTCTGTCCGCTCAAGCAGCAGAGCTAGTCGCTCTGACCCAAGCCTGCATACGTGCCAAGAACCTGAAAGTTAACATATACACAGATTCACGTTATGCATTCGGAGTCGTACACGACTTTGGAGTGCTCTGGCAAGAAAGAGGTTTTATGACTTCTCATGGAACCAAGATTCAGCATGGTCTCCTTATTCAAGCTCTGTTAGATGCAATTCATTTACCGACAGCTATCGCTATCATGAAGTGCAAAGCACATACGAAAGTCACTGACATTATTTCCCAAGGTAACGATCTAGCAGATCGAACAGCCAAGCTCACAGCTCAGACGCCAGACATTCCAGTTAACATACAGACACCCATTCCAGAACAGACTACTTGTATGACAGTTAAGGACCCTACACAAGATGTCATAGACATACAGTTACATGCTACTCCCGATGAAATCAAGAAATGGTCCGAACAAGGAGGGGTCCAGACAGATCAAGGATGGTTGACGAAGGGAAAAGCCACATGGTTTCTCCCCGACTCAATAGTCCAAGTCATTATTAATACCGCACATAGTCCTGCTCATTTAGGAGAAAAAGCTATGTTAGACAGTATCCAGAACATTTGGTTTAACAAGCATTTACGAGCTGCAGCCAAGCAGAAAGTCCGTACCTGCATGATATGTTGTCAGTTCAATCCAGGTAAAAGTGTCCCGGTGGAACAAGGTGGTTTCCAACCTCCTGACCACCCTTTTGAGGTCCTCCAGATGGATTATATTCAGATGGAGCGATGTCGAGGTTTCAAGTATGTCCTCGTAGTTGTATGCGCTTTGTCCAGGTGGACAGAAGCATATCCAGTCCCAGATTACACAGCCGCGACCACTGCCAGGCAGTTGGTTCGTGAATTCTTTCCCCGCTATGGACTCCCTAGGGTCGTGTATTCAGATAACGGCCAGCCATTCTCATCCGAACTTATGAAACATGTGTCCCTTCTGTTAGGGTACCAGTGGAAGTTCCATTGTGTACGCCATCCTGAAGCAGCTGGTCTCGTAGAGAGACATAACCAGACTCTGAAAATCCGCATTGCCAAAGTTTGTAAAGAGAAAGGTGTAGACTGGCTAGTAGCCCTGCCAGTTGCCCTATTTTATATGCGCATGGTTGCACATTCCAGATCAGGTCTGTCCCCGTATGAGGTCGTATTCGGCCGCCCTCCAAACATGTGGGGTACACCTAGACCCCGAAGTATTACCGATGTTTCCAGTAATATGTTGACAGATTACTTAGCTTCCTTGATGGCTGCCCTACACTCTTGTCGTTCACAGTTTGCCGCCGCATTTCCAGACAATACCGAGGTGAAACCGCATGAAATCGTTCCAGGAAACCTAGTACTTGTCCGGAACTTTGATCGTTCAAGTCCGCTGGAGCCCCGTTGGAAGGAGCCTCGTCTAGTCTTACTTACCACAAGGACCGCGGCCAAGTTGGAGGGCCGCAAAGGATGGGTCCATCTGTCCCACATCAAGAAATTCCATGGATTGCGTGAAAGAACATTTGCAAAGAACATTTCTAAGGACTACCTTTTTCCGAAAGACTGCCTAAAAATTGACTCTGAACTCAAGCCTCCCCTGTTAGAGAAAACTCCGCAGCAGGAGTATAAAATAAAACTCAGGTGTAGTAAAATAAGTCAGCCAGTTTAATTGTCTAAGTCCCTCTCGGGTGAAACGGTTAGACAGGTTTCTGACATGTATGAGATAGACCCCCACAGTGAGAGAGTTAGTCAAAGCTCTATCAAATGTATCATTGTTCTAAGTTTTCTGCTATTTTTGAGTTTAATGGTTACCTGCACAAGTTATGCATTACATTTATGTTTTCCAATTTCTCATGTACATAAGTTTTCCAATGCTACAGTAGAGCACACATTTAGTGATCTGCCTCCTCACGAGCTATCCTATCGTCTTGCTATGCGAAATAACACGTTTATTAGAATGTTACATTATTCACACCAGACCAGCAATGCCACAAATTGTTGGGTGTGTGGTCGACTCCCCCCTTTCCAGACACCGAAGGGAGTTCTGCCACTCTTTCCTTATCCGTTCTCACATAATGGTTCGTGTGGAGCATGGTCCACGTTAACGTCATCCTCAACTGATATGTCCCTTTTGAATAGTACATGTTTTCCAGACAAGCAAGGTCTCACCCATAGAATAGGGTTAGATCTAGAAAATGAAGTATATGATTTAGGTAATTATTCCTCGAATTTCATGGTCCTGAATGTTCAGTCCGATACAACTCCAGATTTACCTGCTATTTCAGTACTACCAGTCAAAGGCGAATTATGTGTCAGAAAGAATGGTTCCGCACATGTAGGACATAGTGATTGTACTACTATTGTCAAGTATAGTGACAGTGGGAAATCTGTTTTCAAAGCATCACGTCATTCTTATTTTGTTTGTGGTCAGACCGCATATGTTCGTCTGCCCCTCGATTGGGATGGAACATGTTACATTGCCTTCCTACTGCCACCAGTTTTCCTAGCCCCATCCGATTATCATAGAAACACACATCTAGTACACATTAGACATAGAAGGGAGATCGAGTCCCCGATTGTCGATCAAACTGAAACTACTCTAGAACAGTATCAAGATTTCAATAAAGGTTTCTTCTTCTTTATAGGACCTATCCAGAATAGTAAGTTAATCCGTAGGTTAACCAGAACCCTTGAAGCAGTAGTGAATGAGACTACTTCTGCTCTAGGTAATTTGACCGAAGAGCAATCTGCTATGCGTTTTGTCGTGCTCCAAAATCGTCTCGTTCTTGACGTCATACTGGCCGATAGAGGAGGAGCATGTAGAGTCATCGGATCTAGTTGCTGCATTTTCATTCCTAATAACGCGCCGTCTGTTTATTCAGCTATAACCAGACTTCATAAAATTGCCCATCAGTTACAGCAGAATCCAGGCACCTGGACATGGTCCGGTTGGCTCTGGAGTATTATTTCCGCCTGGGGATGGAAAGTATTGTCATTCCTAGGTATAGCAGTAATGATCATATTCAGTTGCTGCCTCTGTTTACAATGTGGCCCTGCGATTTGCGGCATTTGTGCTACATCCTGTATTCCTGGTCCTAGTCCTAAGTCCCGTTCCAAGACAATTCGAGACGAGCAAATGATGCTATATGAAATGATAGATGGTATCATGAATATTGATGTTTCCTGAGGGAAACGTAGTGACAAGGAGGGAATGTGGAAAAGTACATTTTGCCATGTTCTGTGTCCCTACGTGTTCCTCATCCTATGTTATATGTGCATGATTAATATGCATATGTATCCTTTATGATTGATTAAAGACGCAATTCTAGTTGTGTCCAACTCTAGTATGCCAATTTCCAGTTCTCGTGAAAGCTACGAGTATTAGGCCTATGTGAATCTATGTTGCCACGTTTTCCAGTGTGCACGTTAATTCAGTAAAAGTCCCCGTTTCTAGGCCTCAAAAGGGCCCGGACACCAGATTCAGCTCCTGTCTCCTGAGCCCTCTCCGAGGAGCGATACAGCCCCCACCTGCATCCCTGACCCTTCACTTACTTCCTGCCTCACAGTGCCCGGCTCGGCCTGGCTCTGCCTGCCAGTCTGCCAAGAGTATGTTATGCTTCCAGTTATCAGTCCAGCTCCCCTTCTCTGCATTCCTAAGCTACTGAATCGCATCAATAGTTTCAGTCACAGTCTAGCCTTTCTGTCTCCATGTAAGAGAAATACTGTATTAATGTTCATAGAATATTCCTCGAACACGCACTACATGTAGAATAATGCATGCACCAGTCTTAGAGTCTGTTAGCCTTTACCCTGATAACTTTTGGATTCTATCAACATGTTCTCTAAACACCAGATACCAGATAGGTTTTAGGTACATGTCGCTCTGACTCCGCAGACTTTAGTCTCCTCTTCTAGTGCAGAAGTCATAGCCCCCAGTTCCTCCTAGTACCACGTCATTGCCCGTTTGCGCGCACCACTAGGTTAGAGGTCCCGGCTCCTCAGGTAGCCCCCTCCATGTTTCCGCCCCATTTATGACACTTCTGTTACGTTCACATCACATGTCTATGTATACGCCTCTTGTTACACCCACTTTATGCCTTATCTTTCGCGACTGCTACGAACCACGCCCACTGCTACGCCTACTGTATTGAATGTAATGCAATTGTTTTAGTATATATATATGTTATGCACTGTTATTAAAGCTAGCGCTCATTCCCGTTCCTGCCCCCGGCAGCTGCCATCCTATTCCCGTGCAGGTTGTCCTGTTCCTGTCCCTTACGCTTTATTAAAACCTGCAAAACTCAAGATACCTCGAATCCTGACTCTTATTTATTGAGCTATCTGTTTGTACGAGTATCCTGAAAAATAGAACCGGTATTTAATTATTTATTTACCACAACATAGATAATGAAATACAGATTGTTGTGAGAACTGATCTCCGCACCTACTTAGACATAACATAAGTGCAGCTCCTGCCAAATCCTGGTTTTAGGCGGGTTTTATATTGCAATGTTCGGGGCAAATAGACACACTTGATGCGGTTCGCATGCAGAGACCTGGTGAAGACAGATGTGATTTCTTCATACTAGGAACTTGAGGTATGGGCCCGCCCTGACAAACCCAAAGAGACCTTCTTATATATTAATATAATATACCCATTAGGGAGTGTGAGATTTATATGTGTTTAGCACGTATTCATTTCAGTATAATAGTATGTTGTCACCTTTTGCTTTCTATGGACTAGTAACTATGCTGATAACTTTGCTTTTGATAATATGTTTCCGTGTATTGTCTAAGATACTGCGTTTGAGACAAAGGCATTAGTAAATAAATATTTCAAATATGCACGTGTCCTCATTACTCCACGTTCTGAATTGAAATGATTGTATAACGAAAGAGTGCTCATGTGTTCCACGTACCCTGAGGTAACATAAGTTCATGTTCTGGTTTGTCTAAACATTGGATGTTCCTTTATGTCCAATGAGACACTGTAGCTAGCTCGGTAAGGGTTTTTTTGGGTACTAAGGTGAGTTTTGGGTCACCCTAATTCGCAGAGGTTCCAATCCTCTGTGCACAGTTCTGTGGGAAAACAGAAACCCTGCGACATGGCGCCCATACGTTGGTGGTCTTATATCATGGCACTTGAGTAGTATATCATTCAATTCTTAACCCCTTCACTGTCGTTTCCGGAAAACGGTGGTGTCGGAAAAAAACTACCTATTTTTGAAATAGGTCTTTTTCAAGCTTGAATCTTTCTAAAAACGGTTTCCTTGAATTACTACCCAGTTGTGCTACAAAGTTTCCTTTGTTTTTCTGTGGTTCCGGTGTAATCATGGCACCGGCAGTGGACATTTCGCTGCATAGTCGCATCGCGGTGCGTAACCATTTGCAGGCTTTCCAAGTCCCAGTGGATTGGTTGGCCGTGATTTTGGTGGTGTCTGCGGAGCCGGCGTACCCGTTCGAGCTGTTTTACTCATGGGTTACGTTTCCGGCTGTTGACGCAAATTCTGGTGTGTACCACACCTACACCCCCTCACCTGTACCGGCTGAATATACTCCGTACAGGGCACTGGAAATACCTATTGATCATTGGCAGCATCGCGTTTGGTTTGGTGGCGCCCTCCCCCACCCTTTAGCCGCTCCGAGGTTAGGTCCTTTGTCCATTCCGGGCACTAATTGGCCGGCTTTGGCTGGATTTACTCCTCACCCCTTACACGGCAATTATACCTTAGCGGAGGTTCGAAGACTACATGTAGTCGCAATTGGCGTGATTCGTGCCTTAGTGCAATACATAGGTCGGAATCTCCCGGGTGGCCCCCCGGGGGGTCAGGCTGTCCGACCGGAGCATGGCGGTTTAAAACTTAATCCGGTGATGGTCAATTGGGTTTTTGGCAAACGCCCAGATGATCGGGATGAGTTCCCATTCTGGCTTGCCGAGAAGTTTGACCAGCTGGAAGCTGTGTTTCCAAATTCTACTCCTGCTGATAAACATCGTATGTTGACAATTACTTTGCCTAAGGATTTAACTCCTGAACTCGTTGACTGTGAGAGTTGGGGTAAGACTTTTGCGGCTGTTTATGCGAGGTGTTTCGGCACCCCTTCAATGGCTGTACTGCCTACGATCATTAAACGTGTTCAAGATGATCACAGACAGGAAGCAGCGGTTGAATTAGGTATGCGCCTGTGTGGTTCTTTTGAGATTGTTAGCGATCTCATTCTCTCCAATGTTAAAGGAGATGCTGTGAGCTTTCAGGTGTACAATGCCTTAAAGGCCCCGCCAGTTAGCGAAGATTGTGGTGGCCGCTTATAAAACGATTGGTCGCACAAGTAAAGGTTTGAAGTATTTTGCAGTTAAGGAGAAGAAACAGCCACAAGGGCAGTCTGCTGAGGCAGATGTCCAACCCAAGTCCAAAAAACAAAATTGGCCTAAAAAACAGAAACAGGGGAAGCAACAACAGCAAACTCAGGAGTCTTATTCTGCGCCACAAGTTTCTGCGCCGACAGAGAGAGTTTATGATTTGCGCGATCGCGCATTGATTAAATCACCTGATCGTTTTCAGGTTTCTGATCAACGCTCTCCTCGTTCCTTTCAGGACTCATCGGCCCCGAAGACCGGTGGAGGAGGTGGCGGTAGGGGACTTGATGGCCAACAGGGACGTGGCCAGCCCCGACAGACGGACGGCGCAGGCAAGCAGGAGGAATCTACGCCGAAAAGACCGCAGTTTGCCAAAAAGAAAGTTGCGGCTTTAACAGCTCATCGATATGCCACAGATAGTGAGAACGCGGCTTCGGAATCTGACGTGGGCTCTGACCTTGCTGGACAGCGCGGCGGAGATTACCATAGTGAGAGAGGCCCTGCGTCCACTACTGAGGGTGACAGCGACTGACGTTTATGTTGTAATAGAAACAGCTGATACGAGAGTGGCTCCCCCTGATAGACTTTTTGAAATTGTCCTGTTAATTGAAGGAGACATACAACGCACTATTAAAGGGGTTTTTTGGGAAAACCTTTTGTCTACGTATGACATTTTGTTTTCGGAGGCTGACTGGCCCCCACCTTTTGTGCTCGCAGCGCCGCGAGGGGAGGAGGTGATCCTCCCCAGTTTCGCGAATGCTGTCTCGAAGGAGCATGCGCAACATTTTGCAGAAGAGTGGGCTCTGGCTCTCGCACCGGCTCTGTACCACAACCAGTGTGGATGGGATAAATTGTCCCCGTGCCACGAAATTCCGTTACGGTCTCAGCCGCAGCCTCAATCACAATATCCCATCCGGCGGGAAGCAAAGGCTTCCGTCGCGACAATCCTTGAACAATTGGAATATCAGGGTGTAATTGAAACGTGTGTGTCTCCGATGAATAATCCCCTTTTTACGGTGACCAAGCCTGATGGATCTTATCGTTTGGTTTTGGATTACCGGCATTTAAACTCGCATTGCCGTAACTGTGCAGTACAGAATACTCACGGCTCTGCCTTAGTGGATAGTCTAGTGCGTAAGCGTTTTAAAACAACGCTTGACATATCCAACGGTTTTTATGCCCACAGATTGGATAGCTTAAGCTCCCAATGGACTAGTTTTACAAGCGCTGGGGTTCAAAAACAATTCCGGCGTCTTCCAATGGGCTACAAGAATAGTCCAGGTATTTTTACCGCACGAATTGTCTCTCTTCTGGAGAGAGTCGACCCGGATGCTTGTTCATATGTGGATGACATATATCTCACTGATGACGAAATTTGGTTGCATCTGTGTCGGGTCAATTCGATAATTTGTAACTTTGCTGACATGGGTTACAAATTTAATTTTGCAAAATCGCACATTGCGGAATACACAGTGTTGTTCCTCGGCTACGAGCTGAACAATGAAGGTAGGGGTTTAGCTCCACATTTCTTGGAGAAATGCGCACAGCTGCGCTCTCCGACAACACTGAAAAAATTACAGTCTTTTTTGGGCTTTTTAAATTTCGGAAGGACTTACATTCCGGAATATGCCCAACGTATCAAGCCATTGTATGCTTTGATACAACCTACTTTTTCCAAATCATGCTGGCTGCCTGAGCACTCAGCCGTTTTGCAATCTTTGCAGGCTGATCTCCTTGCTTCTAAATTTCTACTGACTCGTGATAACCACACTAACCTGGTGATAAGAATTATTCCTGGGACGGTGGGTTTCACGTACCTTACTTTTAATGAAGGAGACACAGTACCTATTGCTTACAAGTCACACTTGTACACTTCGGCTGAAATGCGGTTTTCCACTGTGGAGAAGGTTTTAACGGCTGTGCAGATGGCGATTCTTAAGGAACGTGCACTGTCACAGGGAAAACACATGTTGGTTGTCACACCCTGCCCTCACTTAGAGGCAGTTACAAAAGCCAGTGTACCAAATTCTAAAGCTTTGCACCCTCGGTGGATTCAATGGGCTGCGTCCTTGACATCCACGGATGTCCCGTTTATTTTTGACGCCTCATTGCGGTCGCAGGAGTACTTGCAGTATGAATTTGTTCATCCTGCTCCTCTAGCAATGCGACCCTTGGAGGATTTCCATTGCATCATATACACGGATGGTTCAGCGCAGGTTGCGCATGGCTCTAAACACGCCTACGTTTCCGCATGCGCTATTGTGGTCGGTGCCATGGTGAACGATGAGTTTAAGTCCAGGGAGGTACTTTTGCAGACTCTCGGGGACTGCACCGCACAATTGGCAGAGCTTCGTGCTCTATTACTAGCGTTGGAGTACGCAGATCCAAATGTGACTACTCTTATTGTGAGTGATTCTTACTATTGTGTCCAGTCTTACAATGAAAACTTGTTCTTTTGGATTCAGAATGAGTTTCGTGATTCCAAAGGTAGCACAATAAAACACAAGATGATCTGGGTCCGAGTGGCTGAGCTCAAGGCTCAACTGCCACTTTTTTATGTAATTCATACTCTTGGCCACAAGAGTGTAGGAGTCCACGCTGTCGTTAACTCGCTTGCTGATGAGGCGGCGAAATTAGCGGTATCTAAGTATTTAGTTGCAGCAGTTACACGGTCCAAAAGTAAAATTGATAATGATATCCTGGCGGCAGTGGCTGCCTCTGAGAAGGGAGGTAAACATCCTGCAGGATTCCCTTCGAAGTACACATACCACTTAAGTCCCGAAAAGGTTCCTTTTGTGACAATACCTGATGTTGGTGAACGCTTGATTCCCAACGCGGATAGCAGGTCTGCCTTGGTTACAGCGGCTCATGAGGGTGTGGCGTCTGCGCATGCGGGCGTCTCGGCCACTGTAACTCAATTACAACTACGTTTCTGGTGGCGGGGACTGTACAAACAGACGCGCGACTATGTCCTTCAATGTGACATTTGCCAGCAGATTAAGCCTTCGACTGCTGTGCGTCCGCCACAGACACAGTTGTACATATCTAATAAACCACTAGGTTGTGTTTATTTAGACCACTGCGGTCCTTTTTCCTCTGACACTGCGTATAAGTACATCTTAGTAGCAGTCGATTCATGCACACGCTTTGTATGGGTATGGGCCCATCGCAGCGCTGATTCACGGACTGTCATCAGAGATTTGCGTGTCTTTGTGGGAATCTTTGCCTGTGGTACCTTCCATTCGGATCAGGGTCCGGCTTTCGCCTCTAAGGCGTACAAGGATGCCATGCTTTCGATGGGGGTCCAAGTCAAGTTTTCGTCTCCCTACAGACCTGAGGGTAATAGTGTGGTGGAGCGAATGAACCGCGACTTAAAGCAATCTTTGACAGCCCGAGTTATAGGCACTGGCAGAAACTGGCTGGCCCATCTCAATGGAATGCAGCGTGCTCTAAACAATCTCCCTAGAAGGTCTCTGGGTGGGCGGACCCCATACGAAATGCTCTTTGGTATCAAGATGTACGTCCCTGACCTTGACGGTCTAGACTGTGTGGTTCGCGCCACTTCCTTTGACGCAGATGAACATTGCAATGTTTTACAGAATCTACAAAAGACCAGAGACAGTCTTGCAAAGGAACATTTGCCCTCCACATCGGATGTTGTACTGCAGATCCCGGTAGTTGGCTGGCTACCCCGAGATGGAGAACTGGTTCGAGAGAAGATCGACAACAAGAAAGAATTTGGTCCTTCCTATCGAGCACCGGTCCCAGTTCTTGGCGTGAAGGGTACAAGAACAGTCATTTTACCCCCTCTTCCAGGTCGTAAAGAGAACAGGTTTATCTCCATTGACAATGTCAAGGTACACAGAATGGCCGATTCTTCTTAGTATGACACCAGCAGTGTCCTGTCCCTCGATGGTGAGAAATTCTGTGTTGGCTACTACATCAAATCCTGAACCTGCGGTGGCCATCGAATTACCTGCAATTTCCAGTCCTTTATTAAGTACTTTGCCTGGCACAGACCAAGATGATATAGATTACACTTATCCCGCTGACTTATTGATGCCTGATCTACAAGCCCGTTTGGCCACTGAGTCTAGATTTTCATTTGACTCTGTTTCCCTTGCCTCGAAGAAGCCCTCAAGATTTGCTGTTTATGCCACATTATTTAAAAAACATTTTTTGATTCCCCCTTGGACATACATTTGGCTAACACTTTTTTCGGTTTATCTTTTTATGTCAATTGGTTTTGTGTTTTATTTTTTCCGGCTCATCAATGGACACTATGTCGAGGAAAGAACATGCATTCGACATCTCAATGGAACTTTGGCCCCACTTTCCTCGTCGCATTCAACACATAGGATGAGAAGAGACTTGACATTTGTTAACATCACTGCCTGGCCAGTCCTTGATGGTATTGTGTCGGATGCAGTTCGGTTTCAGATTCATGGTCCTACAGAAGTCGTTAATGTTCCTAATGTCCTTAGAGTGAATATGGGGGATGTGGTAAAACAAAACATTCGTTCTGATGATTGGGATGTTCATGCAGTAGAAAGTTTATTTTCTGATTTGAAATACTATGCTGCCTTTGATGCTGAGGATTTATATTTAGAATCCGCGAATTATGGTGAATTATTCTGCTACCAACATTATGGCAATCACTTCTTACACAAAACATCATCCAGGAGGAATACTGTTAATTTTACACAGTGGGAACATTGCCCAGCACCTGCGCAAGGCAGTTCTGACACGTTTCTAAAAAAGTACACTTATTTTACTGACTTTAATCAATCAAGTCCTGAGTCCTTTTATTTTAAAATTAGAAAGACGCCAATGTCTAAGGTTAGACTTACCGATACTAAGTTGTTGTATTCGAAGTCCTTCCTAGATCAGTTGGTTGCTGGGGGCTACGAACTATGGAAGGAAACAATTGACCTTAAATCAGTTTGGGGTTCAAGAGCCTGGCAGGTACAAGGCATAGAGGCATAGAGGCTTTGCACCGTGCATGTCTCATCCCGAATCATATGTTGTTTTTGAATGAAACAATTGCCCAAACCACATGCTTTGGATTGGCTACTTCTAAAAAATTGAATACACCTATCATACCAGATTTGGAGGAATATGATGGCTGGAGTAATTTTACTTATTTGTCCATTAGTGAATTACAGGCCCTTTTCCTTAACTCTTCCTTTAACATTTCCAGCATGGATGCAAAAGGTTGGCTACTTTGGCACCGTAGTGCTGACTCTTGCCAACATCGTTTCCTGGGTTTGTCTGAAGGTTTCACAATGGTTAGACCGGACCCCCGTTTTGACACGGTGCACACTGTGACGACTTATTCTGTGGGCAAATTGTGTCAGAATTGGCTGAAAAATTCTACTTTACCTGCAGTTAAAAGTCACCTTTCTAAACTGAATGCAGATGTAGATTTCAATGATTTCATTAAAGGCCCGGCAAGC
The DNA here is from genome assembly GCF_964261635.1 of Lissotriton helveticus. Taxonomy (NCBI): domain Eukaryota; kingdom Metazoa; phylum Chordata; class Amphibia; order Caudata; family Salamandridae; genus Lissotriton; species Lissotriton helveticus. The sequence goes on along the minus strand of NC_136058.1, from coordinate 454,001,649 downwards.
GGAAGATCAAAAAGATGGATATATGCTATTTACAATGAAATATGGAAAACTTTACAAATTGAAGCTGCAACACGCCTTAGAGCTATTGATCAAGCGAATATTGAGAAAGTGCTGGCAGTAGTTGATAATAGTATTAACATGCTTTCCTCCCGCATTTACACGTTGGATAATATTGTGTCCTCAGTTGTAGTTATTGTACATGATGAGGTGTCAACATTGAACCATGGCCAAAATCAATTGCGTTCAATTATGCAATTTGCTTGGACCCTACAAACGTTGAAAGCTGGCAAGGTGCCATGGACCTACATGAACGTTTCATCTCTTTTTGCCCCGTTTAATTTAACTGACAAACAACGCTTGCTTTCTATGCGTGATGCATCTTTTTCCATGTTGCATATTGAGAGATTGAAGTCTTTGCCTTTTTCTGTGGCAGAGGCCACTGCTGCTACGTGGCTTATCCACGGTTTAATAACGCTGCCTTTTCCTTTGTATAAATTCACTAAATGTATTAAGTATGTGCCCCTTGGGCGTTATGAACCATTAGGTAGCGGTTTCCTTCATGAAGTATGGTCCCTTCCATATACTTACAGATGCTTAAAAGACGATCAAGAGGTTTATCTGAATGGGGAGGAGTGTACAGAGACGCCAGATCATTCATTAATGTGTAGACACATACAATTACACGGTTCATGTAACCAACACCGACCGAATTTTGCCTGTGTTTTGAAGGGTACCCCGGTTCCTGCTATCATCCCCACGTTTACCTTATTAGGGAATAGTAGTTATCTGCTTTTGAATAATGAGGATTGTTGTGGGTTAATAAAAGGTGTTCCTTATATAGTAACCGTAACTGAAAGGGTTATTTGCTGCAGAAATGTTCTGTATCCACCCACACATGAACACAGGGAGGCCTCCATCTGGCCGCTTATACCAACCTTGAGAGCTGAATTCAGCGGCATGAGCAAAATAAGAGCTCTTTTGTCCCAAAAGGAAGTGTCCTTGAGTTCGGCCCGTGAAACCTTCGTTCTTCACGTGGCCAACACCCGTACAGAGGTTCAGGCCCTTTTAAATACTGATTTGCCCTTGCATTTCGGCGAGATGGTTCGTACTATCTTTAACGCGTCCTCCACAACGGGCCTGGCACATTTTTTTAAAATAGTTAGCGGCGGTCTCATGACTTCTTTTGAAAAGATATTTGGAGTCATTCCTGGCTTCTTTCATTCCATTTTTTCGAGTTTGTTTGGTGGATTCCCGGTTTTACTGGCATTAGCAGCGGGCGCTCTGGTTGTTTTCTGCTTCTTTAAATATGGATGCCCTTCCTGTGCTAGACGCCGCCCAGTCCCTTCTGACGTTGTTTCGCACCCGGATGCTTGAATGCTATGGCACCCTGCCGCTTGCGACTTTGAGCACAGCATATGGATTATCGTTTCGATTTTCCTACTTCACCTGTGTCCAGCCTGTGTTTCACTGCCTAAGCTGTGACTTTGATTGGGCCATTGATTTGTGTCTCTGCCGACCGGTTTCTCCTGACGTCGACTTTAATCAGCTGATGAGGCCCATCGTTACTCACGAGTTGGTTTGTACTGGCGAAAGGATTATGGCCTTAGCAGCGATGCATGGACTAATGGGTCCCTGGAATATACTTGCGGCTGCCCAAGATTTCTTGGCTCTAAGCTTTCTGGAAAACCCACCGAGTTGTCCTCTGATGGTGATAGAGGCTCCGGTAGTAGAAGACCACGTATGTTCTTTTCCACTGTTAAATTGGATGGCTGAACTGTTTTCGGATGAAGACGGTGATTTCATGTTGGAGGCTGTTGCTGCTTATTTTGCATACACCGTCATGTCCTAGACACTTTTTGAACTTCTGGTTTACAATGGCATGCTAAAAACTAGCGTATCATTTAAAAAATAAAAAATTTTTTTAATTTTGTGGCCTTTTAAGACTTCCCAGTACTATTGGCTTGAACTGGTATAATTTTTTCCCGGTTGTACAACACTTTTTTTTCTCTCCGTCTAATTTTTGCCACTTTTAACATCACATTGTTGAATACAACAAGCTCATATGTTGTTGAATTCTGCTCTCATGAGATAGCCCTTATGTTATCTTATCTTGTCCGTACTCGGATCATGGGGGGGTGTCATATGTCTACTGATATTCTAGTTACTGTGTTAAGTTAGCGTAGGCTCATTTAATGTTTAAACGCCATTTTTATTCTTTGCTGCTTCTGCACACATTACATAATTGTTGATTTAGCTTTCACCCTAGTAGCTTACTTGAGAATAATATGTTATTGCTTTCAGATCAGCGTTGCTTAAATAAATAATGTCTGTACAGTGAGTGCTGAAGCCACATAGATAATGAAATACAGATTGTTGTGAGAACTGATCTCCGCACCTACTTAGACATAACATAAGTGCAGCTCCTGCCAAATCCTGGTTTTGGGCGGGTTTTATATTGCAATGTCGGGGCAAATAGACACACTTGGTGCAGTTTGCATGCAGAGACCTGGTGAAGACAGATGTGATTTCTTCATACTAGGAACTTGAGGTATGGGCCCGCCCTGACAAACCCAAAGAGACCTTCTTATATATTAATATAATATACCCATTAGGGAGTGTGAGATTTATATGTGTTTAGCACGTATTCATTTCAGTATAATAGTATGTTGTCACCTTTTGCTTTCTATGGACTAGTAACTATGCTGATAACTTTGCTTTTGATAATATGTTTCCGTGTATTGTCTAAGATACTGCGTTTGAGACAAAGGCATTAGTAAATAAATATTTCAAATATGCACGTGTCCTCATTACTCCACGTTCTGAATTGAAATGATTGTATAACGAAAGAGTGCTCATGTGTTCCACATACCCTGAGGTAACATAAGTTCATGTTCTGGTTTGTCGAAACATTGGATGTTCCTTTATGTCCAATGAGACACTGTAGCTAGCTCGGTAAGGGGTTTTTTGGGTACTAAGGTGAGTTTTGGGTCACCCTAATTCGCAGAGGTTCCAATCCTCTGTGCACAGTTCTGTGGGAAAACAGAAACCCTGCGACAACTCTACAGTCTACTTGGAGGTGCACCTGCAAAGAAATACACGCAAATAGGCTCACAGTCTAATAATGTTGCAACATTTTCTAAAAGCCTGTTTTATAAAGCATTTCTACGGTTAAATGTTAAGCAAGACATTTTCGAACAGACCTGCACCATTTCTATGAACTAGGCCTCTGCTTGATTTATAGCCCCTGTGAGAAGTTGGCCTGATGTGCAGTGCTCACTATTCTAGTGATCACTATATATCAGTCCAAACAACCCTTATTGATGATTGGTTGTAAGTCAACCTTATAGACCAGCTATCCTAGTAGCATGGATACGAGCAGTCTAAGGCTAAGACTCTAGAGGGCGTGTTAAGCCAGCTGTTTTACCATCACATTACCCCTTGAACACCCAGTGAAAGGACACCACACAAGTGTTATGAAAATAAACAATGTATTTATTAGAATCACAACAACCCTGTACTCTTTATGAGGACAGGGTGCTAAGCACACAACAAAACTCTTATGAAAATACTTAAGTTAGCACGTTATACACAAATGCCCGAGGGGCACGAAAAACCATATACTCTAAAAGTGGAATGCGAATTACTAGCAGGTAAGTAACAATTCTCAGAGGCTTTGGGATCGCTAGGACTGGACTACTGAACCTTTAGATTACTAGCAGGAGGCCTAGGGAACTCGGGTGCAGAGTGTGCACTCTCACGCGGGATGCGGGACAAAGTCTATGGAAGCTAGAATTCACAAAGTTAGTGTTCACGGGCGAACCCGACCTGGTAGGGAGAAAACGACAGTGGATCCTGACCCTTGAATAGTGAGGCTATGCTGGGACACCGAAGTGCCGAAGTTACCTAGCCCAGGGGCTGCAGCTGCATAGGTCTGAAAAGACGTCGGGAATCCTCGTGCCGGACCAGGAGCCTGGAAGGAAGAAGTTGCTGGCAGGCGACCAGTGAAGAAAAGTTCGATGGATCCAAGCCTGGATCGAGGAAGAAGGAAACCTGAAAGCAGAGAGGACCAAGTTCTTGAATCACTAGCCAGTGATTAAGTGGGCACCAGGATGGCACCGGGCGAAGTCACCGCAGTCAGGTGAGTGGGCGCTGCTGGGCTCTGCAGTCTCTCGGACCAGGAGGCGTTGTCGGCGACCAGGATGGAGGTGCGAGCTGTCCCACGCAGGTTCTTGCTGTCGACGTCGCTGGACCCAGGATTGGGCAACAAGTCTTGGCAAATGCAAGGCCCACGCGGTGGACCTAAAATGGCGTCTTAGCCGGACCAGGAGGGTCCAGGGTACTTCTCCGATGGAGGGAAGCAAGGGCCAGTCTGGAGCAACCAGACCAGCAGCAGTGTTGTCGTCGGGCGTCGTTCGGAAGGCCACAAGCCAGCGGGCTAGTAGCCAAACAACGCGGTGAGCAGCAAAAAGCAGAAGGGCCCCACGCCGATCGTGGAGATGCTGGGGGGCTGCTCTTCGGTGCTGGAGCTGCTCAGGGTGGGGGCTTCTCGGACCCCAAAGCACTCACCAGGAAATTACTCGGTGGGCTTGCTGTGCAGAAGTCGTGCAGTCTTGGCGATGGCCGGTCCCTCGAGGTCTCGTCGCACCCACGGTTCTCAGCTGGGCTGTAGAGGTGGGTAGAGGTCAGAGGTGCCAGGGAAGCCGGGTCTCGTCGAGCTGGGCAGTCGGATTCCGGAGGAAGGACGTGCAGCAGACCGCAGTGTTCTTAGGTGGTGCCTGCGGATGGAGGGTGACTACTCCTTAGCCACAAGGGAGAATCTTGAGGAAGAAATCGTGAAGTCCTTTCGTGGAAAGTGGTATCTTGATTCCAAAGATGATCTGATTTGGAAGGGGGCCAGTCTCTACCTTTATCTGGGAAAAGGGGGCTGGCACGCGACTAGGTCCTGCCCTATGGGTGGGACCAGGAGGGGGGTGGTTACACCCACTTCCTTGGCGGGCTTTTCCCCAGCACAGGGTCTGGAGTGTCCCTGGAACTGGTTTAAGCCAGCCTATGCACAGTGAGCACCGGGGTGCCACGTGCAGTCACCTTCCTCTGAAGCCCTGCCTACCTACAATACACAAAACCCTGTCTGGGACGGTGCTGGCACCGCCCCTGGCAGGAAACCCTTTGTCCTTATCTCCTGCTCTGGGAGGACTCCCAGCAGCAGGAGGGCAGACTTGTGTCTCGGTGGCAGCATCCATTTTGTGGATGCTAAGGCTCTGTCTGAATTTTAACCGGGTTATAGGTTACACACATGTCGTGTCCCTCTAGAAGGGTGGAATGCTAACCCCGTCGCCAGAATTGGCGAGGGGTTAGTATTCCAATTCGTATGACACCTTACTCGACATGTTTTGATAAAGCGATACCAGAGTTGGCATTTAACCGCGAGGATTATAATGCACTTAAGAGTATATGGTATGCGATATCATGGAAACGGCTAAGGGATGGATCCCGAAAGCCGCAGACAGGCTCAGCTCATGCCAGAGCACCATCTCACACGATTCCAAGCACTCTGCCTTCAGGATTGTTAAGGCCTGCCATAGGAGTGACTGATAGGAGATCTGTGTGTCCATTTTTAGGGTTAGATATAGGTATACTATATCTAAAGCAAAGGGTGATTACACCACCTTGCCCCAGCTGTCGCGCAGCCAGTTGTGTCAGATTTGGATGGCCAGCCAGGGGTGGCATAATACATGCTGCAGCCCCTGGTAGGCCCTGGGTACACCTATGCCCTGGGTACCTAAGGTACACTGTACAGGGACTGATAAGGTGGCTCAGTATCCAATTTAGATATGTACCTAAGGTACATGGAATCCATTTTACAGAGAGAGCAGTGGGCCTGAGGTCCTGAATAGCAGGGCCTCAGGTCAACTAAGTCAGAAAACCAGCAAAACACCAGGCAAAAAGTTGGGGGCAACCATAGTCAGGGATCTACCTTCCTACAGCCCCTATCTCTTACATGAGCAATCCCTTGGTTCACTAGGCCTCCAACCTTAACAGCAAATGCATTTTCTATTTTTAAGCTAGTTATCGAGTATAAAAGACACAGTTATACATTTCAATAAAGCAGATCTATATGCACAATAGTGCTCGTTTAAACACACATCTCATTAGTGAAAGATTTCATTTCAACGACATCTCTATGTTAAACAGCAAGTATGGATTCGCAATTCATAACATTGGCTCTTCACGGGGTTCTAGAGCCACCACCCACAGGAGCGCCGGAGTACTCGAGTTACCTTACCTAGGGAAGCCGGGTGCATAGGTGTCTTTTGGTGTCGGGTTTCGTCGTCGTTTTCAGGGGCGATCTGCTGCAAAGTGCTGCTGCCGTCCAAGTGGAAAGTGTCCGGTGTGATCCAAGCCTGGATCGAAGATGAGAAGAACCTAAATGCAGAGAGGACAGAGTCTGGGTCACTTGCCAGTGGCCATTGGCGCGATAGTCGAATGCCCACAGATGTCGGGTGAGTTCATGTGAAAGAGGTGAAGCTTGACTCTTCAGCCAAGAGGACCAGGAGGCGTCAACGACGACCAGGATAGGAAATCAAGCTGTCTCACGAAGGATGTCGAGTGCTGCGGTGTCGGTGCCTGGATTAGACCCAACAAGCCTTGGCAAAAGTAAGCCACGCGGGAACCAAAGAAATGCTTCGGTGTGGACCAGCAAGGTCCGAGGGACTCACCACGCGGACCTTGGCACATCTGGAGCAACCAGGGAAGGCCAAGGAAGTTGGAGTTGCCTTGGTGGGGACCCACGAGTCAACGGACTAGGGATCGCGAAGGAGCCTCGACCGGAAATGCAAGAAGCAGGCTCATGGTACACTCTTGGAGTGTAGGCCCACAATCTTCAGTGCAGATGGGGCTCGGGGCTTGGGCTACAAGTAACCCAAAGCACAACTTCAAGGGATGTCGAGAAGTCAATGCAACATTGCTCTCTCATAGGCTGCAAACCACTGTCCAATATCTTCATGCTTATGGAAATCTTTGATGACATCCTTGGGGATATATACCCTGCCTCTGAAGGCACAGATGGTGCGCTGCCACCAGATGGATTGATCTCTAAGCCCTTTGCCTTGATCTCTAACTCCCTCAACGTCCTCTCATGTTCCATTCTCATTCTCTCCCTCTCCAAGGACAATCTGTTATTTGTTATCTCCCTCTGACCCTCCATCTTAAGTTTAGCCATCTCCAGCTTGTGTGCCCTATTTCTCTCCCTGTCTTCCAGCTCTCTGGGAGACAGGTCCTTGGAGAGGTACTACTGCCAGGTGGGGATGGTACCCCTCCCCTTGCTGGAAACACTGGCCCATCCAGCTTCCCATCTGCATCCCCAGCTGGCTCCAACACCAACTCAGGGGCATTTCTTGCTTTTACCCAGGCCCTCAGCGCCTTTTGGTAGGCATCCTTTTTGGAAATGCCTGGTGTAGCACCTTTCAATTTCTTGCAGAGATGCTTGAGCTGTTTCAAAGTGTAGGTTTCCCTTGCTTCTAAGTCAGGGAAAGGGGATTACACTACTGGATAACCCCTGCTCACCCCCTTGGTATCTGAGCACGAGCAGACAGGCTTATTTCAGAGGCAGTGTGTTAAGCATTTGTGAATACACACAGTAATACAGTGAAAACACTACAGATGGACACCACACAGGTTTGATAAAAATAAGTATTTCTTTATATAGACTTAACACAAGACCACAAACGACAAAAATCCACAATACTGTACTTAAACTAGAAATAAAGAAGGTAGAAGTTACTTAATTGAAGTTGATGATGAATGCGACAAAGTTCTCACAAAAGTACGTGAATGCGTAACGCAAAACAAACAAAAGGTTCGCAGGAAGGGAGGTGCGTCAGTTCCTTGGTTTGGGGGAGACGATGCATTGCGCCTCAATGCTTGCCCAGAGTAGGGGATGCGTCTCGGTCCTTACTGGAGAGGAGGTGATGCGTAGATTCTCGTGATGCGTTCCGGTTGCAATGCGACAAGATGTCGCCGCGATGCGACGATCCAGTGCGATGCGATAAGATGGCGCCCTTGATGCGACGACGTGAAGATGATGCGTGCACGCCAGACGGCCATGCAGCAAACTCTGTAGCTTTGGAGCCGCGACAGGCCCTACGACACGCTGCTCCGGTGATGCAGCGGCAACCTCTGGGGCGGCGACCCGCTTCTTCGGTGTTGTGACGACATCAGCTGCAACTGCGATACGCTTCTTCTTGACATGTCGCGCTTTCAGCTCTCAGCGACACGCAGGCCTCTGCAGACAGAATTCCCAGCAAGGAAATTCAGAGGGGAGGTGGTGGTCTTTTGTCCCTGAGACTTCAGCAGGAGGCAAGCACATGTTCAAGCCCTTAGAGTAATATTCTGCAAGATGATGAAAGTTCTTTGAAAGTTTCTTCTCCTTTCCTTGGCCATACTGAAACCACTGCAGGCCAAACCAGCAACACAGCACACTGACAGAGGGGCAGTCCAAACTCCTGCAGCTTCCTTGGTTCTTCTCCTTGACAAAGGTTTGTCTTGTTGTTCCAGAAGTGATCTAACGTCTTGGGGTCTGGGTCCTCATATTTATTCTCATATTCTCTTTGGCAGAGAGGCCTTTACCTAGTCCAAACGAGTTCTGGTCAGTCCTAGAACACTTTGTTGACAAGACTCCTTCTTTCCTTTCACAGTGTAGGCCAGGGACATCAGACACACCACAGGAGGTGGAGCCAGCATTGTGGAGGGAAGGCACAGCTCTATTCAGGTCCAAGGTGCAACTCCTCCCACCCATCTACATGTAAATCTCTTTATTCATCCTTTTGCTGACTCACCCTATTTCCTGGAATCCCCCAGCCCCTTTCACTCAAACTCTAGACAAGGAATACACAACCTAGCAGAGGCAGGCTTGGAAAGTTAGACAAGAAAAGACCTACTTTCTAAAAGTGGTATTTTCAAACACAGAATGTTAAAACCAACTTCACTAAAAGATGTATTTTATCATTCTGAGTTCAGGCATACTAAACTCGAATTTCTACCTAGTTCCCTGAGTCAGTTAGGATTATGAGATGTTATAATCAAACTGCCCATTCTGGCCTATGGAGAACAGGTAGCCTTGCAATAGTGAAAAACGAAAATGGGTGTAATTCACGTTTAGGACATGCCACACACATCAGGGCATTTCCTACCTTATACTTACAGTGCACCCTGCCCTTGGGCCTACCTCAGGGGTGTCTGATATGAAGAAAAGGGAAGGTTTAGTGCCTGGCAAGTGGGTGCACTTACCAAGTCGACATGGCAGTCAAAGACTGCACACAGGCTTGCAATGGCAGGCCGGAGACACACTTTACAAGCTGCTTCTGTGGGTGGCACAACCAGTGCTGCAAGCCCACCAGCAGCATTTGATCTACAAGCCCTGGGCACATGGAGTGCACTGTACTAGGGACTGACAAGTAAATCAACCCAATCATGGAGTCACTAATCAATACATCAATTTAACATAGGGAGCACTTGCACGGTGGCACTGGATAGCAGTGGCACAGCTCCCAAAGCGTCTAACCAGCAAAAGAATATCAAAAACAGAGGCGGCAATCAGTGTAAAATGGAAGGGAGACCCACGCCAATGGTACCAGGTCTAACAGACGCTAATTCGGAAACATAACCTTTTGTCCATTTCTATATAGGAACACTGCTTTAAATTGGCCGTGGCTGACAGATACTGAATACCTGTAGTTCTTACATTTGAGAGAGTATGCCAGACAGCTAATTTGAGGTGGTGAGAACCTGCCCTTCTATATTTCCATGTGAAGCACAGTATTGGAATATAAAGGTAATTCCAACGCTGCTATCTTCATATTAAAGAGGGGGTGTGAGAAGTAAGTGAGCCAGGCAAAGCGTATGTTTTTGTAGCACTAAAACAAGACACTGTGAATGGTCAGAGCAGGGTCGTGCTGGAGTTGGCCGCCTGTGGTCGTCTCCAGAGGCGCAACTAGAGACACATTTCAGGGGAGGCTAATTCTTTCAGCATAAGGCAGGGCGGGGCTGCAGGGCTCTAAAAAGGTGTGAAAAACAACAAAGCCTCATTTACAAGCAAATGGTCTTTTAAAGACCTCTGAAGTACTCAGGCACGGATGTGTGTGCGCCCGGGAGGCTGTCTCAGCCAGGGGCAATGGGCGATGCGCTTCTCGTCGTCTCTCTCCTAATCACCCCACGTGATGTTGCTCCTGCGCTGCAAAAAGAGAAGGGAAATCCCGAGTGAAAATGGCTCTCTTTAAAGGAATTCCCTTCCCCTACAACGCGGCTCACCTGGCATGACGTCTCCACTTCCTCAGTAGTGAGCCATGCCGTACAATTAAAAAAAAAGAAAACGGACTACCTTTGTGAGGCCCGATAATAGAGCCCAATAGAGACCCGTTTCGAGGACCCCTGAAAATAACTGCTGGTGCTCAGACCGGGACAGACCCGACCCACTTAAAGCCCTGCTTAGACTTTGTCCCAAACAGTTGCCCGAGATTCAATTGGGGCTTTGGGAGGCTGAATGAGCCTATTATCATCCCAGCAAGTGATGTCTTGACAGCATAGTTTTATGGCCGAGGGATATGATCCTTTTTCCTGATGAGTTTATGGCTCTGTTGAAAGATGGTTGGAAAAGCGTTAGGGCCCAAAGTGCCTCTGCCTTGAACGTGGTTAGAGCCAGGTTTAGATAATCGTGAGCCTGGGAGTTTCTTGGATCAATTATGGCCTTCCACACAATACTACTTAAGATGGCTCTTGATTCATTTTTGAACCTATAATAACATTTCAGATAAGCACACAGGCTGCTTGCCTTCTGTCTCCAGAGGCCGAACTCGAGACGAATTCGGGCCTGGAGCGGCACGGCATGGAAGATTTAACGCTCGTCAATATGTACCAATTTACCAGCTCTTCCTCTCAGGGCATCGGCGTCATACGTGATAGAGGAGACATGTTTAGCAGCCATGACTTGGTGTGGTTGGAGAGACACGCCATGTAAAGGTTCTTTATGGTACAAAAATCAGAAGTTAGAGTATTGTTTTTCCTTTGTATCGCACAGCACTGTTTGTTGAAAGCACCTCTTTAGTCGAAGATTACTCCCCGATATTTATAGTTCAGCACATATTTCAAGGATAAACCATTTAGGTGGAAAATCCGTGGCGGACTTCATCTAGTAGTCACTAACATTGTTTCGACCTTACCCATCAAACTGTTTTGCTCTAAATGGTCCCAAAATGTTTTTACTAATGATCTGTGCCCTATGTGTAAAGCCTGCCCGGAATCCATTGTCCACTTACATTTCTTTTGTCTTCATTATTCGTCTCTGAGAAAGAATTGATACTTCCTTTGTGTAGATTGCAGGCCCGGGTCACTACCTCGAGGTGCTAAGAATTGTGTGTACTGACACACGAAGAGTAATGGTTTATGGCCTCTCGAGATTTTGGTATCCACTGTGGATCAGGCGTGGGAAATCATTTGTATGAAGCACTTTATTCCTTTTTAAATCTGTTGTACCCTGCATTTGTAAACTATTTTATCGCGACGTCGTTTTTTATATATTTATTTAACAATATTGTATTTCTTTTTCTGTGCTACGTGCTTTTATGATTTTTGTGATCGAAATAAAGCTGTTGATGATGATGATGATGATCGTTTCATTTTATCGAGATTGACTCAGAGCCCATGTTTTGCAGCATACAAGAAAAATGTGTTAGTTAATCGCTTACGGCCAACCTTCGTGTAACTGATCAAGACGGCCTCATCTGCCTACACATGTCTGAAGCGCTGAATCCAAACAGCTTTGGGGAATGAGAGTTAAAGCTGTTGAGAGCAGTTGTCAGCTCAGCTCGATACAAACTAAAAAGGGACAGAGCTAATACGTATCCTTTTTTAAAGGCCGTAACTCGCAGGTATTTTCTTCGAGAATGCTGTTAATATGTCAAATCTCATTCTTTCATTTTTTGATTAAGCTATGCTTTTCACCTCTGCCCTACTTTCGGCCTTGCTCTCTTTTTGACACCGCATCTGTATAAACATGAGTAAAGAATTGCAGGTTGGGACATTGTAGGCTGTGTAAACATGCAGAGTCAGCTTGCTCGAAGGTTTTTAGGCAATAGTTAATCCTTAAGTAAAGTCTACTTAGAATAGCACATTTTGTTGTTCAGCCTTAAAACATAGCAATTGCACAAGACACCGATACTGTTGATTCTTGCCTTGCCTCATTTGTGTGTTCTTTCCAAAGTTCTATTTACCTCTGGGCGTTCCTTGTTTGTGATCTTCCCTATAAAAACACATGTGACCATCGTTCAAATGTGCTCCCTTGTATTAGTGCGAAATGATTGGGTTTGGGTAAAGGACAGGAAGAAATGGCGCTCTAGCAGGTACGATTATAAGTTAGATTTGTAATTGCTAAAATACAACGGTGCAAACAGGTCAGGGGAACAAACCCAGACAGAAAACAGCCCCTGTAGGTAAGGGACATGTCCCATACCAAACAATTGAGTACAAGTCCTGTGCACACGTATCAAAACATTAGGTTCTTATGTCAGAACCAGATGCGTTAGACAAAGTTCAAGTAAATGAGGTCGAGATCCAGCGATGTTTAAATCGTTAATTTATAGTTCAATCTTGATCAGTACATATGAAAATACAACTAGCCGGCACGTGTTTCGTCACACCGTGTGAAGGATATGACTCTTCAGGGTTGTCGGATTTTTAAGGTAGAGTACTGGTGCTGCGCAGGTCCGGTGATACTTCCAACCCGGCTGCGCAGCAGGGATAGGCGGACCAAGTCCGTATAGTAGAGAAAATTCCCGCTGGGCGGTGTATGCCGGTAAACGGGAAGACTAAGGACGGGTACGTCCGAAGTATGTAGTCCACGGTAAATAATCTCGGTTCTTGATCAAAGCACGGGTGAGTGCAGAAATCGGTTACATCGGGACCCAGATAGCTCCCTTGTATTGCCTTGCCCACTTGCGTAATCTGAACTTACGCACACCACTTACTTACACAGAATCTCCAACTCTCCTCTGGAGGTTAAATGAGCTTTATTAATATCGTAGACAAAGGCAATAAGCCACTGAAGCTAGTAAATTCTTAGGCACCGAATGAAAGGCAATGAACAATGAATGGACCACACTATATATTTTGTAATACATACGAATATGAAACAGTGAATACGGATATATAAACAGTTAATGTACAAAGCACCTCACCAGATGCGTCTGCACCGGAGTCTTCATCATCCCTGGCCAAGCACCGAAAACACCAAGTCGGGAACCCTGTAGAGACCGGGGCACAGGAAGTTATCTCTCTGGGCACCAAAGTCGTCCCATGAGTGCGTCCACTCCAAGACTGAGTTCCTGAGCTCCATTCCACAGACACCGCTTTTTATAGTTAAATCAACACGTTTGAGAAGCCTCTAGCAGGCGTTCTCGCCCATCTATCCATCATAGATGCTGGCTGCATCTCTGTGTCAGACCCACCCATACAGACCTGGCCAGATTCTGTTTGGGTGCGCCGAGGCAAAAGACTTGGAGAGCCTTGCACAGCGCATCCTCCCTCGGTCCTATAGAGAAGCAGAGAATGCACAAAAACAAGCTGAAGATACAAAATAACCTCACGAGATATGTCTTGCACCAGCTCGTACTGGTTTACGTGAAAAACATGTTTATGTTACTGCTGAAGTGTAACTACAGGGCAAAGCAGCACAAAATGGAAGTGCACTGCAACAAAATGGAAGATCAGAGCATCGCATGGAATCGAGGTCAACATGCAATTTAGCACGTGTATATTGGCGAATGCAGTACATCCCTCCTTGAGTAACTCCATGGTGCTCGTTGGATGGAGACCCAATCATGAATGATTAACCCCTTCGCCGCTGGCCCGATTCCCCCGCTGTGCTGGGGGCCGGAGGGGGGGTGCACACAGCGCCCCGGTGCTCATTACGAGCTCAGCTTGTCATGAGCCACGGCGCTCCGGTGCTCATGACGAGCTGAGCTCGTCATGACCGCGCCAGTTTTCATAGAACGCTCAGCACAGCAGGGGAATCAGCCCAGCATGTGAGCGTTCTAACGGCCGGAGCGCCGTGGCTCATGACGAGCTGAGCTCGTCTTGAGCACCGAAGGGGTTAATACATGAGTTTGAACGTCGCTCCACTGTTGATTCCTCCTAACTTGATAAGGACCCGTGGCAAGAGTGGTGACCCTGCACCAAGTAGATTAAAATTAATCTGCTCCACAACACTGCACCTATGCCCTTGACCAGGTGTCAGGGTGCAGCAGTTGTAATGCCACTAAGAACTGAAGGCGCAATTTCCAAGCTGTGCAACTTAGACCACAAGAAGTTACGCTGAACTGCATTAAAGGCAGAGTGAAACTCTACGTAACACAGGTGTAGATTTGAGGAGCGACGCCTAGCTTGGTCGATTAACTGGGCAAGCATTAAGATGTTAGTGGTTGTACCTGTTTTCCTAATGAACCCTTGCTGGTTCTCCGGAACGATGAGCCTGCTTCCTTCCAATCAGTCAACCCAGTAAGCAGATATTTGGCAAAGTATTTTGCCTTCCCGTCCAGTAGGCAATCAACCAATAATTGGAGGGTAGTGTTTTCTTCCCTGCTTTCTAGATTGGGGAGTAGATTGATCCCCACCAGCTATCCACAATAACCTGGTTGGAGAGAACCTAGTTGTACAAAGTGGACAGATGTTTGACCTAATGTTGGGGGTTCTGTTTGAAAATCTCTTGCGGTAGGCCATTGGGACCTGGGGCGCCATCTCGACGTCTGACAGGAGTTATTTTCTCTGCCTCTCCCAGTGAAAATTGGGTGCTAGGACGTGCCGCCTCCAAGTTCGAAATTTTAAAGCCCTATTACCTGGTGCCCATGTTATGACTTTTGGTCCCCATGCTTTCTCTGGATATAGAAGGTCCAGGTGCATAAACGTCCACGAGCCTACCGGACACCGCTGATGGGCCGGACACCTACTGGCGCACGTACCCTGCATATCCAGAACCAGATACAGCAGTTGTGCTTTCTGCTGGCACACTCCTAAAGCCTGGACCCACATGCCCCTGCCTATCAGGACCACATGCTCAGCTCTTGAATTCTGCAGGAAACTGACTGCTGACTGCATCGACATTACCGTAGGTGTCGGCAGTCCTATCGTAGGTGTCGGCAGTCCTACCGTAGGTGTTGGCAGTCCTACCGCAGGTGTCGGCAGTCCTACCGTAGGTCTCTGCAGTCCTACCGTAGGTGTCGGCAGTCCTACCGTAGGTGTCGGCAGTCCTACCGTAGGTGTCGGCAGTCCTACCGTAGGTGTCGGCAGTCCTACCGTAGGTGTCGGCAGTCCTATCGTAGGTGTCGGCAGTCCTACCGTAGGTGTCTGCAGTCCTATCGTAGGTCTCTGCAGTCCTACCGTAGGTGTCGGCAGTCCTATCGTAGGTGTCGGCAGTCCTACCGTAGGTGTCGGCAGTCCTATCGTAGGTGTCGGCAGTCCCACTGTAGGTGTCGGCAGTTCTACCATAGGTCTCTGCAGTCCTATCGGAGGTGTCGGCAGTCCCACTGTAGGTGTCGGCAGTCCTACCGTAGGTGTTGGCAGTCCTACCGTAGGTGTCGGCAGTCCTACCTTAGGCGTCGGCAGTCCTACCGTAGGTGTCAGCAGTCCCACTGTAGGTGTCGGCAGTCCTACCGTAGGTGTCGGCAGTCCTACCGTAGGTGTCGGCAGTCCTACCTTAGGCGTCGGCAGTCCTACCGTAGGTGTCAGCAGTCCCACTGTAGGTGTTGGCAGTCCTACCGTAGGTGTTGGCAGTCCTACTGTAGGTGTCGGCAGTCCTACCGTAGGTCTCTGCAGTCCTACCGTAGGTGTTGGCAGTCCTACCGTAGGTGTTGGCAGTCCTACCGTAGGTCTCTGCAGTCCTACCGTAGGTGTTGGCAGTCCTACCGTAGGTCTCTGCAGTCCTACCGTAGGTGTTGGCAGTCCTACCGTAGGTGTCGGCAGTCCTATCGTAGGTGTCGGCAGTCCTACCGTAGGTGTCTGCAGTCCTATCGTAGGTCTCTGCAGTCCTACCGTAGGTGTCGGCAGTCCTATCGTAGGTCTCTGCAGTCCTACCGTAGGTGTCGGCAGTCCTATCGTAGGTGTCGGCAGTCCTACCGTAGGTGTTGGCAGTCCTATCGTAGGTGTCGGCAGTCCTACGGTAGGTGTCTGCAGTCCTATCGTAGGTCTCTGCAGTCCTACCGTAGGTGTTGGCAGTCCTACCGTAGGTCTCTGCAGTCCTACCGTAGGTGTCTGCAGTCCTATCGTAGGTCTCTGCAGTCCTACCGTAGGTGTTGGCAGTCCTATCGTAGGTCTCTGCAGTCCTACCGTAGGTGTTGGCAGTCCTATCGTAGGTGTCGGCAGTCCTACCGTAGGTGTCGGCAGTCCTATCGTAGGTGTCGGCAGTCCTATCGTAGGTGTCGGCAGTCCTACCGTAGGTGTCTGCAGTCCTATCGTAGGTGTTGGCAGTCCTATCGTAGGTGTCGGCAGTCCTACCGTAGGTCTCTGCAGTCCTACCGTAGGTGTCTGCAGTCCTATCGTAGGTCTCTGCAGTCCTACCGTAGGTGTTGGCAGTCCTATCGTAGGTGTCGGCAGTCCTACCGTAGGTGTCGGCAGTCCTATCGTAGGTGTCGGCAGTCCTATCGTAGGTGTCGGCAGTCCTACCGTAGGTGTCTGCAGTCCTATCGTAGGTGTTGGCAGTCCTATCGTAGGTGTCGGCAGTCCTACCGTAGGTCTCTGCAGTCCTACCGTAGGTGTTGGCAGTCCTACTGTAGGTGTCGGCAGTCCTACCGTAGGTCTCTGCAGTCCTACCGTAGGTGTTGGCAGTCCTACCGTAGGTGTCGGCAGTCCTATCGTAGGTGTCGGCAGTCCTACCGTAGGTGTCTGCAGTCCTATAGTAGGTCTCTGCAGTCCTACCTTAGGTGTCGGCAGTCCTACCGTAGGTCTCTGCAGTCCTACCGTAGGTGTCGGCAGTCCTACCGTAGGTCTCTGCAGTCCTACCGTAGGTGTCGGCAGTCCTACCGTAGGTGTCGGCAGTCCTATCGTAGGTGTCGGCAGTCCTACCGTAGGTGTCTGCAGTCCTATCGTAGGTCTCTCCAGTCCTACCGTAGGTGTTGGCATTCCTACCGTAGGTCTCTGCAGTCCTACCGTAGGTGTTGGCAGTCCTACCGTAGGTGTCGGCAGTCCTATCGTAGGTGTCGGCAGTCCTACCGTAGGTGTCTGCAGTCCTATAGTAGGTCTCTGCAGTCCTACCGTAGGTGTCGGCAGTCCTACCGTAGGTCTCTGCAGTCCTACCGTAGGTGTCGGCAGTCCTACCGTAGGTCTCTGCAGTCCTACCGTAGGTGTTGACAGTCCTACCGTAGGTGTCGGCAGTCCTACCGTAGGTGTCGGCAGTCCTATCGTAGGTGTCGGCAGTCCTACCTTAGGCGTCGGCAGTCCTACCGTAGGTGTCGGCAGTCCTACCGTAGGTGTTGGCATTCCTACCGCAGGTCTCTGCAGTCCTACCGTAGGTGTTGGCATTCCTACCGTAGGTCTCTGCAGTCCTACCGTAGGTCTCTGCAGTCCTACCGTAGGTGTTGGCAGTCCTACTGTAGGTGTTGGCAGTCCTACCATAGGTGTCGGCAGTCCTACTGTAGGTGTTGGCAGTCCTACCGTAGGTGTCGGCAGTCCTACCGTAGGTGTCGGCAGTCCTACTGTAGGTGTTGGCAGTCCTACCGCAGGTGTCGGCAGTCCTACCATAGGTCTCTGCAGTCCTACCGTAGGTGTTGGCAGTCCTACTGTAGGTCCCACCAGTCCTATCTTGATTTGTTGGTGTCCCAAGGCTTCCTGCTGGGATATATGTCACACTTGCTGCATGAGAGATCTCAACCCGTACAGCACCCCTCTCCCTGTTTAGTATTTCCCAAAGCCGGACATATAGAAGAGCGGTTTAGTACATGTTTTTTGCTTGTCTTAAAACTTCGTGTCACCTTGCGATTGTCTTTCTTCTCAACACATCACTAAGTCTTTATAAGACGGGCCCTTGGGAAATTGGAGTAATCGCAGCCATCCTCGGTGAGTAGGAGCTGCAGTTTTATTTTTTTC
This sequence comes from Lissotriton helveticus, assembly GCF_964261635.1. Classification (NCBI taxonomy): domain Eukaryota; kingdom Metazoa; phylum Chordata; class Amphibia; order Caudata; family Salamandridae; genus Lissotriton; species Lissotriton helveticus. The sequence continues at coordinate 453,983,526 of NC_136058.1, read as the reverse complement.
TAATATTCTATTGAGCACATGGATAGACAGAATGTTATTCATTGTAAAGCATTCTCTGGGTATCACAGTGTGGTATACATGCAGAACACTATATATATCGATGAGGCGTTTTGCCTATATAGGTTACCCACTGGCCGGTCTGTCCCATTTAACCACTCCATTAATCAACAGTACATATGGCACTACTTGGCACATCTGCACTCAGATAATAATTCTGGAAACAGATCAGTCCTGTGGGGATCTGTAGCGCAAACCTTTTAATGAAATAGTGCTCTAGGGACACCCGTGTTAGTATGTATGGTATCATATATATGTGTGCGTCAGTGATAGTTCGAGGTGGGTGTGTTTCCGCTTTAGTAGAGTTTTTGAATTGCCACAGAAGTGTGTCCCAGGCCTGGGACTGAAATATTTCCTTTGGCCTAGTCGCTCCTCTCTGTGTAATAGTATGCTTTCATCTCTGCCTCATGAAAGATTAGCCCTAGCCCAGTTTGTTATGGTGGGGCAATGGGTTTTTTCCAGTCCATTACCATTATCCGGTTTGCCAGGAGTGGGGTTAGGTCAGTGAACCTGATCGCAGGCCTCTCAAGTAGAGGGAGAAGGTATTGCCTCAGTAGCCTCTCTCTGGGGAATTTGCTGCTGTAAAGCTTGTCGTGGTAGCCTTTATTACCTGAGGCCAGTCGGACAGAAGTTGTAGCAGGTACAGATTTTAAGAAGGAGGTTCATATTAGGGAGCAAGCAGCGAGGGCACACCGTGGTGGTCCCTGGAAAAATCCTATTGATACGGGCCAGTGTGAGGTAAGCCATGGTTAGTATGTTGAATTGAATGTCTTTAAATCTGGATCCCCTGGATACCCTATGAGGTCTAATACTTTATTCCAGTCAGCATCCTTAAGTGATTTAGCGAGGTGTGCCTCCCATACAGCCCTCAGTGGTGCTCAAGATTGATCTTCCGGGTTTAGGAATGCCTTATAAATCCATTTTATCAATGTACCATCTGTGTAAAGTATTTGGAATACTTTGTGTGTCGATGACGATATGTGTTGAGTGCAGAAAAGGTGTGAAGTGATTGCCTAATACATTTCTACGTGAGGAACTGCCCGGGGGGAGATCCCAATCCGTCGGGAAGTCGATCATCTCGCCTTTTAGAAATAAGTTGCAAGAGGTCGAAGGTCCGTGTGTGTGCCAGCGCTGTAGCTGTCCTGGCTGCAGCCGGCCAGTCTCATCGGGGAGGCCCGATAAGGACATCTCAGGAGCAAAGGGTGCCAGTGTACCAGTCAGTTTATTCGTTCTGGCGAGGCGTGCTAGTGCTGTGGGGAGAAGTCCTGTAGCATGCAGGATAAGATGGATAGTGAGAAACAGGAGGTAATTCAGCAGACCTTCCTTGAAGTCAGTTATAGTGAGTCCAGTTTTATACAGGGAACGTCTCCAGAGCCAGCGAGCCGCCAATCACAACTGCGCAGGTAGGTAACAGTGCTCAAATCCCAGGAGGGCTATCCTTCCCATTGTCACTGGGGGCTTCAGTGTGGCAAGGCCTACCCGATCACGTCCATCCGCCAATGCAGTGTGATCAGAAATGAATCCAGCTGTCTAAAGAAGGCACGTGGGACTTGCAAAGAAAGATTAATGAGATAAAATAAAAAGGCACAACCACCATCTTTGCCAATGCCTTATCACTCGTAAAGGGGGGGAGGGGGACTAGAAGTTCATCTGGGATCAAAGCGATCACTGTGCTCCGCCCACATTTCCATTGACCAGGTCTGCGGGTGAGTGGTAAATGTTGATCTTCAGGTGTCTGTTTCACGTTGCAATCAGGGGTTCAGATGTGTCTGGAGAGGAAGCTCTCAGTGCTGTTGTAGTGGGAAAATGCAGGATTTGTCCCAATTTAATTCGAGGTCCGAAGGGGCTGTAAATTCGGTTAATACCTGAGTTATAGAGGATAGGTCAGTAGTCGCATCTCAAACATACAGGAGCAGGTCATCAGCGTGTAGTGACACAGCGCGAGTCGTGCCTTGTATTGGTGTAATCCCTGACCGACCTCAGGATCGGGTAACGGTCACGGGAATCCCACGGTGCGAAACACAGTTCATATAGACTTGTGAAAGTACAAGAGACCCCTTATCAATTGCAATCAAGTATTTATTGTTGCCACCACAAAGAATAGGTATAGTAAAAGTAAGGCAGTTCAAAGGAAAAGCTGTTACCGGGTTAACATCACCCTACGCAATCCAAGAAATAATATAGAAACAATACCACTCCCCTTGCTGCTAAACATGACGGAACCTCTTTCAGCTGACAATGCTGAACGATACCAACCACACCGTCCTCCGCATGAGTGCCGGTCCCGGCAACTCTCCAACCGAGGGCACAGTGCTAAGCAGTGGCCGACAATGCCACTCGATCCTCTTCCCCGCCTGAACTGACCGCGAGGGCAAAGGATAGTATTAGGTAATTCCAAAGTAAATACAAAAGTAGGCGTCTAGGTTTGTCTCTCTCCTTGTGAGTACATATTAGGTAGGCTGCAAATCATAGGAGCACTTCCACCATATGGAAAAGATCGACTCGTGCCCCCTGCAAGTCATCTAATTTATCAGGTGAGACTTGTACGATACGTTCTAGCTCAAGAAGGGAGGTTTCAGCTTTTACAATGTCTCTTAATAGTACCTTCCGAGCGCCCCCATAGTTGTAATATACAAGCCTCTCTTAACAACTTTAAAGGTCTGCCGCGCTAAAGGGTAGGAGGAGATCTCTGTATTGTCCTTGCAAAATGTGTCAATATGGTCGAGCAAAGACTGACGAAACAGTGCGTCATCTGGAATAGTAACTGCTAACCTCCGGGTGGGCTTTGGGGAAGGCATGTGACTCCAAATTATTGTCATAACCAGAGATTTGTGGTCCCATAGGACCTGTGGCCCGTAGAGTATGGAAGTGGCTTCTGTGTGGAGAATCTGGGAGCAGATCAATCTGTCCAGTTGTGAATGTTTTTTATGAACTGGGGAATACAAAGAAAATTCAGGCGTGTTTGAGACGCCATGTGTAATTAATACCCAATGGGTCAGCCATTGATGGAGGCGTTTGGAGTTAAGGAGCACAGGGGACTGGTGGTGTGGGGTGTCATTATGTCTAGGTGTATATCAGGACACCATTGAAATCCACCCCCCATGAGCCACGGTACTCTAAGCCAATCAGCTGTGATAATTCTCTATCAAGTCCAGAAGGCCATTGGCCGACATGTGGAGCCTATGTGGCTCGCACATTTAGTGGGCGGCCATTGGGGCTGCCTCTGACAAGTAGAAAATGACTCTGTGTCTGTTTGAACCTACCTTAAAAGCGGCCCATCGCTCTAATTCAGAGCACCACCTCACAATAATAATAATAATCCAGCCATTTATAGAGCGCGAACAGCTACCTCCAAGGAGGTGTCCCGGCACTAAAGATCTTACAAAAAAGTACCCTCTGAACATGATGTATCATTGCATCAAAATTCATATTGATTGATTGTGGGTTTGTAAAGCGCTAGAATCGACTCCCAAAGGGGTATCTCTGCGCTGTAGACCGCTGGGGAACCCGTCCTGGCTTTCCCTGTGAGATGGTCCCTACTGGGTATCTCCAAGGTGAAACCAGGCATCCCCGGCGTCTGTGGGGGGCCGTCATAGAGATGAGGCAAGCTAATGCCCAGAGTTGCCGAGTGTGATCCCTGGTTAGAGTAGGCACCGAGGCGAGAATTATCGAGTCCGCTGACCCTGGTCCATGACCCTGCCGCGTCGGGAATTGAACCCTGGTCCCGGCCGTCCTCTGCTCCCGGGTCTGCCGCCTCTAACCAGTGAGCCACACCACTCCACTTTAATGATTTCTTCCCATTGTACCTGTTTGAGAAACCAGTGCCAGATATCTGACCGCGCCATTTCTCCTGCAGTCTAATCCCACTTGTGACTGATAAGCGGGTTTCCTGCAAAAAGACAACGTGTGCTTGCCAGCGGAGTCATGTTACATTTTTCTTATAGCACTTTTTCAATGTGTTCACACCTCTGACATCCCATGTAATCATGTCAACAAATTTTGAGGGTTATGAACCAGCGGTCGGGGCTACGGGTGTAGCGAGTATGTCCTGTGTACTTTGAAGGGCAGGGTGTAGTGTGAGATGTGATGCGTAGGGGCAACCAGTGGCAGTAAACTAGATAGATGCTGATGGCAGTTAAAGAACAGATCACAACATAGCCGTCCTACAAACACTAACAATACAAAAACCCCAACTAGGGAAAGGGGAAGCACAACAAACCTATTTCAGTCCCCAAACGTATATGTTTAGGGAATACATATAGGGGTGCAGGGGATTCCAGTCCAGTTGTTGAGCCAGTGTAGCTCGTGGGGTCGGGCCAACCTATACATTTAAGTAATATAGGGAAACAAGGACCACAGGGTGTGAGAGGTGCAGAGGACGAGGCCAAGCGGCATGCAATGATGTAGCCAGGGATATAGGATAGTAATTCAGGGGTTCTCCAACCGCTGTCTTCCAGGTAGAAAGGATGTGATCCCAGATCTTTGATAGATTGTGCTGTAAAAACCGGTGGTGTCAGTAAACCAGAGCCAGGACCTTCGGACATCTGTCTATCACCAAATATGTTACAGCTTGAAGAATGCACGTATGGACTCACAGATGGGGCGTGGCTTCGGCGCGTAGCGGAATGGCTGCCTGCTAGGGGAGCTCTGCGTGCCGGAACCTTACACTGGAATAATACCATCCTTTCAAACCCTGCTGCACACGATACAACCCCCTCGGGACGTCCCGGAAAGACTGTGGCACATACTAGTGAGGTTGGAAAACTTCTGCCCTAAGCGCTTCCTCTGGACGGTTCCATGATGAAATATCGATTACTAAAACATCGACCTACAAAAATATCGCCACAAATACATCGTCTACAAAAATATCGTCACCATATACTTAAACAAGGATTTACACAAATATCGATATTTTTTTATCGACTACTGTAATATCGTTAACAATTATATCGACTACATAAATATCGACTACTACATTATCGACAATATTTAAAATAACATTACCTTCTACACTAATATCGACAACACTAATATCGACTACCTTTCTACTTATATTAATATAAAAAAAATCGTCATTTTCTTTATAATCTTATATACACATTACCTTTCTGTTATTCACTTTTTCATAGTTTTTTTTACCCTGTACCCCTGTACCCCAAAAACCCAAAACTGACCCTGAACCCTAAAAATACCCCTTTACCCAAAAACTAAAAACTGACCCTAAACCCTTAAAATTCCCCTTTACCCAAAAACTGAAAACTGACCCTGAACCCTAAAAATTCCCCTTTACCCAAAAACTGAAAACTGACCCTGAACCCTAAAAATACCCCTTCACCCAAAAACTAAAAACTGACCCTGAACCCTAAAAATACCCCTTTACCCAAAAACTGAAAACTGACCCTGAACCCTAAAAATACCCCTTTACCCAAAAACCCAAAACTGACCCTGAACCCTAAAAATTTCCCTTATATCACACATTCAAATATTTTGTCGATATTATATTCAACGATATTTCTCTAAACGATATTCTATACAACGATATTTTATTTTGACGATATTTTTGTCATTATACAAAATCGATATTTACAACAACGATATTTACTTCAACAATATTTTTTAAAGTCGATATTCTTACCTCGATATTTATGCTAGTCGATATTATCCCGTCGATATTCCTGCTTTATACCCCTCTGGACCAGGCAAGGCTGGAACGGCGGAGCGGGAGGAAAATGGCACCGACACGGAAAGAGGCCTGAGTGAGTCCTGCTTGCTGGAGACCCTGGCACTTTAACTACATGGAGGCACGCTGTGGAGGGTGAGGCGGTACGTGCAGGCTGCACCGACGCCGTGGCTGAATGACTGAGGAGGTGCTGAGACGCAGATAGCGAGAATCGCTCCCGGTGTAGCGGGAGGCCTTCGGCAAGTTCAGGCTCGGATCCCCCTGGCTGACGACATACAACAATGCGTGGATCTGCTTTGGCTCTGCCTGTCCCCGAGACTGGTTGGGGCGCTACCCTATGAGGAGACGTCCGTGACTGTGGACCGGCGGCGCGGCGGTGAGGCCCGGAAGAACAGACCCGGTGGGGTAAGTAAGGTGCTGGGGCGGGCTGGGCCTGGCGGGTCAGGCGGCGGGGTTCTCGCGGTGTGCGGTGACCTGGTGTGTGGTGGTGCCTCGTGGTGACTGGGGTGCGAGATCGCGTTGAGGTCGCGGCTTGAGCAGTGCTGCTTATCATTGTGGATCGGCTACTGGGCTGTCCCTTGGTGACGGGGGGCATTATCTGACGGCCTTCTTGGTCTGCTGCTTGTCCAGAACATGGACGGGAGCGGCTGAGGAACTGTGGTGGGCCTCTCTGTTGCAGGGGATAGCGGGAGTGCCGGATCTGGTCTGGGGTGACTGCCTTGAGTGCTGTACTGCCGGGCCGAGCGTAGAAAGTCCCGCTTGCAGACGCCTGGCCATTTCTGCACAAAAGGGTCTGCTGAGGCCCTGCTGGGAAGAACGGCAGCACCGAGGAGAGGGTTGTGAGGTCTGTGCTCTCGAGGAGCTTTATGATACTAGCAAATTATATGAAGACGACGACGGAGGACTAGGAGCACAGCCCACACGTGTGTGCTGTATAGTGGTGCAGTTGAGGGGTTCACTGTGTGGTGCGTCGGACCTGCGAGGTGTTTCGTGGGTGGCTGATCGGTTTTACTGGGCCGCCCAGTTACACAGCGGACCACCATGGGCAAATCGGAACCTAAACAAGCCAAGCTCCAGTTCGAGAATAAAAGACTGACACGCACAGCAGATGGTATGGGTGAGCAGAGCGACTCGCGAGGCGCTTTATGCCCTACGGATGATGCAGAAGACGACACCAGGTCCATACTGCTGGAGTTGCGTGCGGGGATGAAGACCATAGATAGCAAAATAGATGCCCTAGCAACAGGATTGGATATGGTCAGGAAGAAAGTGGCCAAGCATGAACACAGATTGGACACTCTTGAGAATCGTGTGTTGACGGCCATGACGCTAAGGCTGAAGTGCGCACTCAGATCATGCAGAGGGAAAAGATATTGGAGGTGATTAGCGCTAAGAATGAAGATTTAGAGGAGCACTCAAGGCGTAATAATATTCATATTATTGGTCTGTCGGAAACCACGAACATACCCAAGATGGAGACTTTCATAGATGGCATGCTGCGTGAACTTTTTGGATCCGCTCTCTCTAATGTGATTATAGTGGAGCGAGCACACAGATCATTGGGACCGAGACCTAAGCCGGGGGCGCCGCCGCGCCCGATCATTGCGCGCCTCCTTAACTATGCAGATAGGGACGCCATTTTGAAAGAGGCCAGGGCCAAGGAACCGGTGATGTACAAGGGGGACAAACTCTCATTTTTCCCGGATTACACACCTGCGGTACAGACAGCGAGAAGGGAGTTTTTGCCTGTAAAGAAGTTGCCGAGAGAGGCGTCTGTGCCGTACGTCATGCTATACCAGGCGAAATTGAAGATAACGCACGAGGAACAGTCGCATTTCTTCACCGATGCGAAATCTGCGCTAAATTTCACCAAACACATTTGCAAGTCGAAGCCAAGGCAGAAAATGATGGACGATGAGAAGATGATGCGGATTAAAGACGGGGCAGCGGACAAATACTTGTGTATCCAACTAAATATGTCTGCTTTGGTCCTGTTTAGAATAGCATGATCCGTACCAGGTGTTATGTTGGGGAAGGACGGGGGATGGAGGTCGCATTGCTTCACCGTTGTACATTGAGGATCCCGAGCAGGGTTGATGATTGTGGTTTACTGAATTATGGTGCAGTGAAAATGCGGACGGGGTGGATGGAAGGTTCCGGCAACCTTACCTCGGTGTGAGTACACGCTGCTGAGCCTCTTCCCCGAGAGGTTGTTCCCCACATGGCTAAACGGGTGGTTGGGAGTGTTGTATTGAGGGAGGGTGGAGGGGATTGGTCTCGACCTGATTGGGAGGTTGGAGTGGGAGGTGGGAGAGGGGGGGGGACTGGGAAGGTGGAGTTTTTGTTTGTTTTCTTTTGCATTGAATCTATTCAACTGTGTAAGCCACATTGTGCCGTTTTTGAAGAGACTGTATTGTATTATAGCAGCAAGGTTCGTGCCCCTCTGGGTCCAGATATGGTAGCAAATGATAGTAGGACTTACAATATCTGATGGAAGATAAATGTACAATGTTAACCTGGAATGTTCGAGGTGTAAATTCTCCCAAAAAAGTGAGGCAGGTGCTGGCCTATCTAAATCGACACAGGATACAAATTGCCTTGATGCAGGAGACGCACTTGACTAAGTTCATCGAGCGTGGAGTGATGGGCAAGTGGGGGGGTTTTGAGCTGGCTGCTTCATACTCCTCATATGCGAGAGGGGTGATGATCTTGGTTAAGAAGGGGACGGAATTTCAGGCATTGCACACATACACGGATGAAGATGGCAGATGTGCGATGGTGTGTGGGAAGTTACGCGGCAAACTAGTTACCATTATAAATATGTATGGGCCGATTGTGGATGACCCGATTTGTGTGGACCGCATATGTGGGAAACTGAGAGATTTGCCTGACGCCCCTGTCAAATGGGGGGGAGACTTGAACACTTATCTGAATGCGGTACTAGATAAATCAAACCCCATTTCGCATCGTACTCCCAGGGTTGCTGGAAGTATATCCCGTGCCATGGAAGAATTTGGGTTGTGTGATGTATGGAAAGTGAGACACCCATTGAGGCGTGAGGGCACACACGCGACGCCGATGCATGGAAGCTGGTCACGTCTTGACTATTGGTTGATTGGTGGGGAGCTGATGGAATGGGTTGAGGATGTGACAACACTTGCTCGCACACTGTCAGATCATAACCCGGTGAGACTGATCATACAGTACCCGAGGGTGGTGCGTTGCCCCTTTACGTGGCGGTTGCGCTCTGAGGCGCTACTTGATCCCATATACGAAACGACGATACACGAGACCATTGTTCAAAATTTCACGATCAATAAAGACACTGTAGAGGATGCTTCAACACTATGGGACGCTTTCAAGGTCACTATCAGAGGGGTTTGTATTGGAACGGCAGCGGGTATATTGAAAGACATACGGACGCAGCTCCAAAACATTGAAAACAAACTGCGTGACTTGGAGAGAGACTATGAGGCTAAACCTGAGCTGCATATACTAGCTGGGATACAAGAATTGGTTAAGGAGTATGACACGTTAGCCGAGGCAGAGGTCAAGTATTTATCCCGTAGGCATACAGCGAGGAGATACGGGGAGGCAGGTAGACCGGGTCGTATGCTGGCGTTTAAAATCAGGGAGCGCCTTCAACAGCAGCGCGTGGACAGAATCGTGGATGATTTAGGAGTTGAACATTATGCTCCAGAGGCCTTCATGGAGCAGTTCTGTGTGTTTTACACGGACTTATATAGTTCACAGGTATGACATCCGAGTCAGAATTTGGCGCATACTTGGAGAACATAGCTTGTGTATGACTTTCAGATGTGCAGCGAAAATATCTCTGCCTGCCCATAGATGAGCAAGATATCAAGCTGGCGATAGCGGCGATGCCTAATGGTAAAGCACCCGGCCCAGACGGGCTAACAGTAGAATTTTACAAGAAATATGCGGATCTTCTTGCACCGCATCTCTTGGAGATGTACGCGGAGGCGTATGATACAGGGATGCTGCCGCCGTCGTTTAGAGAAGCGTTGATCATTACACTGCTTAAGAAAGATAAGCCTGCGGATAGATGTGACTCTTACCGCCCACTTTCATTAATTAATATTGACGCCAAGATTCTGGCGAAAATTTTGGCCACCAGGCGACAGCCTCTGCTGCAGGGTCTGATCTTACCGGATCAATCGGGGTTCATCCTGGAGCGATCCACCTCACACAATCTTCGTACGCTGTTCTCTATGTTTTATGTACTGGAACCGAGCCTGGAAGCAGCGGCGGTGCTACTGGACGCAGCTAAGGCGTTCGATTCGGTGGAGTGGCATTATATGTTCCGGGTCTTGCGACGCATGGGTTTTCTGCCGCTGTTCATGCAGTGGATAACAGTACTTTACACGGCGCCTTCGGCGAGAATACGGGTAGGGGGACTGACATCTGAATCACTATGAATTGAGAGGGTCACTCGGCAGGGATGCCCTCTCTCGCCGCTGTTATTTGCGATCATACTAGAGCCTTTGGCTTGTGTCATCGGTCAGCGCCACAGGTAGACCGCACTTAATTTTATCTATAGGCCGGTATCAATATCACTGAACGCTGATGATATGGTTCTCTTTGCGCGCGAGCCGACCAGGTATTTGGCGCAGCTGCTCCGGGAGTATGTTCGTTTTGGTCTTCTATCCGGCCTTCACATAAACTGGGATAAGTTGCTTATAATTCCATAAACGACAGCTACTGCTCAACCCAGTCTGGAATACCCACTGGTGTGGTCTACGGATCCATTTAAATATCTGGGTGTCTGGATACATCGGGACCCAACCGTGGTAGTCAGAGAGAATTATGGGCGAGCATTCTCGAAACTGGAAAGTATGGTAGACAGATGGATCTTGCTGCCGCTGTCTTTGGCGGATCGTATTGCTCTCATCAAGATGGTTGTATTACCTAGATTTCTCTATCTGTTTATGAACATACTAATAATGCTCACAATGGAGTTTTTTAAGACCCTGCGTAGTCAATTAATTTGGTTGGTATGGGGAGGCAGAACTGCTCGGATACAGTGGTCGATCCTTACTAAAGTACATGAGAGGGGAGGATTCGCGGCGCCAGATTTGTATGCGTATTATTTCTGTGCGCAGGCTCAATATTTATATTATTGGTACAGACCGCATGCCTTCACTCTGCACGTAGCAGAGGAGGAGGGAGATGTGGCTCCTATCCCGCTCATCACTTTCGTGGTACTCCGAAGTCCAAAATTAATGCAGTAGACACCACAATTTCTGCTTGGTGGAAAATTGGGCAACTGGCGCAGAAAGTGCCGCTATACGCTCCGAGTATGTATCTGGAACATCACGCTAATATGTCGCTTACCCATGAGGGCCCCTCTATGAGGGTAATGCGGGAGGCTGGTCTCTCTCACATGCAGGATATTTATCCAAATGGTTCCATTTGTCACGCAAGAGGCCATACAATATGTCAGTAACCAGTCGCTTCTCTTCAGATTTGCGCTTCACAGGCTACGACACGCGGCTAGGATGCATTATACCACGTATCCACAGGAGCCTCCTGCACTGATGTCTCTGCAGTGTGTATTATACTCCTGCGCGACTGTATAGATACGGGCTGCGTGTGTCTGCTTGCTGTGACAGATGTGAAATTGTAAATTGTAAATTGTAAATCGATACTTGTATAGCGCACTACTCACCCGCAAGGGTCTCAAGGCGCTTGTACGAATACCGCTGTGGAACCCATCCTGGCTTTCCCTGTGAGGTGTCCACTCCTGGGCACCCGCAAGGTGGGGGCCAGGCATCCTTAGCGTTGTGGGGGCCGTTGTGGAGATTAAGTAAGCTATTGCCCAGAGTTGCAGAGTGGGACTCCATGATTGGAATAGGCACCGAGGCGAGAATTATCAGGTCCGTGGAATTTTTTAGCTCACGACCCGCCGAGGCGGGGAATTGAACCCTGGTCCCGGGCTTGACCTCTGCATCAGGGTCTACCGCTCCAACCATTGAGCCACACTTCTGGGCAAGATGATGCAGATTTTATGCATTTGGCGTGGGACTGTGGGGCAATGGCTGAATTCTGGAATGCTGTGATGAACAGTCTGCGGGAAATGGTGGCTGCGGATCTTCCATGTACTCCACTTGCATGCCTGTTATGTTGTGCGCCACATGTAAGGGGGGCGAATAGTATTTTTATACGGATGGCATTACTGCTGGCGGCGCGGAGAGTGCCGATTACGTGGGGGAATAGGCGCCGCCCTGCACTCAGGGCATGGATAAAGGATTTGGTGTATTGCCGTGATAACCTTAACACATATGCAGAGGAATTGCCCATCAGTTAGAGGCCGAAAGACGTCTGGGAGCCGTTATGACTATATTTGCTTAACAAGTCCGAGTATGGTGCTGACTTACATATGACCTCGGGGGAGCAAGGTACATAGCGAAAGCTGCTAATGAGATAGTTTAAATATGTTTGCGCAAAATAGTGGCACACAGTGTTCATGTCTAGTGGTTGCAGATGATATAAGATTTTTTTTTTTTTTTTTTCTTTTTTGATTTGAGAAATTTATTATTTACGAGGGGGAAATGTGATTTGGTCTATGTTGACACTGGGAGAGACATCCGCCAGAATTTGGCGATTCATATGTAAGATGACATATACGAGCTGAGGGTTTTTATGGATAAATATGTATTCCTGTTATTTTGTGATTTTGATTTTTTGGTATGTCTCATTTGATAAAATTTAATAAAAATAAAAAAAAAGTATGGAGTCACAGACAGTTCTTGCAAGGAGGCTGCCATAGCCACCACCTATAGTCGATTGTTCCAGCTCTGGGCAAGTGTGAGAGGTCCACACATCACATCCCGTTGAGCAGTCTCTGGACCACGGCTGAAACCTGGTTAATTCGGGTAGCAGTAGGAGATGGGTATGGAGAGCGATTAAGCACTCTTTTGTCAAAGGTTTCCAGCTAGTCCCGTGCTGCCTCCGCCTGTGGGAAAAAGTGAGTGTGTTTGTCATCCAATATCCGCAATTTGACAGAGAATTTGAGGTCTACGTCTCATAATGCCTTTTTGAGTTAGATAAACAAGGCTCTTTGACGTTGGACTGCCAGGGTGTAGTCAGGAATGAACATAACTTTTGTTCTGTTGTACCTGACGGTGCCCTTGTCATGAGCCGCAGATAGTATTGCATATCAGTTGCGATATTTAAATAGTTTCACCACTATGGGTCTGGTGGAGGTGGGCGTGTGGCCGGGACTCTGTGTGCTCATTCTATCACAAAATGTGGGGAGAGGACCTCAGGGACAAGATCCTGTTTCATCCAGCATTGCAAGAAGGCCGCAGGGTTGTTTCCTCCGCTTCCTTCGGTAAGCCTATAATACGGAAGTTGTTGTCGCAGGAGCGTCCTTTAACTAGTGTCTAATTGCTCCAGGATCGATTGAGTCTGATTGCCATGTTCCAGGTGGATGGTTGAAAGTCTTTAATCGCCAGAGTTTTTGTTGATTTTTATTGAAGGGATCAAATTTGAGCTCAAAGACTTCGCTGTACTCTGCAGTTTCTGCTAGAATCGAATGTAGTTTATCGGGCATCGTGCTGGTCTCATCGTGATTCAAACCCTCCCGCGTGGTCCGAAGTTGTTGCCTTTTGAACCCACTTTGTTGATGCGAGTGTTGACGGTGGGCCAGGTGTCTGGGTTAAGGTATAAGAGGGGATGTTGTTCCTTGGCTTTTAGGTCCCTATTTGGCTGCTATTCCAAAGAAAGTGTGCGATGCACAGCGTGTCAAGTGCTTGGGATAAAGTGGATTCAGGACAGAGTTAATTCAACACAGGTAACTTGAGGGCATATGTACAAAGCATGTTTGCGGTCGCAAACAGCCCGATTAACAGAATCGGGCTGTTTGCAACCAGAAAAATGCCTTTGTAGATGTGCAAAATGTGATTCGGTAACTTGTTATCCAATCACATTTTGCATTTACGATTTGGTATTTGGAAGAGACATGTTTAAAGCGTCCTTTCCAAATACCGAACAGTATGTTATGTATTACTGTTTTGCGATGCCTTCCTCTTAGAGAATTTAAATGAATCCATTTGTAAGGAGAATGGGCTGCGTTAAAAGAAAGATTGCTTTATTAGACGCAGTGACAGACGTGGTGGTCTGGTGACCTTAGCAGGCCACCATCCCTGTGATGGCTGTGATTTCTGATGGGTCGCAATATTCATGAGGTAGGTCAATTTGCGATTAACAAGCAATCCCTAAATGAAACTCAGTAAAAGTGTTTTCCTAATTGTGATTCCTAATAACTGTACGTCTGACCCTTGGAGATCCGCCACGCCCTCGTATCATTTGTATAATCAGACATGACAATCTCCTGGACGTACTGGAACGCAGGATGGGGCTATCAGGGTCAGTGTTAAACTGGTTTGCCTTGTTTCTCCACAACAGAACACAAAGAATTAAAGTCAATCAGTCCCTTTTCAATTCCACTCCATTCACACTAGGGGTCCCTCAGAGGTCCTCTCTATCCTCTACGCTCTTCAACTTGAGCCTCTAATTGAAATCTTCAAAGCATCTAGCATCCATTATCACGTGTTTGCTGACGGCACCCAATTATACCTGAAAATCTGATCCGCTGATGATATTAGGTCACGCAACAAAACCCAAAACTGGCTGACCTCCAACTATCTCAAACTTAACACCCTCAAAAGAGAATTCCTCCTAATCTCCTCCCCCAAGCACTCTCCCATTATTGAAGACTATATGAAACATCTAATGGCTCTCAACTTTGTACCACACATCATAGACTCTATGAGACCTCTGGGAATAATACTAGATAAGAACTTGAACATGCAAAAATACATCAGCTCTACTGTCAAAAGAGCGAACTTCCACCGGAGCATCCCAAGCACAATAAAACCTAATGATTTCGAGTCCCCTGTGCAAACATTTGTGATGTCATGGTTGGAGTATGGCAGGGCAACCCTTTGCGGTCTACCTAGCTACAAGTTGGCTCCTCTGAGGGCCTCTCTGAACTTGGCTGCAAGGCTCATCACAGGATCCAAAAAAGCTGCCACATCTCAATGGATTTGAAATCTCTCAAGTGGCTCAGCTAAAAATTGCCTGCAGGACCCATAAAGCCCTTCACTTCAACACCCGTCTGTACCTCGCACAAAAACTGGAACTATCTGCCGGTTTCAGATCCTCTAGGAGTGACTGCACCTTTCTGCTGCAGCCCAAAACACTTCAATGAAAGAAAACGTGTAACCGTGCCTTCTCTGGTACTGCCCCGAGAATCTGGGACTCCCTGCCTCCTGAAACCAGACTGAATCCCTCGACAGTGTCTTTAAAAAAAGAAGTGAAAGCTTCACAGATGAATACTTTTCTGAACTATAAATCAGCCATTGCCTATTGTCCTGTTAGCCTGGCTCTGTACGGGCTTCCTCTCCCAGCTTGGCGTTGCTACATCCTGTATCAATCAATCAATCAATCAATCAAGAAATTTGTATAGCGCGCTATTCAACCGAGCGGGTCTCAAGGCGCTGGGGGGGGAGCTGCTACTGCTCGAAGAGCCAAGTCTTGTGGAGCTTCCTGAAGGAGAGATGGTCCTGGGTCAGTCGTAGGTGGGTGGGGAGGAAGTTCCACGTCTTGGCGGCCAGGTAGGAGAAGGATCTTCCTCCGGCGGTGGTTCTGCGAATCCGTGAGACGGTGGCGAGGGAGAGGCTGGCGGAGCGGAGCTGGTGGGATGGCGAGTAGAATGTAAGGCGGTTGTTGAGGTATTCGGGGCCCCTGTCGTGGAGAGGTTTGTGTGCGTGGGTGAGGAGCCTGAATGTGATCCTTTTGCTGACGGGGAGCCAGTGCAGGTCTCTCAGGTGGGCGGAGATGTGGGAGTGACGGGGGATGTCCAGGATGAGTCATGCAGATGCGTTCTGTATACGCTGGATTCTTCTCTGTAGTTTGGCTGTGGTTCCAGCGTAGAGAGCGTTCCCGTAGTCCAGGTGACGAGGGCCTGGGTGACCGCCTTTCTGGTTTCGGTGGGGATCCACCGGAAGATCTTTCGGAGCATGCGGAGGGTGTTGAAGCATGAGGATGAGACTGCGTTGACTTGCTTGGTCATCGTGAGGGAGGAGCCAAGGATGAAGCCCAGGTTGCGTGCATGGTCCGTGGGCTTGGGGGCGGAGCCCAGGGCAGGGGGCCACCAGGAGTAGTCCCAGGCGGAGGGGGTTGGTCCGAGGATCAGGACCTCCGTCTTGTCTGAGTTCAGTTTCAGACGGCTGAGCTTCATCCATTCCGTGACGTTTTTCATTCCTTCCTGGAGGCTGGTTTTGGCGGTGGCGGGGTCTTTGGTGAGGGAGAGGATCAGCTGGGTGTCGTCTGCGTAGAGATGATGTTGAGGTTGTGGTTGCGAGCGATGGCTGCGAGGGGGCTCATGTAGACATTGAAGAGGGTGGGGCTGAGGGAGGAACCTTGGGGTACGCCGCAGATGATCTTGGTGGCCGCGGCGCGGAAGGGCGGGAGACGGACTCTCTGGGTTCTGTCTGAGAGGAAGGAGGTGATCCATTCCAGGGCCTTTCCTTGGATCCCGGCGTGGTGTAGGCGGGTTGTTAGGGTGCGGTGGCAGACTGTATCGAATGCGTCCAATAGGTCGAGGAGGATGAGGGCGGCGGTTTCCCCATTGTCGAGCAGGGCCCTGATGTCGTCGGTGGCTGCGATGAGGGCGGTCTCTGTGCTGTGGTTTGCTCAGAAGCCGGACTGCGATGGGTCGAGGGAGTCGTTCGTGTCGAGGAAGGCGGTCAGTTGCTTGTTGACGGTCTTTTTGATGACTTTAGTGGGGAAGGGGAGGAGCGAGATGGGCCGGAAATTCTTGAGGTCTGTGGGGTCCGCGGTGGGTTTCTTCAGGAGGGCGCTGATCTCTGCGTGCTTCCAGCTCTCCGGAAAGGTAGCGGATGCGAAAGAGTTGTTGATGATGTTCCGGAGTTGGGGTGCGATGATGCAGTCGGCTTTGTTGAATATGTGGTGGGGGCAGGGGTCGGCTGGGGAGCCAGAGTGGATGGAGTTCATCACGAGGGTGGTGTCTTCAGTGCTGACGGGGGTCCAGGCGCAGAGGGTGGTGGTGGGGGGCGTTGGTGCGGTGGTGGGGTGCGTGGGCTGGGCGTCGAAGCTGTCGTGTATATCGACGATCTTGCGGTGGAAGAACGTGGCGAGTGTGTTGCAGAGGTCTTGCGAAGGAGTGATGTCGTTGCTGCTGGCGCTGGGGTTGGAGAGCTCTTTAACGATGCTCATCCGCGCCAGAACGCTGCCAGCTGCCACACCACTATCGTCAGCTCCAGCCGGTCGTCACACCTACCCAGCTACCTTCGAAAATGGCCGCCGCAACACCTCCTTACATCAGGTATACACAAAATGAACTTTTAGCACTAAACTGTTCTCACTTTCTGGCAACAAAAACATTATCAACTGATCTTCGGAAGGCCCCCCTATGCTGTTACACCAGACCCACAAGTAAAGACCTGCACGAAAACAGATGACGCTCAGACTACTCCCATTTGCCCCACGCCAGCAAAATATACGGCCATATACTTCAATGCTAGATCCATTCCAAGGCACGCTTTGGAGATATGGAGCCTTCTTGACCTTGAAAAGCCAGATTTGTGTTTTATATCCGAGACATGGCTACACGAGCACGCCATTCCCGACCTCCATATAGCCTTTCCCCAGCAATACTCTATAGTCAAGTTTGACAGAATAGGGGGAAGGGGAGGAGGAGTATTGATAGCAGCTAAGGAGAACATTGATGTCTACATCATAGAAAGCCTCGTGATAAACGATTCTGAAATTTTAGTTTTCAGAGTGAATAACCTGGGAACTAAAGAAACATGGAAAGAGGCCTTGTTATATTGACCCCCAGGGAACAAAGGAGACTTTGCCAACTTCTTGCTTGAAACTATAGCCCCTCACGTACTGACAGCAGACTATTTCCTATTATTGGGTGATTTTAACTACCACATCGACAACCTGTCAAACACTGTCACAGAAAAATTAATCTCTTCCAAGAACACCCTCAATCTGACTCAAAAGGTCATAGGTCCCACCCATCATGCTGGTCATACGCTTGATCTCCTATTCACCAACTCTCCTAATGTCTCGATAGCGAACCCTATTCCACTATTGTGGACCGATCACTATCCGGTGAAATTCGCCATAAATAGCTATAAACCAGAAGCGACAAGAAATAAAAATAAAAAATCTTGTAGAAATATGAAAAAGATCACCCTAGCTGCCTTCTCTGAGAAGTTTGTGGCAGACCAAACTGACCCGAAGGAAAATGTTAATCTCGCAGCTATGTACTTGGAATCCGCCGTCGGTAAAGCACTGGATAAAATCACCCCCCTGCGAATGGTCCAATGTAGGGAAAAAATCTCTGCCTGGTTCACTGACCAACTAAAAAACCTTAAAACCTCTACAAGAAATGCTGAGAAAATCTGGCGGAAAGCAAAAAATCCAACCGATCGTAAAATCCACCAAACCCTGCACACTAAATATATGAGGGAAATAAAAACAGCAAAAAGAACACACCTAGCTGAACGAATAACTAAAGCTGAGAATTCATCTAAAGAGCTTCACCATATTTTAAAGGAATTCACCTCCACTAATAGCCCACAATCAACACCAAAAACTCAAGCATGGACGGAAGACCTCTCTAAATTCTTAGATGATAAAATCATAAATATATGCAAATCCTTTGAATTGGAAAATACACCCCAACAATATTTACAACAGGACCCATACTCCAAAGAATCTGTATATACAAATGATTCTTCCCCGAGATGGGCCACTTTCGATCTGTTGGACAAAGAAAAAACTATGCGAGTAGGACGGAAAATCAAATCAGGTTCCCCCAGTGACCAATTAACCTCCAAACTATTTGCCATCCTAGCCCCAGCACTAGTAGACCCTCTATCTGGCCTCTTAAACAAATCCCTGAAAGAAGCAGAGTTCCCAAAAATTTGGAAGGCAGCAAGAGTCAAACCCATATTAAAAAAACCTGGCGCCGATGCAAATGCCTTTCTAAATTATCGCCCTATCTCCTTGCTGCCATATTCAGGGAAAGTGTTGGAAGCATTTGTAAACGAACAACTGGTAAACTACCTGGAGACAAACAACCTACTCGATCCTTCACAATCAGGTTTCCGTGCTGCCCATAGCACGGAAACAGCACTGATCGAAGTTGTCGACCACATTAGGCTTGCTCTGGATAAACGCAAATCCTCCATTCTCGTCCTTTTAGATTTGTCAGCTGCCTTCGACACCATCTCCCACCAGATCTTGATTAGAAGACTGTGGGAGTGTGGTGTCAGTGGGCAGGTTTTAAAATGGTTCATCAGTTACTTGACTAACCGTACAACCACACTACAGGTAGGCAACACTCTGGCTAGCACCCTGCCCGTCACAAGAGGTGTGCCTCAGGGCTCCATCCTGAGCCCCTCACTTTTTAATGTTTATATGGCTCCCCTGGCCAACGTGATCAGAGCTTTTGGGTTCGACGTGTTATCCTACGCGGATGATACGCAAATACTGGTCACGCTTGGCCCTGACGTAAATGACACAAAAAGGCGTTTAAAAATGTGCATGGTAGAGGTAAAAAAATTGGATGGGCCATAATCATCTCCAGTTGAATGGTACCAAATCTGAAGTCATGCTATTTGGGCGAGCAAATGAACACTGGACCCAAGACTGGTGGCCTTCGGAATTAGGGGAGTGTCCTGTTCCAAAGGAATCAGTCCGCAATTTAGGGTTCCGCATAGATAACAAGTTGTCCATGAGAGACCAAGTGAATCATACGGTGGGTACCTGTTTCGGAATTATGCGCAGTTTACGCAAGGTCTTTAAATGCTACCAACTGAAGCACGCAGAATTTTGGTCCAGGGCCTCATTGTAAACAGGCTTGATTATGGCAATTCTCTGTTTCTTGCCATAAATGAGTGCCATACCAGAAAACTGCAGGTTGCACAAAACACGGCCGCCCGTCTGATTCTAGGCCTACCCAGACAATCCCCCTCTTTGCCAAGCCTGAAAACCCTACACTGGCTCCCGGTTAACAAAAGAACT
Source organism: Lissotriton helveticus (assembly GCF_964261635.1). NCBI lineage: Eukaryota > Metazoa > Chordata > Amphibia > Caudata > Salamandridae > Lissotriton > Lissotriton helveticus. Next base: position 453,963,698 of record NC_136058.1, on the reverse strand, counting down.
ATCTTCAAGACCATGTGCCTGGTTCATAAACACATGTACGGTCGAGGACCAAAATACTGGACCCAGAAACTGACATGGTATTCGCCTGGTCGACAGCTGAGATCAAGTACCAAATCACAGCTCACGCCGCTTAGAGTTCAAACGGCCAGAACTGGTGGTCGTGCCTTCTCTTTCAGGGCACCAACCCTATGGAACGAACTTCCCCTTAGCCTACGTACAACAACTGAACATATCACTTTCCGCCAAAAACTGAAAACATGGCTCTTCTGCTAGTTCCATCCTCTGGCTCATTCTCCCACCTCAGGATTGCCTGCATTCGCCATGAGACTCCCTCGGATGTGATATGTTGCGCAATACAAGTATCCAGACTAGACTAGACTAGACTGAAGAGTTCCTTGTTGTTGTGGGTGTTGTTTTCCAGTCGTTCTCTGAACGATGTCCTTTTGGTAGCGCGGATCAGCTGGGGATGTTTTTGGGTGGCGTTCTTGAGGGCAGTCTGGTTATCTGCCGTCTGTTTGTGGCGCCAGGCTTTCTCGAGGGTACGGCAAAATTTCTTTGAGTCTTTGAGGTCGTCGGTGAACCATGGGGCTTTCCTGCTGCCAGGTTTGCTTCGAGGGTTCTTCAGTGGTGCCAGGTCGTCGGCGCAGTTGGTGATTGTTAGAAGGGCCGATCCCCGAGGGTCAGGATATGCTCTCCCGACCACTCCGTGACCCACCACTCCCAAAAATACTGCAGAGTCTTAACGCGAGGTCCTCACCGGGGAGGACTTTGGGTCTAGAATCGTACACACTGAGCTCACACCACACTTATGAACGGACACTACACTGTGGATTTCAGTAAGCAAGTTCTTTATCACAATCAATCAATCAATCAAAGCATTTATATAGCGCACTACTCACCCGGAGGGTCTCAAGGCGCATGGGCAGGGGGGGTCCGCTACTGCTCGAATAGCCAGGTCTTGAGCTGCTTCCTGAAGGCAAGGTGGTCCTGGGTCAGACGGAGGTGGGTCGGGAGGGAGTTCCAAGTCTTGGCGGCCAGGTAGGAGAAGGACCTTCCTCCTGTGGTGGCTCTTCGGATGCGGGGGACGGAGGCGAGGGCGTGGCCGGTCGATCGAAGCTGGCATGTGGGGGCGTAGAAGTTAAGGCGGCTGTTGAGGTATCCTGGGCCTTGGTTGTGTAGGGCTTTGTGTGCGTGGGTGAGGAGACGGAAGGTGATTCTCTTGTTGACCGGGAGCCAGTGCAGATCTCTCAGGTGTCCGGAGATGTGGCTGCATCGGGGGATGTCCAGGATGAGTCGTGCAGAGGCGTTCTGAATCCGCTGGAGTCTCTTCTGGAGTTTGGCGGTGGTTCTGGCGTAGAGGGAGTTGCCGTAGTCCAGACGGCTGGTGACGAGGGCCTGGGTGACCGTCTTCCTGGTCTCGGTGGGGATCCACCGGAAGATCTTACGTAGCATGCGCAGGATGTTGAAGCACGACGAGGAGACGGCGTTGACTTGTCTGGTCATGGAGAGGGAGGAGTCCAGGATGAAGCCCAGGTTGCGTGCATGGTCTGTTGGTTTGGGTGCGCTGCCCAGGGCGGGGGGCCACCAGGAGTCGTCCCAGGCGGAGGGTGAAGATCCCAGGATGAGGACTTCCGTCTTGTCCGAATTCAGTTTCAGGCGGCTGTTCATCATCCACTTGGCTACGTCTGTCAATTCTTCGTGTAGGTTGGCTCTGGCGGTGGCTGGGTCGTTGGTGAGGGAGAGGATCAGCTGGGTGTCGTCGGCGTAGGAGATGATGTTGAGGTTGTGTTGGCGTGCGATGGCTGCGAGGGGGCTCATGTAGACGTTGAAGAGGGCTGGGCTGAGCGAGGAGCCTTGAGGAACGCCGCAGATGACTTTGGTGGCTTCTGATCTGAACGGGGGGAGGCGGACTCTCTGTGTCCTTCCGGCGAGGAACGAGATGATCCATTCCAGTGCCTTCTCCTGGATTCGACGTTGCTGAGGCGCCGCACTAGGGTACGGTGGCAGACAGTGTCGAAGGCTGCGGAGAGGTCTAGGAGGATGAGGGCCGCTGTGTCTCCGTTGTCGGATGTCATCGGTGGCTGCGATCAGGGCGGTCTCGGTGCTGTGGTTGGCCCGGAAGCCAGACTGCGAGAGGTCGAGGGATCCGTTTGTCTCGAGGAAGGCGGCCAGCTGCTTGTTGACGGTCTTCTCGGTGACTTTTGCAGGAAACGGGAGCAGCGAGATGGGGCGGTAGTTCTTGAAGTCGGTGGGGTCGGCTGATGGCTTCTTTAGTAGAGCGCTGAGTTCGGCGTGCTTCCAGCTCTCCGGGAAAGTAGCGGTGTTGAAGGAGGTGTTGATGATGTCCCGCAGGTGGGGTGCGATGACAGCGTCGGGCTTGTTGAAGACGTGGTGAGGGCAGGGGTCGGTCGGAGATCCGGAGTGGATGGAGTTCATCGTGCGGATGGTGCCCTCGGTGTTGATCGGGGTCCAGGCGCGGAGGGTGGTGGTGGGGGGCGGTGGTTCAGTCGTGGCGTGCGTCGGTTGAGTGCTGAAGCTGTTGTGTATGTCCGCGATCTTGTTGTGGAAGTAGGAGGCGAGGGAGTTGCAGAGGTCTTGCGAAGGGGTGATGTCGTTGTTTCCGGCGTTGGGGTTGGAGAGCTCTTTAACAATGTTGAAGAGTTCCTTGCTGTTGTGTGCGTTGTTGTCCAGTCGTTCCTTGAATGCAGTTTTCTTGGTGGCGTTGATCAGTTGGTGGTGTTTTCGGGTGGCGAGCTTGAGGGCAGTCATGTTGTTCGGTGTTGGGTCTCTGCGCCAGGCTTTCTCGAGTGCTCGGCAGTTCTTCTTGGAGCTCTTGAGTTCGTCGGTTAACCATGGGGCTTTCTTGCTGCTGGGTCTGCTAGGCGAGGTCTTCAGAGGGGCGAGGTCGTCTGCGCAGTTGCTGATCCACTTCGTGAGGTTGGTGGCCGCCTGGCTTGGGTTAGTTGCGCTGGTGGGAGGGTTCATGCTCAGGGAGGTCGCGAGCTGGTCGGCTGTAATCTTGTTCCAACTTCTGCGTGCAACCTGTTGTTGGTGGTGGTGGATCGTGGTCCTTCTGAAGCTGAAGTGGATGCAGCTGTGGTCCGTCCAGTGGAGTCCGGTGGCGTGGCTGAAGGTGATGTCCTTGCTGGATGAGAACACGGGGTCGAGTGTGTGTCCGGCGTAGTGGGTGGGGGTGGTCACCAGCTACTTGAGACCGAGGTTGGCGAGGTTGTCCAGCAGGGTGGTGGTGTTGCGGTCGTTGTTGTTCTCCAGGTGGAAGTTGAGGTCCCCGAGGAGGATGTAGTCAGTGGAGAGGAGGGCGTGCGGGCTGATGAAGTCGGCGATGTCTTCGCTGAATTGTGTGCATGGTCCTGGGGGTCTGTAGATGAGGGTGCCTCTGAGGGTGGTCTTGGGGTTGATGTGGATCTGGAAGTGCAGGTGTTTGGCGGATGCGAGGGTGTCGTCGGTGTTGGTCGTGATGCGGTGATATCACACAGTAGAGTTTTAGGCAAAAATGACACGTATTTACAAGCGATAGAGGGATCGTAAAGTCACAGTGCTAAGGAGTAGGGAGGCGGGACAGTCTCAGTATTAGGCCAGTACGTAGCCTACCCTGCACACAGCTCTCAATCCTCAAGCCGGGGGATACGGACGATGGACGTCGTGCTGGCTGCTCCACTCACTTCTTCTCGAACCAGGTCGTGTTGGTAGCGTCGATGGTCCAGCCGGACCAGAGGACTCCTCGAGCTGCGACTAGGTAATCAGGGTTCGATCCGGAGTGAACAGAGTGTCTGTCAGTTCTTGAGGAGCCACGACAGCGTCAGCAGGGCTCAGGGTGTTTCACGAATGTCCTTAGAGTTCACGGATGAGCCGCGACGAGGTCAGCAGGGCTCAGAGGTTCCAGTTCCTCCTTCACGAGGATGAGGTGCGACAGCGTCAGCAGGGCTCAGGGTGTTCACCGAATGTTCTTAGAGTTCAAGGATGAGCCGTGACGAGGTCAGCAGGGCTCCGAGGTTCCAGTTCCTTCTTCACGAGGATGAGTGCAATCAGATCAGCAGGGCTCTCTTGTCCAGGATACAACTGCCCGCTAGTTCTTGGGCTGGCCTTGATATAGTGCAGGGGCCCTTTGATGTCCGGACCCTCGCAGGCGGAGATCCCATGCCTCGGGGCTGGTCGTAGGAGTTTCCCGTCGGCTGGACCTTTGATCCTTTTGAAGATGCATCCGGGAATTCCCAGACGCTCAGCAGGGTCTGGAGCCAGCTCTCGGGGAGGCCAGGGGTGCGATCGAAACCAGCCCACAGGGGAAGGCCAGAGGTGTGAGAGAAACCAGTCTCTCACTCAGGAAGCCCTCTACCCCTCTACCCCCCAGCCGGGCATGGCGCGTCTGAAGCCTAAGTTTCGCTGGGGCCGGGGTCAGGCAAGGCCTAGGCAGTCAGGGACCTCGGGAAAGGTAATGGCGGCCGGTGGCCCCGTGGGGTGATGCAGGTTCTGGGCGCCCGGTGCGGGGAAGTGGGATGGCGGAATGCGGGGATGGTCATCCGTTGGTAGGGTCGTGTAGGGAGCGGGGCGGACAGGGGACGGGACGACCAGGGGTTTCTGGGTACAGGGCTATGCTAACGGGGTGCTGAGGAACGGGGAGAACCACGCCACGAGGCCAGGTCCAACAGTGATCCACTGTGCGAGGTTGCGGGCTGCGTCGTTGGTGTCCGTAGTATAGGTAGGGGGGTTTTGGCTGAGGGAAGTGGTAAGCTGGTCGGTGGTGATCTTGCCCCAGCATTCGGGGAGCCTGTTGCGCGTGGTGGTGAGTCGTGGTCCTTCTGTAGTTGAAATGGACTCAGCTGTGATCGGTCCAATGTAGTCCGGTAGAGTGGCTGTAGGTGACGAGGTTGCTGGAGGAGAAGACGGGGTCAAGCGTGTGGCTGGCGTAGTGGGTGGGGGTGTCTACCAGTTGCTTGAGTCCGAGGTTGGCGAGGTTGTCTAGCAGGGTGGTGGAGTTGCTGTCATTGTTGTTCTCCAGGTGGAAGTTCAGGTCCCCTAGGAGGATGTAGTCTGAGGAGTGAGGGCATGCGGGCTGATGAAGTCTGCGATGGCTTCGCTGAATTGTGTGCGTGGCCCAGGGGGTCTGTAGATAAGGGTACCTCGGAGGGTGGTCTTGGGGTCGGTGTGTATCTGGAAGTGAAGGTGTTCGGCGGCGGTGAAGGTGTCCTCGGAGTTGGTTGTGATGCGGATGGTGTTTCTGTGGAAGATGGCGATGCCCCCTCCGGTTTGGTTGATGCGGTCCCTCCGGGTGATCTTGTAGCCGTCCGGGATGGCAATGGCGATGTCGGGGGCCGAGGAGGCGTTCATCCAGGTTTCCGTGAGGAAGGCGACGTCCGGCGCTGTTGTGTCGAGGAGGTCCCAGAGTTCAACGGCGTGCTTGTGGACGGAGCGGGTGTTGAACAGGATGCACTTGAGGTGGTTGTTGTTGGCGACTGGTCTGGGGGGCGCGGTGCAGGTTCGGAGGCAGGTGAATTTGCAGGCTTGGCAGGTGAAGGGTCCGTGGGTGCGTTTCGGGGTGGCATGATGACAGGCGGGTATTCGGCCGGTGTTGAGTGCGTGGAGGGCGGTGGTGTCGTATCTCAGGTGGGGCTTCTGGTTCCTATAGGGGCCAGGGGTTCTGGTGCTGGGCGCGGTCCAGGCGCGGACGGGCGCAGGCGGGCTTGCCTTTGGCGCACCTTCGCGGCCTCCATAAGAAGGGCAGCTGGGAGGCTGGAGCGGGGCGGCGAATGGCCTTTCAGGGGGGCGGGCCGCAGGGACGCAGCAGCGTGAGAGTGCGAGGGAGGGGAGCAGGAGGGGGGATACAGAAGGCAAAAAACGAGGGGCAGGGGTACAAAGAAGGGCAACAACAGTGGAGGACCTAAGGCACAAATACAGAAGAAAGAGGCACAATATTACGTTAATACAGCAGAAAGAGACGCACAATGCAGTACAAGTGTACCGGTGGCACGAGGGCAGGAAGCGGCAGAAGCAGGCAGCGGGGCGGCACAGGCAGCGTCACAGGAGGACCGTGAGGCGGCAGAGGGGGGGCGACCTACCTGTACTCAGGGTCAAGGGTCGCTGTATCGTTCCTGAACATTTTGTTGTATTCAACGCCCATGTTTTAATGCTTGTCTGTGCTCTCGTATATAGACCTTTTGGCTTTACGTTAGACTGGTCCTCCTCCACCAGCGTTGAAAGTGACTGCCAATATCTATCACAACCATTTTGTTTGGTCTCACTCGTCTCCTTCTCATTTGTTCAAGACTGTTAGTAAAGCGCTCTGATACCCTCTTGGCTCATGTTCTCGCTATATACAAAACCTTATTTTAAAAAATAACTAAACCGGGTGCACTATCATGGCTCTCTAGACCTCATGTAATCCCCCCCCCATGCTTGCAGCCAGCACTGTTTGCTGTGGATGCACATTGAAAACAAAATGGAGGAAAATCAGTAAATTAAAAAGTATCAATAACAGGAAACATTCTAGTTGGACGGTTTATGGCCATTCGTGACAGGAGCTGAAAAAAGAACAGAAAGACAGCAAGGGTGGCATTATGACTCCACAGTCCACAGCAGCAGTCGGCTAATACTAAGCCTTTAATGAAACAAACTTTCTGATTGTAAAAACATGTTGGGCACAATGTACACCGAGGATCTCATTTAGATTTCGGTGAACGGCTTACTCCAGCTCCCTGTGACGGGTATTGTGTCCAACTTAATAAAAGTGCATTATATCCTGTGGCATTTGTAGTAAGGTAGCTGTGGGTATCTGTCACATTTGTGATGCAATAATCAGTCTACCAAACTCCATGTGAGGCCTCAAGTCTGCAACCAACGTTGTTGGAGAGAGAGGAGGAGGAGTGAGAACCACCATTACAGGCAGGGTGCCTCGAAGCAGCTGTAGCCCCAGAACCTAAAAAAGGAACTTCTACCTACATGTTCACCTCCTCTGCTTGTACCTCATAAGCACCTACCTGTGCACCTCCTCTGTTTGTACCTGATAAGCACCTACCTGTACACCTCCTCTGTTTGTACCTTATAAGCACCCACCTGTACACCTCCTGTTTGTACCTCATAAGCACCTACCTGTACACCTCCTGTTTGTACCTCATAAGCACCTACCTGTGCTCCTCCTCTGTTTGTACCTCATAAGCACCTACCTGTGCACCTCCTCTGTTTGTACCTCATAAGCACCTACCTGTGCACCTCCTCTGTTCCTACCTCATAAGCACCTACCTGTGCACCTCCTCTGTTTGTACCTCATAAGCACCTACCTGTGCACCTCCTCTGTTTGTACCTCATATGCACCTACCTGTGCTCCTCCTCTGTTTATACCTCATAAGCACCTGCCTATGCACCTCCTCTGTTTGCACCTCATAAGCACCTACCTGTGCACCCCCTCTGTTTATACCTCATAAGAGCCTACCTAACACCTCCTGTTTGTACCTCATAAGCACCTACCTGTGCACCCCCTCTGTTTGTACCTCACAAGCATCTACCTGTGCACCTCCTGTTTGTACCTCATAAGCACCTACCTGCGCACCTCCTCTGTTTCTCCCTCATAAGCACCTACCTGTGCACCCCCTCTGTTTGTACCTCACAAGCATCTACCTGTGCACCTCCTCTGTTTGTACCTCATAGGCACCTACCTGTGCTCCTCCTCTGTTTATACCTCATAAGCACCTACCTGTGCACCTCCTCTGTTTGTATCTCATAAGCACCTACCCGTGCACCTTCTCTGTTTCTACCTCATAGGCACCTACCTGTGCTCCTCCTCTGTTTGTACCTCATAAGCACCTACCTGTACGCCTCCTGTTTGTACCTCATAAGCACCTACCTGTGCACCCCCTCTGTTTGTACCTCACAAGCATCTACCTGTGCACCTCCTCTGTTTGTACCTCATAGGCACCTACCTGTGCTCCTCCTCTGTTTATACCTCATAAGCACCTACCTGTGCACCTCCTCTGTTTGTATCTCATAAGCACCTACCCGTGCACCTTCTCTGTTTCTACCTCATAGGCACCTACCTGTGCTCCTCCTCTGTTTGTACCTCATAAGCACCTACCTGTGCACCTCCTCTATTTATACCTCACAAGCACCTACCTGTGAACCTCCTCTGTTTGTACCTCATAAGCACCCACCTGTGCTCCTCCTCTGTTTATACCTCATAAGCACCTACCTGTGCACCTCCTCTGTTTATACCTCATAAGCACCTACCTGTGCACCTCCCCTGTTTATACCTCATAAGCACCTACCCATGCTCTTCCTCTGTTTGTACCTCATAAGAGCCTACCTGTGCACCTCCTGTTTGTTCCTCATAAGCACCTACCTGTGCCCCTCCTCTGTACCTCATAAGCACCTACCTCTGCACCTCCTCTGTTTGTACCTCATAAGCACCTACCTGTTCACCTCCTCTGTTTATACCTCATAAGCACCTACCTGTGTGTCTCCCCTGTTTATACCTCATAAGCACCTACCTGTGCACCGCCTCTGTTTATACCTCATAAGTACCTACCTGTGCTCCTCCTCTGTTTGTACCTCATAAGCACCTACCTGTGCACCTCCTCTGTTCATACCTCATAAGCACCTACCTGTGCTCCTCCTCTCTTTGTACCTCATAAGCACCTACCCATGCTCTTCCTCTGTTTATACCTCATAAGCACCTACCTGTGCACCTCCTCTGTTTGTACCTCATGAGCACCTACCTGTGCACCTCCTCTGTTTATACCTCATTAGCACCTACCTGTGCACCTCATCTGTACCTCACAAGCACCTACCCGTGCACATCCTCTGTTTGTACCTCATGAGCACCTACCTGTGCTCCTCCTCTGTTTGTACCTCATAAGTACCTACCTGTGCACCTCCCCTGTTTATACCTCATAAGCACCTACCTGTGCTCCTCCTCTGTTTGTACCTCATAAGTACCTACCTGTGCACCTCCCCTGTTTATACCTCATAAGCACCTACCTGTGGTCCTCCTCTGTTTATACCTCATAAGCACCTACCTGTGCACCTCCCCTGTTTGTACCTCATAAGCACCCACCTGTGCACCTCCTCTGTTTATACCTCATAAGCACCTACCTGTGCACCCCCTCTGTTTATACCTCATAAGCACCTACCTGTGCACCCCCTCTGTTTATACCTCATAAGCATCTACCTGTGCACCCCCTCTGTTTATACCTCATAAGCACCTACCTGTGCTCCTCCTCTGTTTGTACCTCATAAGCACCTGCCTGTGCACCCCCTCTGTTTATACCTCATAAGCACCTACCTGTGCTCCTCCTCTCTTTGTACCTCATAAGCACCTACCTGTGCACCTCCTCTCTTTGTACCTCATAAGCACCTGCCTGTGCACCACTTCTGTTTGTACCTCATAAGCACCTACCTGTGCACCTCCTCTCTTTGTACCTCATAAGCACCTACCTGTGCTCCTCCTCTCTTTGTACCTCATAAGCACCTACCTGTGCTCCTCCTCTGTTTATACCTCATAAGCACCTACCTGTGCACCCCCTCTGTTTATACCTCATAAGCACCTACCTGTGCACCCCCTCTGTTTATACCTCATAAGCACCTACCTGTGCTCCTCCTCTCTTTGTACCTCATAAGCACCTGCCTGTGCACCACTTCTGTTTGTACCTCGTAAGCACCTACCTGTGCTCCTCCTCTGTTTATACCTCATAAGCACCTACCTGTGCACCCCCTCTGTTTATACCTCATAAGCACCTACCTGTGCTCCTCCTCTCTTTGTACCTCATAAGCACCTACCTGTGCTCCTCCTCTCTTTGTACCTCATAAGCACCTACCTGTGCTCCTCCTCTGTTTATACCTCATAAGCACCTACCTGTGCACCCCCTCTGTTTATACCTCATAAGCACCTACCTGTGCACCCCCTCTGTTTATACCTCATAAGCACCTACCTGTGCTCCTCCTCTCTTTGTACCTCATAAGCACCTACCTGTGCTCCTCCTCTGTTTGTACCTCATAAGCACCTACCTGTGCACCTCCTCTCTTTGTACCTCATAAGCACCTACCTGTGCTCCTCCTCTCTTTGTACCTCATAAGCACCTACCTGTGCTCCTCCTCTGTTTATACCTCATAAGCACCTACCTGTGCACCCCCTCTGTTTATACCTCATAAGCACCTACCTGTGCACCCCCTCTGTTTATACCTCATAAGCACCTACCTGTGCACCACTTCTGTTTGTACCTCGTAAGCACCTACCTGTGCACCCCCTCTGTTTATACCTCATAAGCACCTACCTGTGCTCCTCCTCTGTTTGTACCTCATAAGTACCTACCTGTGCACCTCCCCTGTTTATACCTCATAAGCACCTACATGTACTCCTCCTCTGTTTATACCTCATAAGCACCTACCTGTGGTCCTCCTCTGTTTATGAATTTTTGATAAGAGGAGCACTCACTGTTATTGACTATTGAAATCTTATCGTATTTATCAAATTATATAAAGAAATGTTAAAATTAAAGAATTAACACCTATGTTTTGAAATGTGATAAATGTAAACATTTGTGTATACAAACAACAGATATTTTGTGTTGTCAATTTATGGAATTGGTTTTGAGTAAAGATTTCCTTACAAATGTAAAAATACAATTATTTTTTGGAAAACTATTTTGAGACTGTTTAAATAGTTTATATTTCACAGCGGTTTCCGCTAAACAGCAACAGTGCGCTAAGGTTAAGTGTTGCATACACTTAAGATAAGGTTGTCCTCCTCTGTTTATACCTCATAAGCACCTACCTGTGCACCTCCTCTGTTTATACCTCATAAGCACCTACCTGTGCTCCTCCTCTGTTTATACTTCATAAGCACCTACCTGTGCACCCCCTCTGTTTATACCTCATAAGCACCTACCTATGCTGTTCCTCTGTTTGTACCTCATAAGCACCTACCTGTGCACCTCCTTTGTTTGTACCTCATGAGCACCTACCTGTGCACCTCCTCTGTTTATACCTCATTAGCACCTACCTGTGCACCTCCTCTGTTTATACCTCATAAGCACCTACCTGTGCACCTCCCCTGTTTATACCTCATAAGCACCTACCCATGCTCTTCCTCTGTTTGTACCTCATAAGCACCTACCTGTGCTCCTCCTCTCTTTGTACCTCATAAGCACCTACCCGTGCACATCCTCTGTTTGTACCTCATGAGCACCTACCTGTGCTCCTCCTCTGTTTGTACCTCATAAGTACCTACCTGTGCACCTCCCCTGTTTATACCTCATAAGCACCTACCTGTGCTCCTCCTCTGTTTGTACCTCATAAGTACCTACCTGTGCACCTCCCCTGTTTATACCTCATAAGCACCTACCTGTGGTCCTCCTCTGTTTATACCTCATAAGCACCTACCTGTGCACCTCCCCTGTTTGTACCTCATAAGCACCCACCTGTGCACCTCCCCTGTTTGTACCTCATAAGCACCCACCTGTGCTCCTCCTCTGTTTGTACCTCATAAGTACCTACCTGTGCACCTCCCCTGTTTATACCTCATAAGCACCTACCTGTGGTCCTCCTCTGTTTATACCTCATAAGCACCTACCTGTGCACCTCCCCTGTTTGTACCTCATAAGCACCTACCTGTGCACCTCCTCTGTTTATACCTCATAAGCACCTACCTGTGCACCCCCTCTGTTTATACCTCATAAGCACCTACCTGTGCACCCCCTCTGTTTATACCTCATAAGCACCTACCTGTGCACCCCCTCTGTTTATACCTCATAAGCACCTACCTGTGCTCCTCCTCTGTTTGTACCTCATAAGCACCTGCCTGTGCACCCCCTCTGTTTATACCTCATAAGCACCTACCTGTGCTCCTCCTCTCTTTGTACCTCATAAGCACCTACCTGTGCACCTCCTCTCTTTGTACCTCATAAGCACCTGCCTGTGCACCACTTCTGTTTGTACCTCATAAGCACCTACCTGTGCACCTCCTCTCTTTGTACCTCATAAGCACCTACCTGTGCTCCTCCTCTCTTTGTACCTCATAAGCACCTACCTGTGCTCCTCCTCTGTTTATACCTCATAAGCACCTACCTGTGCACCCCCTCTGTTTATACCTCATAAGCACCTACCTGTGCACCCCCTCTGTTTATACCTCATAAGCACCTACCTGTGCTCCTCCTCTCTTTGTACCTCATAAGCACCTGCCTGTGCACCACTTCTGTTTGTACCTCGTAAGCACCTACCTGTGCACCCCCTCTGTTTATACCTCATAAGCACCTACCTGTGCTCCTCCTCTGTTTGTACTTCATAAGCACCTACCTGTGCTCCTCCTCTGTTTATACTCCATAAGCACCTACCTGTGCACACCCTCTGTTTATACCTCATAAGCTCCTACCTGTGCACCTCCTCTGTTTATACCTCATAAGCACCTACCTATGCTCTTCCTCTGTTTATACCTCATAAGCACCTACCTGTGCTCCTCCTCTGTTTATACTCCATAAGCACCTACCTGTGCACCCCCTCTGTTTATACCTCATAAGCACCTACCTGTGCACCTCCTCTGTTTATACCTCATAAGCACCTACCTGTGCTCCTCCTCTGTTTATACTTCATAAGCACCTACCTGTGCACCCCCTCTGTTTATACCTCATAAGCACCTACCTATGCTGTTCCTCTGTTTGTACCTCATAAGCACCTACCTGTGCACCTCCTTTGTTTGTACCTCATGAGCACCTACCTGTGCACCTCCTCTGTTTATACCTCATTAGCACCTACCTGTGCACCTCCTCTGTTTATACCTCATAAGCACCTACCTGTGCACCTCCCCTGTTTATACCTCATAAGCACCTACCCATGCTCTTCCTCTGTTTGTACCTCATAAGCACCTACCTGTGCTCCTCCTCTCTTTGTACCTCATAAGCACCTACCCATGCTCTTCCTCTGTTTATACCTCATAAGCACCTACCTGTGCACCTCCTCTGTTTGTACCTCATGAGCACCTACCTGTGCACCTCCTCTGTTTATACCTCATTAGCACCTACCTGTGCACCTCATCTGTACCTCACAAGCACCTACCCGTGCACATCCTCTGTTTGTACCTCATGAGCACCTACCTGTGCTCCTCCTCTGTTTGTACCTCATAAGTACCTACCTGTGCACCTCCCCTGTTTATACCTCATAAGCACCTACCTGTGCTCCTCCTCTGTTTGTACCTCATAAGTACCTACCTGTGCACCTCCCCTGTTTATACCTCATAAGCACCTACCTGTGGTCCTCCTCTGTTTATACCTCATAAGCACCTACCTGTGCACCTCCCCTGTTTGTACCTCATAAGCACCCACCTGTGCACCTCCCCTGTTTGTACCTCATAAGCACCCACCTGTGCTCCTCCTCTGTTTGTACCTCATAAGTACCTACCTGTGCACCTCCCCTGTTTATACCTCATAAGCACCTACCTGTGGTCCTCCTCTGTTTATACCTCATAAGCACCTACCTGTGCACCTCCCCTGTTTGTACCTCATAAGCACCTACCTGTGCACCTCCTCTGTTTATACCTCATAAGCACCTACCTGTGCACCCCCTCTGTTTATACCTCATAAGCACCTACCTGTGCACCCCCTCTCTTTGTACCTCATAAGCACCTGCCTGTGCACCACTTCTGTTTGTACCTCATAAGCACCTACCTGTGCACCTCCTCTCTTTGTACCTCATAAGCACCTACCTGTGCTCCTCCTCTCTTTGTACCTCATAAGCACCTACCTGTGCTCCTCCTCTGTTTATACCTCATAAGCACCTACCTGTGCACCCCCTCTGTTTATACCTCATAAGCACCTACCTGTGCACCCCCTCTGTTTATACCTCATAAGCACCTACCTGTGCTCCTCCTCTCTTTGTACCTCATAAGCACCTGCCTGTGCACCACTTCTGTTTGTACCTCGTAAGCACCTACCTGTGCACCCCCTCTGTTTATACCTCATAAGCACCTACCTGTGCTCCTCCTCTGTTTGTACTTCATAAGCACCTACCTGTGCTCCTCCTCTGTTTATACTCCATAAGCACCTACCTGTGCACACCCTCTGTTTATACCTCATAAGCTCCTACCTGTGCACCTCCTCTGTTTATACCTCATAAGCACCTACCTATGCTCTTCCTCTGTTTATACCTCATAAGCACCTACCTGTGCTCCTCCTCTGTTTATACTCCATAAGCACCTACCTGTGCACCCCCTCTGTTTATACCTCATAAGCACCTACCTGTGCACCTCCTCTGTTTATACCTCATAAGCACCTACCTGTGCTCCTCCTCTGTTTATACTTCATAAGCACCTACCTGTGCACCCCCTCTGTTTATACCTCATAAGCACCTACCTATGCTGTTCCTCTGTTTGTACCTCATAAGCACCTACCTGTGCACCTCCTTTGTTTGTACCTCATGAGCACCTACCTGTGCACCTCCTCTGTTTATACCTCATTAGCACCTACCTGTGCACCTCCTCTGTTTATACCTCATAAGCACCTACCTGTGCACCTCCCCTGTTTATACCTCATAAGCACCTACCCATGCTCTTCCTCTGTTTGTACCTCATAAGCACCTACCTGTGCTCCTCCTCTCTTTGTACCTCATAAGCACCTACCCATGCTCTTCCTCTGTTTATACCTCATAAGCACCTACCTGTGCACCTCCTCTGTTTGTACCTCATGAGCACCTACCTGTGCACCTCCTCTGTTTATACCTCATTAGCACCTACCTGTGCACCTCATCTGTACCTCACAAGCACCTACCCGTGCACATCCTCTGTTTGTACCTCATGAGCACCTACCTGTGCTCCTCCTCTGTTTGTACCTCATAAGTACCTACCTGTGCACCTCCCCTGTTTATACCTCATAAGCACCTACCTGTGCTCCTCCTCTGTTTGTACCTCATAAGTACCTACCTGTGCACCTCCCCTGTTTATACCTCATAAGCACCTACCTGTGGTCCTCCTCTGTTTATACCTCATAAGCACCTACCTGTGCACCTCCCCTGTTTGTACCTCATAAGCACCCACCTGTGCACCTCCCCTGTTTGTACCTCATAAGCACCCACCTGTGCTCCTCCTCTGTTTGTACCTCATAAGTACCTACCTGTGCACCTCCCCTGTTTATACCTCATAAGCACCTACCTGTGGTCCTCCTCTGTTTATACCTCATAAGCACCTACCTGTGCACCTCCCCTGTTTGTACCTCATAAGCACCTACCTGTGCACCTCCTCTGTTTATACCTCATAAGCACCTACCTGTGCACCCCCTCTGTTTATACCTCATAAGCACCTACCTGTGCACCCCCTCTGTTTATACCTCATAAGCACCTACCTGTGCACCCCCTCTGTTTATACCTCATAAGCACCTACCTGTGCTCCTCCTCTGTTTGTACCTCATAAGCACCTGCCTGTGCACCCCCTCTGTTTATACCTCATAAGCACCTACCTGTGCTCCTCCTCTCTTTGTACCTCATAAGCACCTACCTGTGCACCTCCTCTCTTTGTACCTCATAAGCACCTGCCTGTGCACCACTTCTGTTTGTACCTCATAAGCACCTACCTGTGCACCTCCTCTCTTTGTACCTCATAAGCACCTACCTGTGCTCCTCCTCTCTTTGTACCTCATAAGCACCTACCTGTGCTCCTCCTCTGTTTATACCTCATAAGCACCTACCTGTGCACCCCCTCTGTTTATACCTCATAAGCACCTACCTGTGCACCCCCTCTGTTTATACCTCATAAGCACCTACCTGTGCACCACTTCTGTTTGTACCTCGTAAGCACCTACCTGTGCACCCCCTCTGTTTATACCTCATAAGCACCTACCTGTGCTCCTCCTCTGTTTGTACCTCATAAGTACCTACCTGTGCACCTCCCCTGTTTATACCTCATAAGCACCTACATGTACTCCTCCTCTGTTTATACCTCATAAGCACCTACCTGTGGTCCTCCTCTGTTTATGAATTTTTGATAAGAGGAGCACTCACTGTTATTGACTATTGAAATCTTATCGTATTTATCAAATTATATAAAGAAATGTTAAAATTAAAGAATTAACACCTATGTTTTGAAATGTGATAAATGTAAACATTTGTGTATACAAACAACAGATATTTTGTGTTGTCAATTTATGGAATTGGTTTTGAGTAAAGATTTCCTTACAAATGTAAAAATACAATTATTTTTTGTAAAACTATTTTGAGACTGTTTAAATAGTTTATATTTCACAGCGGTTTCCGCTAAACAGCAACAGTGCGCTAAGGTTAAGTGTTGCATACACTTAAGATAAGGTTGTCCTCCTCTGTTTATACCTCATAAGCACCTACCTGTGCACCTCCCCTGTTTATACCTCATAAGCACCTACCTGTGCACCTCCCCTGTTTATACCTCATAAGCACCTACCTGTGCTCCTCCTCTCTTTGTACCTCATAAGCACCTACCTGTGCTCCTCCTCTGTTTGTACCTCATAAGCTCCTACCTGTGCACCTCCTCTGTTTATACCTCATAAGCTCCTACCTGTGCACCCCCTCTGTTTATACTTCATAAGCACCTACCTGTGCACACCCTCTGTTTATACCTCATAAGCTCCTACCTGTGCACCTCCTCTGTTTATACCTCATAAGCACCTACCTATGCTCTTCCTCTGTTTATACCTCATAAGCACCTACCTGTGCTCCTCCTCTGTTTATACTCCATAAGCACCTACCTGTGCACCCCCTCTGTTTATACCTCATAAGCACCTACCTGTGCACCTCCTCTGTTTATACCTCATAAGCACCTACCTGTGCTCCTCCTCTGTTTATACTTCATAAGCACCTACCTGTGCACCCCCTCTGTTTATACCTCATAAGCACCTACCTATGCTGTTCCTCTGTTTGTACCTCATAAGCACCTACCTGTGCACCTCCTTTGTTTGTACCTCATGAGCACCTACCTGTGCACCTCCTCTGTTTATACCTCATTAGCACCTACCTGTGCACCTCATCTGTACCTCACAAGCACCTACCTGTGCACCTCCTCTGCTTGTACCTCATGAGCACCTACCTGTGCTCCTCCTCTGTTTGTACCTCATAAGCACCTACCTGTGCACCTCCTCTGTTTATACCTCATTAGCACCTACCTGTGCACCTCATCTGTACCTCACAAGCACCTACCTGTGCTCCTCCTCTGTTTGTACCTCATAAGCACCTACCTGTGCTCCTCCTCTGTTTGTACCTCATAAGCACCTACCTGTGCACCTCCTCTGTTTATACCTCATAAGCACCTACCTGTGCACCCCCTCTGTTTATACTTCATAAGCACCTACCTGTGCACCTCCCCTGTTTATACCTCATAAGCACCTACCTGTGCACCTCCTCTGCACATCATAAGCACCTACCTGTGCACCTCCTTTGTTTGTACCTCATGAGCACCTACCTGTGCACCTCCTCTGTTTATACCTCATTAGCACCTACCTGTGCACCTCATCTGTACCTCACAAGCACCTACCTGTGCACCTCCTCTGTTTGTACCTCATGAGCACCTACCTGTGCTCCTCCTCTGTTTGTACCTCATAAGTACCTACCTGTGCACCTCCTCTGTTTGTACCTCATGAGCACCTACCTGTGCTCCTCCTCTGTTTGTACCTCATAAGCACCTACCTGTGCACCTCCTCTGTTTATACCTCATTAGCACCTACCTGTGCACCTCATCTGTACCTCACAAGCACCTACCTGTGCTCCTCCTCTGTTTGTACCTCATAAGCACCTACCTGTGCTCCTCCTCTGTTTGTACCTCATAAGCACCTACCTGTGCACCTCCTCTGTTTATACCTCATAAGCACCTACCTGTGCACCCCCTCTGTTTATACTTCATAAGCACCTACCTGTGCACCTCCCCTGTTTATACCTCATAAGCACCTACCTGTGCACCTCCTCTGCACATCATAAGCACCTACCTGTGCACCTCCTTTGTTTGTACCTCATGAGCACCTACCTGTGCACCTCCTCTGTTTATACCTCATTAGCACCTACCTGTGCACCTCATCTGTACCTCACAAGCACCTACCTGTGCACCTCCTCTGCTTGTACCTCATGAGCACCTACCTGTGCTCCTCCTCTGTTTGTACCTCATAAGCACCTACCTGTGCACCTCCTCTGTTTATACCTCATTAGCACCTACCTGTGCACCTAATCTGTACCTCACAAGCACCTACCTGTGCTCCTCCTCTGTTTGTACCTCATAAGCACCTACCTGTGCTCCTCCTCTGTTTGTACCTCATAAGCACCTACCTGTGCACCTCCTCTGTTTATACCTCATAAGCACCTACCTGTGCACCCCCTCTGTTTATACTTCATAAGCACCTACCTGTGCACCTCCCCTGTTTATACCTCATAAGCACCTACCTGTGCACCTCCTCTGCACATCATAAGCACCTACCTGTGCACCTCCTTTGTTTGTACCTCATGAGCACCTACCTGTGCACCTCCTCTGTTTATACCTCATTAGCACCTACCTGTGCACCTCATCTGTACCTCACAAGCACCTACCTGTGCTCCTCCTCTGTTTGTACCTCATAAGCACCTACCTGTGCTCCTCCTCTGTTTGTACCTCATAAGCACCTACCTGTGCACCTCCTCTGTTTATACCTCATAAGCACCTACCTGTGCACCCCCTCTGTTTATACTTCATAAGCACCTACCTGTGCACCTCCCCTGTTTATACCTCATAAGCACCTACCTGTGCACCTCCTCTGCACATCATAAGCACCTACCTGTGCACCTCCTTTGTTTGTACCTCATGAGCACCTACCTGTGCACCTCCTCTGTTTATACCTCATTAGCACCTACCTGTGCACCTCATCTGTACCTCACAAGCACCTACCTGTGCACCTCCTCTGTTTGTACCTCATAAGCACCTACCTGTGCACCTCCTCTGTTTATACCTCATTAGCACCTACCTGTGCACCTCATCTGTACCTCACAAGCACCTACCTGTGCTCCTCCTCTGTTTGTACCTCATAAGCGCCTACCTGTGCACCTCCTCTGTTTATACCTCATAAGCACCTACCCATGCTCTTCCTCTGTTTGTACCTCATAAGCACCTACCTGTGCACCCCCTCTGTTTATACCTCATAAGCACCTACCTGTGCACCCCCTCTGTTTATACCTCATTAGCACCTACCTGTGCACCTCATCTGTACCTCACAAGCACCTACCTGTGCTCCTCCTCTGTTTGTACCTCATAAGCACCTACCTGTGCTCCTCCTCTGTTTGTACCTCATAAGCACCTACCTGTGCACCTCCTCTGTTTATACCTCATAAGCACCTACCTGTGCACCCCCTCTGTTTATACTTCATAAGCACCTACCTGTGCACCTCCCCTGTTTATACCTCATAAGCACCTACCTGTGCACCTCCTCTGCACATCATAAGCACCTACCTGTGCACCTCCTTTGTTTGTACCTCATGAGCACCTACCTGTGCACCTCCTCTGTTTATACCTCATTAGCACCTACCTGTGCACCTCATCTGTACCTCACAAGCACCTACCTGTGCTCCTCCTCTGTTTGTACCTCATAAGCTCCTACCTGTGCACCTCCACTGTTTCTACTTCATAAGGACCTACCTGTGCACCTCCTCTGTTTATACCTCATAAGCACCTACCTGTGCTCCTCCTCTATTTATACCTCATAAGCACCTACCTGTGCACCTCCACTGTTTATACTTCATAAGCACCTACCTGTGCACCTCCTCTGCACCTCATAAGCACCTACCTGTGCACCCCCTCTGTTTATACCTCATAAGCTCCTACCTGTGCTCCTCCTCTGTTTGTACCTCATAAGCACCTACCTGTGCACCTCCTCTGCACCTCATAAGCACCTACCTGTGCACCCCCTCTGTTTATACCTCATTAGCTCCTACCTGTGCTCCTCCTCTGTTTGTACCTCATAAGCACCTACCTGTGCTCCTCCTCTCTTTGTACCTCATAAGCACCTACCTGTGCTCCTCCTCTGTTTGTACCTCATAAGCACCTACATGTGCACCTCCTCTGCACCTCATAAGCACCTACCTGTGCTCCTCCTCTGTTTGTACCTCATATGCACCTACCTGTGCACCTCCTCTGCACCTCATAAGCACCTACCTGTGCTCCTCCTCTGTTTGTACCTCATAAGCACCTACCTGTGCACCTCCTCTGTTTATACCTCATAAGCACCTACCTGTGCTCCTCCTCTGTTCATACCTCATAAGCACCTACCTGTGCTCCTCCTCTCTTTGTACCTCATATGCACCTACCTGTGCACCTCCTCTGTTCATACCTCATAAGCACCTACCTGTGCTCCTCCTCTCGTTGTACCTCATAAGCACCTACCTGTGCACCTCCTCTATTTATACCTCATAAGCACCTACCTGTGCTCCTCCTCTCTTTGTACCTCATGAGCACCTACCTGTGCTCCTCCTCTCTTTGTACCTCATAAGCACCTACCTGTGCACCTCCACTGTTTATACTTCATAAGCACCTGCCTCTGCACCTCCTCATGTGTTGTATGCCCCAGGCGACCTTCTTTAATGACGCTTGTGATCCTTGTACTGATTTCTGGTGTGTGGATACATCGAGTCACTCCCCTGCAAGGGCGCAGACATAAAGGAGACTGGGAGGCGATGAACAGGCCATTAGGTAAACATGAATTTAAGAAATGCCCAAAGGTGCGAATGCTGTATTCACCTGCATATAATGAACAAAATAGATGCACGTGCCGCTAAGAAGTTAACCTGACATCTTTTTGGGTCAAAAACATACGATAGGATTTAATTCCAATTATTTTATTTGCTTCTTATTTTATGAATTACTCTTCTATTTGAACATATGTTTTATCAAACTTTTACACAAATTCTAAAACCTTATATACACAACAAAATTCGCAATCTTCATTATAAGCTTGTGGCAAGCTGTGCCGTTGGGAGCCCAGACCCAGTGGTGGTTTATTGTATTGACCTGCAGGCAACAGACACCTCGTCCCACTCTGCCAACGCCCCATCCAGTCACAACGTAGCAGCCTGGCACCTAACGGCCAACATTAAGTCAGATACCATTGTGAAGCAGAACAAGCAAAAAAAATGAGGATTATGCACATAACTGTGCTTGTTGCTGGGATATGTCAGGTAAATTATTGGTTGTGATGGATTTGCTATAATAAGGACTAAATGACTGATATCGTTGAATATTAAATTATATGACTCAATGTGTATTTGCCTTATCAGCGTGCACAATGTCAAGGCACGCCATTATAATGAACCCTTCTTTCTCTTTTACAAAAATGCCCTGTTAGGAGCTATAGCTGGAAATGCAACCGGATCCGCACTTTATCTACTTTAGGAAGAAGAAAGTAGTCTCTTATTTAAGTTAAGAACCAGACCCTTGAACTTACATTAGTGTCAGGGATACGGATATTATGGCAAGAGAAAATTCACCACAACTCATGATAATGCTCCAGTCGTCCCCCAAAATGCTTAAACCAAACCCCTGGAATTTTGTAAGAAGTGGCAAAGATAACTTAACAAAGAGCAAGGTAAAGACAAGAGTTGGCACTTCAGTTAATCCAGTGTGAACAGGAAAGTAATTGAAGATTGCAAATGTAGTTCCTTTATTATATACTTTCTGAAGAGTTACCTTTATTATATACTTCTTGAAGAGTTTGTTTTGTTTTATACTTCCTGAAGTGTTACCTTTGTTATACACTTCCTGAAGAGTTACCTTTGTTATACACTTCCTGGGGAGAGGGGTTGGCCTAACGGCTAAGGCGCTCGACCTCGGACCTGGGGATCTGGGTTCGAGTCTCGGTAACGACGCCAAAAACCCCCTGTGATTCTGGGCAAATCACTTAATCTCCCCGTGCCTAAAAAAATGAAAGTGTATCCTCATGTAACGTAACTGGTGCTATGTAAAGCGCTCTGATAACTGATTCGGTTCGGTTCTAGTTCGCGCTATATAAAACTCTGCAAAAAAAAAAAAGAGTTACCTTGGTTTTATACTTCCTGAAGAGTTACGTTTGTTATATGCTTCCTGTAGAGTTTCCTTTGTTATACACTTCCTGAAGAGTTACCTTGGTTATACACTTCTGAAGAGTTACCTTTGTTATACACTTCAATTTCAATTCAATTCAATTCAAAGAATTTATATAGCGCGCTACATACCCAGAGGGTCTCAAGGCGCTTGAGGAAGGGTGGGGAATTACTTGTCGAATATCCAGGTTTTAAGTTGCTTTCTGAATGCTAGGTGGTTCTGAGTGAGGCGAAGGTGAATGGTAAGTGAGTTCCAGGTTTTAGCGGCCAGGTAGGAGAAGGATCTTCCTCCTGAAGAGTTACCTTGGTTTTATACTTCCTGAAGAGTTACCTTTGTTATATGTTCCTGAAGAGTTACCTTTGTTATATACTTCCTGTAGAGTTACCTTGGTTATACATTTCTGAAGAGTTACCTTTGTTATACACTTCCTGAAGAGTTACCTTTATTATATACTTCTTGAAGAGTTTCCTTTATTCTGTACTTCCTGAAGAGTTACCTTGGTTATGCACTTTCCGAAGAGTTACCTTTGTTATATACTGCTTGAAGAGTTACCTTTGTTATATACTTCCTGAAGAGTTTACTTTGTTTTACTTCCTGAAGAGTTACCTTGGTTATACACTTCTGAAGAGTTACCTTTGTTATACACTCCCCGAAGAGTTACCTTGGTTTTACACTTCCTGAAGAGTTACCTTTGTTACATGCTTCCTGAAGAGTTACCTTTGTTATATACTTCCTGTAGAGTTACCTTTGTTCTATACTTCCTGAAGAGTTACCTTTATTATATACTTCTTGAAGAGTTTCCTTTGTTCTGTACTTCCTGAAGAGTTACCTTGGTTATGTACTTTCTAAAGAGTTACCTTTGTTATACACTACCTGAAGAGTTACCTTTGTTATATGCTTCCCGAAGAGTTACGTTTGTTATACACTTCCTGAAGAGTTACCTTGGTTATGCACTTTCTAAAGAGTTACCTTTGTTATACACTACCTGAAGAGTTACCTTTGTTATATGCTTCCTGTAGAGTTACCTTTGTAATACACTTCTTGAAGAGTTACCTTGGTTATGCACTTTCTAAAGAGTTACCTTTGTTATACACTACCTGAAGAGTTACCTTTGTTATACATTTCCTGAAGAGTTAACTTTATTATATACTTCTTGAAGAGTTTTCTTTGTTCTGTACTTCCTGAAGAGTTACCTTGGTTATGCACTTTCTGAAGAGTTACCTTTGTTATACACTCCCTGAAGAGTTAACTTTGTTATACACTTCATGAAACTAAAAAATACAGCACATCCTGATCCATCTCTTTTTCCACAATCTGTTCTTGTCTAAATGAAATGTTGTCTATGTAACTCTCCCTAAAGCTGTAATATGTGGGTGCGTCTCGAACACCCTTTCTTTACTAGTTTACTCTGTGAACACTGGTAAATCACCTCCTTTTCTGAAGTAACTAAGATGTGACGTGTTCATCATAACTTTATGGTTAAATATCTATTGTTGGTGTATATTCCTTGGTAATTTTCAAAGATGGAAAAAAGAAATGTCTTTTACAGCCAGTTAAATATTATGTAATCACATTCAGTTATGTATCAATTCAGTGATTTTAAATCTCTTTGCATCCAACAGGAAACAAGCCTTGAATGTGCAATGTGTTTATCAATAACGACAATAACACTGTACATCTACAAAAGCTGTCAGAAATAATGAGCTCCAATATTCAAGAAAACATCAGCGCAATCTAAGATTGAGGACCCTGAACATAAACTGACAGATTCAGTGAAAAGCAGTCAAGAGCAATTCAGTGAGTGTAAAAGTCGGAGCTGTGCCCCTCCGCGCGACAAGACTGAGAAATAACCTCTAGAAAATGAAGCTAACAACTCTAACAAACAACCTCAAGTGTAAATGTGTCCAACACCATCTTTGGTTATGAGGTTGGTATGTTATGGCTAATGCTTTAGGTGTATTGTAAACTCTTTCTCACTAAACCACAGCAACCAAAGAAAAGCACAACGGAGTGGAGCCACACAACTGAAGTGTAAAGAAAAGAGGAGTTCCGCTGTCTACAATACAACAGACGGTCCCAATGTACACTGACTAAAAGGAAGACCATTTTTTACCTGCAAGCGTGCAGAACTAATATCCAATCTAAAGACGCAATCACTCTCAAAGAAGCCTTACTCATATATGAATGTTGCATTTATTTAGTGAGTATTGTATCTTATTGTTCAATTAGAAAGTAAGCGTCCATCATACCACACACATAAAGGGAATGTGAGAATAACACAAGTGGTTTATCAAGCATGACAGCCCTTCAGGAAATGCATTCATGGGATGTAGGCAAATATGTACCTGACGCAGAGACACTAACCAAGAAAGAAGAATCCAACACATGCAGCAAGAGCTTTAGTTTGCCATCACCACTAAAGTGCCATCATCAAACACTCACAGGAGACAAAACGTGCAATTACCCTAAATGTGTAAAGAACTTTAGTCAGTTAGCACACTTAAAAGAACATCAGCGAACACACACAGGAGAAAAAACATTCCATTGCCCTGAATGTGTGAAGCGTTTTAGTCGCTTTTCACACCTCCAAACACACCAGCGAACACACACAAAGGAAAAACCATTCCATTGCAATGAATGTGTGAAAAGCTTTAGTCTGTCGTCATATCTCCAAAGACATCAGCGAACACACACACAGAAAAAAACATTCAAGTGCAGTGATTGTGTCAGGAGCTTTAGTCGGTTATCAGATTTCCAAACACATCAGCGAACACACACAGGGGAAAAACCACACCATTGCAGTGAATGCATTAAAAGCTTTAGTCTATTATCACATCTACAAAGACATCAGCGAATACACACTGGGGAAAAACCATACCATTGCAATGAATGTGTGAAAAGCTTCAGTCAGTTATCACACCTCCAAAAACATCAGCGAACACACACTGGGGAGAAACCATACGATTGCAGTGAATGTACGAAGAGCTTCAGTCAGTTATCACACCTCCAAAGACATCAGCAAACACACACTGGGGAAAAACCATACCATTGCAGTGAATGTGGATGTAGTTTTAGTGACTCTTCAACATTAAGAAATCATCAGCGAACACACACAGAGGAGTATGAGAATAAAACAAGTACTTCATCATCTAGGTCGGTCCATCAGGAAACAGAGTCATGGGAAGTAGACAAATATATACCCGACCCAGAGACACTAACCAAGAGAGAAGTAACAGACGCATGCAGCAAGAGCATTTGTTTCTCACCACAACTAAAAAACAATCAGCGGACACACATACTGGAAAAACCATACCATTGCAATCAATGTGAGAAGAGATTTAGTCAGTTAACACGTCTAAAAAGACATCAATTAACACACGCTTGGGATAAACCGTACCATTGCAGTGAATGTGTGAAGAGCTTTAGTTGGTTATCAAACCTACAAATACATCAGCGGATACACACGCAGGAAAAACCATACCATTGCAGTGAATGTGTGAAGAGCTTCAGTCGGATAGCACACCTCCAAGTACATCAGCGAACACACACGGGGGAAAAGCCATACCGTTGCGGTGAATGTGTGAAGAGCTACAGTCAGTTATCACACCTCCAAATACATCAGCGAACGCACACAAGGGAAAAGCCATACCAATGCAAGGAATGTGGAAGTAGTTTCGGTGACTCTTCAGCATTGAGGATACATCAACGAACACACACAGGGGAAAAACCATACCATTGCAATGAATGCGTGAAGAGCTTCAGTCGGTTATCAATCCTACGAAGACATCAGCAAACCCACTCGGAGGAGAAACCATACCATTGCAATGAATGTGTGAAGAGCTTCAGTTGTTTATCAAATCTCCAAAGACATTATCGGACACACACTGGAGAGAAACCTTACCATTGCAATGAATGTGTGAAGAGTTTCAATTGTTTATCAAACCTCCAAAGACACCAGCGAACACACACTGGGGAAAACCCTTACAATTGCCATGAATGTATGAAGAGCTTCAGTCAGTTATCACACCTCCAAAGACATCTGCGATCACACACTGGAGAAAAACCATACGATTGCAGTGAATGCGTGAAGAGCTTCAGTCAGTTATCACACCTCCAAAGACACCAGCAATCACACAAAGGTGAAAAGCCATTCAATTGTTCTTAATGTGTGAAGAGCTTTTGTTGATTATCAAATCTACAAATCCATCAGCGGATTAGAGTTAATAAAGTTACAATTATGTGGGACATACAAATAACAGATAATAAAAAGCAAATGACATAAGACCTGATTAGCAAGAAATAAGAAAAACACAGATGTTTGTTAAATCATAAAAGTATCTATTCTCAGCTAATTTCTCGGCACATAAGAAAAATGTAATGATTTACCCGGAAACATATTGGGACGTTGGCAGAATGTGGCCTAAAAGAAACAATGTTGGTTTTCATTCAGTAAATGAAGTTATAAAGAAAGACATTGAGCATTTAATATTTTAGTGGACCAAAACATTTTAGATGAAAATTTGGGATATAAAGTGAATGTATTTGCTATTGGGTAAACCAAAGGACCTCAAAACGTTTTAGTATTTTTCTGTCCCTGGTTCTCTGTAAAACAGGTGGTAGCTGATATGTTTATCAAGCTGGTGTGAGATACAGATGCAGCAGTCACCGCACCAGGTCTATGTCAACAAGTACTGGGACGAGGTCACTTTCATAACTTGTAAATTAAACTTTTACTTGCTGTTAAGTGGCAGAATAAGCACCTCACTTCTAGGAAGCCAGAGTTCTGTCCATCATGGCCTGTTTGTTATCAAAGGGTTTATGTAACAATGACAGTCAAGAGTCCCAGCGCATGACTAAGCAAAGACAACTTCCTAGCCACATGGCTACCTGTCCTGCATACTAAACAGAACAAATAGCCTGAAAAAAGAAGAAGGGTGCAGCTAGGGCTATCAAATAGTATCACATTTTTCCATCCCTAGGAGTGCAACCCCAGAAGTTTTCATCTAGTTTCCGGCTCAATAAGACAGGCAGGCAGTACCTATGAACTGCGTTGTCCGCCTGTCTTTTTTGTATAGAATATGAAAGACTGGTCCCCAGTAAAAAAAATTACCTTTAGGCATTGTATTAATGTGTTTTTGGTGTTTTTCAAATTCACAGTATTGGTTTTGTACGTATTGAACACTTGTATATATTGCACATTTTTCTGAATGTATTCTTTATTGTTTGATAATTGTTCTTTTGATGACATATAACAACTTTATGAAAAAAGCTTTTCTATAAAAAAAAGACAAAAAGACTAAAATAAAATAGTTGACTACCCAGAACTGTAGGGCTGGGTGTGATTAAATGTTAAAAAGTTAACCGGTCTGGCTATTTGTTCTGTTTATGGTCCAAGCCAGTCAGAGACAGGACCCAAACCTTTCTATCGCCCTACCTGTCCTGCATGACATGGCAGTGGTCCACTGAGAGTTGTTGGTTGCGTGATAAGACACATGTCCCTTGCTTTCACTTCAGATGTACAGAAAAAGGAGGTAGACACCAGTTGCTGTGATACCAAGGCGACATATAAGAGTGCACTTTACCACCAGTCATACGCTGAGCTGCATTTGTCAATGTATTGGTGTCTTTATATGAAAATAATATTATATATTTTTTTTAATCTAATGTTAGAAGTTATAAATATCTAATATTGTTCCTCCTAACATTAGACGTCCCCAAGCGCTGGGACGCCTCGTTGTTGGGGTAGCCATGCGCTATATAAGCATTTTATAACATAACATAACAAATGTTCTGTAGTAATTGAACAAAAGTTTGAAACAAACAAACTTAAGAGGAATTGTCTTGGTTGTGAGTTTTAAATCAAATAAATGACTTCATTAGCTTATTAATTCATGTCACACTTAAGGTGGAGGATGCTGCTGGTACATATTTCTGCAGGTTTTGTTTAACTATTGGTGTGAAAAACGATGGAAAGCTACGGAACCCTTTAAGTTAATCTGTGTATCTTTGAATCATATTATCATTTTTAGACTTACAATATATCTTCTACTTTTGACGCAGAAGTTCCTTGTTTGAGGTAATTTCTTAATGTTACAATTCATTTTTGTCATGGCGTATTCTTCTGCACTATTCATTTATAAATTTCATGAAATATTCATTAATTCTAAAATAAATCGTGGTTGATTCATTCACTCTCATTCTGTGAGCTCTTTATAATGCACTTAGAGTGTTTGAAATGCTTGTGTTGCGTACGGTTTCCACTCATTTATTACAACAGGATCTTTTGCTTTGGATCACCTGGTATTTAAACTACACATTTGACCTCCTCTGACAGGCCAAACCTTCTTTTTAAATTACTGTAAGTCACCGCTTTGTAGACCTCATTACCCATAAAGGCAGGGTGCCGATATTTAAAAGTAGTGCACGTAGAAATTAATATTGAACATGTCCTTACAATGAAATGTCCTCAAAAATGATTTTTACCGTTGCAAAGCTGGCTGCTGCTATGGGCAATTATTGGGCTACATTGGTACATGTTAAATTTGGATTGGTAGCTGCTCAAAAAATACTTCTTACACTCCGTTTTTATTCAGAATTTTACACATTGTCTACAGCTGTCCGACTGCCGTAGAACAAGTAAAGAGCATAGTTAAATACAACTGTAATAACAGTATATTACCCCATCCCTCCACCCATCTCCACCCTGATGCTCTAGTAAGATGATGTGGTGAAATCAATCAATCATATAATTTGTAAAGTGCACTACATACCCGCAAGGGTCTCAAGGTGCTGAGAGGGTGCTACTGATCGAACAGCCAGGTCTTGGGTATCCTCCTGAAGGTCAGCAGGTCTTGGGTCTGTCGTAGGCTCAGTGGGAGGGTGTTCCATGTCTTGGCGGCGAGGTGGGAGAAGGATCTTCCATTGGTGGTTGTTCTTCGGATGCGCGGGACGGTGGCGAGTGAGAGGTCGGCGGAGCGTAGCTGGTGGTTGGGGATGTAGAAGGAGAGCCGTCTGTTGAGGTAGGCTGGGCTTTGCAACATGGCCCCAGTGCCCCCACTCCTTGGGAAGGTTTTGGAGAAGGAACTAGGCGAGATCACGCTCGTTGGGCCGGTAGTAACTTTGAGAGTTCTTCCCGTATCAGGCGGATAGTCCCAGTGCCTCCACCCCCTGGGAAGGTGTCAGAGGGTGAGCTGGACATGATCACATTCATTGTGCTGGTATCCTCCAACATCAGGCGGAGGTATCTGCCACATGACCGCTCACAGAGTTCGTCAGTGAATTGGTGTCATAGGCTCTGAGCATGTTATTAATCTGTAGAAAGATTATTTTCCATTGGAAGGATGTCCCAGAGTCTTCTGCACCACGCTGATACGTCCGGCACTGTTGTATATTGTTTTGCCTCAAATGTTGAAGAGGACCTGAGTCGCGGCCACCAGGGCAATTTCCAGTTGCATGGAGCAAGTTGGTCCTAAAGGGATCTTGCATTAATGTCGTTGGCTCAACAGGACCACAGCAGAGTTCCGGGGGAATGTGTATTCCAAAAGCTCTGACCAGATCATCTAGGACAGCCTCCTAAAATCTCACCAGCTTAGGGCGTGAAATAGGAGATGGAGAAGAGGTTCAGCCTCGCCACAACCCGTACAGCAGCAGCTGGACATATTAGAATCTCATTTAATGATGTTCCCAGGAGTCCTGTACCAGTATGTTAGGAGCTTGTATTGAGTTTCATGGAGATGCATATCTGTAGCAAATATACACGCTCTGTCAACGAGGCGTTCCCAATCTTTAACGTACCACAAGTGTCCCAGTTCTTCTTCCAAAGGTGGTTACCCTGGGGGAGAGGGGCGGGGGGTGGTTTAATGAGAAATCTGTAAAGTGTGGCAATACATGTGGGGTCCTGTGTGTAATAACACCAGACAAGGGTGTGCTGAAGCCTAAAGAAACTAAATTACAATCTATTATTGATAAAGAAAAAGATACAAAAGGGCAAAAAATATATACATAGGGTGTAGAACAACAAATATTTTATGATAATTTAACATTTAATTTCTCATTAATCAATATAGCAAGAATACTAACAAAAAAACTTTTAAGACAATATATACCTCATAAAACCAAAAATTTTTACAATGTACATATACTACTTTTGCATCGCCATTAATTCATAACCTTAAGAAGCAGAGTACACAAGATATATATATGTGCATATAAAGCAGTGGAATGTTGTGCAGAGAATAATATTTAGTTCTATAATTAGTGGATGTGACCATCAGTATTTCATTTTGTTGGAAAGATTTTTTGGGGCAAATCTTCCTGTGGCTTGTATTAAATGAAATAAATTATATTGAGCTTTGTAAATGTTTTGCTATGTACTTCATGAAGAGTTACCTTTGTTATACACTTCCTGAAACTTAAGTATCAGCAGCACATCTGCATATCCTGCTCCCTTCCTTTTTCCACAATCTGTTATTTCTTAAATGCAATCTTGACAATATGTATCGACCTAAAGCTGTACCTGTAGCATTTTGGTGCTCTGTGAGTGCCATTTCTTTACTAAGTTACTCTGTCAACACTGGTAAATCAACTTAAGCTTGAGGGTAGAATTGTATCGTTCCACTAACCCTGCTGATTTTGGGAAGAAAGCAGCATGGAACTTCTGCCTAGTTCCCAATCCTTTCAAGACATACTCAACAACTTGCCCAATGAAATGAGGTCCGTTGTCACTCCACAGGACTCGAGAAAGGCTGAATCTGGGGAAGAACTCCTTTAGTAGCACCTTTGCTGTATTATCTTTCATATTGTACGCCTCGATCCACTTACTAAAGGCACATACCACTACCAGGACATACTTCAGGTTATTACAGCGTTCAAGCTGGATGGAATTCATTTGCAGAACCTTAAAAGGGGCAGTTGGTGTGGCAAACCCTCCTGTTGGAGTTTGTGTTCCCTTTCCGGTATTATACTGAAGGCAAATCAGACAAGACTGGACTATCTTTTTAGCTGTGCCGGCAATCTCTGGATGATCCCAAACTTGCATAAGTAGCGTTGCTATGGAGGATGCTCCAACTTGTGCTGGCCCATGTGCCATGTGAATCATGGGATGTAAGTAGGCTGTGGGCAATCTCAACTTGGTCATGTCTTTAGTCCTCCTGCAGCCCTCATCATCCAATGTTCCCTCCTTAGACCATTGGTCTAATTCTTCAGCAGAGGCAGATCGCTGCATGTCCAGCACCTCCTGCCTGGCATCATGCCAACGTTCAACCTGTGACTTAACCATGTACATAGATGTAGTGCTTCGCTACATTGCAGTCTCATTGGCTGTGTGATCCGCGAAGGCATTGCCCTGCCCTATTTTATCAGTTACGTTCTTGTGTGCACTGCACTTAACAATCGCTACTTTCTTAGGATATGTCAGGGCAGTAAGGAGATTACGTACTAATTCCCCATGCAGTATTTGTGTCCCATGTGATGTAAGGAAGCCTCTTTCCTTCCAGAGTAGCCCAAAATCATGAGCCACTACATAAGTATATCGGCTATCAGTGTAGATATTAACAGAAAAATCAGTACTAAGCTCACATGCTCCTTTTAGTGCTATCAACTCAGCTGCCTGAGCTGACTTCTGTGGGATGCGGGCTGTCTAAAGTGTTGTAATTGTGTACGCAGCTAATGTTGTGCCATTGGGCAATTTCAGGCAAGACCCATCAACCCACATTTCCCCATCAACACTATAAAGCGGTGTATCTTGTAGGTCAACCCGACCCTTTGTTTGTTCCTCAGTAAGAGATATACAGTCATGGGACTCTTGCGACTGAGACTGAGTAGCTGGGAATGGCAATAGAGTAGCCGGATTAAGGGTAAAAAATCTTTTCAAGGTGATATGAGGAGCCAAAAGTGTCAATTCATATCCTATCAAGCGAGCACTAGTTAAGCGCTGTGTTTTTGTTTGGTTCAACCGGGTGTCAACT
This sequence comes from Lissotriton helveticus, assembly GCF_964261635.1. NCBI lineage: Eukaryota > Metazoa > Chordata > Amphibia > Caudata > Salamandridae > Lissotriton > Lissotriton helveticus. The sequence continues at coordinate 453,931,694 of NC_136058.1, read as the reverse complement.
TCATGGGGTACTAACACAATCTATGTGACAAGACTATCCCCTCACTCATTTGTATAGCGCAAACCATCACCCGTTAGGGTCTCTAGGCGCTGGGGGCCGTCAGGAAGATTAAGCAAGCCATTGCCCAGAGTCACATGGTGCTGGACTAATCTGCCGCCGGCCCCGGGGATCGAACCGTGATCCCCAGATTCCGGAGTCAGTCACCCTGGCCGCGGCGCCACACCTCTCCCGCACTTATGGACACAGCTGCCGCTGCCACAGAACGAAAACACTCAGGCAACGCACGAGCGAGTGGATCAAGGACAACCGGGAAATATGCACAAGGACGCTGCTTATCACAGCGTGTCTGTGTTAAAACTGAGAGACCGCAACCATCTCTCTTGTGTACATAGAGTATAAAAGTCTTAGTGTAGACTGGAGTTCCTAATACTGGTGCAGAACATAGATCTTGACGCATCTGTTGAAAAGCATTTTGGCATTCAGTAGTCCATGGGAGAGGCATCGGAGTGTCTTTAGTCAAAAGGGCCAACAAGGGTTTAACAATGTGAGAAAAGCTAGGAATCCACTGCCTACAGAAAGAAGTAAGGCCAATCAGTGCACGAACATCCTTCTGAGTACGGGGCACAGGCGTGTCTAAAATAGCTTAAATGCTATCTGGTGTGAGTGCATGTCCCTCCTTAGACAGGAGGTGACCTAAATAGGTAACCTGCTGTCTACAATATTGCAATGTCTTCCGGGAAACCTTGTGATGGTGAGATGCAAGAAAGGAGAGCAATAACAGTGTACCTTCTTCACACTTTTCAAGGTTATCAGCAGCCAACAAGTTCTCATCAACATATTGTATGAGAGCCACCCCTTTCGACACAGGGAAAGAATCAAGCTGTCTTTTCAATGCCTGGCTGTAAATGCTAGGACTCTCTGCATACCCCTGCGGAGCTCTTCAAAATCTGAATGATCGATTATTCAAAGTGAAGCCGAACAAATAACGGCTGTCAGGGTGAATAGGTATCAAGAAGAAAACATTCTTCATGTCGATCACTCTGAATGTAGTTACAGTCGGAGGAACGATAGTAAGAAGTGTTTTGATGTCAGAGACTACCGGGTATTGGGGCACTATAATCTTATTACCTCTCGTAAGTCATTGATAAACCTGTATATTTTAGTATCAGTGTCTTTTTTTGAGATGGGAAGGATAGGACTTTTACAAGTATTGTAAGGGACTTCTTCCACTTCACTTTCTCGAGATATTTTATATTGAGGCAGTCGAGGCAATGAAGCACCCTCCTTCATTTTGAATATGGTCTGGTGGGATAACCATTTGTCCCACATCGGTATCTGATATAGCCCACAAAGTACTAGGTAGTGATGCCTAAGCAATATTTTCTTTAAGGAGACAAGACCTCTCAACTATGGGATAGTTATCATTTACAATAACATGCACACCTTCTGGGGAACAACGTATCTTAGCACGAAAATGTTTGAGCATATCAAGACGAACAATATTGTCCGGTATGTAAGGGGAAAGCAAAAAGGGACAGGCTGCAGGGAAAGCAAAAAAGGACAGGCTGCAGTGAATTTATCAACATGAAATGCAAGCAGCTGTGACAGTGGGCTAAGGGAAGTTGTCCCATCGAATCCTATCAATGTTATTCTTAAGCCAGACAGGGGAGCCCTAGGAACCAATTGTTTAGACAGGGCGCTACGAGTAGCTATTCACAAATATGGACAAGTAGAAAATACTTAGTCAACAGAGAGGGAGGGGTAACGAAACTGATTACATCAGTTGAAATAGTCTGACAGTTACACTTAAGACAGGTGCATTCTAACAGCTACAAGCCTTTCTGAGCATGCGCAATGCTCTGGCTCATTACTGAAGGAGTTAACTATAGTTGATGACTCAGGCAGAATAGTAAAGCAGGCGACAGTGAAGATGGAAGGAGTACATGGCAAACACAAGGTTCACTAAAATGGATGCCAAAACAAAATGGCTTCACCTCATGCTAGCAGCGATTTCTGCCACATTTTCACAGGTGTGCCAAGAACCATCCGTCATAGTGAACATGTCCGGCATATAGTTGGGGGTGCCAGATGTGATGGTTTTGTAGATGAAGCAGGAGGGATTGTTAATGGTGTGGGCCAGCAAGGTCATCCAGTGGAGTTCTGTCTGGTGGGGTGATGTGATCACTCAACACTGGACCCCGTAAGTGGGGAGTCTAAAAGGCCATGGAGCAGAACATTGTCATCATCTACGTGTAGGAATAGGAGAGCTTGAACAGGAGTTACCATTCGGGGATGAGCCGCTTCACTTTCTTCAGTAGAAAGAGCTGGAACTAACTGGGTTGCTTTTCTGGGCAATATGTTCCTTGATTATGAAGTCCATATTCAGAGTGCATCTGAGTCACTGGGTATTAGGTTAAAGTTGGGTTGGGGGTGTGTGGCTTGACTGCAAGATGCTGGTCCACGTTCTGTGATGCTCTGCTCCGGGGTCCCTGGGAAATCCATCCAAGCCTGGCAATCACTCCGGGGAGGTGAGCTCAGATTGCCGGGGCACCGACTGATGCCATTTCTGCCTGCGGAGACTACAACCCGGCGCATTCGAGGAGGGCCCTGCTCGGCGGCTGGCTGCCGTGCCTGACACCGGAAGCACCTGGGCATACCAGGTGGAGAAGACAAGCAGTGCTTCATCCGTCGCAGGGCTCCGAGTGCCTGGAGCCCAGTCTGCACTGGAGGATGTGCGGGGAAACCGACGCTGAGCCCGGCGGACGGCTGCACACACCCAGGGTAAGACCCCCTACACACTTAAGAGGCACCGATGGATAACCTGCCTAGAGACCGCTCCTTTCACCTTTGCGGGCCGGTGGCATCACAGCTCCCCTGAGGGCCCAGGGCCCAGCCCATAACAGTAGCCAGAGCAAAACCAGGCCCAGGACTCAACAGCAAGTAGCCGAGGTGAGCGTCCCCTCCCTCCCCCCAAGGCCAATGCTGCTATTCGATACTTGCCATAGCAGCCAGCCCGGGACCTCTCCTTTAATCTCTGCGGCTCCCGCACCATGACAAGTTATGTTATGTTATGTTATGTTATTAGGCTTTTGTATAGCGTACAGCTACTCGAAAGGAGTGTCCCGACGCTTTCCACCAGCAACTCATAGTGAAACAACACAACACAGCTAAAAACAGACATCAGAACAGAGCAGAAAGACAATAAACAGTTAAAACAGACTAAGCGTTAAAGAGCCAAGTCTTCAGGCCCCTCCTAAACTGGAGCAGATTGGCAGTACTCCGGAGAGAAAGTGGAAGTAGATTCCAAAGCTGAGGGGCTCTGCAGCTAAAAGACCGCCCACCCGCACGGGCCTTCCTCACCCGTGGGACCACCGCTTTAAAGAGAGCTTCCGAGCGGAGGGAGCGAGCTGGCCGATAATGGAGTTCTGGACTTTTTTTTTGGTTCCGTCCAGAGGTGTCAGGGACAACACCCAAAGACCCCGGAGTTCAACCTGTCTTGGTACACAAATGAACAGAAACACGGGCTTCTCGATGGTGGCGTCAAAGACCAAAGGTTTATTACTGCAGGGACACAGAAGTCACAGAAACTACACATGGGCAGTATCTAGGAGCCTGTTTGATTTGTACAAAGAGGATTGCTCCTTATATACTAAATATTGGGCTTCAGGCAAATTCTTTACATGTTACCACAGTTCTAATCATTTGTGTCTTAAACAATAAATATTTGGCGATGTACAGGAATCGTCGACAGTATCTGATGTCAAAACATTACGAATGAGGGGTTCCCACTAGTCCATCATACTCCCATGTCAATTCTTCATTCAAGACCCGGACCGCCTCATCGTAAATTTCGTTACCTCCCCCTAATAAAGGCCCAGAAGGAAAGGAGTAGAGCCAGGTGTGGAAGATAGAAAGACAGGATAAGAAATGTTTGTGGGTCGTAAACGGGCACGGTTACCAGTTTCGGCCGCTTAATCATGATCAGGCCAACGAACACAAGAACCAGTATGGCAGGACTGGCCTCAGGCTGGGGAGGCAGTTCTTGCCGAGTCATGCTGCCACAGCGTTGCTGGCCTAAGGTGCACGTGTCACTAGCAAGGTGAATCGCCGGTTAAGGCCTACGTGTCCTTAATGAAAAAGAGGTCATTGCGTGTCCATTGACTATGTGAGGGCAAGGAATACAAAATGGCTTCCGTGATCTAAGATGGATGCCATGGGTAAATCACAAATGTGTTGGTAACAGGAGTGCTCTTGCTCGTAGCATAGCGAAAACACCAGGATATACTAAATGGATCATTTGCGGTTCACCGATACCAAAATTATGTATTTACGACAATGTTACAAACACGAGCAAAAATGATCACGGAACCTCAGACCCTCCTTTTGCCCTTACTTAGGCAATTACTCAGTCTATATCAGAGTCAGAGTCCATATCTATGCTCATTAGGTCAGCGATATGTCGTTGTGTCATCATCCTGCCTCGTGCCTTTTCTCCAAATGCAGGTGGTTTTCTGAAACAGGTTGCAGCACAGAGACTACACAGAGCGGGACCACACTGGATAATAAGACAGCACGAGAACAGAAATACTAGGATGACACCAATAACCATTAGAACCTTCCATCCCCACGCTGATACCAGAGTCCAAAACCACTCCATGAAGGACCAGTTTCCCTTATCTATGTGTATAGAGTCGGAAATCTTATGTAGCTTAGAGATTGCTTCATAGACTGTTGGAGCATTATTAGGAATAAAGACACAGCAGCTCGATTGGATCATTCTGCATACCCCACCTCGATCTGCAAGTATTACATCTAGAACCATACGGTTCTGCAACGTCATGAGACGATCCGCCTGAAGCTCAGCTGTTAAGTTACTAAGGGCACCAGCAGTTTCTGTAATAGTAGATTCAACTACCCGTGTTAGTTGGCGAAGATTTCTACTATTGGCCATAGGCCCCCAAAACGGAAGGAAACCTTTGAAAAAGTCTCCAGCTTCTTGACCAGCGGTATCTTCCTTGCTGAAAACACCTCTTGCTACTCTGGTTTTGTGATAACTTGAAGAAGCAGTGTATGTCGGAGGTAACAATCGAGCAATATAACATGAACCTGAAAAGTCAGCAGGCAGCCATGTATATGCTCTGTCCTGACAAATGAAGTAGGTACCCCTAGCAGTCAGAAAGGCAGGGGAGGAGTCAGACGGAAATACGTAAGTCTCAACGCACTCACTGCTCCCTAGCTGAGCTCTCGGATTTCTCCCATTTCCTTGCAAACAGACCTGACCTCGGTGAGGCACGACCCAAACTGAAGTGGAGCTTTTACGCTTGCTTTCTCCCAAACTAAGGCGGTACTCTGTAGAGTTCCAAGTCAAATACACCAGCAATTCATCTTTAGGATAAGATGGAGTATTATTGACGTCTTTAATCATATCAATAATTCCCTGGACTAAAGCTTTGTTGGCTGAGTTGTATTTGGTGGACCGTGGTGGACGCGGAGGATAGGTCTCAAGGGCGTATGAAAAAATGGTCTGAAAGGCCTGAAATGATCCATTATAGCTAAAAGGCAAGACTAGATAGGGAATGCCTTTATCCATAGTGTGAGGTATCAACCCACACACCCAGCAGTCTGTAGTATTAACTATCAGTTGGTGTTGATGCAAGAGCTGTACAAATGTATTGTTCATAAATTCTGAGCGTCGAGCTTGTTCGTGTTCAGGAAATGAGTGAAAAGAATGCATAGAAGAAACTGTAGAAGTAACAGGATTAAGGGGAGGCACTGTAGTTACTGGCATAAAAATCAAATGTATGCAAAAGATGATTCCACCCACCAACGTTATTAAAACAATTAAAAATGTAACTGCACATTGTATTAGAAAGCATTTGCTGTGAAGTATTCTGTACAGTCTATTTCTGCGAACATAAATTACATTTTCTCGTTGTAGCTCAGGAAGCTCCATCTTCTACGACCGTTCGCGACCACTGATGATGTGTACGTAGATGAAAATGCCTCTATCAGCCCTGGGAGTTCCCAGAACTAACAGAAAGGTCGACCTTGTGTCGGACCCCCGCAGATTCAACTAGGCACACAGCCACGACCCTACGGCTACCCAGACGGCAAGGCAATTTTTAAAACAAAAAGAAACAATACAAAGTATTAGCAAACTTCCTGGCTGGAGGCAATGTTTAGCAAATTCAAATCTGAAAATAGGCAGTTTCCTGCTTTATTTGTCCATATTGCGAGAACGTAAGTTGTATCTCAGTTTTGCAGGAGCTGTCTGATCTGGAAACAATGTATTTTCAGCTGACGTTGCAATGTTCACGTTCGCAGATGGCAAATGTTCTTTTGGTGCAGATGGCAAATGTTCATTGGGTGTGGATGACAAATGTTCAGGGTTCAAAAGAGCAGTTTCAGGAGGAGAGTCAGAATTTGGTGAATCCGTGATCAGTTCTGCATCGCTGAAAGGTATGAACCTGGGGACTTGTTCCGTTTCAGAGGCACCGATTCCTTTCTTTACCCAGTTGTCGTAAGGAAGTGGCAGAGGCACACGTTTAGCATGAGTCGTATGGATCCAATTCCTTCTTCCGGCCACACGAATAGCAGTTCTCGTTGCTAGCAGGACTTGGAACGGGCCAATAAATCTGGGCTGAAGATTTTTCGTTCTTGCAAAATTTCGGATGACCACCTGATCACCCGGTTTCAGCTGATGGCCTGGACTCTCCGATGGCTTTGGCAATGCATCGAAAACCTGTTGGTGAATAAGACTTAATTTAGCAGTCAAGTCGAAAAGGTAATCAATTAACATTGGGTATTCCAGCTGCTTAAATTCTTTCGGTCTAGGTACCCCCCAAACATTTGCAGGACGACCGAAAACTATTTCGTAGGGACTAAGCCCTACTCTAGAATGTACAGTTGCTCTTGTTGATAGCAAAGCCAAAGGTAATGCGTCTGGCCAGGACAAACCCGTGGATGCTTGTATCTTAGCGAGTTTCAGTTTAAGGGTGCCATTGTAACCCTCGACTAAACCCGCGGACTGGGGATGATTTGCACTATGGAATTTTTGCCTAATCCCTAGGCCGGCACACACACTCTGCATAACTTTCCCTACGAACTCACTTCCGTTATCTGACCATACAATCCGTGGCATTCCGTATCTGGGGAAGTATTCTTTAAGAAGAATTTTGGCAGTGGATAAGGCAGTATTGTCCTTGAGTGGGTATGCTTCGATCCATCTGGAAAAAGCACAAACTACCACTAGAACGTATTTCAGGTTATTACAACGGTCCATGTGAATGAAGTCTAGCTGGATCACTTCAAAAGGGCAGGAAGGAGGAGCGAAATGACCTGCAGGTGTGGGGATTCCCTTGCCAGGATTATGCATCAAGCATACCATACAATTCCTCACCACTCTCTCTGCACACCTACTAATCCCGTCATTCTTCCAGACCGGAGCCAACATCTTACAAATCCCTTTTGAACTGATGTGCGCTGATCCATGCGCCATCGTCACTACTGCAAGCACATACGCATCAGGCAACATCCAACGCGGTTGTTCCGACAAATCAATCCAACATCCACTCGAGTCCAGTTTACCCGTGCCCTCTTTCCATGCAAGTTTTTCCTCCTCAGTCGCCTCTTTCTGAATTTCCTTCACGCTTTCCACTGTGTCTTCACACATTCCAGACTCAGAAATCCATCTTGCAGACGTTGCAACATACATTCTACTCATCATATTTCTGGCTGTCTGTTTTGCAGTCTCATCAGCAAAAGCATTCCCACGACCAACATCATCCGTGATTGCTTTATGAGCACTGCATTTCACAATCGCAACTTCAGTCGGTAAGGTTAGAGATTCCAACAAGTCATTAACTAGCTGACCATGTTGAATCTTAGTCCCATGGGACGTAATGAAACCTCTCTCTTTCCACAAACGGCCAAAACTATGGGCCACGCCGAACGCGTACTGACTATCTGTGAACACATTCACTCTCTTTCCCTTAGCTAAAACGCACGCTCTTGTTAGCGCGATCAATTCTGCAGCCTGGGCAGAATTCTGACTCACTCTTGCAGTCTCCACAATCGTACTCAAAGTCGTTACTGCATAAGCAGCAGTCACATCACCATTCTCCAATTTGAAGCAAGACCCGTCAACATACAACGTGCCATCTGGTTCTGACAACGGAGTGTCTTTTAGGTCGATTCGTCCTTTTGTTTCTTCCTCAGTTCTGAAACAACAGTCGTGTGGTTCGGAATCACTCGACTCTTGACTAGTCGGCAACAATGTTGCTGGATTCAATACATTGCATCTTTTGATCTGAATATGACTAGCTAATAGTGTCAGTTCATAACCTGATAATCTAGCACTGGTAAGGTGTTGCGTCTTGGTTCGGTTCATGAGTGTATCCACAGCATGGGGAACCATGACTACTAGCATGTTGTTCATTACTAAACCAGCAGATTGTCGAATGGAAGCTGCAGCTGCGGCTGTAGCTCTCAAGCAACTAGGCAATGCTCTAGCTACTGGATCTAATGTTGATGAAAAATACGCACAAGGGCGTTGTTTATCACCAAATTTCTGCGTCAAAACACTCAATGCACAACCTTCTCTCTCGTGGACATAGAGCGTAAATGGCTTACTGTAGTCGGGTGTACCCAATACAGGTGCTGAACACAGTGCATTTCGTAACTCAGAAAAACTCTGCTGACATTCAGCAGACCATGGTACCGGACTTGGAACACCTTTCCCAGTCAAGGCTACCAATGGTTTTGCTAGAAGAGAAAAATTTGGGATCCATTGCCTACAATATGAGGTAATACCCAAAAAGGCACGTACTTCTCTCTGTGTGCTAGGAACATTCATCTGTGTAATTGCTTTTATTCTCTCTGGGGTCAACTTCCTTCCCTCCTTTGACAAGAGATGACCTAGGTAGGTCACTTCTTGGCAGCAGTATTGCATTTTCGAAGGTGACACCTTGTGATTCAAATCCGACAAGTGATGCAATAAAGAAATCGTAGCTGTTTTGCAAGTTTCCTTGTCATCGGCAGCCACTAGAAGATCATCGACATACTGTACTAGAGCAGAACCACGAGGAAGTACGAAGGAATCTAACTGACTTTTTAATGCTTGACTGTAAATGGATGGGCTTTCACAATAACCTTGTGGAGCGCGTTTAAATCTAAAACTTCGTCCTCCTAGAGAAAAACCGAAAATATCTCTGCTTTCCTCGGCTATCGGAATGCTGAAAAAGGCATTTTTCAAGTCGACAACCGAAAACCATGCTGCTGTAGCAGGAATCAACGTTAACAATGCAGTAATGTCTGGTACCACTGGAAACTGTGGGATCACAATTTTATTAACCTCTCTAAGATCAATTACGAACCTATATACTGGAGGCTTTGTAGGGTCAGTTCGTTTCAAAATAGGCAGTACCGGACTATTACAGACATTACCTCTAGTTTCTTCTATAACTTCTTTCTTGATCAGGTCTTGTACTATTAGTAGGAGCGCACGCTCACCTTCACTAGAGATTCTGTATTGTGGAATTCGTGGAAGTTTGACATTTGCTTTCAAAGTTACTACATAGGGTGGAATTTCCAATAGACCTACATCATTAGGACCAGTCGCCCAAAGAGTATCAGGGAGTGAACGCAGCTCTGGTGGGAGCGCATCCATCGATAAGTACATCGGAGAGATTATTCTTTTACCCAACGTAAGCTGTACTCCTGCTGGAGAACAGTACAATGTCGCGTACAGGCGTTTTAACAAGTCTAAACCAAGCAGATTTTCGTTACAACCTGTCGTCAAAATCAGGGGTGCTTTCAATTGACGGGGTCCAACAGAAATAGACAAAGGACCAGAAACAGGGTTGTGAACAGGGGCGCCCGAAAAACCTACTGAAACGTTTGTTGAGCCAGACAAAGGTGCGCCAGGGAGTTTCGCATGTATGATAGAACTTTTTGCTGCACCAGTATCCAACAGAAACGGTTCGACTATACCTGATGTTGCTACTGCGACATAAGGTCCACTCTGATCTACTGGTACTGATACTACTCCCTCTCTTTGTCCATGGCTGTCCTAGTATTCACTTTGCTGAATTTCCTCACTAGTTTCATAATAGTCTTCGACATGATACTGTGGAGACCTATTCTGTTGGGCAGATTGTCCATTTCGCTGATCGAAATAATTAGAGGGGCGATCACTTGTCTGTGGAGGCATAGCACCTCGTCCTCGACCTCTAGAGTTTTGCATAGAACTACCACGACCTCTCTGAGCTGCCGCATCATTATTTTGCGCCCGAACTGGACAATCACTTTTGTAATGACCTTCCTTTTTGCAATAAGCACATTGATTCCATTGGTATTGTGGCCTTTGAAAATTATAATCCGTTCTTTGATATGACCCTTGCTGCATATTAGTTTGATTCGTGCGAGGCGGATAAGCTTGCTGTAAAAGTACTTTAGTTTTTAAATCTTTCGTCTTTTTATCTAATTTTTCCTTCTCTTCTTTATCCCTATTTTCGTAGTACTGAGCAGTCGCAAGTATTTGCGCAGTCGTAGAGACAGCCCACGCACTTTCAGAATTCTTTAATTTACTACTAAGTTCTGGCAACAGATTGTGCACAAATTTATCGACAAATAATCTCTGGCCTCCTTCTGTGCTCATATCCTGACCACTATGATCCACGAAAGTCTCCTCGAATCTTGTGAAAAAGTCGGAGACACTTTCGTCTTTCTTTTGTTTGCACGCGGACAATTTGTCCCAGTTAACGCGTAATGCTGGCATCAAGGTTTTCATTAAATCGATTATTCTACCAGGCAAATTAGCAATTAAAGGTTCAGGTTTGGAACCACCTATTTGTTGACCATCCGCTGCAGTTATAGCTGCCCAGTCACCACCTAGGGCAACTGGATGATTCTCTTTACGAATTTTAGCCCAAATTGGTTGCGGTACTACGTTACCAAATAGCAGATCTATGTCAGCAAGATTCAATACACAAGCGTCAACTGTCTGAGCCAACTCTTTGTAGTATCCTGCAGGATTTTTACGCAGGTCTCTGGCAAGGCCTGTTTTACTGCTAATACTTCAGCTCGCTTCCATGGAATATGTATCCATACTCTCTGGAATTGGGCCGGAGCGGCTGCAATACCAAGCGGTGCATTAGCTTGCACAGCTTCGCGCCAAATTGGTGGAACCTCTCTCACTGGATATTGACGATTTCGTTTCGTACTACGTTTCTCTAACTCTCTTGGTGAAAGAAGGGATGAGTCGGATCTATAACTTAGAACCAGTTCCATCGCTTCTTTTATATTTTGTCCAACTATCATACCTGTAGCAAACTCTTTCTGAACATTAATTAATTCTCCTAGATTTGATTCAGGGTCATCCTCTTCCAATTCCTCACGTAGAAGGAAACACATTTCATCGAACACATATCGTTGTGTCGGTTCGTTCCATTGCATAAATGTATCTAATACATTTTGTACATTATATCTTCCAACTTTCGAAACCCATCTAAGAGCAGTGGAATCTAGTATTCCTCTTTCTTCAGTACTGGGAAGCTGACTACGTCTCTGCACAGAGTCAGAGGTAGGAGTCTTAATCAGAGTTTTATAGAAGGGAGATAGAATATTAGAGACAGAATCAGTGATTCTTCGACGAACAGAAAGCGGAGTCATAATATTAGCAGAGGCAGTGAATAGAGTAGCAGTTGGGACAGATAGATCAGGAACAGTAGGATTAGCTTGAAAATTAGCTTGTGAAGTAGCAGGTGTGAGCGACACAGGCATAGGTAAAGAAGTCGGCAACCCTAGAAGAGGGGTTGTCGAAGGAACATTAATATTGACCACAGGAGGTATAGGAACTTGATTCAGGGGAGCGAGAACAGGGACACCAGGTTGTCCAGCAACCGGTAATTGAACATTCGGTATAGGTGGAGCTGTAGCACCTTGTGCATACAGTGGGGGTGATCGTAACAAGTAAGACAACAGGGGATCCTTTTCAGGGTCCTCTACTATCTTAGCCATACTCGATGGCAAAGCAGGATAGCACTTGTCTATCGCTAAATTACGCTCTCTATCGGCCACCTCCATCGCTTTCTCAGACTCGTTGAGTTGCAGCTGCCTAGCAGACTGTTCTAAAGTCAACTCTTGCTCTTTCTGTTCTTTCTTCAGCTTTTTAATTTCTCTCTGTTTAGATTCTTTTCGCCAATAACGGAAAGAATCAAACATTGCCGGCCGGGCTTTCTTCTTAAACAACCTTCTTTCTAGATTATCGAGAACTTCAGGTTCGAAACTACCATGTAGTGGCCAACTAAGGACACCGTCTTTCTCTGTGTAGCGGATCCATACCTCATTATAAGAGATAGGGCCCACACCAAATTTGCAATATAGATCATAAAGGGGAGTTCCAATCGGAGGAACCAAACACGAGTCCTCCAACCGGGAATCACTGTTGCAACTAAAACAAGACAACATACAATTTTTCTGACTTACCATTTTATAATCCGGAACACAAGACAAACAAAACACAAAACGATGCGCACTTGAACCGAGAACTTAGGCCTACCAGAACTGACAATTGTATCGATACCTGAACTGAACAGAATGATTATCGTAACCAGAATAACCAGTGATAATCTTACAGAACTGAACTGAACTGAGAACTAAAAGGATTATCCAAACGGGAGCAATCCTCATAAAATATTTAACTAGCAACCACTGAATACTTAACTGAGGCACTGAAGACGTCACCAAGGAGAAACCCGTCACGTTTCGCCGTACTGAGGACTGTACCTCGGGTCCAAGACAGGGCGACGGTCAAGGCAACGGACCACTGCAGCCGTCTGAACGGGAACCCTCGTGGAAGAGGACGTCGGGGCCACTTTTGCGATATGCCGGGATCGATGAAGTGGGGCGCCTCCCTCTGAAATCTTCACACAAAGCTCCTCGAATTCTTCAGGCTTTTGGACCGGTACCGAATGACGTCGCCCCACGTTGGGCGCCAAATGGAGTTCTGGACTTTTTTTTTGGTTCCGTCCAGAGGTGTCAGGGACAACACCCAAAGACCCCGGAGTTCAACCTGTCTTGGTACACAAATGAACAGAAACACGGGCTTCTCGATGGTGGCGTCAAAGACCAAAGGTTTATTACTGCAGGGACACAGAAGTCACAGAAACTACACATGGGCAGTATCTAGGAGCCTGTTCGATTTGTACAAAGAGGATTGCTCCTTATATACTAAATATTGGGCTTCAGGCAAATTCTTTACATGTTACCACAGTTCTAATCATTTGTGTCTTAAACAATAAATATTTGGCGATGTACAGGAATCGTCGACAGTATCTGATGTCAAAACATTACGAATGAGGGGTTCCCACTAGTCCATCATACTCCCATGTCAATTCTTCATTCAAGACCCGGACCGCCTCATCGTAAATTTCGTTACCTCCCCCTAATAAAGGCCCAGAAGGAAAGGAGTAGAGCCAGGTGTGGAAGATAGAAAGACAGGATAAGAAATGTTTGTGGGTCGTAAACGGGCACGGTTACCAGTTTCGGCCGCTTAATCATGATCAGGCCAACGAACACAAGAACCAGTATGGCAGGACTGGCCTCAGGCTGGGGAGGCAGTTCTTGCCGAGTCATGCTGCCACAGCGTTGCTGGCCTAAGGTGCACGTGTCACTAGCAAGGTGAATCGCCGGTTAAGGCCTACGTGTCCTTAATGAAAAAGAGGTCATTGCGTGTCCATTGACTATGTGAGGGCAAGGAATACAAAATGGCTTCCGTGATCTAAGATGGATGCCATGGGTAAATCACAAATGTGTTGGTAACAGGAGTGCTCTTGCTCGTAGCATAGCGAAAACACCAGGATATACTAAATGGATCATTTGCGGTTCACCGATACCAAAATTATGTATTTACGACAATGTTACAAACACGAACAAAAATGATCACGGAACCTCAGACCCTCCTTTTGCCCTTACTTAGGCAATTACTCAGTCTATATCAGAGTCAGAGTCCATATCTATGCTCATTAGGTCAGCGATATGTCGTTGTGTCATCATCCTGCCTCGTGCCTTTTCTCCAAATGCAGGTGGTTTTCTGAAACAGGTTGCAGCACAGAGACTACACAGAGCGGGACCACACTGGATAATAAGACAGCACGAGAACAGAAATACTAGGATGACACCAATAACCATTAGAACCTTCCATCCCCACGCTGATACCAGAGTCCAAAACCACTCCATGAAGGACCAGTTTCCCTTATCTATGTGTATAGAGTCGGAAATCTTATGTAGCTTAGAGATTGCTTCATAGACTGTTGGAGCATTATTAGGAATAAAGACACAGCAGCTCGATTGGATCATTCTGCATACCCCACCTCGATCTGCAAGTATTACATCTAGAACCATACGGTTCTGCAACGTCATGAGACGATCCGCCTGAAGCTCAGCTGTTAAGTTACTAAGGGCACCAGCAGTTTCTGTAATAGTAGATTCAACTACCCGTGTTAGTTGGCGAAGATTTCTACTATTGGCCATAGGCCCCCAAAACGGAAGGAAACCTTTGAAAAAGTCTCCAGCTTCTTGACCAGCGGTATCTTCCTTGCTGAAAACACCTCTTGCTACTCTGGTTTTGTGATAACTTGAAGAAGCAGTGTATGTCGGAGGTAACAATCGAGCAATATAACATGAACCTGAAAAGTCAGCAGGCAGCCATGTATATGCTCTGTCCTGACAAATGAAGTAGGTACCCCTAGCAGTCAGAAAGGCAGGGGAGGAGTCAGACGGAAATACGTAAGTCTCAACGCACTCACTGCTCCCTAGCTGAGCTCTCGGATTTCTCCCATTTCCTTGCAAACAGACCTGACCTCGGTGAGGCACGACCCAAACTGAAGTGGAGCTTTTACGCTTGCTTTCTCCCAAACTAAGGCGGTACTCTGTAGAGTTCCAAGTCAAATACACCAGCAATTCATCTTTAGGATAAGATGGAGTATTATTGACGTCTTTAATCATATCAATAATTCCCTGGACTAAAGCTTTGTTGGCTGAGTTGTATTTGGTGGACCGTGGTGGACGCGGAGGATAGGTCTCAAGGGCGTATGAAAAAATGGTCTGAAAGGCCTGAAATGATCCATTATAGCTAAAAGGCATGACTAGATAGGGAATGCCTTTATCCATAGTGTGAGGTATCAACCCACACACCCAGCAGTCTGTAGTATTAACTATCAGTTGGTGTTGATGCAAGAGCTGTACAAATGTATTGTTCATAAATTCTGAGCGTCGAGCTTGTTCGTGTTCAGGAAATGAGTGAAAAGAATGCATAGAAGAAACTGTAGAAGTAACAGGATTAAGGGGAGGCACTGTAGTTACTGGCATAAAAATCAAATGTATGCAAAAGATGATTCCATCCACCAACGTTATTAAAACAATTAAAAATGTAACTGCACATTGTATTAGAAAGCATTTGCTGTGAAGTATTCTGTACAGTCTATTTCTGCGAACATAAATTACATTTTCTCGTTGTAGCTCAGGAAGCTCCATCTTCTACGACCGTTCGCGACCACTGATGATGTGTACGTAGATGAAAATGCCTCTATCAGCCCTGGGAGTTCCCAGAACTAACAGAAAGGTCGACCTTGTGTCGGACCCCCGCAGATTCAACTAGGCACACAGCCACGACCCTACGGCTACCCAGACGGCAAGGCAATTTAAAAAAAAAAAAAAAAAAAACAATACAAAGTATTAGCAAACTTCCTGGCTGGAGGCAATGTTTAGCAAATTCAAATCTGAAAATAGGCAGTTTCCTGCTTTATTTGTCCATATTGCGAGAACGTAAGTTGTATCTCAGTTTTGCAGGAGCTGTCTGATCTGGAAACAATGTATTTTCAGCTGACGTTGCAATGTTCACGTTCGCAGATGGCAAATGTTCTTTTGGTGCAGATGGCAAATGTTCATTGGGTGTGGATGACAAATGTTCAGGGTTCAAAAGAGCAGTTTCAGGAGGAGAGTCAGAATTTGGTGAATCCGTGATCAGTTCTGCATCGCTGAAAGGTATGAACCTGGGGACTTGTTCCGTTTCAGAGGCACCGATTCCTTTCTTTACCCAGTTGTCGTAAGGAAGTGGCAGAGGCACACGTTTAGCATGAGTCGTATGGATCCAATTCCTTCTTCCGGCCACACGAATAGCAGTTCTCGTTGCTAGCAGGACTTGGAACGGGCCAATAAATCTGGGCTGAAGATTTTTCGTTCTTGCAAAATTTCGGATGACCACCTGATCACCCGGTTTCAGCTGATGGCCTGGACTCTCCGATGGCTTTGGCAATGCATCGAAAACCTGTTGGTGAATAAGACTTAATTTAGCAGTCAAGTCGAAAAGGTAATCAATTAACATTGGGTATTCCAGCTGCTTAAATTCTTTCGGTCTAGGTACCCCCCAAACATTTGCAGGACGACCGAAAACTATTTCGTAGGGACTAAGCCCTACTCTAGAATATACAGTTGCTCTTGTTGATAGCAAAGCCAAAGGTAATGCGTCTGGCCAGGACAAACCCGTGGATGCTTGTATCTTAGCGAGTTTCAGTTTAAGGGTGCCATTGTAACCCTCGACTAAACCCGCGGACTGGGGATGATTTGCACTATGGAATTTTTGCCTAATCCCTAGGCCGGCACACACACTCTGCATAACTTTCCCTACGAACTCACTTCCGTTATCTGACCATACAATCCGTGGCATTCCGTATCTGGGGAAGTATTCTTTAAGAAGAATTTTGGCAGTGGATAAGGCAGTATTGTCCTTGAGTGGGTATGCTTCGATCCATCTGGAAAAAGCACAAACTACCACTAGGACGTATTTCAGGTTATTACAACGGTCCATGTGAATGAAGTCTAGCTGGATCACTTCAAAAGGGCAGGAAGGAGGAGCGAAATGACCTGCAGGTGTGGGGATTCCCTTGCCAGGATTATGCATCAAGCATACCATACAATTCCTCACCACTCTCTCTGCACACCTACTAATCCCGTCATTCTTCCAGACCGGAGCCAACATCTTACAAATCCCTTTTGAACTGATGTGCGCTGATCCATGCGCCATCGTCACTACTGCAAGCACATACGCATCAGGCAACATCCAACGCGGTTGTTCCGACAAATCAATCCAACATCCACTCGAGTCCAGTTTACCCGTGCCCTCTTTCCATGCAAGTTTTTCCTCCTCAGTCGCCTCTTTCTGAATTTCCTTCACGCTTTCCACTGTGTCTTCACACATTCCAGACTCAGAAATCCATCTTGCAGACGTTGCAACATACATTCTACTCATCATATTTCTGGCTGTCTGTTTTGCAGTCTCATCAGCAAAAGCATTCCCACGACCAACATCATCCGTGATTGCTTTATGAGCACTGCATTTCACAATCGCAACTTCAGTCGGTAAGGTTAGAGATTCCAACAAGTCATTAACTAGCTGACCATGTTGAATCTTAGTCCCATGGGACGTAATGAAACCTCTCTCTTTCCACAAACGGCCAAAACTATGGGCCACGCCGAACGCGTACTGACTATCTGTGAACACATTCACTCTCTTTCCCTTAGCTAAAACGCACGCTCTTGTTAGCGCGATCAATTCTGCAGCCTGGGCAGAATTCTGACTCACTCTTGCAGTCTCCACAATCGTACTCAAAGTCGTTACTGCATAAGCAGCAGTCACATCACCATTCTCCAATTTGAAGCAAGACCCGTCAACATACAACGTGCCATCTGGTTCTGACAACGGAGTGTCTTTTAGGTCGATTCGTCCTTTTGTTTCTTCCTCAGTTCTGAAACAACAGTCGTGTGGTTCGGAATCACTCGACTCTTGACTAGTCGGCAACAATGTTGCTGGATTCAATACATTGCCAAGGCTTCAGTGTCAAGGCCCGGTTTTTTTAGGAGGGGGATCACCATCGCTCTTTTCCAAGAGCTGGGGACCCTACCCTCCCTAAGGGAGGCATTGAGAATGGGGTTGACCAAAGGGTTCACCACTGCCGCCATCCCGGCCAAAAATTTGGCAGGGCAGGGGTCAAGTGGCGAGCCAGATTTAAGGTTGGCCAACAGCGTCTGCGAAGCCTCGCTGGAAACAGTAGGGAAATCGGACAGCACTGCCGCAGAAAACTGCGGCAGTCTGCAGTCCACCCCCCCACCGCTGCTTCCAACTGGTTCCTCCACGAAGGTGGCCTGAATGGCCTTGATCTTATTTGTGAAAAAACCAGCAAGATCGCATGTACACCTGTTGCTGGCCTCCTGACTTCAGACTGTTGGTGGGGACCGGGCAGTCACCAGCGTAGGAGACTGCTGTCCAGGGGAAGTTGAGCTTGGCACCTCAACTGCTCTTAAGGGACTCGCAGCCCATAGGCGCGAATAGAGGCATGGGGGCTCCTGAAACGGATGTCCAGGCCCTCCTAGCCAACACAACCTGGATGATACAAAGGACTGTGAGGAGATCCCGGGCCAGGCCCAGAGGCAGGTGCTGCAGACTTCGTGGATGCCCCCCCCCTCCCTCTCCGCCCTGCCTGAGGTCTTTGCCAGCACTGGGAGGTGAGTGATCTGACCCAAAGGGGGGCTGCCTTACACTTTCTCACGAGGAGCTTTCATCACCTCATCCATTGTTGTCGCCTCCTGCCCACCGGTGCTCACAAGGCAGATACTAGCTAAAAAGAGACAGACGTCAGCGGCTGTTGGACCTCATAGGCTGCTGTGGGCCAGCCCACAGTTGGCTAGAGAACACAGCCAGGACCCGGCGGTCAAGGTGGACAGGCAACAATCACTCAGAGTCTGTCTCAGCATGGAGTGTTGAGTTTCCCCCCGCCTTACAACCAGATCAACAAGGGAACTGAGTGGCAACTGGCTAGCGGAGGCCGGACTGAACTCCTCCTGTAGGCCATCAGCCAAGAGACATTCCCCTCCTTCACCCTGCGGACCCCCTTTTATTTTCATCCTGCTGGCTCTGGTGAGCACAATACAACTGGGGGTATCTAGCAGGTGAGACCCCACGCAGAGAAAGCACGTGCCCTGCGGCCTGGTGCCGGCAGAGAGTCCTGGGCTGGCTCTCCAGGGACCACACTACTGAGGTGCAGTCCACGTGGGCACCCTTGCTGCCCCACTATGAGACTCCTGGACTCCCCTGGTCCCGCACCTGCAGTCACTCAAAGGGTCCGGGCTGTGGGTGTGAGAGCCCAGACTGAGGGAATCAAGCCCTATGCTGAAGAGACTCGCACCACCGGTGCACGGGGCACTGCCACAACCCATGAACAGATTCTAGTGTCACTGTTGTCTGGCGGCCTGGTATTTAGCTACAGCGACGCCTGGCGCACACACACTGTCCCGCCCTTAGCACGTTGGCATCGGGGCAACCCTGGTCAGCAATGGGACGCCGGTGTCAGACAAGAAGAGCCCCCTAGGCCGCCATCCCCATCAGCAGACTCAACGAACCGGCAGGATCATGGCCACCCACAAGTAAGGCAGCATCTAGACTCTCTGGATAAGCTGGCCGTCATCCTGCAAGCCATCACCATGCACGAACATCCGTGGAGACGAAGATTGAGGAGTTGCATGCCGAACTTGGGCTATTGCACAATGATCAAATGAAGCTGGCCTCTAGAGTAACAGACACTGTTGGACATTGCACCTCTGGGAAGCTCAAGGAACGTGTACCCAAGATCTCTCCGAACACTTGAAGAATTGTTGCTGAAGATGTGGAGGGCCGGGTGCTCCGCAACAACATTCGGGTGGTGGGATTCCTTGAGGGACTAGAGAACGCTGATGCCATGATACCCTACTGGGAGACGGAGATTCGATCCTTTCACCCCAGCCTATGAACTATGCTCCTACCGTTCCTTTGCCACTTTAGTTGATTGGGAACTTTTTTGTTGCACTCAGCTGATTGTCAACTTTACTGCTGATTTTGTGTCCGCTGTACTCAGTCGAGTTGATACCCCCAAACACGTGTCCAGGGATGGCGAAGACAGCGAAGATAGCAGAGAATCGAAAAAAGATGCATCGCGGAACACGTAACTACATTAACCATAGTCCTTAGGGGCGATACCGCCGGTGTGTGAGTAGTGTGCGACCCCACCCCCATTTGTTAATAACATAAAGTGTATTTGTAAAACACATGTTCACCCGGAGGTATCTTGGCGCTGGATGACAGATGTGTTTTGTTACTCAACTCAATGGTACTCATTTTATCGACCACAGATGAATAAAAGGCTGAGTGGACCCACCGGGATTTGAACCTGTGACCATGAGGTCGAACACAGGTCCCTATAATGGAGGTCCAATTTTCCATTCCAAAGTTGGGGCCGGGCAAAAGGTTTATCTTGCCAGGTCGAAATGGTGGTTTAAATCTTCACACACAAGCTGCAGAGCCATGTTTAGAAGGCCTGTTTAAGTGGGTGGTCCGATCAGTGCTGCAGGCACACTAGTAGAATTTAATTTACAGGCTCTGGGTACCTAGGGTACCACACTTCTAGGGACCTGCAAGTAAATTAAATGTGCCAAGTGGGTATAAGCCAATTCTGCGATGTTTTAGTGAGAGAGAACAAGCACTTTAGCACTGGCTAGTAGTATTAAGGTGTGCACAATCCTAAGGCCAGTTAAAACTAGATCAGCTAAAATAGGAGGGGTGAAGGCAAAAGGTTTGGGGAAGACCATCCCTAGGCTGACCAGTCTAACACCTGCTCCCACACCTCGCCAGCTGAAAGTGGAGGGGACTACCCAATCTCATGGGAGTTCTCAGTAAGGTGGGAAAACCATGATACTGTCATCTACTCGGAGGAATCTGTTGGTTAAGAGATTGGCTGTTTTTGAGCTCCAGCCTCCTTAAAATCATGCAATGTTTACACCACTGACCATTTCCCAGTCATTTCACGGACTGGCACATGTTTGTCACTCAAGGTTCCCAGCACTTGCTTCAGTTGGACTTCTTGACTTTTGGCAGTAATGGGGCAGATTAACACTTTTCATTCAGTGCACATGCTGGCACATGCCTATCAGAAACCACTGTGGCATCTTTCTGCTTCTAGACTGTCATTGATTGCTTATCTGTAATGTGGGCTGTCCCTCTTTCACAAGTGGCAAATGAGATATATTGTTTTGCTTAATTTTAGAAACTATATATTTCCTAATATATTTTTTTTCATTTTACGTCAGGTATGTCAGACTTGGGAAGTATACTTGTGAAAGAGCAAAAAACACAGTTGATGGACAGAATGTAGAACAATGTCATACATTCACCCCAGTACAAGGATCTGGGCCTAAATCCATCGTTTTTTTGCACTCCACACCACCCTGGGTTAGACACTGGCTATATGCAAATCAGCTCTGACCCTGTGCCTCATGGGAACAGTCCAGTCCGAACTACCAAGCCATGTCTTTCCCAGACCGGAATCAAGCATCCAAGGACCGGTTTCTGGCTATCAGCCTTCATCAGCCTGGATAGCTTGACTCCAGTGGTGTGGAGAGCCTGGGACTCACGTCTGAGCATACCCAGCCCACTCGGGGTGAAAATTGCAAAAAACACAGTTGATGGACAGAATGTAGAACAATGTCATACATTCACCCCAGTACAAGGATCTGGGCCTAAATCCATCGTTTTTTTGCACTCCACACCACCCTGGGTTAGACACTGGCTATATGCAAATCAGCTCTGACCCTGTGCCTCATGGGAACAGTCCAGTCCGAACTACCAAGCCATGTCTTTCCCAGAGTTTTTCACCCTGAGTGTGCTGGGGATGTTCAGACGTGAGTCCCAGGCTCTCCACACCACTGGAGTCAAGCTATCCAGGCTGATGAAGGCTGATAGCCAGAAACCGGTCCTTGGATGCTTGATTCCGGTCTGGGAAAGACATGGCTTGGTAGTTCGGACTGGACTGTTCCCATGAGGCACAGGGTCAGAGCTGATGGGGCGTAGATCAGGTTCTTTTGCCTCTGTGTCTTCCATGAATTGGAGTGCAAACTTCTGAACAGGAAATACCCCAAAAACATTGTTCGTAAAGGCCTTAAACGTGCCCGTAACAACAACAGGGAAGCTCTGTTGGAAGACACAGAGGCAAAAGAACCTGATCTACACCCCATCTGCGTAACAACTTACAATACAAACTCCAATCAGATCACAAAGATCGTGAACAAACACTGGAGATTGCTATCCTGTGGCAAACTGAATTTTCCTAAACCTATGTTTTCACATAGAAGAGGAAAGAACTTGAAAGATCTACTGGTCCACACCAGACCAAAAGGAACTGGAATAATTGAACCCCCGAGAGTCACAGGGGTCAGTGGACATCACCCATGTGGCTCTTGTGTATCTTGCCAATACACACAGAAGAGCAAAAAGATCACATTTTCCAACCAATCCACATGGGAACAACGAGCCTTTACTAATTGTAATAGCCGTAATGTGGTGTACCTAATCACATGTCCCTGCAACAAGGAATATGTGGGCATGACCAGCAGACCCGTGAAGATTCGAATGGGTGAACACCGCAGCAATGTACGCTGCAATAGGACAACAACAAAAATGGCTGCACACTTTGCCACCATAGGACACAGTGTCCATGACCTGAAATGGACAGTCATCGAGGCTTTCCCCAATGACAAAGACCTTCTATCCAAAGAACAACTTTGGGTGTACCGTCTGGGAACACACCATACAGGCCTGAATGACGATATTCCTTGGGCCCAACTTAATACCTAGGGTGAATTAGTGAAGATTCACTGAGAGCAATGGTTTTTTTCAAGTCCATAACTAATCTGAGCCTAAATCAGCATATATAGATTGGGTTCAGCAATCTATATTCATCATTCTAATATTTCAACTGTACTAATAATAATTTTTTTAGCCGCTACATGATTGCCTTTACAGGTATTCAAAGTCCCCCGGCATAGCTCTACATACGCTTGCCTTTCATAGTCCTGCAACCAAGGAAGATCTGCGCATGCGCGCGGGTCGCAGTGTCAGTCCTACGCGCAAGCGTGTAGAACGGGCTAACCGGCGCATGCGCCTCGGACGATGAGGGCGCACTGTTCCCTAGCGCGTTAGCGGGCAAATCAGATCTCCCGACATTTTCACGAGTAGTGAGTTACTGCGTATTCATGCTGATAATAGATATCATTTTTAGCCTTTTTAGGATCCAGGCACTCGTACTTATAACCCACCAACGAGTACTTATACTGAATCGAAACGAGCGGGGCATGGCCATCCACCACTCAAGCATGGCCGCCTGCGTTACTTGACTTTGGGCTCTAGTTATTTCGGCGCGCTTTCCTCACTAAATTGGACAATTAACCAATTATTCCACCCTATAAAAACACGCCGACCTTGCCTCCCTCACATCCACGGAAGCCGCAGACGAAGGAGGAAGCACGAGCGTGCAGGGGGCTGAGTAAGTACGGCATAGCCGTTCGAACAGGACGAACTTTAAGTCTCAGCCAGACCCTTGTTCTCTGATACTTGGAGACCATTTGAAAGGGCAGAAACAAAATACTCAGTGTATTCCTTCTCTTTTCCCTTTGTAGTTGGGACCCCACATTACCCTTCTGTCTTGAGCTGGCTCATGAGGCATTGACTCCTCCAATGATAAGTATGCATTTGATAAACCTCCACTCCTGGCTATTAACATCCCCTATGTGCCACATTTCTGTGTGTGAGTGTATGTTTTCTCGGAATGTGCTTAAACTTTCTTCACTACTTACGCATGATCCCAGTATCCCAATCGGTATATATGTTTGTGTGTCTCTTCCTCCCTTACAGGTGATTTAGAGTTAAGCGCACTTTGGGATCAGCGCAATTATAATACGTTTTTCTTATCTTGCAGGCATACTACATTACTAGTGTGAAAGTAAAAATGTGTTGTAATTATTAATTGTAGTTACACACATAGATAAACTTGTTTCACTTTTTTTGTATATACACTTTTTTTCTACCTTTGTGGAGAAACACTAGTGAGTGACAGGGGGATCTTCCCCTAGGTCCTGACGAAGAGGCTTCACGCCTCGAAACATGTTGACCCACACAGGTGAGAGAGCCCATTAATCAGCTCTATCTCTCCGCTTCACTTTTCTTTTTAATAATACCAGCCAGTGTTTAATAAAAATTAATTTTCACCACTAGGCCAGGTATTTTTTAATAACTCACACTTTATATCACTCCTGACCCCACTGACACTCACTCCCAACACATAGCACCCCCATCTAAAGGTGCTCCAGCGTAGTCGCTTGTCGCAGCACTGCCCCGCCCCGCAGCGGGACGGGAAGACCCCGATGATGAAGCATGACACCAAGGGCCCTTTTGGTGTGTGAGGGGTATTTTAACAAAGAAGGTGTATTCCATTGACATCTGGATATACACCCACCCAATGTGAGGTGGACCCTTTTTGAAAAAAGAGTTGGAACGTCACCAGAGAATCCACACTGGTGAGAAGCCCTTTGATTGCACTGTGTGTGGAAAAAGCTTTAGCCAAAAGTCAATTCTTCGATGTCACATGAGAACCCACAAAGAAGCCACTTTCATGCAATCATTGGGAAAAGAGTTTTGATCAGCACACACGTTTTAAACTTCACCAGATAATCCACACAGGTGAGAAACCATTTTGTGCTTGAAATGTGTTGAGTAATGCATGAGAAACACCTTCTATATCATCGAAGAGTTCACATGGATGAGAAGCCGTTTTCGTGCCCTCAGTATATGAAGAGCTTGATGAATACGTGATCGTCACTGTCACCAGACGTTCCACACGAGTGCGAAGCCATTTGTATACACACAATGCGGCAAGAGGTTTGTTGAAAAGAGCCTTCTATGACACCATATTGTCAACATTGGGTTGGAATCCTAAAAGTAAAAAGATGCCATTTTCTCAATCTGCTTAATCACGAGGCGTCTACGGCTTCTATCGAGCCCATCCTACCGGACACCAACATGACTGCACTATTATTTGCGTACTGCTGCTTGCACTGCCAAATGCGCACTGGGGCTATTAAATATTCCTTCATTTTTGTTTTGCCCTCACCCTGCTGTGGTGAATGCATCTCGGGCCACCACTTTTCTTTACCCACACGGATCTTCCTGAGCACATCAAACTTTCTCAAGCATAGATATTGAAATAGGACTACCCAGCCCACTATTCAATAGAAACTAATAGGACCTCATTCTTCTCTCTGCTGAAGGGGCAGACATCTTGGAATTATCTCACTCCATTAGGGTTCTACACCTACTCTCCTTTCCACCCTAGGACCTCCTTGCCTCGTGACCTCATGAATCTATCACATACCAATGTAATGAACCCCCTACTCTCCCCTGCCAGACACAACTCATTCAAAATCATCCATCCAATAAATTTACCCAAAAACGCCTCAAAACATCTCAGAAAAAACTGCTCAAATTGAACACATACTGTTCCTAGATTCCTACTTCTGCTGCAATAAGAGTTTGATAATCAACAATCTCAAAACTTTTACCAGCCGTCGAGCTCAATGGAGAAAAGCCATATCCTCCATACTCAAGGTCACCTCCACACGGCTTCAAACCTACTATTGCCTCTCATCTGTGCACAATGCTGAAACCGCCATCACCATTTACAGTAACGGCACTCTACTCATCCAATCCTTTTATCGCAACTTGGAACACTTTGACAATCTCTTCTCCCACAGTAAAGATAATATAGGTAAAGACTTATCCCACACCCAAGTATGGCCTCTACAATCTACCACCGGTCAGAACAATCACCAGCCTCCATCTACTCCTTCCTCGACCCCCTCACAAACTACCAACTCTAGCAACTACCCTCATCAATCTATAAGCAAGCCGACTCTCTTCTCTGATCTAATGGTTGACAGTAACAACACCACTCTTGATCTAGTATCTGACATTGTGATCCCACTCACAACCTCTGCAATTCACGATTCCCCTCCTTCTCAAATATAACAAGTCCCCTCCATAACAGTGCTCTCCACAGGCAGGATTTAAACAAAATTCACTACACGTCTTCAAATCCCCAAACCCTCCTCCCACATAACCCCCAAACCATACAGCATTACAACCATGTCGACTAAAAACCCATTCTCGGATTTCCCCCTCACCCTCAAAACCCATCACACATAACCCGCTAATGAATTCAACAATACCTCCACTCTCCAGTCAATGCTAAACAACATAAAAACAGAATAACAGCTAATGAGGGCCAACATATAGAACCTATTTCATATTACTGCAAAAGTTCGAACGTAAGGTTTCGTACCACAAAAGCAGCCCTTGACTCAGAACAGCCTACAAACCGAACAGTTAGGGTAGGGACGGTGCACCAAGGACGAAGTCAAAGGAGACTTTAAATGTAGCCCAAATATCCTTTATTCCATAAGTTAATTTATTTTTAATTGAACCACAGCCAACGTGTTTCGTTCTTTCGAACTTCGTCAGGGCTGGAAGGAACACAGAAATAAAAACACTAAATACATGGACATGACATACATGCTTACACAAATAACCATAGCACATGTATAAGGTCATACATCTTAACAAAAAAGCTTTAGAGCGACAACTTGAAAAACATATATCAACAATTATAAAGCCAAACACGTATAAACAATTATAAAAGCAAACAGAATAGCATTTTCTTTTAAAAAAAGGCTGAGAATGCCAATATAAAGAAAGCCAAGAGACACCGTAAGACTACAGTACATGACATACATATACATAAACATTATGTGACGGCGAATAATGTCCTTAACAAGAACAGTCTTTCACAAAGTAGATCCCACACTTACATATTTTGTCCTACACCTTAGAGGTTGAAAAGTTAAAGACAATAGAATAGAAATAGGGAAGGAATAAACAAAAAGGGGGAAAGAGAGGCCTACTGCCATTGGGTACATACCCTTAGAACTCGACCAGATATAACTTGGATACGGAGGTTATTAGAATGTGTATCAGTCCCCAAAAGGCGCATAACACTGATGGCATTCCCAGCCACTTGGCCCCACCAGAGAGTACTAATTTATTACCTGTAGTATAGCACAAAGGGGAATACATCCATGTCTCACCTCTGTATTAGCGCGTGGATCAGATTATGCAGCGAATCCCAGCATATATGCAAAAAGAAGAACGGTATATGTAACTCCCCTGTTTCCAACACCAGCCATAGTGCATATGTCTTAAGATCACATTATATAGCAATTTAAATTGCAATTGGGCTCCTCTCTATGTCAAAACAGACAGTTATAATGCATATCCATATAAGTATTGGCAGCTGAGTAAAAACGGCCATAACATCCCCCAATCCACACTATAAGCTACTTCCAGATCAGGTCATAATTAATAGCCTCTAAACGGAAAGTTGTTTTTAGCCACAGATTTAATTATTAGGGCCACAAATATATGAGGCCTACACATGTGTTGCCAGCGTGATATTGTAGCCCCCAAGCAGCCACCCAGAGAAGATACGAAAAAAGGGGGGGTTCCCCTCTGTATCCAAAAAGCCGTCATAGCACCTATTAATTAAACTTCAATAAAACAAAGTCACAAGCATGTGCATGATGCGCAAATCTTAAATGCATGATTCTCACAGCCCAAGAATAAGGCCAAAGGTCCACAACTATCAAAGACATAAGAACAGCAAAACCCCAGGAGCGAGTAATCTGTTACCTGTATTACAGGGACACGATCCAAAGCCGGTCGATTCAAACCGGGCGCCATGTCTCTCTGTCTATATATAGAGAGGTTCTCAATTCCGTCATGTGTATCGTGCGTATAGCGTCGTAACACTGATCACGTGTTCTGGACCCTCCCCATCCGCGCCATATTTGAGTGGAATAGCTGAATGTATATAGAGAAAAAAGGGGTTGCAGGAAAATCATAAAATTAAAAGACAGACAAAGCAGAAGACACCCGATAAGTTGTGAGTTTATTATAATTGACTCGCATTTCAAAATTACTAATCCATTAACAAAATGCGCCATATAGTTGTGTATAGAGACGGCTGGTACACAAATTAGGTATAGCGAACTTGCATTCTGAAAAGCCCATTTATTTGAAATGCATGCCGTATGATTGTATATAGAACCGGTACAATGTGTCCAAGCGCATTTGTATCAACACATGAAAAAGTATGCTACCGGCCGGCGCCATATTAAAAAAATTATGCAAGTCTATTGTAATAGACTCGCATTCCAAAATTACCAATCCATTAATAATTTGCGCAGTAAAGTTGTATATAGAAACGGCTAATGTGCAAATTAGGTATAATACATTTGCGTTCATAATTGCTCACTTATGTAAAATATATGCTGTGTGATTGTATATAGAACCGATATAATGTGTCCAAGCGCTTTTGCATCGACATATGTAAAAGTACGCTACCAGCCGGTGCCATATTTACACGGAGTTACATCCACAGGTAATGAGGGACCTTGACACTAAACACAAATAACCCATATCCACTTTATATGTGGTGGGCTGTTTGTCCTACAAAAATAATCGTTCATAACCAGGGGTCAAAAGCCAATATTAAATAGAAATTCCAAACATGATTTATAAATTGCAAAAAAAGTTTTTAAATTTCAATTGTCGGTCTTACGTTCAAAAATACTAATATATTTAAAATTAGTACCATTTGATTTTATATAGCAACAGTATCAAGTGTCCAAACGAGAGTCCGATATTCGATGCTTTAAAGACTAGGGGCCAGATGTATCAAAGGTTTTTCCCCATTCTGTGTCTATGGGAAAATCTGTTCATACATATGGCCCTAGGTTTGTTATGCTAGAAAGTTTACTACACTTATTCAAATCCCCAAACCCTCCTCCCGCATAACCCCTGAACCATACAGCACTACAACCATGTCGACTAAAACCCATCCTCTAGTTTCCCCCAACCCTCAAAACCCATCACACATATCCCCCTAATCAATTTCACAATACTTCCACACACCGTTCAATGCTAAACAACCTAAAAACAGAATAACAGTTAAAGAGGGCTAATCTATAGAACCTACTTCATAATACTGCAAAAGTTCGAACAAAAGCTTTCGTACCACAAAAAGCAGCCCGGGACTCGGAACAGCCTACAATCCGAACAGTTGACTCCCCTGCAAACATCAGGACCCCTCCACCTAAATGGAGGAGTTAACCGAATCTAGACCTCACCTCTCGACCCAACAGAGCAACTAGTCACCTATCAGATAACGATGTCCTCCCCCTTCTTGCCACTTTCAACCAAGCGCCTATCAAGCATATGACGCCTGTGGATAAAAGCGAGACAATTATCACACGCCCACACAGGGTTCCTCTTTGCAGTCATAGACCGATTAATAAATCTAACTTCAAACTAGTCCCCATATCTCATTCACCCATAGATGTAACTAAAACTAACCTAAAATGTGCCGGTCAGCAGTGAAGCATGCTGCTGCTATTGCTGACCTCGTCCTCACTCTAGATCTGGACCTCCTACTGCTCACGGAAACATGCCTTAACGGATCCTCATCCCCATATTGAACATGCTAGTCCCTCCCAGCCATGACATCATTCGTTTGGACCGCTCTGGCCGTCCCAGTGGTGGCACTGCCTGTATCCATTGAATCAGTCTCTCAATAAAACAAATTCTAATTCAATCACTGCCCTCCTGCGAATACCTTCAGATCAATATCTCAACTGCAGACTGCACATTACGTAAACTGCAGATGATCTACCACCCTCCTGGAGACAATCACGCATTCATCAAACAAATTATGGAGGTCCTCTCTACCAACAACGGATCACACAACAGCCAGATTTTTCTTGGCGATTTCAAAATCAATTGAACGACACACACACCCCTCTGGTGAATGGCTTCAAATCCTTTGTTCAAGACCTCAACTTGGTTCAAGCATGCAACAGCCCAACTCATTTCAAAGGCGCTACATCAGACCTAATAACAGCAAAGGAGAACACCTTCCAAATTGAATCTACATTACCATGTGACTGGACAGACCACCATTGCATCATGTTGTCCATAGTAGAAAGGACAGTTATCTCCAAAGCACAACCGGTGAAAGCCAAAAGCTGGGTAAGAGACACTAGAAATATTAACCTTCTTACGTTGTATGCTCTTAGCAACAACATTTGATCTCCGTCCACTAACATCTCAGACACGCAAGATCTCATTGATAACTGTATCAACTTCATGTCTGACATCATGGGTGCACTTCCTCCCAAACAATTCGAAAAGAGTCCAGATCTAAAAGTCCAACCTTTGGTTCAGTTCCGCCTCAATGAAGAACATCGCTCACTGAGGTCAGCAGAAAGGTAATAGAGACTTTCAACCTCTACGATCAACCCCAATCTACTGAGACAAAGAAGGAAAATCCATAACAGGTTTATCAGAAGTTACAAAGCATCTTCAG
Organism: Lissotriton helveticus; assembly: GCF_964261635.1. Lineage (NCBI taxonomy): Eukaryota > Metazoa > Chordata > Amphibia > Caudata > Salamandridae > Lissotriton > Lissotriton helveticus. The sequence continues at coordinate 453,901,302 of NC_136058.1, read as the reverse complement.
ACAACAACTTGACAAGGCCACAAACCGTCCCAAACAATTGTTTGAAATTATCAAAATCATGCTAATAGGAAATATAAGATTCACAGCACTAACCTGCACCTACTTTCGTGAAACACTTCAGCAAAAATTCAAGTAAGCATTTCAAGTGAACTGCATTTACCATAATGCTAAGGGGTGGACTGTGCTGGGAGGTGAAGCAGTGTGCTGCCGTCCCCCTTCATTAGTAAATGTAATCCCCTTGTATCTAAAAAGTCAACTCTGTCCAGCAGTGATGTATTTCCCTCCTTCTTTATCAAGAACACAAACCTAATCAGCAATGATCCCCATAACGCCAAGAAGCTCTTATCCCTCATAACCACTCCACCTCACCCCCTCAGCCATACCTGAGGGAAAACATGAAAGCCCCTCCCTCAAACAGTGCCTCCTTGTCCATCTTTAAGACTTTCAATGAATACAACATTTTAAAAATATTATCTTCTCTGAATAAAACCAATTTATTCACTCCTCATCCTCCAAACTCCTCAACGTGATGAAACATGCCCTCTCCCCTTATGCACCAAGATCATCAACACCTCTGTTACAGGGCTCCGTACCAGATTTCTACAAAGTGGGCAAGTTACTCCGTCTTAAAAAAAAAAAAAACATCAACCTCTCAGATCTTAACAACTACCGCCCAAGCTTCTCAAAAAAGACATAGACCAACAACGATGCAATCATATTGAGCAATTCCAACTCCTCAATCTGGTTTCAGGCCGGGTCACCGTACTCAAACTGCCATGGGTTAAATTGCTGACGACGCCCTGAAACGTCTCGACCACAATAAATCCTGCTTATTAATCCTGCTTGACCTGGCCGCTGAGTTTGAGCTGATTAAACACGACAACCTCCTGAACCTCCTAGAATACAGGATAAGTCTCTCTGGCCCTGTTTTAAAATGGTTCTCTTCATTCCTACACTACCGATCTCAAAGAATTATGATGAACCACGTCCTATACATCTAAACACCAGTCACAATTGGTGTTCCTCAAGGCTCTTTAGTCTTCCGCACCCTGTTCAACCTGCTCCTGGAACCCCTGGCTGAAATCCTCGAACTGTCAAACCTCTCATACCACATGTATGTGGATGAAACTCAACTTTATAAGAAAATCACCTCTCCAGAAGAAATCAGCATCCTCAATAACACCCTGGCAAAAACTCAACACTGGCTAACTCGTCATCAACTAAAACTGAACAATCTCGAAACTGAATTCCTCTTAATCTCACCAACCAACTCCTAACATCAAAGAAAGGCTCTCACATCTAACAGCCCTGAACGGCACCCCTCGCATCATAACCTCAGACAAATCTCTTGGAATAATCTTGGACTATCACCTTTCCATGGATAATCACATCTGCGTCGCCACCCCGGGCGTCGACTACCAACTGCACAGTAAAGAAAATAAAACCATTTCTCTGACTGCAAATCTCAAGACAGCGGTTCAGGCGCTAGTGACCTCCAAACTAGAATTCCCCCTAACATCTGGAGATTTCTTCCTCCTGAGACCAGATCCAATTTCTTAACTGCCATATTCAAACGAGAAGCAAAGTTTCTACTATTAAACAGATTCCTCCCTCAATGAAGATGCATCTTTCCCAGAATTTAGTTACTCTTTGAATATATTTCTACGCTTTTTTAGTTCTTTTCTGTTCCTCCACTTATGTATTACTCTTGTATGTTCTCCTTGTGTTTCCTCAATGTATAATGCTCTGATACCCAAAAGGACGCTATATGAAAGTCTATAAAAAAAAATAAAGTTTGTTTTTTCTGTACAATAGCTGTGAAAAACATTTTGTTCAAAGGATGTGCTCTAAAACGGAGGAATTCCGACAGGAATGACACTCTTCTCCTGCGCTGTTTGGGTGAGAGCTAGAAGGTTGCTCATCACACATATATTTCCATGACGTGATTTCGGCTCTCTTTCTTTTGTTTTAGACCTATTTTGACCATTCTTAACTGATTGTTATCAGTTTCATATTCTCCTAAAGTGTTTGCTTGTTCTCACAGTGGATCAAAAGCTAAACATAACATGCAAGTGTCTTTGTATAACACACACATAGGCAAAAGGCAAAGTGTGAAAGGCAAAGACGAGTGATTGGAGGAGCAGCAGGGTTCTGCGATCGGAGGTGGGCAGATGAAGCATCATGATGTGTTCTATAAAGAGACGTGTCTTCAGCTGTTTCCTAAATTGGACTAGGATTTGGGCACAAGCCTCAAGAAATCTACTCGCCCACTCACTGTAGTGATTCAGATTTTATCAGGGTGGGCTATTTTTAGGGCCTACTGACCTGGTCTGGCGAGAGAGCTCCTGAAGAAGAACAGGTGTTCTGAAAGGGAATGAGCAATAAAGATGACATTCAGTCTTGTTTTTTATCATGTTATGTTTGCGATGTGTTGAAAGACAGTGGTCAAATGTCAGCTTATGTCTTCTTAAAAAGTGCTGCTTATTTTATCCTGGAGATAAGTGTTTACAAAACCTTCTAGCTTTGCAGTCTTGAAAAGAAGAGTAAAGTGAGCCGTCTGACAGTCCGGCTGGCGTACAAGAAGTTGAAAAAGAACGGCTGTAGGATGCCATTTTTTTCTAACTCACAACATTTAAATTGCTTTAAATGAACTGTACTAATACTTCAAAATATATTTCAGTAGTTAGGGAATTATTTTGTTTTTACATTTTGAAGTGTTGATGGAAACAAACATTTTAATAGGGTCAAAACACATGAAAGCACTTCACTTGGTGATGTGCAAATGATGAATATTTGCTGAAACCAGCTTTTACAAACAGATGCTATATAGTTTTATCAGTAAAACTGCATGTCAGTTGCAAAGTTTGTGTCCTTTTAAATGGAAATGTGCTTTCTGCAAAGGACAGTGCACTACCACATCATGCTTTAGTAATATATGAAAATGAGAGTTGAATTGAGAAACATTCCCGGCCCACCCTGATGACAATACTATTAGTGAACTAAGTGGCAAGTCACGGGGCCTTATGTGGGCTCGATTTGTATTATACAGAGAGCAAAAAAATCAGTATTTTAAATCAAACAAAAGGTTTGTTGCACATCTGACGTGCCAAACTCACATATTTGTTGACGTTCTCATATATGGTAGTTGAGGAATGTGGTGAAATAAAATATTTGCCTATGATCACACAATTTGAGACTAGTTTATGTACCGACCGCATTACAGTTATGTCAAGTAGATTATTCAAGTCACTCGACCTGCAGGTCTAGTAATATTTTTTTGATTTTTCGAAGCCTGGGGCAGTCCTGATGAGTAAGCCATTTTTGTTCCAGATCCTGGGTGTATAAATGAAAATGGCTGTTTTTTTCTATTGCACCTCTTTGTCTCTGGTTTCATGTCTGTGGGTTTGCGGAAGCAAGCCTTTTCAGAGGCCCACCGGGACAGGGGTTCTCCCTTCTTTGTCCTCAGGTCCTTGGACTAACAAAATAGAGATTGGCACGGAAGCTGTAATATCAAGCAAATATTTTATTATCACTCATGAGTGGGACTACATCGATACAGAACCCTCAGGCAATGTATGAGGCAGTACATGGAATACAGAAACCAAGGTGCTTATATACACCTTATATTGCAGAGTAAGCATGGAGATTCAAAAAGAGGCAGTACAAGTATACACAAGAATAGCTATTCACAAATATGGACAAGTAGAAAATACTTAGTCAACAGGGTGGGAGGGGTAATGATACTGCCTACATCAGCTGAAATAGTCTGACAGTTACACTTAAGACAGGTGCATTCTAACAGCTACAAGCCTTTCTGAGCATGCGCAATGCTCCAGCTCATTACTGAAGTAGTTAACTATAGTTGATGACTCAGGCAGAATAGTAAAGCAGGCGACAGTGAAGACGGAAGGAGCCCATGGCAAACACATGGTTCACTAAAATGGATGCCAAAACAAAATGGCTTCACCTCATGCTAGCAGCGATTTCTGCCAATTTCCACAGACGACCCTTTTAGCATTAGCTGAAGACACCTCTATGATTTAGTAGGAACACGGAAAACATCTTGCACATCAATTTTCATCATTAGCTTCTTGGTCTAATACATATTGGGCGTTCACATTCTTAACGTTGCGTTTGGTGGGTATACAAAGTGAAACACAAAAGGAACAAAGCATCGGGCCACATTGTATACATAAACAGCATAACAGTAAGATCGCAAAAAATGTACATAGAACTTTCAACAGTTTCCAGCCCCAGGTAACGAACAATGTCCATAACCAGCCAGTTAAAGTACATGTTCCTGAATCTGGATGAATCTCAGCAGCTATTTTATGCAGCTTAGAGATTGCATCAAAAACTGAAGGCGCATGATCAGGGATGTAAACACAACAGCTGCTCCCGATGATGCGACATGCACCACCACGATCAGCCAACACGACGTCGAAGGACCATTCTGTTTTGGAGCACCACAATCCTTGCAATTTGCAGTTCTTCTGTGATATTTCCAAGTGCCATAGCTGTTTGGTTGGTTACAGCCTCTACAACAAGTGTTAAGGGTCTGATTTTCCAGCTGTTTAAGCCAGCCCCAATAAAGAAGAACAATCCCAAATTAAAGTCAACATATTGCTGCAGTGCAGTGTCAGTCTGATCCACCTCATCATGATTTATTTTTCTCTTTGATCGGCTCTTAGAAATGTCATTGTATAGTTATTATGAGAAACAGAGGGAGAAGGAGGATTGTAGAGACTAGGTCGGCCTCCTTGGATTCAGTACAAAAGTGTGGATCCCACCTATAGGATCCTTGGACCTAGCTCTGGTGTAGGTATGTGACTGCACTGAATCAGTGTACCTATCAAGAAAGAAAAGTTTCTTTCTAGTGTCCCCTCACTCACCGGGGTTGCCCCACGGTGACATGCTTCATCATTGGGGCCATCCCAGTTCTCTACGAAAAGGGGCGTGCTGCGACTCACGAACTACGCAGGAGCACTTAAGAGTGAATGACTATGTGTGGTGCAGAAAATAGTGGTGGAGTGGGTGTGTGTGAGTTTAAAAATACCGGGATGGCCCCAATGATGAAGCATGTCACCGTGGGGCAACCCCGGTGAGTGAGGGGACACTAGAAAGAAATCTTTCTTTCTTGATAGATACACTGATTCAGTGCAGTCACATACCTACACCAGAGCTAGGTCCAAGGATCCTATAGGTGGGATCCACACTTTTGTATTGTATAGTTATTCCCACATATAAAGTAAGTATTGTTTGGTGACATAAAACTACTGTTGTTTACTAGAGTAATCTTCAAAACCAGAGTACAGTCGCATTTCCCCAAGGGAATACTTCCAATATTGTTCACACATAGGTCTGCTCGTGCTCTGGTAACTGCTATGACAGGAGACCCATTCCCCCTTGACAATTCGAGTGTTTGGGAAAACATAACGCATGGAGGAGTTTCCTCTGTGATACTCCTCCATTTCCCATACAGTCCTTTTAGCTTGTGGTTCTCCTTCCTCATCACAGTAGCACACTTTATTAAGTTGAAAATGTAGTCTTAAGCATAAGTAATTGTAATGCTGAGTCCCTCGGGATCGGGCAACACAGCCTATGCCCACACACCCCTGTTAACCACACAGAGGACGTACCAGGCTGATATAGAGTATTCCAAAAGCTCTTTATTAAGTCATGCCCTAAAGGGTCAAAATATAATCAAAGGAAGGCAGCGAAATGTCACGGGATTGTATCCAACCGTCCTCTGCAATGATGCTCCTCCTAGCACCCTCCAACAGAGGACACTGTGCTAATCAATGGCCGACAATGCCACTCGATACGGAAAAGAACCCGTTAGGTCTTTCGCTCCGTCAGTATCGTCCTCCGCATGCGTGTCAGTCCTGACACGCTTCCAACGGAGGGCAAGCGCAAAGAACAACGCAAATAAAATGGGTCTGTTCTCCACACTCGATAACCCTCGAGCTGGGACTTGCAATAAGGTCCAAACAATGTTTTGCGTCCTGGCGCTCGATAACCCTCGAGCGGGGACTGGCAATATGGTCCAAACAATGTTCTGCGTCCTGGCGCTCGATAACCCACGAGCGGGGACTGCCAAATGTACCAAAAGGACTGGAGTCCTTTATGCTCGTGAACCCTCGAGCGGGGACTGCCTCCAATGTACGGTGAGTACCGAAGTCCTTAACGCTCGAGAACCCTCGAGCGGGGACTGTAAAAGAACGGAAGGACCGGAGTCCACAAAGGTAACGATGCGGGTAGCAAAGCACCGCAATCACAGTTCAGGGCAGCGGTTTGACAGCTCACCGTGAATGCTTAAGGCTCCTGCTCCAAAGCCGCTGATACAACGGAGCTCACCTTCCTTGTCGCTGCGGTCCACGAACTTGCGTCTACTGTTCAGAATATTCAACGCCGACTGCTAGCTTCCAGGTTGTTTAAATGGTGACGCCCTCCTAGCGCGATTGCCGCGCACAGCCTTCTGGGAGTGGTAGTTCTGGCGGGCGTGCCCCTGGGTTTTGTAGTTCTCCTTATCTCTTGTCACCTAAGCGGCTCCAATGCTTGTCTTAACAGTAATATTAGCAACTTCAAATGCCCATAGCAGCGCAAACCAGGCCCTACAAGATCCATTGTGAAAAAACGACAGTGGAATGAAAGGTGTTCCTCTCTTTTTCTGATGAGCTGGCATAATTCCACACACCCAACAGTTGGTAATGTTCGTAGAATTATGGGTGTGGTGCAACATTTGAATGAACGTATTGTTGAGTAGGACATTCTGTGCTGAGGCTCATGATAGGGAAGGGAGATGTAACGATGCTCAATGGGGACAGCAGTAGTGACAGTTAGTAGATTTTGAGCAGGAGTTACTCTCTCTATAACCCATGTTATCGTAGCAATGATGATAACAATGGAAGTGAGTCCTGTGGTATATAAATAAATAATACCGGATCTATTTTTGAATGAATAAATGAATAACAGATAGCTCAATAAATAAGAGTCAAGATTCGAGGTAGTAGGAGTTTTGCAGGTTTAATACAGCATAAGGACAGGAACAGGACGACCTGCACGGGAACAGGATGGCAGCGCTGCCGGGGGCAGGATCGGGACAAGGACCAGGATAACTTTTTAATAACAGTACATGAGCATATATACATAACGCAAACACATAGCATTACATTGCAATAGGCGTAGCAGTGGGTGGAGCAATAGGCGTGACGCGTAGCAGTCGCGAAAGATAAGGGTGAAAGTAGGTGTAACAGGGCGTATACATAGACATGTGATGCAAATGTAACAGAATATGTCATAAATGGGGCGGAAACATGGAGGGGGCTACCTAAGGAGCCGGGACTTCTGACCTGATGGTGCGCGCAAACTGGCGATGACGTGTTACTAGGAGAAGCTGGGGGCTACGAACTCTGTGCTAGGAGCAGAGACTGAAGTCTGGAGAGTCAGGGCGACATGTACCTAAACAGTATCTAGTATCTGATGTTTAGAGAACATGTTGATAAAATCCAAAAGTTATCGGGGTAAAGGCGAACAGACTCTAAGACTAGAGCATGCATTATTCTACATGTAGTGCGTGATGAAGAATATTAAATGACCATTAAATGCAGTATTTCTCTTACATGGAGACGTAAAGGCTAGACAATGACGGAAACTATTGATGCAGTTCAATAGCTTAGGAATGCAGAGAAGGAGGGCTGAACTGATAACTGGAATCATAACATACTCTTGGCAGACTCAGAGGCAGAGCTAGGCTGAGCCGGGCACTGCGAGGCAGGAAGTAAGTGAAGGGTCGAGGATACAGGTGGGGGCTGTATCGCTCCTCAGCGAGGCTTCAGGAGACAGGAGCTGAATCTGGTGTCCGGGCCCTTTTGAGGCCTAGAAACGGGGACTTTACAATGGAATAACGTGCACACTGAGAAACGTGGCAACGTAGCTTTACATAGGCCTGATATTCGTAGTATTCACGAGAACTGGAAACTGACATACTAGAGGTGGACACAACTGTAATTGCGTCTTTAATCAAACATGGGGAATACATATGCATATTAATCATGCACAGATAACATATGATGGAGGACGCGTAGGGACACAGAACATGGCAAAATTTACTTTTCCACATTCCCTCCTTGTCACTACGTTTCCTTCAGGAAACATCAATATTCATGATACCATCTATCATTTCATACAGTATCATTTGCTCGTCTCGAATTTTCTTGGAACGGGTTTTAGAACGGGGCTGGGGACTAGGAATACAAGAGGTAGCACAAATGCCGCAAATCGCAGGGCCACATTGTATACAGAGGCAGCAGCTGAATATGATCGCTACTGTAATACCTAGAAAGGACAAGACTTTCCATCCCCAGGTGGAAATTATACTCCAGAGCCAACCGGACCATGTCCAGGTGCCTGGATTCTGGTGTAACTGATGGGCAATTTTATGAAGTCTGGTTATAGCTGAATAAACAGACGGCGCGTTATTTGGAATGAAAATGCAGCAACTAGATCCGATGACTCTACAGGCCCCGCCCCTATCGGCCAATATGACGTCAAGGACGAGACGATTCTGGAGCACGACAATTCTCATAAAGGATTGTTCTTCGGTTAAATTACTTAGAGCAGAAGTGGTCTCAATTACTACTGCTTCGAGTGTTCTGGTTAATCTACGTATCAGTTTACTATTCACGACTGTACCTAAATAAGGGAAGACACCTTTATTGATATCTATATATTGTTCTAGAGCAGTTTCAGTATAATCGACAATCGGGAGGTTTCTCTTGTGTCTAGTATGTACTAGGTGGGAATTCCTATGGTAGTCGGGTGGGGCTAGAAAAACCGGTGGCAGTAGGAAGGCAATGTAACAGGTTCCCTCCCAATCGAGGGGCAGACGAACATATGCGGTCTGACCACAAATAAAATAAGAATGACGTGAAGCTTTGAAAATAGATTTCCCACTGTCACTATACTTGACAATAGTAGTACAATCACTATGTCCTACATGTACGGAACCATTATTTCGGACACATAATTCACCTTTGACTGGTAGTACTGAAATAGCAGGTAAGTCTGGAGTAGTATCAGACTGAACATTCAGGACCATGAAATTCGAAGAATAATTACCTAAATTGTAAACTTCATTTTCTAGATCTAACCCGGTTCTATGGGAAAGACCTTGCTTGTCTGGAAAACATGTACTGTTAAGAAAAGACATATCTGTTGAGGATGACGTTAACGTGGACCATGCTCCACACGAACCATTATGTGAAAAAGGATAAGGAAAGAGTGGCAGAACTCCCTTCGGTGTCTGGAAAGGGGGGAGTCGACCACACACCCAACAATTAGTGGCATTGCTGGTCCGGTGTGAATAATGTAACATGCGGATAAAAGAGTTGTTACGCATAGCGAGGCGGTAAGAGAGTTCATGAGGAGGCAGATCACTAAACGTGTGCTCTATTGTAACATTAGAAGACTTATTTACATGAGAAACTGGAAAATACAGGTAAAATGCATAACTGGTGCAGGAAATCATAATACTGAGAAATAATATGAAACATAGAAAAACGATACATCGGATTGAGTTTTGACTAACTCTCTTACTATGGGGGTCTATTTTATACATGTCAGAAACCGGTCTAACCGTTTCACCTAGGGGAGGACTTAGACAATCAAACTGGCTGACTTATTTTACTAGACCTTAACTTGAGCTTATACTCCTGTTGCGGAGTTGTCTCTAACTGGGAAGGGTGCAGTATCATTGTTCTTTGCGGGACAGTCCTTGAGAATAGTACTTTGGCAGTCTTTCAAATCCTGAGAAATGTTCTTTGAGACCGGTTTCAGTCCATAAAACTTCTTTATATGCAAAAGATGCACCCAGCCTTTGCGTCCCTCCAACTTCACGGCTGTACGGGTGGCGAGGAGGACCTGTCGGGGCTCCTTCCAGCGAGGCTCCAGCGGACTTGAGCGATCGAAATTTCGCACTAGGACCATGGATCCGGGAACGATTTCATGCGGTGCCACCTCGGTATTGTCTGGAAATGCGGCGGCAACCTGTGAACGACAAGAGTTGAGGGCAGACATCAAGGAAGCTAGGTAATCTGTCAGCATATTACTTGAAACATCGGTAATACTTCGAGGTCTAGGTGTACCCCACATATTAGGGGGGCGGCCGAAAACGACCTCATACGGGGACAGACCTGATCTGGAATGTGCGACCATGCGCATATAGAACAAAGCGACTGGCAGAGCTACTAGCCAGTCCACACCTTTCTCTTGACAAACCTTTGCAATTCGGATTTTCAGGGTCTGATTATGTCTCTCTACGAGACCGGCTGCTTCAGGATGGCGTACACAATGGAACTTCCACTGGTACCCTAACAATAGGGAAACATGCTTCATGAGTTCAGATGAGAATGGCTGGCCGTTGTTAGAATACACGACTCTAGGGAGTCCATAACGGGGGAAGAACTCACGAACCAACTGCCTGGCAGTGGTCGCAGCTGTGTAATCTGGAACTGGATATGCTTCTGTCCACCTGGACAAAGCGCATACCACTACGAGGACATACTTGAAACCTCGACATCGCTCCATCTGAATGTAATCCATCTGGAGGACTTCAAAAGGGTGGTCAGGGGGCTGGAATCCACCTTGTTCCACCGGGACACTTTTACCTGGATTGAACTGACAACATATCATACAGGTACGGACTTTCTGCTTGGCTGCAGCTCGTAAATGCTTGTTGAACCAAATATTCTGGATACTGTCTAACATAGCTTTCTCTCCTAGATGTGCTGGACTATGTGCGGTATTGATAATGACTTGAACCATAGAGTCAGGGAGAAACCATGTGGCTTTACCCTTCGTTACCCATCCCTGATCTGTCTGGACCCCTCCTTGTTCGGACCATTTCTTGATTTCATCGGGAGTAGCGTGTAACTGGATATCTATGACATCTTGAGTAGGGTCCTTAACTGTCATACAGGTAGTCAGATCTGGAGTGTATGTTGGTGTCTTATTAACTGGAATGTCTGGAGTCTGAGCTGTAAGCTTGGCTGTTCGATCTGCTAGATCATTACCTTGGGAAATAGTGTCAGTAACTTTCGTATGTGCTTTGCACTTCATGATAGCAATGGATGTCGGTAAATGTATTGCATCTAACAGAGCCTGAATGAGGAGACCATGCTGAATCTTGGTTCCGTGAGAAGTCATGAAACCTCTCTCCTGCCAGAGCACTCCAAAGTCGTGTACGACTCCAAATGCGTAGCGTGAATCTGTGTAAACATTAACTTTCAGGTTCTTGGCGTGTATGCAGGCTTGTGTCAGAGCAACTAGCTCTGCTGCTTGAGCAGACAGGGTGTCAATACGGTGTGTCTCAATAACTTCAGTGTCAGTGGTCACTGCATACGCGGCGACTAGTTCTCCTGTACCTGTTCTCATGCATGAACCATCCACATAAAGTGTCAGGTCAGGGTCTGGTAACGGAATATCGGTCAGGTCTTGTCTTGGCTTTGTCGTAATGTTGACTACTTCCACACAGTCATGTGTGGCAGGATTTGGAATAGCTGATGGTAACAGTGTAGCAGGATTGAGAACGTTGCAGCGTCTGATTTCTATGTGTGGCTGAAACAGTGTCAATTCATAACCTGTTAAACGTGCAATTGTCAAGTGCTGAGTTTGTGTTCGGTTTAAAAGAACTTCCACGGAGTGTGGGACTTGTACTGTCAGGGAGTGTCCTAAGACTATGGAATCACTTTGTCTGATAGCTAGGGCTGTGGCTGCAACTGACTTGAGGCACGCAGGCAGAGCCTGGGCTACAGGATCTAATGTGCTCGAAAAATAAGCACAGGGCTTGTATTGTCCTGCTTGGTCTTGTGTGAGAACAGATAATGCTGTACCTTCGCGTTCAGTGACAAAAAGTGTAAAAGGCTTACTGTAGTTCGGTGTAGCTAGAACTGGAGCTTGGCATAGGGCTTTCTTTAACTCATTAAAACTAAGTGTATGTTCAGATGTCCAAGGGAGGACAGTCGATACGGCTGCCTCCTGTGTCGTTAACTGTATCAGTGGCTTGGCTAGAAATGCATACTGAGGAATCCATTGTCTGCAGTAAGAAGTGAGGCCAATAAAAGCACGTACCTCCTTCTGGGTCTTGGGCTGAGGAAGACTCGCTATTAACTGGATACGGTCAGGTGTCAACTGCCTACCCCTCTTGGACAGTAAGTGTCCTAAGTAGACCACTTGCTGGACACAGAATTGAAGCTTAGAAGGGGACACCTTGTGCCCCATCTCGGCAAGGAAATACAATACTGTAAGTGAGGCTCGCTCGCAAGCACGTTCAGAACGGGCTGTGATCAGTAGATCATCGACATACTGGAGCAGGGCAGTGTCAGTTGGCATGTGAATATTGTCTAGTTGTCTCTTAAGTGCTTGACTGTAAATACTAGGACTTTCTGTGAAACCTTGAGGAGCTCGTGTGAACATATAGCTCCTTCCATTTAAACAAAATCCGAAAAGAAACTGGCTGTCTGGATGAATGGGAACACTAAAAAATGCGTTCTTGAGGTCTATGACTGTAAAAAATGAAGCTTCGGAATCAATGGCTGTCAATAGGGAAGAGATATCTGGGACAACTGGGTACTGGGGAATAATACATTTATTAAGCTCTCGGAGATCAATCACTAATCGATATACTGGAGGTGCATTTGGATCAGTACGTTTCATAACAGGAATGATCGGAGAATTGCATACATTGGAGTCAGTTTCTACAACTACTCCTTGAGCCATGAGCTCGTCAATAATTTTGGATAAGGCTGCTACAGCCTCAGGTGGCAATCTGTACTGTCTGATTCGTGGCAGGACTACACCTGGCTTGAGAGTCACACGATGGGTTGTGATTTGCATATAACCAACATCAGTTGGACCTTGCGCCCATAGATGCTGCGGGACATTGGACAATCTTGGATCAAAATCTCGTAATACATAGTGACCCTTGAAGTCACGTAGGAACAATCGTATTCCCTCTGGGGAACAGCATATAACTGCACCTAATTCTTTCAGTGTTTTAATGCCTAATAGATTTTCTGGACATGACTTAGTAAGTAACAGGTCAGTAGTACGGGACAATGGACCTACTTCTAGAGTAACTGGCTTTGATATTTCATTTACGATAGGCTTTCCTGAAAATCCAAGGGAAACATTTCTTGAGCCTGAGAGCGGAGCCCCTGGAACTTCGGCGTGACTAATTGTGGTCCTACTTGCCCCTGTATCAATCAGAAACTTTCTGTCTTTCCCTAGTACTTGACTATGAACATAGGGACCTTCTTGATCTACAGGTATCTCGATGAGAGGCAAGCCTACCTCCCTCTCTAGGCTGTTTCATGAATACGGTTGATACTCTGGGTACTCGGACTGAGCATACTGGTACATCTGCTGTGTAACATGCTGTGTTGCAGCAATAGGCTGCGGTACTGTAACTGTCTGTGGTGCATTCTGTGGCTGAGGAGTCTGTGAAACTTGTTCTTGTCTAGGCGGACGTGGTCTTTCTTTAGTCTTACCAGTAGCTATGTTGTGTTTCAGAACTACACACTCGTTTATAAAAATGACCTGGCTGTTTACAATAATTGCAGTTCCCTTATTAGACAATTAATCAGAAACTTTAATAGCATGAGCTGGACTTCAACTTTTCTTTGGCACATGACGTCACTAATACTTTCTGGATCATTCCCTGTACGGATGAAACGATACATTCTGTCTAGATCTTCTTTCATATCTGGTAGGGTAACTAGATACTCGGTCACCTTTCTTACGCGTAATGAATATAAAACCATACTATCCTCGCCTGGGACTGGATCATAGCCACATTCGTTAAGGGCTTTTCTTATTTCTGCAACAGACTGATATCTGGGCGTACGCTGTGACGCTTGTGCATGTAATTCGGCTAACGTTAAGCGCTTGTGTGGCGGCGGGGTTTGAGGAGGACCTCCCCCTGCGGCCCCTAAACTAGAGTCGTCTACTGATGCTCTTCGTCCTGGCAGAGTGGGAAATGGAAATGCAGACTGGACTTGTATGGCGGGCTGGACCGGGGGTACCGTAACAGGTACTCCGGTGTCTGGAGGAGCGGGAAGTGCCTGATTTACAGGGACTGGCGGAGTAGTAACAGGATTTGCATATTCTGGGACTGTGTCGTCCAAATAGGACGAGATGAAAATATCAGCTGCGGTCGGTTTGTGACGTAGCTTGGTCGGAACTAGTGGTGGCGGAAAGTTACTGGATGCCTCCGGGGTCGCTTTTTGCAAGCCCTCGGCAAGAAGAGGATACATACCCTTAATAAGGGCATGCCTCTGTCTGTCTGACTGTTCGGCTTTAACACGTTCACCTATCTCGATTAATTCTTTTTCTTGTGCTCGTTCTAAGGATTCTCTACTTAGTTCAGACTTTCTGATTTCTTTTTCGGTTCTTTTATGAGATTCTTTGCGCCATAACTCGATGGCATCTTTCTGTGACTGTCTGGCTTTCTTTTTCCATAATGCTTCTTCTACTCGCATGATGCACTCGGCATCCCATGTGCCTGACACAGGCCATCTATACTTTTCCTCTAACTGTTTGGTATACTCGACCCATAAATCTAGATACAATATGGCGCTTATGCCATGCTTCTGATACATAAAATGACCTGGACTGTCCCTAGGCGGGACAGGAACTGCTGCTTCTAGCAGACCTTTTCTAGTTCTCAACTGACGCAGTTTTGAAAAGAGCGGCATGACTGAACTATAATCTGGACACAATACAATACATAATAAACACGATAACTACTTCACACTCATACCACGACATCAAAGTACGTGAAGAACATTTAAAATAACAGTTCGAACAGAATACCACCTGGAATACGGAAAACAGAATACATGAATTTTCTCGAGAACAGAACTGACTAGAACAGAAACTAGATGCACTGCTGAAACAGTACGAAACTTACCGGTCTCATAAAGAGACACGTCAGGACCCGCATCCACCGAAGTGGACACTTCGTTTTGTGGGTCTGTGTACCACCAACCCACGGACCAGAGTCAATTAGATCGACCCTGTCTAGATACTACCCCAGTAATGGTACTCACCGGGCAGCAAGAACGGAAGGCCTCAGACTGGACGGGACTGCTTGGACGCCGGACGGACGAACTTCGGACTTCTGTTACGGGTGGGCCTCCGGATACCTCGGACCTTGGACTCTCGGCTTGGGCTCTGGTTGGGACTCGCCGCGTTCCTCCACCGTCTCGTCTGGATGCTGGACCGCCTCCTCCGTCTCCTCCGTGGGCCTGAGGGATACTTGAAGCAGAAATATCTGCCGGTGCGCAGAAGAGTTCCGTCACGACTGCAGAGGGTCAGGGGGTCGGCGTGGCTTCACCGACGCGTGGGGAAAGGGCAAGTCCCTGTTCGGGCGCCATTATGTGGTATATAAATAAATAATACCAGATCTATTTTTGAATGAATAAATGAATAACAGATAGCTCAATAAATAAGAGTCAAGATTCGAGGTAGTAGGAGTTTTGCAGGTTTAATACAGCATAAGGACAGGAACAGGACGACCTGCACGGGAACAGGATGGCAGCGCTGCCGGGGGCAGGATCGGGACAAGGACCAGGATAACTTTTTAATAACAGTACATGAGCATATATACATAACGCAAACACATAGCATTACATTGCAATAGGCGTAGCAGTGGGTGGAGCAATAGGCGTGACGCGTAGCAGTCGCGAAAGATAAGGGTGAAAGTAGGTGTAACAGGGCGTATACATAGACATGTGATGCAAACGTAACAGAATATGTCATAAATGGGGCGGAAACATGGAGGGGGCTACCTAAGGAGCCGGGACCTCTGACCTGATGGTGCGCGCAAACTGGCGATGACGTGTTACTAGGAGAAGCTGGGGGCTACGAACTCTGTGCTAGGAGCAGAGACTGAAGTCTGGAGAGTCAGGGCGACATGTACCTAAACAGTATCTAGTATCTGATGTTTAGAGAACATGTTGATAGAATCCAAAAGTTATCGGGGTAAAGGCGAACAGACTCTAAGACTAGAGCATGCATTATTCTACATGTAGTGCGTGATGAAGAATATTAAATGACCATTAAATGCAGTATTTCTCTTACATGGAGACGTAAAGGCTAGACAATGACGGAAACTATTGATGCAGTTCAATAGCTTAGGAATGCAGAGAAGGAGGGCTGAACTGATAACTGGAATCATAACATACTCTTGGCAGACTCAGAGGCAGAGCTAGGCTGAGCCGGGCACTGCGAGGCAGGAAGTAAGTGAAGGGTCGAGGATACAGGTGGGGGCTGTATCGCTCCTCAGCGAGGCTTCAGGAGACAGGAGCTGAATCTGGTGTCCGGGCCCTTTTGAGGCCTAGAAACGGGGACTTTACAATGGAATAACGTGCACACTGAGAAACGTGGCAACGTAGCTTTACATAGGCCTGATATTCGTAGTATTCACGAGAACTGGAAACTGACATACTAGAGGTGGACACAACTGTAATTGCGTCTTTAATCAAACATGGGGAATACATATGCATATTAATCATGCACAGATAACATATGATGGAGGACGCGTAGGGACACAGAACATGGCAAAATTTACTTTTCCACAGTCCAACAATAAACATTTCTGTCACAAACTTTCGCTGCAGTTGATCTCTTTTCTACAGACGTTTTCGCTTCGATGTTGAAAAACAAAACAGATGAAGCCCTAAGGTCCTGGGCAGCCGCTGGTTTCTTCACTGAGGGTTGAGAATGGTTCTACAGTGTTACCCCCCTTTGTATCTTAGTCTTTCACCAACCCAGGGCGGTGACTCAACCAGTCTTTTTCAGCAATGCGGTCTTTGTTTTCCGGGGTCGCAGCTGATATCGAGATGCACCGGGGATCGTATGGTCCAGGAAGACTTCCTCAGGTTCTGTAGGTGACGCAGCTTTGCCTCTCTCTGTGTCCAGGATGTCGCGATGATCAGTCAATGTAGCAGGTTCCACCAAAGCGGACGGTACCCTCTTGCAATGGGTGGAGTGGATCCAGTACTTCCGATTGGTCACTTGGACTGCAGTTCTGGTTGCCAAGAGCACTTGCTCAGGTCAGCGCCATCTGGGTTCCAGGCTGCTCGACTGCTGGAACACCTCGATCATCACATAATCACCAGGCTACAGATCATGACCATCACCTTGCGACCTGTCAGGAAGAGCTTCTATAACCTGTTGATGAATAGAAAGCAAGCTGTCAGTCAACCGAGACAAGTAGTCGCTCATCAGCACATGAGGTACATCATGTATAGGGCGTGGCTTAGGAATCCCCCAAATATTCTTTGGCATCCCAAACACTACCTCATACGGTGTGAGGCCAGACTGTGTATGTGGCACCGATCTAATGGATAGCAATGCCAAATGCAGTGCATCAGGCAATTTCAGAGATCTGGAAGCCTGTATTTTAGCCAACTTAAGCTTGAGTGTAGAACTGTATCGTTCCACTAACCCTGCTGATTTTGGGTAAAGTTCCCAATCCTTTCAAGACATACTCAACAACTTGCCCAATGAAATGAGGTCCGTTGTCACTCCACAGGACTCGAGAAATGCAGAATCTGGGGAAGAACTCCTTTAGGAGCACCTTTGCTGTATTATCTTTCATATCGTAATCCTCGATCCACTTCCTAAAGGCACATACCACTACCAGGACATACTTCAGGTTATTACAGCGTTCAAGCTGGATGGAATTCATTTGCAGAACCTCAAAAGGGGCAGTTGGTGTGGCAAACCCTCCTGTTGGAGTTCGTGTTCCCTTTCCGGTATTATACTGAAGACAAATCAGACAAGACTGGACTATTTTTTAGCTGTGCCGGCAATCTCTGGATGATCCCAAACTTGCATAAGTAGCTTTGCTATGGAGGATGCTCCAACTTGTGCCGGCCCATGTGCCATGTGAATCATGGGATGTAAGTAGGCTGTGGGCAATCTCCACTTGGTCATGTCTTTATTCCTCCTGCAGCCCTCATCATCCAATGTTCCCTCCTTAGACCATTGATCTAATTCTTCAGCAGAGGCGGATCGCTGCATGTCCAGCACCTCTTGCCTGGCATCATGCCAACGTTCAACCTGTGACTTAACCATGTACATAGATGTAGTGCTTCGCTACATTGCAGTCTCATGGGCTGTGTGATCCGCGAAGGCATTGCCCTGCCCTATTTTATCAGTTACTTTCTTGTGTGCACTGCACTTAACAATTGCTACTTTCTTAGGATATGTCAGGGCAGAAAGGAGATTACGTACTAATTCCCCATGCAGTATTTGTGTCCCATGTGATGTAAGGAAGCCTCTTTCCTTCCAGAGTAGCCCAAAATCATAAGCCACTCCTAAAGCATATCGGCTATCAGTGTAGATATTAACAGAAAAATGAGTATTAAGCTCACATGCTCCTTCTAGTGCTATCAACTCAGCTGCCTGAGCTTACTTCTGTGGGATGCGGGCTGTCTCAACTAATGTCTGAAGTGTTGTAATTGTGTACGCAGCTAATGTTGTGCCATTGGGCAATTTCAGGCAAGACCCATTAACCCACAATTCCCCATCAACACTATAAAGCAGTGTATCTTGTAGGTCAACCCGACCCTTTGTTTGTTCCTCAGTAAGGAATATACAGTGATGGGACTCTTGCGACTGAGACTGAGTAGCTGGGAATGGCAATAGAGTAGCCGGATTAAGGGTCGAACATCTTTTCAAGGTGATATGAGGAGCCAAAAGTGTCAATTCATATCCTATCAAGCGAGCACTAGTTAAGTGCTGCGTTTTTGTTTGGTTCAACAGGGCGTCAACTGCATGGGGTACTAACACAATCTATGTGACAAGACACTCTGACTTACGGACACAGCTGCCGCTGCCACAGAACGAAAACATCCAGGCAACGCACGAGCGAGTGGATCAAGGACAACCAGGAAATATGCACAAGGACGCTGCTTATCACAGTGTGTCTGTGTTAAAACGGAGAGACCGCAACCATCTTTCTTGTGTACATAGAGTGTAAAAGCCTTAGTGTAGACTGGAGTTCCTAATACTGGTGCAGAACATAGATCTTGACGCATCTGTTGAAAAGCATTTTGGCATTCAGTAGTCCATGGGAGAGGCATCGGAGTGTCTTTAGTCAAAAAGGCCAACAAGGGTTTAACAATGTGAGAAAAGCTAGGAATCCACTGCCTACAGAAAGAAGTAAGGCCAATCAGTGCACGAACATCCTTCTGAGTACGGGGCACAGGCGTGTCTAAAATAGCTTAAATGCTATCTGGTGTGAGTGCATGTCCCTCCTTAGACAGGAGGTGACCTAAATAGGTAACCTGCTGCCTACAATATAGCAATGTCTTCCGGGAAACCTTGTGATGGTGAGATTCAATAAAGGAGAGCAATAACAGTGTACCTTCTTCACACTGTTCAGGGATATCAGCAGCCAACAAGTTTTCATCGACATATTGTATAAGAGCAACCCCTTTTGTCACAGGGAAAGAATCAAGCTGTCTTTTCAATGCCTGGCTGTAAATCCTGGGACTCTCTGCATACCCTTGCGGAGCTCTACAAAATCTGAATGATCGATTATTCAAAGTGTAGCCGAACAAATAACGACTGTCAGGGTGAATAGGTATCAAGAAGAAAGCATTCTTCATGTCGATCACTCTGAATGTAGTTACAGTCCGAGGAACCATAGTAAGAAGTGTTTTGATGTCAGAGACTACTGGGTATTGGGGCACTATAATCTTATTAACCTCTCGTAAGTCAATAATAAACCTGTATATTTTAGTATCAGTGTCTTTTTTCACGATGGGAAGGATAGGACTATTACAAATAGTGTAAGGGACTTCTTCCACAACTCCTACTCTAATCAGATCTTGAACAATACGTATTAGTGCCACTTCACCTTCTCGAGATATTTTATATTGAGGCAGTTGAGGCAATGAAGCGCCCTCCTTCACTTGAATATGGACTGGTGGGATAACCATTTGTCCCACATCAGTATCTGTTATAGCCCACAACGTACTAGGTAGTGATGCCAAAGCAATATTTTATTTAAGGACACAAGACCCCTCAACTATGGGATATTTATCATTTACAATAACATGCACACCTTCTGGGGAACAACGTATCTTAGCACGAAAATGTTTGAGCATATCAAGACCCACAATATTGTCCGGTATATAAGGGGAAAGCAAAAAGGGACAGGTTGCAGGGAAAGCAAAAAAAACAGGCTGCAGTGAATTTATCAACATGAACTGCAAGCAGCTGTGACAGTGGGCTAAGGGAAGGTGTCCCATCGAATCCTATCGATCTTATTCTAAAGCCAGACAGGGGAGCCCTAGGAACCAATTGTTTAGACAGGGCACCACGAGTAGCACCTGTGTCAACCAAAAAGCGACCACCCTATGTTTGCATTAACTTAGGGACCCTTCTGATCTAATGGGACTTCAACTGGTTCTTTACCCCATCCTAGGCATTCCAATCCATAATTAGAGTCCTTCAAATCATCAGTTGAAGAATCGGACATTTGATATTGCTTTCGCCTGTCAAAAGCATTAGAGGAATTTTGAGTATGCTCAACTGCCTCAAACCTAGTACGATTAGTCATACCTCCCCTATTTCCTAAGGTCCCTGGGCGGCATCTCATATATCCTCTACCACGCAGATACTGCTGTAATTGCAAGAGGGACCACTCAAAACGCCAATGTCCAATCTCCTTACAATAAGCACACTGATCGGTAGACAAAGTTGCTCGAGGGAAAGAGGGTACAGCAGGACGATACATCGCATGTCCGCCTCTCCCACCACCTTTATAAGATGGACTATAAACCTGAGCTAACATAACTTTAGTCTTTAAATCCTCAGCCTTTTTATCCCCTTTGCCTTTCTCTTTCAATTCCTGATGTTCATAATACTGAGCCATGGTCGGGAGGCAAGATGGCGATCTGATGTGGATCGCGGTGGTCACGCTCCAGGTTCCCTCCGTTCATGCTATGCTATGGAGCTCCCGTTTCTAATCAATACGAGTCGTAACCTGCTAACCTGCCAACATTGAAGACCCGCTGACATGCTGAATATTTAAACTGAATATTTGAATCGTTTTGAACTACTAGTCCTAAACCAGCCTACACAAATTGTGGAACTCATCTTGCCGGATCGTCAAAGCAGTGCCGGACCCACCCCCTCCATGCATCCGGTGGTTGTACTTTATATTTATATTTATATTGGCCGTGCGGTACTATGGCATTTTTTCCTCCTAACACGACCCCTGCAGCAGTCCTCACGAACCCCTGCCTGTTGCGTGTGCAGGACTCACCGTACAGAAGCAAGTGCGAACTGGACCTCTGCCACAGCTCCAGTCCCAGCCTCGGCTCCTGCGGCGATGGCTCCTAAGGTTGCGGTCCCACCAGCACTTTTGTGCAAGGGCGGCTAGACAGACCCAGAGAGAGGCAGCCGAGCGCCGCGGATTGGAGAAGCAGAATGCTACACAGGGAAAACCACCGTCCCCGGTGGTACGCCCGGCGCTACCCCCGGCAGTATCTTCACCCTCACAAACATCTAGGACGGAAGGGGTTGCAATTTCAGATACAGCCGGGGCACGGAAGAAGAATGTTCGTAAGGATCCAACTGGGCCGACTATCGTCAATCTGATGCGGAAGGGTTCGAATTTGCTTCCGGGTCATGAGAAGCAGTGTCAGGGCTCACCCGCAGGCAGTGGTAACAGCCCCGCTCTGAGTGATATTACGGAGACTTCAATAGCGGCTGGGAATTACAATTGTATTGAGACTGAATCTGAGCCTGTGCCCCGAATCGAAACTGAAGGAACTCTCAGCGGCTCAGCAGAGTTATTGGTACCCGTGTTTACCGAGGTGAGCAAATTATTGAATAATGTGCCAATCCTGCACACGCAGAGTAATATCGTGGCTATCTATGCTAATGGGGGGCCTGAGTCAACCGAGGTTAGCCTTAGCTCAGGGGGGGCAGATGAAAGCAACGATCTCGACTGAGACACTGGCACACTTTAATGGAGCAAGCAGCGATCAAGGGCAAGTGCAGTCCCAGGGAAACCCCGGCATTAATCCCTCTTTGCAAATCCCAGATAATGCCAACGCGAAAAGCCTAAGCGTGCGCCCGAGCCCCTCCCCTGGGAGAATCAGAGATAAAGCCTTATCTACTGCAGCAGGGGGCACCCCATTTCAAGCCTTATCGGACACTCCTGGCCTCCCCATAGACTCTGGCAAGGGGGACGCCACGCTCAGGGGTTTGGAAAAAGATCCTGAGAAAGAGGCCACAGACTTTTTCTCTTTCTCTGATGAGGCTGAACTCGAGGTAGATGAATGGGGGGATACATCATATCTCACTGATGAATCTGATAGCCTGTCTGAAGAGGGTGATGCTGCAGAAGCCCTTTCCTTGACTGTTAAACCTAGACAAAAGGCAGGCAGAAAGAGGACTAGTAAGACCCACGGGGCAGGCCTGGACTGGGACCATTCGAATACTGAGCAACTAACTCCCGTGGCCCTCCCCTCTTCGGGTGTCACCACTGCCCCCGCCCTGGTTTCGGCTCCACCATATATTGAAGCCGTCCTACAGGCAATTGCAGCCCATCGAGAAGAGACTTCCCAAGATGGGCGAAGAGCTCAAGCTGCACTACGAAGGGTGCAAGGTGTGGTGAGTAAACTAGTAAAGACCTGTGGATCATTTGGCGACCGTTTAACTGAAGTCGAAACTAGAACTCTAACAAACGAGACTGAAGTGGTCGCTATTAGAGAACGAGTTGAGTCCAACGAAGCGCAAATTGGAGACATGCGTTGGAAGCTGGAGGACTTCGAAAATCGCCAGCGCAGGAACAACCTGTGCATTTTGGGCGTACCAGAAAAAGCCGAGGGGGATGATATTCGCTCCTTTGTTATAAACTTGCTACGCGAATCCCTCCCAGAGTTGTCGAAATGGAACTGGGAATGCCGAGGTACAGAGGGCACACCGTATGCCACTCACACTGAGGACACCCGCAAAACCTGGAGCTTACCCTAGGGCTATCCTAGTTTATTTTGGGAATTTCTTGCTCAGACAGGCGGTCGCTAAGAAAGCTAGGCGAGAGGCCAAACGTACCCTAAAGGACATCTCTTACTTTACGAGACCCGATTTTTGCCACACCACTGTTGAAAGGAGGTGGAGGTTGCGCCAGCTCATTAAACCTTTTCAAGATAAAAAGGCGACTGTTTACCTCAATAACCCTGCACGCCTAAAGGTCATTTATGGGGGGCAGACTAAGTACTTTGTCTCTGAAATTAAGGCCCAAGAATATTTGGATAGCTTAAAATAGCCAAATCTCTGAAACTACAGTTTGTAAGCTTAAATAATGCAGGAGTAATTTGAATGGCTGGCCCGGGTATCTAGCGCAGTGTTTGTAGGAATGCCCCAGCGTCTCCCTAAGCACTGTGTATTGATAAGCTTTTGGGCATGGATAAGCCACATTGCTGATTTGTTTTCATGTTATTACTTTTGTAAATAAGGTATTAGTTAAGGCACCCTACCCTGAGGTTGGTCAGGAACTGATCTCAAGTAGTCTGAAGGATAGCACTGGATTGTTTTCTTCACTGTTTTCTCTTTTCCTTAATGTGTTCTTTAAAGTTTTTTTGTGGCTCAACAAACGTTAAGTAACAAAGAAAACAAAGCTTATGTAGCTGGTCCGGTGTGACAGTCGTGCTCTGTAATTTTTTTTTCTTACTTCTTTCGGTAATAAGTGTTTTCTTTTTTCTTTTTTTAGCATGGCGGGGGGGACCTGGCTGCTGTGATCACACACATCGCTCTTTTTTTTTTGTCCTCATTAGCCAATAAATCGATCCAACTGCGCTCCTATCTACACAGACTCGAGGAGAGACCCCTTTATTACACCAAGAAGCCCAATAATAAGCTCCAAGTGCTCAGAGAGTCGGTCCCAGCGTCGCCAGCAGAGCCTGGACGAGCATTCTCCCTTCAGACCGGTTCGGCCAGTTGTCCAATATCTGTTTCGGTGGCACCCTTTGGACAGAGAGATCTTAGGCCTAATCTTCGGACCCGGGGAAAAAAAAAAAAAACCCCGGGTTAACTAACTGTCCCTTCTCCAATTGATCAAAAGGTCCCAAAATCTCAAAGATCGAGGGCTACATGTTCTTGATAGATCCTGCTTAGATGTTGCATATAGTGAGGACAACCATTCTGCATGTGTTGGGGGGTTTATGTTGACCCAGTTTCTGCAAATTTCTCTTCTTGCCAATAAAATTGCATAAAACAGAAATTCTCTCTCTAGTCCCTTAATATTATCATTTATTCCAAAAATAATTAAAAGCCACGAACACGGGATAGGTAGACCAAGAATGGATTCAAGTGTTGTTCTGACTTCGTTCCAGAAGGTAGCAATGTTCGGGCACTCACAAAACATGTGGAGATCTGAGGCAGCTGGAGGGGAACATTTGCAACAACACTTCCCGGGTTGAAATTTCGACAGGCTTTTAGGAGAATAATACGCTCTGTGAAGTGTGAAAAAGTGGTTGCGCCTCAACCATGCTGGCTTGATAATTTTATAGAGGAGGGTGAAAGATTCCTCCCATATGTCCTCCATATGTGGTTCTCCCTCCACACCCCAGAGTTTTTCCGGGAGATTAGGATCTCTCTCTCCATCCTCTATGATATGCCAATAGAAAAGTGCTACTTCCTTTTTCCCGGGGGGTCTTCCGACTAAGATATTTTCTAACACTCTCTCTTCTCCCATCATTGCTTTCTTCTTAGTTTGAATCCGAAGCCAGCGGCTTAATTGCAAGTATACTAACCAAGAGAGTGATGATGTTACCTTGGAGTTAAAAATATCCCAGTCCATGATTGATCTTTCCACCAGGAGATCGCCCCACTGTGTGATACCTGCGTCTAACAAGACTCTTTTAACTGTGTTGGTTTCTTGTGGTGTTAATCCCGGTAAGTCCCAAATCGGGGCATGTTTAGATAGGTATCCTATGCCGGTTTTAAACTTTATTTGGGACCATTCTTTTAAAATACTAAGTAGTGACTTTAATCTAATTTTTTTTAAAGAACTTTTGATGACCAAACTTAAAGAGGAATCCGTTCACTGGAAGGCCCAAACCCATTAGCATTGCTTTATACATAAGCCCATTTGCATTTTCCCAGGGGATCTTAAGTAACATCCGGGAATGGGTCAGATGAAATGCCCAGGCATAGTATTCCAAATCTGGCAATGCAAGCCCCCCTTTTTCTCTTCTCCTTTTCCAGGCTAATCTGCTGGATTTATGCCCCCAAACAAATGAATTAATATTTTGCTGACATTTTGCAAGCTGTTTGGTGTCGAAAACTAACGGGATGGAGTTGAAAATAAAAGTAAATTTCGGGAGGATACTCATTTTTATCAAACTAGTTCTCCCGTAGATGGTAAGCGGGAGAAAGGACCAAGCTTTCATCAAGATTTGAGATTCTCGGGAAATACGGGCTAAATTGTTTTGAGCCAGGTTTTCTAGATCTTTGGTAATAATAATTCCCAAGTACCTCAATGAAGTTTTTACCGGGAGCTGGAGATTATGGATGTTCCACACCATGATTTCGGTTTTTCCTGCGTTGATTTCATATCCCGTAAATTTTCCAAAATCCTCGGCTTTCTTTATAATAATTGGGAATGCCAACACAGGATCCGTTGTGTATATAATTATATCATCGGCATAAAGACCAATCTTCTTTTCCCAGCCCGAAAAATTAAAATGGGGAATATTAGTATCTTCCCTTATAGATTGTGCAAACGGTTCTACGTATAAATTAAAGAGAAGGGGGGATAAGGGACAACCCTGTCTTGTTCCTCGACTAATTTTAAAAGGAGATGTTCGCGTACCATTTATTAATAGGGATGCTCTAGCGTTGTTATATAGTAGGCCTATGGCCCGACAAAATTTGGGGCCCAGATGGTATTTTTTCATTATTAAATTTAAGTATTCCCAGTTTACCCTATCGAACGCTTTTGTTGCGTCAAGGGTCATGATGGCCAGGGGTGAGCCAAAGGTTGAAGCAATATCCGCAGCTCCCACCAAATCATAGGTTAGGTCAGCCAATTGCCGGTCTCTAATAAACCCCTTTTGGTCAATAATCGACCCAATCTCGCTTCCCAATCTCGCAGCCAGGATTGAAGTAAAGATTTTGTAGTCGTTGTTGAGAAGCGAGATTGGGCGATATGATCCACACTCGGCTGGGTCCTTGCCTGTTTTTAATATTAAAGCTATATTGGCTTCGCCCCAAGAGCTAGGTGGTGTCTCCCCTCTAATCATTATGTTGTTAAAAAGGTTTGTAAGGAATGGGGTAAGAATAGAATTGAGTACTCTGTATAATTCTCCGGGGAGACCGTCTGGTCCCGCGGCTTTGCCCTGTGCTAGTTGTTTAATAGTGTTGGAAACTTCCAACTCTGTTATAGCTTTATCTATATTTTCAGTTTGGTGACTTTCCAGCTCTGGGACGGTTATATTGTTCAACCATTCATTCCTTTCATTTAGATTTACAATAAGTTGCTCGGTGTAGATATTCTGGAAGAACTCATTAAAGGCTTCCCCGATAGCTGTATCTGTTGACCTAGTATTGGCTTCCCCAGTTACCCTTATTTCCTTAATAAAGTTTCTGGATTGATCAGCTTTAATTTTCCAAGCCAGCAGTTTTCCAGCAGATTCACCATATTCGAAATGGGCGAGTTTGCTCAATCAATCAATCAATCAATCAGGTCATTTGTAGAGCGCACTACTCACCCGTAGGGTCTCAAGGCGCTGGGAGGGGGGGGGGGTGCCGCTACTGCTCGAACAGCCAGGTCTTGAGCTTCTTCCTGAAGGAGAGGTGGTCTTGGGTCAGGCGCAGATTGGTGGGAAGTGAGTTCCAGGTCTTGGCGGCCAGGTAGGAGAAGGATCTTCCTCCTGTTGTCGCTCTTCGGATGCGGGGGACGGCGGCGAGGGCGTGGTTGGTTGATCTGAGGAGGCGCTTGGGAGTGTAGAAGTTGATCCGGTTGTTGAGGTAGCTCGGGCCTTGGTCGTGTAGGGCTTTGTGTGCGTGGGTGAGGAGGCGGAAGGTGATTCTCTTGTTGACCGGGAGCCAGTGCAGATCTCTCAGGTGTCCGGAGATGTGGCTGCGTCGGGGGATGTCGAGGATGAGGGGGGATGTCGAGGATGAGTCTCGCCGAGGCGTTCTGGATCCGCTGGAGTCTCTTCTGGAGTTTGGCAGTGGTTCCGGCGTAGAGGGCGTTGCCGTAGTCCAGTCGGCTGGTGACGAGGGCTTGGGTGACCGTCTTCCTCGTCTCGGTGGGGATCCACCGGAAGATCTTACGTAGCATGCGCAGGATGTTGAAGCATGATGAGGAGACGGCGTTGACTTGCCTGGTCATGGAGAGGGAGGAGTCCAGGATGAAGCCCAGGTTGCGTGCGTGGTCCGTTGGTTTGGGTGCGGTGCCTAGGGCGGGAGGCCACCAGGAGTCGTCCCAGGCGGAGGGTGAGGAGCCCAGGATGAGGACCTCCGTCTTGTCTGAGTTCAGTTTCAGGCGGCTGGTCGTCATCCATTCGGCTACGTCTCTCATCCCTTCGTGCAGGTTGGCTCTGGCGGTGGTGGGGTCGTTGGTCAGGGAGAGGATCAGCTGGGTGTCGTCAGCGTAGGAGATTATGTTGAGGTTGTGTTGGCGTGCGATGGCCGCGAGGGGGCTCATGTAGACGTTGAAGAGGGTGGGACTCAACGAGGATCCTTGAGGGACGCCGCAGATGACTTTGGTGGCCTCTGACTTGTACGGTGGTAGGCGGACTCTTTGTGTTCTTCCGTCGAGGAAGGAGGTGATCCATTCCAGTGCCTTCTCCCGGATTCCGATGTTGCTGAGGCGCTGTATTAGGGTGCGGTGGCAGACAGTGTCGAAAGCCGCGGAGAGGTCCAGGAGGATGAGGGCCGCTGTTTCTCCGTTGTCCATCAGGGTTCGAAGGTCGTCGGTGGCGGCGATGAGGGCGGTCTCGGTGCTGTGGTTCGCTCGGAAGCCAGACTGTGAGGGGTCGAGGGATCCATTCGTCTCGAGGAAGGCTGCCAGCTGTTTGTTGACGGTCTTCTCGATGACTTTGGCCGGGAACGGGAGGAGCGAGATGGGACGGTAGTTCTTGAGGTCGGTGGGGTCTGCTGTGGGTTTCTTGAGGAGAGCGCTGAGTTCGGCGTGCTTCCAGCTCTCAGGGAAGGTGGCGGAGTCGAAGGAGGTGTTGATGATGTCCCGCAGGTGGGGTGCGAGGACAGTGTCGGCTTCGTTGAAGACGTGGTGAGGGCAGGGGTCAGTCGGAGATCCGGAATGGATGGAGTTCATGGTGCGGATGGTGTCTTCGGTGCTGATCGGGGTCCAGGTGCGGAGGGTGGTGGTGGGTGGCGTCGTTGCGGTTGTGGCTGGCGTTGGTTGGTTGTTGAAGCTGTTGTGTATGTCCGTGATCTTGTTGTGGAAGTAGGACGCGAGGGAGTTGCAGAGTTCTTGCGACGGGGTGATGTCATTGTTTCCGGCGTTGGGGTTGGATAGCTCTTTCACGATGTTGAAGAGCTCCTTGCAGTTGTGTGCGTTGTTGTCCAGCCGGTCCTTGTATGCATTTTTCTTGGTGGCGCGGATCAGTTGGTGGTGCTTCCGGGTGGCGAGCTTGAGGGTGGTCATGTTGTCCGTCGTTGGTTCCCTTCTCCATGCTTTCTCGAGGGCTCGACAGTTCTTCTTGGAGCTCTTGAGTTCGTCGGTGAACCATGGTGTTTTTCTGCTGCAGGGTCTGCTGGGTGGGGTTCTCAGAGGGGCGAGTTCGTCCGCGCAGTCGTTGATCCATTTCGTGAGGTTGTCGGCGGCCTGGCTGGGGTTCGCTGAGTTGGCGGGAGGGTGCTGGCTCAGGGAAGCGGTGAGCTGGTCGGCTGTGATCTTGTTCCAGCTTCTTCGAGCAACCTGTTGCTGGTGGTGGTGGATCGTCGTTCTTCTGAAGGTGAAGTGGACGCAGCTGTGGTCCGTCCAGTGGAGTTCTGTTGCGTGGCTGAAGGTGACGTCTTTGCTGGATGAGAAGACGGCGTCGAGTGTGTGTCCGGCGTAGTGGGTGGGGGTGGTCACCAGTTGCTTGAGTCCTAGGTTGTCGAGGTTGTCGAGCAGGCTGATGGTGTTGCGGTCGTTGTTGTTCTCCAGGTGGAAGTTGAGGTCCCCCAGGAGGATGTAGTCAGCGGAGGGGAGAGCGTGCGGGCTGACGAAGTCGGCGATGTCCTCGCTGAATCGTGTGCGTGGTCCCGGGGGTCGGTAGATCAGGGTGCCTCTGAGGGTGGTCTTTGGGTTGGTGTGGATCTGGAAGTGCAGGTGTTCAGCGGTGGTGAGGGTGTCATCGGTGTTGGTAGTGATGCGGATGGTGTCTCTGTGGATGATGGCGATGCCTCCTCCGGTCTGGTTGTCGCGGTCCCTCCGGGTGATCTTGTAGCCCTCTGGGATGGCGATGGCGATGTCTGGGGCTGAGGAGGCGTTCATCCAGGTCTCGGTGATGAAGGCAACGTCGGGGGCGGTGGTGTCGAGCAGGTTCCAGAGTTCTACGGCGTGTCTGTGGACGGAGCGGGTGTTGAGCAGGATACACTTGAGGTGGGTGCTGCTGGAGTTCGGCTTGGCGGGTGCAGGGAAGGTCCGGATGCAGGTGAACTTGCAGGCGTGGCAGCTGAAGGGTCCGTGGGTGTGCTTCGGGGCGGCTCGGTGACATCCTGGGATGTGGCCGGTGTTGAGTGCGGTGAGGTCGGCGGCGCTGTAGGTTCGTCGGGTCGGCTTCCGTCGGTGGGGGCCAGGGGTCCTGGCGCTGGTCGCGATCCGGTCGCGGACGGGCGCAGACGGGCTTACCTTTGGCGCGCCTTCGGCGCACAATCGGCGCGCCCGCTGCGCGTGACCGCTGCGCGTTCGCACGGTCGCCATTTAAGGCGAAGTGCGCGGGTGGGCGGAGCAGCTGGGAGGCGGGAGCGGGGAGGGAAACAGAAGAGAAAAGGGGCGGGGCTGAAGGCGGTGGCGGGAAGCGGGAGCGGGGGGCGGCGAGGGGGCCAAGCACGAAGAGAAGCGGCAAAAAGCAAGCACAATTACAGGCAGAGACACGGGGGAAAAAAGACAGTGAAACGCTCTGGGGAGGAAAAAAACAAGCACAATTACAGACAAAAACACGGGGAAAAAAGACAGTGACACGCTCTGGGGAAGAAAAAAAAATACAAGCACAATTTCAGGCAAAACGAGGAAAAAAACCAAGGAGAGCGCTCAGGGCGGCAGCGAGGCCGGCGCTGAGGCAGAGGCAGGCACTGGGGGCACACGCAGCAGCTGGTGGCCGTGCGGCGCGGGGGTGTCCCACAAGTGGGTCGAAATGGGCGAGTTTGCTTGCCTGCCACCTTTTACTTATCCTGTCCTGTAATAGTTTGTCTAGCTTGGCCTTTAGTTCTTTTTTCTCCTCTTGGTTGTCAGAGGGGAGCTGGTCTGGCAATTCTAGCTGGGTCAATTCTAGCTCTATATGTCGAATTGCCTCTTCATATTTCTTTCTCCTGAATGAGGCCCTGCCTGTAATACATCCCCTGATGAAGGCCTTCCAAGCCTCCCATACGATGACTAGAGAGGCAGAGCCTAAGTTTTGTTCTAAAAAGGAGACAGTTTCCTGCGTCAGATAGTCTTTCTCTTCATCCTCCAATAGAATTGTTCGGTCGAAAGACCAGGACGGGTGAGTGGGTTCCTGCTCCAATTTTATCGAGAAAAAAAATTGCAGAGTGGTCTGACAGGTGTAGAGGCAGATATGTTATAGATTTAACCTGATCCTTAATTGAAAAACTGAATAAAGCATAATCTATGCGTGATTTATGACCGTATTTATAATTGTGATATGAGACACCCATAGCGTTCCCAGCTCTTTGTCTCCATAGGTCAATTAAGCCAAGATTCAACATACTTCTAAGCAGTGTATCCCTCATATTGCTATGTACTACAGCCCTGGAGGTTGCAGATTTGTCTAGTTTTGGATCTAAGACAAGGTTGAAGTCTCCGACCCATATAATAGGGTCAGAGCAAGAAATCAGCTGATTTTGCAAAATATTTAAATAAGAAGAGTCATCCTGGTTAGGTCCATAATAACTGATGATAGTGACAGCCTTTGAGTTTAGTTTAGCATTGACTAACAACCATCTACTGCTGGCGTCAGTTTTCCAACTCATTATCTGGGCCTTTGCTGATTTTTTAAAGATGATAGCATTGCCACGAATGCTAGCATTGTGGTCCGTAGTTATACATTTATCGACCCATTTATGCTTTTTAAGTATGTCCGTGATCTCCTGTCTATTCAGATGTGTTTCCTGGATCGCGATGATCTGCGCGGGTGAGTCTCGTAGGTATTGTAAGATTCTATTTCTTCTAGCCCTGACGCGCAGACCATTTACGTTCCAGGATAGGAATTTAATGTCTGACATTAGTTTTAAGACTCTTTAACACTGTTTCTGATCCCTCAACTCTGTTACCTTTTTTTGGAGGCGACTTATCCTTAGCTATATCTCTTTCTGTTTTAGCTAAGTGGTCACTTGGAGACACAATTGGATCCATATTATTCGTTATTATAAAATTCGGTTTATGAGGACTTTTATGTTTTGCTTTTCCCTCTCCCTCCCTCCCTCCCCTAGAAACCCCCCCCCCACTTTACTCTGGCATGATGGATTGCCAGCTTATCGTTCCTGACATGTTCCCGTTCCATACCCTAGTATCTATATAATCAATCATTTTACCGGTCGCTATGCTAAAAATATAAGCAGTGGTGATCCATAGAGAAAAAATTATAGGTCCCTTATCTAATAGGTATTCTATAAAGTATTATTTCTGTGAATAATACTCTGGTATCTAAGGATAGGTTTGGGGAGTAGTGTGGGAATAAGAAATATAGGCTTCCTTTTTTATAATGTATCACCCAATAGTGTTTTAATTACAAAATTATGTGTCCTTACCCAAATGTAATAATGTCGTGTGTTGTTTTTTTTTCTTGTTTTTTTTCCTCTTCCTCCCATATTTTTTAATACATTTTTTTTCCCTTTATATTCTTTATGTTATTTTTTTTTCCCTTTCCCTTCCCTTTCCATACCCTTTCTTTCTTTTTTTTTTTTTTCCTTCCTTTCCCTCCTTCTCATTCCTTTTCCTTTTTCCCTTTGTTTATTTCCCCACATTACCCTTTTTTTTCCCTTTTTTTTAATCTAGTTTTTTCCTTTTAACTCATTTACAGAAAATAACAAAAAATGTCATCCACAGCCCGGAGAGTTTGCATGTGCATTAATGGTGGCGAGTAACTCGTCGGCTTCCAAGGGGGACCTGACATTGTACATTTTATTATTGTACATTATCCTTAGAAAGGCAGGAAATATCAACTGCACAGTGGCTCCCAGGCTCCTAAACTTCTCCATTCTTTGACCTAATTCCTACTGCCTGTCCAGTGTTGTTCTAGAGAGGTCAGATCTCACTTCAAAAGAAAATTCAGAAGTTTTCAAAGTCTTGGCTTTCAGGGCTGCGGTCAAGATCTTCTCTTTCAGGGAGTATGTTAAGAAGTTCACTAGGATCTTCCTTGGTTTATCCCTGCCCTGTTTAAGACGGAACGGATCCCGATGTACCCTCTGGATATCTGTTTCTATCTCAGCCAAAGTTTCATCCAGGTTTAGAGAATCTTTTAGTAAGGTTACCACAAACTTTTTAAAATCTCCTCCTTCTTTTCCCTCCGGTATTTTTAGAAGTCTCAAGTTGTTCCTTCTAGAAAGGTTTTCGAGAGACTCGACCCTCTCTTTGACTGAATCGCCTTCCCGTCCTAGTGTCTGAATCTTCACCTCAGCAGACTCCAATTTAGCCTCGAGCTCTTCCACATAATTTTCTAGTCCTCCAGTTCTTAGTGAGAGACCATCTACCTTAGATTCTAGATTTTCACACATTGTGCGGATCTCTGATTGAGTGTGTCTAGACTCCTCAAAACATTTCTTTGATTCCTCAAACCCGCTTCTAATCTCTTCCCTCATGCTAAGAAGTATGGTTTGAATGGTATCGTCGCTGCCATTATCTTTACAACCTCCAGTGTCTTGATCTAAGTCGTTTATCTTACTTGCAGATCCTATGGCCAAAGCTTGCTGGTCTGGTGGGGTGGTTAAATCAGCGGTTCGCTCAGCTGGATCCTCCATCCCTATACCGCTGAGTGAATCTCTTGCCCCTACTATTACTCCCACCCTTTCTTCCAGATTACCAAGATTACCGAAGACAGATAAGGGAGATATAGAAGTGGTTAAAGCACCAATATCTTCCACTAATACGGGTGCAGTTTGAGTACACGAAGATTTTTGGGGCTCCTGGTTTAAGTTTAATACCTGGGGGAGGACTTTAAAGTAAGATTTCAACGAGGGTGTAACTCGGGAGGTTGAACTAGCTTTTGTTTTAGAACACCCCTTACTCGAGCTGGCCTTATGGGGTAGGTCCTTCGGAGCGGTGTACCGTAGCTGACGTTCCTTACCTCTTTTTGATACCCTTAGGACTGGGGATTGTAATGTTTCAGCTACTGCCTCATCATCAAGTTCCGGCTCAGATTCTATGAAAGACGGCTCTCCTGAACTTCTTTCTGCCGCTTGTTTTTGACCTGTGTCGTTGGGACCCGTAGGAGCGGCTAATTCTTTGTCCTTATTGCTGCCTTTTCCTTTTCCCTTAGCCTTCCGCTTCCCCAGGATTCTAGCAATGGTTGGATATAAAGTCTCACTCGATGTCAGACAAGAGGTTTGTAGCTGTGCGTTAAACCTAAAGGCTCTGGGTA
This sequence comes from Lissotriton helveticus, assembly GCF_964261635.1. Taxonomy (NCBI): domain Eukaryota; kingdom Metazoa; phylum Chordata; class Amphibia; order Caudata; family Salamandridae; genus Lissotriton; species Lissotriton helveticus. Next base: position 453,867,463 of record NC_136058.1, on the reverse strand, counting down.
CAGGGTCTATCTTTTGTGAAGAGTGACAGTCTTGTATATCTATAAGGTCCTGGTTTTCAACAGTCTGCACCTCCCCTCTTGAAGAGCTCGACACCCTCCCTCTCTGCTGGCCCTCCTTACCGCGCCAAGTAGTTATTGCCACTCTTCTTGCAGAGACGCTGTACACTGTGGCTTTTCTACTTCTTCGGAGCTCCACAGCTGCGTCCCCCCAGCGGTAAGGTACGGGAAGAAGAATCTGTCCCTAACACATTTGCAGCGCTATCCACCTTAATTCTCAAACAGCACTGTTGCCTCTGAAGATCCCAGGCTATTCTTTATGTTACCGGTCTTTCCGATCTTTTTTCAGACTTTTTTCCTGAGAGGATTAGGGTCAGTGTGTCGCTCCCACTCAGGTATATAGTGATCTATAATAATCTATACCGTAGATGTCTTCGTATATGTCTTATATATGACCTAGCTGGACCCGAGCCCGGGCCCGAGTCTATTCTAATCTAATCGCCTCAGTCACTCGGGACTCCCCACTGAGCAAGGTCTTAATGCCGGAATATCACTTTTGCTGTGCTTTTATTGTTGCTTTTGCAGCTTAAGGATGCCGGCGGTACTTATCCCGTTTTCGTGGTCTACAAGGGTTTGGGAGCTTTTGGGGGCTTCGAGGGCTGTTTTAAAATATTTTTCTTAGGGCAATACACGTAACGCAGCGCACTGCGGACAGCCCCCCCCCCCCGTTTGCTCACGCCACTCTCCCCCCGCTCCTCTCCGGAGGCAGAACCTGAGCCCGCTCGGCTTGCTTGCTTGCTTGCCGTCTCACCTTCCGCACATGCCGCCACCACCTGGAATCTCTTCAAACGGGTCAGCTGGATGCCACCATACTACCGAGTTCAAGGAGAGCCTAAGCCTGCGTGTTACACACCGCCTCTCGGAGCGGCTCAGTTCATCAGGCCACAGCACACCGCGAAGTGGCTCCGCCCGCTCTCCTGCTCGTGGTCTCCTCACGTTCTCCTCCCCTCCCTCTAGGTCCTGCGCCCGGGCTGATCGGCACATACACCTCCGCCGCCTCTCGAGAGCGGCTTGTCTGATCACGCCGTAGCTTCTCTCTCTCAACTTTCTTCGCTGTCTCTGGCTCTCCGTTCAATATCGCCACTCACATGAGCTTAGGATAGCGACCCGACTATCTCTGGGGCATGTCCGCGGGAGCTTCATCAGGACGAGCGCACCGCCCTAGCTAGCGGCCGCCATGTTTTCCCTTCTTTCTGGCCTCATATCTCACACACATCGCTCTTAAGACTGATGGAGTCTGTCTGCCTCATTTTGGGAGCGAGGGGGGGTGTGTGAGAGGGGAAGAAGACTGGGAGGGGGAAGCTGGGTGGGAGAGGGGAGAAAACAAATATTTCCACTGCAAAGAAAACTACACTCCATCTACAAGATAATTTTTCTTAAAGGAGACATAAATTCAGCGACAGGAAATAAAGGAACAAACTGCAGCATTCAATGGGGAGGATAACCGTTTGGATTTGGAACGTTGCTGGGCTCTTAGATAGGGATAAACGGGGTCGGCTTGCTGAAGTAGTTAAGCGGCACTCCCCAGACATTATATGTCTACAAGAAACTCACCTGACTTTGAACAATAGGAGTTTATTACAAATCCGGGGGTATGATATCCTAGTGGCCACAACACATACGGCTAACACACGGGGTGTTGCCATCCTAGGCAAAATATATTTAGGCAAACCAGTGCGGCAGGCCCAGGACCAACATGGTAGATGGGCAATTGTGGAGCTGGCTCTTGGAGCAACCGTATGTTCGGTGTATGGCTCCAACCTAGACGACCCATCTGTATTTGAGACATTAGAAATTGATCTAGCAGGATGGCCCAGTCCACTAATCCTTACAGGGGAATTTAATATTTCACTCGGTTCAGACTTCAATAATATAACCAGCCCAAATTATTCTGGTCGTAAACCTAGGGTATTTAAAGCAGTTAGCTCACTTATAGCTAGCCATAATCTTGTAGATATTTTGTCTATATAGTGCCCTAAGGACCCAGGATACACATTTTTTTCTCACCCTCACAATAAATATACCAGGATTGATTATATTTTTACCACCAGAAATATCTCAAATAAAGCCGCCATCACAAAGTACCCGAAGTTGATATCAGATCACAATATTTTGGCTCTGATAGTGAAAATATCTCCCATAACTCGGAAGACTTGCAACTGGACATTCGATCGGAAGCTGCTGGCCAATAATGATTATATCACTTATATCAGGAGTTGGACTCAAGCTTATTTTGATATAAACCATTATAGTGCCACCAGAAATACAGTCTGGAACAGCTATAAGGATGCTCTTAGGGGTGAAACCCTCAGTTATGTAGCTAGACTTCAGAAGCAACAGGCCTCCGAGCACTCTAGGAAAGTGTCAGAATTAGCCGACCTGGAAACGGCACATATAACAGCAATTGCAGAGAACAGGCTATTAGATGGGTCTCTTATACTTCGTCTGATCTTAGTATGTAAAACTGAGCTTAATAAAGTTTTCACGCAAAAATCGGCAGAATCCTATAGATCCCAGCGTAAAAGTCTCTACGAGAATGGCGAAAAAGCAGGGAAACAATTAGCCCGGCGAACCAGACAGCAGGCTTCCCTGAATGCAATCTCATTAATAAAAGATAACAACGTAGAATATACTAAAACAGAAGACATACTCAAAGTGTTCCAGGGGTATTATCAGAAGCTTTATCAGGAGGACCGGGATCATAATAGTGAAGAAACTAAATCTTTTCTTAGTAGTTTCCTATCCTGCCCAGACAATAGTCTTGACAGCCTTTCTAAGGATGATCTAGAGAGCGAAATTACCATTTCAGAGCTTGAACTCGCTTTGTCGGAACTGGCATCCGGGAAAGCGGCCGGCCCCGATAAAATCCCGCTGGAACTGTATAAAATCTTAGGTAATATAATACTCCCATTATTATTAGATCTCTTCCTGGGGATACAATGGAGTGGAAGTACCCCTGAGTCCTGGAAAGCTGCCAGTATTATTGTTTTTGCTAAAATAGGCAAGCCTGCTAACTCCACTGCTTCATACCGACCAATTTCTTTAATAAACTCTGATTCTAAACTCTATTCAAAGATTTTGGCCAACCGGATGAGGAGAATCATTGCAAAACTGGTCAGTCCATGGCAACATGGCTTTATCCCTGAAAAGGGCACCACCGACCATACCCGCAGAGCAATTACAATATTTGACATTATGTCGGTGACAGGGGGCCAAGCTTCAATGATCCTTCTCGATGCCGAGAAGACATTCGATCAGGTGTCCTGGGAGTATTTGTGGGCCATTCTGGAACACTACAACTTTGGGTCTATATTTATAAGAGCAATTAAAGCTATGTACTCTAATCCAACAGCGAAGTTACATATAATGGGGCAGGAATCAGGCTTGATAAACATTTCAAGAGGAACGAGGCAGGGGTGCCCATGCTCCCCAATTCTCTTTGCTCTGTACATTAATCCCCTGATTTAGAAAATTCTTGCTAACCCTAGAATTCATCCGGTAGTGACAGGCACCTTTGAAACCAAAATCCTAGCCTATGCGGATGACGTCGCTATTTTAACACCCGCCCCTGAGACAGCCCTAGCCGAGATAGAGGAAACCGCACTTTTATTTGGGTCTTATTCAGGCTACTCCCTAAACAACGGCAAGACGGTGATTTTATGCACGTAAAATACGCTTTGCTCTGACTCTAGGCGGGCTAATAAGGCTACGTATTTAGGAGTGCATATTACTACTGAAACTCAAGACATCATCAAATGTAACTATGAACCCCTTATCGACACGATAAGACAGGACTTAGCTAGAGTAAATAGTCTCCATCTCTCCATCAAGGGTAGGGGGAATTATATTAAAATGACCATCTTTCCTAAAATGTTATATTTATTCCGTGCCATTCCTATATTAGTAGATGACAAATTTATCACAATTCTCAATTCCCAGATTTCCGAATTCATCTGGCAATACGGCAAGATCAGAAGATCATTAAAATACTTGTCCCTACCTTACAATCGTGGCGGTCTGGCTATCCCTCAGTTATTCCTGTACTATTGGGCTGCCTATATGCAGCAATTTGCTCCTATGGTCAGTCCAATGAAGGCGGAAGTAGGGGCTGGCATTCCTTCAATATATCAGCTGGCCCTTGGTCCTAAAGCCAGAGGGCTTCTACTGAGACACTATGACCCTGGATATTATAAAAAAGTCAAATTCAAGATTGTTACTGGGGCTTGGAGAGCCTGGTCTAAAATAGTAAAATGTATGCAAATTCCTAAATATAGCCGATATACCCCACTTCGGCAATCGTCTCTTTTTCCGCAAAACATAAATGATGGGACTTTTGCTAACTGGGAGAGGTATGGAATCACCTCTCTTTTTGATCTTCTAGGTCCTGAGAAAAAGTTCAATTTTAATCTCCTCCAGACTCAATATTTCATAACTAGCAGCGACTATTTGAAATTTATTCAAGTTAGATCAAGCATTAATCACTTGCTTCCCATTATAAATTGGAATAGAATATCCCTTATTGAAGATATCCAGAAATCCTCCTCCAGAATAGGTACATTATATAACACTCTTCTCTCCAACTCACCAGATGACATAGAACGTACAGAAGCAACCTGGGCCCGCAAATTAGACGATCCAGATGTGGATTTAGATAAGGTGTTGACAATGGCCTCCCAACTCTTACTTTCTACCAACTTAAGAGCTCAACGGTATAAAACCGTTTATAATCTCTACTAAACCCCCGCTAAATTGCACTCATGGGGGAAAACTGATAACGACCGCTGTCCCAGGTGTAAAAGTGGACCCGCGACTCTCGTGCATATGTTCTACGAATGTGACAGCTTGGGGCTTTTTAAGAAGATGATTTGGGAGTTCTGGAAGGAGGTGTTTGAACGGGATTTGCCGGAATCTCCCACAATTTTTATGCTGGGATATGATTGCACTCTAAGACTACACCACAATGAGGAATCAATGCTATTTATCGGTACTGCGGTATACCGCATCATTTTGGCCGCTCGCTGGAAAGAGGAAGATCCTCTGAGCTTCCAAATGTGGCTTGCTCGGTTTCTGGCAGCTTATAATTATGAATCAGCGATTTATGCTACCAGGGGGTTAAACTCTAGGATACGGGGGGAAAAGATTTGGTCTCCCATTACAGCCTGGTCCGCTTTATCCTCTTCCAATTGATATGTAAGCCTCCCCAATGTGTTTTTTTTTTTTGAAGAACCGTGAGCCTTGAAAATTTGGTAGCTTTGCTTTATGAATGTCTTATTTAGAGCTAACATTAGCTATCAGTACTTTTTTTTTACTTCTTGTATGTAATTTATTAACATTCGTTCTTGTTGGTTTTTTTCCCTTTCTCCTTGAAAAAGTATACAATTTGCTTTTCTTGTATGTTTAAACTATATGGATAAACTGTAATGGAATTGTTTTCATAAAAAAAAAAAAAACATAATACTGAGCCATAGTCCATAGAGAGGCTGGGGAAGATTTAGTCCATGAACTCTCGCTGGCCTTTAGGCGACTAGCTATTTCTGGCAACATGTTCGCGACAAATTTGTCAACAAACAAATGCTTGCCCGTGTCATCTGTCAATGACTTCCCACTAAAGTCATGGAATGTCTCCTCAAAACATGTAAAGAAATCTGAAACTGATTCGCCCACTTTCTGCTAACAAGACGCTAACATAGTCCAATCTATCTTTTTAGGAGGTATAAGAATTTTTAACTTAGTTATTATAGCCTTTGGAAGGTCTAATATCTCTTGTTGCGGTTTCTCTACAGGTTCTCTCGCTGCATCTTTTCTCCCTATTTCCACCCAAGTATCTCCAAAAACTGTATGATCGTCTACTTTCCAAATTAATCTCCACGTATCAGGGGGAAAATAAGCCCAAAAACATGTCAATATCAGGCAAAGTCATAGTGCAAGTATTAATAGCTCCTTCAACTTCTTCGTAAAAAGCAGCCAGATTTTTCCACCGGTCAGGCAAAGCAGTGTTAAGAGCCATGGCATCCGCTCTACCCCAAAGAGTATAAACCCAATTATAAACCAAATAGCCCTTCACAGCAGTTAAATCTTTATTATCATTGGTTCCCGCACGCCTAGGAGGAACATATAAAGGCGCAGCTTCACGCATAGGTTTCCCATGAACGACAGAATTACTGTCATCCTTATCTGTCCCTGGATCTGCAGCAAGGCACGGGGGTCTGATCTGTTTGTTCAGCTGGAAGTGCACCAGCTGCCTTTTTCTCCTCTCGCAAACGGAATGCATCAGTTCGTAGTTTAACCACTCGTCTAATTAAATCGGCCTCCTGTGAAGGGAGAAAAAAGTCCGTCATTCAATTGTTTATGATCAGATTTTATATCAGCAGGCTCTAGATTATCGGAATGTTTCCTAAAACTATGTATTACTTCCCCAGTAAACGATTCCGCAAAATATAACTCCTCGGATGTTGGCCAGTGCTGAACCATTGCTATAAGATCTGGAGCAGAAGTGGTACAGCGAGTCTGCTGTTTACCTTCTGCATCTGCCCCTTTCCGATCTAAGAGAGATGCATCGACATCTAATGCATCCTCGGGTGCAGCGGGGAAAAGTATATGGAGGCGGAGATCGATCTAACAAAATTAAATCATCCTGAGGTTTAATAAGTTCAGGATAAAGGGGGCACCGCACAGGGTATTGGCCAATTACCTCTAGATGACGCTCCCTATCCTCTCTCTCTTTTAATTCCTTCATCTCTTTATTCTTCATTTTCAGTGCTTTCATATAAATATTCTTGAGCTGTTCTTTATCTGCTATAGCTTGCTCTTTTCTCATTCTCTCATGCGCGTCTTTCTCCCACATTCGTACACAATCAAATATATCTTGTCTACTTTTATGCTTGAACGCCATTGTTTCACATATTGAATCTTCCTGAGGTCAAATGACCCATTTATTGGCCATCGTAAATCAGGATCTTTTTTGTGTATTTATTCCACAGTGCGCTATACATTATGGAAGAAATACAGTTTTTAATGTACATGTACCTATTCAGTGTCCCCTCAGGGGGAGCCGGCTGACTGCGTTCTAAATCCATTTTGGTACCTCCAAAAAAGCAACACATCCGACGAAGCATGCTAGAAACAGGCATGTCGCAAATATTATAGTAAATATAATATTATAACAATAGTACTTATCACAAATACAGTACCGTTCATAAATTCAAACGTAAGAGAAAAATCTCCTCATTGCCTGCCTATGTATGTTGCAACACACATATTACCTAAACCAAACCAGAATCTTGGCCAAGCAAATCCAAATTCAAGAGTGCCTCTCTAGCGACCTTACCGAGCAAAAATCTCCAGCTTCCAACTGCCAAGCTCTGAATCGACCTAATGGTCACTGTAAGACGAACGCCAAAGGGATCTCAGTCGGGACCGGTCACCACCTGGAGGGTCAAATCAGGAAAATTGGAAAAGCACTTCGGTCTGCAAAGACAAGGGTCTCCTCGTGCAGCGTACGTCTTCAGCGAGATTCAAAACCTCTGTCAAGACCACTGCATTGGGCAGCCGTGTCTCCGATGAGCCCCACGTGATGGGCGCCAATTTGTGGAAGCGAGCCTTTTCAGAGGCCTACCGGGACAGGGGTTCTCCCTTCTTTGTCCTCAGGTCCTTGGACTAACAAAATAGAGATTGGCACGAAAGCTGTAATATCAAGCAAATATTTTATTAACACTCATGAGTGGGACTACATCGATACAGAACCCTCAGGCAATGTATGAGGCAGTACATGGAATACAGACACCAAGGTGCTTATATACACCTTTTATTGCAGAGTATGCATGGAGACTCTAAAAGAGGCGGTACAAGTATACACAAGAATAGCTATTCACAAGTGGGAGGGGTAACGAAACTGATGACATCAGTTGAAATAGTCTGACAGTTACACTTAAGACAGGTGCATTCTAACAGCTACAAGCCTTTCTGAGCATGCGCAATGCTCTGGCTCAGTACTGAAGGAGTTAACTATAGTTGATGACTCAGGCAGAATAGTAAAGCAGGCGACAGTGAAGACGATCCTCCGGGAAGGCCCATAGTATTGGCCCGTGGTTCTATGTTAGAACCCTTGGCAAAATATATAGACTTTTTTCCATTTCCCATTGGTCAAAGAAACCCAATCATATATAGAGGACACTATGGACTTTATAACAAAAATAGAGGACCGGCCTTTTAACTGTGACAACCAACTATTAGTATCATTCGATATCGAATCATTGTATACTAATATCCCCCAAGATAAGGCTATTGCAGTAATGAGATGCGTATTAGAATAGAGGGAACGTCCACACCAAGTACCTACAGATTTTCTTGTGTCACTGGCTACTATTTGCTTAAAAAACAGTTGTTTCAACTTCAAAGGCCAGTTATATTTACAAATCTCTGGTGTGGCCATGGGATGTAGTTTTTCTCCGGAAATCGCCAATTTGGTGATGGCGGAATTTGAGAAAAAGTGGTTGTATAGCGACACCAATCCTTTAGAGAACGAGGTAAATTTTTGGTGTCGCTATATTGATGATATTTTTATGGTGTGGAATGGTAACGACACACTATTGCAAGAATTTCACAACTGTTTGAATTCAAGAACTCTAGAACTGCATTTTACAATGTCCAGTAACCAAACAAAACTGAATTTTCTGGATGTTAACATCCAAGATGATAAAGGCCACCTAGAAGTAAGTTTGTATACTAAAAGTACTGATCGTAATACTCTGCTACATTTTACGAGCTGTCACCCTCATACCCTTAAGGAGAATTTGCCGTATGGGCAATTTCTCCGTGTAAGGAGAAATTGCAGTAAAAAAGAGGAATATTTCAAGAATGCAGAGATTCTGAAGGACAAACTAGTAGCCAGAGGTTACCCTAAACGGCGAGTTAAGATTGCCTTGAAAAGGGCTTGGTCTACCCCTAGAAAGGTTCTTTTGGTGCCAAAAATTAAAGAAAAAAATACTCCTCTTACATGCGTACTGACGTACGATCCTAAAGCTAATAAAGTAAAAAAAGTCATTCAGGCAAAAACATAAGATAATCCCTAGTAAGAGCAACAAGAAAAGTAGACTCTCCACCTCAAGATTTACGAGGACTCCTGAATCTACCACCCATAATAGAACATTATAGGTGTCAAAACTGTGTGGCATGTAACCTAACTACTGATACAAAAGAGTTTGAAATTAATGGATATAAACATCACCAAAAGAGTTTCTCGAACTGTAACACAACAAATACGATATACTGTATTAAGTGTCCATGTAATAAATTTTATATCGGACAGACCACCCAAGCTGTGAAGAAACGTATTCTCCAGCATAAATCCAGGGTTAAATGTAAAGTACAAGGAGCCCCCCTAGTGCATCATTATGAAACCCATCAACATACAGAAAATTATATGACGTGGACAGTCCTATATGTATTAGGAAAAATGAAACAGGAGGAAATTAAAATGAAGTTGGACAGGTTGGAGGCTAGACTAATAGAAAAATATAAGACGGCGACTATTGGTCTAAATGCTCTAAATGATAGAGATGAAATTTGGGCGTTGATTTGAGTGTACTAGCTTTCATAAACCAGATGTATTTACCGTTCTGTATTTGATATTATGCCCTGAGTGTTAACATTGAATTGAGCTGATTGAGTGTATTTCCCTCTATTTTAAACAAATTGTATAGACCAAGTGCTGGCATATAATGTAATTATTAGATTGTTAGGAGTGGCAGATTGGGGTTCTTACTTTCTACTCTTTCACTTGTTTTCCTAAGAAAATGTAGCATGTTTCAAGCATTTTTTGTTTTTTTAATTATCATTTACTATGTGGTAGTTTTATTCATTCTATTTTTATTCAGCCACAATTAAAACATAATTGGAGAGTGGGCGCGTAGTATAGAGTTATACTTTGAGTCCCCTTTTAATTCTACACAGCCTCTTTTTTCTATATCTATCATGAAAACAGGCTACAGAGTCCTTTTTTAGGGTCGAGTAGGGAAGAGTTTGTTTCGTGTCACGTGATCGGCAGTAGGAACCGGCTCACGTTTGAGTGAAGGTGTGCAAACTATGAATTGCTCCGAAAAAAATAAAGTAAGTGGCATTGGCTGTTGGGCCCAGTAACAGAAAGTGGTTTTAAATGCGATAGCGTGACAAGAACTAATCACGCTTCCCTTGTACTATTAGGGTCCGTAGAGAGGAAGAGCCTGGATACGATTTAAATGCAGGATGAGCAAGCTCACTCTTGTATGGCAGTGTGCACAATAAGTAGCTGGATTTCTCCGGATGATATTAAGTAAGTGGCATTTCCTAGCTGCGGGCTCTATATAAGAAAAACATTTTTGTACGCCACGGCATGTCAGTTATTTCTCCCGCTCTTCCATGTTTTACTAGTATACTTCGAGAACAAGAGCTTGGAATTTGTTGAAAGGGTACCATATTGCAAGGGGGCCCATACGCGAAAATTAAGAGAATCAGCTACGGAGTAATGTCCAGTGACTCCCACGGACACAATAGGTGAGCCGTATTTAAGAGCTGTGGCCAATGTGGTATTAAAAACGACACAAGCAGTATCTAAAAGGTGTCTGTTGCTGTTTTTTCTAGTTCTCCATGATGGAATAAAAGCGTTTCCTTGAAAGTCCATTTTAAGAGGACACATACATTATTGAAGGCAAATACAACGGTAAATAGGTTTTTGCACGGACGACTATAGGTGCATGAAGGTGGCTTGTTACTTGTTGGCTTTATTATTGAAACACGACACAGGGTGGTTTATTCATTCACTGCAACACTATACTTGGAAGGTCTGTTGCAAGTTGAAATGCACGGGGTGCACACACGTTTTAGAGTAAAGGCACTAAGGGTGTGATTCCTTATCTAGTCTGACCACTTCGAGGCTACTTTGGTATACGAATATGTATATATGTAAATATTGAATATAAAACCCTGATCTCTTAACATACTTACTATAGGATGTATATAGTTATATATGATTTTTTTATCCCGTAGACGGAATATCCTATTAGCCCGAGTCCTGATGAGGCCCATACTGTGAGGGCTGAAACGCGTCGACATTTTGTTCAAAGAAGACTCCAGCCAAAGTATATTAAGTTGTGAAGAAAACACATTTTTTGCAAGGAGCAAAGGACTTAAGATAGGTCTAAAAAAAGATATAGACGTGTTATACTCCTTGTTGATAGGTCTGGTTGATCTTACTTGAGAAGGAATGCTTAGTCTTTACATGTAGCAAGCATCTTTTAGAAAGAAATTGGGCTACAACATTGGAAAAAGAAATGTCAATGGATCAATGTATGTATATTTGTTTGTATATATTTATGTAAAAAGTGTTGTGTATATACCTATATATATGTGTTTGTTTGTTTACACGTACGAAATGGGCTTAAAAATAAGACTAGCCTAAATCTAATTCTTTTTCAATTAAATTGAAAGACAAATAAGAAAAAAAGAATATATTGTGTGCTCTGTGTGGAGGTGGGAAGCCTTACAAAAAGAAATACAAGAAGTCATTCTGTTAAAGATAATATATTTGTCATAGGATGGGACAATTTAGCTATCTCTCATAATACTAAAAGTGTTCTATTGGTGTCCTAGGCATCATTTGTTTTTTGATATATAACTTTACTTACCCAGATGCCGTAGGTTTACCGGGTTTTCCCCTATTTTTGAAGAAGTGAAGACGGAAGGAGCACATGTCAAACACATGGTTCACTAAAATGGATGCCAAAATAAAATGGCTTCACCTCATGCTAGCAGCGATTTCTGCCAATTTCCACAGACGGCCCTTTTAGCATTAGCTGAAGACACCTCTATGATTTAGTAGGAACGAGCAGCTGTTGTGTTCACATCCCTGATCATGCCCCTTCAGCTTTTGATGCAATCTCTAAGCTGCATAAAATAGCTGCTGAGATTCATACCGATTCGGGAACATTTACTTTAACTGGCTGGTTATGGACATTGTTTGTTAACTGGGGCTGGAAACTGTTGACAGTTCTATGTATATTTTTTGCGATCCTACTGTTATGCTGTTTATGTATACAATGTGGCCCGATGCTTTGTTCCTTTTGTGTTTCACTTTGTATACCCACCAAACGCAACGTTAAGAATGTGAACTCCCAATATGTATTAGACCAAGAAGTTAGTGATATGATGAAAATTGATGTGCAAGATGTTTGTATACAGGTCCTTATCCTGGGATTGTAGTCCCTCGGCCTCTCCCTCACGATCTCCACCACCCCACGTGTGGTTTACTGCACTAGGAAATTGTGAAACCAGGAGACTCTGTGTTTAACCCTGACCTACCAATTTGTAAAATAGTGAGCTTCAGGAATCACTAAGTAAATTTATGCCTCTCCCCCCATTTATGTCCAAGATCGGGGCTATTTACAACCATCCTAAAGTTGTAAGTAAAACTGTGCTTTTACTCGGACAAGATGGAGGTCCTCATCCGCGGCTCCACCCCCTCGGCCTGGAACGACTCCTGGTGGCCGACATCATTAGGAGCACCCCCTACACCCACCCACCACGCACAAAACCTAGGGGTCATCCTCGACTCCACACTCTCCATGACAAAGCAGGTCAACGCCGTCTCCTCCTCCTGCTTCAACGCTCTCCGCATGCTTCGCAGGATCTTCAAGTGGATCCCCACCGAAACTAGGTTCGGTCACCCAGGCCCTCGACAGCAGCAGACTGGACTACGGCAATGCACTCTACACAGGAGCCCCAGCTAAACTCCTGAAATGACTTCAATGCATCCAGAACGCCTCAGCACGCCTGATCCTCGACATCTCCCGTCGCCACATCACACCCCACCTGAAAGACCTGCCCTGGCTCCTCATCAACAAGAGGATAACCTTCAAGCTCCTCACCCACGCACACAAGGCACTCCACGACACCGGACCAGCGTACCTCAACAGACGACTCAGCCTTTAAAATCCCGCCCGCCAGCTCCGCTCCGCAGACCACGCCCTCACCACCGTCCCCTGCATTCGAAGAATGACCGCCGGTGGCAGATCATTCTCCCAACTCGCCGCCAAGATGTGGAACACCCTCTCCATCCGCCTACGGCAGACCGAAGACCTTCTAAACTTCAGGAGACTCCTCAAGACCTGGCTCTTCGAACAGTAGCAGCATCCCCTCCCCCCCCCAGCGCCTTGAGACCCTCACAGGTATGTACTGCGCTTTACAAATGCTATGATTGATTGATTGATTGATTGATTGATTGATTGAAGCCCGGCCTGGTGATAGGCGGAGGTCAAGTCCAAGGAAGAAAAATGCCTTGCCCCCTCAAGAGAAAGAGAATCCAGCATTTTAGTTATGTTGGGTAAAGGGTAATGATCAACAATAACTGCTTTGTTGAGCTCCCTCGAGCCGACACAGAGCCTGGCTTCCCCATTGGCTTGAGGGCCATAATAACAGGAGAGACCCACTCCGTTGCTTCAACTTCTTGAATGATGCACTTGGCTAAGAGATTGTCTAATTCAACTTTCATGCACTCCCTTACTAACAGAGGGGAATTCCGGACCTTAGCTGTTTTTGGAACAGCATTAGATTTGACCTTTATCCGATGTACATAGCTTTTGAGGCTCACCCAGCTCACCAGCAAAGACCTCAGGGAATTCTTTGATCCAGTCTCGATTAGCATTACTAACAACCCTAACTGGTGGTAATTCTTTTACGCAGACAGATCTCATTGTGATCAAGGCAGTATGTAGATCAAGCTGATGGAACCAACTTATGAGCGGGTCCTGCTTCATCAAGACATAGATTTTACCAGGGATGACTCTCCCTTTGAAGTCAATTGTGCCCCAGAAATAACCCAGCAACTCAATAGTCACCCTACCTTAACCTATTGGTCTAATGTCTGGCTTCAACAGGGTGACTTTGCCCAGCAGATTACGCTCATAAAATGTTTTTGGAACTAGAGTTATCTTGGCCCCAGAGTCAAAGAGCATGCTCACTGGACCATCATTGATCAAAACTAGCTCCTGAGGGCCATCACTAGCGTTCCCTGTGACTGGGAGAATATTGATTCCTTCCAATTCTTCTTCATAAAGTTCAACTTCCATGACTTTTTTATGCTTGTTGCCCGTTCTGCAGCTTTTTGAGACGTGACCTTTTCTCTCACCAGTTTTTCACATGGCCTTCCAGCCTGGGCAGTCTTCAAAGTTGGCCATATGGCCAGGGTTGCCACACCTGAAGTACTTCACCTGAATTTTTTTTGTGTTAAAGGGTTTTGAAGTGGTGCTCGATTTGGGTTCAACAAATCTATCCACCAGCACCTTGACATCAATGTTCTGCTTTTTTCACCTGAACTGTCTGCGTATAATATCAACACACGCTCTTGAATGCTAGTGACTTTTGGCTATGGTCAGCACTTCTTGAAGCAATGGCTTTTCTTTTTGCCACAGGGCGTCTCTCGTTTTGTCGAGGGCGCATCCCAACATGAACTGATCTCTTAAGCGCTCCTCTAAGCTGCACCAAAATTGCACGTGGAAGCCAATTTGCGCAAGGTAGTGATGTACTGTTTGATTGACTCATCCTGCCTTTGCATCCTTCTCCCAAAAAGATATGGTTCAAGGACAGTACTCACTTTGAGGAGGTAGTGCAAGTCCAACTTTTTGAAGCAGATCTCGTATTCATTAAGAATGGCAGAGTCACTATCAGAGAGTTCAGGAAGGTGTTCAAAGAATTCTTGTCCCTCAGAGCCCAAACAATGCATTAACAATGAGGCTTTCCTCTCTGCGCTTAAGGAAATGCCACAGACACGAGCATAATGTGTGAAAACCTTCTTTCACTTCAGCCACGAGAGAGGGGGAACTCCTGGAGATGTCAACAAGAAGGGAGGGGCAGTGACATTATGTATGATGTACGTACTATGTTTTTTTTTTATTCTTTTCATTTTCAAAATAAAGAAAGATCATAATCACCACAGCACAAGCACGTATTAGCATATTATCATTAGCAATAGTACATTTCCAGGAAGACACATGGATTAAATAGTTTGACGTTTCAATAAGCATCATGAAAGTAGGTCCAGTTCATACATTCTTCTATACATTAATCAATTAACTCGTCAACAGTCCTGATCATGGGGGGTTCACAGATGTTGCCTCTGTACTCATTTCATTTAGCCCATACAGCAACCCATTTCCTCGGACAGCCTCTAGACACGTATACCGTCTTTTCCTGCACCATATTCGAGTCCATATCTTTCTGCCAGGCCCCCAGTGTTGGTGGTGTGGCCGCCCCCCATAGTCTTGCGATGTTTCTTTTTGGTATTGCCAGACCCAGCGTGGCCCATATTTTGCCCTTTGCAGGGAGGTCAGAGGGTTCCCAGATGTTAAGGAGGCACCTCTTTGCTTCAGGCTGCAATTCCACCCCCACACATCTCTCATACAATCAAGCACCTGTGCCCAGTAAACTTGCACCTCCCGGCATTCCCACAATATGTGTAGAAAGGTTCCCACCTCCCCACACCGTCTTCGGCAGAGTCCGTCATCGCTGCGGCCCATCAGGACCAGCCGGGTACCAGAAATATACACTCTGTGTAGGACTTTTAAATGAATGAGTCACAACTTGGCTGGTAATGCTATCTCTTTTGGGGACACTAGCGCCTCGCGCCATTCTTCGTCGTCAATTTCCAGTCCGTCTGCCTCCCACTTCTCTTTAAGGGCCCACAGTGGGTCAGGGGTATGGTTAATGAGTTTTTTGTATGTGAGCTATATGGCCTTTTCCGGGAGGTGGCCATCTAGAAGTCTGTCCTCTAGTGGCGAGGACTCTGGGAGCTGCGTCCCAGGAGGAATATTGGCCTGTAGTGCATGTCGGACTTGCATGTATTGGAAGTGTTCTATCTGAGCCAGATCATATGTACGTTGAAGGGTGTCAAATGTGAGCACTCCCGCGGGGCCCCATACGTCCTTGACCCGAGAAATGCCTATTAAGTCCCAGTTCCTTAAGCCCTTCGTGCGGCTAAGGGTGCCTAGCCTCTCAGAGGCCCACAGTGGGGTTGCCTGGGTAAGTTTGCCCACCCAGCCCAGTTTCTTCTGAACTATGTGCCACAGCTGGACAGAGTGTTTGGTCGGCCCGTCAATCGGTACCTTCCCTGTCTGGAGTAAAGAGCCGCCTCGAAGTTCCCCCCTGGAAGGAGCCATTTGTCCATCTCGTACCCAGGGTCATTACCTGCACAGTATGTCCCCCAATTGATGGCCGATAGATGCGCCGCCCAGTAATATTTCCTGATGTCAGGTAATGCTATCCCCCCATCAAACCAGCCCAGAGTTAGCTTCTGGAGGGAGATGCGGGGCGTACCCGCCCAGAGAAGGTCCCTTTGGGTTGCCTCAAAGTGGCAAAGTATTTATTTGGGACTAGGTCCGGGTGATTCTGGAGGACATAAAGGAATCTTGGCAGCGCCATCATTTTAAATAGGGCGGCCCGGCCTAGTAGCGATAGTGGAAGGTTCTTCCAGACCGCTACGTCTCTTTGGAGCTGCCGCAGGGGAGGCAAAAGGTTTCCCTCGTACCGTGCAGCACGGTCTTTGAATATGTAAATGACTAGGTATGTGAACACGTCGCTGGCTATTTGGATCGGGCAATCGGCAGGTGTCTGCGAGGGGGGTTCGCTCAAAACATAAATGAGAGATTTCCCCCAGTTAATACTGTAACCGGAGTACTCCCCAAACCTCCGGAAAATGTCTAGTGCTGCCGCTAGGGACTCTTGTGGCTTTGTGAGGTACAGGAGGATGTCGTCCGTGTAAAGCGAGATCCTATCCTCCTAGCCGTCTGCCCATCGTATCCCCTGCAGTGAGGGGGTCTGCCGCACCCACGCTGCCAATGGTTCAAGGGCCAAAGCAAATAGCAGGGGTGAGAGGGGGCATCCCTGTCGTGCCCCCTCCCTAAACTGAAGGCCTCTGAAAGTTTGTTGTTGACCACGACCTGAGCTAAGGGATCTGCATAAAGGAGCTGTACCCAGCTAATGAAGCTAGGGCCGAACCCCAACTTTCGAAGTACTGTCATCATGTACGGCCACTCTAGGGTATCGAAAGCCATGGCCGCATCTAATGACACCACCACTGCCTCTCTGCGCAGCCGGTGGCAGCAGCCCAGCACCCCATGGAGGCGTTGTAGATTCAACGCTGTTTTGCGGTGAGGCATAAAGCCTGATTGGTCTGGGTGCACCAGTGTATGGGAGGACCAGTCTGATCCTGTTGCCCAAAACCTTGGCCAGGAGTTTTGGTTCCACGTTGAGCAATAATATCGGCCTATAGGAGGCACGGAACTCTTTAGGCTTCCCCACCTTGGGGATTGCCAGGATTGTGACTATTCGCTGGTCATGGGGCAGACTACCTAGCTCCCTACTTTCCTCGAACATCCGCTTGAGGTGCTCACCCAGGACGTTTGGTTTGAGCTTATAGAGCTCCACAGGTAGCCCATTGGGCCCTAGGGCCTTCCCAGGGCGAAGTTCATTGATGGCCTTCACTATTTCTTCCACCACCAGGGGTGCTTCTAGAGTCTCTTTTTCATCCTCGGAGAGGGATGGGAGGACAATGTCCTCCAAGAAGGCCGCCGAATCACTTTCCGTCATTGTGGATCTCCGAGCGTAAACTTGTTGATAGTATGACGCTAACTCCCTGACTTTATCTTGCGGGTCCGTTAGAACCGTTCCCGTAGCAATCTGCAACTCAGCGACCACCTTCTGAGCCTGTTGCTTCCTATCCAACCACGCTATAAGTTTGCCTGCCTTATCTCCTTGATCATAGAGCCTCCCTTCTCTGTCCCTCGCCAATGTCCTGGCTACGTCTGTAGCAAGGTCCCTGTACTCTGTGGCCTTCAATTGGAGCCGGTGTATCGTGTCTAGGCTCCCAGTGCAGTGCGCAGTGTCCTCAAGGGTATGCAACTAAGACTCCAGAGTCTGCAGTTGCGTCTCATGTTCCTTGTGGCGTCCCGTTATTGCTGAGAGTGCTTCTCCCCTTACCACCGTCTTGAAGACCTCCCATAGGACCACCCCCGAGTCCACAGACCCCGAGTTTTCATCAAAGTAGCGATCGATCACCTGGGTAACGTTCTTCAGTATAGCTTCACCCTTCAAATGCCACGCGCCAATGGGAGCGACACAGCTAACCTGCCGGTCGCCTAGCGTAAGATGCACCCAGAGAGGGGAGTGATCCGAGATGCCCCTTGCCAGGTGGGTGACTTCACGTATCATCATGTCCTGGTGCATTGGTGCCAGGAGGTAATCTAGGCGCGAAAAAGTGTGGTGTGGACCTGACAGGAAAGTGTACTGTTTTTGTGTCGGGTGTAGGAGACGCCATAGATCGACCAGTCCGAACTCCTCCAGGAGATTGGGGAGCCACCGCTGCCCCACCCGATATCTCTTGCCGGCTGCCTGTCTATCTTCCGGGAGGGACAGTACGAGCTCTCCCAGGTCACTATAGGATTGTGTCTGGAGGCCTGGAGGGATATAGACCGACACTAGGGTGAGTCTACGGCTCTCCCATTTCCCAGAAATAGCCACAAAGCGCCTTATGGGATCCACCTCCACCACCATGGGAAAGGTGCGTTGCACCAAAATACCTACCCCTCGAGATCCCGAAGTGAAACCGGCATGTGCCGCTAGTGTGTATCCCCATCTGTTTAGTGCCTGGCATGTGTTCCCCCTCAGGTGCATCTCCTGCATTAAGACTACGTCTGGCAAGTGTTTCCTCACAAACTGCAGCACGATAAACCGTTTGAGTTTGTCCCCATACCATTGACGTTCCAGCTAATTAGTTTAAGACTCTTATCCCACTTCATAGCCATGGACCCTGTAGCTAACCAGTGCTCTCCTGTGTGTCCTATGTTGCTGTTTCAGAATATGTGCCCTGCCGTGGTGTGCTGCTAACAACCTCGCCCCTCCCCCTCCAATGTGCAACCGTCCTTGTCTCACCCCCCTCACTCTCGTCCCTCCCCCCAACAAATGCAACCCCCCCAACCCTGCTTCCCTGCTCAATAGGTCTCGAACTACCCACATCCCCAATTAGCAGAGCGCCTTTTGCCCGTTACCCAACCTGGAATCGGGAGAATAATAAAACAGAAAAACAACCCCCTTTTCCCAACAGATGAACCTTGTGCAAGTGGGGTGTGCGCCGGCTCCAGCTCCAGCCGCCACCCATGCCCACCCCGTAAACTGTAACAGTGTACCATGAAAAACCTACACTCCATGTATCTATAGAGTCATTCATTTTCAGTCTGCATTACACTCCTTTGGACGAGAAGGCAGTCCCTCGCGGGCTCACTTGGGTCACGGAGTTGGAAAAGAGAGGGGGGATCTTCAGCACAGCCACCAACAATAGCACGGCCCTCCTCCCCGTATCATACAACATCGTCTCTACCTCCCCCCCAACCAGAAGTCCTTCGAAAAATCATGACCCACACCCAAACCACAAACCCTCGGTACATTACAGTAAGCAGAGGTCCACAGTTGTGGGTCCGTCGCCCTCAATGTTCAGTCGCCTCTCGAAGCGTCCCCCAACGAGGACTTGCAGACCTCGACCTCCACGAGCGCTGACTCTGTCCATCAACGTCCGACCTGCCGGCCACAGACTCTGGCAACGCAGCCCGTGCGTCTCTCCAACTCCCACCTCTGGCCTGATCCCAAGCTGTCGACATCTTCCAGTCAATCCAGTCCTGCACGTCTGCAGGCGAGGTAAAGAATAAAGATTTGCCTCCAGCAAGAACCTTGAGCTTGTTAGGAAAAAACATCATGTATTTGATGCCTCTCTCCCTCAGCGCTGCCTTCACGCCTACAAAGGAGCGCCTCTCTCATTGTACCTGAAGGGTAAAGTCCGGAAAAAACCGAATCGTGGCGTTGTCGTAGCAGAGGTCCCCGGCCTGTCTAGCTGCTTGCAAGATGGCGTCTCTATCCCTATAGTTCAGGATTTTTGCAATAATGGTCCTGGGCGGCGCCCCTGGTTTGGGTTTAGGGATAGGTGCACAGTGCGCCCTTTCCACGGTGAATATGTTGGAGAGGCGTTTAGGCTTCAAGTGATTGAGGATCAGGTCTTTCAGGAAAAGTTCCACACTGGGCCCCTCCAAATCTTCCGGTACGCCTACGACGCGCATATTGCTTCTGCGGGCCCTCCCTTCTTGGTCTTCCAGCCGCAACGGCACTTGGCAGTGTTGGTGCACTAGGTCGTTGACACGTGGTTCCAGTGCCTTGGTTGACTTCTGTAGCACCTTGATGTCGGCCTCGTTGACTTTCGTCTTCTCCGATGTTTTCCCCGAGGTCGACCCGGAGGAGATTTACTTCGATGGAGACCTTGTCAATTTTCACCTCTAAGTTGGCGCAAAGTGACTGTATGGCCGCCTTGATGGAGGCCAGCGATGGTTCTTTCGTGCCTGATTGGTCACCTGCAGCGTTCTCCGCTTGTGGCGTCCCCATCTGGACCGTGTATTTGTCCAGTTTGTTTGATTGCGTCGCTGTATTGTATTTGGGCCTCATGTTGGCTATAATCCCACGCGGTCAGTCTGTGGCACGCAACACGCCCCGGTCCATCCAAGAATGGCATCTGCAGCCACTGTTGATATTCGGCACACCCCTAGGGTTCCCGCAGCTCAGGCCTTCAAATCACCAGGCAGGCCTCCACTCCACCGGTCCAGGCCCAAGGCTGTGAAGCGCTCCCTCCGCTATGCTCTTCGCCGCACCCCAGCAGGTGGCACGGTTCACTGCCGCACACAGCCCTGTCCCGCTGGCCGCAGCTCCGTCTCGTGTATGCAGGCTGCAGGCGTCCCTTCTCCGCAGCCCGCCTTCTGTCCTGCCCGGGGGGGGGTGTCGCACGTTATCTGCCCCCACGCATGTGATGGTCACCCCTGCCTTCCGGGAGAGGGTTCACTCACCGCCGCGGCCTCTCCGTCCCGCCTTCTCGATTCTCCTGCAGTCCGTCTACTCTTCTGCCGGGGGCCCCTACGCTGATGTGCGCCCCTGCTGTGCTGGGCCCGTCCAGCCGCCCACTGCCTCACCGACAGTCGGATTCCGCGTCTAGCTTACTGTCTTTGAACCGGGACCCACGCAGCCCCGGTTGCTTTCCTGAGGTGTCCTCCGGTCCGCCTCCAAACCTTCCCAACCACTGGTGCCTGCAGCCAGCCTCGATGTAGGACAGCGTGTGGTAGTCCCAAACTGGCGGCGCTACACTTTTGGGCCACACGATGCAGACCAGATGGCTCCCCTCAGGCCGAGTCGAGCTCCGTAACCGGCCAACTAGGCCGCCGAGCCGGGCCCTTGCCTGAGGCCACTTGCGCCGCTTCAGCGCTTCCCTTCGGCAGCCGGCCAGAGACCACAGGGACGTAACTCGGCTTCCGCTGCAGGCAGCGCGGCCGGAGACGCATCAGTCGGTGCCCCATCCTAGCACCGATTCAGCGCCGCATATGGAGTGTAGGATTCTCCGGATATTGAGCGGATTTATGCGGGATGAAGGCTCGGCTCCACAGAGCTCCCGAGTCAGGCGGCCATCTTCGCTGGCACCCGGCCACGCCCCACGTACTATGTTTTGACCTAGTTACTACTTAAGGGTGAACTTCAGTGATCTGCTTACAGTGCGCAATATCCACAAGCCTTATTAACTGTGCGCATCAGCGAAACTGCGTGCAACTTCAGCAATTAAAATTTAGGCCAATGCGCACAATCCCAAAAACTGTATTTGCTGTGCCATCAGCGGAACCATCAGCCCGATTACTGATGGCACATACTTATACAGGGAGGAGTCACTTTAGTCTGGTGCTCAATTACAAGTGTAAATGTGAGTCTGGTGGTGCCTGATAACTGAAAGGCACACATTTGTTTACATACAATTTTATATATGTCTGATTTATTATTCCTATTACAGCGCCTTCTACCTTGAGAAAGACTATCCTAGACTAGTGTGAGGACAAAACCCATGCCGACAAATGAGCGACCTGAAGTGTAATACTGAGAAAAAGTAGCCTGGAGGAATGCTGCAAATTAAAGTAAATGAAACAGAATTAATAAAGAACTACATAACAACAGCAGTGTGACCTGGAAGCCGATTGTTTCTCAATATAGTCCTAGTTTGTGATTTCCTTACAGTGCTCACATTATCATCCGCACTAGAAGAGATGGGAACCTGGGGTGTCTGGTCACAGAAGCTCATTTACATACAAAGGGCGTGACAGCCTGTTCACAACGCACAGCACAACGTGTTTACGTAAAGTGCTAGTACACAGAACAGGGTAAAGTCTTGTATCTCTTTTTTTCTTTTTCTTTAATATATCCTGCACCTCGCTCTGTTCTTCTCTTTCTCTTATTTCAATTCATCATAAATTATTCAATTTCACTATTGCTTCATCAGCACGGCACAAGTCAGAGGGTAGCCACAGTTTGAAGGGGTCCCCCTACTATCACCTAGAAACGGGACTCAGTTCCACCTAGATCCTTAGCCTGCAACTGGTAATTGTTACTTTGTGCCCCAGCACTGCAGACACAGGCCTCTGAGTGTTTGTTTGTGCGAGTGGCGCAAGAGAGGAACAGAGAACTTGACAAAACTAGTCCTTCTATTGCTTAATACATTGTAAATGTGAAACACTTTGGGGCTTAGGAGCTGGATAAAGAATAATGTCAGGAAACAAGCGCAAATTAAAAGCACATTTTATTTATTCGCTGAAAACTGTTTAAAAATGTAATTTCCAAGTTCCACATCTCTGTTTAAAAATATTTACACTTTCAGTCAATTCCGAGTGTAGTTACAAACTGATAGTGGGAAAAACACATGATGTAAAAAATTTATAACCGAAAAATTATTTTTACATTATTTTATATTTCTTGTTTTGAAACGGAGTCTGATGCTTACAGTGGCTCAATTCTGGTACAAAGTAGAGTTTGGCAAGTCACAAAATGAATAGGGAGAGCCAAGTCGGAGAGGAGCCATGGGTCGCACTTAGTAATAAGGCCTGAGTCACAAGCAGATCCATCAACCGATAACAGTGTGTAAAAGATGCAGCAAACGTTACTTAAAAACAAGGTATATGCTCCTTTATATCTAAAAATAACACCTGTGCTTCGCTTTATTTCATTACATATACTGCATATACTGAAGTGACATTTGTTATTAGTAATACATGCATTTTACCAACGAAGCTTCCATCTCCAGAGCCCGGACAACATGTCCATTCTGGGTGTGTTGGGTTTAAAGGGTTTATCACTAATCCGACAAGTTAGCTGAAAATACCGCTGTTAGTCCCAGTATTGTTCAGTGTTGCTTTTACAGGTAGTGTGGTCAGGGGCGATTGAATGTTTTCCTTTGTATCTCTTCTTCACCAAATAAAAATCAAGAATGTTTCTTTTCTTTTAATCCACATTGTGCTTGTCTCCCACTGTGTATCCTGGTACATAATGTCACTTTGCTATGTGTACGGAAGTGAACAATCACTGTAAACAAACACTTTTATAATTCTGCAAATACTGTTATCTGATTTTCTTCTTTACTGCTATCAGGGTCTTTTATCATCTGGTATTTCAATGTCCTACATAATTTGAATTTTATCTTTTTCCATAATTCATTCCTCTCACAATAACTGCACTGTTCTGCTCTTGTCTATGTCCTCAGATGGGTCAATATTATTTTTGATGTTCTTAAGTTCATTCCAGAGTCCCTGCATCTCTAGGATTATTTCCATGTGAGTTAAATGAAGGAGTGTATTCACTGAGGGCTGTGTGGGATCGAAAATTGACAAAAGCCTTTCTCACTTTCACTGCCCTTCTATGTTTTCCCCCTGTGTGTTCACTGATGACTTTGTAGCTCTAATCGTCGACAAAAGCTCTTCCCACATTCATTGCACTTGAGTGGCTTTCCCCCTGTGTGTGTTTGTTGATGTTTGCGTAGCATTGATAATTGACTAAAGCTCTTCCCACATTCACTGCACTTGAATGGTTTTTCCCCTGTGTGTGTTCGCTGATGTCTTTGTAGGTCTGATAAGTGACTAAAGCTCTTCACACATTCACTGCACTTGAATGGTTTTTCCCCGTGTGTGTTCGCTGATGTCTTTGAAGGTGTGATAACTGACTAAAGCACTTTGCACATTCATTACACTTGAATGGTTTTTCCCCTGTGTGTATTCGCTGATGATTTTGAAGTAGTGATAAGCGACTAAAGCACTTTGCACATTCACTGCACTTGAATGGTTTTTCCCCCGTGTGTATTCGCTGATGATTTTGAAGGTGTGATAAGCGACTAAAGCACTTTGCACATTCATTACACTTGAATGGTTTTTCCCCTGTGTGTATTCGCTGATGATTTTGAAGGTGTGATAAGTGATTAAAGCATTTTGCACATTCACTGCACTTGAACGGTTTTACCCCTGTGTGTATTCGCTGATGTGTTTGAAGGTTTGATAAGTGATTAAAGCATTTTGCACATTCACTGCACTTGAACGGTTTTTCCCCTGTGTGTGTTCGCTGATGAACCCTTAATGCTGAAGAGCGGCGAAAACTACTGTCACATTCACTACAATGATAAGGTTTTTCCCCTGTGTGTATTCGCTGATGAACCCTTAATGCTGAAGAGCGGCGAAAACTACTGTCACATTCACTACAATTATAAGGTTTTTCCCCCGTGTGTGTTCGCTGATGACTTTTTCGGTCTGATATCTGACTAAAGCTCTTCCCACATTCATTGCACTTGAATGGTTTTACCCCTGTGTGTATTCGCTGATGTTGTTGGAGGTTTGATAAGCGACTGAAGCTCTTCACACATTCACTGCATTTAAATGGCTTTTCCCCCGTGTGTGTTCGCTGATGGCTTTGAAGGCTTGATAATCGACTAAAGCTCTTGACACATTCATTGCACTTGAATGTTGTTTCTCCTGTGTAGGTTTGCTGATGAAGCTTGAGTTGTGATGACAAACTAAAGCTCTTGCTGCATGTGTATGATTCTTCTTTCTTGGGTAGTGTCTGTGGGTCGGGTATATATTTGTCTAAATCCCATGACTGCATTTCCTGATGGGACGACATGGCTGATAAAGCACTTGGCTTTTTCTCACACACTTTATATGTGTGCAGTATTTTCCACGTTTGATTTCTGTTTTAACAATAAAATGCGATAGCCACCAAATATTTGCCACACTCCTAATATGTAGAAGGTGCTTTGTAGGCGATTGTGCCTTTAGATTGGAATATGGCAATGCACGCTTGCGGGTAAAGATGTAGCTTCCTTCTGGCCGGTGCAAATTGGGAAAGTCTGTTGTATTGTAGATAGACAAACTCCTCTTTCCTTTACCCGTCAGTTGTCCGGCTCCGCTCTGTTGTGCTTTCCGCTTGTTACTGTGGTTTGGCCAGAAAGAGTTTACAATTCACCTAGAGCACGGAATTATGGCTTGTCATCATTTTATAAAACAAAGCACTGTGGTAATCACATCATACCGACCCCATGATCAAAGCTGGTGTTGGACACTTGTTTATACAGGAGGTGGTTTGTTATTGTTGTTGCCTTAATTTTCCTAAGGTCATTTCTTCGTCTTGTGGCGTGGAGGTGCACAGCTCAGACTCTTACAATCACTGAACTGCCGTT
Organism: Lissotriton helveticus; assembly: GCF_964261635.1. Lineage (NCBI taxonomy): Eukaryota > Metazoa > Chordata > Amphibia > Caudata > Salamandridae > Lissotriton > Lissotriton helveticus. Next base: position 453,841,821 of record NC_136058.1, on the reverse strand, counting down.
GATGCTTCATCCGGGATCTGTCAGTTTGTGTGCAGGTTCCTGTCGCCGACTGCGCTGATGTTTTCCTGAATACTGAAGCTCGTTATTTCTGCTATTATTGAAGATTTACAGCATTCGCTTCATTTTTGATGGTCATTTCATTCATTCAAGGCTTGTTTTCTGTTGGATGTAAAGATATTTAAAATTACTAAATGGAAACATAATGGAATGAGAATTCACAATGTTTAACTGATTGTAACAGACATTTCAGGGGAGATTTACCAAATCTCCACACAATGCAGCGCAACCCTCCTCCGCGAGGCTACGCTGCGTGGCGCGACAGGAAGGGAACAGGAGAGCACCATATTTTCAAAGATACGGCTCTCTCCTTCACTTACCCTTGCGTCGGCACGGATTACAGCGGCCGTGCGCCATGCACACACCTTAGCACCGGAGCGCTAGCGTGTGTGTGTCTGTGAGTCCAGCATGGGTTTTGTACAGGGAGGACACCGTTCCTGTACAAATTACTATGCCTCGACACGAGGGAAAGCTTTTACCATTTTGCATACATGTTGCACAGTGCAGCACACATGCAAAGTCAGAAAAGGAAGAAGAAATGAAAGCATTTCTACTTCCTTGCACCTAGTTTTGTGGTTGCACAAGAACACCCATGCACCACCCTTGGCAGGCCCCCATGGCACAAAGTAATGCCAAACAATGCTATGCGCAGTCTTACATTACTTTAACGTTATTTCCAGTGCTAAACAAGTTTAGCGCTGGAAAGTAAATTAGGAAAAAAGATTTTGCGCCATTTTGTGCCTCTTTTGTGACGCAAGCACAGTGCAAAATCTTAGTATCGCTTTTGAAACTTAGCAAGGAATATTTCATCATACACAGATATTTAACTAAATGTTCTGTTGATCAGGTGACATTTTATTAATGTCTGGAAAAGAGGTGATTTACCAATGTTTACAGAGTAACTGAGCAAAGTAAAGGCGCTCACGGAGCACCCAAGTGCTAGAGGTATAGCTTAAGATAGACGCATATGGTCAAGATTTCATTTAAACAACAATAGAGTTTAGAAAAAGAGATGGATCAGGAAGGGCTGTAAAATTTCCAGTAACTCTTTACGAAGTATACAACAAAAGTAACTCCATTTACACACATTTTCTCATTCTTTCCGATTTACTTAAGATCATCTCAAATACCAACTCCTGTCTTTACCTCGCTGTTCATAAGTCACCTTTGACACTTTCAACAGCTCCCTTGGTTCAAGCATTTCTGGTTTCTTCTATCCTGGAAGATTGGAACATTATTGTGGTTTGAGGGGGGTTTCCTATCGCCATAACATCTGTCCATCTCCCTAAAACTAGTGTAGCTTACATCACCCGGTTCTGGCCCTGAAAGACAACTTTAAAAAGCAAGTCTTTAGTTCTTTCTAAGGTAGATAAAGTTCTGTAAGATGCAGCTCCTTCCGGGGCTTTTGTGTAAAACAGAGCGAGGGGTTCACTGTAAGGCCCGTCCTTTACATTATAAGCGCAGATAAAGCAAACAAACGTTGAGTCGTATAATTTAATATTCAACGATATCAGTAATTTAGTACTTATAGAGAATCCATCACAACCAATAATTTACCTGACATATCCCCGCAGCAGATGTGTGCCTTCTACTCTTTTTACCCCCTTTTCCACCATTACATGGCATCTGGCATGACGTTGTCCTTTTGGGGCCCAGGATGCCATTTGTGACCGGATGGGCATTTGGCAGAGCGGGAGGAGGTGTCAGTTATCCACAGGTGATGCAGCATTTCTACCGTTCCATATTTCTCATATTCAAGTTTACCTAATTTCATGTCCTTCGGCCCCCCCCACTGCCCTCTGGCTGCGAACTCACTGTGTGGGGTTCATCAGAAGCAGATAACGGCCTGATAGTCACTAGGCCATGGATCTCACTTCTTCTACAACACTTATTGCAGATATAGGGCCTAGTTTGAAGTTTGTCCAACAGATTATTGCCTCAAAACTAGGGGTGGGTGAAGAATTCCGCTCTGCCGGCCGAGCTCGCAAAGTTTTGCCCACTCCTGGTCCAAAAAACTCCATGTAGAACAGAGTTCTTTTCTCAAGCGGTTCTCCGACGGTAAGTTGGCGAGCGCTTGTGAGAAAATATAGCACGCTGGACCTCCTCCTGGCGAGGTTTCTCATTGCGGGAGGTCCCGGCAGGTCGCGACCACTCGAGTGTTAAAATCTGCCATTCTCGTTGATGAAGCTGCCATTCGATTAGAATATCAATTCGAGCGGCAGAAAGCAGCATCGTCCTCTGGCGTGACGCGCAGTGCTGTTCGTGCTGATTTTACAGTGCGGGTTAAACTCCTGGCACTAAAAATCAGTGAGCACAGCGCAACTTAACAAACTCTGCCACTAGCAGAAGTCTGCAGAGTGCAACGGAGTTTCCCCAGCACTTTGTGGAATTCAGCGGAGTAAAACTCTGCAAAATACATCAAGGCATTATCAAAACGTGACAGATATCCTGTCTGCCTTATAATTGCCACAGGATGCAATGTATTTTTAATGGGGCGGGCAGGATACCTGTCACATTTCTGATGGAATAAACCATCCGCTGAAATCTAAATCAGGCATTTGGTGTACATTGCGTCCAGTGTGGCTAGCTGGGCTTGAGGGATCTTGTGGTTTGTGGGTCTCACACTCCGTTGAGGTCACCACCAGGCGGAACCTCCGTCAGTTCAGTTTTGTGCAGATCTTCCTTCCAGGGTGGACTTCTGTCAGCCGTGCCTTGTGCAGATCTTCCTTCCAGGCTGGACTTCTGTCAGCGGTGCCCTGTGCAGATCATCCTTCCAGGGTAGACTTCTGTCAGCGGTGCCTTGTGCAGATCTTCCGTCCAGGCAGGACTCTGTCAGCGGTGCCCTGTGCAGATCTTCCTTCCAGACAAGGGCTTCTTTCCTCAATGATCAGTTCAAAGGTTGGGAGAGGTAGAACTGGTCCAGGTCATCTTCTTTATTGCAGTTCAACTGGTCAAGCCACAGAGCTCGAGCTCTGAGAGGACGGAGAGGACAGGTTTTCTGAGCTCCATGGAACATTAAGACAGTTCTACCGCATCCAGCACATACTACAAGGCTCCAAGAGTCAACACTACAAGTGCTGCTCCAAGGTTTAATTCAACCACTGTATCTGAACATCCCCTGGCAAATGCCAACTAGAGACTAAACATCCTGCCTGCACCAGCAGAGCGCAGAAAGCTTTTCAAGAACCTCGAGGTAAATGGACTTTCTCTATCTGCCGTAACTGAAGATGTTAAACCTTTGTAACATCTATCCGCTTTGGACAAGGTCCTTCATTTTGCTATCAGAATGTAACTCATCCTGCGCAGACACAAACCCTTAAGTCCGTATTGCATGAAGCTGGGTGGTTCTCGCCCAAAAGAGGGCCCTCCACAAATTGCTGACATTTCTTACACCCCCGTGGACAGCCGTGGCAACGCACAGACCAACTACACCCCCTCAGGGATCACCCGTCCATCTGCCAGGATCAAGACTCAGATCTTTCAACCTTCTCTGTTACCGTCTTTGGAACGGCCCGTCTCTGGGATTCGAGGAAGCTCCACACTCAGTGAGCTCAGAGTTGCCTTGCAAAACCATCTCATGAGAGTGGAAGAAAAGAACATTAAGTGACACGCACTGCACAGACGTGTAAATAAATCTACCATTATCATTCCATGTACCGTTGTCCTACTGCTGCTGTTTTGACATGGATGTTTTGGCGTCTATCACAGCAGCTTCTTCGTTTAAATCCTTACTCAACAGTTTGTTTTGCATCATACCTACTTACCTATGTACTGTTTCTGACCCTACGACATCTCTGGCAGACATGCTGTTCTGTCTGTTGCTACATAAATAGGAAGTAGCTTGCTACTGCAGCGAGAGTGCAGTGTCCTTGCAGTCAGATGCACTTGATTGGGATAAAAGGTGCCATGTTTGTTAGAAAAGCTGCAACTATTAGAAAAATAACATACCAAAAGCAGCGCAAATAATGCAATAACAGACCAGGAACTAGAAAAACGTGACGCAAACAATGCAATAACACAGGCCAGGCACGAGGAGAATCTGACGGACACAATGCAATAACACAGGCCGGGGACGAGGAGAATCTAATGCAAACAATGCAATAACACAGGACAGGCATGAGGAGAATCTGACGGACACAGTGCAATAACACAGGACAGGCACGAGGAGAATCTGACGGACACAATGCAATAACACAGTCCAGGCACGAGGAAAATCTGACGGACACAATGCAATAACACAGGTGAGGCACTAGAAGAATCTAATGCAAACAATGCAATAACACAGGCCGGGCACGAGGTGAATCTGATGCAAACAATGCAATAACACAGGCCAGGCATGAGGAGAATCCGATGCAGGTGAGCATGTAATAGCTGGCGGGATCCAGGGTACTGTGTGGACAAGAGGGTGGGAGGGCAAAGACTAGTTTCATATGGAGTGAAGCTTGGGCAAAGTGAGCAATATTTTAAGGAAGTATTTACCATGTAGTAAATCATGCAGAGTCAATTTTTGTTTTGGGCCAGGTACGGGATATTACGTACTAAGGGGTGTCAGAGATATTATACATTTTCCTACAAGGGTCATCTGCTTTACAAAGAATTTCAATAAAAGGAGTGACTCTAAAAAGCAGCGGCGGGACATGCAGTGAGAGGAGAGAATGCAGAGTATCACTAACGTTATGGAACAGCACACAACTTTAGAGGCTGCGTAGATACAAGGGAGACACCTGAAATGGGCTCTGCACCTCACATGAATCCAGAACACGAAAGCGCCTTTACACACAGAGCAAACATCCTAGGAGGGGCCGAGGGGAGACATAACATTTAATCCTGATTTCACCACTTTACCTAAAGATGCTGGAAATAGACACCAAATGTTATTTCTCGACAGGGCCACTATACAGGTCATTATTCTGGGATTGTAGTCCCTCGGCCTCTCCCTCACAATCTCCACCACCCCATGTGTGGTTTACTGCACTAGGAAACTGTGTACCCAGGAGACTGTGTTTAAGCCTGACCTACAATTTGTGAAATAGTGAGCTTCAGGAATCACTAAGTAAATTTATGCCTCTCCCCCATTCATGTCCAAGATCGGAGGTATTTACAACCAGACTGTGGTGATGCGTCTTTAACTTAAGATTCCTTCCAGCGGCTCCTGGAATGTTGCTGTTGATGCGTCGCCATTCAAGGATGTACCGCAGGCAGGCTGCCTGAAAGTACGCCTTCAGCTAGGGGAAACCCATCCCACCGCTGGCCTTAGCGGCTGTAATCAGTGATAAAGGAAGCCATCGGCGTTTATGATTCAACAAAAACTTATTAATATGCCCTTGTAGCTTCTGGATGGAACCCGGCGGAGGACTCAGTGGGAGCATCTGAAAGAGGTATAAGATGCGCGGGAGTACTATCATTTTAACTGCCGCCAGTCTACGGAACCAAGCCAGGTGAAGACGGGACCAGTCGGACAGCGATTTAGCTGTCTGATCCACTAACAGCTTGTAGTTAATGGAAGCTGTCTGTGCTATTGTAGGGGCAAGGTGGATTTCCATGTACGGGATGTCGGAGTGAACCCACTGGAAGGCAAAGTCCTTCTGCAGTTCCAGTACATCAGCTGCCGGGACCGACACATTAATTATCTGCGCTTTGGAGAAATTAACTTTAAATCCCGCTACTCTACAAAATTCGTGCAGTTCTGCCGACAGGTGCCGCAAGGAAGAGTTGGATTGCGTAAGCGAAAGAATCACGTCATCCGCGTACAAACTGATTTTATGTATATCTGCACCAAACTGAATCCCTGCAACGCCCCCGTTGGACAGCACCCGCTGAGCAAAGGGCTCCATATAGAGCGCAAAAAGCAGCGGGGACAAGGGGTACCCCTGCCTCGTCCATCTAGTGATAGGGAAAAGAGCAGACTTGCACCCATTTAGTCGAATCGCCGCCTTCGGAGCCGCATACAGGCAGCGAACCCATCGCACGAAGTTATCCCTCAGGCCGAAGGCTTTCAATACAGCAAACAGATATGTCCAATCGACGCGATCGAAGGCCTTCTCCGCGTCTATGGATAAAAAGAGGGCCTGCGCACGAGAATGTTGAATTAAATCCATGAGTTGCAGAAGTCTCTTAGTGTTGTCCCCCCCCTGTCGCGTCGGAATAAAACCCGCTTGGTCCGGATCTATGATGCCGTCCATCAACGGGCTGAGGTGTGCGGCTAAGATGCTGGCGAAGAGCATGGCGTCAATGTTAAGGAGCGAGATCGGACGATATGATCCACACTCTGCTGGGTCCTTCCCGGGGTTGGGAATGACTGTGATAGCAGCCTCCGCCATGGAGGGGGTCACTTCCCCCACCTCTAGAAAGGAATTAAAAAGGCGTGTTAAAAAGGGAGCCCGCTCCACACAAAACGTCTTATAAAAAACAGCCGAATAGCCATCCGGCCCCGGAGATTTGGCCAACTTCAGCCGCGCAATTGCAGAGATGACTTCCTCGATACGTATCTCAGCATCCAAAGCCTCTGCCGAGACCTGAAGGAGAGGCGTAACGCTGCTAGATGCCAAATAAGCCGCTACTCGCTTGGGGTCCGAGGGCTCTCCTTGATATAAGGATTGGTAAAACCGCTGGAAGGAGTCCACAATAAGGGAGTCTGTAGTCTGCTCCACTGATTGAGAGTCCCTGATGGATTGGATGGCTGACTGCTGCGCCCGAGCCCTCAACCTGTGCACCAACATCCGGCCCCCCTTGTCCCCCGTAAGATAAAACTTGTGACGAAAGTGCAAAAGGGCATACTCCGCTCGATCTAGGTCAAGGTGTTTTAGCATGCGTCTCTTCGTCTCTTACTCCCTCCATACGCATGGAGCCCCTGTCCTCTTATGTATCGCCTCCAGTTCACACACCTCCTTCTCCAGTGCAGTGCATTTCTTCCTACGCATCTGAGCATAAGTCGCAGACAGCGCAAGAAACTCTCCCCGGACCACTAGCTGGAGAGCTTCCCAAAAGGACTCCAGGGCCATACCATCTCCATCATTGGTGGTGAAGTACTGGGTGATAACTTCCCTAATGCGAGTGACTGCCAACTCCGAATGGAAGAGAGAATCTCGGAGACGCCAGCCAGACAATGGCGGCCGCTGCCCACTACCGGTAAGCTGAACAGAAATAAGGGCGTGGTCTGACAAAGAGCGCGGGGTGATAGTTGCCGCGGACAGGTGGGGGAAGAGAGAGGTCGTAGCCAAAAAGTGATCTAAGCGCGCATAAATAAGCGCGCATAAGTTTTATGAGATGAGGAGTAATATGTATAATCGCGTTCTACGGGGTGGTGAGCGCGCCACACATCATGCAGCCCCCCCATCGTGCAACCATTGTCCACCCCCCTGCGAAAGGGCCCCACTTGGTGCAAGCGCACAGGTCCAGATTTTGTTCCTTCAGGCGGTGAACGTCTTGTTGAAGCTGGTGGATCTCCTCAGCAGCTCCCAAGTCGTGTTCCTCCAGAGTCACCACTCTCTCCCCTATAGCATCGACGTCTCGGCGCATCTCCCAGACATCTGAGGAGAGCTGGAAGCGGAGGTCCAAGATGTCCTCCTTAATGGCGGCAAAGAGCTCCATCATGAAGGCCTTAGTCGTCGGCGCGTCCGCATCAGCAGGCTGCGCAGCTTGGTGTTAGGGCTGCGAGGCGGTCGGACCCACCATCTTCTGCTGTAGATCTTTCGGGCGTTTATCCTTCTTGCCCCTAACCGCCGACAAAGCGATGTTGATGAGGGGCCCCTGAGGCACCAACAGGCTCCCGTTACAAGTGCACCTCTCCGCTCAGTCCAGGCCCAGGTAACCGCCGGAAAGCGCCGCCCGCCGCCACACGGGTCGATGACGCACTTTCCTCTCACCAGCAATCTCCTCTCCCAGGCAGCAACCACGGGGGAGTGGGCCCCTACACCACCAACTGCAGAGGACTAGATTCCATCAGGGCCGCCACCTGCACACATCCCGGCCGCTCCAGCCATCGCGGCACTCCACCACCGACAGCCCCACATGCTCCCCAAAGTCCTCGCAGGCAGTAGCAGTTAGGCCAAGACACCCCAAGGTCCTCCTAGTGTGGAAAAGTAAATTTTGCCATGTTCTGTGTCCCTACGCTTCATCCATCATATGTTATGTGTGCATGATCAATATGCATATGTTATTCCCCATTTCTGATTAAAGACGCAATTACAGTTGTGTCCACCTCTAGTATGTTAGTTTCCAGTCCTCGTGAATACTACGAATATCAGGCCTATGTAAGTAATGTTGCCACGTTTCTCAGTGTGCACGTTATTCAATTATAAAGTCTCCGTTTCCAGGCCTCAAAAGGGCCCGGACCACAGATTCAGCTCCTGTCTCCTGAAAGCCTCGCTGAGGAGCGATACAGCCCCCACCTGTATCCTCGACCCTTCACTTACTTCCTGCCTTGCAGTGCCCGGTGCACCCCGGCTCTGCCTCTGAGTCTGCCAAAAGTATGTTATAGTTCCAGCTATCAGTTCAGTCCTCCTCCTCTGCATTCCTAAGCTACTGAACTGCATCAATAGTTTCCGTCATTGTCTAGCCTTCTCGTCTCCATGTTAGAGAAATACTGTATTTAATGGTCATTTAATATTCTTCACGCACTACATGTAGAATAATGCATGGTCCAGTCTTAGAATCAAGTTAGCTTTTCCCCTCATGACTTCTAGTTTATATCAACGTGTTCCCTAAACATTAGATACCAGATAGGGTTTAGGTACATGTCGCTCCGACCCTCCAGACTCTAGTCTCTGCTCCTAGCACAGAGTTCGTAGCCCCCAGCTTCTCCTAGTAACACGTCATTGCCAGTTTTCGCGCACCATTAGGTTAGAGGTCCCGGCTCCTTAGGTAGCCCCCTCCTATGTGTCCGCCCATTCAGGACATATTCTGTTACGTTTTTGCATCACATGTCTAAGTAAACTCCCAGTTACACCCCTTATTTCTGTTATCTCTCGCGACTGCTACGCGTCACGCCTTCTACTCCACCTACTGTTACGCCTACTGCAATGTAATGCTATGTGTTTGCGCTATGTATATAAGTCAATGTTTTGTTATTGAATGTTAGCGCGCTCATCCCAGACCAAGCCCCGGCAGCTGCTGGGCCCCAGTTGTCCTGCTGGGCCCTGTCATTCTGTTCCTATGCAGGTTGTCCTGATCCTGTCCTTATGCTGTAATAAACCTGCAGAAACTCCTACTACCTCGAATCTTGACTCTTATTTATTGAGCTATCTGCTATGCTATAAGTCTAGTCAAAAATAGGGTATTATTTATTTATTTACCACATAATGGCGCCCGAATAGGGACTTGCCCTTTCCCCACGCGTCGGTGAAGCCACGCCGACCCCCTGACCCTCTGCAGTCGTGACGGAACCATACTGGCCAAGTGCAGATATTTCTGCTTCAAGTATCCCTCAGGCCCACGGAGGAGACGGAGGAGGCGGTCCAGCATCCGAACGAGACGGTGGAGGAACGCGGCGAGTCCCGACCAGAGCCCAAGCCGAGAGTCCAAGGTCCGAGGTATCCGGAGGCCCACCCGTAACTGAAGTCCGAAGTCCGAAGTCCGTCGTAGTCCAGTCCCGTTCGAGGCCTTCCGTTCCGTGCTGCCCGGTGAGTACCATTGCTGGGGTAGTGTCTAGACAGGGTCAGTCTAAATTGACTCCTGGTCCGTGGGTTGGTGGTACCCAAGCCCACAAACGAAGTGTTCACCTAGGTGGATACGGGTCTTGATGCGTTCCTTTATGGGACCGGTATGTTCCGTACTGTTACAGCAGTGCATCCAGTAACTCTAGTCTGTTCCGTTCTCGAGAATTCTGTTCTGTTTTCAGTATTTTCAGGTAGTATTCTGTTCGAACTGTTATTTATAATATTGTTTAATGTATTTCCAATGTCGTGGTATGCCTGAATTGTTTTCCCAATTGTTATTGTTTTTCGTGTATTGTATTGTGTTCCGATTCAAGTTTAGAATGCCGCTCTTTTCCAAGTTACGTCAGTTAAAAACTAGAAAGGGTCTGCTGGAAGCAGCAGTTCCTGTTCCGCCTAGGGACAGTCCAGGTCACTTTATGTATCAGAAACATGGCATAAGCGCCATATTGTATCTAGATTTATGGGTAGAGTATACCAAACAGTTAGAAGAAAAGTATAGATGGCCCGTATCGGGTACATGGGATGCCGAATGTATCATGCGAGTAGAAGAAGCATTATGGAAAAAGAAAGCCAGACAGTCACAGAAAGATGCCATCGAGTTATGGCGTAAGGAAGCGCATAGAAGAACGGAAAAGGAAGTCAGAAAGTCAGAGTTAAGTAGAGAATCCCAAGAACGAGCCCAAGAAAGAGAATTAATCGAGATAGGTGAACAAGTCAAAGTCGAACAGTCAGACAGACAGAGGCATGCCCTTATTAAGGGTATGTATCCTCTCCTTGCCGAAGGCTTGCCAAAAGCGACCCCAGAGGCACCCAGTAATTTCCCGCCACCATTAGTTCCGACCAAGCTACGTCACAAACCGACCGCAGCTGATATTTTTATTTCGTCCTATTTGGACGACACAGTTCCAGAATATGCCAATCCAGTTCGCGCTCCACCTGTCCCTGTAAATCAGGCACTTCCCGTTTCTCCAGACACCGGAGTACCTGTTACGGTACCCCCGGGTCAGCCTGTCATACAAGTTCAGCCCACGTTACAATTACCGACCCTGCAAGCACGAAGAATGTCAGTCGACGATTCCAGTCTAGGGGCCGCAGGAGGAGGTCCTCCTCAAACCCCACCGCCACACAAGCGTCTATCAGCACTCGAATTACATGCCCAAGCATCACAGCGTACTCCTAAAAGTAATAAGTCTGTTACAGAAATCAGACAAGCCCTTGCCGAATGTGTCTATGACACAGTCCCAGGCGAGTATAATATGGTTTTATATTCCGTACGCGTAAGAAGGGTGACCGAGTATCTAGTCACCTTACCAAATATGAAAGAAGATCTAGACAGAATATATCGTTTCATCCGTACAGGGGATGATCCAGAAAGTATTGGCGAGATTATGTCTCAAAGGAAAGCCGAGATTCAGCTCATGATATTAAAGTTCCTGATCAATTGTTTAATAAGAGAACAAGATTATCCGTCTAAAGATCCCGCCGAAATGAGAATTCTAACAAGGTGGAGTGATAATATAGCCGAGGGTAAGCACAAGACCATTAGTGCCATGGAAAGTATGTACAAGAAAATTCGTAAAGAAATAATAAGGTTACACGAACAGCGTAAAGCAGCACAAGTAAGCGAGAAAGAAAGTATCTCTGATCCTGAAGAGGAAGACGAGAATCCCGCCAGAATAGCGTATGTAGGAAAATCCAGATTTCCAGATCGCCATTTACGTCTAGAACCCAAGTCTATTTTTCAACATCTAGCACCAGAACAAAGCTCTTTAGAACAAGTATTTCAAGCTACCGATCACATTCTGAAATCACGAGTCGGTTATAGCGAATTAAGTACCATGCACGAACAAGAACTAGCCCGATCAGCAGTCCGATGGATTACTGATTCTACCACTTTTCCAGACGAAATAGTGGCACAAATGTTTCTGAAACTGCCCCCAGCCGAGCAACGACTGGTGGGTATGTATATGATCCAGCACCTCATTACCCTGTATGAGGGTCAACATTCTGATCCAGGCCCGTTACATGATATCCTGAACGAGTTACTCCAGTACAGATGGAGAGGTCTAGGTACCGATTTAATAAGTGTCATTCTAGAACAGCGCCACAAGTATAGAACGTTCCTGAACCCGCATTTTGCTCATGTCTCACCCCCAGAAAGTAAACCATTCTACATAGACAGACAGAATCCGCTACGAGAAGTCCACCCAGTCCAAGGGGCGGGTGGCGTAATGCAACGAGTGTTTGTATACACTCCGATATCAAAGATGGAACTCCTTGAAATGAAGAAATTAATCCCCTGTCATGACAAAGATCCAGCGGGGTTCCATAGAGAATTAAAAGACATGCTCCGTATGGGAGAATACACTTACCCAGATATCATTAAAATGTTAAAGGTCCTGTTACCCGCAGGGGTGTATGAAAAGTTAAAGGAAAAAGAATGGGAGGTGGGAGAGAAAAAGATCGATTGGGCAGCTCTAGAAGCTGAAGACAAGGCACGAGTACCAGGTACCGGTCTTGGAGATAAATGTAAAGAATTACCAGAATTATTGATTCAAGTTTTACCCAGATTATTGACAACTAGGAAAGAAGACTGGGATGCAATCTCAGCCTGTAAACAGAAACAAGATGAGGATATTAGTGATTTTTATTCTAGATTTGAGAAATGTTTCAGTATTAATAGTGGTCTCAAGACAAGTAGTGAGTCATACCCTCACCTTTTCGTTACCAAATTAGTCGAGAATTCAAGTCCACAAATTAAAAACCGAGTTTTGAAAGTCGAAAGCACCTGGCAAGCAAATACTCCGTCCCAGATGCTCCAGATGCTCCAGTACCACCAGAATAGAATCAGAGAAGAGCAAGAACACGAAAGAAAACGTATGAAAGACACGAAAATGAAAGTGCTAGTTGCACAATCTATTCCTCAAGACAGTCAGAAGAGAGGTCCGAATCAAGCCAGTCATCCTGCAGCTCCCGTTAAAGGGAACTGCAACTATTGTAAACAGCCAGGTCATTTTATAAACGAGTGTGCAGTTCTGAAACACAACATAGCTACTGGTAAGACTAAAGAAAGACCACGTCCGCCTAGACAAGAACAAGTTTCACAGACTCTTCAGTCACAGAATGCACAACAGACGGTTACAGCACCGCAGCCTATTGCTGCAACACAGCAAGTTACATCGCAGATGTACCAGTATGCACAGTCCGAGTATCCAGAGTACCAGTCATATTCATGAAACAGCCTAGAGAGGGAGGTAGGCTTGCCTCTCATCGAGATACCTGTAGATCAAGAAGGTCCCTATGTTCACAGTCAAGTATTAGGGAAAGACAGAAAGTTTTTGATCGATACAGGGGCAAGTAGGACCACAATTAGTCACGCCGAAGTACCAGGGGCTCCGCTCTCAGGCTCAAGAAATGTTTCCCTTGGATTTTCAGGAAAACCCATAGTTAATGAAATATCTAAGCCAGTTACTCTAGAAGTAGGTCCATTGTCCCGTACTACTGATCTGTTACTTACTAAGTCATGTCCAGAAAATCTATTAGGCATTAAGACATTGAAAGAATTAGGTGCAGTTATTTGCTGTTCCCCAGAGGGAATACGTCTGTTCCTACGTGACTTTAAGGGTCACTATGTATTACGAGATTTTGATTCCAGATTGTCTAAGGTTCCGCAGCATTTATGGGCGCAAGGTCCAACTGATGTAGGTTACATGCAAATCACACCCTATCGTGTGACTCTCAAACCAGGTGTAGTATTACCACGAATCAGACAGTACAGATTGCCACCTGAGGCTGTAGCAGCCTTATCCAAAATTATTGACGAGCTCATGGCTCAAGGAGTAGTTGTAGAAACTGACTCCAATGTGTGTAATTCTCCGATCATTCCAGTCATGAAACGTACTGATCCAAATGCACCCCCAGTATATCGATTAGTGATTGATTTACGAGAGCTTAACAAATGTATTATTCCTCAGTACCCAGTTGTTCCAGACATTTCTTCCCTGTTAACAGCCATTGATTCCGAAGCCATGTTTTTCACTGTTATTGACCTCAAGAATGCATTTTTTAGTGTTCCAATTCATCCAGATAGCCAGTTTCTTTTCGGATTCTGTTTAAATGGAAGGAGCTATATGTTTACACGCGCTCCTCAAGGTTTCACAGAAAGCCCTAGTATTTACAGTCAAGCACTCAAGAGACAACTAGACAACATTCACATGCCAACTGACACTGCCCTGCTCCAGTATGTCGATGATCTACTGATCACAGCCCGTTCTGAACGTGACTGCGAGCGAGCATCACTTACAGTTCTGTATTTTCTAGCCGAGATGGGGCACAAGGTGTCACCTTCGAAGCTTCAATTCTGTGTCCAGCAAGTGGTATACTTAGGACACTTGCTGTCCAAGAGGGGTAGGCAGTTGACACCCGACCGTATCCAGTTAATAGCGAGTCTTCCCCAGCCAAGAACCCAGAAGGAGGTACGTGCCTTCATCGGCCTTACTTCTTATTGTAGACAATGGATTCCCCAGTATGCATTTCTAGCCAAGCCACTGATACAGTTAACGACACAGGAGGCAGCCGTATCGACTGTCCTCCCTTGGACATCTGACCATACACTTAGTTTCAACGAGTTAAAGAAAGCCCTATGTCAAGCTCCAGTTCTAGCTACACCGAACTACAGTAAGCCTTTTACACTTTTCGTTACTGAACGCGAAGGTACAGCATTATCTGTCCTCACACAAGATCAAGCAGGTCAATACAAGCCCTGTGCTTATTTTTCGAGCACATTAGATCCAGTCGCCCAGGCGTTGCCTGCGTGCCTCAAGTCAGTTGCAGCCACAGCACTAGCTATCAGACAAAGTGATTCTATAGTTTTAGGACATTCCCTGACAGTACAAGTTCCACATTCAGTAGAAGTTCTTTTAAACCGAACACCGACCGTATCCAGTTAATAGCGAGTCTTCCCCAGCCAAGAACCCAGAAGGAGGTACGTGCCTTCATCGGCCTTACTTCTTATTGTAGACAATGGATTCCCCAGTATGCATTTCTAGCCAAGCCACTGATACAGTTAACGACACAGGAGGCAGCCGTATCGACTGTCCTCCCTTGGACATCTGACCATACACTTAGTTTCAACGAGTTAAAGAAAGCCCTATGTCAAGCTCCAGTTCTAGCTACACCGAACTACAGTAAGCCTTTTACACTTTTCGTTACTGAACGCGAAGGTACAGCATTATCTGTCCTCACACAAGATCAAGCAGGTCAATACAAGCCCTGTGCTTATTTTTCGAGCACATTAGATCCAGTCGCCCAGGCGTTGCCTGCGTGCCTCAAGTCAGTTGCAGCCACAGCACTAGCTATCAGACAAAGTGATTCTATAGTTTTAGGACATTCCCTGACAGTACAAGTTCCACATTCAGTAGAAGTTCTTTTAAACCGAACACAAACTCAGCACTTGACAATTGCACGTTTAACAGGTTATGAATTGACACTGTTCCAGCCACACATAGAAATTAGACGCTGCAACGTCCTGAATCCTGCTACACTGTTACCATCAGTTAGTTCAAATCCAGACACACATGATTGTGTGGAAGTAGTTAACATTACGACAAAGCCAAGACAAGACCTGACAGACATTCCGTTACCAGATCCTGACCTGACACTTTATGTGGATGGTTCATGTATGAGAACTAGTACAGGAGAACTAGTCGCCGCGTATGCAGTGACTACTGACACTGAAGTTATTGAAACACACCGTATTGATACCCTGTCCGCTCAAGCAGCAGAGCTAGTTGCTCTGACACAAGCCTGTATACATGCCAAGAACCTGAAGGTTAATGTTTACACAGATTCACGTTACGCATTCGGAGTTGTACACGACTTCGGAGTGCTCTGGCAGGAGAGAGGTTTCATGACTTCTCATGGAACCAAGATTCAGCATGGTCTCCTTATTCAAGCCCTGTTAGATGCCATACATTTACCGACATCTATTGCTATCATGAAGTGCAAAGCACATACGAAAGTCACTGACATTATTTCCCAAGGTAATGATTTAGCAGACCGCACAGCCAAGCTTACAGCACAGACTCCAGACATTCCAGTTAATCAGACACATATTCCAGATCTGATTACATGCATGACAGTTAAGGACCCTACTCAAGATGTCATAGATATCCAGTCACATGCTACTCCCGATGAAATCAAGAAATGGTCTGTACAAGGAGGGGTCCAGACAGATCAAGGATGGTTAACGAAGGGTAGAGCCACATGGTTTCTCCCCGATTCTATGGTTCAAGTCATTATCAATACCGCACATAGTCCAGCACATTTAGGAGAAAAAGCTATGTTAGACAGTATCCAGACCATTTGGTTCAACAAGCATTTACGAGCTGCAGCCAAGCAGAAAGTCCGTACCTGTATGATATGTTGTCAGTTTAATCCAGGTAAAAGTGTTCCGGTGGAACAAGGTGGTTTCCAGCCCCCTGACCACCCTTTTGAGGTCCTCCAGATGGATTATATTCAAATGGAGCGATGTCGAGGTTTCAAGTATGTCCTTGTAGTTGTATGCGCCTTGTCCAGATGGACAGAAGCATATCCAGTCCCAGATTACACAGCCGCGACCACTGCCAAGCAGTTGGTTCGTGAATTCTTCCCTAGATATGGACTCCCTAGAGTCGTATATTCTGATAACGGCCAGCCATTCTCATCTGAACTCATGAGACACGTTTCCCTGTTGTTAGGGTACCAGTGGAAGTTCCATTGTGTACGCCATCCAGAAGCAGCTGGACTAGTCGAAAGGCATAATCAGACTCTGAAAATCTGTATAGCAAAAGTATGTAAAGACAAGGGTGTGGATTGGTTAGTAGCTTTGCCAGTCGCTCTGTTTTACATGCGTATGGTCGCACATTCCAGATCAGGTCTGTCCCCGTATGAGGTCGTTTTCGGCCGCCCCCCTAACATGTGGGGTACTCCTAGACCCCGAAGTATTACCGATGTTTCATGTAATATGTTGACAGATTACCTAGCTTCCTTGATGTCTGCCCTCAACTCATGTCGTTCACAGGTTGCCGCCGCATTTCCAGACAATACTGAGGTGGCACCGCACGAGATCGTTCCAGGCTCCCTAGTGATGATCAGAAATTTTGACAGATCAAGTCCGCTGGAACCACGTTGGAAGGAGCCACGTCAGGTCCTCTTGACCACCCGAACTGCCGTCAAGTTGGAAGGCAGGAAGGGGTGGGTCCACCTTTCTCATGTAAAACTTTTCAAAGGACCGAAACCAGTCTTTAAAAACATTCCCAAGAACATTTCCCAGGATTCGAAGGATTGCCAGAACATTGTTTTAAAGGACTGTCCCGCACAAAACATTATTACAACCCCTCCCTTGTTAGAGAAAACTCCGCAACAGGAGTATAAGTTAAAGCTCAGGTCTAATAAGTCAGCCAGTTTGATTGTATAAGTCCTCCCCTAGGTGAAACGGTTAGACTGTTTCTGACATGTATAAAATAGACCCCCATAGTGAGAGAGTCAGTCAAAGCTCAATTAAATGTATCGTTTTTCTGAGTTTCGTATTATTTCTCAGCATAATGATTTCCTGCACCAGCTATGCTTTCTACCTGTGTTTTTCAGTTCCTCATGTAAATATGTCTGCTCATGCTACAGTAGAGCACACGTTTAGTGATCTGCCTCCTCACGAATATGCATACCGCCTCGCTATGCGTAATAACACATTTATCCGTATGTTACATTATTCACACCAGACCAGCAATGCCACTAATTGTTGGGTGTGTGGTCGACTCCCCCCTTTCCAGACACCGAAGGGAGTTCTGCCACTCTTTCCTTATCCATTCTCACACAATGGTTCGTGTGGAGCATGGTCCACGTTAACGTCATCCTCAACAGATATGTCTTTTCTTAACAGTACATGTTTCCCAGACAAGCAAGGTTTCCCCCACAGAACAGGTTTAGATTTAGAAAATGAAGTATATAATTTAGGAAATTATTCGTCGAATTTCATGGTTCTGAATGTTCAGTCTGATACTACTCCAGACTCACCCGCTATTTCAGTACTACCAGTCAAAGGCGAATTATGTGTCCGTAGTTATGGTTCTGTACATATAGGTCATAGTGAATGTACTACTGTTATCCAGTATAGTGACAGTGGGAAATCTATTTTCAAAGCTTCACGTCATTCTTATTTTATTTGTGGTCAAACTGCATATGTCCGTCTGCCCCTCGATTGGGAGGGAACCTGTTACATTGCTTTCCTACTGCCACCTGTTTTTTTAGCCCCACCTGACTATCATAGGAATTCTTTCTTAGTACACACTAGACACAAGAGAAATCTCCCGATTGTCGATTATACTGAAACTGCCGCAGAGCAATTCATTGATATAGATAAAGGTGTTTTCCCTTATTTAGGTACAGTTGTAAATAGTAAGCTTATTCGTAGGTTAACAAGAACCCTTGAAGCAGTAGTAGATGAGACTGCCTCCGCTCTAGGTAACTTAACTGAAGAGCAATCCTTTATGAGAATTGTCGTTTTACAGAATCGTCTCGTCCTTGACGTCATACTGGCCGATAGGGGCGGGGCCTGTAGAATTCTCGGATCCAGTTGTTGCATTTTCATTCCAAATAACGCGCCGTCTGTTTATTCAGCTATAACCAGACTCCATAAAATTGCCCATCTGTTACACCAAGATCCAGGCACCTGGACATGGTCCGGTTGGTTCTGGAATATAATTTCCGCATGGGGATGGAAAGTCCTGTCCTTCTTAGGTATTGCAGTAGCGATCATATTTAGCTGCTGCCTCTGTATACAATGTGGCCCTGCGATTTGCAGCATGTGTGCTACCTCTTGTATTCCTAGTCCCAAGCCCCGTTCTAAATCCCGCTCCAAGACAATTCGAGACGAGCAAATGGTACTGTATGAAATGATAGACGGTATCATGAATATTGATGTTTCCTGATGGAAACGTAGTGACAAGGAGGGAATGTGGAAAAGTAAATTTTGCCATGTTCTGTGTCCCTACGCTTCATCCATCATATGTTATGTGTGCATGATCAATATGCATATGTTATTCCCCATTTCTGATTAAAGACGCAATTACAGTTGTGTCCACCTCTAGTATGTTAGTTTCCAGTCCTCGTGAATACTACGAATATCAGGCCTATGTAAGTAATGTTGCCACGTTTCTCAGTGTGCACGTTATTCAATTATAAAGTCTCCGTTTCCAGGCCTCAAAAGGGCCCGGACCACAGATTCAGCTCCTGTCTCCTGAAAGCCTCGCTGAGGAGCGATACAGCCCCCACCTGTATCCTCGACCCTTCACTTACTTCCTGCCTTGCAGTGCCCGGTGCACCCCGGCTCTGCCTCTGAGTCTGCCAAAAGTATGTTATAGTTCCAGCTATCAGTTCAGTCCTCCTCCTCTGCATTCCTAAGCTACTGAACTGCATCAATAGTTTCCGTCATTGTCTAGCCTTCTCGTCTCCATGTTAGAGAAATACTGTATTTAATGGTCATTTAATATTCTTCACGCACTACATGTAGAATAATGCATGGTCCAGTCTTAGAATCAAGTTAGCTTTTCCCCTCATGACTTCTAGTTTATATCAACGTGTTCCCTAAACATTAGATACCAGATAGGGTTTAGGTACATGTCGCTCCGACCCTCCAGACTCTAGTCTCTGCTCCTAGCACAGAGTTCGTAGCCCCCAGCTTCTCCTAGTAACACGTCATTGCCAGTTTTCGCGCACCATTAGGTTAGAGGTCCCGGCTCCTTAGGTAGCCCCCTCCTATGTGTCCGCCCATTCAGGACATATTCTGTTACGTTTTTGCATCACATGTCTAAGTAAACTCCCAGTTACACCCCTTATTTCTGTTATCTCTCGCGACTGCTACGCGTCACGCCTTCTACTCCACCTACTGTTACGCCTACTGCAATGTAATGCTATGTGTTTGCGCTATGTATATAAGTCAATGTTTTGTTATTGAATGTTAGCGCGCTCATCCCAGACCAAGCCCCGGCAGCTGCTGGGCCCCAGTTGTCCTGCTGGGCCCTGTCATTCTGTTCCTATGCAGGTTGTCCTGATCCTGTCCTTATGCTGTAATAAACCTGCAGAAACTCCTACTACCTCGAATCTTGACTCTTATTTATTGAGCTATCTGCTATGCTATAAGTCTAGTCAAAAATAGGGTATTATTTATTTATTTACCACACTAGGCACCACTCCAGGTAGGCCACCGTATCTCCCGGGCTCTCCACACCCAGGCTCTCACGTCAGTATCTGGGTGTCCACTAAGTCTCTCCCCTTCACTGTGCCTGGCCGCCATCTCACCCCATCTACTACCCCTGAGAGGGGCCCCTCAATGAAGCGCCAGTGCCAGGGGGCGGCAGGGAATGCCAGAGTGCGCCGCCCGCCGAAATGCTGGCCGAAAGGAGGCTGCACACCAGCCAAGGCGGTCACGCTCTTCAGATTACAAGGGGGAAGGGCCCCCCCACTGCGCCACCCTCCGATCCGCGGGTCGGGATGAAGCGCCGCTTGTCTACTCTGCAACAGGCCCCATGCGGTCTGGAGAGCTGCCAAGACTTGGGTCCGCACTCACTCACTGCCGATGCCGGGGCCCACCACCCGGAGCCCCCGCGGGGGCCCCACGCCATCCGCCAACCCGCAGACCGAGTCCCGGGCCTCAGGCCGACCGCCCACTCGCTCCTCACCTCTGGGCCGCAACCGGGGAGCTCGACCGCTGCCTGTATCACGGGAGCTCCCCTCCCTCTCCAATCACCTCTGGGCCGACCTCCGCTCCGCCGGGAGAGGCCGCCCCGAGCTCTGCAACAGTCACTGCTTCCCCTGCACCTCTCTCAAGCCCCGGATCCAGGGGCAGCCGCTCTCCAGACTCCGCAGCGCAGACCATGCGGGGAGTCAGGGCCACTCCACGCCGATCGGCGAAATGCCCACACCAGGAGCAAAAAGGGGGTTACCACCGGGATCGGGACGGCACCGAGGCCCTGATGCGCCCCTTCAATGGCGTGGATGGGCACCAGGTAGGGCGCTGCACAACGCTGAAAGTTGGGCGGTGTCGGAGGGCCTGGGAAAGACGTCGTAGTCCGCCGCCATCTTAGCCACGCCCCCCTACTGGTACTTTTAGATCAACACAAAGTTTAAGGAAAAGCAGAAATATCAAGTTAGACAGTGTATCCGCAATGACGGACAATAACCCCTTATTAATAGTGACCACATAGCAACAGTCTCCAGGTAGGAGCGCCTAATTACAAAACACCTACTAATACGGTGAACTACTACAGTGCGTGCATCAAACTGTGACTATGACATTGGTCTATCAAAACATTTGAATTCTGCGTTTGTTCTTCTCGTTAGGTCTTGATCCTGGAAGCCAAAAATCGCACCATGTTGAGGAGGCCATTGGGGTGAGAGTGGGTCACTTAAAATGGAGCGCCGCGATAAAAGAACTGTTCGAAGAAGCACTGGGGTTACCAGCTTCTCAAAAGGGCATGTCCTCTGTTTAGATAGCTATCCAGAGGGCCAGAGACCTGGGTGGGGCCATCAATGTAAGCAATGGCCCGGAGCCGCCATGGCTCATTTGTAACCCTGGGTCACTTTGCTTGTGTGATGGCGGCAAAGAATCGTAGCATGCTGATATGGTTTGGTGGGGTTGTGAACACGATCCACAAACTGGCATGTGGACACTCACTTCGGGATCCTTGCTGCCTGGAAGCTCCTGCTACCCAACGAGCAGGACTTTTATAGCTGAGCTGTGTGCGCCCTGCCAGGCTGTTACCATTGTGCTGGCATCACCGAGCTGCACTAGATGAGTGCAGACAATGGAGCAGACCACCCGAGGGCGCGACAAACCTGGAGGTTCATGGTGACAAAGAGTAATTCTTTTTAAGATTACTGTGAGGGTGTTACCAGTACTTCTTTAATGCAGTATTTTCATGGAAACCATAAAAAAAAGGTTAACACTAGCTACGGTATGATTGCGGTTACTAAAAAAGTAACATCTGATAGCACAGTAAGAATTTACACGTTTTTTCTTTTTGCAATTTATGCTCGACTGATCTTATACTCTGTACAGCCCATCCTATATTTTGTGGAGCCTATTTTATATTTTGTTTAATTCTTTCTTTAAACTATTGGCTTTCTTATTCAAAGTGCTGTCTCTCACGGGCAGACGTCACAGCACTGTAAAAATATACAAGTCACTATTCCCTTGTGCACCAACCAGGATTCAAATTAGCGACCCTCCACTTTGAGACAAAGACATCAGAAATTATGACACTAACCTTAGTGCCCCAGGCGATCTGAATGGCATCTGAGTTGAGCCCATTTACGTAAACGCAGGCCATAGGCTGTGTGTCTAGTCGCTTCATACGTGATCTCAAACTCCCTGACATACCAAGCCGCCTAAACGTCTCGATCACAAAAGGCTACTCCAGGGAGTCAAACGTCTTATCGGCATCAGCTGACTTCATGTTTGGGTTTACCTGATGCAGCACTGCGAAAACTGCGACTACCGTCCGTAGATTAACCGCTGTGGATTTATGAGGGACAAATCCCAACTGTACAGGGGAGGCTATTTTCTCTAGTAGGAGGGATAGCCGAGTGGCACCACCTCAGGCAAGAATTTATTATCACTGTTACGCAGTGGCAGAGGGCAATAAGAGGTACACTTACAGGGTCTTTTCCAGGCTTAGGGGGCACTGATATGACTGTATCACTTATAGACGCCAGCGACACACCGCCCTTCAATGCCTCGGCATACACCTCCAGCAGGTATGCAGCTGGTATTTGTTTGTAAAACTCGACACCAGACCTTCAGATCCCGGTGCCTTTCCTCCTCCTAGGGCGTCTATTGCAGCAACAATCTGTGGCCCAGCGAGCGATGGCTTATGACGGGATATGAGAGCCAATTTATATAGCGCTGCACAGCTAGTTCGGGAAAGAAGTGTCCCGGCGCTAATATGAGCACATAAGTATCAAAATCGCACAGCCCCTGAACACGAACAGAAAGGTTTTGATTTGTTTCCTGTTTTCTTGTTTGCAAAAAAAAAAAAACTTGTGTTTTCTTGGTTGCACAGGGCAGGTGGGAGGGCATTCCATTCCAGGTGATACAAAAGGGGATGATGGACGGAGCGTTTGAGCAAATCAAACACTCACCCCCCGTCAACTGATCTGGGTTTAATCCATCACCATTCTTTAGCCCACTCAGCCACCCCATTCAGACATGGCTATATGCAATCAGTCTGACCCTGTGCCTCATGGGAACAGTCCAGCCCGAACTGCCAAGCCATGTCTTCCATGGACCGGAAACAAGCATCATGGGACCGGTTTCGGATTCATAATCCTCATCAGCCAGGCTATCTTGAATCCAGTGGCCAAGTGAGCAAGGGACTCACGTCTGAGCATACCCTGCGACACTTAGGGCGAACAAAGCGATACAAAAGGGGTACCATTCCATGTACCTGCAGTCACCACAGGCAGAGAGCAGCCATCTATTCTGATTTTGCTAAACTTAGAGACTTTACCCAGAAAAGCATGGTGGGATCTCACCCTTCGGCCAGCTGATACCAGGGAAAAAGAAAGGACAAATAAGAATGAACCCCTGGTTGTAGAGCGTTTATGACATAAAGTGCTTTAAATTGACATCTTTTCAGGACAGGAAGCCGGTGCAATTTGACCAGTTTGTTGGAGATCGACGTTGATTTTTTTATCCTCAGAACCAACCCAGCTGCTGTTTTTGTAGCAGCAGCAATCTATGAAGGCGATAAGTATAAAGAGATGCAGAAATTCCTTCTCGATAGGATCAGAACCAGAACCAGGTCATTCCTAGATGAAGCCGGGATGAACGGAAGTATTTTTCTGATAACTTTCAGCAGTCAGAAGCCTGTAGAGCAGGTGACTTTAAAGTATCCTTTTAAGGACAGATGAGAGTCCACCCAAACTCCCAGGTTAATGACCAGATGGAATGGGGTGGACAGATCTCCCAACGACACCGAACACTACCCTTGTGCCGTGAGGCTCCGGACCCAAATGCCACTATTTCCGTTTTTTTCACTTTTCAGCGTCAGGGATTTGAGGTCATCCAATCATCAACTTCCTGGCGGCAGCTCCTGAAATTACTGGGCATTTTATCTGCATTTAATTCTAATCTAATGATTTGTGTATATTCGAGTAGAGGTGATATCGAATGACTCGATCAGGCTGGGCAAGTGAGCCATGTAAAGATTGAAAAGATTGTGGCTCAAAACACGTCCCTGGGGGCCTCCTGTGGTGATCGTCTGAGGGGCCGAAGTTAGCTGATGCCACCCCTTGGGTCAGATCTTTCAAAAAGGATAAGAACTAGGTAAGCACTTTCCCCTAAGACCCACAATCCCCAATCTCGGTAGCAAAGTTGAGTGGGAGATGGTGTCAAAGGCTGCAGACAGATCTAATCAAATCAGAGCCCTCACCTCTCCACCCCCTCACATAATGTCTCTAATATCCCACGTGGCTTTAGCCAGCACGGTCTCTGCAGAGAGCTCTGTTGGAGCCCTGGGTGGACTTTGTGCAGAAGTTGGTGGGACTCAAGGTATTTGGTGAGCTGCTTGTTCACCGCGGCCTCAGTTACTTTGGTGAACATCAGGAGCAGAGAGACAGGCTGATGGTATACAACCTTTACCACGCAACTTTTACAACGCAGGATCCATTACAACGCATGTATTTACAACGCAGGTACCTTTACAACGCATACCATTACAACGTAAGTATTGGTAAGTATATCATTTTATCAAAAATATTATAAGTTTGGGTTTTTGGGTAAAGGGGTATTTTTAGGGTTCAGGGTCAGTTTTGGGTTTTTGGGCAAAGGGGTATTTTTAGGGTTCAGGGTCAGTTTTCAGTTTTTGGGTAAAGGGGTATTTTTAGGGTTCAGGGTCAGTTTTCAGTTTTTGGGTAAAGGGGTATTTTTAGGGTTCAGGGTCAGTTTTCAGTTTTTGGGTAAAGGGGTATTTTTAGGGTTCAGGGTCAGTTTTCAGTTTTTGGGTAAAGGGGTATTTTTAGGGTTTAGGGTCAGTTTTCAGTTTTTGGGTAAAGGGGTATTTTTAGGGTTCAGGGTCAGTTTTCAGTTTTTGGGTAAAGGGTATTTTTAGGGTTCAGGGTCAGTTTTGGGTTTTTGGGTAAAGGGGTATTTTTAGGGTTCAGGGTCAGTTTTCAGTTTTTGGGTAAAGGGGTATTTTTAGGGTTCAGGGTCAGTTTTCAGTTTTTGGGTAAAGGGGTATTTTTAGGGTTTAGGGTCAGTTTTCAGTTTTTGGGTAAAGGGGTATTTTTAGGGTTCAGGGTCAGTTTTCAGTTTTTGGGTAAAGGAGTATTTTTAGGGTTCAGGGTCAGTTTTCAGTTTTTGGGTAAAGGGTATTTTTAGGGTTCAGGGTCAGTTTTGGGTTTTTGGGTAAAGGGGTATTTTTAGGGTTCAGGGTCAGTTTTGGGTTTTTGGGTAAAGGGGTATTTTTAGGGTTCAGGGTCAGTTTGGGGTTTTTGGATAAAGGGGTATTTTTAGGGTTCAGGGTCAGTTTTGGGTTTTTGGGTAAAGGGGTATTTTTAGGGTTTAGGGTCAGTTTGGAGTTTTTGGGTAAAGGGGTATATTTAGGGTTCAGGGTCAGTTTGGGGTTTTTGGGTAAAAGGGTACAGGGTAAAAATTAAATATAATTAAATTTAAATTACATTAAATTAAATTGATTAAATTAAATTAAAATAAATTAAATTAATTAAATTAAATTAAATTAAATTAATTAAATTAAATTACATTATATTAATTTTAATTAAATTACATTTTAAAAAATATTATATACTTACCAATACTTACGTTGTAATTGTATGCGT
The DNA here is from genome assembly GCF_964261635.1 of Lissotriton helveticus. Taxonomy (NCBI): domain Eukaryota; kingdom Metazoa; phylum Chordata; class Amphibia; order Caudata; family Salamandridae; genus Lissotriton; species Lissotriton helveticus. Next base: position 453,816,235 of record NC_136058.1, on the reverse strand, counting down.
TGTAAGGGTATATGCGTTGTAAATACATGCGTGGTAATAGTACTTCGTTGTAATGGATCCTGCGTTGTAAAAATTGCGTGGTAATGGTAGGCGTGGTAAAAGTATGCATTGTAACGTCATACATCCAGGCTGATCATTAGAGTTAGAACTGCTGTGACTACTGGAGCAGACATCTGGAAGTAATGTTGGGTGAAACACTATGAATGGCTGCAGGTTGAGGTGCGACGGAGGGCAGGAACAAGAAGGTTGGGCTTGGATGTGTCCCAGCGTAATTACCAGAGCCTGGGATGAACTCAAACATTCCACCCATCATTTCTCTTATTCCTAAATATGAGAGGTGTGCATAGATATGGGTACTGTGCTCGCTGCACCGCTGGAATCAAGCTGCACCCTAGAGTCAGGGCCCAGATGTGGGTCCCGTGCTCGCTGCACCGCTGGAATCAAACCACACCCTACAGTCGAGGCCCAGATAGGCTGAAACCAGTCTTGGGTTGCTTCTGTTCCGGTCCAGAAAGGATCTGGATTGGCTCTTCAGGCTGGAATGCTCCTATTGGAAGGAGTCTAAAGCTAATTTGCATATGTCTGCTTCCTGTTTGAGGTGGCATTGTGGCCAAAAACCAGTTGATCCCCCTATCTGCCTTGGCCTGGTTGGGACCAGGAGGTGAGCAGGAGTCTAGTGAGGGCGAGGACGTGAGCCGGGGCCTTGTGAGGACCAGGACGTGAGCCGGGGCCTTGTGAGGACCAGGACGTGAGCCAGGGGCTTGTGAGGACCAGTACGTGAGCCGGAGTATGGTGAGGACCAGGATGCTGAGCCGGGGGTCTGGTGGACCAGGATACTGAGCCAGCTCTCGCTCCCTTACAGAGGCCAGACTAAACAGCCGGTTCGTCCTCTCTTCCAGGACCAGGCACGGGCCAGCACATTGATCCAAGGACACCAGAGCCTGGGGCGCTGGACTTGCACCCCCAGTTTTTCATTGTATTTCTCCCTGAAACAGATAAAACTGTGTGAAATCTCCTTGAGAGAGATCCACGTTATCTCTGATCTCACTGGATTCACAATCTGCAGAAAGAGGCTGAGAATGAAAGTCCTTGCACATTAACTGTTCTTCTCTTATCTGCCACGATGCCCAGAAAGGTACCAAATATTTCTGTAGAGTGATCCCCTGAATATTCATGCCTGTACTTTCATATAATACATAAGTGCATTCTGGGGGTTGTAGTATCCGTTACTTCACTAAAGACAGTGGTTTAAAAAATAAACTCCATGCTTGGAGGAGAAGTGTGCCTTTGTCAGGAGCCATCTGGGGCTCGATAATAACTCCGGATACTTTTCAAAAAGCCAGGCGTCTCCTCCTAACCCAACAAGGCAGGTTTAATAACAGCACAGGACAGGCCTCACCTCCTTTGAATCGCCCCACTAGGACAAGACAGGCCTCTCCTCCTACCCACGCAGGACAGGCTGCACCTCCTCTGCATTCCCCTGGACAGACCTCAGCTCCTCTGCACCCCTGGACAGGATTCGCCTCCTCTGCACCCCCCCTGGACAGGCCTCACCTCCTCTGCACCATGGACAGGCCTCACCTCCTCTGCACCCCTGGACAGGCATCACATCCTCTGCACCCCTAGACAGGCCTCACTTCATTTGCACCCCTGGACAGGCCTCACCTCCTCTGCACCCCTGGACAGGCCTCATCTCCTCTACACCCCCCTGGACAGGCCTCAACTCCTCTGCACACCCTGGACAGGCCTCACCTCCTCTGCACCCCTTGGACAAGCCTCCCCTCCTCTGCACCCCCTTCACACACCTCATCTACTCTGCACCCCCCTGGACAGGCCTCAACTCCTCTGCACCCCCATGGACAGGCCTCACTTCCTCTGCACCCCTTGGACAGGCCTCAACTCCTCCACACACCCTGGACAGGCCTCACGTCCTCTGCACCCGCTTGGACAGGCCTCACGCCTCCGCACCCCTGGAGAGGCCTCACCTCCACTGCACCTCCAGCCCAGGACAGGCCTCAACTCCTTTGTACTCCCTTGGACAGGCCTCTCCTCCTCTGCACCCCCTTGGGCAGGCCTCACCTCCTCTGCGCCCCCTTCACACACCTCATATACTCTGCACCCCCATGGACAGGCCTCACTTCCTCTGCACCCCTTGGACAGGCCTCAACTCCTCTGGACACCCTGGACAGGCCTCACCTCCTGTGCACCCGCTTGGACAGGCCTCACGCCTCCGCACCCCTGGAGAGGCCTCACCTCCACTGCACCTCCAGCCCAGGACAGGCCTCAACTCCTCTGCACCCCCTGAACAGGTCTCACCTCCTCAGCACAGTACAGGTCTCACCTCTCCTGCACCCCCTGGACAGGTGTCAGGGTGCAGGAAAAAGGAATCAAAGCTCTTCTTTGACTCGCAGTATCTGCCATTGAACCGGCATTGCAAGGATAACCCGCTCGCAAAAGGTCGCAGGTGATTATAGCGCCGAACTGGGCATTCTCCCCTGTACTACCAACAGGGAGGACAGCGGTGCAAGTTGCCGGCCTAGTCCTGCCCTCCTGGACACAGGCGTGAGGTCTAGACTAGCTGTAAAGTGCGCCAGTTGATTTTAGAACCGAGGCACTTCACCAACTGATTTTCAGAGATTAGTCATGTTCTTTCTGTAGTCTAGTTAGATAGAAATAGTGCAGTTTTGTGCCAGGCTTAGGCGCAGGTTAGAGCACTTCGGTGCATCAGTTACTTCGTTCGGTAATTTAGAACTAGCGAGAAATACCAACTTAAAGTAAATAGGAAAAAAGAAATATAAAGAGAAGAATTAATACTTACCCATTGAATACTTCAGTTTGTGATTTCTTCGTTGCTTGGTTGACGGCGGAGGCTCCAGAAGGTTCCTAAGGGAGAAGTAAGAAGAATTCAGATAAGAAAGTAAGGCAGAGAGTGAAGTGAAAAAGAATAAATTAACTCAGAGTTAAAGGGTGCTAAAATGTTGTTTATAATGCAAGTTACCAAAGAATAAAGTACTTATATTAAAGAATAGAAGAGGAGCAAATGCCATAGGCACTCTGGGTAAGGAAATAGAGAGAGAGAGAGAGAGAGAGAGTAAGAAAGTGGAGAAGGAATTGAAGGACATCAGTAATGGTGTGCTTTTCTGTTACATCGATTTCCACTCATGCTTGCAGAGAGAGAGAGAGAGAGTAAGAAAGGCATAAAACAGAGTACAGCAGAAAGGAAGAAGTAAATTTGAAGAGCCAGAAGGTCAGGCAGTCTCTTCTCTGTCCCATTCCCCTTTCCCCCAGGTGGGTTCGCAAGGCCACTAGTTAACTCTTCAGTTGGTGGCTGGGCTGTGGGAAAACCAGTGGTGGAATTTGGAAAATCTCATTGTTCTGCTCCTTGGACTGTCGGCACTGTGAGTAACCACGACCCTTGACAGAGTGAAGTGCCCACGTCAATACTCACCCGAGCAGAATGGCTAAAGGGTTCAATTTAAAAAATGTAGGAAATATTCTTAAGGAGATTCAACAAGAGTTGATTGGAGTCAGGGGGAAAACTAAGGTAATCAAATTTGAAATGAAGGCCCAAATTTTCCTAACTCAGTGCTCATTGTATTCCATGTGTCGGCCCACTGTCTTCCAGATGCACAATATTGTATAGCTTTCATTTTGTCGTATCTTGATTGTCGGAAGGAGGCACAGGCTACGAATAATGAATTACTGGAGTTGAGGCAAGGGAATCGAGAGCTTGTCACTTACCTGGCCCAATTTAACAAACTTGTTGTAGAAACTGAATGGCCGAAGGCCAAAAGGGCAGCCTTGTTCTATCGGTGTTTGAAAGATGACTTAAAGGATGCTTTGTCACAGATCCCAAATCGCCCTACAGAAGTTTCAGCTTCGATTGATCTCGTTTTAGAGATAGACTATCGACAAAAGGAAAGAAGGGGTTAAAGACGGCGCGAATTTCGGCCCAGTGCACCACGCTTTGACCGGGTCAGAGCAGAGGTTGTCAAATCTGGTGATAAAGAACATGGAGTCGAACCTATGCAAATTGGAACTATTAGAGGCCCCCTTTCCAAAGAAGAGAAAGAAAAGCGTAGACAGAATAATCTATGGCTTTATTGTGGTATCAGTGGACATTTTATAAAAAAGGAATGTCCCAAGAAGCCAAAAACCTTCAAGAAGGAAAACTCTCTGCACCACCAGTAGAAGGAGATGGGCTGGTGGTTGCTAACAAGGATACAACTCCAATTTCTCATCAAGTGGCTAATACTCTACAATCTTCCGCTCCACACCTCATTCTGACGATGACCCTAAGATTTCGAGACAGAGTTCTTTCAGGAGTAGCTGTGATGCTGGACTCCGGTGCTACGGGGAACTTTTGTCACCTTAAATATGCCTCGAAAATTGGTCTGAGGCCTAAAAAGAGAAGTGAGGCAGTTAGGGCTGTTGAGGGTACAAATGTATCTTCCGGCCCAATAACCAGTCAGAGGCAAGTTGTGGAACTTGTCTCTGTCGAAGGTCAAAAGGAAGAGATTCAATTTAATTTGATCGATGCTCCGCAGTTTGGAATAATCCTGGGTTTACCTTGCTTAACTGAACACAACCCAACAATTAACTGGAGTGATCGAACTGTGAAGTTTAACTCAAGTTATTGTTTAGAGAATTGCTTCGGAGAAAAGGAAAAAGAGCAATATGGAAATCCAGCAGCTTTATTATGCGAGCAAAAGATGATGGTGTGTGAGGTAAACTGTGAGTCTTCCGGTAGAATATCAAGAGTTTGCTGAAGTTTTCAGTGAATTGGAATCAAAGAAGTTGCCCTCACATCGGTCGTATGACTGCAAAATTCGATTTGGAACCTGGATCTAACCTTCTTTGTAGCCAAATGTATGCGCTTACTGAAGCTGAAAACCGGCATCTTAAAGATTACGTTCTAAAATACTTAGAAAACGGGTTCATACGACCATCACAGTCCCCCGTTTCTTCACCGTTATTTTTCGTTCCGAAACGTGACGGAGATCTGAAAATGTGTATATATTATTGTGCCTTGAACTAGATTACAATAAAGAATCGTTATCCTCTTCCCCTGATTTCAGTTCTTCTAGATCAACTAAAAGATGCCAAAATCTGAAGTTAGATTTACAGGGGGTGTGCCATTTAATTTGAATGAGAAGTGGAGACGAATGGAAAACAACTTTCAGAACAAAGTATGGATTATATGAGTACCAAGTGATGCCCTACAGTGTGAGCAACGCTCCAGCAGCGTTCCAGTACTTCATTAATGATGTTCTGAAGGAGTTCATTGATCAATGCGCGATTGTTTACATCAAAAACATTTTGATTTATTCCTCATCAGAAGATCAGCAACAGGTCAAAAGAGTTTTGCATTGCCTGAAGGAAAGCGAGCTTTACGTAAAACTTGAAAATTGCGCTTTTGGAGTGAAACCTGTGTATTTCTTGGGATTTGTAATTGCTCCAGAAGGTCTTACCATGGATGCTAAAAAGAATGAGGGGTTCTTAAATCGGCCTACTCCAACCTCTGTGAATGAAATACAGAGCTTCATCGGGTTTGCACATTTCTATCGCAGATTCTTCGAGAATTTTCCCTGAAGGTACCTCAAATTACTAAATTGCTACAGAAAGGAGTACCCTTTTAATGGTCTACCGAGGCAGAAGATGCTTTCCAGTAATTAAAGAAGAGTTTTTCCGCTGCGCCAATTCTGCTGCTTGCGGATCCTACGCAACCGTTTTACCTGGAGACTGATGGTTCTGAACAGGCCATCGGAGGGGTACTTTCACAGAGACACTAAGAGACTGAACAGTTGCATCCGGTGGCATATTACTCTAGAAAATTGCAACTGATACTATTTCAGAAAAAGAAATACTCGCTTTCAAAGATGCCTTCCAAGAATGGCGACATTACCGTCTCAGAGCAAAACATGTGGTGACGGTATTCATCGATCACCGGATTCTTCAGTTTCTGAAGTCTGCCAGAACGCCCACAGCATGCCAACTTAGGGGGTCCCTGTATTTCTCCGATTATGACTTTGTAATAATTATCGGCCGGGCAGAAATAACGGAAAGGCCTTGTCTCGCATTGACACAGATGGAAGAAAGAGTCCCATTAGAGATTGTTGGACTTAGGCCTTTTTGCAGGGTTATCCCTGAACTTTTTACCTTCCTCCTGTATTTTGTCTGACCTATTTTTATTGGATTAATGACTCTGTGCACTTTACCACTGCTGATCAGTGCTAAAGTGCATATGCTCTCCATATTATAAATTAATGTATTAATCAGTGGTTCCATGTTTGGCTATTTGGTTTACTTATCAGACCCTAGTCTAGTGCACTAAGTGTGCCCAGGGCTTGTAAATCCAAATGCTGCTATTGGGCTTGCAGCACTGGTTGTGCCACCCACAGAAGCAGCCTTGTAAAATGTGTCTAAGGTCTGCCATTGCAGAGCCTGTGTGCAGTCTGGTACTGTCATGCTGACTGGGCCAGTGCACCCACTTACCAGTCCCTAAACCTTCCCTTTTCTTCAGATCAGACACCCCTATGGTAGGCAGGGTGCATTGTAAGTATAAGGTAGGGCAAGCCCTGATGTGTGTGGCATGTCCTAATAGTGAATTACAGCCATTTTCGTTTTTCACTATTGCAAGGCTACCTGTTCTCTATAGGCCAGAATGGGCTGTTAGAATTGTTACATTTTATAATCCTAACAGACTCAGAAAACATGGTAGAAAATCGAGTTCAGTAATAGTATGCCTGAACTCAGAATAATAAAATACATCTTTTAGTGAAGCTGGTTTTAATATTCTGTGTTTGCAAATACCACTTTTAAAAAGTAGGTATTTGCTTGCCTAACCTTTCAAGCCTGCCTCTGCTAGTTTGTGTATTCCTTTGTCTGGTTTTGTGAGTGACAGGGCTGGGGGATTCCAAGAGACAGGATGAGTCACCCAGTGGTGAACAGAGAGATCTGCATCTAGATGGGAGGGAGGAGTTGCACCTGAAATCTTAATAGGGCTGTGCCTGCCTTCCACAATGCTGGCTCCACCCCCTGTGGTGCATCTGATGTCTCTGCCCTGCACACTGAAAGAAGAGAAGGAGTCCTGTAAACAAAGTCCTCCAGGACTGTACTTGCCTTCCACAATGCTGGCTCCCCCTCCTGTGGGGTCTCTGATGCTTCTGCCCTGCACTGTGAAAGGAAAGGAGAAGTCTGGTAAACAGAGTGCTTCAGAACTGGTTTGCCTGGGCAAAGGCCTCTCTCCTCTCAGTGATCAAAGGATTTTGTGGTATAAATATTGGGACCCTGATCCCATGAAATTAGATCACCTGGACTACAAGAAGAAACCTTTACTGAGGAGAGAAACCTGAAGAAACTGAGGAGAGACTATTCTCAAGCTGAAGTGCTGCTTGAGGGATTGGCCTGCAGTGGTTGCCGTACTGCCAAAGGAAGGAGAATGGACCTTTGTGTACTTTGCTTTCAACTTGTGAAGAATCTCAAAGGGCTTGGAAAAGAGCTTGCCTCCTGCTGAAGTCTCAGGGACAACATACTTCAACTCCAGCTCCCCAGAGTTCTTTGGAAGTGCCTGCTGCTGTTTTGGGCCTTCTGAGGAACTGCTACACGCTACAGCAAGGAGCTGGAAGTGCGACTCAACGAGAAGAAGTGTGTCGCTGTGCCTGCCATCGCAACTCCGAAGGAGGGTGTCGCCGCTGGATCTGTCACACTGCACCGCATCAGGAGAAGAATCTCACAACGAGGTCGGAGTGTGTTGCCGTCGCTGTGCCTGCCATCGCAACTCCGAAGGAGGGTGTCGCCACTGGAACAGTCGCATTGCACCGCATCGACAAAGAGCACCTCGCATCCCCCGAGAAGCGCGCCGCCGTCGGAGCTGCTGCCGTCGCATCTTGGATGTCGCCGCTGTAGTTGTCGCATCGTGTGGAAGCTCCACGCATCATGGGAGAAGAGCATCACCGCTGGAGCTGCTGCCGTCGCATGTTGGATGTCGCCGCTGTAGTCCACGCATCAAACCGAAAACTTCTCGCATCCCTGAGAAGCGTGCCGCATCTGGAAGATCTTCACGTCTTTATTTATTTGCACCTGAACTTTGCCACATTTCCCATCACTGCGACATTGCTTGTCGTGGAAGCGCAACGCATTCCTAAGGTACATTGCCGCAGAGTGTCGCATCTAAGAACTGAACTGAACTAAGCTTAAATCTACCATCTTAAAGTAATCATAGTGTGTATTTTTGTCGTTTATGGTCTTGTGGTAACTCTATATAAATTTGTAGTGTTGTCACTGAGTTACTGTTGGACTTAGCCCTTTTGGCAGGTTCACCCCGAAACTTTTTGCTACTGCCTAGCCTGTTTCTGTAACCTGGTGTTGGTGATTTTAGGCCTCTGCGCACTTTTTCACTGTGGTCCAGTGTAAAGTGCGTGCACTCTCTGTGTATGTGTGGTGAGCAGCCTGCACTCCCCTAGGAATGCATGGGGAATATGTGTAACCATGGTAGTTCCTTATGTGTGGGGAGTGCAGGGTCGAGTTTGGTATGTGCGAACTCGTGTAATTAAATGCTGCATGATGATGTGCGTGGATTTATTGTGTCTAGTGTGCAAGTGCCACTGTTAGAAGTTGGCATGTCTGGGCAGTGAATGTGAATTGACTGTCTGGCTTGTGATTGGCTGGAGCTGGCTGGTGTGCCTGGCTCCAGGAGTCAGGATGTGTCTGCCCCGGTGGTGAATGGAGAGATCTGCATGTTGATGGGAGGGAGGAGTGTACCTGGGACCTGAATAGGGCTGGGCCTTCACTCCACAATGCTGGCTCCGCCCCCTGTGATGCGGCTGATGTCCCTAGCCTGTCCTCTGAATAGGGAGAGGGGATGAGCCAAACAAAGTGCTACAGGGCTGTGCTTTCCTGTCACAATGCTGGCTCCACCTCCTGTGGAGTGTCTGACGTCTCTGCCCTGCACCTGTGTCACAAAGGAATTAGGGGCCCGATGTAGGTAAAAGGGAATTTCCGATTTCAAAATACCGAGGCGGGCCGAATCGGTATTCTGAAATCGGAAAACGAGATGTAGCAAACAAACAGCGAAATAATAGGGAATCGGTCGGCATCGGTAATGTGAATCGGTACGTACCGAATCGGCATTGACCGAATCGGAAAATACCGATTCGCCTACCACCGATTCGGAACTAGCCGAATCGGCTACCACCGAATCGGAAATAGCTGAGTCGGAAAAATCAGATTCGGCAATTACCGAATCGGAGGTATGAAAACACACCCATGGCCAAAAAGCCCATAGGAATGCATTGAAGAAACCGAATCGGCTAGATCCGAATCGGATATTACCGAATCGGTGAAATCCGAATCGGTATCATCCGATTCGGATTTTACCGATTCGGTAAAAGCCGCTTCAGCCAATGAGGTGGCTCCCCCTCCCCCACCCAAACAGGGAGTGGCAACCCTGGCAGGTGCAGCCAATTAAGAACTTTCTGGAGAGCCAGCCTGAGCTGAACAGTCACAGTTAGCAGCAGTGGGAGTAGGAGGTAGTGAACTTTACAGAGCAAGATGGCAAACGAGAGTGAGAGCCAGAAGTCCAGCCAGAAGAGGAAGCCTAAGTTCAGCAACACCGAGCTGCAGGTGTTGGTTGAGGAGGTGGTGAGGGTGCACCGGCAGCTATTCGGAAAGCTGTCCCTCAATGTGCCAGACAGCACCAAGAGGAGGCTCTGGAGCGCAATCGCCCAAAAGGTCAACGCTGTGGGTGTCACCCCCAGGTCCCTGGACGAGCTGAAGAAGCGCTTCTACGACATCCGCAGCCTGACCAAACGGAAGATGGCAGAGATCCAGAAGCAGGCTGGAGTCACTGGTGGTGGCAGGAACCCGGCGCCACCCCTCACCGAGCTGGAGGAACTGGTCTCCAGCACCATTGAGAGGGAGAGCGTGACCGGAATTGGGACCCTGGACAGCTCAGCCAGAGCTACAGCTACAGGTAAGAGGCATGCGCATCAGGACACACCCTACCAGACACCTCCCCATTAGACACAATGCATAGCCAAACCCCAGCACAGTACTGTAACCAACATACAAGAGACAAGCATCATGGTACATCCAGTCAGCAGAAGGTATCAAAATATGGCAGTGCAGAATCACAAGACATGAAACAGTGGAACACATTCTACGGAGATGCTAGGACATGTGGAATGCTTTAATTGTACTGACTGTAATACATCGGCACTCTATTTACAAATGCTTCTTTGTACCTAGGGGCACCATCAGGCGGACAACCACTGCCAAAGGAGGCAGCAGCACCATCTACCACTGCACTCGCAGGGCCGAGCACGAGTCAGGCTGCCGAGGAGGAGGAGGAGGAAAACACCATAGGGCTGGGTATTGAGGGAGACCTGTCAATTGACTTTGATGCACTTCACTCCCCACAAATGCAAAGCACACCCCCCTTGCAGTTCTCCCCAGAGAACTCCCCGACAAGGGAGCTCTTTCCACCTACACCAGCTCCTGCCACTGTGGCTCCAGTACACCCTGTCCTGGGAGCAGGGGCTCAGGCCCCGGCCAGCACCACACCCCCACCAGTGGCACCCCAGCCCACTCAGCAGGCGGGCAGCAGCAGTACCCGGCGCCGTGCCATTCCCACCACTGCAGACCCAGCACGGGAGGCCAGTGTGTTCCGGGGCCTCGAAGGTAATATGGTGAAGATCCAAAGGCAGCAGGCGAAATCCATCATGGCATGCCAACGCCAGCTCCTGCAGCACAACCTGCAGATGGGGGAAATGGTGAAAGGATTTCAGGCCTTTGTGGATTCCAACAAGGAGGCAGTAGCAGGTTTAGCCAGGCTAACCACTGCCATCACACAGTTATGTGGCAGACTGGAGGAGCAAGAGGTGGTGCGCAGGCGGGATGCCCGGGTGCAGAACCGCTCCTTAAGCCGCCTTGCTGCAGCAACGGCACAACTCTGTCAGCGCGGTGCCAACATGGAGTCTAGTCTGGCACAAAATACCGCAGAGTTGACAAGGGGAATGGCCCGCATCACGACAGCAATGGAGGCCTTGATCATCTCTAACACTGCCGCAAATCCTGCCCTGGACCTGGGCGATGCTGGGGACAGCAGCAGCCGCAGCAGCCCGGCCAGCGCTGCGTCAGAGCCACGCAGGAGCACCAGGCGCTCCGCAGATGCCGCTGGTCATTCTGAAGGGGGTGAGGGACACCACAGTGGGGCTGCAAAGCGCTCAAAGAAATAGCCTAGCAAGGGCGGGTGAGGCAACCTGGACCCTAGACTTTTGTTTTCATTGGTATTACACCTTTTTTTTGTTGCACATCAGTGCAGTAACTGTGTAGCAACAGTATTAAAAATTGCTTATTCAACACAACCATTCACCTGTCTGTGCATTTGTACTCACTCAGAAATAGTTTGCTGTTATCTCCTCACGTCTATATCTGCCATCACTTGGCGTACACACCCCAGCTGGCTGTGTTAGTGGCACAGCTTCGTCGTCATCATGGTCCTCGTAGTCACTCAACTCCACCTCAGTGCCCTTCTTCACCGCAAGGTTGTGTAACATTGCACAGACAGCTATGATTTTGCAACAGGTGATGGGGGTATACTGCCTTGCACCTCCACTCTTGTGCAGGCATCTAAACCTGCTTTTCCAGATGCCGAATGTCCTTTCCACAACATTCCTGGTGCTTTTGTGGGCACGGTTATACCTCCTTTGGCTGGGTGTAGAGGGGTTGAGGTAGGGGGTGAGAATGAATGAGCGGAGGGCATATGCACTGTCGCCTAGAAGGAAAAGGGGTAAAATTACTTACATGCATACATGTATTTCACTTTGCTGTTTTTGGTTATGGGGGGCTGATGATGTGTCTCACCTAGGAGGTATCCTTCTCCAAATTCCCCAGCCATCAGCCGTGCATAGATGCCGCTCTGTTGGAAAATGTAGGAGTCGTGGGTACTACCCGGAAATTTTGCTACCAGGTCTGTGATGGTGCATTTCGCATTGCAGATCACCTGTACGTTGATGGTGTGAGTGGACTTCCGATTGCGGTAGATGTATTCTGTGTCAGATGGTGGGCAAATCGGAATGTGTGTGCCGTCTATGCAGCCAATGATGTGGGGGAATCTTGCCATCTGGTAGAAGTCTGCTTTGGTCTGTACCAGTTCTGCCTGGGTTGCAGGGAAGGAAATGTAGTGGGCCATCCTCTGGATCATGGCATCAAGGAACTTGTGGAAGAACCTTGACAGGCTGCTCTGGGTCACCCCTCCTGCCACAGCGACTACACTTTGATAGCTGCCAGACGCCAGCAGGTGTAGGCAGCATAGCACCTGCACCTGCACAGGGATTGCGTGTGCCCTTGGGGTGGGGTGCTGCAACAGGGGTTGGAGGTCCCTAATGAGGTCTGTGATGGTCTCGGAGTCCAGCCTGTACCGCTGTAGGATCTCTGCATCTGTCAGCATGACCAGGGTGATACGCTGTCTGTATACCTGCTCCTCTCTTTGCCATTCCCTCTCTCCTTGCTGCTGTAGCCGTAGCCGCCTCGCTATGACATAAAAAGCTGCCATCCTGCAAGTTGCAATGCATTTTGGGGCTGTTTTTATGGGTTGGAGTTGGTTACCACCTGATCGTAATCCATGGTAATTACCGAGTGGATTCTACCGATTTTGAGCCAAAATCGGTGTTTCTGTGCCTCCCTACATCTCCCCATCTGTCCGAAGCGGGGATTTTCCCGATCGGTGATTCTACCGAATTGGTAGGTTCTCCGATTTGGCTTCTGTCCGATTCGGTGTCTCTACCGATTCGGTACATGGACCGATTCGGCTTATGTCCGAATCGGTGTCACTACCGATTCGGTACATGCACCGATTCGGCTTATGTCCGATTCGGTGTCACTACCGATTCGGTACATGCACCGATTCGGCTTATGTCCGATTCGGTGTCACTACCGATTCGGTACATGCACCGATTCGGCTTATGTCCGAATCGGTGTCACTACCGATTCGGTACATGCACCGATTCAGTGTTTGCATCCGATTCGGTGTGTTACCGATTCGTACAGTATCCGATTTTCGGTATGTACGTATCGGATTCTTTTACATTCGGTAATCATTCCGATTCGGTTTTCGCTCCGATTTGTACTTTTTTTTAAGCCCTACATCTCGATGCCAGTATACCGATCGGTAAGGGCCCTAAATCGGTATTTTCGGCCGTTACCGATCGGTAACGGCCTACCTACATCGGGCCCTAGGTGTATAAAAGAGGGGCTGTGACCCCATGATTTGGTTCTTGTTTCCTGACTTGAAATTTCCAGGGGCGTGCTGCTACTGGGGCCCAGGGGAAGCCTTGCCTCCCTGGGACCTGCACAGCCCCTGGATTGCTGGAGGACTTCTTTCTGGACACCCTCCTGCCCTCTTCACCTAGGAGGACTTTGTTGCTGGGACCCTCCATGTTGTGTGGGTCATTTCCTGGGGCTCTTGGTGATTTCTGGGCCCCCAGCGCCTTGTGGGTGCTTTATCATGGTTGCTGGGCAGAGCGCTGTCGTTTTCCCTCGGGGGGAAGCGCCCCTGCCCTTTTGCCGGCAGCGCAGGTGCCACCCCGCTTATTTTAATGCCCCCGAGTGCGCAGGCACCCACCCTGCATCTTCGTTTTCTTGTGGAAATTATTAAGCATGCCAACCCCTTTTTATATGCACCTTAACGGGTGCCCACCCTATTTCTACCTTTATTTTGTACTTCGAGGGTGCCTACCCCTTGTTATCCCCCAAAAAGTGCTGCCGCCAAAGCTGCGGCATAGCAGGAAGTCAGGTAGTCGATGCCTGAAGCGGGGCGGGACTTCTGCTGGAAGACAGGAAGTCCCCGCCGCCCGAGATCTGCCCGGAGCCTCGCCGGCTCCATTTAGAAGTGAAGTGAGGAGGTGGCAGCGGCCGCCATAGGCAGCGGGGGGCTCCCGAGAGGAACAGGGAAGCCCCGCACCACAAGCGAAGTATGGCCGCTGCTCCAGGGAGCGAGCAGAGCCCGCCCGAAGTCCTGCCTGAGGTCCGGTGAGTGAGGCAGCCTTGATTGATGTCAGAAGCCCCCGTGGGGGCAGGGGGGCAAAAGGTGCTCGCTGCACCACTCGTGATGCCGTGCAGGCACAGCGCTGGATCCCTCCTTTTTTGTCAAGCAGCCCCAGCCTGATAGTGGGGCTGCTCCAACGATGGGGCTAATTTGATTTAAAAGCCCCCAGTGCCTGACTGAGGCACCACGGCCAGGGTGCCTTTAGGGCAGCCCCGGATGGCAGTGGGCCGCCCCAACGTTATTCCTAGAGCCAGAGGGCTCCCCCATTGGGGGTATTTCTTTCTTTAAGGAGCCAGAGTGCTCCAATGCACACAGTTGTTTCAGAGCCAGAGGGCTCCAACGCGGTGCACTGTTTCTTCCAGAGCCTAGAAGGCTCCAAAAGTGCGCAATATGTTTTCTAGAGCCTGAGGGCTCCAGCATTTGGCGCAGTTTTGCCCCTAAGGGCCACTGAGGGCCCATGTTGCAGTTTGCTTCACAGCTGCCCAGCAAGTAGTGGGCAGCTGCACCGTTTAGGTTTTTCTTTCTTGGGACCTGTCTCTGGACTCAGGAGTGAGTCGCACTCCTTCGCCCCTACCTTGGTCTTCCACAGCTGAGCAGCACTTAGTGCCAGCTGCAGCGTTTAGGCCCTGTTCTTGTCCTCAGCTGCCCAGCAAGTAGTGGGCAGCTGCCACGTTTACGTTTTGGAGCAGTGGCGCAACCGGGACCTTGATGTGAATTATGTGCTAATGCTTTGGGTGTTAGGAAATGTTCTGTGTGTAGTATGTTTTGCGCACCCTGTGTTGGAAGCCTCTAGATATGATGTATGCATAGGAGGTTGTTTTACCTGTTTAGGTATGTTAGGGAGATTGTACCTCCCTGTGTGATTTACCCCCTAGTGAAAGGTTTTACTTAGGTGGTGAGGGTCTAATGTAGTTAGACTGGTTGGATACTGTGTACGATGGATTTCATGGCACAGACTGTTGCAAGTGCAGTGATTATCAGTGTTTACTGACTGTACGTTCTATGACCTAATGTTACTTGTAGGTTTTAGTTCACCTTTACCAAGTTCACTTTGTGATGATCCTGACAGTGGTCCATGTGGCCCTGTCCTGTGTACATAATCCCTTGTAAATATTGCCCGTGTCAGTTGGCACAATGTACATCCTGTGATTATTATTCTGATGTGTTTTGACAATACAAAAGGCTCTTTTTGATATAACCTTGTGTGGAGTTCCTTTTGTGGGGGGCCTGGGATGTTGTTGCTGGTGGGTGCGTGCACAAATGCTTTACAAATTGCCTCCGGGATAAGCCTGACTGCTCGTGCCAAGCTACCAAGGGGGTGAGCAGGGGTTATCTTTGGCGTGTAACTTTCTTGCCCTGACTAGAGTGGTGGTTTCTGCCTGGCTTTGGCGCAAGCCTCAGCCAACCAGAAACCCCATTTCTAACAGTTACTGTATGTGGTCACAGCTGCTTAACTTACAACGCCTCTGAAATAAGCCTTGACTGCTCGGGCCAAGCTACCTAGAGGGTGAGCAGGGGGTATTTCAGGAGTTTAATCCCCTTATCCTGATTAGAGGAGAGGGTCCCTGCTTGTCACAAGTGCCTACCTGTGCCAACCAGAGACCCCCAAATCTATCAGAGATCAAAAGATAATTCCTGAAACTAAGATCGTTGGAGCCACTAGTGAGAAAACTCTCGTAGACAAGGTGAATGAAGCCTTAACTTCTGAAGAAATGCGGACCTGGGCAGAGAAGGAGTCAACTTGAGAAATTGTCGATAGATTACCGTTTCATTCCAAGACCTTGTACTAACCAATCAAAGAACTTCAACAACAAGCATTGATCGACTGTCAAGACAGTCCATTGGCTGGTCACCCTGGAATCTATCAAACGGAGGAGTTATTAAGGAGACAGTTTAGGTGGCCAGGGTTGTCCAAAGATGTTCGAGTTCATGTGGAAGGCTGTGAGATTTGTGCAATGGGGAAGACAGATAAGCTGGCTCCCCAGGGTTTATTGAGACCTTTGCCTACCCCTCCATTTTCCTGGCACACTGTGACTATGGATTTGATTGTTGAATTGCCTTCGCGGAACGACACCTGACCAGGCCGGAGTGTATAGTGACAATACTGAGGACAACAGATGATGACACGGAACGACCCCTGACCAGGGCGGAGTGTATAGTGACAATACTGACTACAACAGATGATGACGCGGAACGACACCTGACCAGGGGGGAGTGTATAGTAATAATACTGGCAGCAACAGATGATGACGCAATGGCCTGCATCTTTAAGTGGAGTTGATGTAACATTTGAGTATGATCCGACTCTCGGCATTCAAGAATTTATGCACTATACACAAAATATACCACAAACTCCCAACATCCTACCCACTGAGGACTAAAAGAGAGTCTTCTATACAGATGGCTCTGCACGTCATGTGGTTGTTATGTCTCAGAAATACTCAGTGACATGTGCTGCATGCAGGGAAATTGTGAAAACGCCAAATTCAAACCACTATAGACTCACATTAAAACCTTTGGCGACCGCACTGCACAGCTCACAGATATTCACGCCTTGCTGCTCACATGACAGAAGGCTGATCCATCCATTCCCACACTGATAGTGTCAGATTCATCCTTCCGTGCAAAGGTACAATGTTGATTTAGCGCAATGGCATTTGAAAGGTACCAGAGGTTCAAAATGGAAACCCATTAAAAATAAGCAAGCACAAGGTAAGCGGTTTTCTTTTTTTAATTTAAATGTTCCCTCATCGTCGGCTGTTGACTCCCTCCCCACCCCACCCTGCCCCACCACCTTTACTTCACGGGCAGCTCCTGTGCATAGATTCCTCATAGTGAAGTTAGATGAGTTGCAGCGCACAGATCCCGGATAGGCCCCCGGATAGAAGAACGCAGCTCAGCCCCAGGGCCCCCAGATAGAAGGGCCCAGCTCAGCCCTAGGGGCCCCCGGATAGAAGAGCCCAGCTCAGCCCCAGGGCCCCCAGATAGAAGAACCCAGATCAGCCCCAGGGGCCCCGGGTAGAAGAGCCCAGCTCAGCCCCAGGGTCCCCGGATAGAAGAGCCCAGCTCAGCCCCAGGGCCCCAGATAGAAGAGCCCAGCTCAGCCCCAGGGGCCCCGGATAGAAGAGCCCAGCTCAGCCCCAGGGCCCTGTTGGACACGGCTTCGTGGCGTGGTCCGACCCCTTCCGCATGGAGGGCCCAGAACGACATCGGCCCTCCATTTACCTACTATCGACCCCCCTGACACGCACATTCACGAACCATCGGCGAGAGCAGCCTCCCCGGCCACCTACAACTCTCCCCCTCCCTGGAACCTGCTCGCCAACGCTGCCCGCCTGGCAACCTGACCAGGCCACCCTTTCCGGCCCGACTCCATCTTGGGGCCATCACGACCCGAACACGTGGCCGCAGCCATCCCTGGCCCCGGCCCCAGCGAAGCCCCGACATCGAGGCACCAAGATCCTCCTAGGTGGTAAAGTGGCCACTTGACAAGATCCCGGAGGAGGAGAGTTTCGATGGGCCTCTAGCCGCCCCCGGACGCCTGGTATCGATCGCTCTCCAGCCTCCCTGGGCGCGGCCTCCACCCCCCTGCTGGGTGTCTGGACACCTTCATCCCGGCCCCTCTGACCCCCAGACGCGAGGGTCCGGACATCAAAGCCCTCCAGTCCTATATCTGGGCCAGCCCTGGATTAGGACGGTAGTTGTATCTTGGAGTCGAAGCCCTGCTGACCTCGTCGCGGCTGATCCTGATCCGAACTCTTGCACCTGGAACCTTCGAGGCCCTGCTGACGCTGTCGCGGCCTGACCAAGCTGAACCACCTTCGAGGCCCTGCTGACGCTGTCGCGGCCTGACCGAACTGAATCATCCTCGAGGCCCTGCTGACGCTGTCGCGGCCTGACCAAGCTGAACCATCTTCGAGGCCCTGCTGACGCTGTCGCGGCCTGACCAAGCTGAACTACCTTCGAGGCCCTGCTGACGCTGTCGCGGCCTGACCAAGCTGAACCACCTTCGAGGCCCTGCTGACGCTGTCGCGGCCTGACCAAGCTGAACTACCTTCGAGGCCCTGCTGACGCTGTCGCGGCCTGACCAAGCAGAACTATCTTCGAGGCCCTGCTGACGCTGTCACGGCCTGACCAAGCTGAACCACCGTCGAGGCCCTGCTGACGCTGTCGCGGCCTGACCGAACTGAATCATCCTCGAGGCCCTGCTGACGCTGTCGCGGCCTGACCAAGCTGAACCATCTTCGAGGCCCTGCTGACGCTGTCGCGGCCTGACCAAGCTGAACTACTTTCGAGGCCCTGCTGACGCTGTCGCGGCCTGACCAAGCTGAACCACCTTCGAGGCCCTGCTGACGCTGTCGCGGCCTGACCAAGCTGAACTACCTTCGAGGCCCTGCTGATGCTGTCGCGGCCTGACCAAGCAGAACTATCTTCGAGGCCCTGCTGACGCTGTCGCGGCCTGACCAAGCTGAACCACCGTCGAGGCCCTGCTGACGCTGTCGCAGCCTGACCCCTTGAACTATCCACGCACCAGTGGGTGCCAAGACTGTCCCGCTACCCCCTTTCCCCGAGACCAAGACTTTACGGATCCCTCGATCCTTGCCCGCTATCCTGCCAAGAACTTGCTTTGATTACTTATATAAAGATTCTTGTGAATATCCTTCCTGTGTGGTGTCGATCTGTAAGTAGTGTAATTGCTCTGCTGTTACGATTGTAGGAGAGGAGCCTCGCCAAGGAGGCCTCCCTACGGCGCTCGGCCTATTCCGAAGAGAGAGGTGGGTCTCGGGACGGACAGTCAGACACCTTCTGTCTCCCCTGGGGTCGCCTTTCCAACAGGCCCCCCGACAGAAGAGCCCAGCTCAGCCCCAGGGGCCCCCGGATAGAAGAGCCCAGCTCAGCCCCAGGGGCCCCGGATAGAAGAGCCCAGCTCAGCCTCAGGGACCCCTGGATAGAAGAGCCCAGCTCAGCCCCAGGGGCCCCGGATAGAAGAGCCCAGCTCAGCCCCAGGGTCCCCGGATAGAAGAGCCCAGCTCAGCCCCAGGGCCCCAGATAGAAGAGCCCAGCTCAGCCCCAGGGGCCCCGGATAGAAGGACCCAGCTCAGCCCCAGGGGCCCCTGGATAGAAGAGCCCAGAGCAGCCCCAGGGGCCCCCCGGATAGAAGAGCCCAGAGCAGCCCCAGGGGCCCCCCGGATAGAAGAGCTCAGCTCAGCCCCAGGGGGCCCCGGATAGAAGAGCCCAGCTCAGCCCCAGAGTCCCCTGGATAGAAGAGCCCAGCTCAGCACCAGGGGGCCCCCGGATAGAAGAGCCTAGCTCACCCCCAGGGGCCCCTGGATAGAAGAGCCCAGCTCAGCCCCAGGGGCTCCGGATAGAAGAGCCCAGCTCAGCCCCAGGGGCTCCGGATAGAAGAGCCCAGCTCAGCCCCAGGGCCCCCGGATAGAAGAGCCTAGCTCACCCCCAGGGGCCCCTGGATAGAAGAGCCCAGCTCAGCCCCAGGGGCTCCGGATAGAAGAGTCCAGCTCAGCCCCAGGGGCCCCGGATAGAAGGGCCCAGCTCAGCCCAGGGCCCCCAGATAGAAGAGCCCAGCTCAGCCCCAGGGGCCCCGGATAGAAGGGCCCAGCTCAGCCCGGCTCCTGCAGAGATTCCCTCCAGGATTATTCAGTCTATTTCTACAAACACAGCAGAAGGTGCTGACAATCTCCTACCTGAGCAGAAACCTGTGCAGACGTGTCCAGGCGCTCTCCTCCTCCTGGGGGCCGTAGGGGGGGGGGGCAGATCTGGGGTCTGAGGGGCAGGGGGAGATCTGGGGGGGCTGGTCTGGGGGGTCTCTGAGGGTCTGAAGATGAAGGTCGCTGCACACACAGGCAATGGATCCTTCTTCCTCGGCTGCCGGCTGCACACAGGGGGGAGAGACAGGAAGTGATGTCACCGCCGCTGCTGGTGCTGTCTCTGCCGCCGCTGACCCGGAAGAGGAAACCCTTCTCCTTCCATCCCATGTGCAGCTCAGTGTTTCATCTGCAGGCAAGGAGCGCCCTCTGGTTGCCGCTGACGGAACCGCCGCCTCCAGCAGGGAAACAAGCATTGGCGCCTTCAAATACTCAGACATGGGTTTTTTAAGACACTCACAGTCCATGACAGGACTCACAGGGATCCTCTGTGAGACTCCAGCAGGAGCAGGACACTTCTAGTTCCTGTTTCTTCAACAAACACCAAACTGGATCCATCTTCACCTAGTTTTGAGTCAAACCTGAGAAGTGTCCCTGGAGGGGATGTAATTCAGTGTAAATTCAGGCATCCTTAGCTCTTTGAAATTTTAGTTTTTGTTTCTGTTTTGTTTCTTGTGCATCGAGGTCTGTACATAAGACTGGCTTCTCTGAGCCACAGCAGGGCCCAGAGCTGCACACCAGTGTGTGTGTGTGTGTGTGTGTATGTCTGTCTGTCTGTGTGTGTGAGAGATGTATGTGTGTGAGATGTGTCAGTCTGTGTGTGTGTGTGTGTGTGTCTGTACATAAGACTGGCTTCTCTGAGCCCACAGCAGGGCCCTGAGCTGCACACTAGTGTGTGTGTGTGTGTGTGTGTGTGTGTGTATGTCTGTCTGTACGTCTGTGTGTGTGAGAGATGTATGTGTGTGAGATGTGTCAGTCGGTGTGTGTGTGTGTGTGTGTCTGTACATAAGACTGGCTTCTCTGAGCCCACAGCAGGGCCCAGAGCTGCACACTAGTGTGTGTGTGTGTGTGTCTGTCTGTCTGTATGTCTGTGTGTGTGAGAGAGATGTGTCAGTCTGTGTGTCTGTCTGTCTGTGTGTGTGAGAGAGATGTATGTGTGTGAGATGTGTCAGTCTGGGTGTGTGTGTGTGTGTCTGTACATAAGACTGGCTTCTCTGAGCCACAGCAGGGCCCAGAGCTGCACACCAGTGTGTGTGTGTGTGTGTGTGTGTGTCTGTCTGTCTGTATGTCTGTGTGTGCGCGAGAGAGATGCATGTGTGTATGTGTGTGTGAGTGTGTGTGTGTGTGTCTGTCTGTCTGTATGTCTGTGTGTGTGAGAGAGATGTATGTTTGTGAGATGTGTCAGTCTGTGTGTGTGTGTGTGTGTGTGTGTGTCTGTCTGTCTGTCTGTATGTCTGTGTGTGTGAGAGAGATGTATGTGTGTGAGATGTGTCAGTCGGTGTGTGTGTGTGTGTGTCTGTACATAAGACTGGCTTCTCTGAGCCCACAGCAGGGCCCAGAGCTGCACACCAGTGTGTGTGTGTGTGTGTGTCTGTCTGTATGTCTGTTTGTGTGAGAGAGATGTATGTGTGTGAGATGTGTCAGTCTGTGTGTGTGTGTGTCTGTACATAAGACTGGCTTCTCTGAGCCCACAGCAGGGCCCAGAGCTGCACACCAGTGTGTGTGTGTGTGTGTGTCTGTCTGTCTGTATGTCTGTGTGTATGAGAGAGATGTATGTGTGTGACATGTGTCAGTCTGTGTGTGTGTGTGTGTGTGTGTGTGTCTGTACATAAGACTGGCTTTTCTGAGCCCACAGCAGGGCCCAGAGCTGCACACTAGTGTGTGTGTCTGTCTGTATGTCTGTGTGTGTGTGAGAGAGATGTATGTGTGTGAGATGTGTCAGTCTGTGTGTGTGTGTGTCTGTACATAAGACTGGCTTCTCTGAGCCCACAGCAGGGCCCAGAGCTGCACACCAGTGTGTGTGTGTGTGTGTGTCTGTCTGTATGTCTGTTTGTGTGAGAGAGATGTATGTGTGTGAGATGTGTCAGTCTGTGTGTGTGTGTGTCTGTACATAAGACTGGCTTCTCTGAGCCCACAGCAGGGCCCAGAGCTGCACACCAGTGTGTGTGTGTGTGTGTGTGTGTCTGTCTGTATGTCTGTGTGTATGAGAGAGATGTATGTGTGTGACATGTGTCAGTCTGTGTGTGTGTGTGTGTGTGTGTGTGTCTGTACATAAGACTGGCTTTTCTGAGCCCACAGCAGGGCCCAGAGCTGCACACCAGTGTGTGTGTGTGTGTGTGTGTGTCTGTGTGTGTGTGAGAGAGATGTATGTGTGTGAGATGTGTCAGTCTGTGTGTGTGTGTGTGTCTGTACATAAGACTGGCTTCTCTGAGCCACAGCAGGGCCCAGAGCTGCACACCAGTGTGTGTGTGTGTGTCCGCCTGTCTGTGTGTGTGAGAGAGATGTATGTGTGTGAGATGTGTCAGTCTGTGTGTGTGTGTGTCTGTACATAAGACTGGCTTATCTGAGCCCACAGCAGGGCCCAGAGCTGCACACCAGTGTGTGTGCATAAGACTGGCTTCTCTGAGCCCACAGCAGGGCCCAGAGCTGCACACCAGTGTGTGTGTGTGTCTGTCTGTCTGTATGTCTGTGTGTGTGAGAGAGATGTATGTGTGTGAAATGTGTCAGTCTGTGTGTGTGTGTTTATACATATGACTGGCTTCTCTGAGCCCACAGCAGGGCCCAGAGCTGCACACCAGTGTGTGTGTGTGTGTGTGTGTCTGTATGTCTGTGTGTGTGAGAGAGATGTATGTGTGTGAGATGTGTCAGTGTGTGTGTGTGTGTGTGTACATAAGACTGGCTTCTCTGAGCCCACAGCAGGGCCCAGAGCTGCACACCAGTGTGTGTGTATGTGTCTGTCTGTCTGTATGTCTGTGTGTGTGAGAGAGATGTATGTGTGTGAGATGTGTCAGTCTGTGTGTGTGTGTGTGTGTGTGTGTGTGTGTGTGTGTCTGTACATAAGACTGGCTTCTCTGAGCCCACAGCAGGGCCTAGAGCTGCACACCAGTGTGTGTGTGTGTGTCTGTCTGTCTGTATGTCTGTGTGTGTGAGAGAGATGTATGTGTGTGAGATGTGTCAGTCTGTGTGTGTGTGTGTGTCTGTACATAAGACTGGCTTCTCTGAGAACACAGCAGGGCCTAGAGCTGCACACCAGTGTGTGTGTGTGTCTGTCTGTCTGTATGTCTGTGTGTGTGAGAGAGATGTATGTGTGTGAGATGTGTCAGTCTGTGTGTGTGTGTGTGTGTGTGTGTGTGTGTGTGTCTGTACATAAGACTGGCTTCTCTGAGCCCACAGCAGGGCCCAGAGCTGCACACCAGTGTGTGTGTGTGTGTGTGTGTGTGTGTGTATGTCTGTCTGTATGTCTGTGTGTGTGAGAGAGATGTATGTGTGGGAGATGTGTCAGTCTGTGTATGTGTGTGTGTGTGTGGGTGTGTGTGTGTGTGTGTGTGTGTGTGTCTGTCTGTACATAAGACTGGCTTCTCTGAGCCCACAGCAGGGCCCAGAGCTCTCCAAAAGGCTTGAAAAGTATTTGTGAGCCAGGCCTTCCTTGATTATAGCTGCACACGTGTAGTTGTGTTTCCTCCATGAAGGACATGTTTTTCCCTCTGGAGAATCACACTGACCGCCCCTCTATCAATCTTAAGAGAGCTCCCTTCTCTTTACCTCTCTAGAAACAGACTTACCCCTGTCTGCCATGGCAGGAGTACATCTTTCATAATTTGAAGGGGCTGAGAAAAGATTTGTTTTTACCAAATATGTTTGTTGATGTGTCCGAACTGTCAGGGCCTCTCGTCCGGAACAGTTATCCCCGATAGAAGATTAATTCACACATATAACAATTTATGCAATACACAAATATATTAAAGGTGTAGAGCCAGCTTTTGTGAGCAGTAAAAGTGACGTTTATGCTGGTAAAGAAAGACTATCAGTGCTTTTATGTTGAAAGAAACATAGAAATCGCTTTGTGAATTGCACCTCATGTTTTGCGAGGATGTTTGAGTGACACAGACAAAGACACCACATTTTCCTTTGTGTTGGACAAGTTTTCAAGTTTGATCAAAAGAGGTAAACTCAAGCTACGTAAATGCAGACTAGCACTATGTTGGAGGGAGATTCTGGGTTCTGTATTTTGCCTCTGTGCCACTCGTTTCTCTGGTATTTCTGTGCCCTTGCCTTTTGTTCAACTCGGTGTTGTGCCCTTTTGCCTTCTGTGCCACTCATTGCACCCTCAATTTTGTGTCCCTTTTCTTTCTGTTACCTTTGTTGTCCCTCACCGCCCTCGCAGCTGTGTCCCCTGCGTCCCAGCCCCCCTGACTGCCCACTGCCCATTCGCTGCCCCCACCACCCAACTGCTCCTCCCTCCCACCTCCCCATATATGCCAGCCGCTGCGCGGCCGCGCCGCTGGCGCACCAAAGGCACGCCTAAAGGCGTGCCCGTCCGTGCCTTGACCACGCCCAATGCCAGAACTCCTGTCCCCTGCACCCGCCACGATGACCGCCGCCACTACGACGCCAGCACTCTGCGTGCTCTCAACTCCGGACGGCACCACACCTGCTTCAAGGCCGCCCCGAAACGCACACACGGCCCCTTCACCTGTCGTAACTGTAGCTAAACCAGCCTCAGAGCAGACGAACCATTCGCCAAGAAAGACCCCAACCATCTCCAATGCATACTACTGAACACCCTCTCCGCACGCAAGCATGCCGTCGAGCTCTGGGACCTGCTCGACACAACATCCCCGGACTTCGCCTTCCTGACAGACACATGGTTTAACGACTCCTCTGCACCCAACATCGCCATAGCCATCCCAGACGGCTACAAGATCGCAGAGACCGCACCAACGGAGTCAGAGGAGGAATCACCATCGTCCACAAGAACAGCATCAGGGTCTCGACTAGCACCGACGACGCGTTCAGCACCGCCGAACAAATGCATTTCCAGATCCACACAGACCCTAATTCCACCCTCAGAGGCACCCTCGTCTATCAACCCACCGGACCCTGCCCCCAGTTCAGCGACTCCATCGCCGACTTTATCAGCACGCTCACCCTGACCTCCGCTGACTACATCCTCCTAGGAGACCTGAACTTTCACCTTGAGAACAACAATGACAACAACTCCACAACCCTGATCGATAACATCGCCAACCTCAGACTGAAGCAACTCATCACAATGCCCACCCACTCCACTGACCACACACTCGACCCCGTCTTCTCCTCAAGCCCGTACGTCTCAATCAACAACACCACCGAACTCCTTTGGACCGACCACTGCTGCATCCACTTCGCCTTCCAGAAACCCACCACACACCATCGCACCCACCAGATCCCCCGCCGCTGCTGGAGCAAACTCACTGAAGACCAATTACATGCAAACCTCACTGTCAGCCCACCCACCGAACCCTCCAACACCGACGACGCTGCCCATAGCCTCAGATGCTGGATCGAGGACTGCGCCAACTCCCTCGCCCCACCAAAGAAACCCCCCCACAGAGACACCAGCAAGAGGGCCAGCTGGTGCACCCCAGAACTCCTAGCCTCCAAGCAAGCCTGCCGGAAACTAGAGAAGAAATGGCATAGTGAACAAACTCCGGACAGCCACGCAGCATACAAGGACGCCATCTGCAACCACCACCACCTCATCAGGGCGGACAAGAGGGGACAGGTCGGGTTTGTAGAACGGCCTGGGGTAGTATTATGAAGCCTTAAAAAATTACCATTTTCGGCTTCTATAGTGAGGGGCTATGATAGAAAACATAGCGTTAAAATGGCCGCCGCGTTAGAGAGGAAAAACAGTGCCCTCTGCACACGCGCAAGGGGATAGCCATACTCGACCACTTCAGCTGAAAGAAATTAGGTAAGAGCTACATAAATAGATGAAGGACAAGCCCTCACCAAAGGGATGAAGATAGACGAGACGTACCCGTGGAAGTAAAGAACCGGTGTAACGGAGATAAGCGGGAGAACGGCAACTAATTAATTTAGTGGGTTATTCTGCCCCCCGGTAAGGTCTTGGCTAGAGGAGGGGAGAGAGAGGTCAACCATACACCTCTGTAACATATAGATTAGGACACCGAAGCGGCAGGTTGTGGTTATGGGTCCTGTCTGTTTTTAAATCTAAGCGGCGTGAACAGGACGGCGAACAGAACCAGCCAGAGGCACAGATGAGACCTTGTTTACGGCGAAATATAGTTATCCCCGCCCTGTATTTAAATACCGCGGACCATACAGGGGAGAAGATTTCGGGCAATTAAAATAAGTTTAAGACAATATAGAAGGGCAAATAGAGAGTGAGAGCCACAAAGCGAATGAAATAAATAGATAAGAACCGGTGGCACATTCATTATTATTGTTTTCCCACTGTAGAAATCATCGAATTTAATAAGTCTGTACCAGGACGCGAGAGACGATCCGGAAAGATAGTTCAACCACGGGGAACGAGGATTATCCAAGATTTTAAGGTAAGGGTGGAAGTAAGGGAAAGACCCTAAAGATAGAGTAGTAACAACAGAAATAAGAAATAAAATCTACTCCCTTTTTGATAAATAGGAACCCACATGAAACAACTATGAAGTGTACCTACAGGAATATCAAATCGACAGCTACTAAAAACTAACCAACTAAAGAACAGAATTTTGAGTCTGGTTTGGCTGAAAAATAGAGGTAATGCTTATCCATCAACTTAAATCCCAATGTAAATATGAAACTGGAGCTATGGTTTAGACCCAATTCTAAATTTCCCGCATAACAGGATTTTTCTGCTCACGACGTATGAAGTGGTGAAAGATCGGGTGAATGCGAGGAATCTATACAATACACTCTAGAGGTCAGTGGACTTATATATGCTTAAGGACCTCTCTATATAGTAAAACTGGTCACTCACTATACCATAATGGAGGGACGAGAGATGACATAAGTGGAGAGAATTGTGACTTTATAGAATTGATCCCCATTACATATAGAAAAGATATTGTGATTGATATACGATGAAGATGCATAAGCAAATATAGTACTATATTAGTGAGAAATGGTAATTCCCATGATATCAGGGAATAGTACATGAATACATTGCGGTTGTGGTACGACAGACATGTACTAGAAAGAGACATGAGAAATATGTGGGAAATTATCTTTTGCCCCTGTAAAAATCGGTAGTATTCCTGTTCATAGACCTGATATGTAAGGACATACAGGCGCGCACTAGAAAGAAACAAGTGAGATATGTTGTCGTAAGTTGAGAAACGCCCTTGTTTAAATCAGTAATGCATGTGAGACCAGATAATGATGTACCA
This sequence comes from Lissotriton helveticus, assembly GCF_964261635.1. NCBI lineage: Eukaryota > Metazoa > Chordata > Amphibia > Caudata > Salamandridae > Lissotriton > Lissotriton helveticus. The sequence goes on along the minus strand of NC_136058.1, from coordinate 453,789,134 downwards.
CCCAAGGTACTGACATGGAATTATATACATGCACTCATTGATTCTCTTTTACTACACAGAGAGGATACGGACATTTGCTCTCGAAGACCCCAATAAATAAAAAACTGTCCTGAGGAAGGTGTGACCATATCAACGGGCTACAACACCGAAACGCGTCGACGCACTTATTTGCATAGAATTCAAATTTACCTAGGGGGCTCCTGAGATACTTTTATTATATTGTACTAGAAGCACTCCAAACATCCACATAAGGTTTTTTGAATCAATCAATCCGTAGCAACATCAAGAGCTTTATTGATTGCAAAGGGGTTATGTTGTTTGTTTTGTCTAAATTGTGATACACTGTGGGACTATTCGTGTGGATTTGAAAAATGTACTGTGGTCTTCTTTTTTAATATATATACATTGTTTCCTTACTATATTTTATATATGAAAGTGTATTATGCCTTTCTTCTGTTTTTTTTAAGAATAGGTTTGTTTTCACAATGTCCTCATGAGATGTGTTTAAATTGATGTATTCAGTTAATCTTTACTGAATTTTTAACATATATTCTTTTAATAAAATAGATTGTAAACATTATGATTTAGTTTGTGACCGGTGATTTAGCTGACACTTTTGTATGCGTGGGATGAGTGAATGTTACAATATTGGTGGCAAGAGTTCGCTTTTTGGAGAATAGTGTCCAGGGATTGCCCTTTTTGACTTACACGGACAAGAGGACCTCCTTCAAAGACCGCCTCGACAACAACACACACAATAGCAAGGAGCTCTTCAACATCGTGAAGGAACTCTCCAACCCCAGCTTCAACACCAATGACATCCCGCCGTCACAAGACCTGTGCAACTCGCTGGCTACCTTCTTCCACCGCAGGATAGCAGACATCCACGACAGCTTCAACACCCAGACAGCCCCAACAGGCCCCGTTCTGGCCTGAGCCACTGCCCCCACCCATACAAAAGCTGGAAAAGCAGAACAGTGTGCTAACCGTTAAGGACTGAAGAGGCAGCTGTAAGGTGTAGACATGGGCAGATTGATTTTCCAGTGTATTAAAGCCACAGTCAGTAATAATGTCAAAAACAGGGATGGGAGCAGGCCATCAATCAACCCACGGCTATTCAGTCGTGAGGGTCTCAAGGCACTGGGGGTGGGGGGGCTGCTGATCTGTCTGGGCATGGAGGTTTAGTCGTAGAGCCAGGCCTTCAAATCCTTCCTGAATAGGGTCAGCGATGAGGATTGCCTGAGGTGGAGGGGCAGGAAGTTCCAGGTTTTAGCAGCGAGGTAGGAGACAGATCTTTTTCTGGTTCTGGTCTTGTGAATCCGTGGGACGGTGGCCAGGACAGGTGGTACGGAGCGAAGTTGTCTGGCGGGTATGTGGAGTGAGAGGCGGTGGTTCAGGTGGTCCTGATTCGTGGAAGGCTTTGTAGGCATGCGTGAGGAGCATGAAGGTGATTTCTTGTTGACTGGGAGCCAGTGGATTTGTTGGAGGTGTTGTGTGATGTGGCTGCAGCAGGGGGTGTTAAGGCCCAGTCTGGCTGTGGCGTTTTGAATGTTCTGTAGTTCGCTGAGCTGTTCCTGGGTAACGCCAATGTAGAGTTTATGCGTTAGTCGAGTCTGCTGGTATCCATCTGAATGTCTTTCGAAGCAGGTGGAGCGTGAAGAAGCAGGATGAGGATACGGCGTTGATCTGGTGGTTCATTTAGAGCGAGGAATCCAGTATGATGCAGAGGTTATGTGTGTGGTTTGTGGGAGTTGGTTCCCAGTGTGGTGGGCCATCAGGAGTCGTCCCACGCTCAGGGGGCAGGTCCTTGTCCGAGTTGAGGGTGAGGTAAGTAACTTTTATCCAGGTGGCCAGGGCCTTTATCCCACTATGAAAGTTGATTCTGGTGGCTGTGGGTTCGTGGGTGAGGGAGAGGACCAGCTGGGTGTCGGAGTAGGAGACGATGTTGAGTCCGTGGTTTCTGATGATGGTGACAAAGAGGGCCATGTAAACGTTGAAGAGGGTGGGCTCAGGGAGGACCCCTGGGGCACTCTGCAGCTGATTTCTGTAGGTTCTGAGAGGAATGGAGGTAGTCTGACCCTCTGAGTTCCACCAGTATGGAAGGAGTGGATCCAGTCCAGGGCCTTCTTGCGGATGCCGTTGTCGTGTAGTCTTAGTGATTAGGGTGCAGTGGGAGACAGTATCGAAGGCGGCTTCGAGGTCCAGTAGGATGAGAGCTGCCATTTTGCCGTGGCCGAGGAGAGGGCTGATCTCATCAGTGGTGGTGAGGAGTGGGGTCTCGGTGCTGTGGTTACTTCGGAAGCCGGATCTCCTTGATGAACTCGGAGAGTTGGGCGTTGATAACCTTCTCAATGACCTTAGCTGGGAAGGGGAGAAGGGAGATGAGTCTGAAGCTCTTTAGCTTAGGTCCGTCGGGTTGGTGGATGACTTCTTTAGCAGGGGATTCATCTCAGCATGTTTCCAGTTGTCGGAGAAGGTGGCAGTTTTGATGGACCAGTTGATGATGCGGCGAAGCTCTGGGGCACTGGAGGTGGCTGCTCTATGGAAGATGTGATACAGGCAAGGATCGGATGGGGCTCCAGAGTGGATGCTCTTCATGGTCCTGAGTATATCATCTGTAGTACGTGGAGTCCAGTTGAGCAGGATCTGTTGGGGGTGCAGCGTGGTTGCATGCAATGGTGTCTTGGGTGTTGGAGCAGTCGTAGATTTGCCTGATCTTGTGGTAGAAGAATGTGCTAAATCTGTTGCAAAGGTCTTGGGAGGGTGTAACGTCTGTGGTCTCACTGTTGAGCCTGGTGAACTCCTTGATGTTGGCAAAGAGTTCTTGCTGTTGTGTGCATTGGTGTTAATTCTGTCTTGGACGGCTGTTTTCTTTGTGGTTTAGAGATGGAGGTGGTGTGCGTTGACAGCGTTTTTGAAGGTTGTGTGTGTTTCCGGGATTTTGTTGTTCCTCCATCTCTTCTCGGGTCGTCTGCAGGTGCTTCTGGACTTGTGGAGGGCGGGAGTAACCCAGCTGGCTTTCTTGTAGTGTTGCTTTGCAGTTGCCTTCTTGAGGGACGCTAGAGTGTCGGCGCAGTTGGCGATCCATCGGTGAAGGTTGTGTGCGGAGGTGTTGGTGTCTGTCCATGTATGCGGTGTGGTAGTGCTGAGGAAGGCAGTGAGATGTTCTTCAGTGGCCTTGTTACAGGTATGACGTGGGGGCCATACATTATGGCATCGCAAAGCATGGGACCTTCCCATCCCATGCCATCATCAAGCCTGCACGTCTGCTCAACCCTCAAGGTCACCCATGCAACCCTACTCACTCCTTCTACCATCCTGCCGTGCACCCGTTACCAGCCCGTCTCCATGTGCGAGCCAGGTACAGTGATGCCGAGAAGAGGCAAGGCAGCAGTACGCACAAACGCCCGTGGCAATGGCGGTAGTGGTGACAGTTACAGAGCCCTTGGCTCCGGCTAGCAGCGTTCACTGGCCCAGCCAACCCGTTCAGGCATCAGGGGCCATGTTTCAGCCTGTACGTACAGGCACGAGAACAGCCATCAAGTACCGGGAGCCTGGACCGTAGACCGCCCTCCACCTCTCTCCTGGCGTGTGGCGCGTGAAGTGTGTGAGCGGGCACAAGCACGGTGTCAGGGGAGGAGGAGCAGGAATTAATATCATTCAGTTGGCAATGGCATTCTAATGTATCCAACATCCTCTTCCTTGTCATCACCGCTAGCTTCATCCGAGTCATTCTCTGTAATATCCTCATACACTTTCCTGACCTTTTCCCCCTCCTATCATTATCAAATAGGAATTAAAGATTTGTATCCATCTATACCACAGTAGATCAGGCTCCTCAATGTCGTTTAAAAACAGGGAAGGTTGATTCATCCCCGCAGCTGCCATAACTAATGACAAGAAAAGTAAATGCCCAAAACTATGTGGTGATTTGATGTAAAAACCACTTAGCTCAGAATATACAGATAACTATTAAGGTATAAAAGTGAAGTGAACCAATTCTACAGCTCCCAGAGATGACGTGCCGCTGTATATGTGTTCCCAAAAGCTAGGAAATGTAACCTTCCTTAATCAAGGTGAATCCCCAGAAATTCTTTCACATCAACTTATACCGAGGATACCGAATGTACAGCATACCAAGGACACAAGGTTTATATATACAGTCCTTTGACCGGAAGGCTTAGGTAAGATAATAAGTTGTGTCAATATAATAATATCAACACCCAATGTACAAATGAATGTCACCTATAAAGATGATACTGCCTTTTAATAAAATGATGCCCCACTGAGGAGCAGTGAAGCAGCAGAAGGCGAACGGCTGCTGTGGAAGTGGATGTTGGGACACACTGAGGAACTGGTGCCTTCCTTGTGTGAAGAAGTGTTGCCAAGCAGCACAAATAAGCCGGCTGCAGAGGAACAAGATGCAGCAGTCAGGACGTCGAAACACGCTCAGAGGTAGGCATATCACCTCATGAGGAGAAACAGGACACAGAGCACAAAACACACCTGATGAAAGAGCAGGCTTGTGTCCCTGCTGCCTCCACTTGTGACAGGAAGAGGAAGCTCAGTGGAAGTGAAGACACTGCTGCAACTGGACACTCTTGGGTGAAAGTGCAGGGGTGTAACCCAGCAGCCTCCACCAGTGACAGGAAACACCACCGTGGCTGAGGCTGAAGACCTTGGCACTGTCTCACAGTAACATGAGACTGGAGGTTCAGCAGCACAAACTGAATCTTTGCTGCAGCAGCACCAGGAGAAGAGGAAGTGCGACAAGGCAGGCCTGCCAAGTATCACGCATCAGGCGTGATGCTAACGCATTTCACTGTGGTGTTCCCGCATCACCACATTTTTGCCACTGACTGCATGGCTGCTCACTTAACCCTAGGTGCTAGCACTGGCACTGACAGCCGTGTGTGTGCCCCGGGCCGCAGCAAACTTCACTCACTGGTGGCAGCAGCAGCTCAACAGTTAAAGTTCTGCTCTGCCTCTCACAAGAGTCACAGACTCAGTGCTTGCTACAATGTTCCTAACAATCTGCTCTGCCGCTCACAGACTCAGTGCTTGCTACAATGTTCCTAACAATCTGCTCTGCCGCTCACAGACTCAGTGCTTGCTACAATGTTTCTAACAATCTGCTCTGCCGCTCACAGACTCAGTGCTTGCTACAATGTTCCTAATACTCTGCTCTGCTGCCTGAAATTGCGTCCTCACGTCCTCCTGGAACAGGAAGTGAGGTCAGTGAGTTAGTGCCGATACATCCTCTGCATGTTGTAAGAGGAACCCTCACCAGCAAGTTCAAGCTGCCTTGCCTGTACTCGTCGTCAGTCAATGGTCTTAACCCCTTCCGTGCGGCTGCGATTCCCCCCGTGTGCGGCAGCCGCGCGAACAGGGCGGGGCCATGACGAACCCCAGCCGTCATCAGCACACGAGCACCGTGGAGCGTGACGGCTGGGGTTCGTCACCAGCATGGAAGGGGTTAAAGGCTCAGCGGGATGGCAGCAGGGTGAGGTCGGATCCCAGGGCCACCGTGAGGCCTCATCTGCGTGTTCTGTTTCACTCCAGAGGGCCATCACTGGAGGGCACGAGCAGGCCCCCAGTCAGTGGTTGCACGTGAATAACACATTTTGAAGACTTCTGAAAGAAAGTGCGTTTTCTTTCAGCAAATGTGTCTACGGTTATTTGGTGAGAGTCTGGAAGATTGTTATAAGAAGAATATTCTAGCCACTGCATTTTGTTTGGGACCTCATTGCCCTAATTCGTGAGCATTGTTTTGGGCTCTTCAAAATAAAAGAAATATTATTTAATGATTATTGGCAAAAATAATGAAACGTGCGCCAGAGGTTTTCCATTCGTGACAGAAAACATTTGACCCATGGAATAATTGAAGTGTGATTAAACTAACCTAGAAAATGGCTGACTTGAGTAAACTGAGCTGCATCCACCAAACGAATTTGCTGGTAGAAAACTAATATTACATATTTACCGGTTTTCTTCTTGCTTCAAAAAGAAAAGCTTATATCTTCTTGCAGGTTGTATCACCAGTGTCTGCACCATGTCACATTTTTTTTATATATTAATGACCGAAACAGAGTGATATTATATTCAATGTTCTGTAAAATTAAATACCGCCTTCTCAAGGTGCTCGTCTACAACTGTCATCAACACTAGGTCTTTCACAGCGCTCCACATCTGAATGCAAACACAGCGAGTGTGAATTTTCCTTGGTTTTGCCACACTCGTCAGTGTATTTCATTGGCACTGGCAGAACTTGCGCACATTGGGTGCATACCAGGGTAACTTCTGCTTGTTTCCTGCCGCGAGTAAGGTAGCAAGGTGGGGGGGCGGGGGGGAATCGGTGGGTTTAGAAATGTGTGAAATGCAACAAATTGCTCCCTCTGGAAAGCAATGCTGGGTCTGGTGTCTTGGTGGTCCAATGCGTTCTCTACGGGGGTATGTTTTGCCCTCAACCCCCTCCACGTCCCTTTTACTCATACCTAGCCTCCCACTGCTATGAGCTCAAAACAAACAAAATTCAATCCTTCCCTCTTCTCTTCCTCCCCTATCCTTTTCAATCCAAATAACAGACCAACATGTCCATATATAGAAAAGAAAATGAGGCCTCCTTTATAGTGCAATTTGGGACAAGGAGCATAAGGTGAAATAACTAGGGAAAGTCCCAAAGTTACTCAAATAGTCAGAACCATTTAGTGTATTTCCCATATATCTCGAAATGCCAGATTTAAGCATAAATGTGAAAAACCATTTGATCAACAAATTAAAAAAAACTAAAAAAAACTTATACAATGTGTGTATTATAAAAATATGCAATTTATTACAACACAATTCTTAAAAATAATCAAGGGATCACAGTTGTTGTAGACATCTACAACAACTGTGATCCCTTGATTATTTTTAAGAATTGTGTTATTTTAAAAAGATTGTGTACTCTTTATTGTCTTCATTCTTTTAATTGAACATGTTTGTGACTTTGGGCACTATTATCACATTGTATAACCATTGTTTTAATTGATTTGTAATAAATTGCATATTTTTATAATACACACATTGTGTAAGGTTTTTTTTAATTTTTTTTCAATTTGTTGATCAAATGGTTTTTCACATTTATGCTTAAATCTGACATTTCGAGATATATGGGAAATACACTAAATGGTTCTGACTATTTGAGTAACTTTGGGACTTTCCCTAGTTCTTTCAGACTAACATGTCCACCACTCAAATTAATTTCATATTTCACTATACTAATTCACCAGTAATCCTTTATGGCTTCCAGGATAGCGTGCTACTGCCGAAAAAGCGCTACAACACCTCATGAGGGGTAGCAAGCGCTATATAAATGTCAACCTTTTTACCTCTTCTACCCCGTCTCTATCCTTTTCAATCCAAATCCCTGACTAACAGTCCACCACTCAAATTACTTTCATATTTCACTATACTAATTCACCCCGAATACTGTACGGGTTCCAGAGTAGCGTGCTACTCGCCGAAAAAGCACTTCGACACCACACCAGGGTTAGCAAAAGCTATGGAAATGCAATTACAATACAATACAAAGTGTTTTGTGTTTTCACATTCATTTAAGTGAGTATAAAATAATGTAATAACAGCTTAATAATTATTTGGAAAACGCTGCTGCTGCAGAAGCCCATAGTTCCTGTGGCCCTGACTTTATGGGACTTAATCAATTGACGGGTGGTAAGAAGTCTGGTTTAGTCTTTAACTCTCTGCACCACTACCACACCTTTCACTTTCAGGCAGAGGGTCCTCAAAGCCCGCATTAACCATTATGGGGCAGTTTTTTTGTGAAAGCAGGGTTCATGGGTGGCCGGTAGAAGGATGTATGACGTTAGAACGCATATTTTTACCACGCATACCTATACAACGCATTTTTTACAACGCAGGATCCATTACAACGAAATACCATTACAACGCATTTTTTTACAACGCAGATACCTTTACAACGCATACCATTACAACGTAAGTATTGGTAAGTATATAATTTTTTTTTAAATCTAAGTAATTAAAATTATTATAATTTAATTTAATTTTAATTTAATTTTATTTAAAACCCAAACTTAGCCCTGAACCCTAAAAATACCCCTTTACCCAAAAACCCAAACCTAACCCTGAACCCTAAAAATACCTTTACCCAAAAACCCAAACCTAGCTCTGAACCCTAAAAATACCCTTTTACCCAAAAACCCAAACTTAGCCCTGAACCCTAAAAATACCCCTGTACCCAAAAACCCAAACCAAGCCCTGGACTCTAAAAATACCCATGTACCCAAAAACCCAAACCTAGCCCTGAACTCTAAAAATACCCCTTTACCCAAAAACCCAAACCTAGCCCTGAACCCTAAAAATACCCATGTACCCAAAAACCCAAACCTAGCCCTGAACTCTAAAAATACCCCTGTACCAAAAAACCCAAACCTAGCCCTGAACCCTAAAAATACCCCTGTACCCAAAAACCCAAACCTATCCCTGAACCCTAAAAATACCCCTTTACCCAAAAACCCAAACCTAGCCCTGAACCCTAAAAATACCCCTGTACCCAAAAACCCAAACCTATCCCTGAACCCTAAAAATACCCCTTTACCCAAAAACCCAAACCTAGCCCTGAACTCTAAAAATACCCCTTTATTTTACGAAATGCGTTGTAAAAGTACATGCGTTGTAAAAGTACTTGCGTTGTAATAGTATCCGTTGTAAAAGTATTCGTTGTAAAAGTTTTTGCGTTGTAAAAAATGTGTGGTAATGGTATTGCGTGGTAAAAAATGCGTGGTAAAGGTTGCATACCCAGGTAGAAGTCCAGCGGGGTTGCGTTCAGATGCAGAGCCCTAATCCTCTCAACCCGTGGGGCCTCACAGATCTTTAGAATAGTACACTGGATACTCGGGTAGATCCTATAAACGCAGACAGTCTTCCACTAAAGATACTTTCTTTACTGAGGTCCTGAAGAATCGCGAGTCATTGTACACACACGCGCGAGAAACATGTCGACTGTTTAGATCACACACTAACCAAGACTCATATAGGAAACTTTCCAACGAGTATCGGCAAGTCTTTCTTTTTAATTCATGCAGGGGACCCCCAGAATAAACTTGATACGGGTACTCCTAGCTTTATTTTAACTCACATATACGTCTACGCTCTTCTGGCCCCACACCCTCACACTGCGTAGGGTCAGTCAGGCAGGCAGGAACACTCAGCTATCTTGGGGTCAGCAGGGCCTAAGCTCAGTCAGCCTCAGTTGTGTCGTTTCCCCCCAGCTCAGCAGCCTATACTCAGGCAGAGGGTCCCCAGGACCAGCCGTGCACCAACTGTCAGGTTTTCACTCCCTTGCCTTTATACCCCTCGGTCAGGTGACCCTGCAAAAAGGCGGCAAGTTCTGGCGCCAAATCCCAAAAGGCCCTGGGGACTCTGTGGTGGCTTCTCTGGTGACAAGGGGCGGGACGGTCCGGGTTAGAGTGTCACAATGTCCCAGCCTGTCCCCAACTACGAGCGCGCAGATAGGACAGTGGCCTCTCCGCAGTAGCAGGGGCCGTTGGCAGCCATATTGTTCGGAGAGAGCACCAGCAACTTACCACTGTTCAGCAGCGGTAAGGCGCCCAGAGTCCTCGGTCCAACAAACAAATGGTGGTAAAAATGGAGGCAGAAAGGGAACAAATGCGGGGTAAGACCACCCTAGGGCAGACAGGTCTAACAATCCCCCTCTCCCAACCCCCAATCCCTGGTGGTGACCTCACCCACCTCGGGCGATACAGTAACTGAGGACGAGGGCAGGTAAGGGGGCATGGGAACACATTCCCTCAATGACTGTTGGCTCAGAAGATGTCAGTCAGTCGTATGCTCTGGATCTACTACAGTGCAGGGAGTGAGTGACAGTGCAGGGAGTGAGTGACAGTGCAGGGAGTCAGTGACAATGCAGGGAGTGAGTGACAGTGCAGGGAATGAGTGACAGTGCAGGGAGTGAGTGTCAGTGCAGGAAGGGAGTGTCAGTGCATGGAGTGAGTGTCAGTGCATGGAGTGAGTGTCAGTGCAGGGAGTGAGTGTCAGTACAGGGAGTCAGTGACAATGCAGGGAGTCAGTGACAATGCAGGGAGTGAGTGACCGTGCAGGGAACGAGTGACAGTGCAGGGAACGAGTGACAGTGCAGGGAGTGAGTGTCAGTGCAGGGAGTGAGTGTCAGTGCAGGGAGTGAGTGAGTGTCAGTGCAGGAAGGGAGTGTCAGTGCAGGAAGGGAGTGTCAGTGCATGGAGTGAGTGTCAGTGCATGGAGTGAGTGTCAGTGCATGGAGTGAGTGTCAGTGCATGGAGTGAGTGTCAGTGCATGGAGTGAGTGTCAGTGTAGGGAGTGAGTGTCAGTGTAGGGAGTGAGTGTCAGAGCAGGAAGGGAGTGAGTGTCAGTGCAGGAAGGGAGTGAGTGTCAGTGCAGGAAGGGAGTGAGTGTCAGTGCAGGAAGGGAGTGAGTCTCAGTGCAGGAAGGGAGTGAGTGTCAGTGCAGGGAGTGAGTGACAGTGCAGGGCGTGAGTGTCAGTGCAGGGAGTCAGTGACAATGCAGGGAGTCAGTGACAATGCAGGGAGTGAGTGACAATGCAGGGAGTGAGTGTCAGTGCAGGAAGGGAGTAAGTGTCAGTGCAGGGAGTGAGTGTCAGTGCAGGAAGGGAGAGAGTGACAGTGCAGGAAGGGAGTGAGTGTCAGTGCAGGAAGGGAGTGAATCTCAGTGCAGGAAGGGAGTGAGTGTCAGTGCAGGGAGTGAGTGTCAGTGCAGGAAGGGATTGAGTGTTAGTATAGGGAGTGAGTGACAGTGCAGGAAGGGAGAGAGTGACAGTGCAGGAAGGGAGTGAGTGAGTGACAGCGCAGTGCAGGGAGGGAGTGAGTGACAGTGCAGGGAGTGAGTGTCAGTGCATGGAGTGAGTGTCAGTGCATGGAGTGAGTGTCAGTGCAGGGAGTGAGTGTCAGAGCAGGAAGGGAGTGAGTGTCAGTGCAGGAAGGGAGTGAGTGAGTGTCAGTGCAGGAAGGGAGTGAGTCTCAGTGCAGGAAGGGAGTGAGTCTCAGTGCAGGGAGTGAGTGACAGTGCAGGGAGTCAGTGACAATGCAGGGAGTGAGTGACAGTGCAGGGAGTGAGTGACAGTGCAGGGAGTGAGTGACAGTGCAGGGAGTGAGTGTCACTGCAGGGAGTGAGTGTCAGTGCAGGGAGTGAGTGACAGTGCATGGAGTGAGTGTCAGTGCATGGAGTGAGTGTCAGTGCAGGGAGTGAGTGTCAGTACAGGGAGTCAGTGACAATGCAGGGAGTCAGTGACAATGCAGGGAGTGAGTGACAGTGCAGGGAACGAGTGACAGTGCAGGGAGTGAGTGTCAGTGCAGGGAGTGAGTGTCAGTGCAGGGAGTGAGTGTCAGTGCAGGGAGTGAGTGAGTGTCAGTGCAGGAAGGGAGTGTCAGTGCAGGAAGGGAGTGTCAGTGCATGGAGTGAGTGTCAGTGCATGGAGTGAGTGTCAGTGCATGGAGTGAGTGTCAGTGCATGGAGTGAGTGTCAGTGTAGGGAGTGAGTGTCAGAGCAGGAAGGGAGTGAGTGTCAGTGCAGGAAGGGAGTGAGTCTCAGTGCAGGAAGGGAGTGAGTGTCAGTGCAGGGAGTGAGTGTCAGTGCAGGAAGGGATTGAGTGTTAGTATAGGGAGTGAGTGACAGTGCAGGAAGGGAGAGAGTGACAGTGCAGGAAGGGAGTGAGTGAGTGACAGTGCAGTGCAGGGAGTGAGTGACAGTGCAGGGAGTGAGTGTCAGTGCATGGAGTGAGTGTCAGTGCAGGGAGTGAGTGTCAGTGCAGAGAGTGAGTGTCAGTGCAGAGAGTGAGTGTCAGTGCAGGGAGTGAGTGTCAGTACAGGGAGTGAGTGTCAGTGCAGGGCAGTGCAGGGAGTGAGTGTCAGTGCAGGGAGTGAGTGTCAGTGCAGGGAGTGAGTGTCAGTGCAGGGAGTGAGTGTCAGTGCAGGGAGTGGGTGTCAGTGCAGGGAGTGGGTGTCAGTGCAGGGAGTGAGTGTCAGTGCGGGAAGGGAGTGAGTGTCAGTGTAGGGAGTGAGTGTCAGTGCAGGAAGGGAGTGAGTGTTAGTGCAGGGAGTGAGTGTCAGTGCAGGGCAGTGCAGGGAGTGAGTGTCAGTGCAGGGAGTGAGTGTCAGTGCAGGGAGTGAGTGTCAGTGCAGGGAGTGAGTGTCAGTGCAGGGAGTGAGTGTCAGTGCAGGGAGTGAGTGTCAGTGCAGGGAGTGAGTGACAGTGCAGGGAGTGAGTGACAGTGCAGGAAGGGAGTGAGTGACAGTGCAGGGAGTGAGTGTCAGTGCTGTGCAGGGAGTGAGTGACAGTGCAGGGAGTGAGTGACAGTGCAGGGAGGGAGTGACAGTGCAGGAAGGGAGTGAGTGACAGTGCAGGGAGTGAGTGACAGTGCAGGAAGGGAGTGAGTGTCAGTGCAGGGAGTGAGTGACAGTGCAGGGAGTGAGTGTCAGTGTAGGGAGTGAGTGACACTGCAGGGAGTGAGTGTCAGTGCAGGGGGGGTGAGTGTCGGGTTCAGGGAGTGAGTGTCAGTGCAGGGAGTGAGTGTCAGTGCAGGGAGTGAGTGTCAGTGCAGAGAGTGAGTGTCAGTGCAGGGAGTGAGTGTCAGTACAGGGAGTGAGTGTCAGTGCAGGGCAGTGCAGGGAGTGAGTGTCAGTGCAGGGGGTGAGTGTCAGTGCAGGGAGTGAGTGACAGTGCAGTGAGTATCAGTGCAGTGAGTGCCAGTGCAGGGAGTGAGTGACAGTGCAGGAAAGGAGAGAGTGACAGTGCAGGAAGGGAGTGAGTGAGTGACAGTGCAGGGAGTGAGTGTCAGTGCAGGGAGTGAGTGACAGTGCAGTGAGTATCAGTGCAGTGAGTGCCAGTGCAGGGAGTGAGTGAGTGAGTGACAGCGCAGTGCAGGGAGGGAGTGAGTGTCAGTGCATGGAGTGAGTGTCAGTGCAGGGAGTGAGTGACAGTGCAGGAAGGGAGTGAGTGTCAGTGCAGGGAGTGAGTGACAGTGCAGGGAGTGAGTGACAGTGCAGGGAGTGAGTGACACTGCAGGGAGTGAGTGTCAGTGCAGGGAGTCAGTATCAGTGCAGTGCAGGGAGTGAGTGTCAGTGCAGGGAGTGAGTGTCAGTGCAGGGAGTGAGTGTCAGTGCAGAGAGTGAGTGTCAGTGCAGAGAGTGAGTGTCAGTGCAGGGAGTGAGTGTCAGTACAGGGAGTGAGTGTCAGTGCCGGGCAGTGCAGGGAGTGAGTGTCAGTGCAGGGAGTGAGTGCCAGTGCAGGGAGTGAGTGACAGTGCAGTGAGTATCAGTGCAGTGAGTGCCAGTGCAGGGAGTGAGTGTCAGTGCAGGAAGGGAGTGAGTGACAGTGCAGTGCAGGGAGGGAGTGAGTGACAGTGCAGGGAGTGAGTGTCAGTGCAGGAAGGGAGTGAGTGACAGTGCAGTGCAGGGAGGGAGTGAGTGACAGTGCAGGGAGGGAGTGAGTGACAGTGCAGTGCAGGGAGGGAGTGAGTGCCAGTGCAGGGAGTGAGTGTCAGTGCAGGGAGTGAGTGACAGTGCAGTGAGTATCAGTGCAGTGAGTGCCAGTGCAGGGAGTGAGTGTCAGTGCAGGAAGGGAGTGAGTGACAGTGCAGGGAGTGAGTGTCAGTGCTGTGCAGGGAGTGAGTGACAGTGCAGGGAGTGAGTGACAGTGCAGGAAGGGAGTGAGTGTCAGTACAGGGAGTGAGTGTCAGTGCAGGGCAGTGCAGGGAATGAGTGACAGTGCAGGGAGTGAGTGTCAGTGCAGGGAGTGAGTGACAGTGCAGTGAGTATCAGTGCAGTGAGTGCCAGTGCATGGAGTGAGTGTCAGTGTAGGGAGTGAGTGTCAGTGCAGGAAGGGAGTGAGTGTCAGTGCAGGGAGTGAGTGTCAGAGCAGGAAGGGAGTGAGTGTCAGTGCAGGAAGGGAGTGAGTGTCAGTGCAGGAAGGGAGTGAGTGTCAGTGCAGGAAGGGAGTGAATCTCAGTGCAGGAAGGGAGTGAGTGTCAGTGCAGGGAGTGAGTGTCAGTGCAGGAAGGGATTGAGTGTTAGTATAGGGAGTGAGTGACAGTGCAGGAAGGGAGAGAGTGACAGTGCAGGAAGGGAGTGAGTGAGTGACAGCGCAGTGCAGGGAGGGAGTGAGTGACAGTGCAGGGAGTGAGTGTCAGTGCAGGAAGGGAGAGAGTGACAGTGCAGGAAGGGAGTGAGTGAGTGACAGCGCAGTGCAGGGAGGGAGTGAGTGACAGCGCAGTGCAGGGAGGGAGTGAGTGACAGTGCAGGGAGTGACAGTGCAGTGAGTATCAGTGCAGTGAGTGCCAGTGCAGGGAGTGAGTGTCAGTGCAGGAAGGGAGTGAGTCGCCGTGCAGTAGGCAGGGCTCTGCTTTCCTCTGGGATTGTTCTCTCTCCCTTGGATTCTGGGCCCTCCTCCTCCTCCTCCTCCAGATTCTCTGTTTATTTGCTGTTATCTAAGGAACTTGTATAAATCCAGGATGAAATGATGAGCCCCTTCTCTCTTTCTGTTTGTAATGACTCTCAGGACTAGTGTCCCCTTTTAACTCTGTCAAGAGACTGAAGAGTTGTCTGTATATTGCATCTTTTGTTCCTGTGCCTGGTCCTGGTGGAGGTGCCACTGAAACCACCTCCTTTACTGTGCTCTCTGCTGCTGCTCAGAGAAGGAGGAAGGAATGAACGGGGTTTACGTGACGTGCGGGCTGTGGGTCTGCAGTGGGGGCCCTGCTTTTACCCAGGGGGATGTGACTGTTGGTTTGAGTAGCTCTGGGAGGTTTGGGGGCCACACAGTACACTTATCTTAATTTACACATGACTTTATTCATTCACGGTCTGACTGTTCTTTTTCTTTATGTTTTTCATTTTTTGCTGATTAATATATGTTTGATTTTTTCTTAGATTGATGTCTAAAAATGCTTTTTTTTTTTCAGAACAAAATTCTATTGAGCTGTTGAAAAATGACATAAGACATACAGCGTTCCGAAAACCCGGAAAAACTGTGAGTATGAAAGCAACAATCACATTGCAAGCAATTCAATCAGTCATTTAAATGTAAGAACTAACCCCAAGGCCCCCCTCCCCTCATCCCCCCCACGTCCCTCACCCAGAACTCCCCCATCCCACCCTCTGCACAGCGCCTAAACAGTCCATATGTAAAAGTTAAAAATGCTTTTTTAAACATCGAGGTATTGGTGTATCAATTAAATTTGAATGAATAAAGTCACGTGTAAATTAAGATAAGTGCTCCTGATAGATAATGTGCTGTTTGGCCTGAGGAGAGTGGTGGATCCCTGCTCTTTGGGTACGAACCCTTGCACCGTTCCCTTCATTCGCCCCCCTGCACCGCTCCCCTCATTCGCCCCCCTGCACCGCTCCCTTCATTCGCCCCCCTGCACCGCTCCCTTCATTCACCCCCCTGCACCGCTCCCTTCATTCACCTCCCTGCACCGCTCCCTTCATTCACCCCCCTGCACCGCTCCCTTCATTCGCCCCCCTGCACCGCTCCCTTCATTCGCCCCCCTGCACCGCTCCCTTCATTCACCCCCCTGCACCGCTCCCTTCATTCACCCCCCTGCACCGCTCCCTTCATTCACCCCCCTGCACCGCTCCCTTCATTCACCCCCCTGCACCGCTCCCTTCATTCGCCCCCCTGCACCGCTCCCTTCATTCACCCCCCTGCACCGCTCCCTTCATTCACCCCCCTGCACCGCTCCCTTCATTCGCCCCCCCTGCACCGCTCCCTTCATTCACCCCCCTGCACCGCTCCCTTCATTCACCCCCCTGCCCCGTTCACTTCATTTACCCCCCTGCACCGCTCCCTTCATTCACCCCCCTGCACCGCTCCCTTCATTCACCCCCCTGCACCGCTCCCTTCATTCGCCCCCCTGCACCGCTCCCTTCATTCACCCCCCTGCACCGCTCCCTTCATTCGCCCCCCTGCACCGCTCCCTTCATTCGCCCCCCTGCAGCCCTGATGTTTGGGGAGGGCATCCCATCCACCCCTGGCTGTATTCATCCATTGCCCTGGTTTACTAGTTATAGAAAAGGGGTCTGGATGTAGGGCCCAAACCCACGGCGATACCCAATGGTTATTGTCCCTGTTCTGGGACCACCAAGTCGAGGAGGCCTGAGCTATTGTCGCCTAAAGTGATGCCCTGACGTATCATGTTGAAACTCTTCCATCGCCTGTGGTAGCGCCAACTCTCCTCTCCAGGGGGTGCATCCGCGTCTCATGAACCGAGTGTTTACGATTAACATATAACGCTGGGGGTTCCCCATCCCCTATAACGCTGGGGGTTCCCAAACTCATAGAGAAGGGGCAGCTCCAGCCCAGTCCAGGTTCATTTGTCTGAAAAACAAAAGTTGTTCTTCCAGTGGGTCTGCTGCTGATGCTGCCTCTAGGGTGACTGACCCCTGCTCCTGCCCTCCTGGGGGGGCTCTGCTGATCCCTGCTCCTGCCCTCCTGGGGGGGGGGGGCTCTGCTGACCCCTGCTCCTGCCCTCCTGGGGGGGGGCTCTGCTGATCCCTGCTCCTGCCCTCCTGGGGGGGGGGGCTCTGCTGACCCCTGCTCCTGCCCTCCTGGGGGGGGGCTCTGCTGATCCCTGCTCCTGCCCTCCTGGGGGGGGGGGGCTCTGCTGACCCCTGCTCCTGCCCTCCTGGGGGGGGGGCTCTGCTGATCCCTGCTCCTGCCCTCCTGGGGGGGGGGGCTCTGCTGACCCCTGCTCCTGCCCTCCTGGGGGGGGGGCTCTGCTGATCCCTGCTCCTGCCCTCCTGGGGGGGGGGGCTCTGCTGACCCCTGCTCCTGCCCTCCGGGGGGGGGGGGCTCTGCTGATCCCTGCTCCTGCCCTCCTGGGGGGGGGCTCTGCTGATCCCTGCTCCTGCCCTCCTGGGGGGGGGGCTCTGCTGACCCCTGCTCCTGCCCTCCTGGGGGGGGGGCTCTGCTGACCCCTGCTCCTGCCCTCCTGGGGGGGGGGCTCTGCTGATCCCTGCTCCTGCCCTCCTGGGGGGGGGCTCTGCTGATCCCTGCTCCTGCCCTCCTGGGGGGGGGGCTCTGCTGACCCCTGCTCCTGCCCTCCTGGGGGGGGGCTCTGCTGATCCCTGCTCCTGCCCTCCTGGGCAGCTTTGCTTCTTTCTGTTTGGATCCAGCTCTGCCTCGGGGTGGGGGCTGGGGGGGCCCTTTCCATGAGGCCCGGTCCCCTTCTCCTGTTCCAGCCCCGGGCGGGGCAGTGCTTCGCCCAGGGTCACAGGCCTCGGAGCTGACGCCGGGACTCGCCCCACCGACGGCAGCTCCGGCCGCTACGCCACATCGCGTTGGGTCTCTCACGTGAAGGGCAGGGCGTGGATTGCTGGTGAATAACAACAACACTCCTAATCGAGAAAGTGATTTTACCTTTAGAGTTTCAGGCTCATTTATGTCCAAATACCGTGTCCAGCCACTTCCGGTGTCTCGGCAGACTGCGCATGTGCAGAGGAGCCGTGTCCAGCCACTTCCGGAGTCTCGGCAGTCTGCGCATGCGCAGAGCACTGTGCAGCCACTTCCGGTGTCTCGGCAGTCTGCGCATGCGCAGAGCACTGTCCAGACACTTCCGGAGTCTCGGCAGTCTGCGCATGCGCACTGAGCCGCGTCCGCCCCGCTGGGCGACGTTATATCGCGAGAAAAAGGACTTCAGGGGCAGCAGAAGCGGATCCTCGCGTCACTTCCGGCCAGTCTCGTGCACGGCCCAGTCTAAGTGAGCTTTGACTTCCGGGTTAGTGACGAGAGAGTCAGCACAAGCAGCGGAGGCTGAAACCTTCAGTTTACTGCAGAGGAGGAAGGACCCCCCCAGTGTCTGAACAGCTTCAGCTACAGCCCCCCCCAGACTCCAAACCTGCCCCTCCAGACTCCAAACCTGCCCCCCCCAGACTCCAAACCTGCCCCCCCCAGACTCCAAACCTGCCCCCCCCAGACTCCAGATCTGCCCCCCCAGACTCCAAACCTGCCCCCCCAGACTCCAAACCTGCCCCCCCAGCCCCCAGACTCCAAACCTGCCCCCCTCAGACTCCAAACCTGCCCCCCCTCAGACCCCAAACCTGCCCCCCCTCAGACCCCAAACCTGCCCCCCCAGACTCCAAACCTGCCCCCCCTCAGACTCCAAACCTGCCCCCCCTCAGACTCCAAACCTGCCCCCCCAGACTCCAAACCTGCCCCCCCTCAGACTCCAAACCTGCCCCCCCCTCAGACTCCAAACCTGCCCCCCCCTCAGACTCCAAACCTGCCCCCCCCAGACTCCAAACCTGCCCCCCCAGACTCCAAACCTGCCCCCCCAGACTCCAAACCTGCCCCCCCTCAGACTCCAAACCTGCCCCCCCTCAGACTCCAAACCTGCCCCCCCAGACTACAAACCTGCCCCCCCCAGACTACAAACCTGCCCCCCCAGACTCCAAACCTGCCCCCCCAGACTCCAAACCTGCCCCCCCCAGACTACAAACCTGCCCCCCCCAGACTCCAAACCTGCCCCCCCAGACTCCAAACCTGCCCCCCCTCAGACTACAAACCTGCCCCCCCTCAGACTACAAACCTGCCCCCCCAGACTCCAAACCTGCCCCCCCCCAGACTACAAACCTGCCCCCCCAGACTCCAAACCTGCCCCCCAGACTCCAAACCTGCCCCCCCAGACTACAAACCTGCCCCCCCCAGACTCCAAACCTGCCCCCCCAGACTCCAAACCTGCCCCCCCAGACTCCAAACCTGCCCCCCCAGACTACAAACCTGCCCCCCCAGACTCCAAACCTGCCCCCCAGACTCCAAACCTGCCCCCCCAGACTCCAAACCTGCCCCCCCCAGACTACAAACCTGCCCCCCCCAGACTCCAAACCTGCCCTACCAGACTCCAAACCTGCCCCCCCTCAGACTCCAAACCTGCCCCCCCTCAGACTACAAACCTGCCCCCCCAGACTCCAAACCTGCCCCCCCCAGACTCCAGATCTGCCCCCCCCAGACTCCAAACCTGCCCCCCCAGACTCCAAACCTGCCCCCCCAGACTCCAAACCTGCCCCCCCCGACTCCAAACCTGCCCCCCCAGACTACAAACCTGCCCCCCCAGACTACAAACCTGCCCCCCCCAGACTCCAAACCTGCCCCCCCAGACTCCAAACCTGCCCCCCCTCAGACTCCAAACCTGCCCCCCCTCAGACTCCAAACCTGCCCCCCCAGACTACAAAACTGCCCCCCCAGACTCCAAACCTGCCCCCCAGACTCCAAACCTGCCCCCCCACAGACCCCAGATCTGCCCCCCCCAGACTCCAAACCTGCCCCCCCTCAGACTACAAACCTGCCCCCCACAGACCCCAGATCTGCCCCCCCAGACTCCAAACCTGCCCCCCCCCAGACTCCAAACCTGCCCCCCCTCAGCCCCCAGAGCTGCCCCCCTCAGACCCCAGATCTGCCCCTGCCCCCCCTCCAGGAGGAGGAGAGAGACACTATATAAACATCTGTACATACAGTGCTGCTTTTTCCTGCTCTCTGGGGAACCCTGCATGTTACTGTGCATTTCACTGCACACAAAGGTATTTAACGCTTAATCTTTACATTTGAGCACACTGCATGACTTTCAATACTGTATGAGAAATCTATGTGAACCTTACTACTTATTACTACACTGTCAGACATCTTTGCACACTGGACTGTGTGTGCCCACTGTATTGCTTTTTACAATACTGTGTGAAATCTGTACACATTGCACATATTTATTACTTAACTATAAGAAATATATGCACATTGCATTGCTTTTCAGGGCACTGTGAGGGATATTTACAGCTTAAAGAGGCAATCTGTGCACAGGGCACTGCTTTTACCACACTATAAGAAATCTCTGTGCAATGTACTGCTTTTTACCACACTATGAGAAATCTCTGTGCAATGAACTGCTTTTACCACACTATAAGAAATCTCTGTGCAATGTACTGCTTTTACCACACTATAAGAAATCTCTGTGCAATGTACTGCTTTTTACCACACTATGAGAAATCTTTGCACACTGTACTACTTTTACTACACTATGAGGTCTATGTTCACAATGGACTGCTTTGTACTACACTACAGTAGGGCATTCACAGTGAAAATGTGTACACTGCACTGATGTTTACGACAGAGAGATGCATTATCACTGCACTGCTGTATACTGCACTGTGAGAAATCTTTGCCACCACACTTCTTTACCTGCACATTTGAGGGAAATTTAAATTCTCATTCTTGCTGATTTTTTATACCATGGGAGGCTAGACTCACGCACCCATCGACGCACAGGCCGTGCCTGGGTGTGTCTGGCCAGAAAGAGGCACTTCCGCCTTCTACTCTGACAGGGAGAGTGTCCGCTTCTCCTGCTCTGCCGCGGTCAGCAGCCCCCTACTGGGTAACCAGGTTCAGCTTTCATTACCAGACCACCAGACCATTCTCTTGAGGGAGCATATTCCCATGCTAGACCTTAGGAGGCCCAGCTCGACCTTCAAAGCCCTGGTGTCTTAGCACCAGCAGGTAGACCCTAGAAGTGGCAGGTGTGGGTTAACCATAAAGGTTACCACAATCCATACTGAATGTTAGACCTGGCACCTTGGCGTGAGTTTCCCTTCCACTTTTTGCTGTTGTGCCTCAGATGTTTTTGCTGGTGTCCGCTACTCAGGGCACTGCGCCACGGCCAACCCGTGCCGCAGTGCAAGTGCTCCCTACTGTAAAGTGTACATGTGATTGATGTCCATGATTGGTTCATTGGATTTACTGTTAGTCCCCAGTAAAGTGCACCAGGAGTGCCAGGGCTTGTAAATGCCAATACTGCTAGTGGGCCTGCAGCGCTGGTTGCGCCACCCACAGAAGCAGCCTTAAAATGTGTCTAGGGTCTGCCATTGCAGAACCTGCGTGCAGTCTGGTACCGTCATGCTGGCTGGGCAAGTGCACACACTTGCCAGCCCCTAAACCTTCCCTTAACTTCATATTAGTCACCCCTATGGTAGGCCTGAGGGCAGGGTGCATTGTAAGTGTAAGGTAGAACATGCCCTGATGTGTGTGGCATGTCCTAATAGTGAATTACTGCCAAATTCGTTTTTCACTATTGTAAGGCTACCAGTTCCCCTCTAGGCCAGATGGGCTGCTGGAATTATTACACTCTATAATCCCAGCAGGCTCAGGGAACATGGTAGAAATTAATGTTTAGTATGCCTGAACTCAGAATAATAAAATACTTCTTTTAGTAAAGTTTATTTTAATATCCTGGGTTTGCAAATGCTACTTTTAGAAAGTTAGCATTTGCTTGTCTAACCATTTCAGCCCGCCTCTGCTCTTGTGTGTATCTGACTGTCTGAGTTGTGTGAGTGACAGGGCTGGGAGTTGACAGGTTGTGAATAGCAGGATGACACCTTAGTGGGTGGTGGGAGTTTCCCCTGAATGATGCATCAGGCTGTGCTCTGCCCCCACAATGCTGGCTCCGCCCTCCTGGGGAGCGACTGATGACTCAGCCTGCACCTGGCCCAGGAAGGACCGAAGCTTGTCAACAAAGTGCTCAAGCTGCCCCTGTCCTCACAATGCCGGCTCCGCCCCCCTGGGGAGCGGCTGATGTGCCTGCCCTCACACTGAATGCAGAAGCTGAAGTACCCACCACAAGTGCTCAGGAGCTGAGAGCAGTTATGCAGAGGCCCCCCTGGCCAGTGAGAACAAAAGAAACTGTGTATAAAAGTAGGAGCCCTGCTCCTTGTAAATCAGAATCCTGTTTTACCACGAAGGACCTCTACCCGACTAGAAGGAGAAGAGACGCTGGGAGGACTGGCCTGCTGCTTGCCTTGCTGAGAAAGGAGAGGAGAAGACTTGCTGAGAAAAGACTTTGCTTCTTTGTGCTTTAAACATTCTCCAAGGGCTTGATTGAGCTTGCCCCCTGACCTGGACCCCAGGACTAGTGGGTCCTTGGTGCTTTTGCTCGTCTTGACTTTCGAGCCGTGTGTGCTTCCCTGCTGGAGCCAGACTGCGCCCCTCATCGCCCCCTCCTAGGGCTGTGGCACTCGGGAGCTTGCCAGCCTCTGCCCTGTGAGAGCCTCGCTCCGATCGGAGTCGCTCTCTGCCCCCAGGCTTGGCTTCCTGCTCCTCTGCCCCTTGCCTGCTACTGGAGTGCCTTGAAGCGCTCTCACCCCTCCCGCCGGAATTTCCTTGGTGGATTGTGATCCACGCCGGGTCGACAGCTGCACAGTCCGTGCCCTGTGACCCCGCTTCGCAATTCCCGAGGTTGGCCAGGCCGCGCCGCCCCCGCTGAGGAGACCCCCGCACCGTCGTGCCCAGGGTCGCGGGCCGCGCCTGCCTGCCTGCATACGCCCGCTGGCGTCAAGATCCGAGAGTGCCCCCATCGTTGGAGTCGCACAAGCCTGTGCCGACTCTGATCCAAGTGACTGAGGTGTTCTGCCAAGTCTCCCTCGGGCTCGGGGCCCGCAACGCTTTCCTTCCCTGCCCTCCAGCTGTTGCTCGACTGAGAGCCGAGCCGAGAAGTCCCCGAGTGCCCAGGAGCCCCCACGGGTGAGTCAGAGCTGAGTGCTCCGTCTGCACTCCCCGTCAGGGACCCCGAGGCTCCTCTCACCCCTCCCTGCTCCTCACGGGGCTCCTCTCATCGCCTGCTTGCTGCTCTGCTCCGAGCTCAGCCCCCACCTCTGGAAAAGGCCCAGGGTTTTTCAAGCCCCTCTCTGGTGTCCATTCAAAGCCTACCGCGAGATGCGTGAGAGTTGGTAGGGGCCGAGTCAGTTTCACCCTTGAAGGCAGGAGAGGCGCTGCAAGGCGCTCCGAAGGCCCGGGGAGGGTCCCAAAGCCCCGGAACAGAGAGAGGCTATCCTTTGAAAGGGGATAACACGGAGAGAACACTTACAGAACTGTTTTTCTGAAGGAAAGCAATTGAATTATTTTCTTGGAACAAACAAACAACCATTGAAAGCTACAACTAAGAACCTTTGCCTATTTACAACCTGTGGTGCTACAAAAACGTTATTTGGTCTTGTGATAAGTCTGACCTAAGAGATATATATATTTTACATAAAGAAGCGTATTTTTATATACTCACAGCTTGGTGTCCATTTGTGGGGGGATTGGTGTATTTTACTGTGTGTGTGATTACAAATGCTTAACTAACTAACGCCTGGAGAATAGCCTTGGCTGCTCACGCCACGCACCTAGAGGGTGAGCAAGGGTCATTCTAAGGGGTCATCCTTCGCCCTGACTTAGAGGAGAGGGTCCCTGCTTGTCACAAGTGCATACTTGCGCCAACCAGAGACCCCCAATTCTAACATTGGACGCAGCGGTGAGGATTTGCGAATTTGCATTTGTAGTTGACATACAGTGAATTGCTGATCACCACATAGTGAGAGCAGACCTATAACGCAGCCACAGGTTTCCATTTTTTTTTAATTTTGTTGAGACATCTGCCATTGTTGGAGCCATGCCTGGCTCACTCCCTGCTGGAAGGGCACCCTCTGTCATTTCTGGAATTGATGATGTGGACTGGGAACAAGGAGGCCTAGAGGGCTACAAAGCACAGGATTTGAAAGCCCTCTGTATAAAGTTCAGAGCTCCACACCCTGGGTGCAAGAAGAAATCCCAATACATCAAGGCGCTGAGAGCCTGGAAGGAGTCAAGAGATCCCCAGACCCCAGTGGATATCATTCCACCAGATGGCGCTGTGGAGCCCCCCAGAGGCCTGTCACCAGAGGAGCTGGCAGACAGGGCCGCAGAAAGGGCGCATTCAATGGAGATGGCAAAATTGGCTGGGCAAATGGAAATGGACAAGCAAAGATTGGCCATGGAGGCACAGCAACGCCAGCTGGACCATGACCTAAGAGTGAAGGAGTTGGAGCTGAGAGGTTCTGGAACGACTCCTTCTGGTGGCAGCACAACGCCGGTGCAGGTAGAGTCCAAGGTGTACATCCCCAAAGATGTGGTTAAGGAGTTCTTTAGGGGGGATGACATAGGACAGTGGTTTAGGGCATATGAGGTAGCCATGTCCTCCCACCGGGTCCCTGAAAAGGATTGGGGAGCGGGGTTGTGGGGGAGGTTCCTTAGCGAAGGGCGGGACACCCTGCTAGATTTGCCCACTGCAGAACAGATTTCCTATCCCCACATGAAAGAGGCCTTAATGACCAGGTATGGGCTTACCCCTGAATTATATAGACAGAGGTTCAGGGGGTGTGCAAAGCGTCCTGGGACTACGTATGTGGAGTATGTGAATTTTTTTTGCAGAGCCCTGGATGGTTGGGTGAAGGGTAACAAGGTGAATGATTTTCAAAGTCTCTTTGATTTAATTGCATGGGAGCACTTGTCTGATAACTGTTTTCCTGAGTTACGCCAACACCTGATTGATAGCAAGCTGTCCAACCCGAGGAAGCTTGCTGAGGAGGCGGACCGCTGGCTCAGCACCAGGGTCCACAAGGGTCCAGTGGGAGACTCCGCCAAGGGTGGGCAGGGTCCCCAGCAGAAGAGTGGGGGGGACAGGGGTAAACAGAAAGGGTTCCCTAAAGGCCCCCAAAGTAATCCCCAAGGGAACCAGCAGAAGGGTTCTCAGCCTCCCCCACCCCCAAAGCAGAGTGGGGCCCCGACAGGTAGACCTGTTCCAAAGGGGCCCTTCAATTGTTTCAGATGTGGTGACCCGGGGCACATAGCCAGTGACCCCAAGTGTCGCCTGTTTGGAAGACCAGCACCCACTGGTGCTCCCCCCCGGCAAGTGACTAGTGTTCACTTAGGAGAAGAAGTAATGGTCCCAGGGGGTGGCGATCCTGTTCAGATGATCCTAGTCTCATTAGGAGAC
The DNA here is from genome assembly GCF_964261635.1 of Lissotriton helveticus. Taxonomy (NCBI): domain Eukaryota; kingdom Metazoa; phylum Chordata; class Amphibia; order Caudata; family Salamandridae; genus Lissotriton; species Lissotriton helveticus. Next base: position 453,764,275 of record NC_136058.1, on the reverse strand, counting down.
AGTGAAATGGTCCCCACAAACTACCTGCCCTCTAACACTAAGAAATATGGGCAGGTGGTGACCATCAATGGTAGGAAAGCTGAGGCTCTTAGAGACACAGGAGCCAGTGTGACTGCAGTGAGGCAGCACCTGGTGTCTCAAGAGCAGGTTGTACCCCATGCCTACTGTAGGGTTGTCAACGCTGACAATTCTGAGAGCCAGTGTCCGATGGCTCAAGTTCCCTTCGAGTGGGGGGGGGTCTCTGGTACTCTACAGGTCTGTGTGAGGAAAACCATGCCTGTTGACTGTTTGCTAGGGAATGACTTGGAGGACTCCCCTTGGGAAAAGGTGGAGAAAACGACTCACCTGAAGATGGTGGGTCTACCTGACTGGGCGTGCGTGACCACCCGGTCAATGGCAGCCAGTAGGGGTGATCAAGAGGTCCTGGGACCTGAAGGAGAGGCCCAGGAACCGGCCTTAGAGAGAAGGCGCAGGGGGCGCGGGAAACCGGCCCCTGCTGTTCCCACGGTCCAGGAGGAAGCAGACCTTGAGGGGGATGCCCTGGAGCCTACAGGGGAACAGATTGCTGAACTGGGGGACCTGCCTGAGCTGACCCATTGGCAGCAAGAAGGAGGCCCCTCCAGGGAGGAATTCTGCAGGGAGCAGAAAGAATGCCCTTCTCTCGTGGGTATGCGGCAGCAGGCTGCAGACCAGGCCAATGGTGTTCAGGCCAAAACACATTATGTGTACTGGGAGAATGACCTCCTGTATTCAGAGCCTAAGGCTGCTGAACCTGGGTCAGCCCGTGTGCTGGTGGTACCCCAGAAGTTCAGAGCCTTCCTACTGGGACTGGCTCATGATGTGCCATTAGCAGGGCATTTGGGGATGGACAAGACCTATGACAGGCTTGTCACCCACTTTTACTGGCCCCAAATGCACAAGAGCTCAGATGCTCATTGTAGGACCTGTCCAACTTGCCAGGCAAGTGGGAAGAGTGGAGGGAAGAACAAGGCTCCCCTCCAGCCATTCCCTGTGGTCAGTACTCCATTCCAACGAGTGGGTATTGACATTGTTGGGCCTCTGGACCCCAAGACAGCCATGGGCAACAGGTTCATCCTGGTCTTGGTGGATCATGCCACCCGGTACCCTGAAGCCATCCCTCTGAGGACAGTGACGGCCCCCGTGGTGGGACGTGCACTGATGGGAATTTTCTCACGAGTGGGATTCCCTCTAGAGGTGGTGAGCGACAGGGGGACCAACTTCATATCCAAATATATGAAGTCCCTTTGGCAAGAGTGTGGTGTAACTTACAAGTTCACCACCCCTTACCATCCCCAAGGAAATGGGTTGGTTGAGAGATTCAACCGAACCCTGAAGGGCATGATCATGGGCCTGGAAGGTCCAATGAGGCGTAAGTGGGACGTCCTCTTGCCATGCCTGCTCTTTGCATACCGTGAGGTGCCCCAGAAGTCCCTAGGGTTCAGCCCCTTTGAACTGCTGTATGGTCACCCAGTGAGAGGACCACTGAGTTTGGTAAAGGAAGGCTGGGAGCAATCTCCCAGGAAACCTCCCCAGAATGTATACAGTTACATGCTGGCCTTCAGAAACCAGACCAGGCGCTTCAGACAACTTGCTGAGGCAAATCTGGAAGCCAGCCAGGAAGAGATGAAGCGGTGGTACGACCAGAATGCCACTCTGGTAGAGCTTCAGCCTGGACAAGAGGTGTATGTCTTGGCCCCAGTGGAACCCTGTGCACTTCAGGATAAGTGGACAGGTCCATTTGAGGTTGTGGAGCGCAAGAGCCCAGTGACATACTTGGTGGACATGAAGACGCCCAGGAATCCTTTAAGGGTCCTACATGTTAACCGCCTCAAGCCCCACTTGAAGAGGTCCGAAGTGGGCATGCTGTTGGCAACTGATGATGGAATGGAAGAGGAGTCTGAGCCTCTTCCTGACCTCTTAGTGGCCTGTGAGAAAGATGGGTCAGTGGATGGAGTTAACCTCTCACCCACCCTGACCCCTGAACAACAGGAAGACTGCCGCCAATTGCTGGGGCAGTTTCCAGATCTGTTCTCCCTGGTTCCTGGTGTCACAGATTGGTGCGTCCATGATGTAGACACAGGAGACAGCTTACCTGTGAAGCATAAGGCTTACAGAGTGACTGACAGGGTCAGGGCCTGCATCAAGGAGGAGGTCTCCAAGATGCTTGCTCTTAGGGTGGTTGAGTCTTCCAGCAGTCCTTGGTCCAGCCCCGTGGTCTTGGTCCCAAAGGCTGCTGCGCCGGGAGCCACACCTGAACTCCGGTTCTGTGTGGACTACAGAGGACTCAATTCAGTCACCAAGACTGACGCGCACCCTATCCCCAGAGCTGATGAGCTCATTGATCGGCTAGGGGCTGCCCGGTTCCTCAGCACGTTTGATTTAACGTCTGGGTACTGGCAGATCGCCTTGACCGATGGGGCAAAGGAGAGGTCAGCATTCTCCACACCAGATGGGCATTTCCAGTTCCGGGTTATGCCATTTGGGATGAAGAATGCCCCTGCCACCTTTCAGAGGTTGGTCAACCAGGTGTTGGTTGGGCTGGATGAGTTCAGTGCCGCCTACCTGGATGACATCGCAGTGTTCAGTGGTACCTGGCCAGAACACCTGCGACACCTCTGGGAAGTGTTGATGGCCCTGCGCAAGGCAGGCCTCACAATCAAGGCGAGCAAGTGCCAGATTGGGCAGGGTTCCGTGGTGTACTTGGGACACCAAGTGGGGAGTGGCAAGGTGGCACCCTTGCAACCCAAAATTGAGACCATCCTGGCTTGGGAACCCCCCAAGACCCAGACTGCAGTGAGAGCCTTCCTGGGGCTCACTGGGTATTACAGGAGGTTTGTCAAGGGCTATGGCACTATTGTGACCCCCTTGACAGAGCTGACTTCTAAGAAGCAGCCCAGGAATGTGATTTGGACTGACACCTGCCAGAAGGCTTTTGACACCCTGAAGACTGCCATGTGCACGGCGCCCGTGCTCCTGGCTCCTGATTTCTCCAAGGAATTCATAGTGCAAACAGACGCTTCAGAGCATGGTGTAGGGGCTGTTCTCTCACAGATGACTGAGGAGGGCTGGGACCAACCTGTAGCCTTCATCAGTAGGAGGTTACTTCCACGGGAAAGTAGGTGGAGTGCAATAGAGCGTGAAGCATTTGCTGTGGTCTGGGCACTGAAGAAGCTAAGACCCTACTTGTTTGGGTCTCACTTCCGGGTTCAGACAGACCACAGGCCCCTCAGATGGTTGATGCAAATGAGGGGTGAGAACCCAAAACTGTTGAGGTGGTCCATCTCCCTACAGGGTATGGACTTTACGGTGGAACACCGCCCTGGCACAGATCACGCCAACGCTGACGGTCTGTCCAGGTTTTTCCGCCTTAGTGATGTGGAACTCCCTGGGGAAGGGTAGTTCCCCCCACACTTCAGCTGGAGGGGACACGTGTTAGACCTGGCACCTTGGCGTGAGTTTCCCTTCCACTTTTTGCTGTTGTGCCTCAGATGTTTTTGCTGGTGTCCGCTACTCAGGGCACTGCGCCACGGCCAACCCGTGCCGCAGTGCAAGTGCTCCCTACTGTAAAGTGTACATGTGATTGATGTCCATGATTGGTTCATTGGATTTACTGTTAGTCCCCAGTAAAGTGCACCAGGAGTGCCAGGGCTTGTAAATGCCAATACTGCTAGTGGGCCTGCAGCGCTGGTTGCGCCACCCACAGAAGCAGCCTTAAAATGTGTCTAGGGTCTGCCATTGCAGAACCTGCGTGCAGTCTGGTACCGTCATGCTGGCTGGGCAAGTGCACACACTTGCCAGCCCCTAAACCTTCCCTTAACTTCATATTAGTCACCCCTATGGTAGGCCTGAGGGCAGGGTGCATTGTAAGTGTAAGGTAGAACATGCCCTGATGTGTGTGGCATGTCCTAATAGTGAATTACTGCCAAATTCGTTTTTCACTATTGTAAGGCTACCAGTTCCCCTCTAGGCCAGATGGGCTGCTGGAATTATTACACTCTATAATCCCAGCAGGCTCAGGGAACATGGTAGAAATTAATGTTTAGTATGCCTGAACTCAGAATAATAAAATACTTCTTTTAGTAAAGTTTATTTTAATATCCTGGGTTTGCAAATGCTACTTTTAGAAAGTTAGCATTTGCTTGTCTAACCATTTCAGCCCGCCTCTGCTCTTGTGTGTATCTGACTGTCTGAGTTGTGTGAGTGACAGGGCTGGGAGTTGACAGGTTGTGAATAGCAGGATGACACCTTAGTGGGTGGTGGGAGTTTCCCCTGAATGATGCATCAGGCTGTGCTCTGCCCCCACAATGCTGGCTCCGCCCTCCTGGGGAGCGACTGATGACTCAGCCTGCACCTGGCCCAGGAAGGACCGAAGCTTGTCAACAAAGTGCTCAAGCTGCCCCTGTCCTCACAATGCCGGCTCCGCCCCCCTGGGGAGCGGCTGATGTGCCTGCCCTCACACTGAATGCAGAAGCTGAAGTACCCACCACAAGTGCTCAGGAGCTGAGAGCAGTTATGCAGAGGCCCCCCTGGCCAGTGAGAACAAAAGAAACTGTGTATAAAAGTAGGAGCCCTGCTCCTTGTAAATCAGAATCCTGTTTTACCACGAAGGACCTCTACCCGACTAGAAGGAGAAGAGACGCTGGGAGGACTGGCCTGCTGCTTGCCTTGCTGAGAAAGGAGAGGAGAAGACTTGCTGAGAAAAGACTTTGCTTCTTTGTGCTTTAAACATTCTCCAAGGGCTTGATTGAGCTTGCCCCCTGACCTGGACCCCAGGACTAGTGGGTCCTTGGTGCTTTTGCTCGTCTTGACTTTCGAGCCGTGTGTGCTTCCCTGCTGGAGCCAGACTGCGCCCCTCATCGCCCCCTCCTAGGGCTGTGGCACTCGGGAGCTTGCCAGCCTCTGCCCTGTGAGAGCCTCGCTCCGATCGGAGTCGCTCTCTGCCCCCAGGCTTGGCTTCCTGCTCCTCTGCCCCTTGCCTGCTACTGGAGTGCCTTGAAGCGCTCTCACCCCTCCCGCCGGAATTTCCTTGGTGGATTGTGATCCACGCCGGGTCGACAGCTGCACAGTCCGTGCCCTGTGACCCCGCTTCGCAATTCCCGAGGTTGGCCAGGCCGCGCCGCCCCCGCTGAGGAGACCCCCGCACCGTCGTGCCCAGGGTCGCGGGCCGCGCCTGCCTGCCTGCATACGCCCGCTGGCGTCAAGATCCGAGAGTGCCCCCATCGTTGGAGTCGCACAAGCCTGTGCCGACTCTGATCCAAGTGACTGAGGTGTTCTGCCAAGTCTCCCTCGGGCTCGGGGCCCGCAACGCTTTCCTTCCCTGCCCTCCAGCTGTTGCTCGACTGAGAGCCGAGCCGAGAAGTCCCCGAGTGCCCAGGAGCCCCCACGGGTGAGTCAGAGCTGAGTGCTCCGTCTGCACTCCCCGTCAGGGACCCCGAGGCTCCTCTCACCCCTCCCTGCTCCTCACGGGGCTCCTCTCATCGCCTGCTTGCTGCTCTGCTCCGAGCTCAGCCCCCACCTCTGGAAAAGGCCCAGGGTTTTTCAAGCCCCTCTCTGGTGTCCATTCAAAGCCTACCGCGAGATGCGTGAGAGTTGGTAGGGGCCGAGTCAGTTTCACCCTTGAAGGCAGGAGAGGCGCTGCAAGGCGCTCCGAAGGCCCGGGGAGGGTCCCAAAGCCCCGGAACAGAGAGAGGCTATCCTTTGAAAGGGGATAACACGGAGAGAACACTTACAGAACTGTTTTTCTGAAGGAAAGCAATTGAATTATTTTCTTGGAACAAACAAACAACCATTGAAAGCTACAACTAAGAACCTTTGCCTATTTACAACCTGTGGTGCTACAAAAACGTTATTTGGTCTTGTGATAAGTCTGACCTAAGAGATATATATATTTTACATAAAGAAGCGTATTTTTATATACTCACAGCTTGGTGTCCATTTGTGGGGGGATTGGTGTATTTTACTGTGTGTGTGATTACAAATGCTTAACTAACTAACGCCTGGAGAATAGCCTTGGCTGCTCACGCCACGCACCTAGAGGGTGAGCAAGGGTCATTCTAAGGGGTCATCCTTCGCCCTGACTTAGAGGAGAGGGTCCCTGCTTGTCACAAGTGCATACTTGCGCCAACCAGAGACCCCCAATTCTAACACTGAAGTTCACCTCCAGTCTTGCAGGCAGGCCTACGAAGTGGCACACCCTATAGCGACAGTAACTTTGGCACTGAGGTCAAAGGACCCTTGACGCCCGTACACCTCACCCATTGGTGCCTCCATGGGCCTTGTTTCAGCAGTAGTAGTGCAACACGTCAAAAATGGACGTTGCAGGATTTGCTCCAACACTAAACAAAGTTCACGGTCCATCTGCTGGGTACATCAAACGCTCTCTTTTCTACTGAGGCATATCTGTCTACTTGGGTAACATAGCTTAAAAATATTGCCAAAGTCAATAGCTCCGGCTAATCACTTATAAGGTCCCAAAGGTTTATTTTCAAGGTTTTATATAGCGCTAGCTCCACCCGAGGGTATCAGAGCGCTTTACATTTGCAAGGTTATAAACAAGAAAGCAACAATTGTTATGAGTGAAACAAATTATACAAGGTGGTCTGACAGAGCAAAAAGAAAAATTTAGAGTACGTAGTGAGATGAGTGAGGAGAAGGTAAATTAAAAGAACAAGAATGTCTTTATTGATAACAATTTTACAGTATACCAAGGAGGGCTCGGCAGACTTGGTAGGGTGTGAGAGAATATAGGAAAGCGAAGAGTGGAGGGATTGAGAAAAGAATGGGTTGGTAAGGGAGGAGAGAGGGGTGTGGAGGGTGTCAGGAGGGTGGTGTGTGAGTGCGAGAGGTAGGCGGAGTTGCCTGAGGAAGGAGGAGGGAAAGTAGTCACAAAGGAGAAAAGGGAATTCATTTCCCCAATATTTAGTGAGAAAGTGTATTTTAAGGTCTCTTTTGAAGCTGGTGAGACCTATTGGCTATGCCAGTACTTGTTAATATATGTAAGTTACCCCTAAGGTAGGCCCTGGATAACCCCAAGAGCAGGGTGCAGTATTAAAAAAGTTGGGCATGTACTTTTATGTTTTACGTGTCCTGGCAGTGAAAAGCTCTTACATTTGTTTTTTACTACAGCGCAGCCTGTCATCCCATAGGATAACATTGGAGTTGCCGTGTTACATTTTAGAAGTGTAATTTCCTAATGGTAAGAGATGTTTGATTAAGGTTTGGTGTCTCTGGAATCCTGAATTAAAATCCTAACTCATGTTGATGTCGAATTTTAAATTACAATACTGAAATGCCACTTATAGAAAGTTACCTTACAAAATAATGGGGTTGCCCCATGTCCATCAGAACTGGGTTATTTAATTATATTGGCTACAATGTGTTCAGTTGGGTGTTGCAATTGCTTTGCGTGAAAAGTTAGTTCTAGAATATGTCACCAATGTATGCAGATCAATATGTGGCCTGGAAAATTAAGGAAACAAAAAGCACAACGCAGATAGAGTGTGACCCTATCCGGGATGTGGAAATATATATATATATTTTTTTTCAATTCAAATAATCTTTATTTCGATCATAAGAGATCATAAAAGATGTACAAATAAGTGCCACCATTAAAATCATTATAAAAATAAGCTATGTGTTTTAAAATACCCAAATCACAATTGCAATCTAATTAAGATAAATACATTTTTGGTTAAAAGCCAGGAGTTCATACAGCGTCAGAGTCCTTTATAATTCTTGCTCGTAGTCTCCATATTGCTGTCAGAAATGTTGCCATTACGAACACAGTTGGAGCTGTTAAGTCTGTTTTGAGCACTCTGTAGGCTGGGGCATAAGTTCGGAAGCCCAGGTTCCTTAAATAGGGGACCAGCCAATAGCTCCTAATTCTGCTATAGGCTCTGCAAAAGAGGACCACGTGAAGGTCACTTTCCAGTTTATAATTACATGCTGGGCAGTTCTCCGAGTCCAGGTTGCCGTCCCAAGATTTGGTGAGGGACCTCAGGGGAAGAGAACCGTACCTCCATTGCATAAAGATCTTCCTTGCAAAGACTGGCGTCATACCGTCTAAGACGTACTCAAGACTGTAGAAGTCTTTTACCTTGATAAATGTATCGGTTAAGGATCCTTCCCGTATAGAACTCAGAGATTTCTGGAGCATGAAGCTGTAAAATAATTTGGAAAGTTCTTTTCTCGGGAGCCTTGCAGACATTACTTCCGGATTGGACCATAACTCTGGGACTCCGAGGGTCGTACACATGTCCCTGATGTACTTTAGCCATGGGATTTTGGCCACGTGGATTAGTCTGAGGAGGTCTTGCAAATCACTTCTATAGTGTACCAGGTCCTGGCTGCTCCACAAGCGCCTCCAGTAAGTCAGGGGTTTGAGGCCCAGTTCCTCCGTAATTGGTCGTAGTGCCAGGTCCATTCTGAGTGGGAGAAGGGGAGTGCTCGGTGGAAGAGCAGCCAATTGTCTAATAAAGTTGTTTTCTGCAACTTGTATGGTCTTTAGCGGTGTGTGTCCCCATAAGTGATGCCCCCCCGGGCTTGGGCTTTGTAAATGTGTCTGGCAGGTGCCAGTGGGCGAAGAGGTGATTTTTTGGCGATTCTTGTAATGGCACCAGCCCTCTGAATTAATTTTGTGGTTGCTTTTGTTTTATGTGGCAGCCAGGTCAGGTTCTGGTTAAGGGTTATGCCGAGATATTCAATTTCATAGACTCTTTCTAGGATTATAGATCCCAGGCGGGGATTTGGGCAGCTTTTGGGTTTATGATTAAGAATCATGAATTTAGTCTTGGAGGGGTTTATTTCTAATCCCTTTTCGTTGCAGAACCCCCAAAACCCCCTCAAGACTCTCTGTAGCCCCATTGGTGTCTTTGACAACAGCAGGGTGTCGTCCGCGAACATAATCGCTGGCACCCTGCTATTGTTCAATTGTGGCGCGTCAATATTGGGGATCCTGCTCAAATGCTCAATCACCCCGTTCGTGAATAGGCAGAACAGGGTCGGCGCCAACACGCAGCCCTGCCTTACCCCTCTTCGGACGGGGAAATATTTTGCAAATCTAGTTGTCCAAGGGACAATAAGGTACAGAAATCTACTAGCACTGGATGTACGTCGTTAAACCGCGATGTTTTACATCGCAGTACTTTACGACGCATGTTTTACAACGCAAGTCGTTACCACGACTTGCATTGTTGGGGGCTGGATAGTGAATAGTTTAATTTACTATTCCAACTCCAGTCCCCATGGATAGTTGGGAAGGAGTTGGAGAGTAAATTAAACTATTTACTATCCTGGAGCGCCCCCAGCGCAATTCGTTGTTACAACTTGCGTTGTAAAAGTTGCGTCGTAAGGGAACTGCGGTGTAACATCCGCGTTGTAAAGGATGTTCCCCACTAGCACTGCACATAAATCAATTTGCCTGGCCTACTTCATAAATCAATTATACGGGCTTCCCAAAAAAATGTACCTCTTATGTGTAGTGCAGACTATGACAATATTGACTTTACACAGTGAAGCTTTCGCTTGAGGAAAAAAAGTTCTATAAAGTTTCATGGTGTCCACTGTACTGGAAAATCAGTATCATATATTTACACAGTATTCATTTTGCATAAGGTATTGCAAAGCAATAAAATACAGTAACAAGCATTTCAAACCCAAGCTGGTATTTACAAAACATCTGTGATCCAGCCGTAAGTCAGAAATGGACATAATGTTTGAGTGTATCTCAAGTACAGCTCTGTTTTCTCCGCCAATGCGAAGGTTAGCTTTTCTAATACATCAGGCAAGAGCAGGGGTGTGAGGAATCCTTTCTTAGGAGACAGTTCTGAAGACTTCATTTCAACTTACAGCAAAGTATCATCTCACAAGGTGTAAAGGATTCTCATTTGAATGACTGACATTGCAATACTTTATGGCCATATAGAAAACTCATTGGTGTACCCCAGCTTGACCTCACTGTGGGGCAAGCGGCAGGGTAGACAGGTTTATGACTGAGGTATTGCAGTCTTACCAGCAGTCCCAAACAGAACTTACAGTGATACTTGGTGATGAGTTTATAGGATCGTCAACGAACAAGACCTCATTTTTTTTACAGAGGCACAAAAAAAGGATTAACACTTCCCAAAGGAGAGTGCTACGTGAGAGTTGTGGAGGGCTTGATTAGACCCCAGAGCCATTTCCATTGCCTGTGCTAGCGAGGCACAACTGATGTGAGAACAAGCTGTGTAGCAATGCTCAAATATGAAATGGCTACCCTCGTGATTAGCCGGTATCAGGGCCAAGGAAGGGAAACTCTTATCAATCTTGTCTGTTCCCAGCAGGCTTTTGATGTTCCTTGGTACAAACTGTAAGGAATTCTGTGTATGGAAATGTGTTTATATGCTTATGATACACCGCTGGATGAATCCTGCGTCATCAGTATGAACATGGTATCAGAAAAGAAGGCAGTGCCATTGTAGTGTAGTTCCTATATTCCCAATAGGCTCTGCGCATTGGAATAACATAAACGATAGTTTAGACGTAGGACTGAGGTCATCTAGGTCTCTATTGAATATGTTAGACTTAATTGTGAATGCCAGCTAGCTCAGAGGTCACTAGAAAATTTCTCGAGGGAACAGGAAGGAGTTAACTTTCCTGATTAGACAAGAAGGGATTAGTTTCTGACAACCGCATAAACATGACAACTTTGGAGGAGAGGAGGAGAGGCCTGTCCAGGGTTGCAGAGGAGGAAAGGCCTGTCCAGGGGGAGGAGAGGAGGAGAGGCCTGTCCAGGGTTGCAGAGGAGGAAAGGCCTGTCCAGGGGGAGGAGAGGAGGAGAGGCCTGCCCAAGGGGGTGCAGAGGAGGTGAGTTCTGTCCAGGGGAGTACAAAGGAGTTGAGGCCTGTCCTGGGCTTGCGGTGCAGTGGAGGTGAGGCCTCTCCAGGGGTGCGGAGGCGTGAGGCCTGTCCAAGCGGGTGCAGAGGAGGTGAGGCCTGTCCAGGGTGTCCAGAGGAGTTGAGGCCTGTCCAAGGGGTGCAGAGGAAGTGAGGCCTGTCCATGGGGGTGCAGAGTAGATGAGGTGTGTGAAGGGGGCGCAGAGGAGGGGAGGCCTGTCCAAGGGGTGCAGAGGAGGTGAGGCCTGTCCAGGGTGTGCAGAGGAGTTGAGGCCTGTCCAGGGGGTGCAGAGGAGGTGAGGTGTGTACAGGGGGCGCAGTTTAGATGAGGCCTGTTGAAGGGATGCAGAGCAGGTGATGCCTGGCCAGGGGAGTGCAGAAGAGGTGATGCCTGTCCAGGGGTGAAGATGAAGTGATGCCTGTCCAGGGGGTGCAGAGGAAGCGATGCCTGTCCGGGGGTGCAGAGGATGTGAAGCCTGTCCAGAGGGTGCAGAGGAGGTGAAGCCTGTCCAGAGGGTGTGCAGAGGAAGTGGGGCCTGTCCTGAGAGGTGCAGAGGAAGTGAGGCCTTCCAGTGGGTGCAGAGGAAGTGAGACATGTCTAGGGGGTACAGAGTAGGTAAATCCTGTCATGGGGGGGTGCAGAAGAGGCGAGGCCTGTCTTGTCCTAGTGGGGGTGATGCAAAGGAGGTGAGCCCTATCCAGGGGTTACATTGGAGGTGAGGCCTGTCCAGGGGGTACAGTGGAGGTGAGTCCTGTCCAAGGGATTCAGAGGAGGTGTGGCCTGTCCAGGGGTGCAGAGGAGGTGAGGCCTGTCCAGGGGGTACAGAGGAAGTGAGTCCTGTCCAGGGGGTGTAGAGGAGATGAGGCCTGTCCAGGGGTGCAGAGGAGGTGAGGCCTGTCCAGGGGTGCAAATGAAGTGAGGCCTGTCCAGGGGTTACAGTGGAGGTGAGGCCTGTCCAAGGGGGTGCAGAGGAGGTGAGGCCTGTCCAGGGGGTGTAGAGGAGATGAGGCCTGTCCAGGGGTGCAGAGGAGGTGAGGCCTGTCCAGGGGTGCAAATGAAGTGAGGCCTGTCTAGGTGTGCAGAGGAGGTGATGCCTGTCCAGGGGTGCAGAGGAGGTGAGGCCTGTCCATGGTGCAGAGGAGGTGAGGCCTGTCCAGGGGGGGTGCAGAGGAGGCGAATCCTGTCCAGGGGTGCAGAGGAGCTGAGGTCTGTCCAGGGGAATGCAGAGGAGGTGAAGCCTGTCCTGCGCGGGTAGGAGGAGAGGCCTGTCTTGTCCTAGTGGGGCGATTCAAAGGAGGTGAGGCCTGTCCTGTGCTGTTATGAAACCTGCCATGTTGGGTTAGGAGGAGAAGCCTGGCTTTTTGAAAAGTATCCGGAGTTATTATCGAGCCCCAGATGGCTCCTGACAAAGGCACACATCTCCTCCAAGCATGGAGTTTATTTTTTAAACCACTGTCTTTAGTGAAGTAACGGATACTACAACCCCCAGAATGCACTTATGTATTATATGAAAGTACAGGCATGAATATTCAGGGGATCACTCTACAGAAATATTTGGTACCTTTCTGGGCATCGTGGCAGAGAAGAGAAGAACAGTTAATGTGCAAGGACTTTCATTCTCAGCCTCTTTCTGCAGATTGTGAATCCAGTGAGATCAGAGATAACGTGGATCTCTCTCAAGGAGATTTCACACAGTTTTATCTGTTTCAGGGAGAAATACAATGAAAAACTGGGGGTGCAAGTCCAGCGCCCCAGGCTCTGGTGTCCTTGGATCAATGTGCTGGCCCGTGCCTGGTCCTGCAAGAGAGGACGAACCGGCTGTTTAGCCTGGCCTCTGTAAGGGAGCGAGAGCTGGCTCAGTATCCTGGTCCACCAGACCCCCGGCTCAGCATCCTGGTCCTCACCATACTCCGGCTCACGTCCTGGTCCTCACAAGCCCCTGGCTCACGTCCTGGTCCTCACAAGGCCCCGGCTCACGTCCTGGTCCCAACCAGGCCAAGGCAGATAGGGAGATCCACTGGTTTTTGGCCACAATGCCACCTCAAACAGGAAGCAGACATATGCAAATTAGCTTTAGACTCCTTCCAATAGGAGCATTCCAGCCTGAAGAGCCAATCCAGATCCTTTCTGGACCGGAACAGAAGCAACCCAAGACTGGTTTCAGCCTATCTGGGCCTCGACTGTAGGGTGCGGCTTGATTCCAGCGGTGCAGCAAGCACGGGACCCACATCTGGGCCCTGACTCTAGGGTGCAGCTTGATTCCAGCGGTGCAGCGAGCACGGTACCCATATCTATGCACACCTCTCATATTTAGGAATAAGAGAAATGATGGGTGGAATGTTTGAGTTCATCACAGGCTCTGGTAATTACGCTGGGACACATCCAAGCCCAACCTTCTTGTTCCTGCCCTCCGTCGCACCTCAACCTGCAGCCATTCATAGTGTTTCACCCAACATTACTTCCAGATGTCTTCTCCAGTAGTCACAGCAGTTCTAACTCTAAGGATCGGCCTGTCTCTCTTCTCCTGATGTTCACCAAAGTAACTGAGGCCACGGTGAACAAGCAGCTCACCAAATACCTTGAGTCCCACCCACTTCTGCACAAAGTCCATCCAGGGCTCCCACAGAGCTCTCTGCAGAGACCGTGCTGGCTAAAGCCACGTGGGATATTAGAGACATTATGTAAGGTGGTGGGGGGGTGGGGGCTCTGATCTGATTAGATCTGTCTGCAGCCTTTGACACCATCTCCCACTCCACTTTACTACCGAGATTGCAGATGGTGGGTCTTAGGGGAAAGTGATTACCTGGTTCTTATCCTTTTTGAAAGATCTGACCCAAGGGGTGGCATCAGCTAACTTCGGCCCCTCAGACGATCACCACAGGAGGCCCCCAGGGACGTGTTTTGAGCCACAATCTTTTCAATCTTTACATGGCCCACTTGGCCAGCCTGATCGAGTCATTCGTTATCACCTCTACTCGAATATACACAAATCATTAGATTAGAATTAAATGCAGATAAAATGCCCAGTAATTTCAGGAGCTGCCGCCAGAAAGTTGATGATTGGATGACCTCAAATCCCTGACGCTGAAAAGTGAAAAAAACGGAAATAGTGGCATTTGGGTCCGGAGCCTCACGGCACAAGGGTAGTGTTCGGTGTCGTTGGGAGATCTGTCCACCCCATTCCATCTGGTCATTAACCTGGGAGTTTGGGTGGACTCTCATCTGTCCTTAAAAGGATACTTTAAAGTCACCTGCTCTACAGGCTTCTGACTGCTGAAAGTTATCAGAAAAATACTTCCGTTCATCCCGGCTTCATCTAGGAATGACCTGGTTCTGGTTCTGATCCTATCGAGAAGGAATTTCTGCATCTCTTTATACTTATCGCCTTCATAGATTGCTGCTGCTACAAAAACAGCAGCTGGGTTGGTTCTGAGGATAAAAAAATCAACGTCGATCTCCAACAAACTGGTCAAATTGCACCGGCTTCCTGTCCTGAAAAGATGTCAATTTAAAGCACTTTATGTCATAAACGCTCTACAACCAGGGGTTCATTCTTATTTGTCCTTTCTTTTTCCCTGGTATCAGCTGGCCGAAGGGTGAGATCCCACCATGCTTTTCTGGGTAAAGTCTCTAAGTTTAGCAAAATCAGAATAGATGGCTGCTCTCTGCCTGTGGTGACTGCAGGTACATGGAATGGTACCCCTTTTGTATCGCTTTGTTCGCCCTAAGTGTGGCAGGGTATGCTCAGACGTGAGTCCCTTGCTCACTTGGCCACTGGATTCAAGATAGCCTGGCTGATGAGGATTATGAATCCGAAACCGGTCCCAGGATGCTTGTTTCCGGTCCAGGGAAGACATGGCTTGGCAGTTCGGGCTGGACTGTTCCCATAAGGCACAGGGTCAGACTGATTTGCATATGGCCATGTCTGAAATGGGGTGGCAGAGTGGGCTAAAGAATGGTGATGGATTAAACCCAGATCAGTTGACTGGGGGTGAGTGTTTGATTTGCTCAAACGCTCCGTCCATCATCCCCTTTTGTATCACCTGGAATGGAATGCCCTCCCACCTGCCCTGTGCAACCAAGAAAACATGAGTTCTTTCAGGAAACAAATCAAAACCTTTCTGTTCGTGTTCAGGGGCCGTGGGATTTTGATACTTATGTGCTCATATTAGCGCCAGGACACTTCTATCCCGAACTAGCTGTGCAGCGCTATATGAATTGGCTTTCATATCCCGTCATAAGCCATCGCTCGCTGGGCCACAGATTGTTGCTGCAATAGACGCCCTAGGAGGAGGAAAGGCACCGGGATCTGAAGGTCTGGTGTCGAGTTTTACAAACAAATACCAGCTGCATACCTGCTGGAGGTGTATGCCGAGGCATTGAAGGGCGGTGTGTCGCTGGCGTCTATAAGTGATACAGTCATATCAGTGCCCCCTAAGCCTGGAAAAGAACCTGTAAGTGTACCTCTTATTGCCCTCTGCCACTGCGTAACAGTGATAATAAATTCCTGCCTGAGGTGATGCCACTCGGCTATCCCTCCTACTAGAGAAAATAACCTCCCCTGTACAGTTAGGATTTGTCCCTCATAAATCCACAGCGGTTAATCTACGGACGGTAGTCGCAGTTTTCGCAGTGCTGCATCAGGTGAACCCAAACATGAAGTCAGCTGATGCCGATAAGACGTTTGACTCCCTGGAGTAGCCTTTTGTGATCGAGACGTTTAGGCGGCTTGGTATGTCAGGGAGTTTGAGATCACGTATGAAGCTGCTGGACACACAGCCTATGGCCTGCGTTTACGTAAATGGGCTCAACTCAGACGGCATTCAGATCGCCTGGGGCACTAAGGTTAGTGTCATAATTTCTGATGTCTTTGTCTCAAAGTGGAGGGTCGCTAATTTGAATCCTGGTTGGTGCACAAGGGAATAGTGCAGCTCGGTGATGCCAGCACAATGATAACAGCCTGGTAGGGCGCACACAGCTCAGCTATAAAAGTCCTGCCCGTTGGGTAGCAGGAGCTTCCAGGCAGCAAGGATCCCGAAGTGAGTGTCCACATGCCAGTTTGTGGATCGTGTTCACAACCCCATCAAACCATATCAGCATGCTACGATTCTTTGCCGCCACCACACAAGCAAAGTGACCCAGGGTTACAAATTAGCCATGGCGGCTCCGGGCCATTGCTTACATTGATGGCCCACCCAGGTCTCTGGCCCTCTGAACAGCTATCTAAACAGAGGACATGCCCTTTTGAGAAGCTGGTAACCCCAGTGCTTCTTCGAACAGTTCTTTTATCGTGGCGCTCCATTTTAAGTGACCCACTCTCACCCCAATGGCCTCCCTCCTCAACAAGGTACGATGTTGGGTGACATTCATTCCGCAAATTCCTGAAGCGTGCATAAAGCACAAGCCCGAAACCCATCAGCCTATATCTTCCAGGATCAAGACCTAACAAGAAGAACAAACACAGAATTCAAATGTTTTGAAAGACCAATTTCATAGTCACAGTTTGATGAACCGTATTAGCAGGTCTTTTGTAATTAGGCGCTCCTACCTGGAGACTGTTGCTATGTGGTCACTATTAATAAGGGGTTATTGTCCGTCATTGCGGATACACTGTCTAACTTGATACTTCTGCTTTTCCTTAAACTTTGTGTTGATCTAAAAGTACAAGTAGGGGGGCATGGCTAAGATGGCGGCGGACTATGACGTCTTTCCCAGGCCCTCCGACACCGCCCAACTTTCAGCGTTGTGCAGCGCCCTACCTGGTGCCCATCCACGCCATTAAAGGGGCATAACAGGGCCTCGGTGCAGTCCCGATCCCGGTGGTACCCCCCTTTTTGCTCCTGGTGTGGGCATTTCGGCGATCGGCGTGGAGCAGCCCGGACTCCCCCTGGGCCCGGCTCGCCGCATGGTCTGCGCTGCGGAGACTGGCGTGCCGCTGGGCGGCGCATGGTGAGTGGAGAGCGGCTGCCCCTCGATCCGGGGCTTGAGAGAGGTGCAGGGGAAGCAGTGACTGTTGCAGAGCTCGGGCGGCCTCTCCCGGCGGAGCGGAGGTCGGCCCAGAGGTGATTGGAGAGGCAGGGGAGCTCCCGTGATACAGGCAGCGGTCGAGCTCCCCGGTTGCGGCCCAGAGGTGAGGAGCGAGTGGGCGGTCGGCCCGGGACTCGGTCTGCGGGTCGGCGGATGGCGTGGGGCCCCCGCGGGGGCTCCGGGTGGTGGGCCCCGGCATCGGCAGTGAGTGAGTGCGGACCCAAGTCTTGGCAGCTCTCCAGACCGCATGGGGCCTGTTGCTGAGTAGACCAGCGACGCTTCATCCCGACCCGCGGATCGGAGGGTGGCTCAGTGGGGGGCCCTTCCTCCTTGCAATCTGAAGAGCGTGACCGCCTGGGCTGGTGTGCGGCCTCCTTTCGGCCAGCAATTCGGCAGGCGGCCCACTCTGGCATTCCCTGACGTCCCCTGGCACTGGCGCTTCATTGAGGGGCCCCTCTCGGGGGTAGTAGATGGGGTGAGATGGCGGCCAGGCACAGTGAAGGGGAGAGACTTAGTGGACACCCAGATACTGACGTGAGAGCCTGGGTGTGGAGAGCCCGGGAGAGACGGCGGCCTACCTGGAGTGGTGCCTAGGAGGACCATAGGGTTTTCTGGACCTGACTGCTACTGCCTGCGAAGACTTTGGGGAGCACGTGGGGCCTTTGGTGGTATAGTGCCGCGATGGCTGGAGCGGCGGGGACGTGTGTAGGCGGCGGCCCTGGTGGAATCTAGTCCTCTGCAGTTGGTGGTGTAGGGGCCCACTCCCCCGTGGGCGCTGCCTAGGAGAGGAGATTGCTGGTGAGAGGAAAGTGCGTCATCGACCCGTGTGGCGGCAGGGGACGCTTTCGGGCGGTTACCTGTGCCCGGACTGAGCGGAGAGGTGCACTTGTAGCGGGAGCCTGTTGGTGCCTCATGGGGCCCTCATTAACATCGCTTTGTCGGCGGTTAGGGGCAAGAAGGATAAACCCCCGAAAGATCTACAGCAGAAGATGGTGGGTCCGACCGCCTCGCAGCCCTAACACCAAGCTGCGCAGCCTGCTGATGCGGACGCGCTGACGACTAAGGCCTTCATGATGGAGCTCTTTGCCGCCATTAAGGAGGACATCTTGGACCTCCGCTTCCAGCTCTCCTCAGATGTCCGGGAGATGCGCCGAGACGTCAATGCTATAGGGGAGAGAGTGGTGACTCTGGAGGAACCCGACTTGGGCGCTGCTGAGGAGATCCGCCAGCTCCAACAAGACGTTCACCGCCTGACGGAACAAAATCTGGACCTGTGAGCTTGCACCAAGCGGGGCCCTTTCGCAGGGGGGGAGACAATGGTTGCACGACGGGGGGCTGCATGATGTGTGGCGCGCTCACCACCCCGTAGAACGCGATTATACATATTACTCCTCAGCTCATAAAACTTATGCGCGCTTAGATCACTTTTTGGCTACGACCTCTCTCTTCCCCCACCTGTCCGCGGCAACTATCACCCCGCGCTCTTTGGCAGACCACGCCCTTATTTCTGTTCAGCTTACCGGTAGTGGGCAGCGGCCGCCATCGTCTGGCTGGCGTCTCCGAGATTCTCTCTGCCATTCGGAGTCGGGAGTCACTCGCATTAGGGAAGTTATCACCCAGTACTTCGCCACCAATGATGGAGATGGTATGGCCCTGGAGTCCGTTTGGGAAGCTCTCAAGCTAGCGGTCCGGGGAGAGTTTCTTGCGCTGTCTGCGACTTATGCTCGGATGCGTAGGAAGAAATGCACTGCACTGGAGAAGGAGGTGGGTGAACTGGAGGCGATACATAAGAGGACAGGGGCTCCATGCGTATGGAAGGAGTTAGAGACGAAGAGACGCATGCTAAAACACCTTGACCTAAATCGAGCGGAGTATGCCCTTTTGCACTTTCGTCACAAGTTTTATCTTACGGGGGACAAGGGGTGTCGGATGTTGGTGCACAGGTTGAGGGCTCGGGCGCAGCAGTCAGCCATCCAATCCATCAGGGACTCTCAATCAGTGGAGCAGACTACCGACTCCCTTATTGTGGACTCCTTCCAGCGGTTTTACCAATCCTTATATCAAGGAGAGCCCTCGGACCCCAAGCGAGTAACAGCTTATTTGACATCTAGCAGCGTTACGCCTCTCCTTCAGGTCTCGGCAGAGGCTTTGGATGCTGAGATACGTAACGAGGAAGTCATCTGTGCAATTGCGCGGCTGAAGTTGGCCAAATCTCCGGGGCCGGATGGCTATTCAGCTGTTTTTTATAAGACGTTTTGTGTGGAGCGGGCTCCCTTTTTAACACGCCTTTTTAATTCCTTTCTAGAGGTAGGAGAAGTGACCCCCTCCATGGCGGAGGCTGCTATCACAGTCATTCCCAACCCCGGAAAGGACCCCGCAGAGTGTGGATCATATTGTCCGATCTCGCTCCTTAACATTGACGCCATGCTCTTCGCCAGCATCTTAGCCGCACACCTCAGCCCGTTGATGGACTGCATCATAGATCCGGACCAAGCTGGTTTTATTCCGACGCGACAGGGGGGGGGACAACACTAAGAGACTTCTGCACCTCATGGATTTAATTAAACATTCTCGTGTGAAGGCCCTCTTTTTATCCATATACGCAGAGAAGGCCTTCGATCGCGTCGATTGGACATATCTGTTTGCTGTATTGAAAGCCTTCGGCCTGAGGGATAACTTCGTGCGATGGGTTCGCTGCCTGTATGCGGCTCCGAAGGCGGCAGTTCGTGTAAATGGGTGCAAGTCTGCTCTTTTCCCTATCACTAGAGGGACGAGGCAGGGGTACCCCTTGACCCGGCTGCTTTTTGCGCTCTATATGGAGCCCTTTGCTCAGCGGGTGCTGTCCAACGGGGGCGTTGCAGGGATTCAGTTTGGTGCAGATATACATAAAATCAGTTTGTACGCGGATGACGTGATTCTTTCGCTTACGCAATCCCACTCTTCCTTGCGGCACCTGTCGGCAGAACTGCACGAATTTTGTAGAGTAGCGGGATTTAAAGTTAATTTCTCCAAAGCGCAGATTTTTAATGTGTCGGTCCCGGCAGCTGATGTACTGGAACTGCAGAAGGACTTTGCCTTCCAATGGGTTCACTCCGACATCCCGTACCTGGGAATCCGCCTTGCCCCTACAATAGCACAGACAGCTTCCATTAACTACAAGCTGTTAGTGGACCAGACAGCTAAATCGCTGTCCGACTGGTCCCGTCTTCACCTGGCTTGGTTCAGAAGACTGGCGGCAGTTAAAATGATAGTACTCCCGCGCATCTTATACCTCTTTCAGATGCTCCCACTGAGTCCTCCGCCGGGTTCCATCCAGAAGCTACAAGGGCATATTAGTAAGTTTTTGTTGAATCATAAACGCCCACGGCTTCCTTTATCACTGATTACAGCCGCTAAGGCCAGCGGTGGGATGGGTTTCCCCTAGCTGAAGGCGTACTTTCAGGCAGCCTGCCTGCGGTACATCCTTTAATGTAATAGGCCATGGTCCAGGAAACACTGGAACTTCATGGACCAGACGGTGGCGGGGTGCAATATTTGGCGCGAGCTGTGGCTTCCTCGGAAACATAGAGCGTAGGGTCTCTACTCTTCCCCTGTGACGTCGCCGACTTGGAAGGTATGGGACCAACTGGCGCAGCGTAAGGGTTGGACTACTTTCTCGTCCCCTATGACGCCCATCGTAGATAATCTAGACTTCCCACCGGGCTGTGCTTCCCCGATCTTCCAGCGCTGGAGGGAGGAGGGTTGCAAGAGAGTGGGCTCCCTCTTTGATCTTGATGGCCTAATCCCGTTCCCCCTGCTTCGCCGGGACTATTTCTTTCTTTTAGAGTCCGATGCATTTCCTTATACGCAGGTAGCGCATAGCTATTGTTGCTGCCGATTTATTTTATTGCAGCACAGCAATGCCTCTATTATAAATCGAACATTGATTATTTGAATAGTATTGATTTAATTCCAGAGTGACTTTTGCACCATTAAGGCGATAAATAATACGTTGACCTCATATTTGAGTTGGATCGGTTAATACTGTTAGAGTCGTGTCCTTCGTCGTCGTTTTCTAGTGAGCGGCCTAGGCTCTAGAGGATCATAGGGCTCTCCCCCTCCTTTTGCTTCGACAGTGTTTGCCTTTGGAGATGCTGATATGCAGTGCGGAGACCTGCACTTAAGCAGCTCTGAACGAGTGAATAAAATCCATGCTGGTGGTTTGAGCTGGGATCGTGCCTTTCATGTTTATTTTTTCCATCCAGCCTCCTTCGAGGTGCACACATTGTCAGATAAGGGGACTGAGGCACAGAAAGTGTAGGATTTGCCTAGTACTAAACGGTTTAAGTCTGATGAACACAGAACTACTTTTTCCAAAGGTTATTACTTGGCCACGTTACATTCTGGTAAATAGTCCATGAGAGTGGGCGCTGTGTAACCCTCCCCCCCACCAGAGGCAATGTCTATGTGGTAATCAAACTCTCTTGTCATCGGTATGCTAAGGGTAAGATTTATTCACCACTCACCCAACTGCACCAGGAACGTAACTGCTGGGACCAATCCCGGCAACGTATCAACAACAACATTCCAGGAGCCGCTGGAAGGAATCTTGAGTTAAAGACGCAACACCACATTCTGGGCCCATTTTTAAAAGCACAGCTTTAGGATGGTTGTAAATAGCCCCGATCTTGGACATAAATGGGGGGAGAGGCATAAATTTACTTAGTGATTCCTGAAGCGCACTATTTCACAAATTGTAGGTCAGGGTTAAACACAGAGTCTCCTGGTTGCACAGTTTCCTAGTGCAGTAAACCGCACGTGAGGTGGTGGAGATCGTGAGGGAGAGGCCGAGGGACTACAATCCCAGAATAATGACCTGTATAGTGGCCCTGTCGAGAAATAACATTTGGTGTCTATTTCCAGCATCTTTAGGTAAAGTGGTAAAACCGGGATTAAATGTTATGTCTCCCCTTGGCCCCTCCTAGGATGTTTGCTCTGTGTGTAAAGGCGCTTTCGTGTTCTGGATTCATGTGAGGTGCAGAGCCCATTTCAGGTGTCTCCCTTGTATCTACGCAGCCTCTAAAGTGTGTGCTGTTCCATAACGTTAGTGATACTCTGCATTCTCTCCTCTCACTGCATGTCCCGTCGCTGCTTTGTAGAGTCACTCTCTGTATTGAAATTCTTTGTAAAGCAGATGACCCTTGAAGGGAAGATTATAATATCTCTGAAACCCCTTGGTACGTAATATCCCGTACCTGGCCCAAAAAAAAACAGACTCAGCATTATTTATTATATGGTAAATACTTCCTTAAAATATTGCTAATTTTGCCCATGCTTCACTCCATATGAAACTAGTCTTTGCCCTCCCACCCTCTTGTCCACACAGTACCCTGGATCCCGCCAGCTATTACATGCTCACCTGCACCAGATTCTCCTGGCGCCTGGCCCGTGTTATTGCATTATTTGCATCAGATTCTCCTCGTGCCTGGCCTGTGTTATTCCATTGTTTGCCTCAGATTCGCCTCGTGCCTGGCCCGTGTTATTGCATTGTTTGCATCAGATTCTTCTAGTGCCTCACCTGTGTTATTGCATTGTTTGCATCAGATTCTCCTAGTGCTTGGCCTGTGTTATTGCATTATTTGCATCAGATTCTCCTCGTGCCTGGCCTCTGTTATTGCATTGTTTGCATCAGATTCTCCTAGTGCCTGGCCTGTGTTATTGCATTATTTGCATCAGATTCTCCTCGTGCCTGGCCTCTGTTATTGCATTGTTTGCATCAGATTCGCCTCGTGCCTGGCCTGTGTTATTGCATTATTTGCATCAGATTCTCCTCGTGCCTGGCCTCTGTTATTGCATTGTTTGCATCAGATTCTCCTAGTGCCTGGCCTGTGTTATTGCATTGTTTGCATCAGATTCTCCTCGTGCCTGGCCTGTGTTATTCCATTGTTTGCCTCAGATTCGCCTCGTGCCTGGCCCGTGTTATTGCATTGTTTGCATCAGATTCTTCTAGTGCCTCACCTGTGTTATTGCATTGTTTGCATCAGATTCTCCTAGTGCTTGGCCTGTGTTATTGCATTATTTGCATCAGATTCTCCTCGTGCCTGGCCTCTGTTATTGCATTGTTTGCATCAGATTCTCCTAGTGCCTGGCCTGTGTTATTGCATTATTTGCATCAGATTCTCCTCGTGCCTGGCCTCTGTTATTGCATTGTTTGCATCAGATTCTCCTAGTGCCTGGCCTGTGTTATTGCATTGTTTGCATCAGATTCTCCTAGTGCCCGGCCTGTGTTATTGCATTGTTTGCATCAGATTCTCCTAGTGCCTGGCCTGTGTTATTGCATTGTTTGCATCAGATTCTCCTAGTGCCTGGCCTGTGTTATTGCATTATTTGCATCAGATTCTCCTCGTGCCTGGCCTGTGTTATTGCATTGTTTGCGTCAGATTCTCCTAGTGCCTGTCCTGTGTTATTGCATTGTTTGCCCAGGATTCTCCTAGTGCCTGGCCTGTGTTATTGCATTGTTTGCATCAGATTCTCCTAGTGCCTGGCCTGTGTTATTGCATTGTTTGCATCAAATTCTCCTAGTGCCTGGCACGCGTTATTGCATTGTTTGCATCAAATTCTCCTATTGCCTGGCCTGTGTTTTTGCATTGTTTGCTTCAGAGTCTCCTCGTGCCTGGCCTGTGTTATTATATTGTTTACATCAGATTCTCATAGTGCCTGGCCTTTGTTATTGCATTATTTGCTTCAACGCTGGTGCCTGGCCCATGTTATTGCATTGTTTTTGTCAGATTCTCCTAGTCCCTGGCCTGTGTTATTCCATTGTTTGCATCCGATTCTCCAAGTGCCTGGCCTGTGTTATTGCATTGTTTGCCTCAGATTCTCCTCGTGCCTGGCCTGTGTTATTGCATTGTTTGCGTCAGATTCTCCCAGTGCCTGGCCTGTGTTATTGCATTGTTTGCATCAGATTCTCCTCGTGCCTGGCCTGTGTTATTGCATTGTTTGCCCAGGATTCTCCTAGTGCCTGGCCTGTGTTATTGCATTGTTTGCATCAGATTCTCCTAGTGCCTGGCCTGTGTTATTGCATTGTTTGCATCAAATTCTCCTAGTGCCTGGCACGCGTTATTGCATTGTTTGCATCAAATTCTCCTATTGCCTGGCCTGTGTTTTTGCATTGTTTGCTTCAGAGTCTCCTCGTGCCTGGCCTGTGTTATTATATTGTTTACATCAGATTCTCATAGTGCCTGGCCTTTGTTATTGCATTATTTGCTTCAACGCTGGTGCCTGGCCCATGTTATTGCATTGTTTTTGTCAGATTCTCCTAGTCCCTGGCCTGTGTTATTCCATTGTTTGCATCCGATTCTCCAAGTGCCTGGCCTGTGTTATTGCATTGTTTGCCTCAGATTCTCCTCGTGCCTGGCCTGTGTTATTGCATTGTTTGCGTCAGATTCTCCCAGTGCCTGGCCTGTGTTATTGCATTGTTTGCATCAGATTCTCCTCGTGCCTGGCCTGTGTTATTGCATTGTTTGCCCAGGATTCTCCTAGTGCCTGGCCTGTGTTATTGCATTGTTTGCATCAGATTCTCCTAGTGCCTGGCCTGTGTTATTGCATTGTTTGCATCAAATTCTCCTAGTGCCTGGCACGCGTTATTGCATTGTTTGCATCAAATTCTCCTATTGCCTGGCCTGTGTTTTTGCATTGTTTGCTTCAGAGTCTCCTCGTGCCTGGCCTGTGTTATTATATTGTTTACATCAGATTCTCATAGTGCCTGGCCTTTGTTATTGCATTATTTGCTTCAACGCTGGTGCCTGGCCCATGTTATTGCATTGTTTTTGTCAGATTCTCCTAGTCCCTGGCCTGTGTTATTCCATTGTTTGCATCCGATTCTCCTAGTGCCTGGCCTGTGTTATTGCATTGTTTGCCTCAGATTCTCCCAGTGCCTGGCCTGTGTTATTGCATTGTTTGCATCAGATTCTCCTTGTGCCTGGCCTGTGTTATTGCATTGTTTGCCTCAGATTCTCCCAGTGCCTGGCCTGTGTTATTCCATTGTTTGCATCCGATTCTCCTTGTCCCTGGCCTGTGTTATTGCATTGTTTGCCTCAGATTCTCCTAGTGCCTGGCCTGTGTTATTGCATTGTTTGCCTCAGATTCTCCTCGTGCCTGGCCTGTGTTATTGCATTGTTTGCCTCAGATTCTCCCAGTGCCTGGCCTGTGTTATTGCATTGTTTGCATCAGATTCTCCTTGTGCCTGGCCTGTGTTATTGCATTGTTTGCATCAGATTCTCCTCGTGCCTGGCCTGTGTTATTGCATTGTTTGCATCAGATTCTCCTAGTGCCTGGCCTGTGTTATTGCATTGTATGCATCAGATTCTCCTAGTGCCTGGCCTGTGTTATTGCATTGTTTGCATCAGATTCTCCTAGTGCCTGGCCTGTGTTATTGCATTGTTTGCATCAGATTCTCATAGTGCCTGGCCTGTGTTATTCCATTGTTTGCATCAGATTCTCCTAGTGCCTAGCCAGTGTTATTCCATTGTTTCCATCAGATTCACCTAGTGCCTGACCAGTGTTATTGTATCCTGCCCGCCCCATTAAAAATACATTGCATCCTGTGGCAATTATAAGGCAGACAGGATATCTGTCACGTTTTGATAATGCCTTGATGTATTTTGCAGAGTTTTACTCCGCTGAATTCCACAAAGTGCTGGGGAAACTCCGTTGCACTCTGCAGACTTCCGCTTGTGGCAGAGTTTAAGTTGCGCTGCGCTTACTGATTTTTAGTCCCTGGCCTGTATTATTCCATTGTTTGCATCCGATTCTCCTAGTGCCTGGCCTGTGTTATTGCATTGTTTGCCTCAGATTCTCCCAGTGCCTGGCCTGTGTTATTGCATTGTTTGCATCAGATTCTCCTTGTGCCTGGCCTGTGTTATTGCATTGTTTGCCTCAGATTCTCCCAGTGCCTGGCCTGTGTTATTCCATTGTTTGCATCCGATTCTCCTTGTCCCTGGCCTGTGTTATTGCATTGTTTGCCTCAGATTCTCCTAGTGCCTGGCCTGTGTTATTGCATTGTTTGCCTCAGATTCTCCTCGTGCCTGGCCTGTGTTATTGCATTGTTTGCATCAGATTCTCCTTGTGCCTGGCCTGTGTTATTGCATTGTTTGCATCAGATTCTCCTCGTGCCTGGCCTGTGTTATTGCATTGTTTGCATCAGATTCTCCTAGTGCCTGGCCTGTGTTATTGCATTGTATGCATCAGATTCTCCTAGTGCCTGGCCTGTGTTATTGCATTGTTTGCATCAGATTCTCCTAGTGCCTGGCCTGTGTTATTGCAATGTTTACATCAGATTCTCATAGTGCCTGGCCTGTGTTATTCCATTGTTTGCATCAGATTCTCCTAGTGCCTAGCCAGTGTTATTCCATTGTTTCCATCAGATTCACCTAGTGCCTGACCAGTGTTATTGTATCCTGCCCGCCCCATTAAAAATACATTGCATCCTGTGGCAATTATAAGGCAGACAGGTTATCTGTCACGTTTTGATAATGCCATGATGTATTTTGCAGAGTTTTACTCCGCTGAATTCCACAAAGTGCTGGGGAAACTCCGTTGCACTCTGCAGACTTCCGCTTGTGGCAGAGTTTAAGTTGCGCTGCGCTTACTGATTTTTAGTGCCAGGAGTTTAACCCGCACTGTAAAATCAGCACGAACAGCACTACGCGTCACGCCAGAGGGCGCTGCTGCTTTCTGCCGCTCTAATTGATATTCTAATCGAATGGCAGCTTCATCAACGAGAATGGCAGATTTTAACACTCGAGTGGTCGCGACCTGCCGGGACTTCCCGCAAAGAGAAACCTCGCCAGGAGGAGGTCCAGCGTGCTATATTTTCTCACAAGCGCTCGCCAACTTACCGTTGGCGACCCGCTTGAGAAAAGAACTCTGTTCTACATGGAGTTTTTTGGACCAGGAGTGGGCAAAACTTTGCGAGCTCGGCCGGCAGAGCGGAATTCTTCACCCACCCCTAGTTTTGAGGCAATAATCTGTTGGACAAACTCCTAACTAGGCCCTATGTCTGCAATAAGTGTTGTAGAAGTGAGATCCATGGCCTTGTGAGTATGAGGCAGTTATCTGACTTCTGATGAACCCCACAGAGTGAGTGCGCAGCCCAGGGACAGTAGGGGGGGCCGAAGGACAGGAAATTAGGTAAACTTGAATATGAGAAATATGGAAAGGTAGAAATGCCGCATCACCTGTGGATACCTGACACCTGCTCCCACTCTTCAAAATGCCCATCCAGTCACAAAGTGGCATTCAGGGCCCCAAACGGACAACGTCATGCCAGATGCCATGTAATGTTGGAAAATGGGGAAAAAGAGTAATAGGCACACATCTGCTGCGTGGATATGTCAGGTAAATTATTGGTTGTGATGGATTCTCTATAAGTACTAAATGACTGATATTGTTGAATATAACATTTATATGAATCAACGTTTGTTTGCCTTATCTGCGCTTATAATGTAAAGGACGAGCCTTACAGTGAACCCCTCGCTCTGTTTTACACAAAAGCCCTGGAAGGAGCTGCATCTTACAGAACTTTATCTACCTTAGAAAGAACTAAAGACTTGCTTTTTAATGTTGTCTTTCAGGGCCAGAACCAGGCTCGGTAAGCTGCACTAGTTTCAGGGAGATGGACAGATGTTATGGCGATAGGAAACCCCCCTCAAACCACAATAATGTTCCAATCTTCCAGGTTAGAAGAAACCAGAAATGCTTGAACCAAGGGAGCTGTTGAAAGTGTCAAAGGTGACTTATGAACAGCGAGGTAAAGACAGGAGTTGGTATTTGAGATGATCTTAAGTGAATAGGAAAGAATGAGTAGAAGTGTGTGAATGGAGTTACTTTTGTTGTATACTTCGTAAAGAGTTACTGGAAATTTTACAGCCCAGCCTGATCCATCTCTTTTTCTAAAATCTACTGTTGTTTAAATGAAATCTTGACCATATGCGTCTATCTTAAGCTGTACCTCTAGCACTTGGGTGCTACGTGAGTGCCCTTACTTTGCTCAGTTACTCTGTAAACATTGGTAAATCACCTCTTTTCCAGACATTAATCAAATGTCACCTGATCAACATAACATTTAGTTAAATATCTGTGTATGATGACATATTCCTTGCTAAGTTTCAAAAGCGATACTAAGATTTTGCACTGTGTTTGCGTCACAAAAGAGGCACAAAATGGCGCAAAATCTTTTTTCCTAATTTACTTTCCAGCGCTAAACTGGTTTAGCGCTGTAAATAACGTTAAAGTAATGTGAGACTGTGCATGGCATTGTTTTGCATTACTTTGTGCCATGGGGGCCTGCCAAGGGTATTGCATGGGTGTTCTTGTGCAACCACAAAACTAGGTGCAAGGAAGTAGAAATGCTTTCATTTCTTCTTCCTTTTCTGACTTTGCATGTGTGCTGCACTGTGCAACACGTATGCAAATTGGTAAAAGCTTTCCCTCGTGTCGAGGCATAGTAATTTGTACAGGAAGGGCGTCCTTCCTGTACAAAACCCATGCTGGACTCACAGACACACACACACACCCTAGAGCTCTGGTGCCAAGGTGTGTGCAAGGCACAGGGCTGCTGTAATCAGTGCCAGCGCAAGGGAAAGGGAGGGAGAGAGCCGTATCTCTGAAAATATGGTGCTTTCCTGCTCCCTCCCTGTCGAGCATCGCAGCCTTGCGCGGGGGGGGGGGGCTGCGCTGCATTGTGTGGAGTGTCTTTTACAACCAGTTAAACATTGTGAATTCTCATTCCATTATGTTTCCATTTAATACTTTTAAATATCTTTACATCCAACAGAAAACAAGCCTTGAATGTGTGACATGACCATCAATAATGAAGCGAAGGCTGTAACTCTTCAAAAACAGCAGAAATAATGAGCTTCAGTATTCAGGAAAACATCAGCGCAGTCGGCGACAGAGGAACCTGAACACAAACTGACAGATCCCGGGTGAAGGATCAAGGGCAGTTCAGTGATTGCAAGAGACTGAGCTGTGCACCTCCACGCCACAAGACGAAGAAATGACCTTAGGAAAATGAAGGCAACAACAATAACAAACCGCCTCCTGTATAAACAAGTGTCCAACACCAGCTTTGATCATGGGATCGGTATGATGTGATTACCACAATGCTTTGTTTTATAAAATGACGACGAGCCATCATTCCGTGCTCTAGGTGAATTCTAAACTCTGGCCGAACCACAGTAACCAGAGAAGAGCACAACAGAGCGGAGCCGGACAACTGACGGGTAAAGGAAAGACGAGTTCTTATATCTACAATACAACAGACTGTCCCAATTTGCACCGGTCAGAAGGAAGATACATCTTTACCCGCAAGTGTACATAGCCATAATCCAATCTAAAGGCACAATCGCCTACAAAGACACCTTCTACATATTAGGAGTGTGGCAAATATTTGGTGGCTATCGCATTTTATTGTTAAAACAGAAATCAAACGTGGAAAATACTGCACACATATAAAGTGTGTGAGAAAAAGCCAAGTGTTTTATCAGCCATGTCGGCCCATCAGGAAATGCAGTCATGGGATGCAGACAAATATATACCCGACCCACAGACACTAACCAAGAAAGAAGAATCATACACATGCAGCAAGAGCTTTAGTTTGTCATCACTACGCAAGCTTCATCAGCAAACCTACACAGGAGAAAAAACATTCAAGTGCAGTGAATGTGTCAAGAGCTTTAGTCGATTATCGGACCTACAAAGACATCAGCGAACACACACGGGGGAAAAACCGTTCAAGTGCAGTGAATGTGCAAAGTGCTTTAGTCTGTTATCACACCTTCAAAGACATCTGAGAACAGTCACGGGGGAAAAAACGTTCAAGTGCAGTGAATGTGCAAAGTGCTTTAGTCTGTTATCATACCTTCAAACACATCAACGAACACACACGGGGGAAAAACCGTTCAAGTGCAGTGAATGTGCAAAGTGCTTTAGTCAGTTATCACAACTTAAAAGTCATCAGCGAACACACACAGGGGAAAAACCATTCAAGTGCAGTGAATGTGGTAAGAGCTTTAGTCAGATATCAGACCGAAAACGTCATCAGCGAACACACACAGGGGAAAAACCTTATCATTGTAGTGAATGTGACAGTAGTTTTCGCAACTCTTCAGCATTAAGGGTTCATCAGCGGACTCACACAGGGGAAAAACCGTTCAAGTGCAGTGAATGTGCAAAGTGCTTTAGTCAATTATCAAACCTTCAAAAACATCAGCGAATACACACAGGGGTAAAACCATTCAAGTGCAATGAATGTGGGAAGACCTTTAGTTATATATCAGAACGAAAACATCATAATCGAACGCACACGGGGGAAAAACCATTCAAGTGCAGTGAATGTGGGAAGTGCTTTAGTCAGATATCAGCCCGAAAAATTCATCAGCGAACACACACGGGGGAAAAACCTTATCATTGTAGTGAATGTGACAGTAGTTTTCGCGTCTCGTCTTCATTAAGGGTTCATCAGCGAACACACACAGGGGAAAAACCATTCAAGTGCAGTGAATGTGCAAAGTGCTTTAGTCACTTATCACACCTTCAAAATCATCAGCGAATACACACAGGGGAAAAACCATTCAAGTGTAATGAATGCGGGAAGAGCTTTAGTCGGATATCAGACCGAAAACGTCATCAGCGAACACACACGGGGGAAAAACCTTATCATTGTAGTGAATGTGACAGTAGTTTTCACGACTCTTCAGCATTAAGGTATCATCAGGGAACACACACAGGGAAAAAAACATTCTAGTGCAGTGAATGTGCAAAGTGCTTTAATCACTTATCACACCTTCAAACACATCAGCGAATACACACAGGGGAAAAACCATTCAAGTGCAATAAATGTGCAAAGTGCTTTAGTCCGTTATCACAACTTCAAAGACATCAGCGAATACACACAGGGGAAAAACCATTCAAGTGCAGTAAATGTGCAAAGTGCTTTAGTCAGTTATCAAACCTTCAAAGACATCAGCGAACGCACACGGGGAAAAACCGTTCAAGTCCAGTGAATGTGCAAAGTGCTTTAGTCTGTTATCACACCTTCAGCGTCATAATCGAACACACACGGGGGAAAAACCATTCAAGTGCAGTGAATGTGCAAAGTGCTTTAGTCAGTAATCACACCTTCAAAAACATCAGCGAACACACACAGTTGGGCAGAAGGATAATCCTTTCTGGAGAATTTGGTTGTGTGTATCAGTAAGGTTTGTAGTAGACAGATTGATCACCAGGTTATTAGTTAGGGTTTCGCCGTGTACAGTTCCTTCTTTCTTGCTCTGGTTTGAACTCCTATTGTACTTGGTTTTGGTGTCCCCAAGTTTGGAGGTCTGGTGCGATTGTCTTGGACATTCCCTAGTCGATGTCGTTGAACTTCCTCCCGAAAATTTACTTGTGGGCGAGTATTGCAAGTTGTTGGTAGTTCTTCTACTGAGCCAGCTTCCGATGAGGTAGGGGTTTGATTTGTGGTGCTGGTATTACTGTTTGATGTTGAGGTGTTAATGTTGTCATATTTTTGTGCGAAGGTATAGACCCTTCCCTAGTCATTCAAGTCTTGTCTAAATTTGCGATTTTTCCTTTGGATTATGTCCTCTTCATATTCATCCAAGATTTTGTTTAGGATATCATAGTTTTTCATTGTAATATCACCCCAATTTGCTTCCTCAATTCGTTTGGATAAAGTATCAACCTCTGATTTGTTTTTTTCAAATTCTTCTTGCGCTATATCTATTAGCTGTCTTAGCATGTTATTGGAGGCTGTGCGTAGATTTTCTTCCCAAAGTTGTAATTTTTCAGGAGCCGTGGTCTCTATTGGAGGAAAGATAAGAATTCGTAATCCACGAGGGATAAGATTGCGTTCCAGATATTTTTTGAGTGATGCTCCTTCCCACCATTTGGAGGTTTCTTTTTTGGCTACTTTCTCCAATGCTTGAAATGTACTTTTAGCTGATAATAAATTAGTTGAGCTCAATGTTTTGCTAATGGCAGCGCCCGAGGGGTCAAATGCTTCTTCTAATCTATGGTTTTGTCTTTCGCGTCGATTTGTATAGGTGGACATTTTGGATTAGGATCTTTTTATGCACCAATGCTTTGTTTTCTGGCAAATGTCGATTTATTGATGTAGGCTAATCATTTGATATCTTATGATATGGTCCTGGATAATCCGTAATTTAAATTTTCAACAAAAACAATAGGCCCAAGGATTCCAGGCCTATATCTGTTTTCACAATTTTATAGAGGCAAGGGAATCATACTCAAAGCTCTGGATCCTATGAGCTTCAAAGTTGCAAAGTTTTGAGGAAAGTATGAGTATGTCTTCCTGTTCTGTAGATGTATTAATTTGAGGCTAAGTCCTTTTTCCTTGGGTGCACAGTGCCGTTCAGACGTAAAAAAATTCATTCCATTTTCATTAATGTTTTTCCAAACAAGTCCTTTATTGATTCAAGATTGAACACAAACAGCCGACACGTGTTTCGCCCTGTGTGGCGAGTGGCGCCAGGGCTTTCTCAAGGCTGTAAATTAAAATGAAGTGTATTTATAAAAAGATTTCTCTGTAGTTTGAGTGACCCCAAGAGAGCAGAAGTAAAGAAACCAAAGAGTGCAGAGGAATAAGTGGAGCAATGTAATAGTTAGTGATCAGATATTATAGATCATGGAGACAATTGCATCATTTTGAACTATTATACCACATTCCAGGTGACCCATGCAATCTGATATAAGGGACCCTATTTTGCCTTACAAGAATAGATAGAAGTGAGATTTTAGAAAAGGGAGTATGAAAACACCCACAATGTCTGTGCAAGGGATAGCATTGAGCTTTTACAGAAACAGTAACAATACCTATTTCAATTTCATTTGAAAATTCTGTGTGTTTCTTCAGTTTTTGTCATTGTGTATAATTAAAAAAAAGATGGTTTCCCAAACTTAATTATGTAGATAAAATAACTCATTGATTGCTGGGAATGTTTGAAGAGCTTTAGTCAGTTTTCAACTCACGAATACATCAACAAACACACACAGGGGGAAAGCCACTCAAGTGCAAAGTCATCACACCTACAAAATCATCAGTGCACACAGGGGAAAAAACCATTCAACTGCAGTGAATGTGTGAAGAGCTTTAGTCGATTATCAAACCTCCAAACAACTCAGCGGACACACAGGGGGGAAAAACCCTATCATTGCGGTGAATGTGACAGCAGTTTTCGCTTCTCTTCAATATTAAGGTATCATCAGCGAACTCACACTGGAGAAAAACCATTCAAGTGCAATGAATGTGTGAAGAGCTTTAGTCAATTATCAGACCTACAAACACATCAGAGAACACACACAGGGAAAAAACGATATGATTGCTGTGAATGTTTGAAGAGCTTTAGTCAGTTATCAATGCTACGAAAACATCAACAAACACACACAGGGGGAAAGCCACTCAAGTGCAATGAATGTGGAAAGAGCTTTAGTCGAATATCAGAGCTACAAAGTCATCAGTGAACACACATGGGGAAAACATAGAAGGGCACTGAAAGTGAGAAGGGCTTTTGTCAATTTTCGATCCCACACAGCCCTCAGTGAATACACTCCTTCATTTAACTCACATGGAAATAATCCTAGCGATGCAGAGATTCCGGAAAGAACTTAAGAACATCAAACATAATATTGACCCATCTGAGGACATAGACAAGAGCTCAACAGTGCAGTTATTGTGAGAGGAATGAATTATGGAAAAAGATAAAATTCAAATTATGTAGGCCATTGAAATACCAGATGATAGAAGACCCGACTAGCAGTAAAGAAGAAAAACAGATAACAGTGTTTGCAGAATTATAAAAGTGTTTGTTTCCAATGATTGTTCACTTCCGTACACATAGCAAAGTGACGTGATGTACCAGGATACACAGTGGGAGACAACACAATGTGGATTAAAAGAAAAGAAAGATTGTTGATTTTTATTTGGTGAAGAAGAGATACAAAGGAAAACATTAAATCGCCCCTGACCACACTACCTGTAAAAGCATCACTGAACAATACTGGGACTAACAGCGGTATTTTCAGCTAACTTGTCAAATTAGTGATAAAACCTATAAACCCAACACACCCAGAGTGGACATGCTGTCAGGGCTCTGGAGATGGAAGCTTCATTGGTAAAATGCATGTATTACTATTAACAAATGCCACTGCAGTATCTGTAATGAAGTAAAGCGAAGCACAGGTGTTATTTTTAGATATAAAAGAGCACATACCTTGTTTTTAAGTAACGTTTGCTGCATCTTTTACAGACTGTTATCAGTTGATGGATCAGTTCGTGCCTCGCGCCTGATTACTAAGTGGGACCCGTGACTCCTCTCCGACTTGGCTCTCCCTGTTCATTTTGTGACTTGCCAAACTCTGCTTTTTACCAGAATTGAGCCATTGTAAGCAGCAGACTCTGGTTGAAGAATGTGGTGAAATAGCAAAATTCCACATCAAAAGCATATATGTGCCAGGACAATCAGTTGCACTCCCAGCAACTCGTCTTCCACACTTGATTGTCCCTTGTCCTCAAATGTTCTGAAGGATTTGTCGTATGAATGCCAGAAGTGGCAGTGACATTCATGAAGCTAAAGCTAACAGGAGTGTGTGGGAGATAGAGAGGGGGAGAGATAAAGAGAGTGAGAGAGACAAAGAAAGGGGGAGAAAAAGAGAGAAATGGAAGGAGGAGGAACAGCATGTTATTTGTACTCACCTAAAAATAGAAGTAGCAGCCGAATACATGCCAAAGTGTGACATCACCAGAGAAATGGGCTGAACACCTATGAGTTTAATGTTTATTTTTAACACCTATAGACCCATGTCATGCCAATGAACAGGGCACAAGTAAGGAAAATAGTGAAGGAGCCCATTATCATATGCAAATCACAGTGACGTCACATGTAGTGACATCACAAGAAGTGATGTCAGGCCCTTATAATAATTTTCACGTGAAAGGTTGACGGCCTGTTTTAAGAACAAAGAACAAGAAACATAAAATAATGTAAAAATAAGTTTTTGGTTTCAGTTTTTTACATCATGTGTTTTGCCCACTATTAGTTTGTAACTAAACTCGGAAATGACTGAAAGTGTAAATAAAATGTGCTTTTAATTTGCCTTTGTTTCCTGACGTTATTCTTTATCCAGCCCATAAACCCCACAGTGTTTCATAATTACAATGTATTAAGCAATAGAAGGACTAATGTTGTCAAGTTCTCTGTTCCTCTCTTGCGCCACTCACACAAACAAACACTCAGAGGCCTGTGTCTGCAGTGCTGGGGCACAAAGTAACAATTACCAGTTGCAGGCTAAGGAGCTAGGTGGAACTCAGTCCCGTTTCTAGGTGATAGTGGGGGGACCCTTCAAACTGTGGCTACCCTCCGACTTGTGCCGTGCTGATAAAGCAATAGTGAATTTGAATAATTTATGATGAATTGAAATGAGAAAAAAGAAGAAGAGAGCGAGGTGCAGGATGTATTAAAGAAAATGAGAAAAAGCGACACAAGACTTTACCCTGTTCTGTGCACAAGCATTGTACTTAAACAAGTTGTGCTGGGCGTTGTGAACAGGCTGTCACCCCCTTTGTATGTAAATGAGCTTCTGTGATCAGACACCCCAGGCTCCCATCTCGTCTAGCGTGGATGATAATGTGAGCACTGTAAGGTAATCACAAACTAGGGCTTTATTGAGACACAATCGGCTTCCAGGTCTCACAGCTGTGGTTATGTAGTTCTGTATTATTTTTTTTATTTACTTTAATTTGCAGCAATTCTCCATGTTACTTTTTCTCAGTATTACGCTTCAGGTCGCTCATAGCTCTCCATCAGTTAAACGTGATGTTTGATGTAGGATTTGTTGTTAGTGTTCCTAGACCATGTTCCAATCCCTTTGTCCTCGATTTGTCGCATTGGGTTTTGTCCACACACTGGTCTCGGATGGGCCTTCTCAAGGTAGAAGGCGCTGTAATAGGAATAATAAATCAGACATATATGAAATTTTATGTACACAAATGTGTGCCTTTCAGTTATCAGGCACCACCAGACTCACATCTACACATGGAATTGAGCACCAGACTAAAGTGACTCCTCCCTGAATAAATATGTGCCTTCAGTAATCGGGCTGATGGTTCTACTGATGCTCACAGCAAATACAGTTTCTGGCATTGTGCGCATTGGCCTAAATTTTAGTTGCTATAGTTTCACGCAGTTCCGCGGATGCGCACCGCTTATAAGGTTTGTGGATATTGTGCACTGGACGCAGATCACTGAAGATCACCCTTTAGTAGTAACTAGGTCAAAACATCGTACATCATGCAAAATGTCACTGTCCCTCCCTTCTTGTTGACATCTCCAGAAGTTCCCCCTCTCGTGGAAGAAGGTTTCCACACATTATGCTCGTGTCTGTGGCACTTCCTTAAGTGCAGAGAGGAAAGCCTCATTGTTAATGCATTGTTTGGGCTCTGAGGGACAAGAATTCTTTGAACACCTTCCTGAACTCTCTGATAGTGACTCCGACACTCTTAATGAATACGTTGTGTAACACCCTTTGGTACCTTTAGATTTCTAAGAATGCCTTTTGGACTGACTTCTGCAGCTTCAGTTTTTTCAAAGGGCGATGAAGGGCATTCTTGGAGGCCTTCAGGATGTCAAGGTGTACCCAGATGGTGAGCTCATCTTTGGTGTGGATTTTGAGGAGCATAATGGGAGGCTGAGGTCAGTATTGAAGAAGTTACGCGATGCTGACTTCGCCCTTAGGGCTGACCAGTGCAAATTTCGTGTCAGAGAGATGGAGTACTTAGAGCATTTTGTGTCCTCTGCAGGCATCAAACCCAAAGACTCATTGCTAAACACCTTTTGTAATTTGCGAACCTCTTTGAACAAAGAAGAGTTTGTAGAGTTTCTGGGCATAGCTGAATTTTATCACTAGTTCGTTCTGAACTTTGCAGGGAAAAGCTTTTTTGAGGTCCCTCCTCTAGAAGGGAAGTACATTTGTTTGGTCCAAGTGTTGTGAGGAAGAGTTTGAGTGCATTAAGAAACATCAGAATGAAACACCTTGTCTAGGAAGTTTTGACCCCAAAGGTATCTTATCTCATGACTGATGCTAGCTTGAAGGGGTTAGGAGCAGTTCTTTTGCAGACAGTTGACGTGGAGGTTAAAATGATTCTTTTCTTCTCTAGGTCCTTGAGGGGTCCTGATGCAACTGTTCTTTGTGGAGTATGACGCTCTGGGTGTTTTCTGGGCGGTGCACAAGCTGAGAAAGGTTTTGTGGGGGAAAAGGTTCAGAATTCGTACTGACCACTGTTAGAAACGTGATCCCTGGCTGGCCAGGGCTTGCGCCAAAGTCAGTCAGAGACCACCACTCCTAAGTCAGGGCAAGGGAGTTGCACGCCAAGATAACCCCTGCTCACCCTCTAGGTAACGTGGCGCGAGCAGCAAGGCTAAACTTGGAGGCGATGTGAGTTAAGTATTTGCGCACTCACCCCAGCAAGTCAAGTCAAGTCAAGTCAAAATTTATATAGCGCACTACATACCCAGAGGGTCTCAAGGCGCTTGAGGAAGGTTTTTTTTTTAAAGTCTACCAAAATACGGTTTACCAATACATTTTCATTATTTTCTCTTTGGTATCTCATTATGCACATGTTAATAAACAGGTTCATGCATTATTAGCTAAATAGCATAAAAACACACTGAATTATTAACAATAATCTTTGAGATTTGGGTGACCAGATGGCCGGAAATCGAAAATCGCCTCGTATGGATTCAACTTCCATTTCGTGCACTTTCTTTGTGGGCCACATGCATAAGAATTGGTACAATAATGCATACGAATCTTAGCTAGAATCTGCAATTGAAATTAAGTCTTTAACTTATATGCTTCAAGAATTATAGGGCACATTCTGCTATGTATAATATCCTATCCATTTCAATGGGACGACCAGATGGCCGCAAATTGAAAATCGCGTCATATGGATTCATATTGCGTTGTATGTACCTTACGTGTAAGCCACATGCATTTAAAATGACACAATGTAGTAGGGTATGCTATAGAATGTGTTGCAGTTGGAAATCAAGCTCTATCTAGTATGGATCATGACTGATGACACAATATACGTGACTCATTTTGCAAAAAATGGAGGCAAATTTTATAAAACATGCGTTTAATCACTGAATGATTCTCACCACTTCTAAGCATGGCACAGGCATGACAATGACCACAGGGCAGTGGCATGATGGTAACTGTATGCTGCACTCAGAATTATGGATCCAGATTGTATGGTTTTAGAATTATGGGCCACAACGTAAGGCATATTTTTTCACACATGTGACGTTATTGAAAAACATCATACATTCAACTTCACATTTTGTAGCCAAAAGCATAAAGTGTTCTTCAACACACATGAAAGTGAAAAATAAAAACTTTTCCTGAAGATTACACTTGATTTGTACCTTGTCCCTATAAGCCACAAATATGAGAGTTACCACTATAAAGTGTAGATGTCTTAGCTACATACTGTGATTGAAATTAGGTCAGTACCTCATATGGTTCAAGATTTATAGTGCACCACATACTATGTAATATATCCTATCCATTTCAATGGGTGACCAGATGGCCGCAAATTAAAAATCGCCTCGTATGGATTCAAATTGCTTTGTATGCACCTTGTGTGTGAGCCACATGCATATCAAATGGCACACTGTAGTAGGCTATGTTATAGAATGTGTTGCAGTTGGAAATCAAGCTCTATCTAATATGGATCTTGACTGATGACACAACATACGTGACACATTTTGCAAAAGCTGGAGGAATTTTTAAAAAAATATGTGTTTAATCGCTGAAAGATTCACACCACTTTGAAGCTTTCCACATGCATGAAAATGAACACAGGACAGTGGCATCATGTTAGCTTAATGCTGCACTTTCAATTATGGATCCAGAT
Source organism: Lissotriton helveticus (assembly GCF_964261635.1). NCBI lineage: Eukaryota > Metazoa > Chordata > Amphibia > Caudata > Salamandridae > Lissotriton > Lissotriton helveticus. The sequence goes on along the minus strand of NC_136058.1, from coordinate 453,725,382 downwards.
TGTATGGTTTCAGAAGTATGGGACAAAATGTAAGGCATACTTTTTCGTACATGCGACGGTATTGAAAAACGTCATACATTCAACCTCAAATTTTGACAACTTTACAATACGCCACACACATAATAATTCACATGGGTAAGATGCACATCACTAGGAACAAAGTGCTGTTTAAATTATGTCTCTATAATGTACAGACTATGAATTATAGCCAAAAGTATAAAGTGTTCTACAACACACATGAAAGTGAAAAATAAAAACTTACCTGAAGGTTACACTTGATTTGTACCTTGTCCCTATAAGCCACAACCATGAGAGTTACCACTATGAATTGTAAATGTCTTAGCTACATACTGCAATTGATATTAAGTCAGTACATCATATGCTTCAAGAAATAGAGTGCACTACATCCTCTGTAGTATATCCTATCCATTTCAAAGGGTGACCAGATGGCCGCAAATTAAAAATTGCCTCGTATGGATTCAAATTGCTTTGTATGACTGTTTTCAGGTCCCTGTAGCCACCAGGACCCCATAATATATCTCAGATGATATAACAAGAGTGGCTAGGGCTCATTTCCAGCCTCCAGGTACATGTCTGACTCCTATTTGTGACATTTCGAGGTGTTTGGGATCAAACTCATTTTTCCCAATATAGGCCATAGAGCTCAGAGTCACATCACATTGAGCTCAGAGTCGCATCAAATTTCTAGTTCTGGACCTAAGGACCCCTTAGTATACCTCAGATGACATACCAGGAGTGTCTAAGACCCATTTCTGGCCTCCAGGGATGACTTTTTGAAGTTTTGGGGTTTAAGGGGGCATAGTCACTTCTTCCATCCAGGCTACGTTGCTCAAAATCGGGTACGATGTCAGGTTCTTCCCTTGGCTGGAAGCTGAAAAAAAAACTTCAGATAATAGCAAAGGTAGATAGATGAATATATCTCAGATGATATAACAAGAGTGGCTAGGGCTCATTTCCAGCCTCCAGGTACATGTCTGACTCCTATTTGTGACATTTCGAGGTGTTTGGTGTCAAATTCATTTTTTTCCATTATAGCTCCTAGATATCAGAGTCACATCAGATTTCTAGTTCTGGACCCAAGAAGACCACAGTATACCTCAGATGACATACCAAGAGTGTCTAAGATCCATTTCTGGCCTCCAGGGGTGACTTTTTGAAGTTTTTGGGTTTAAGGGGGCAAAGTGACTTTTTCCACCCAGCCAATGTTCTCAAAATCGGGTACGATATCAGGTGTTTCCCTTGGCTGGTAGCGGAAAAAAAACTTTATATAATATCAAAGTTATATATATCACATGAAAGCATCAGAGCTGACCTTTCTAACAAGTGTATTCATATCTTGCGCACTCAAACAGTGTCTCTGATATCCATTCTGAGCTATTTGGAAAATTAGCAAATCTTGTCAAAAAAAATTTTTGGACGATTTTTGCTAATTTTCAGTATCAACCCACCTGACTGTTTTTGGGTCCCTGTGGCCACTAGGACCCTATATTATATCTCAGGTGATATAGCAAGAGTGTCTAGGGCTCATTTCCAGCCTCCAGGTACATGTCTGAGTCCTATTTCAGACATTTTGAGGTGTTTGGTGTCAAATTCATTTTTTCCATTATAGGCCCTAGATATCAGAGTCACATCCCATTTCTAGTTCTGGACCCAAGAACAGCATAGTATACCTCAGATGACATACCAAGAGTGTCTAAGACCCATTTCTGGCCTCCAGGGGTGACTTTTTGAAGTTTTTGGGGTTAAGGGGGCAAAGTCACTTTTTCCACCCGAGGTCGTGGAACTCGGAGCTGGGTAAAAGTTTAGCTTGAGTGCCCTCCCCATGGAGGTCAAAAATGTTATTGCATCAAAATCATTTAAAAACTATATAGGTGTAATTGTAGTGCCCTGAATGCTATATGGCTGCATTTGCACCGTTCTATGTATTTACAAAATGAATTTCTAACACTTTTGAAGTCTCCATGAAGTGAAAAATGACTAAGTCCAAAAACTTCACTGGTGCATCAAAGTGGTCAAAAAAGGTCAACATTGGGTTAAAATTAACAAAACATAGTGCTGCAGTGGTCCAATAGCAGGCTAAAGACATAATGAATGACACAGAATGAACAGTTTTACTAAACACTTTGAAAATTCGATTTTCAATTTCAGGGGGACAAGGTCATGGAAGTCATGGAACTCCTAGCTGGGTAAAAGTTCAGCTTAAGGGCCCTCCCCATGGAGGTCAAAAATTTTATTACATCAAAATCTTTTAAAAACTATATAGGTGTAATTGCAGTGTCCTGAATGCTATGTAACTGCATTTGCACTGTTCTGTGTGCCTCCAAAATGAATTTCTAACACTTTTGAAGTCTCCATGAAGTGAAAAATGACGAAGTACAAAGACATCATTGGTGCATGAAAGTGTTTAAAAACGGTCACAAATGCATAAAAATGAAAAAAACAAAGTGCTACACTGGCCCAATAGCAAGCTAAACACACAATGAATGACCCAGAATGAATATATTTACAAATTACTTGGAAAATGCTATTTTAAATTTCAGGGGGACGAGGTCACAGAAGTCATGGAACTACGAGCGGGGTAAAAGTTCAAACTTTCCACCCCTCATGGAGGTCAAAATTTTTAATTCATCACAATCATTTAAAAACCATATAGGTGTGATTGGAGTGTCCTGATTGCTATATAGGTGCATTTGCACTGTCCTGTGGGCCTCCAAAGTGACTTTCTAACACTTTTGAAGTCTCCATGAAGCAAAAAGTGACTAAGTCCAAAGACCATTTGGAGCATCAAAGTGTTCAAAAACGGTCAAAAATGCATAAACACGAAAAAAAACAAGTGCTACAGTGGCCCAATAGCATGCTAAACACACAATGAATGACACAGAATGAATAGTTGTACACATTACTTTGAAAATGCAATTTTAAAATTCAAGGGACAAGGTCACGAAACTCATGGAACTCCGAGCGGGGTAAAAGTTCAACCTTTCCCCCCTTATGGAGGTCAAAATTTTAATACATCAAAATCATTTAAAAACTATATAGGTGTGATTGCAGTGTCTTGGATACATCCCACATGAATTTTAAACACATTAGGAGCATCTCTGATCAAAATAACCATAAAAATCCCAAAGCTGCATCAGTGCTTCAAAGTGCTCCAAAACGGTCAAAAATGGACGAAAATGAAAAATATTCTCCATATCTGAGTTTTTATAACATTCCTTAGATAATGTATATCTTGAATTAGTTTTAAATCCTTTTATTAAAAAGTTTCTTTTCTATGCTGCACTGGTGCAACGCCTCAAGTCTGAGAAGCTGCACCAGCTTTTAAAAGCCACATCGCCACCTCCGGTTCATTTGAACCCGCTTTATAGTAATACGAGGTATTGTGTGACTAAGCCGCGGTTACCCTCTGTTGGTGCCGTGGTATGTTCAAAATTATCGCATCCCGTTAGACACCTGAGTATCTGTCCCCGAGTGTGAAGGGCCATACCCGATGTGGCAGTTTTTCACTACCCTGATAAGTCTCTTAACGGGACCACCTTAAAGTACAACAGCGGTAGTCCGTTTTACATGGACTCCCTATTGAAGCTCTCTGCGAAGCTTGGCTCCAATAGCCTGAACCTCTTTTTCTTAAAATGTATGCACTCGCGGGTTCGACAGAAACAACACCTCCAACTTTACCCCGGTGGCCCCCCAGCTCCACGAAACTCACTAAACTTGCGGGCCACTGTAAATTAGACCACATCACTTGTTTAATAATATAAAGCTAGTTATGAAGCCTAAGGGTCTGAGTTATTTTGTGAATCTAGCCGAGTGATGTGTTTACTGATTTGTTTTGTTACCCACGATCTGGTCACGCACGAGATGAATTACAAAGCGACCTATACAGACTGATACCTACAGTATTGCCTCTTGCTTATAGCTCACCATACTTCACCAGGGCTTCGTGGATATAACCACTACTTTGTTTCCCAACAGGTATGAAATACGATGTCTGGGCTCCCTGTGCACCCACGGTCTCTGACACCTAGGAACTATATGACGCATGCTACCGTAGCCCTTAGAATAGGTGTACCTGCACCGCGATCAACAGATGTGTCCATTATTCTTTATTATTAGAGCATTGACGCACACAAGTGACTGCTTATTACTGTTTAACCAAGATTCCCCCCTATACATAGCCTTGCGGTGGAAGATCTAACCTGAAGCTTTACCCGCTGGATACTGTTGTTATCGGACCATTATACTTTTTAGGTGATTTTAGATCTGATGCTGCACCTTATACCAATTTGGTATTTTAATGTTTTATGTCCTTTAACTACTCATTTTATCCACATCACTCCCACTGAATGTCCCACACAGGAGAGTGCATGTACACAACTGTTATGGTGCCGATACAAGCTAGTGGAAAACTGCACTGGCATGCAACTCACACCCGATATACAGTCATTTGATGCGTTTTTACAATTCCTGTTGTGATTTGCTTTTCCTCTTTCCTTAACAGGTAATGACAGCTTAACACAGGCAATTCAAGGAAGAAGGGTAATATAGGGCACAGCCTTTTCAATCCCCTTTTTTCCAGTTGTTTATGGTTTTTATTCACACTAGTGTATACACATTATACATTAGGGACTTAGTGTAGACAGTTACTCCTTAGATACCAGCTAAATAGTTCCATTGGTCCTGAAGAATCGCTTGTTAATAAACGCCAGCGAGAAACATGTTGACCGGACAGTAGCACACTCTGGAGGGTCTCTGAAAACATAATATTCTAGTTCCACCCTCTAGAATTTTTTTTAATTAAAGCAGCGGACTGCCTGAATAAATCATTCATTGGTACCCCTAGCTTTATTTTAATCACCTGAAAATGTCTACTAGCTTACCAGGCCCCACACCCGCACTTCATCTATACGGCTGTTGGAAAAAGATCTCCGCCAAAGAGCCCCTCTTTGAGGTGTTGCCCGTTGGGTATTGCACCTCCGGCCCAACGAGGAGCATGCCCAAATGATGAAGCATGACACCTGCAAAGGCGTGTGAGGGCATTAAATCCAACAAAATGGATGCCCAGGGGTAATTCCTCTTTACCCTAACTACATCCTCCGCATCTCTTGACGCATATTTCCCCCCCCACCTCTCCAGGAAGAGCATCAGGATCGCCTACATGAAGAAGTGGCACGTCGGTCAGGAACGCAAAGTGAGGGCAAAGTGCAAGAGCAGCGCCCTAAGCATACTGATACTACGTACCGGCACAGAACTCTGTAAGCTACCCCCCGTCAGCTGCTGTGAGTGGGTGCAAGATGAAGGCCGTCCGCGGCACTGCGAGAGGGCTGTGTTGCAGTGCGCAAGAGTGGCAAGGGGAGGCCCCAACCCAGAGAGCCAGTGTGGGCAAGAACCCTGAATCCGCCGGGAAGGGGTGTACGGTGGCCCCATCAGATCAATTTCAAGGACGTCCTGGGAAGAGAGCCTACTACAGCTCCTGTTCTAGGAGAGACGTGCTGGGGTGAAAGCAGGGCCGCGCATGCAACACATGTGGTGAGACTCAGGTGTGCACCGTGAATAAAGAGCTGCCCACCAGGTGAGGAGGTTTGTGCCTGTGAGCGGCCACAGCTGCGAGTAAAACAGATCCTGGCCTACCGCTGTCTGATAGGGTTTTGGCCGTGGTGGAACAGAGTAAGAAGTGGCACGAGAACAGGGCTGCACTGGGTACCGAAACTGGCCCTGGCAAGCAGTTCAGCCGGCCCCCCTGGTGGGAAGAGAAGGGTGCAGCCAAGATGTTTCCTTGGCCCCTTTTCAGCCGATTTTGTTACTGGGGGCCGATATTGCCGGCCCTTGGTAATGAAAATATCGCTCCAGGGCCTACAACCGGCCCACACTCTGGCGGCCCACCGGGGAAACGCCCAGTGCCCGCTACGGCCAGTCCGGCGCTGCCTAGGAATGGGGGCTGCTGTGGTGGTCAGTAAAGGGGTGGGGAGCACGGCCAAAATCCATGGGGCAGAGGATTAAGCCAAATTAAAAGCACTGATGCCCCTAGGTCTGTAGTGATTTCATTTAGGAACCTGAATCAATATTACCCTTTTATGCCCTTACACGGCTATAATCAATAATATCCATATAACGGCATAAGAATCAGATACATATTTCAGTAAAATTGCCCTTGCAGTCCAAAGCACAGCAAACGCCACTTCCTTAGATTCCTAGAAAGCACAACGAGTTCTTTCAGCACACCAAACCTCCAGCAACCTGGGAAATCCCCACGTGCTTTGTTTTGATTTGTAATAGAACTCCTGAGAAGCACTGTAAGAATGGCCAGTTCTTGGTGACATCTTTATTGACGTCTTATGTCCAACCTTACGTCAAACCCGGCACCTTTCATGTATAAATATGCCAACGCTGCCTTAAGCAAACACACGGTGGTGAATTTCGGAGCCGAGCAGCTATCTACTTTTCCAAGAGCCCAGCAGATGCGAGAAGCCCACGGACGCTGCCCCTCCTCTTTGACGCGCTGAGAAAGACACTGTCTTTTCTCCTGCCGAGAAAATCCAGCCTCCGGCGTTTCCAGCCTACCCTTGCGGGTGACTGGGATATCGAGTCCTGAGAGAGAGATACCAGACCTCCTACAGTCTATTCCCAAGGTACGGAGCTGACTAAACCCTTAGAGAGAATTCTTGAGTCAGATTCTTGGCAAAACCTACTTAACTCAAACTACTACTTATTTACTCCTTCCCAGTATTAGGCTTAGGTCAGGTACACAGGGGTAGGCGTATTTAGAAGCACCAGTTGAGCACATTAGCTAATGTATATATGTATGTATATATTTTATCCCTTTTAAAGTATTTTATGGCTAAGAAACCACATCAATGCTTTAACATAATACTCCTGGTACTGTACGCACTTTACTTTATAATAAGTATTGCAATTGTGGCAATTCATTTCTCTTGCATGAGAAGGAAGACTGCTCAATAAATAATATCTTTTATTGAAAAACGCCCGTCTCTCCATTTTCTGCACCCTGGTGAAACTAAGAACGCACCACTGACTGAGTGAAATAATTGTCTATTGTTTTCACACGACTCTAGAGATTTACTCTTATTCTGAGGGAGCAAAGTTGTCATGTTTATGCGGTTGTCGGAAGCTGAATCCCTTCTTGTCTGAGCCAGGGAAGCTGATCCCTTCCTATTCAGTCAAGAAAGTTTCCAGTGACCTCTGAGGTAGCTAGCGCAAACCTAAATTAAGTCTAACATAGTCAGTAGAGACCTAGAAGACTTCAGTCCTACGTCTACACTGCTGTTTATGTTATTCCAATGCGCAGGGCCTATAGGGAAAATAGGAACTACACTACATGGCGCCCAACGTTTGGTAAGGCAATAAAACTAACGCAAGACGTTAGAGTAACTCAGTCGTGCTTTTTCACACAGACCCTTTTGCCCGTAAATTCTCCAATAGACGTCTGGAGTGGGTGAAAGGTTAAAATCCGCCGGAACCTAGTAGGAAGAGATTCCTATGTAAAGTTTTTGGTTTAGTCAACGTTGAAGGATACAGTGTTCCAAAATATTGTGCACCTAATCTTTTGTCTCCTTGAGAACTAGATCTACAACAGAAAAGCACTTGTGACAGAAAATGCCAGATAGTGAAGATGAAAGAGAAGCAGCTAAATTAGCAGCTCAACTATTAGAGGAGGACACAAGTCTCCTACAGAATGACAGGAATGCTATTATCATTCCGGTCAACATAAGAAAAAGTATAACTCTAAAACTTATAGAAAACGGACTGACAGCACGAGGTGGTACAGTCATTTTTGTGATAGAGGCACACGAATATCGGCAGACAGAGGTATTCTATTCATTGTAATTGTAATTGTAATTGTAAAGGGATTTATAAAGCGCATGGTTGCCTGTGAGCGTCCCAGCGCTAACAGAAGATCCGGATGGATCAGACGAGAACAGGAAAAGATGGTTACGGGAACAGCCAGGTCTTCAGAAGCTTTCGGAAGGACAGAAGATTGTGTTGGGCACGTAGGTCGGGCGGGAGGGCGTTCCACAACTTGGACGCGTGATAGGAAAAACGTGCGTGCTTTCTTGATCCTAGGTATCTGAGTTAGATGGGCATTAGAGGATCGGAGAGTTCTGAACGTGGTATGCGGGACAACAAGGTCCTTGAGGATCGGCGGGGCTTTTCCATGAAGGATTTTGTGGGTTAGGCACAGGCACAGGGCCTTAAACTGCACCCTTTGCACCCCGGGCAGCCAATGTAATGCTCTGATCGCAGGTTTAGCCGTGCAGCGGGTCTTAGTGTCAGTAAGAATCCGGGCCGCAGCGTTTTGCACAACCTGTAGCCTGGCGGTAACTTTCTTCGGTGCGCCGAGATACAGGGCATTTCCGTAGTCCAATCTGGACAGGATAAGGCCCTGTAAGAGGAGCTTTCTTGACTGGAACGGGAGGAGGGGGAGGATCTTACGGGTAGTGCGTAGTAGACCAAAGCAGGTTCCTGCCGTTTTCCTTGCCTGGGTGTTTAGGGTGAGGTTGTGATCGAGCCAAATCCCCAAGCTTTTGATGTCAGCTTTGGGGGCGGACCCATGCACGGGGACCACAAAGACTCCGGGCAAAAGTGGGACTGATTGCCCATCACCATTATCTCCGTTTTGTCGCCGGTGAGTTTTATTATTTATTTATTTATTTATTTATTTATTTATAGTTTTGTAGAGCGCGTAGTCACCCAATGGGTATCCCAGCGCTGAACCTTGTTACTCACTAAGGGGTGTAGTCAGGGGAATGCCAGATTAGGGAAAGAGTAGGGTTTTGAGTGCTTTTCTGAACCGAAGGAGGTTGGGTTCTGTTCTGAGGCTCAGAGGGAGAGCATTCCACTTCTTGCCAGTGTTAACCGAGAAGCGGCGACCACCTATCCGGGCCTTTTTCACCTTAGGGATCGTGATGAGGTTTCCATGCTCCGAGCGAAGCGCTCTCGTGGGTCTGTAGGGACTGATCCAGTTGTTAAGTATGGGCGGGCCGGTATTGTGGAGAACCTTGTGGGCAAGACAGAGGGCCTTGAAAGCGACCCTTTCCCTAATAGGGAGCCAGTGCAACTTCCTAAGTGCGGGCTTGGCAGATGATCTGGCCGGGGTGTTAGTTAGGAGTCGGGCTGCGGCGTTTTGGGCTTTTTGCAGGGTATGAAGGGTGGATTCAGGGGCGCCCAGGTAGATGGCATTGCTGTAGTCCAGCCTGGATAAAATTAGGCCCTGGATCAGCATAAGACGCGACTGGAAAGGTAGTAGTGGAATTACCTTCCTGCAAGACTTAAGTAGACCGTAGCATATGCCGGCTGTCTTTCTTGCCTGGGTCCCAAAGGTAAGGTCCGTCTCAAGCCACACTCCGAGACTTTTTACCTCCTTCTTGGGGGTGGGGGGTTCCCCCATGCAGGCGGGCCAGATGTTAGGGGGGAGGCTCATAGTTTTTTGTCCTAGGAGCAGGATCTCCGTTTTGGAGCCGTTTAGCTTCAAAGCGGAGTCGCTCATCCACTTATGTACGCTGGAGAGGCAGTCGTGGAGGTTGGAGGGCTCAAGCTTGGGGTGGGAGAGTGTCACCACCAGTTGTGTATCGTCAGCATAGCTGACGATAGTGACTCCAAAGGGTGAGACAAGTTCCTCCAGTGGGGCCATGTAAACGTTAAACAACGTAGGGCTCAGGGAAGAGCCCTGAGGCACGCCGCACTGGAGGGGGATGGAGGGGGAGCGGCTTTCGCCTTCCCATACTTGGTAGGAGCGTCGGGAGAGAAAAGACGATAGCCACTTCAGTGCTCTGCCCTTGACCCCGATATTCTCGAGACGGTGGGTTAGGACCTGGTGACTAACCGTGTCAAAGGCCGCACTTAGGTCTAGGAGGACCACTGCCACTGATCCTCCTGTATCGATGATTTCCCTAGTTCTTTCTACGGCTACGAGGAGGGCAGTGTCCGTGCCCTGACCTGGTCTGAAGCCTGTCTGTGAGTCGTTGAGGAGATGGTTTGACTCAAGATAGTGGGACAGCTTTTTGTTCGCGAGTTTCTCGGCGACTTTACCTATCCACGGGAGGAGTGAGATAGGTCTGTAGTTGGACAGGTCTGTGGGGTCGAGCGACGGTTTCTTAAGGAGCGCTTTGACGGCAGCTTCCTTCCAGTTGGAAGGGACCTCTCCCTGTTCCAACGAGGTGTTAATCAGGACTGTCAGTTGGGGAACTATGGTCTGCGTGATGTTTTTGGCGAAGCGTATGGGGACAGGGTCGCTAGGGGCTCCGCTCTTGGTTGAAGTGAGTATGACCCTTACTTCCTGTTCTGTAACTGGGCCAAGTGACTCCAAAAAGGGTTTGTTGGCGGAGGACAATGGCTCCTTGACTCTCTCTGAGGGGTCAGAGTTGGCAGGCGGGAGGGAGGTGAGAATTTTATTAATTTTATCGTGGAAGAAATTGGCCAGCTTAGCACATTTTTCCTCAGCGGCTTTGGGGTCCATGGGTTTCTGAGGGGGGTCCGGGACATGAAGGAGTTCTTTGAGAATAGAAAAGGTCTCCTTGGATGAACTAGAGGAGTCTTTTATTCTTTCCTCATAGTAAGTCCTTTTGGCGTCTTGTAGGGCTCGTTTGTATGCTTTCATGGAGTAGTGGTATGCACTTTTCTCTTCTGTTGATTTGGTTTTTCTCCATGTGCGTTCTGCCTTTTTGCATTGTTTTTTCAGAGCGGTAAGGGCGGGTGTGTACCAGGGAGCGGGGCTAAGTCTTTTGACGTGTTTGAGCGTGCTGGTCAATGGAATGGAGCTATCTAGGGGTCGGACTAGCCAGTCCATGAATTCTCTGTCCGCGGTGTTTGGGTCCGTGGACAAGGGGGCGATGGTATCGCGTAATTTAGTTTCCCATTCCTCAGGTAGTAACTTGTGCCAACGTCTGGCTAGTATCCTTGTTTTATGTTTGAGCGCTGGTGTCATTTCGAGTGACCAGTGCATGAGGATCAGCATATGGTCTGTCCAAGGTAGGGGAGTGGGGTCTTGGGCGTACAGGTTCCCGATGTTGGAGAATATGGGGTCCAGGAGTTGACCTTTCTCATGAGTGGCTTTGGGGTTTTGCAGATGGAGGTCAGCTGTAGCGAGGTCAGCGAGCAGGTTTGCTGCGGCATTGTCCGTGGGGTCCAGAAAGTGCATGTTAAGGTCCCCTAAGAGGAGGAAGTTAGAAACTGAGATAGTCTTGAGTAAGATGTGGTCCATCAAAGTATTGGTGAATTCGCCTAGAGTGCCAGGTGGCCGGTACACCAACAGCCCCGAAAGGGAGGTAGATGGTGAGATCTGGATTATGAAGTGGCAGTTCTCGCAATCTTTGACAGTTCCGGACTCGATTCTACATTTAAGGTGGTTTTTGTAGAGTATGGCTAATCCGCCACCTCTGCCGATTGGTCTATTTAAGCAGCATATTTGGTAACCGGGGGGTGTTGCGTTAGCCACATCGAAGTCACTGTGCGGGGTCAACCAAGTTTCCGTCAGAAACAGTAAATCCAGCATGGAGTCCTGGATGAGGATGTTGATTTCGTGGGCATGTTTAACTAAGGATCTGCAATTCAGAAGGCCGAACCGGAGTCCCTGCTGGCGTTCCGTTTCCTCGGGTCTGCTGCAGAGGGTGCATCCTATAAAGGGGGTGTCTTCCTTGTGGACGTATTTGCACTGGCGATGTTTTTCCAGGTTCCAGGCAAGCAGTGAACCTCTGGTGTATGAGATGCGGTTTTGCGGATTGGGCATAGTGGCTGGGCCTAAGGCCGTCTGGGCCCGGACGGGCCCAGACGGGCTTGCCTTTGGCGCGCCTTCGGCGCGCTGCCGGCGCGCCCGCTGCGCCCGTCCGCTGCGCGTCCGGTGATTGCACATCTTTTATGGGTAAGGACAGGGGCGGGTGGGCGTGGCCTCAGAGTGGGCGTGGCCTCTCTCCCTCGCCGTCAATGGCGGCAGAATTGTTTGTTTCCTGCGTTTAAAGTTGCAGCGAAGGGGTCGCTGTTTCGGCGATTCTGGCCCCGCTCCAGAGGTGGTAGACGGGTGAGTGAGTTTTAAAAAGTACAAGAATATGAGCGAGTTGTGACACAAAATACAATTTTAAAATAAAGTGATGGTCTCCCGGCTTCCGCCTCAGGAGATGGCAAGATTCTAATATCGTGGCGCTGAAGGCAGCGTTTTTATGCCGTGATCGGCGGGTGGGCGTGGCCTCAGAGTGGGCGTGGCCTCTCTCCCTCGCCGTCAATGGCGGCAGAATTGTTTGTTTCCTGCGTTTAAAGTTGCAGCGAAGGGGTCGCTGTTTCGGCGATTCTGGCCCCGCTCCAGAGGTGGTAGACGGGTGAGTGAGTTTTAAAAAGTACAAGAATATGAGCGAGTTGTGACACAAAATACAATTTTAAAATAAAGTGATGGTCTCCCGGCTTCCGCCTCAGGAGATGGCAAGATTATAGGTGGGATGAGTTCATCCAGCTGACTATGTCTCCCAGGCAGGAGTACAGATCGACGGAGATATTTTCTTGCCGGCTGAGGGAGACAACCAGCTGGGTGTCATCCGCGTAGGTCAGGAGTTTGATTCCATACGGGATGACAATTTTTTCAAGGGGCGCCATATACACGTTGAAGAGTGTCGGGCTCAATGACGAGCCCTGAGGCACTCCGCAACGTATAGGGGTCTCCCTGGAGATGAAGTCGCCTTCCGCCACCTGGAAAGAGCAGTTGTGGAGATAGGATTTTAGCCAAGACAGGGCAGACCCTGAGATACCAAGGTCTCTGAGCCGCTGAGCCAGGATGAGATGGTTTACGGTGTCGAATGCCGCGCTGAGGTCCAGGAGGATCACTGCCACCGATCCTCCTGCATCGATGATCTTCCTGGCCTCTTCGACAACTGCTACCATCGCTGTTTCCGTATCCTGGCCCGGGCGAAAGCCTGTCTGAGAAGGTTTTAACAGTTCGTTGGTTTCCAGGTAGTTCGACAGCTGACCGTTGATTAATTTTTCAGCCATCTTGATGATGCAAGGAAGGAGGGAGATCGGCCTGAAGTTGGCCAGATTACTGGGGTCAAGGTTGGGTTTTTTGATTAAGGCTTTGACTACCGCCTTCTTCCAGCTGGGCGGAACCGTTCCGTTTTCTAGAGAGGTGTTTATCAGGTTCACCATTGGTGCAAGGATGGTAGGAGCAACCTGTTTTAGATGTTTGACTGGTGCTGGATCATGTGGGGACCCACTTTTGAGAGATTGAAGGATGGGCCCTAGGGTATCTTTACTGATGGGAGAGAACATATCAAGTTCTATATTCAGGTTCTGGAACTGCAACGAGTGGGGAGGTGGGGGGTCCACAGGGGAAAGAGGGGGGAGATGTAGGAGGATGTTTTGTATTTTTTGGTCAAAAAACGTGGCTAACTCATTACAATGATTGTCCAAGAGATTATGCGTGCATGTTGGTTCTGGGGTTTTTAAGAGTTTTTTCAGCTGCAGATCCACGAGGAGAATCACCCGACATTGCCTTTCATCACTGTGTCTTCGCTCCTCGCTATTACCTGGCTTGACGTGCTCACTTGCTCAGCACTCCATTTTTTTCCTGATGTTCGTAGGAGTGAGGCTGGCACATCGGCGGAGACTTTGGAGAGTGTGCTTTACTACGGTCATCGCAAAGGCTCTGGAGCAGTTGGAAACAAGGAAAAAAGCGATTGAAGACAGAATCTCCACCCACGCACACAACAGCAAGGAACTCTTCAGCATCATCAAGGAGTTCGCCCAACCCACCAGCGAGTCTACCGACATCCCTCCCTCACAAGACCTCTGCGACAAACTCAGCACCTTTTCCACCACAAAATCAAGAGCATCTACGACAACTTCGACGAAGACAACCAACACACTGAACCCTCACCAACCACCCCCGACTCCCGGAAACCAGCGATTTATGACTGGACAGCCCTCACCACCAAAGACACACTGAAGACAATGAAGTCAATCCACTCAGGGGCCCCCACGGACCCCATCCCCCACCACATCTTCAACAGAGCCGCTGACACCATCGCACCCATGCTCTGCCACACCATCAACCACTCCCTGGTGACCGCCTCGTTCCCCGACGACTGGAAACACGCCGAGGTCAACCCCCTCCTGAAGAAACCCTCAGCGGACCCCACCGACCTCAAAAACTACAGATCCATCTCCCTGCTCCCTTTCCCAGTGAAAGTCATCGAGAAAGTCATCAACAGCCAACTCGCCACATTCATTGAAGAACACCGCCGCAACAGACGACATCCGCACCCTACTGGACAAAGGAGAAACAGTAGCCCACATCCTCCTAGACCTATCAGCGGCGTTCAACACAGTCACAGACACAGTCTCCCACCGCACCCTAATACGCAGACTCTACGACGCAGGAATCCAGGACAAGGCCCTCGACTGGATCTGCTCCTTCCTCTCCGGCAGGACGCAACGGGTCAGACTCCCCCCTTTCCTCTCAGACCCCACACCTACCAACTGCGGAGTCCCCCAGGGCTCCTCCCTCAGCCCGACGCGCTTCAACGTCTACATGGCTCCACTTGCCCCCATCGTCAGAACCTACGGACTCAACATCGTGTCATACGCAGACGACACCCAGCTCATCCTCTCCCTATCCAACGAGCCCAACACCTCCAGATGCAACTTTCAAGAAGGCATGGAAGCCGTCGCCAAATGGATGAAAAACAGCTGCCTACAACTAAACACCAACCAAACAGAAGTACTCATCATGGGCCCAAACCCCGACGCCTGGAGCGACACCTGGTGGCCCACCGCCCTCGGAAACCCGCCAACCCCCACAGACCACGCACGCAACCTGGGAATCATCCTGGACTCCGAGCTCAAAATGGACCGCCAGATCAACTCTGTCTCATCTTCCTGCTTCCACACCCTCCGCCTCCTTTGTAAGACCTTCAAATGGATCCCCCTCGAACACCGAAAGACAGTCACTCACGCCCTGGTCACCAGCAGACTCGACTACGGCAACGCACTCTACGCCGGAATAAATAAAAACCTCATCCGCAAGCTACAGAACATCCAGAACGCCGCCGCAAGACTGGTCCTCAACCTGCCAAAACACTGCCACATCTCCCAGCACGGGCGCACACTCAACTGGCTCCCTGTCGAGGCGAGAATCACCTTTAAGATGCTCACCCACGCACACAAGGCCCTCCACGGCACCGGACCAGCATACCTGAACAGCCGACTCAAATTCCGCTCACCCCAAAGGACCCTACGATCAGCCCAGCTCTCCTACGCCGAGGTCCCCCGCACCAGAAAGACCAGATCGGGAGGCCGCTCCTTCTCCTTCCTTGCGGCCAAAGCATGGAACCCCCTTCCGCTCCACCTCAGACAGACAACATCGCTCCCCATCTTCGCAAGAAACCTCAAAACCTGGCTCTTCGACAGACCCCCCTCCTTGATGGAATGGAACCTGCACCCTCCCACCCCTAGCGCCTTGAGACCCTTACGGGTGAGTAGTTGCACTTTAACAAACCCCTGATTGATTGATGGTTGGTGCGGGATTCTGTTCAAAGGCTCCTCGCTGCGCCTGTGTTGCCTGTGGTGCCCGAGGTGCCACTTAGTGTCGCTAATAGCAGAGTCAGTGGGAGCAGTGCTCTGGAAGGCCCAGAGATGCCTCCGAAGGAATTGTCAGCAGCAGCAGCAAGGGCAGCTGCCGCAGCTGCGGCCCGCAAGGCCCGTGTGGAGGGGGCAGCGGAGGCGACAGGGGCAGCAGAGGCAGCAGAGGGAGCAGCAGGGGGGGTGGTATTTGGGACCCCCCTCCACGCTCACCGGATCTAGGGAAGCTGCTCTCCCCTAACCCTAATCATGACCCGATAACACCACCATTGCCACCAAAGGGAGGGGTGGAGCCCCCTCCAAAGACCGTCCAGTGGGAACTTCAGTAGTGGAGCTCCTGCAGAGGGTGAGGGCGTCCAAAGATTCACCCAAAGACTCTGTCAAAAACACGGATTCGGTACTGGACAGCTGTGCAGAGATCACGGAAGATACCCCCCTGGCCGAGGAGGTAAGCCAGGTTGTCACGAAGGTTGTTACGAAGGGGGATATTCTGCAAGATGTGGCTATGTCTCCCTCCCCCCACCCTATTCCAGGGGGCCCAGAGACCCTAGTATCCTCAGGAACCCCACATAACGTCAGGGTCCGTGACTGTATTAGTCGAAAGCAAAGAATCTGATAGCCCCATTCAGCTGAGTACTGTGCCCGTCCAGGATAATAATGATAAAATGGTGGTTGGTGTGGAATTAGGGGGGCTCCCCCAAAGCTCAGATAAGCCGGATAATTTTGATATGCAGGGTAAACATGATAAATGTGCTGATAAATCTGTTGCGTCCCTGAATGCTAGCCTCCACAAGGTGCGACCAGACCCGGTGCTGAGCACACTCTCTAAATCATCTAAATCATCTAGAGGGGGCTGTCAAATGAATGAACAAAAGACTAAGGAAAGGGGAGAGCAAGAGCAATAGGAGCAGGAGGAGCAGAATGGGGAAAAAGTGGAGAAAGAGCCTAGCGACTGTTTCTATTCTCTTTCTGAGGGAGCCGAATGGTCTGATGATGGAACAAGCGCGTCACTAGGAGGGAGCAGTGCTGATTCAAATGGAACTAGGCAAGACAGCCGGAAGACCCAAGCAGGAATGAGGAAAATTCAGGGCATTGTCAGCAAGCTATCAAAGGCATTTTCCAATCTGGGGGACAGAGTTTCGAACTTGGAGGAGAGGGTTGTTAGTACTGAAGCTGATGCGTCCAAGGCTTCATCCATGGCAGAGGCACATTCGGAACAGATCAGGGATGTTCAATGGAAACTTGAAGAGTCAGAAAACAGGCAGAGATGTAACAATCTTCGTGTATTGGGAATTCAAGAGGGTCTTGAAGGGTCCGACCCCAGAAGATATGTAATTGACCTCTTGAAAGGGGCCTTTCCTGAACTGTCGGAATGAAACTGGTCATTGGAAATCCAAAGGGCACACGGCATTCCGTTGAAACCTTAGACACCGGCTAAGGTCGGGGAGAAACCCCAGGCCCTACTCGTCTTTTTTGGCAACTTTCTCTTGCGGCAGGCAATATATGAAAAGGCGAGGCCAGACGCCAAAAGATCAGTTGGTGGGGTCTCCTTCTTTGTCCGCCCTGATTTTTGCCATGTAACAGTGGAGAGACGTTGGCGGCTAAGACAGCTCATCAAACCATTTCAGGACAAAAAATTACAGGTGTTCTTGATCAACCCAGCCCAATTGAAAGTTATAAATAATGGTTCTGTTCTATATTTCTCATCAGAGATTAAGGCTAAAGAATATCTGGACACATTGGACAATTAGGAGGCTCCCCTATTGTTGTAAGTCCTGGCAAAAAGGAGGGTGCAAGCTCTAGTAAGTTTGAGAGCTGTCGGTTCTTTGGTACAATGAGCACTGATAGATATGTAAGTCTGACAAGCATCAGAGGAGGATGAGGGTATGGGGGGGCACGCGGGGTGGTGAAATGTGAAATGAGGTCTATGTTTGCAATATCTGTATTATGGACAGCTAGTCATGGGGCTGGTGGGGACAGCGAACGGAACTCCCTAGTAAGTAAATGTTTGACTAGGGCTCTCTTCCCAGTGCGAGGCAGGACCTGTCAATCTTGTTCATTTATTCATGATAAATAAGGGTCACGCTAAGGTTATTTGTGCATGGTAAGTTAGCCACTGTCCACTCTCGCAGTGTACATCATATGCTCAGACATTTGTCTGAGAGTCCCAATGGGGTGGAAGGGGGTTCTAGGGGTTTCAGGGGGAGTGGGAGGGAATGTGGGGGTGGGGGTGGCGGAAGGGTACAAGGTGTGGTGGACGGTTCTATTAAAGGAAGAAAAAAGGTTACCGGGTACGTAGGCCTTGACAGTGTGGCCACTATGCTTCTTGGATCAGCCCTATACAGTTGTGCAAAAAGGCAGGTATGAGTATTTTTGTTGAACGTAGCAATGGGGAAGCTTAAGATATGCACTATTAATGTGGGTGGGCTGAATGATTGGTCCAAGAGGCAAAAACAGGGATTCCTAGCGAAATCTCATCAGGTAGATATAATTTGTCTACAAGAAACCCACCTACCATGGGCCAAAAAACACTTATTAAGTTTGAAAGGTTTTGATTTACTGGTTTGCTCCACCCAGACATCTAATATAAGGGGGTGGCCATACTGGGGAAATCATCTCTGGGGGCATTGATCACTCGCTAGCAGATTCTGGGGGGCGCTGGGCAATTACCAAATTGAAAATTGGGCTCACGCTGTATGTAATTTATGGATCTAACCAAGATGACCCAGAAGTATTTAATGAGCTGGAAATAGAATTATGCAAAAACCACAGTTGATGGACAGAATGCAGAACAATGTCATACATTCACCCCAGTACAGAGATCTGTCCCTAAATCCATCGTTTTTTTGCACTCCACACCACCCCAGTTCAGACATGGCCATATGCAAATCAGCCTTGACCCCGTGCCTCATGGGAACAGTCCAGCCCGAACTGCCAAGCCATGTCTTTCCTGGACCGGAATCAAGCATCCTAGGACCGGTTTCTGGCTATCATCCGTCTTCAGCCAGGATAGCTTGACTCCAGTGGTGTGGAGAGCATGTGACTCACGTCTGAGCATACCCACATATTTAATGAGTTGGAAATAGAATTAGCAAATTGGACCCCACCTCTCATTTTCTGCGGAGATCCTAATATTTCTGCTGATCTTAGGGGTAGGGACGGGTCTAGAATGTTTAAGGGCAGAAAGCCCAGGGTGTTTAAAGCTCTGTACTCCTTGGTTGACTCGCATAGCTTAATTGATGTTTGGGGACATAAAGAGAAACATGACCCAGGTTATACATATTTTTCACACCCACATAAGAAATATTCTAAGCTTGAATATTTTTTTATTTCATCATCAGAAATGTTGAGGGTGTGGACCAAAAAGCTTCCGAAACTTATATCGGACCACAATCCCCTGGTTTTAACAAACGACTTTGAGAAAACACCAAAAATCCGATCGAGATGGACATTTGAGAGAAGACTCTTGGCCAATCCCCAATTTATAGAGCACTTGAAAAAATGGGCTGTAGAGTTCTTTGATGCAAACAGGTTTAGTGCCTCACGCAATTGTGTCTGGGACACTTTTAAAGCAGGTCACAGGGGGAGACATTTAGCTTCTCAGCTAGGCAGAGGAAAATCAACCAGGAAGAACATGAGGAATTGATGGGGCAGCTAATAAAGGCAAAGGAACAACATCTTAGTGATATTATATGTCGAAGTAAAACCTTTCAAAGTGCTGATAAAATTACGACTATTAAGGCCGACTTGAATAAATGGATATCACAGAAACATGCAGAAGAATATCAGATACATAGGGGAGCAATGTATGAAACAGGGGAGCAGGTTGGGAAGCTCTTAGCTCTTAAAATTAAACAGGGAAATAGCAGAAATACGCGAAGATGATAAGGAGTTTGTAGAACCAGCTGATATTTGCAGAGTATTTAAAAACTTTTACTAGCACTTGTACACGGAAGAGGATAGGACTGCACGACTGGGACGGGATGGCACAACAGGAAGAGGTACTGATAATTTTGGCCATAAACTAGGAGAACAAGATAAGCTAATGTTAGAATCGGATTTGACTATGAGCGAAGTTGAAGAAGCTTTGCAAGAATTGGCTGCAGGTAAGGCTACAGGGCCAGATAATATCCCTATTGAGGTATATAAGTGCCTTCAGGATGTTTAGTACCATTTATGTTGGATCTCTTCAATGGGGTATTTTGCTCTGGTACAGTGCCGAGCTCCTGGAGAAGTACAAACATCGTCGTTTTCCATAAAAAGGAGAAGGTCAAGGAAGATTCAGGCTCCTATCGCCCAATATCCCTCATAAATGCAGATGCTAAAATATTCTCGAAGGTCTTGGCCAAGAGGCTGGGGGGGATCATTGGGGGTCTAGTCTTGCCATGGCAGCGCGGGTTCGTACTGGGGCGCGACACTGCTGATCACATCAGGCGGGCGAACGCGTTATTCGATGCCCAGGCAGCCGTGGGGGGTCGGATCGCCATGATCCTCCTCGACGCGGAAAAGGCCTTCGATCGGGTCACATGGAGCTATTTGAGAGGGATATTGGAGCAGAGGGGCTTTGGTCCTATCATCTTGAGAGCTATAAAGGCTATGTATGCTAACCCTGTAGCAGTAGCAAGAGTCCAATTCATGGGAGACAGCTCTGAGGAGATAGTTATATCTTGTGGGACTCATCAGGGCTGCCCTTGCTCCCCAATATTATTTGCCCTATGCATAGACCCCCTGATTAGGAAGATTCTAGGTTGTGCGGGTATCAATCCTGTGGTCTGCAATAGTTTCGAAACTAAGCTTATGGCGTATGCAGACGATTTTGGCAATAACAACACCAGATCCGGAGCAGGCTATGGCTGCCCTTTTAGAAATCACCTCAGACTTCGGCAAATACTCAGGCTACCACCTCAATGAATGTAAAACTCAAATAATCTGCTCAAAGAATATTCAAAAGAAAGGATGGCAGATATATGGATTCAGCAATCTATCGGGGCGTTAGGATTAACGCTAAGGTAGATACAATTGTTAAGGATAACTATCTACCAGTACTTAAGACTATTACTGCAAAGCTAAAAAGAATTAATTCTGTACATCTATCGCTAATAGGCAGAGTCAATGTCATTAAGATGACCATGTTCCCCAAGATATTGTACCTATTTCGCACGATCCCCTTGGTGGTCAGTGAGGATGTGCTAAGGCCCCTGGAAGCAGCTTTTGCTAATTTCATCTGGCAATACGGAAAAATCAGACAGTCTTTGAAACACCTCTCATTACCATTGGATAAGGGAGGGCTAGCGCCTCCTAATTTAAGATTTTATATGTTGAGTTGTCTCTTTAATCAAATGGCCATCTAGTTAGGTTAGATAGTGCCCAAAATATGTCTGACCTTCCACTAGGGGTTACACACCCACCCTCCATCTTCGAGCTATTATGGGGCAAGGAGACGACTGGCGTACTCTTACGCAAAACCAATAAGCGCTATTATAACAAAAAACGCTACAAGATATTGGAAAATGCCTGGCAGGTTTGGATGAATATTCAGAAACTCCTGGGAATTCCGAAAATTAATCATTATACCGCACTTTGGAAATCTAGCCTGTTCCTGTTTTTAAGCAGTGATAGTCTATTGGGTTTGTGGGAGGGGTTAGGAGTTAGAAGAGTTGGAGACTTGTATACTGGAGAGAGAATGCTAACCTTTGAAGAAATCCAGGGTAAATATCAAATTTCCGCTGCTCAGGGATTTACATTTTTGCAGTTACAACATATACTGCTAGGTATTGAGATCCGCCTATCCCCTACACTTATGATTCTTGGGTATGACAACAAATTAAAACTGAATAAGGATGAAGAAGGGTTTGTTTTAGTCTCTGTGGCTATCCTTCGGATTATACTGGCAGCAGGCTGGAAGGATAGTGAGGCCCCATCCTTTCTCGCCTTTTAGGGATCCATAATATAGAGTCTGCCCTCTATGGGGGAAGAAGCAGGAAAACTAGAGAATCAGGTTTAAAACTATGGGCCCGCATATAGCCCTATTCCTATGATACTCTAGCCGTAAACAGTGAAATGAATTATGATATTAGACACAGTTGATACATCTGTACTGCGTTTTCTTTTTCTCTTTATCGCCTTGATACATGTATAGTGGGTTTTATGCTTATAATGCTTATTGTATACTGTATTTAATGGACTGTACCGGGTAACGAATTAAAAAAAAAAGAATACCACAAAGACATCAGCCTTGAATATTGAGGCATTGTATGCATGTTCCTCCAGCAGCAACAACCCTCCACTGTGAGATTGCAAATGTTTAGTGCTAAAATAAACATTACCACAGAAAAAATAAATGAAAAAAAGACGACTCAGCTTCTACACCCCCACCCGCCAGCTCCACTCCGCCGACCTCGCCCTCGCCACAGTCCCCCGCATCCGGAAAGCAACCTCCGGTGGCAGATCGTTCGCCCACCTCGCCGTCAAGACCTGGAACACCCTCCCCATCCACCTACGGCAGACCCAAGACCTGCTCACCTTCAGAAGACTCCTCAAGACCTAGCTTTTCGAGCAGTAGCAGCACCCCCCAACCCCCAGCGCCTTGAGACCCTCACTGGTAAGTAGTGCGCTTTACAAATGCTGTGATTGATTGATTTTAGTTTGAAGAACATTTTTCTCCTTTTTTATTTGATCCTTCGGTTGTATTTCCTTTACCTGAATATTGATCTGAGAATTTAACAAGTTGTATGCTAGGATCCGGAGATTTCAGCTGTTCCGGTGTTATTTTTAAAGCTGTGGATACATATACTATCAATCCGCCTATTGCACAATCATATTGCTTGCATTTTCTGAAGGTACTTTGTAGTGAGTTATACCTACTATTGGAATCTCTTCCTGCAACCAAGTGTCCTGCAGGGCTATTATGTCACAATCTGCCCACTCCTTAAGTGGAAGGCCCTCCTCAAGTAATCGCCTAGCTCCAGCTATGTTCCAAGATAACATGTGTATAGCACCTATGTCAGAGCCGGTAGCCATAACTCTCTTATGTCAAACACTACTGTTGTTGCTTGGTATACTGGGTAGCCAGTTCGTTTCGTTTCATGAACTTTATTCGATTGTTATAAAAACATCATAAAAGTATACAAGTTAAAAACATGACAAATATGATATTACACAGGGAAAGTACATATCATGACATTACTTAATGGGTAAAACATAGACTAGCAGCAGTAGTTATAATAAATGTGTTACTAGAAAACCATGCTTTTTCTTGCAGTAATAGATTTTAAAATGACGGTTGCAGTAAAAAAACATAGATCTGGGCTGGCAAGTGAGAATAATAGTTTCATAGCATTTCCTGTAGTAAACACAGAATATTTTTTAAACAAAGGTTTAAGGTAAAAAATACGCAGGGATTTATACAGGGGACAAATTAACAGAAAGTGCAAGGTACTTTGCTTAGTTAATCCGTCGCATGGACAAGGTGTGGCAGAATGGTTTTTCATCATTGGAAATGCCACCAAATTATGTACAATCCCAAGTCTAAATCTTGAGAGGACAAATTGATGGGACCGTCTACTAATGACATTGAGGTACATGGGTAACCCAAGTCCTTCATCTAAATTGGAAAAATAAAAAGCGTGGGTTGAGTAGTCTTGTGTTTCAACTTTACGTTTATTGAGTTTAGCCCTCAGAAATTCGCCTTTAACCTCCTGTTTGGATAGAGTAATTACACTTGCAGGATCTTTACATACATCCATATCATAAAGTTCACTGAAGGTAGAGATCACATACTTTAACCAAGGAATTTTGTAAACTTTATCCAAATGCAAACAGTCTTTAATAATTTCCTTAGTAAAGCTTGTTTCGGCCTTGGTCCAAATAGATCTCCATACCATTAAAGGTCTCAGTTCAATTAGGTCGGCTATGTAATCCATCCCTAGTTCTTTATGGGTAAGATCGGTGGATGCCGAGGGTGGAAGGCACAGTAATCGTTTTAGGAATAAATTTTCCAATATTTGCAGGTCCCTTGGAGTCCAATATCCCCAAACCCCTGAGCCGTATAGTGCTATTGAAGCGCATCTGTGTCTATAAATATTTAACATATCGGGAATCCGTCGGCTTCCCAATTTAGTGGCAAAACGGAACACACCTAGGGAAGCCTTCCCCATCCTTGCTTTGACATTATTTTGCTCTGGGGTCCTGGACCCTCCACTGTTAAAGGTAATGCCCAGATAGCAAAAATTATCCACAACCTCAATACGGTTTTCTTTAAAATGAAAAGGTTTAAGATGATTTACCTTCTTGCCGCATGCCATAATAAAAGTTTTGGAGTTGTTGATTTTGAGTTTCTTTCTCTGTATAAAATCATAAAAACAGTTCATAAGCTTCTGGAGGCCTAATGGGGTTCTTCAGAGTAGGACAGTATCGTCGGCGTAAAGCAACACCGGGATAGGTTGGCCTCCTGCTTGCGGGACGTCTGCTTGGACATTTTCTAATTCCTGCTCAATTGAATTAATAAAAAGAGAAAAAAGCAACGGGGCCAGGACACAGCCCTGCCTGATACCAGATTTAACCTTGATCTTTCTAGTACATTCCCCTTCTGGTCCGTAGCGGATCTGGGCTGATAGGTTGGAATAGAGTCTTGCTAGAAAGTGGATAATGGCAGGAGGTGCGCCCATATCAAGTAAGGTTGTCCACAACAGGGTGTGATCCACCAGATCAAAGGCACTAGAAAGGTACGCAAAACATAGGAACAGGGAACCCAGTTTGGCCTTAGTGTATTTTCCTACTAGCAGATTTAAGTTAATACACTGTTCTATTGTGCCAAGACCCTTTCTAAAGCCAGAATGTTATTATCTTCGGCCCATTCTTCCAGGCGTATCAATAGGACCCTGCTCATGATTTTAAGTGAGGAATCCAGAAGGGAGATAGGGCGGTAGTTCTTAGCCGCTCCTCTATCTCCCTTCTTATAGATTGGTATGATTATGGATTCACTCCACGTTGCGGGGGTATTGTAGTCGACAGCGGCATTAAAAACTTTAGTCAATAGTGGGCTCCACAGGGCCAGATCGTATTTATAGAGGTCAATTGGGACCCCGTCAGGTCCTGGGACCTTCCCCCCTTTGCTGGTGTTAATTGCCATGTCAACTTCATGAAGGGTAATTCCCAATGTCTGAGGTGGTGTAATGGGGTTATGACAGGTATTATCTTGGCTCTCCCTAATTGGGTCAAAAATCCCAGTAAAATGTAAAACCCAACTATCTTCACTTACTTGGGCAGTGAGGACTGGGAATTCTTCCTTCTGGAGGAATGGACTATTGATTGTGCTCCAGAACAGTTTACTATCCCGGAGAGCTGCAGCTTTATTCAGGTCATCCCAGGCTTGTTCTCTGAGTTCTTGTTTCCTACGCTTCAATTCAATGTTGTATTTGGCCCTCAGAGTTTTAACCACTTCCCTATCTCTAGGGAGATTAGATAGGGCCTTCTTGAGGGCTTTTAGCGCCAAAGTACAAGCTTGATCAAACCAGCCTAGCATTTCCCGTTTAGTTGTGCCCTTGTTGTTGGTAAGGGATTTCTTGATTATAGTACCAAGTTCCTCAAAATCATTTATGGTACTTTCGGGAGGGGCCTCGGTTTCGAGGCAACGAATATCACTTTGGTACCGGCTATCACCACTATGCGGTGTAGTTTCTCAGATTTTTCTACACACCATTTGATCCGTGTCCCGTTTTGCCTACATGGGGTGATGTCACCTACAACCCTACCGGAAAAAACATTTCTTGGACCCCATGTAAGGATATACATTGTTAAAGCATTATGTTCGCTCATACCAAAGTCCACAATAATTGGGACCGTACAGAGCGGAACTATCGGGGTCGAAATCAACAGGTAGTCGATCACAGAGGCTGTATCCCTCCCAGTGAAAGTGGGAGCGATATTACCCTCTTTATCTGGGGCAGGTTGATGGATAACCAGGTCGTACTTTAACAAGAGATTATTAAGAGAGACCCCATAGGAGGAGTGTAACAAATGCGCTAAGTACTCCCCAGTATCCCCGTCGAACCCACAAACAGAGGTATAAGAGTGCGGGCAGGTTCTAATATTGAAGTCACCCCCCCAAATGATGTCATATGATTTGGGTGATTTATTACAAATTTTGTTCAGGGCTACTTCAAGTTCATCCACAACAGAAGTGCTGGCAGGATCAAAAGTATTGTTGTAATGATTGATCAACAGGATGTTCCTACCCCTGTTAACTTCTAGTTCCAATACTTGGGAGTGGGAACCAACTGTGAGACAGGATCTTACATGAACTGGGAGGTGCACAGACAATAAAACCAACAGACCACCTTTTGCCCTCCCCATAACAGATTCTTGGGCATGACAATTATAAGAAACGAAACCGTCATAATAGATGTCCGTGGTAGACCAGGTTTCCTGTAGGCATAGGATGTCAAAGCCTAAAATATATTCCCTCCATCCCAAGGCTGAAACTCTCTGTCGCCAGCCAGCAATATTCCAGCTCGCCATTGAATAACCTAGTTGACTGGAAACCGGCACCTGTTCTGTAAGGGTGTTAGTAATGGGGGGGCTATACTTGCACTTCCCATGTCAAAAAGACGCGGGGCAATTGGTGTAGGATGGATATCCGTCGGTTCAACAGGTGGAACAGGTGTCGGGGAGATCATATCTGATATAAAGGGGGCTGTCAAGCATTCATCTAAACATATGGCTTTAGCCAGGACATCCCTATCTATAGTATTGGTAGCCGATTCAAGGGATGGAAGCTCGGGGATGCGGGATGGAAATAATCAGTCGACTCCCTCAAGACCCTCTAGGCAGCTATACTGATTATAATCGGAAAAAGGATTGTGCTGGGGCAAATATTGGGGTGGCATAGGAGGTCTAGTGTCATATAATCTTTGCCTGCCCCTACGTTCAACTCTAGTCCAATCGTTTCTTCCAGTATAATGGGTGGCAACATTGGGTGGAAAAAAGAAAGAAACTGGAAGAGTTTGAATAGTGGAATCAAATGACCTGTTGAATCCCGCACATATGTGGGATACCGTACGGGGGTCTCTAAAACCTACAGTAATGCAGTCTCCATTAATGGATTTCGTCGTCTTACCAATCCAGGGTACCCTCCTTACCATAATAATTTCATTATGCAGATGTGCCGGTAAGGGTCTATTCCAATTAAGCCATTTAATGATTTTACTTTTCAGGGAGCTAAAAGTTTCAGTTTCCCCTTTTTCTAATGGGGGTGCTCCGGCTAAAACTACCATAAACCGATTAGCTTCCGGCGGGAGATCAGGACGTCGGAGTCTAGGAGGTTTATATTCTTTTATTGGGGAACCTTGTGTTTCGATGGCCATAAGTCCGGGGGGTTGGGCATACCGGGTTGAGTGCTTTGAGGGTGTTGGGGAATTGCAGGATTGTCTTTGCTAGGTAAAGAGGGGGCAGGTTGGGAACTTACTATAGAAGAAACAGGGGGTTGGGTCACATTAGTAGAGTGGGGGACTGGGGGGATTGGGGCAATATGAGAGGTACATAGACTGTTGGGCTTAGTGAAATTGGCTAGGATAGTGGCTGTAGTTTTCTCAATGTTGGATATTCTGAGATCCAACCTGTCTAATTTGGCCTCTAATGGAAATACGATTGATTTAACTAAGGCAGCAATCCTTTCCAAGGAAGCCTCATAACTGGGGGTAATCACTTCTTGAATAACATTTGGTGGTGTCGGGTCGTTATGTAATTTAGCTGTTTTAGAGGACCTACCAGCTTTTTTGTCTTTTTTTTTGTAAGGTCTTTTCCGTTTTCTAATGGCACCTTCTCTTTCCCCCTGGGTGTTAGGATAGATAGAGCTATCCTCGGTAACAGAGATGATGGAAACATTGTTACTATCAGGGGCATGGTTAATTTCAACTACGGTAACAATTGCATTTGTCATAGTATCAGGGTCAGCTCTTGGTGGATGAACTACTTCGGAAAGGGGAGGTTGGGTATCCACCACAGAGGTAAGATTGTCAATAGTTCTTTCCGGTGTTTTGGCATTGGCCAAAGTCCCATGGAAGATCGTTTTAGAGACATTAGTTCATTCGATAGGCGTTTCTCCAGTGTAGTGATTTCTTTATCAATAATGTTATTCGCCCTAATAAGAAATTTTTCCATCCCTACAGCAGCAGAAGAAGATCCTCCCGCTAACAAAGACTTACTCCGTGTTTCCCATCCAACCATGGTCCAGGTGGCAAATGGATACAAAATAGTTAGAGGGGTGGCCCGATCCGGTCACTACTGGTCACGAACGGGCACAAACGGGCCCGCTCTTGGCCCGATCTTCGCCCGTGCGCGTCCGCGCGCGTCCCGCGGGCCGAGAATGAAGGTCCACCAATATAGATCCTTTAGGGAAGACCACGCCCCTGATTTCTAGGCACAGGGAGGAGGAGGCGGCGGGAAGAGGACCAGCTGTGGCAGGTTAGCGCACTGCCCGCTGGTCCTCGCAGTCCCGCGGCAAGCCTAGGATGCAATACGGCTTCAATCCTCAACTCGCTGTTGCTGGTGTCGCCCAAAGACACGCGCGGCGCCCGCAAAGCGGGAGCCGTGAGGCGTGGGTCAGGGTTCGTGAAGACAGCAGGTAAGGCAGGGGTGATTCCACAGTGCAGCCCATTCCTCCAAGGACGATTCAGAAAAGGGGGTGGTGATGAACAGAGTGTCTGAATTAAGCAGACCACTCTTACCCAGTCCAAAGATCAGGGCTTGATCCATCACCGTTATTTAGCTCACTGCCCCATCCCAGCTCAGAACCTGGCTATATGCAAATTAGTCTGTCCCTGGCCCAGTGCATCATGGGAACAGGGCAAACCAAACTACCAAGCCAATTCTTATACTGGGAAGGAAACAAGCTTCCGGGGACCGGTTTCTGGCATTTCAGCCGTCGTCGGCCCGGCTTGCTTGAATCCTGATGGTGCAATGAGCAAGGGACTCACATCTGAGTATACCCTTCCACGCTTATGGTGGACAAAATGATTCAGAAAAGGGGGTGGTGATGAACAGAGTGTCTGAATTAAGCAGACCACTCTTACCCAGTCCAAAGATCAGGGCTTGATCCATCACCGTTTTTTAGCTCACTGCACCATCCCAGCTCAGAACCTGGCTACATGCAAATTAGTCTGTTCCTGTCCCAGTGCATGATGGGAACAGGGCAAACCAAACTACCAAGCCAATTCTTATACTGGGAAGGAAACAAGCTTCCGGGGACCGGTTTCTGGCATTTCAGCCGTCGTCGGCCCGGCTTGCTTGAATCCTGATGGTGCAATGAGCAAGGGAATCACATCTGAGTATACCCTTCCACGCTTATGGTGGACAAAATGATTCAGAAAAGGGGGTGGTGATGAACAGAGTCTCTGAATTAAGCAGACCACTCTTACCCAGTCCAAAGATCAGGGCTTGATCCATCACCGTTTTTTAGCTCACTGCACCATCCCAGCTCAGAACCTGGCTACATGCAAATTAGTCTGTTCCTGTCCCAGTGCATGATGGGAACAGGGCAAACCAAACTACCAAGCCAATTCTTATACTGGGAAGGAAACAAGCTTCCGGGGACCGGTTTCTGGCATTTCAGCCGTCGTCGGCCCGGCTTGCTTGAATCCTGATGGTGCAATGAGCAAGGGACTCACATCTGAGTATACCCTTCCACGCTTATGGTGGACAAAATGATTCAGAAAAGGGGGTGGTGATGAACAGAGTGTCTGAATTAAGCAGACCACTCTTACCCAGTCCAAAGATCAGGGCTTGATCCATCACCGTTTTTTAGCTCACTGCACCATCCCAGCTCAGAACCTGGCTACATGCAAATTAGTCTGTTCCTGTCCCAGTGCATGATGGGAACAGGGCATACCAAACTACCAAGCCAATTCTTATACTGGGAAGGAAACAAGCTTCCGGGGACCGGTTTCTGGCATTTCAGCCGTTGTCCGCCCGGCTTGCTTGAATCCTGATGATGCAATGAGCAAGGGACTCACATCTGAGTATACCCTTCCACGCTTAGGGTGGACAAAATGATTCAGAAAAGGGGGTGGTGATGAACAGAGTGTCTGAATTACACCTTGTGAACTTAGCCAGTTCCATTTATCTTTATTTAGTTAAGTCTCCCTTTGTACTTCTGTGGCTAATCCCTCTGAAGTCTGGACTGTACCACTCCAACCCTTTGCATTATGTAAAATTTAATAAACCTGTGTGGAAACTGCAGTTTGATTTATTTTCTTTTTGGAATGCTGCGTTTCAATTTTTTTCAATGGAAATGGGTAACGAGGCATTGATCCGAGCTACTTATATTAAGTGTGCCAACTCTGATGCCTGCCATGTAGTTAATGTTCGTACTTTTGTTGTGTTGTTATCTCCTGGTAGAAATTGGACTGCTACAAGATCTGACGATTGTACATGTTTTAGTTCCTGAATTTCTGCCATAAGTTTTATAATATTGCCTCTATTTAAGATATCGTAACTGCTCAGAGTTTCAGATTCTGGGGTCCATATTAACCTGTGAGTTACCTGGGTACTAGGTGCAGTTCCCCGTCTTATTTCTTTGTCCTCCAGATTCTTAAGCTGAGATTTAATTTGATTGGAAATACAAATACTTAGATGGCCATAAGAGGGGCATTGCTGGTTAGTTTGTGTTGGAGTTTGAAATACTACTGGAGTACATTGATCTGTCACTTCTTTTACTAGATGTCAAGGTAAAGAAATCTTATCTACCTTCTCTGCATATGTAATTGCTCCAGTCACGCCTCCTTTTAGCGTGGAGAAGCGAGTTTACCTTTCTCTCACTACGGGGTTCAGTTGGTATAGAATGACACAAGCACTCTTTGTGCATCACTTTTTATCTTTTCTTTTTCATCCCCTCTCAAGCATAAATCTGACACTAATTTCACTTTTTCACAGCCATGAAAGTCACCAATGATGAAAAACGTGAGCAAACGGTAAGTACACCACAGCACAGAACTATTTTAGACTTTAATAAAACCAACGTTCTAATCTAATACAGATAGTGTGTATTGATGTAACCATAAAAAAAACCAGTGGCAAATGCAATTACCATAGAGAATATTAAAAAGAACTGCAGCATTGTGATGGTAGTCAGAAATCAATCGTATTGAGTGATGGAACCAGTCCCCAATCACCAACCCCTCTAACTAAGCTGTCTTAGCACCAAACGTGCCACCTGAGTATCTTGAGATGGTCCTCTGTCCCACACGCCTTAGCACAACAACAAGCCTGTTCTTCTGTAGGTAGGTCGTTTGCTGTCCCTGTCTCCTTCCAGCAAGCAGACCTCTCAGGTTAATACCTGTCTGTGCCCAGTTTCAGAGCACTTTGATGGTTATTTTAATATGGCATGCCTAGCAAGAATGATGGAAAATTAATCTAAAATGTAAGAATTAGCACATCCATCCATTGCACATTCACTTAATTCTGTTACATAAATCAAAAACCAAATGAATAGACCTATGCAAATAATTCCTGTGCCATGAAACCTAGTACAAAGCAAATGTTTACATATGAAAGCAATAGCAATTTTAAATGCAACACATGTGTATATATTAAACATTTGCACTGAGATACATTAATATATCAAATGCACTGGGAGTACATAAGCAGAAAGTCACAAAGATCAGTGCTCTGTTTTTGTTATTTCTTTATAATTTCCTCTTGATTTAATCAATCACGGTGATCCACCTATAACCTTCACCCTTATGTAGCTTAAGAGTTTGCCAGCATTTATTGCCCCCTCATACAACCCCCTTTGCCTGGGTAGATGCCTTGCCTTTGCTTCATTTCACGATAGGGTTTGGATTTCTAACTTCTTTGCATCAATCTCATGTTCAATCACCAGGTCCTGTTTTTCGAGGTGGACTCTCTCTAGGATCAACAGCGCTTCTTCCGCTTTGTCGTTTTCTACATTTACTTTCTGAACATGATATAGATCCGCTCTTTATCATAGTTAAATGCCTCCAAGAAGTATTTCCCCCCAAGAGGTTTTCAGCACATTCTCTCAATTGGTCAGACACCTTTTTGTTGTGCAACATTCACACATCAAATCACCATTCATTTGCTTTCTGGCTTTTCTTTGTTCAGATCACAATCAATAGTGGTGGTTGATCTAGTGTCTCTGAACAGTGGCAAGGGCTCTCGCGCAGTGTGCATGTAATGGATTCTTGAGAAAGTTGAGGTGGTGATTGAGGTAGACAGGTCAAACATTGTTGAGGGCTATTCCTCCGTGGGTCGGCAGTCTGAATTGGAATCACTTCTGGATTGGCAGCCAGTGTAGCTCTCTGGGGTGAGGCGTGATTTGTGGGTTTGCCAAGTATGCTGAATATGAGTCTGGCGGTACAAAAGGGGGTGGTGATGGACGGAGCATCTGAATCAATCAAACACTCACACCCAGTCAAAAGATCTGGGTTTAATCCATCTCCGTTCTTTAGCCCACTCTGCCACCCCAGTTCAGACATAGCCATATGCAAATCAGTCTGACCCTGTGCCTCATGGGAACAGTCCAGCCCGAACTGCCAAGCCATGTCTTCCCTGGACCGGAAACAAGCTTCCGAGGAACGGTTTCTGGCATTCCAGCCGTCTTCAGCCCGGCTTGCTTGAATCCAGTGGCAAAGTGAGCAAGGGACTCACGTCTGAGCATACCCTGCCACACTTATGGCGGCCAAAAGCGGTACAAAAGGGGGTGGTGATGGACGGAGCATCTGAATCAATCAAACACTCACACCCAGTCAAAAGATCTGGGTTTAATCCATCTGCGTTCTTTAGCCCACTCTGCTAACCCAGTTCAGACATAGCCATATGCAAATCAGTCTGACCCTGTGCCTCATGGGAACAGTCCAGCCCGAACTGCCAAGCCATGTCTTCCCTGGATTCGCACCGGCAACAATCTTCGGTAAGCCCAGTCCCTCACCTCGACCCCTGTGACCAAGCCCCTGTAACCACTGGCTTGCACCTTACCAACCAGCATTTAATTTTTCCTCCATAGGGGCTACTATTGTGTTCCCCCCTCCCAGCAGACCTGCGGTTTTGGTAAGCGCTTCGGGCCTTCTCCCGCAATATTATTTATTTATTAAATTATAAATGCAATTCTTATGTTGTAACTCCCGTTACAGGTCTTGCTTAATTAACTTCGGTAGTGACGCAACTTCTATTATCGTCACGGTAAGCCGAGCTCTCGCTTCTTGACTACAATTCCCGGTTACCATCACCCAGGTTTTTCCCCATTCACCGGAATTAGTCACTTTAAACGCACGGGTCGATCTTTACGCCGTTCTTTTAATCTTCACAGTCAGTGTCCCACGCCGTATTTATCTCTCACTTTCGCTTAGTTGTTCTATTTTCACCACTATTCTCCACAATGCGTGCCACAATGCCTGCCCCACAGGAATAGACCACGTTATATCACTATGCATGTACAACCAGATTCATACCTCGTACTTCGTACTGTTTAAATAGGCTCAGCAGACATGACCTTGTATGTGTCCCTTATAAGATCGTTTTTCTTAATCCTTGTATTTTTCTTCCCCCCTACCCACCCCGTTTTCTCCCATGTCGATTGCTCCCATTGTGTTAATTCATTGTCTATTGTCTATATGCTTCACTTAAATGTTTGGGCTTGATTTTGGTTTTAAGTATGGAAAGGCATGTAATTTGAATGTCCTGATGATGATCCCGCTATACCCTAAGGGGATCGAAACGCCGTCGACACCTCACACTGGATGATTTGATTTGATTACTAGTTAAATCACAACAGTGTACCTTGTACAATTAATTGTCTGCTAAAACTTGGAATATATGCAGACTGCCTGCTCTTGCCTCACTCGTGTTAATATGTGTCACAATTGTCTCTTATACAGTAGTAGGGCACAGGCTGTGTCCCACTTTGATATTGTATTTAATTGATTGACAAATTCAACAATTGTGTTATTAACCCCTTCCACACTCATGACGAGCTGGGCTCGTCATGAAGTAGCCTCCTCACACGCTCATGACGAGCCCAGCTCGTCATCTTGTGTGGGATTTCAGATTTCTCAGCACAGCAGGGGAATATGCTGAGCAGCCATGGGGTTAAACCCTGTCCGGATGGACAGTTTATATAGATTTCAATTTCTGATCTATATTTATTTTACATCATCTTCTACTTGTTAGGGACCACTGTTCCTTGAAACAACTACTCAGGTCACAGCTTAAGACTCCTACTGTGACCCTGCAACTTGATGGATAGTGGAAAAAAGAAATGTCTCTCAAAAAGTGTAATCAGAAAAAGGAAAAAGAAAGTTCAATTGTTTTTCATTGATCTCGATCTTAAATTGTACCGAGTCTTATTAGGGATCGTTTGTTCTTGAAACAAAGTTTCTGGATTTACTGTGTTCAATCGCAGATGTGATGGTACAGATTCTTGCAACACGTCGTCGTCTTCTTTCTCAGAGTTCATTCGATCCAGGCGTGCACTACTAAAAGGTACAAATTGAGGGACCCTTTTGCCTTCACTGTCACTCATACCCTTACGAACCCACTGATCAAAAGGTAGGGGCAAAGGTACAATGCACGCCTTGGACCCAGTTCTTCTTCCCGACGACCTTTACTGCTGTACGTGTTGCTAACAAGACTTGCCGAGGTTCCAGATTCTTTTTCCGCTGGAAATTCTTCAGACAGACACAGTCACCGGGTTGGATGGAGTGTCCTGGATCTGCAGAGGCCTCCGGTAAAGCGTTTTGAACTTGTTGATGAAGAACACGTAATTTAGTGGTGAGGTCATGCAAGTACTCAATCAACATTGGGTATGGGATGTCAGAATACTTTTTAGGTCGAGGGACTCCCCAGACGTTTGCACCCAAAAATTACCTCATATGGGCTTAGTCCTCAACGAGAATGTACAATAGTTCTCGTGGATAGAAGTGCCAAAGGCAAAGCGTCAGGCCAAGCAAGACCCGTGCTGGCCTGAATCTTCTCTAATTTAAGCTTGAGAGTACCATTATGGTTCATGAGATTTTCAAAGATCTTGGCGGGGCACGGAAGGCAAGCTATGGGTCTATAGTTGACTGATGCTAAGGGGTCGAGGGAAGGTTTTTTAAGAAGGGGTTTGCTGGCTGCTTTTTTCCAAACGGAGGGGTAGGAGCCTGTAAGGAACATGAAGTTGCAGATGTCAGTGAGTGGAGGCGTAATGACCTCGGGAATGAGTTTGAGTATGGAAGGTGGGCAGGGGGTCTAGGGGAGAACCTGACCTAATGGAGACAATTAATTTACTGATCTGTTCAGAGGGGACTTTGTGAAAGTTGGAAAAGGTGGGGGTAATGGGTGAGAGGGAGGGGTGAATGTCGGATCCGCCGGGGTGTGTGTAAGAGGTGAAAGCTGACTATATGGTAGTGACCTTGGTGGCAAAAAAGTTAGCTAAAGAATTACAGAGATCTTGTGACGCCTCGATAGAAGGACATGTAGGAGGATTGGAGCGGGTGTTAACAACCTGGAACAATTTCTTTGAGGAGTTCTGGGCGGACTCAATTTGGGATAAGTAGAAGGAGCTCTTTGGTGTAATGATGGAGCGCTTGTACGTAGCCAATGCGTCCTTATAAGTTTGTTTGTCCTGAAGGTTGTAATGTTTACGCCAGTGTCTCTCAAGATTTCTGCCATACTGTCTCCGGAGTCTAAGGTCCTCTGCGAACCATGGGGCGGACGGAGTGGATCGACTGGGAAAGATCGATT
This sequence comes from Lissotriton helveticus, assembly GCF_964261635.1. Lineage (NCBI taxonomy): Eukaryota > Metazoa > Chordata > Amphibia > Caudata > Salamandridae > Lissotriton > Lissotriton helveticus. The sequence continues at coordinate 453,690,048 of NC_136058.1, read as the reverse complement.
TAATCGGTGCTACCAAATTAAAAGCGTCCTGAAGCCAGTCCTGGTACATGTTGGATACTGTGCTAGGATTGGAGGAGACCTCGTAAAGAGAGTTGGAGAGGGTGTGAGTGAGTGGAGGGATATCTAAGTTTTTCCAAGCTCGAGTGATCTTAGGGATATGGGCCTTAGACTGAGGTGGATTGGGATTGTGGGCCTTAATTGTGAAAATCACTGCAGCGTGGTCCGACCATACCAGGGGGATGATGGTGAGCAAAGTAATATCAGGGTTATTGGTAAACAGGCCATCGAGAGTATGACCTGCTTGGTGAGTACAAGTTGACACTAACTGACGAAGTCCAACCGCTTGAAGGTCAGTAATGGAATAAGTGAGGGCCTCGCAGTCCGGGGGATTCATGGGTTCTATTTTGGTAGGGTATAGGGCTTTGTGAATGATGGCTAACCCGCCACCCTTCCCTGTGGGTATTTACTGTCTAATCAGAAGTCAGGACCGGAAGAGGCATCGCCTCAAGTTTCTGTAATGAACAAGATGTCTAGGTCTTGACTGCTGGTAAACTCCATAATGTCCAAGTTGTGTTTTAGGGAGGGATCGGGCATTGATAAGTGCCGCGCGAAAGAGGGCCCGGTGTCTGGGTGGGGAGATGTAAGTACAGGGAAGGGAAGGGGGAAGTATGAACGTGCATGAGGGGCATTGAGCAGATAAGTTGATTTCCTTTAGCTGTGTTGATGAATAGCATTGAATGTTGCCATTGGAATTTGAAGCAGTAAGGCCAGGGGGTTCCCTAGGCCCCATCCAGGAACGGATGGGTGCGGACGGGCTTGCCTTAGGCGCGCCCGCTGCGCGTTGGTAGGGGCATGAGATTTTTATGCCGGTGGAGGCGAGCAGCTAGACTGCTAACCTCCGTCGAAACCGGAAGTGTAATGACGCACTTCCTGGTGTGGCGATCTATCCCTCCACAACAATCTGAATGCTCAGTGGTGGAACGGGGAACACGCCAGGACAACACAATGGTAAGTTTCCAATCAAATTACAATTGTGACACAAAATGAAAGTGCAGTGAAATGTGCTTTAAAATCCGCTAGGAGCCCTTAAGAATGAGCCTCCGTCGGCGATTTTAAAAACAAGCTCTTGGTGGCATAAGCAGCGCTAGTACAGGACCTGAAGCTGGTCAAGAAAATCTAGATGCGTGCTCGCAGCGCTTAGTAGGTGTCCCAAAGAATCCATAGTCCATGCATAGTCCAGTTCAAACCAGTTCTGGGAGCCATTGGCTCCTGCTCTGGTGCGAAACTGGACAAAGGACATGGGTTTAGCCACCTCTCAATCCTGTCCCTCTCCAGTGGGTATAAGAGGGCTTACATGACTTTAGCTCTTTGGATTGTACCTGGGCAATAGTCTATTAAGTAGGTACCATGTACGTCGACTGTCTGCATGACGCTGGACATCTGAAGAATCTCCCTTGGAGTAAAACAGTTACTCCCCTGCCCTAGCAGGCACCTAAGCCCATCTGACCGGTTTGTTGCTCCCAAGCTCCTGAGGACTCCCAAGATTTCAGCAACAAAGGAGGTGGGTTTCTGAAGGTCCCTGGGGTCGATCTGCTCTCCCAGCAAGGTTGAGGCCAGTATCTCTCATGGGGACCGCATAACCCGAACCCCTGTGCACTTCATACATTTGCAGTTGCATATGCTTGTTGCCAATTTCTGAGCTTGTACATTGGACTCCGTGTAGTCTAGACCCCAAGCAAAATTTGCACCAAAGAACTCGGGCCTCCTCACACCGAGTGCTCCGTGGGCTGGTACTTTGCAATCTTGCTTGAAGTTTCCTCGCGACTCCTGGTCCGTTGGCCTGTGGGTCCTGGCGAGGGTCATCGTGTTTGTTCTTGGGCTTCCCTTGGCGCTCCAGACGTGCCCTGACTCTCCATTGCTTGGAGAGTCCCCTTGACCCTGCTGGTCTACACCGTAACCTGTTTGTCCTTCCTGCGTGGGTTGCATTTCCCAAGGCTTGTTGGTGCTCCAGGCAGACACTGACCCCTCAGCACTCGCCATCCTTCATGGGACAGTTCACCTCCGGCTCCTGGTTGCCCTTGATGTTTCCTGGTCCACGTGGCTGCAGAGTCAAGCATCCCTTCTTCGCACCTGAAGCATTCGACATCGGTGGGCATTCGTCTATCGTGCCCCTGGTCATCTGAAGTGACTCGGACTCGGTCCCCTCCGCTTTCAGCTTCTTTCCTTCCAGAATACAGCCTTGGATTCCACCGGACACTCTTCACCTTCACGTCAGCCGTGCTTCTTCCTAGTCCTCTATTGAGAACGATGACGTCTCTAAAACCTCCTATGTTCCAAAGGGTTTGCTTGAAGTCCCCCAGAAGTGTCCTTAAACTCTGAAATTGTAACCACGACTTTCCCATAGAGTTGTACGGAGCCCGCCCTCGTGTTCACACACTGCTCCCGTCCTCCGTTGGGTCCTGATGTACTCACCTTGGGTGGTTCCTTGAGGTCCTAGCAATTCTATGTGTTCTAGGTCTTGTCTTGATCTCAGTCGTGACTGTTATACCACTAGTTTAGTATATGGTTTGGTCTTCCCCCGAAATCCCACTGTGTATTGTGCTACTTACAACTGTTCTATTGATATCGTATTGTGCGCTTTGTGTTGTATCCTCGTGTAGAGGATAGTAGAGAGTGTTATATTAATAAAATACATATTTTTATATAACAACTTGTGATTCTCCTTTCATTTAGTCATTCAGGAGGTGATATTCTGGTAAAACAAGCTGCTTTACATTCCTTCAAGATTAAGCCTGAAAGCACCACTAGCCTTTCTGCCTCAGGGCTATAACTGTTGTTTACAGCCCTCTCCCTTCTTATTGAGCCCCGCCTGTAGCACTGGCCTATAATTCTGGGTCAAGGCCGTTGACTACTGGTTTAGCCCTCGCTGGTGTGATTTAAGGGTATATAAAAGAGACATGTGTATGAATAATGAGTATATGGAGATCAGGGGCAGGCAAGTCTCTGATAGAGTTCTTTGGGATATCTTGATCCCAGCGGGTACGCCAAGCAATGGGGAAAGAAGAAACTTTTTTTTGTTTTTTCAACATGAGTAAAAGATGCTCTCTAGAACCTACTGAGGACATTCATTGCTGCAAACCTTGTATCATGTGTTCTGTTAGGACCACTCATTTCTTAGGTGAACAGTCCCTCAGCGCTACAGTGTTCAGGAAGGACCCTTCAGACTGCCAACACATCTGAGGTCTGACAACTCTCTAGAGTGAAGAAACATAGAGAATGAAGCATCATGTGAGGATACTACATACATCATATCCTGGGGTGGGAAAAATATGACAAACTATACACATATTTGTCTTTGAAGCCCTTGTCTGCGACTTTAACTAAACTTTAAAAATTCAATCCATGGTGCAAAATAGTTGCGTGTACATTACATGTGTATCTGCTGCTGAAGCCCCACGTGTCCACTGTGGGATCAAAATAGACGCACCGAACACAAACATCTGCGTGGGCAGTACATGTGCATCTGTTGTTGCAGTGGCCAATGTACGGTCTGGGAGATCAAAATACACATACACATCTATGCAATTGGGACATTTTGAGACTCGCGTTGCAAAATCTTGTTAAAATCATTTTAAAATTGTTTTTCTGCTGTAAAAGTGCAGTTTTATTCTTAGCTCTTACTCGCACACTAAAACTGACCTCAGCCATCCCGCTGTTTTAGCGGGAATAGAGTAGCGGGCGTCTTTCTCGAGCGCCATCTTGGGTGAGGGGATAAGGGCTCGGCCGCACTTTGGGGGCTGCGTTCTAGTGATTGGACACCCCCTTGCCTATTTAAAAAAAGGCAATGCAAGAGTGCAGCCAGAGGCAAGCCCGTCTGCGCCTGTCCGCACACTGGCCGCGCACAGCGCCAGCCACGCTGCCTGTCGTAGTCCAAACCAGAACAGATTAGTATATACCAGGGAACAGCTACTCACTATAGGTAAGAAGGACAAAGGGGGGATACGTCCATTACCCACTTATAAGGATCAATGTAAGAACACCCTTAATTGTGTAAAGATTAACTGTAGATCCCTGGGTAAACATTACCAAGAGGTATCTACAATGTTAGAAAATATGGAGTTGGACGTCGTCTTCCTAACGAAAACCTGGACCACCTCAGACTCTCTGGTGCAAATGGGCTTTGCTTGCCCCGATGGCTATAAAATATTTCATAAACCGAGGACATCTGGAAGAGGAGGGGGAGTCGGGGTGATTTTTAAGAAAGAGTGGGATTTCGCACCCCTACAGGTTGATGAGGTCGTTGCGATTGAAAGGCTGGGCTTCTCACTCCAGGAGACTAAGGGTAGATTACTTACAGGGGTGCTCTGCTACAGACCCCCGGGGTGGACACCCAGTACCAGGACCTATTAAATTCCATTACTGAAGTGAGCCTAACCCATGCACGCATGTTGATATTGGGAGATTTTAACTTATGGGATGATGGTAGTCTAGATAACCACTTATGGGACCTAAGGCATACCTGCGAGAATCTTGGTCTCCATCAAATGGTAATGCAACCATCTCATTTAGGAGGCCATGCTTTGGCCCTCCTGTTTGCGAATCAGGCCGAGACAGTGGTGGAGAAGCGTGGCTCAGTGGTTAGAGGCGGCAGACCCGGAGGCTGAGATCGGCCGTGGACCAGGTTCGATTCCCCGCCTCGGCGGGTCTCGGGCTCAAAATTCCACGGACTCGACAATTCTCGCTCCGGTGCCTACTCGACTCACGGGGTCACACTCTGCGACTCTGGGCAATAGCTTGCTTAATCTCCACTACGGCCCCTCGCGGCGGGATGCCTGGCTTTCACCTTGTGGATACCCTGCCGGGGTATCTCACAGGGGAATACCAGGACGGGTTCCCTAAGCAAGCGCCTTGAGACCCCTGGGTGATTCGTGCGCTATATAAATCGAAATACATTTACATTTACATTTACAGTGGTGGTCGGTATTTTGCCTCAGAGCTGGACTGATCATTTTTGAATTCATTCAGCCATTGAGTTGCCTAACTCAGGGGACAAAAACAATCAGTCATCGGACTTCCGGAAAGGAAGAGAATGGAATAAGGTGGTAAAAAATAGGACCCAATTGTCCTTTCAGGGTCAAATTTTAGCCCCTTCCGCTTCCTCGGTAGAGGAATACTATCAGACCTGTTGTAAGGTGGCGGCAGAAATACTTGACTCTGTGGCCACGATAAGGCGTATAACAAACAGGAAAAAAAAATCTGTCTCCTGGTATAATGACGAACTGAAACAGCTGCGGGGAGCCTGTAAAAGGGCGGAGAGAAGGTGGAGGAGGGCCTATTTGGACTCGGACAAAAAAGCGCTGAAGCTAGTACAGATCCAGTATAAAGAATCTATTGCTGGGGACAAAGCAGAGTTTTATGCCAAATCTATTCTACAAGCCCCCAATAGTAGAAACGCACTTTTTAATATCGTTAGGGATCTATCCAGCCCAACCTGTACAAGTAATAAGGTAGTGGCATTGCAAAAACTTTGTGCTGAGATTGCCTCTTTCTTTGAGGACAAAATAACCAACATTGTCGGAAAATGACAGTCTGATGGCCCAGCTGATCCGGCTTGGAAGCCTGATATAGTTACTCAGAATGCCACCTCCCTGGACGTTTTCCGGGGCCCTTCAGAGGATTCTTTTAACCAGCTTGCTTTAAGTGTGTCATCGGGCTCTCCATTAGATCCTTTTCCTCATAAACTCTGGAAAATCCTGGGCGAAGAAACCTTTCATGGGCTATGGAGGATTTGTTGTCAGTCATTGGAGGATGGTGTGGTTCCGGGGGTATGGAAACAAGCAATAGTAACTCCATTGCTAAAAAAACCATCCCTGGACCCCACCGATCCAGCAAACTTTAGACCCATTTCCCTATTGCCCTTCCCGGTTCAAATCCTGGAGAAGGCAGTCAGCAAAAAGCTTATAGTGTTATCTTGAGGATAACTTTTTGCTGGACAGGGATCAATTCAGTTTCGGCCCGGGACATGGGACAGAGACGGCGCTGGCAACGGTAATGGACAATCTGCGAATGCGTGCTGACAATGGTGACTCCTCAGTCTTAGTACTATTGGACATGTCAGCCGCATTTGACACGGTGAGCCATGCCGTGCTGGTTGAGAGACTGGAAAGCATAGGGATTAAAGGGCGAGCCCTGCAGTGGCTACGATCTTACTTGTCAGGAAGACAACAGGCTGTATCTTTAATGCCGTTTATTTCTGACATGTCCCCAGTACACCACGGGGTTCCACAGGGCTCGGCAATAAGCCCGATTCTTTTCAACATCTGCCTGCGCCCTCTATTCCCCATCATTAAGTCCTTCGGGGTAGACCTGGTCAACTATGGGGATGACACTCAATTGATATTCTCCCTGGAGGGGAAGCAAGTGGTGTCTATAGACACCTTCCAGGAGGGTATGTGTTAAACGGCAAACTGGCTCAGGAAAAACTCCCTAAAGCTTAATGGGGGAAAGACAGAGGTGGTGTATTGTCCTGCCACCCGAGTATCTCGACACCTGCCGATAGAGTTTAAACTGACCTCGGAGGCTGAACCTCTGACTCCAGCTAAAGTGGTATGCAACCTAGGAGTTATGGTTGATGAGAATCCCCAAATGGACATACAAGCCGACAAAACTGCCAGTGTGTGCCTTTCTTTGCTTCGAGTATTGCGTAAGATCCTCCCCCTACTTCCAGAAGACACTCGATCACTTGTAGTGAGAAGTGTAATATTGAGTAGGTTGGACTATTGAAACTCTCTGTATCTGGGAGCACCACAATATATTGTGCAGGGGCGCTAAACAGACAACGAGGGTCTTTCACGACACTGGCGCTAAGAGATCTTCACTGGCTGCCCATCAAGGAGAGAATTTGTTTTAAATCAGTCTGTATTGTTTATAGGGCAGCACATGGATAGGGTCCTATCCCCTTGCAAGAAATGTTCACTTGGTATAACCCACGGAGGCAGCTCCGATCGTCAAATACCAATTTGATCACAACTACCAGGTTTAAGAGGTCCCGGAAGGGGGGGGAGAGCCTTCGGAATGCGATGCCTCTGACTTTTAGGCAGGAAAGCTCACTGATCGGGTTCAGGAAGAGTCCGTAAACCTGGCTCTTTCCAAGGAACGCTTCTTAGCTTCCCTGCTATTGACAACTGACTCTGCTATTTGATGCTCTCTCTTTGATCCACGCGTCAGGATACCTGTAGGGTTGCAGTTTTGTTCTATACAAGTTTCAATTCCATTCAATGCATCTGCTCTTAGTACATGTGCATCTATTGTTTTGCATCTACTGAGGACACTGAAACTCCTGAGGCGGAAGCCGGGTGTGTTGTAAAACTGTATTCTTTTAAAACATTTCTCCTATCTGATTTTTAATCTTTGCTGGGCACTTCTCACCCAAAGCCCTGGTGGATATTCCCTCGCAGCGGACGCAAGCGCTGACGCGGGCAGGTGAAATTGATTGCTGCCATTGCCCCCCAAGCCCTTAGGCCACGCCCACTCACGGGAGGCCACGCCCCGCCTCTCACCTCATAATAATGTGCAACCCCCAGACGCGCAGCGGACGAGCGCAGCCGGCGCGCCGGCAGCGCGCCGAAGGCAAGCCCGTCTGCGCCCGTCCGCGGCCGGATGGGGCCAGGGGCACTGCACTCTGCCCATTTGGTTTCGTATACCCCCGAAACATTGTGCACCTACCAAGGCCCATGGGATTTGAAGCAAGCCGTACTGGACCATATCGCTGAGGTCGGGATCTCAAGTCCTTTCCCTCTCCCCTCCTTACCTTCCAACCTACCCTCATTAGTTCGACTTCCCGTTCGCTCTGATTCACCTACCCCTCAAATAAGCGATACACTGATCATCTCTGCTTTCCTGTTGAATACTCGGTCAGCAGTAAAACACCACCTTGATCTGTTTATCTTTCTGGACACTCAGAAACCTACTCTACTGTTCCTTACGGAAACCTGGTTCTGCCAGGACTCTCTGCCTAACCTGCTTGCGGCCTTACCTTCCTCCTACTATGCTGATCGACCTCCCGGCAAACCAGGTGGGGGAGTGGCCTTGATTATTCGCTCCGATTTACACTTTCAACTATTACCCCACTCGCCCATCCCAGCGGTTGACTATCTAGTCGCACGTTCTAATTCCTTTCAGACACCTATCACATGTGTCCTGATGTATCGCCCTCCCAACAATATGCCACATTTCCTTACAGCCTTCCAGGACCTGCTCGCCACATTAGTCGTGAACAACTCAGCGGTCCTGGTACTTGGAGACTTTAATTTCTGGCCATTGGATCCAGCTGAGGATGCCCTCTCCCGTGACTTTAAGGAATCACTTCTTAGCCTTAATTTTATATCTCACATTCACACCCCAACCCACATTCAGGGTCATATTTTGGACCACGTTTGGTCCCTCAACATCCCTATTCACGCACCTATTGTTACCCCTTGTCTGTGGTCCGACCACTATCTAATCTCCTTCTCATTGGATCTTAGTCTGACCACAAAACTTTCCCTGCCCAAGAACATCTGGGCCCGCAACTGGGGCAAAGCCGATATCCCGGCACTCTGCTCCTCCCTACTAGCATCTAGTCCTTCCTTGGAGGGACTTACCACATTACGTCAGGCCGAGACTCTGAATACTTGGCTGACTAACGCCTGTGACCAACTGGCCCCCTTAAAACGCATCAAGATAAGACGTGCTCACGACGTCAACAAATGGTTCAGCCCAAAACTTAAGGAGAAAAGACTTGCTGTCCGTCGCGCCGAACGTGTATGGAGATGCACCTACTGCACTGCCTCCAAATTACTGTACTCCTCCGTTCAGGCAGAGTACAAAAAAGCCATCTTAGACGCCAAAACCTCCTATTTTTCGAATAAGATCCTCCGGGCCGGGAACCAACCCAGGGAAATTTTCGCAACAGTTTTCGAACTGGCCTCCTCAGACAGGACCACATCCAAGCCAGCACCTTCCCAGATCTTGTGTGACTCGCTGAACAATTTTTTCACCAATAAAATTTCAGACATCAAGGCCAACATTATCCCTCCTTCCCCAGCATTTTTAAACCCTGATCCCCCACCCAACACTTATCACCTAGACCATTTAGCTCCGTTGTCTAAAGAAACTTTCCTCCCTCTGCTATCTAGCGTCAAGTCGGGATCCCCTTCTGATCCCTGACCGGCCCATATCCTGCGAGACATCTTTCTAACTTGCCCTTCCCCTCCCCTCACTTTCCTTAATGAGATCCTCAAATCAGGTACCGTCCCCACCTGTCACAAAGCTGCCACCATTATCTTAAAAAAAACAGGCGCGGATCCCACAGCGCTTGCAAATTTTCGGCCGATTTCTCTCCTCCCTATTTAGCCAAAGTCTTAGAACGCCACGTCACTAAAGTCCTCAGCTCTTTCATCGAGGACAGCTGTTACCTTGCACCTTGCCAAGCTGGGTTCCGCCCTCTCCATTCCACTGAAAAAGTGGTTGTATCTGTCTTAGACACACTTAGGGAGGGGCAGGACACGAATCTCCCCCAGGCAATGGTTCTGCTCGATTTGTCGGCCGCCTTCGACACGGTGGACCATACCATCCTTCTCTCCCGTGTCGAGGCGGCAGGCATCGGAGGCTCTGCCTTGGCCTGGTTAAGACAATGTTTGAGCGATCGCTCACAGGCGGTCAATCTGGCGAACTTCTCCTCCCAGGCTCGCAAGGTTCAATGTGGCGTCCCCCAGGGATCTTCTCTCTCCCCCCTTCTTTATAATTTATATATCTTTCCCCTCATCTCTGCACTGCAGGGGATGGAGGTCACGGTGTTTAATTACGCCGATGACCTCCAGCTAATTTTTAATCTCTCTGATTCCCCTGACTCTATTCTTAATTTCCAATCAGTGATGGTCTTTGTCAGAGATTGGATGAGCTGTAACCACCTTAAGCTCAACCCTGACAAGACCGAGCTTCTTCTCACTGGCGGTAAACTCAACCCCTGGTCTCCTTCTTTCTGGCCCCCCTCTCTTGGTCCTTCCCCTTCCCCTTCTTCCTCTGTTAAGACCTTGGGGATCACTCTTAACCATCAACTCACTCTACACACCCAGATCAGCACGGTGGTTTCTTCTTGTTTTTTTACCTTGCGTTCTATCCGGAAGGTCTCACGTTTTTTTTCTCTCTCAGCCCTCAAACTGATCACGATGGCTATGGTTCTCTCTCGTTTAGATTACGGGAATGTCCTGTACAATGGCGCCCCTGCATACTCCATCCGACGGCTTCAATTGGTGCAGAACCAAGCCGCCCGCCTGGTACATAGCTTACCCAAATCACATCACACCACTCCCCTCTTAAGATCCCTCTATTGGCTCCCTATTAGAGAAAGGGCCCTTTTTAAAATGGGATGTATGACGTTCCAGGCCCTCGCGGGAACAGCGCCTTCTTTCATTAGGTCCGAAATCGTACCCTATATCCCTAGCAGGCAATTGCGTTCCTCTTCTTTGTCCCTTTTGGTGGTGCCCAGGTTCGAGAAGAGTAGAATGGGAGGCTCTAAGTTCTCCGCCCTGGCGCCGCAATTTTTTTAATAAAATTGATATAAATAAAAAATATAAATAAAAAAATTAAAATAAATAACTTCTTGTAGGAAGAGCGCTAAGCAAGACTTGTTAGTTAGGAAAAATACAATCAAAGATCTCCTTATGAGATCTACATCATCTTATCTGGAGTTCCGCAGCACCCTAAAAACCCATTTGTTTTCACAGGCTTTTAAAATCTAACCCCTCCCTTCCACCCAGGAACCATTCTCTTTCCTCAACAGCGCCATGAAACCGCCTGGTGTACGAGCGCTTAATAAATATTTTTAAATTCAAATTTAAATTCAAATACATATACCCTGCATGCACACTGCCGCGTAGGGTATTGTGCATCTGCTAATACACATACTGTACATGTACATCTGCATCTGTTGTTAATACACACGCTGTACACGTACATCTGCGTTCATAGTACATGTTCATCTGTTGGTAACACACATACAGTACATGTGCATCTGATGTTAGCACACGCTCTACATGTACACCGCTGCGTACATTACCCCCAGGTCACTCCTGTCCTTGTCCCCTTCATTCTAACAAGTGAGATAATCTATCTCACCGACAGAAAAAATGAAAGAAGGGATGCTGGTACCACTCCTCCCCCTCCCACTGGGAGTACACAACCGTACTCTTCCCAGCATTCCTCCTGTTCTTTTTTCTGTCTACCGACAGTATGAAGGATGTTCGGGAGCCTGGAGGCTCCTGGTATTTGCCTGCTGCTGGGCGGCGGGTACGTTGCTGTTCTCTTTTGACTCCCTCCCCGCCGGGCTTGGTGGAAGTCATGTTGGCTCCTCTGCCTTCTTGGGTCCTCGTTTCCCAGGGTGACTAGCTCTAATCCTGCTGGATGGCACTTGCTCGTTGCTCTGGCTGTCTAAGCTACGCCTCCCGGATTGCCGGCATGTCGGGGGTGCAGCGGTTCCAGCTTGGAATCCGCAGCCCCCAGGGACCGGGGCGCTTCCTTCTGATGGCGTTGCCTGACTTCCGAGTTGTTGGTGAATGAAGTCAGGCATTATGGTATCGTGTGCCTGGTGGGTGTGGAACAGGTTGTTGCCAGCCGGCGTGTAAGTACCACTCAGGGGTTTTCTTTTCTAATTTAATTGTGTCTGGTTCCTAAGGCTTGGATGCTTTCTTGGCCTTGGGGATTGACTTTGACTGCAGTCTATGGATTCTGTGCTTTGGCAGTGAAGTTGCCTGTGGGATCCCTCTGTGCTACCGTCTGCTGGGGATTTCCTTCTCCTTGCGGAGGTTCTCCTGTGTTGGCTGTCGACTTTTTCAGATTCTTTCTGGTGTCTTGCTGGAGAGGTAGTGTTGTGCTCCTGGTCTTTCCTGCTTCCCGGCCTTGTGAACATGGGCAAACGTTCTAGGAAGAGCAGGCATCTGGAGCATTCCTCCTTTTCTTCCTCTGTGCCTTCTTCCTCGCCCTCCCCTGCGCGCTCCAGACGGCATAAGGAGGGTGGTGATGGCAGACTTAAGCGCTTGATCAAGGAGACCTTGCTGGAGATGGGTGGCGCTCCCCGGTCCAAGAGCTCTGGTCATGCTCCGCCTTCTCATTCTTCTGACTCAGAGGAGGAGTAGATAGGGGGTGAAGAACTTGAGGGCAAGTACATTGACAGGGATATGTTGCCCGACCCGACTTGTTGAAGCATGTAAAGTCCAATATGGGGTTTCCTTGCGATGATGCAGCCATGACTTCTGGGGATTCCTTGCTTCGCCATTTTCAAAGCTCTGCTGCAGTTCCGGTCCAAGCCGATATCCAGGAGGTTCTTAAACAGGAGCGGAAGGACCCTGATCACATCTTCCTTCCCCGGTTTATGGCCAAGCTCTACTATCTTCAGGGTATGCGGAGGACTTGCCTGACTCAATTCCTATTGATTCTTTTGTGGCCAGTCTAGTGAGTCGTACTTCGTTGGCTGAAGATGCGCTGGTCAGGGATCCCATGGATAAGAAGGTGGAGACTTCCCTTTGGAAAGTTTATACTGGTTCCCATCTGGCTCTCAGGGTGGGTATTTATGGGACTTATGTTGTTCAGTCGCTTATCTCGGATATCAAATCTCTTTATGGGTCTATGGATGATTCTACAGACTGTTCGGCACATCTGGAGCATATTGAGTGGCAGGTGGAGTTCCTGTCTGATGTTTCCTTCGACGTGGTGAGAGCTTCGGCCCTTTCTGGGGGGGCTTGTGTGGCGGTTTGGTTCTGAAGGACTAGAAGACAGATTCGGCCCAGAAATCCTCAGCCCTTCCGTTGCCCTTTCAGGGTACCATGATATTTGGGGAGAAGTTGGATGGCAAACTGCATAGTCCCGCTCAAACAATTGTCCTCTGTGGCAGTTTCTTCTAAACCCAAGTCCTTCTTCCATCCCCCCTCTCGAAGGCAGTTTTCCCGTGGTCGTGGGAGGTTTTCTTATGGTAAAGGTCGGGACAAGAAGGCTAAGTCTCTTCCTGCGAAGCCTCGTTCCTGACTATCTGGCGGCCAACACCGGGTACTTGGTCAGAGGTAGGCTTCGGTTCTTTCTCCCAACTTGGATGTCGGCTTGTTCCGATATGTGGGACCTGGACATTGTGAGACTGGATTATCTCATTGACTTCTCGGTGCCTCCTCCGGACTCTGGGGTCCATCCAACCCACTGGCCATCTTGTCCGACCATGAGATCGGAGCTGTGTCTGGTGATCCAGGGTCTGTTGGACAAGGGGCGGGGCAGGAGTTTCCGCATTTGGAGAAGGGGAGGGTGTTTTACTCCATAATTTTCCTGGTGCCCAAGGTGACAGGGGGTTCCGTCTTGTCCTAAATTTGAAGGCCCTGAACAAATGTTTGTTACATCTGCCATTCAAGATGGAGACTTGCCAACGGGTGATTCATCTGATTCTCCTGGGTCATTTCATGTGCACCCTGGATCTCCAGGACTCTTATTATCATGTCCCTGTTCACATCCAGTCTTGTCGGTTCCTGAGGATTTGTCTTCAGGGGTGGCATTATCAGTTTCAGGTTCTACCCTTCAGCCTCAAGTTGGCCCCCAGGGTATTCACTTAGGTGGTGGCACAATTGGTGGATTCTTTCCATCACCAGGGTGTCCTGATTTACCGTTACTTGGATGATTGGCTGCTCCATGCTTCTTCCAGGGATCTGTTGCTGCTGGATCAGGAGTTGTTGTGCTCAGCATTGAGGGCCCATGATTAACATAACATATGGCTCCTCCCTGCTCTGGGCTGGTGGACGGTGTCAGACAATCTCGCCAGGTGTCTGCCTCTGCAGCCCTCCCTTCTGGTTGTTCTCACAACGGATGCCAGTACGGTGGGGTGGGGAGTAATGTTGGGGTCGGATTTCCTTCAGGGTCTTTGGTCCCTTCTAGAGGGTCAGAGGTCTTCGAATTGGCGCGAGTTGTCAGCCCTGTACAGGGCTGCCATGGGATTCCGGGATCGATTGTTGAATCACAATATGCTGGTTCGTTCTGACAACACGGTGATGGTGGACTACCTGAATCAGTACATATACATGGGGGAGAAGGAGGTATACAATGCTAGGTCACCCTCCAAAGACGTATCATGAAAAACAGAGCCTGAGGTATTGGGTTCTGAGACCTAGCTTGTGACAGGGCTACCGGCCAATGTGGTCAGACAAAGCCCAAAAGAAAGAAAAATTTCTTTCTAGAGTCCCCTCACTCACCGGGGTTGCCCCACGGTGACATGCTTCCTCATTGGGGCCATCCCAGCCCTCTACGAACTGGGGCGTGCTACGACTTGCGAACTACGTAGGAGCACTATATTGTGAAGGACTATGTGTGGTGCAAAGTGTAGTGGAGGGGGTGTAGGAGATTTAAAAATACCTTGCTAGTGGGCCTAAACAAATTGTATTCTTGCTCCTAGGTTGGTGTGGTTTAAAAATGGGGTAGAACACTGTATGCCAGCCTATAATGGAGATGGGATCAGTGTTACGGTCGACATGTTTCAAGCTTCCCCTAGCTTTTCTTCAGGACCACACAGGGACCAGCCCTGTGTATGCCACTCCTGTTTAAACCTAAATAGGAAAAACAAATATTAAAGGATAGGTGGACGCTGCTACTAATAAAAGCATGTGAAAAATACATACGATTTCTATTCTTCGCAGTATATTTGTAATATAATAAGGAAAAAATATTAGTGGTACAAATCCCCTCTCTCGAAACACAATGATATATCCTGAGCTCGGTAAGCTGAAAGAAATAATTTTTTAGTCCATCAAATCCAATCCAATCAGAGAAACTAGTGATTTCTTATGTCTTCTTCATTTATTTCCAATTTGATACGGAAAAACTTCAATCTTCACCCAGAAAACAAAACAAAAAGCCGTTGCCAACACGTGTTTCGTCTTGGTATGGTAACCAATGACTTCTTCAGGGCTATGGCTAGGGTAAAATCGGTTCATAAGCGGCAGGTTATATTTATACTGATCCACCGCTTTCACCAGTGTAATTAGAAGAAGTTGTATTCCACGCTTTCGCTGGGTGGTGAACAATTTACCAATCAATAAATGGAGATCCGCCGATCTCCATGGAAATTATGGATCAAGGTCCACAATGAGTATTATTTTCGTGTATCAAACACGTGGTACCCTCCGAGTACAGAGAGTAGAAACGACAGTGTCTCTGTAAATCCCCTCTCTCCTCAGAGTCGGGGTACACAACTTCCTTCATGCTGCACGCAAAATATGGGTGATTGTTTGCTCCATATCGGTGCGTGCAAACTCTCAGAGCCAAGTTATGTGCTGAGTAAGTAATGCTCGTGGTGATCTGTGGCGTGAATTCACACAGAAAAACAACACAGGACTTAATATGACAGTAAAAAAATCACACACACACTATCTAACACACATAACATAGGATAGTTAAGTCCCCAATATTTACTTGTAAAAGTGCCTAATAGTACTCCATGGTCTCCTTTCGAGATACTCCTAGCGTTTGAGGATGAAATGAAAACACAAAGGCGGTTACCAGGGGTTATATCAGGTCCAAGTCCCTGAATTCAGTGGTGTCCCAGTTGTTTTGCTGGACGGAGGTGCACCTCTTGTCTCTGACAGCTGTTCGTATTCGAAGGTGGACAATGGGGCGGCAGATGTGCTCAGTCTGTATTTCCCTGCCTCCCAGGAGTTAGCTTTGACTCTTGAGGCCTTTCGTCTGGTGTGCGTGAAGTTTGGTCTTCCATATATCAACCTCTTTGCTTCCTGGTTCATTGCTCAGCTTCCCCGCTTCTGCTCCCGGGTACCTCAGGCAGGGTCTTGGGGTGTGGATGCTCCGACCATTCCTTTGTGGTCTCATCTGCAGTATGCCTTTCCTCCCCTTGCTCTGATCTCTCGGTTTCTGTCTCGTCTGGTGGTGGAGGATCGGGAGGTGGTGGTTGTGGTGCTCTTCTGGACCCGCCCGTCTTGGTTTCCCCCTCTGAGGTGGTTGGCTGTTCAGGGTCCTTGGTTCCTCCCGTTCCCTCCGTCTCCCTTGCGGTCTTTTCCAATGTTGTCCCTCGGGCAACTTCATCTGTCGGTCTAGGGGTTGAGAGGCAGGGGTGGAGGATTCGGGTTATACCCGAGGATTTAGCTTTGGCCATTCAGCAGTCCAGGAAGCCTTCTACTCTCAAGTCCTACTGTCATCATTGGGGTAATTTCCAGCGTTGATGTCAGAGTCTGACATTGTCTCCTCTGGTGTGTACCTTGCCTGATGTCCTTCAGTTTCTCTGGGAGGAGTTTGAAAAGGGGTTGTCTCTCTCCAGTTTGCGGGCTCAGTGGGCTGCTATCCAGGCTTTCCGTTCCTCTTGGGAGAATTTGGCTGATGTGGACGACCGGGTTTCCCGGCTACTGCGCAGTTTTTCCTTATCCTGTCCTGTGGTGCTGCCTTCTTTTCCTCTTTGGGACCTCCCTTTGGTGTTGAGAGTCTTGGTGGCTGCTCGTTTTGAACCTTTGGAGGACGTTGATTTGAAGTTTGTTACTTATAAAGTTGTTTTTTGGTGGCCATTACTTCGGCCAGGAACCTTGGGGAGTTGGGTGCTTTGATGGCTCGAGTGCCTTTTCTGTTCTTTTCTGATGATGGAGTGGTCTTGTGTTTAGATTCTTCCTTTGTTCCCAAAGTTCCTTTTCAATTTCATTGCTCCAAGAACTGGTCCTGCCTGCTTTGTGTGCAGAGCAGGTGGAGGGTGGTGATCTTCGGCTTTCTTGGATGTTTGCCAGGCATTGTGGATCTAAGTGGAACGTACTCGTCCTTTTCGGAAGTCTAACTCCCTGTTTGTTTCTTTTGGAGTTTCCTCTTGGGGTGCAGGGCTTCTTCTTCCTCCATTGATGGCTGAAGTAGGTTAACGTGTTAGCCTACACCCTTTCGGGGTGCAGGGGTTTTCTACTGGTGGGGTGGTGGCCTCTTGGGCTGAGGTTTGGGGGTGTCCCTGTCTGAGAGCTGTAGGGCGGCCACTTGGGCTTCGGCTGATACCTATGTTAGACATTATTGCATTCAGAATGTTCTGGTGGATGATGCTAACTTTGGTATGGGGGTTCTTCAGGCTGTGTGCTCCTGATTCCCTTCTTTTCATTTCTGTGTTTCAATAAATCACTGGGTTTGCTGTTTGTTCTATGTCCTGGTGATTTGTTGCGGGATGTAAATGTAAATGTAGTATATTTTGTAAAGCGCACAGCTGCCCCAACGGGGCGTCCCGGCGCTGTATAACGCTGTGGAACCCGTCCTGGCTCTCCCTGTGAGATGCCCCTCCTGGGCACCCCCAAGGTGAAGCCAGGCATCCCAGCGCTTTCGGGGCCATTGTGGAGATTAAGCAAGCTATTGCCCAGAGTTGCAGGGTGGGACCCAAGATTAGAGTAGGCTCCGAGGCGAGAATTATCGAGTCCGTGGACATTGAGCCCAAGACCCTGCCGCGTCGGGATTTGAACCTTGGTCCCGGGCCCGATCTCTGCTTCAGAGTCTGCCGCTCTAACCAGTGAGCAGGTTGCTGCTTGGGTATTCTCACTTGTTAGTATGAAAGGGATATGAACAAGAGGCACCTGTGCTAAGGGTGGGTGAAGTTGGGACCTCCATGAAACTCCACTCCGTTCCATCTCAGCCCAATTAATAAAATAGAAACCTCACTTACCTTTGGTAAAACAACACAAAACTATATCTTTACATGCTAAAATGCATTGTCATCTCACAAAAGTGAAAATTAAAATATAGCAAGCAGTGAGAGAGGTGATGATTTTGGGTCCTCCCTAACCTAGGGAGAGAACCAAGCAGATGCCTTGAAGACAAAGCACACATCATGCTGAACGATTGGGTGGTGGTCCCATCCTCCTAGGACCACCACAAGCACAGTCAGCTATGGGCAAAAATACAAATGCAAAAACAACAATTGATGGACAGAATGCAAAACAATGTCATACATTCACCCCGGTACAGAGATCTGGGCCTAAATCCATCGTTTGTTTTGCTCACCACACCACCCCAGGTCAGACATGGCCATATGCAAATCAACCTTGACCCTGTGCCTCATGGGAACAGTCCAGCCGAACTGCCAAGACATGTCTTTCCCAGACCGGAATCAAGCATCCTAGGACCGGTTTCTGGCTATCAGCCGTCTTCAGCCTGGATAGCTTGACTCCAGTGGTGTGGAGAGCCTGCGACTCACGTCTGAGCATACCCAGCCCACTCGGGGTGACAAATGCAAAACAACAGTTGATGGACAGAATGCAGAACAATGTCATACATTCACCCCAGTATAGAGATCTGGGCCTAAATCCATCGTTTGTTTTGCTCACCACACCACCCCAGGTCAGACATGGCCATATGCAAATCAACCTTGACCCTGTGCCTCATGGGAACAGTCCAGCCGAACTGCCAAGCCATGTCTTTCCCAGACCGGAATCAAGCATCCTAGGACCGGTTTCTGGCTATCAGCCTTCATCAGCCTGGATAGCTTGACTCCAGTGGTGTGGAGAGCCTGGGACTCACGTCTGAGCATACCCATCCCACTCGGGGTGACAAATGCAAAAACAACAGTTGATGGACAGAATGTAGAACAATGTCATACATTCAAAATGTCAATACATGTCAAAAATACAATCCCAACCAAAAGCCCTGCAAAGCAATATGGGACAAGATTCTAGAGTACAGTGAATATTATAGTATGCAATATCAAAACATTCCTCAAGCTCCACATCTCTCCCGGCTCAGCTGAGAGCTAATACTATAATATCCACTGCACTCTAGAATCTCGCCCCATAATAAGTACACATGCATCTGTTGTTAACACACGTACTGTACACGTACATCTGCATTTACAGTACACATTCACTCTTTGTAAATACGCATACTTTAGATGTACCTCTGCATTAAACAGTACATGTTCATCTGTTAAGACACATCCTGTACACCTGGGTGTATATACTGTACAAGTGCATCTGCGTTTACAGTATATGTTCATCTGTTAATACAGTCACTCTATATATACAGTGCATGCGCACCTGTTGTTAATACGCTACTCTACACGTACATTTGTGTGTACAGTACACATGCATCTGTTTTTCATACACATACTGTACACGTACATCTGCGTTTACAGGACACGTTTATATGCTGCTATACACTTACTGTACACGTACATCTGTGTGGGAAGTAGATGTGTACCTGTTGTTAATGCACATACTCTGCATATACACCGGTCTGTTGTTAATACACATACTACACATACATCTGCAAGTACAGTAATGTTCTCTTTGTTTTAGATAGTAAATGAAGCCCCATTAGATGAATCTGCTTGGAATTTGTCAGCAACTGGGTGCAGCTTGTCCAACTCAGATTCTTACTTACAAATTTCATGCCTGTTGGTCATGGAGAGCAAAGATGTTTGGTGTGATAGAAAATGATAATTTAGGTGCATTTTAAATTGTACAGAAATGTTTCTTGCCTGCTATAGCACAAACTGCTGGTTGGAAGTACACCAAACTAGTCCTGATCATAGACCTTTACTCATAGGCGATTCTTGAGAGAGGGGCGCTGTAGATACTTAGAAGTTGGGACTTGCCGCGATACACAAGGTTTGGTCAACCCATTCAAACGGTGACTAACGTTCAGCAGGGAAAGAATCAAGGAGTGAGGGCAGCTTGTAGGATCCTGTGAAGGTGCTGAAGGGAACTAAACAAGGTGAAGATGGAACAGCCTAAAGGAAACAACGCTCCTTCACCAAAGGTCCACCCGACTCGCCTGAATGCCGGTGGAGCCTCATAGTGAACCCAACTCCCTCTGGCAGCAGAAAACCCAGAGGCAATGCAGGGAACCCTTCCAGAGAAACCCTAGAGGGGCATCCAGGGCCTGAGAGAAGAGAGGGGCCCACCCTCTGCTGACACTGGAACACTAAAGAACTATAATGTCATGGATGAGGAAATGGAGAGACCCAGAGAACCAAAGACTTACCCTGCATGAATCTCCCAATGAGGTCAGAAACTGGGAGGACCTGGCAGGGCGATTATTTTTTTAATGCTTTTTTGCCTGCTTTGGTTCCAGGTTCTATTGAGAAGCGAGTTAAAAGCATGCTACCATTTGACTGTAAGTCTTTCAAAACTGGGCAAAAAGGGGTAGTCAAGTGTGTGAAGACTACAGGATTATGGTTTGGCATATGCAGCAAATGGCCGCATGATGACAGGCTGTCCTGGGATGCTTGGAAGATGTTTCATGCATAAAGCAACTCACTAAGGAGGCAGAATAATCTAGAAAAGCGGAGTACTGGTCCCATAGGGAATGTTCCATCTACATGTGGTTTTGGCTTTTTATGTGGAGTTTTATACAGCGCGAACTAGACCAGGAGGTATCAGAGTGCTTTACATGAGCAGCAGTTACGTTACAGATGGACACACTCGTTTTTAGGTCTCGCCTTCGCAGTGTGCATGCGCTGCAAAGGAAAAATACCTTTTCCGATCGCTTAGGCTTTTCAGCCAAGCACGTGCACGCGTTCCATTGCCTTCAACGGCAACGCATGCACGTCAGGAGATTCACTTGCGGGAGCACGTGGCCCATCTGGTCGCAATTATCGCTCCCGCGAGTGAATGCCTCCCCCCTGCTGCAGCGCGAGCTATTGTTAATGGTGCCGTCAGGACACTTGCTTTCTCTGTGAAGCTGATAAAAAAAACACACTGTTCTGCTTGCTCTATGCATTGGTTCTGTAAAATATACTGAAAACACTGCTTATTTGAGCAACTAAATATAACCTAAAACAATTGAGCAAGGGAGAGACGACTCTGCACGCGCACTGGCGGTGTATGTTGTTAACTAATTAACGTATACATTTCCTGCTTGTCCAGCGGAGTTTCTGTGGTAATTAGCTAGCGTTGCTACAAGTGGGCAAAGGTGTGGCAGTATTTAAACAAACTGTGGGCGGCAATTCAAAACAAATCACTGAGGTTAGAACATTTCCCGGATTCTAATTACACGTTTGCAGCTTTACATCCGACACAGGTTAACCTCACAACCAACAAGCATGCATAAATGCTATCCCTGCAACATATAGTGTAGCAGGAAACCGTGCAAGTCGTTTTGTCATGAAAACAGTTGTGACAGCGGACTGATGCCATCAGTTATCCAACAGGGGCTTGTTTAACTTTTGCACATGCACTCTTGTAGAGTGCATGTGTCTATTGTGCCTCTTCCTCAACCCGCCCTTCTCCCGCTGTCGTTCTGTTTCCCCAACCCCCTTCACTTCTCCGACTATCTGTTCTGTTACACCAGCCCCCGCCATTCTCTGACCATTTGTCTGTCCTTTTGCAGTCTGTTCAGTTTAAACCAACCCCCACCCTTCTCAAGTTGTCTGTTCTGTTTAACCCACCCCCGGTGTCCTCCCGCTGTCCGTTCTTTGTATTTCACATTCACCTCGAACCCCCTACCACTCGCTGGACTCGGCAGCTTGCTTTCTGTGAGTACACGGGGCAGGGCCATAAGAGCGGTGAAGAAAGTTTGGGTGTTTTGAATTGTAGGTGGGGTGGGGGGTGCAGGGGTCACGTCCTGTTTCCAATTCCTGGCATTTGAGTTCTGTTTGTCTCTAGTACCCTGGAAGGAAGACTGATGCTTTTAAGTCTCGTTTTAAATAGTTTGTTTATTTTAGCTTTGCAGGGGCGGGAGATGGGGTCAGCACGCATTTGCCACATTGCAGCCTGTCCTCTGAGAGAGAGATGGTTTGATAAGGGCGATAGCTTGCAGCTGGGCTCTCTCACATAACACGCCACCCCGGCCCTTCATGGCCACGTGAGCGGGATGGTGCATTGGCTTTGTTAAGTTAGTGGACGGATAACTTCTCCCCGGGACATTTTCTAACAAGCGTTTGCAATGCAATAGGTCTTGCATGTTGGAAACTCTGACCTATTAGTATTGTAAATGACAAATGCCTTTTATTAGTGCAGGTTTTTTAAACACATAAATAAAAGGCATTGTCATATACAATGCCAACAGCTCAAAAACTCGCAATTGCGAGACCTATTGCATTGCAAATGCTTGTTTTGTTAGGCACGGGGAGATTAAGTGATTTGCCCTGAATCACAGGATGTTGAGTGTCCCTTCCGATACTCAAACCCGGTTCTCCAGCTCCGAGGTCGGCCGCCCTAGCCGTTAGGCCTCAGTCTCTCCCGTGAGGGTACAGAGTTGGACCATAGCAATAACACAAAAACGGATGAGAGGTGGCTTAATCTACTGAAGAAACAGCATATTGTAGGCATACAGGAAACCCGGGCACAGTTAACGCTTTCTACATGGATGGGTATGCCTCCTTTTTGTCTCCAGCATTGCCGTCACCCCATGGCAGAGCCAAAGGGAGACTAGTCACCTTAGTATCTTTAAAACGCCTGTGCAAGTCCAAACAGCTGGACACGTGCTCTAATTATTTGTTGGTGACACCGCTGGACTTTAAGCAATCCCCTCCCGCTTGGTGGTAAACATTTATAAAATGTTTTCCCATGCAGAGTCTGGGGAACATCTGCTGACCTTGATGTGCTTTCTAAAATCTTATATGGAAAATTAGGCCCACCCATTTGTGTTACTTGTGATAGGACATTTTAACATTCATCCGTGTCATTCCATGTCTCATCTTAATGAGGATTCACTTTCTGAATGTTTTTTTCAAAGTCGCCTTGAGCATACGGGTCAAAGGCCACTTACTGATGTTTTAGCTGAATTCAACTTGGTAGATACTAACGAAACCAGGAACAAGGGGGCTCTTTGGTCTTGGATTGGAAAATGAGAGCGGAAGGTAAATTCACCATCGGTCCTAAGCACTCTGACATCACCTGCAGGATCAAGCGCACATGTTGAAGTGGCAGAAGAACCCTCTATATTCCTTTTTAATGAACCTGCAAGGGGTCTGCGGGCAAGACATCAGACTATGTTCAGATGATACCACGCAACCTGAGGCCCTATGAGCTGCTCTAGCAGGATCTGTTATTATGTTTAGGGTGGGCGGTAAACTCATGCACAAAGGGGAAAGGTGGTTGGATCATAACTGCTCTAAAGCTCACCAAAACTTGCTTTTGCCCTTAACCGCGGTGGTTTAGCGGAGTGGGCGGGGCCGCATCGGCCAACGGACATGCGCAGCACTGCGAAGGTAGTGCGCGCGACGGCCGTTGGCCGACAGAAGCACACAAGGGGTTAAAGGTCATACCTAGGAGCAAGGCGCTTATAACTTCTTGTAGGAAGAGCGATAAGCAAGCCTTGTTAGTTAGGAAAAATACAATCAAAAAGACATCTGGGATCAATTACTTCAGACTGAAGTCCAAAAAAACAGCGCTAGATTTTGGCAAATTGGAAACTGGCCTTTTTAGGTCGAGGTACTATCTGGTTCGGCAGAACCGGAAGTAGAGAGATCTTATGTTTCTTAGAGGGGCTCTTTATCCCGCCTCTAATTTTGGCTCTCTCCCATTGGCTGGCTTCCTAAACAGAGGCCAGCCATTGGAGGAGAGAGCCGTCCCTCCAAAGAAGCTCCGTCTTTTTCGGATTCGGGGGCGTGATTTTTTTGCGTTCTTTAGACAGTGACGTTGTCTGTCACTCAGAACCACAAAACCACGCCCCCGATTCCGAAAAATTCGAAAGCTTCCGGCCGCCATTTTACGGCTCCTTAAGATGAGGTAGGCTTGCTGTCCTGGTTTCCCCGCTGTATTTTTCCCGCCCCCCCTCCCGCTGTCCGTCTCTGTTTCCGCCCTCCTCCCGCTGATTAGGTCCGCCGCTGTGCCGTTGTATTCTTTCCCTGCCGTGGTCTTTTTCCCGCCCCCCCTCCCGCTGTCCGTGTTTGTTCCCGCCCTCCTCCCGCTGATTAGGTACGCCGCTGTGCTGTTGTATTCTTTTTCCCACCCCCCTCCCGCTGTCCGTCTTTCTTCCTGCCCCGCTCCCGCTAAATAAATCATTCAGTGGTGGCCGTCTTTTTTGCCGCCCCCTCCCGCTGTCCGTGTCCCGCCCGGTTCCCGCCGTCTTTTTTCCCGCCCCCTCCCGCTGTCCGTGTCCCGCCCGCACAGGATCTCAGCATCGCAGCTGGTATCTTGAACGCTGAGTGCTGCTGCAACTCGGAAATGTGTCGTAACAAGGTACACTTGGAGCTGAAAGTGCACAGGGCTGACTGGCGTGGAAATTGCACTGGGTCTGAGGTGACCGAGAACAAGCTGATTATATTTCAGTGGGCTGCCAATGGACGTGGCGCTGGAGAAACGGGACGTGCCCGGATGAAGCTGGTAAGTGTTGGTTGAAGGTGTTTAAATTCTCGTGCCAGTGCAAGATAAGATAAAATGTGAATTATATGAGGCATATTTTATATATCTTCATAATCACTATAATTATAAGCACCCCTATATTTTCTTAAAACACGATTAATTCATAATACACATCGCTGGGCCATCTTATTTGTTAATGGCTCTAAACTCCTCGCACAAAGTATTATGTTTTCAATAGAACTCTAAAATGTGTGAAATAATAAATTCTGTTTTCCTAAACCGTGCCTTTGCATCTCACTGGATCGTTTGCAGAAAAGTTTCCACTCTGTCTTGGGCTCCCCCGTGGAAGCTTCCACTCTGTACTGAGGAGATAGGATATTAATATCTCTGTAAACAACAACTGCCGCTCTCGCTCCCTCGCCCTGATCAGTCAGCAGTCTGGCCGCTTCTCGCCTCTTCCTCCTCCTCAGCGCCTCGGGGGCAGCACGCTGTGTTCGCAGGGGGAGCGCGTTGCGTCAGGGGGTTTGTGGTGTCTGAGGACAGCTGTTCCCACGCCTTCTCGAAGAGAATTATCTTGGTTGCAGCGTGCAGATGTTTCTTTCAGCCTTTGGATCTTTTCGATAGCACCGTACCACTAACAACATGTTTAACACCGCATATCCAAACAGTATGCATGACAACCGCGGCTGAGCTGTGCGTACAGTCTTCGCACCTTACCTTACCTGCTGCGCAACCAAGACATGACCCAACCCATCGCCTGGCACGTGGGGAGCCACGAGGCGCCAAAGCACAGACGCACGCACAGCCACACGCACGAGTGCAGGAACAACAGGGTTACATCGCTGTGTTTTGAAACGTCAGCATGAACGGTATTAGTAATGGCATCACCATTTATTTAGGTATCAGGTTTTATATGGCGCGAACATGATCCTAGCGGGTATCAGAGTGCTTTAATATTGGCCAAGAAGGAGAAGCAGGCTGAGAAAACAACAGCATACTTGAGAGCAGTACAAGATGTAATAATAGATCAGGTCAGGGAGGAGACAAACACAGAGGCCAGAACAATAGATCAACAAGCAAGAGAATAACAAGCGATCAATAGACCTAGGTGTAGATACTGCATCATATCGAGGCCAGGTGAGTAGAGCTGTGAAAGAAAATATCACTTGCCCTGTCACTTCCTCTCACGACTCAAAGATATTCATTTTCAGAGACTTCTGTCCTGAGCGGACATCGACCAACTTTCCTGGAGCTAGAAA
The DNA here is from genome assembly GCF_964261635.1 of Lissotriton helveticus. Taxonomy (NCBI): domain Eukaryota; kingdom Metazoa; phylum Chordata; class Amphibia; order Caudata; family Salamandridae; genus Lissotriton; species Lissotriton helveticus. The sequence continues at coordinate 453,664,517 of NC_136058.1, read as the reverse complement.
ATGATTTTTTTTTTGATTGGCCGGTCCTGGCCTATGCAATGTCTGTCCCTTGTATAGGGTATGAAAAAGGATAACAGCCAGCCGCTCTTATTTTGCTAGAGACACCTTTATTCCGTTCGTGCTTTTATAATTAACATTTTGCATGCTGGGGTTGTAGTTTTGTCTTTTCCTTTTTAGGTCGAGGGACCGTTAAAGCCCCATTAACTAGCTTGGGCCTTGCCTGTTCGCTGTGGTGCCCTGGTCCTTCCTCACCTCCTGTTTGGGGTTTTGGGAATGTGTTTGGAGGAGATCACTTTACAAAAGTCGCTGCAGCCTCTGAGGGATCCCTCTAACCCAAGGCCTGCTCCCAAGTGACAGCAGGCTCTCTCGATAGAGACAGGCCAAAGCGGGCCCACCAACTCCCAGGGGTGCTCCCGTCCCGCTGTCCGTGTCTTTTTCCCGCCCCCTCCCGCTGATGAGGTTGCCGCTCCCGTTTCTCTTGTGCCTGGAGAGTTTTGCAGTGTATCAGGAAAATGTTGCCTTTTATGCCAGGTCCATGATGGGCAGTGGAACGAGCGCTAATGAGCCTGGGATAGATTGTTCTCGTTTCTCCTGACAGCTTATGCGTGCTGATCAGCGGCATGAGAGGTAAGTGCCGGTCTTGGGGTGGGAGGTATTTGTAGCATGTTTGTTTGTTGCTTATTGTTAGCATGCATTCCACATCACTCTACCTCACAACTTTACTCTCTCTCTATCTCACTAGCTCACTCTCTCTCTATCTCACTACCTCACTCTATCTATTTCTATCTCACACTCTCACTCTCACTACCTCACTATATCACGACTCACTCCCTCAAAAAATCACTACATCACTCTCTAACTAACTCACTCTCTATCTCACTACCTCACAACTTCACTCTCTCTCTATCTCAATAGCTCACTCTCTCTCTATCTCACTACCTCACTCTCTCTCTTTCTATCTCACTAAGTCACTTTCACTCTCTCTTTCACTACCTCACTCTCTCTTTATGTCACTACCTCACAAACTCACTCACTGTTTCTATCTCACTACCTCAGAACATCCCTCTCCCTCACTACCTCACTCTTTCACTACCTCACTCTCTCTCTCACTACCTCACTCTCTATCTACCTCTCTCTCACTACATAACTCTCTCTACCTCACTACTCCACTCTATCTATCTCACTACCTCACTATTTCACAACTTCTCTCTCTCAAAACATCACTACCTCACGCTCTAGCCCACAACTTCACTCTCTCTCTCTCTAACTCACTACCTCAATCACTCTCTATCTCACTACCTCATTCTTTCTATCTCACTAACTCACTTTCATTCTCTTTCACTACCTCTCTCTATCTCACTACATCACAACATCACTCTATGCTTATATCTCACTACCTCACAACATCCCTCTCCCTCACTACCTCATTCTTTCACTACCTCACTCTCTATCTCAGTACCTCACTCTCTATCTACCTCACTCTCTCTCACTACCTCACTCTCTCTCTATTTCAATACCTCACTCTCTCTCTCTCACTACCTCACTCTCTCTCTGCTAATGAAATAGGTATCACATATGCAAAAAAAAGTTAATACCAATATAAATGACAATGCCATTTATTTAGGGATACAAAAAAGATAAAAAAATAATGAGCAATACCAATAGCTCTACCTATAATATTGCCGAGACCATTGCATTGTAAATGCTTGTTTTATTGGAGTGTCTAAGTGTGTATTAGATTTCACTATTAGCCCAGACACGTGGGTAACGCATTTTAAGGGGATTTATGGGAGTGACACAATGGATGCCCCAAGTAGCTCGAGCAGACACTCGGAAGAAGATTGTAAGTTGAAGATCTCTGATGAAGAAGTTACAGAGGCTACCTCCACATTGTCTAATGTCAAGGCGCTTGGTCCTGACGCGGTAGCAGCAGATCTATATAAGACAGGCCCCAAGTACTGGGCTAATATCCTGACTAACGTCTTAAGCTCTGCCTGCACCGCTGGCATACTAAGGTCACGGTCTAGCTCTATTATCATCCCAGCCTTCAAGAAAGGCGCCAGAGACGACCCGCGATGCTTTAGACCAATCTCCCTTCAGGGCCAGCAGGGGGTCAGACAAGGCTGCATCTTAGCCCCACTTCTATTTACACTCTATATTAACAACGTAGGCCCTACACTGACTGCAGCTTGCAAAGATATCCCATGAGCTGGGTCACAAGCAATACCATCTCTCTTATATGCAGATGATGCTGTGTTGCTAGCCAGAACTGTATTGAGACTTCAGCTAATTCTTAACTCCTTTGTGGATTTCATGAACATTCTGGATCTGGCTACTAATTATGTCAAGTCCCACACTATACTGATCAATCAATCAACGAACTTGTAGGGCACACTACTTACCCGTCAGGGTCTCAAGGCGCTGTGGGAGGGTGCTGCTACTGCTCGCAGAGCCAGGTCTTGAGGAGCCTCCTGAAGGTGAGCAGGTCTTGGGTCTGCCGTAGATGGGTAGGGAGGGTGTTCCAGGTCTTGGCGGCGAGGAAGGAGAAGGATCTGCTGCCAGAGGTTGTTCGTTGGATGCGCGGGATGGCGGCGAGGGCGAGGCTGGCGGAGCGGAGCTGGCGGGCGGAGATGTAGAAGTTGAGTATGTTGTTCAGGTAGGCTGGTCTGGGGTTGTGGAGAGCCTTGTGTGCGTGGGTGAGGAGCTTGAAGGTGATCCTCTTGTTGACGGGGAGCCAGTGCAGGTCTCTTAGGTGGGAGGAGGTGTGGCTACGGCAGGGGATGTTGAGGATCCGCCGGGCGGAGGCGTTTTGGATGCGTTGTAGTCGTCGCAGGTGTTTGGCCAGGATTCCGGAGTAGAGTGCGTTGCCGTAGTCCAGGCTGCTACTGATGAGGGCTTGGGTCACCGTTCTTCTGGTTTCGGTTGGGATCCACTTGTAGATCCTGCGGAGCATGTGGAGGGTGTTGTAGCAGGAGGAGGAGATGGTGTTGACCTGTTTTGACATGGAGAGGGAGGAGTTGAGGATGAATCCTAGGTTGCGTGCGTGGTCCGTGGGTGTCGTTGCTGTTCCCAGTGAGGTCGGCCACCAGGAGTCGTCCCAGGCAGAGGGGTGGGGCCTAGGATGAGGACTTCCTTCTTGTCTGAGTTCAGCTTCAGACGGCTGCTCCTCATCCACTCGGCGACGGCCTTCATTCCCTCATGGAGGTTTGTTTTCGCGGTGTGTGGGTCCTTGGTGAGGGAGAGGATGAGCTTAGGAGATGATGTTAAGGTTGAACAGGGTCGGGCTGTGAGGGATGAGCCCTGGGGTACGCCTCAGATGATGTCAGTGGCTTCGGAGCAGAAGGGTGGGAGGCGGACTCGCTGGGTTCTGCCGGAGAGGAAGGACATGGTCCAGTCCAGGGCCTTCTTCTGGACTCGGGCTTCTTGGAGGCGTGTTCTTAGTGTGCGGTGGCAGACCGTGTCGAAGGTGGCTGACAGGTCGAGGAGAATGAGGGCTGAAGTTTTGCCGTTGTCTAGTTGGTGCCTGATGTCATCTGTGGCGGCGATGAGGGCGGTCTCTGTGCTGTGGTTTAGTCTGAATCCGGTCTGGGATGAGTCAAGGATGTTGTTGTCCTCGAGGTGGCGGGTCAGCTGTATGTTGGCGATTTTCTCGATGACCTTCGCTGGGAAGGGGAGCAGGTAGATGGGCTGGAAGTTCTTGAGGTCTTTGGGGTCCCCCTTGGGCTTCTTGAGGAGGACGTTGATTTCGGCGTGCTTCCAGCTATCCAGGAATGTCGCTGTGTCGAAGGAAATGTTGATGACCTTCCGTAGTTGGGGTGCGATGGTTGCGTCCGGTTTGTTGAGTACGTGGTGTCGGCAGGGGTCTGACGGTGATCCTGAGTGGATGGAGTTCATGATTTTGCGTGTCTCGTCATTGTTGACGCAGGACCAGAAGGTCATCTGATTGGTGCAGGTGCTGTTCGGGGTGGAGTCTGCCGTAGTTGGCTTGGTCAAGGTGTTGAAGCTGTTGTGGATGTCAGCGATTTTGCGATGGATGAAGGTGGCCAGTGAGTCGCACAGGTCTTGCGAGGGCGGGATGTCGTTGGTGTTGGCGCTGAGGTTAGAGAGTTCCTTCACTATGTGGAAAAGCTCTTTACTGTTGTGTGCGTTGTTGTCCAGGCGGGCTTTGAAGGAGGATCTTTTGGCTGTTCTAATGAGGTGGTGATGCTTGCGGATGGCGTCCTTGTGGGCTGCGTGGCTGTCTGGAGTGCGGTCGTGGAGCCATTTCTTCTCCAACTTCCGGCATGTACGTTTGGAGGTCTTGAGTACTTCGGTGAACCAGGCGGCTCTCTTGCTGGAGTGGTTGATGGGGAGTTTCTTGGGTGGGATGAGGGTGTTGGTGCAGTCGTCGATCCACTGTCTGAAGTTTCGGGCGGCGGCATCTGTGTTGGTGGGGGCGGTGGGTGGGTTATGGGCGAGGGTGGAGGTCAGCTGGTCTTCGGTGACTTTGCTCCAGCAGCGGTGAGGGAGCTGTTTGGTGTGGTGGTGCGTGGTTAATTTCTTGAAGGTGAAGTGGATAAGGGGGTGGTCGATCCAGTGGAGTTCGGTGGTTTTGTTGAAAGCGATGTGGGTGCTTGTGGAGAAGACGGGGTCGGGCATGTGGCCGGCGGCATGGGTGGGTTCGGTGACGAGTTGTCGGAGGCCGAGGTTGGCAAGGTTGTTGATCAGGGTGGCGGAGTTGGCTGTTCTCGAGGTGGAAGTTCGGGTCCCTGAGGAGGATGTAGTCCATGGAGGCGAGTGCGTGGGTGCTGGCGAGGTCGGCGATTAAGTCGCTGAAGAGGGCCCGGGGTCCGGGAGGTCTGTAGACGAGTGTTCCTCTGAGGGTGGTGTTGGGGTCGGTGTGGATCCGGAAGTGAAGGTGTTCTGCGGATTTGACGGAGTCGTCTGCGAGGGTGTGGACCTGGAGGGTGGCCTTGTGGACAAAGGCTATTCCTCCTCCAATTCCATTGGTGCGGTCTCTGCGGGAGATCTTGTAGCCGTCCGGGATGGCTATGGCGATGTCAGGTGCCGAGGAGTCGTTCCACCAGGTTTCGGTTAGGAAGATGACATCTGGGGCGGAGGTGTCGAGCAGGTCCCAAAGCTCGACTGTGTGTTTGCGTGTGGAACGGGTGTTGAGGAGTATGCAGCGGAGGTGGTTGGGTCCGGTCCTAGGAGGCTTGGTGGTTTTGTCGCATGTGAAGCTGCAAGTGTGGCAAGAGAAAGGTCCGTTGGTGCGTTTCGGGGCGGCCTGGAAGCAGTGGTCGTTTCGGCCGGTGTTGAGACCGTGGATGGTGTTGGCGACATATCGGAGTCTGGCCTCGTGGTATGCGCGGGGTCCAGGGTTTCTGGTGCTGGGTGCGGTCCAGTCGCGGACGGGCCCAGACGGGCTTGCCTTTGGTGCGCCAGTGGCGCGCCAGCGGTGCGGCCGCGCAGTGGCCACCATTTAAGGCAGGGAGGGAGGAGCAGCTGGGAGGTGGGAGCAGGGCAGGGAGGGGGTGTGGCCGCAGGGGGCAGCGGCGGGAAAGAGCGAGGATACGGAATAAGAGACGGAGGGGTGGGGGTGACGAGCTGGTCAGAGAGGCAAAAGGAACAAAAAATACAGGGGGCACAAAAGAATCAAAGGAGATAATAACACAGGAGCAGTGCGAGCGCGAAATGTGGTGAGCAGCGGCAGAGAGGATACAGCGGGCACGAACTCGAGCTCAAGCAGGAGGGGCCAGGTAGCAGGTGGAGGTGATCGGCAGCAGGTGGGTGACCTGGCCTGCAAGCGATAGAACCTAAAAGCAAAGGTTAGAGAAAGTGTCTAATTGAGGGAACTGAAATTACCAGGGCGGATACCTTTTCCTAATAGGGGTTCTATTTGACGAGAAAGGTAGCTGGGTCCTGCTAAGAAAGGCAAAAAGGAATGTTATAGCCAGATCGGTTGCACCCGTCTTTGATTTTGCTAGCACACTGGGTGCTAAACCTGTCAAAGCCCCGATCAAAGTTTATCAATCTAAATGCATCTCTCTGGTGAGCTATGGGAGTGACATTTGGGGATACAAAGAGACCAGGGACTTGCAGACATTAGAGAATACATTTCTCAGAAGCCTCCTCTCTGTCTCACAATCTACTGCATCATATATTATCCACGAAGAGCTGGGTGTGGGGTATATCTCTGACCTCCTAGCTCTACACCCCCTTGTGAGGTGAATTGGGATTTGGATAAACCCTGACTTAGAATTAAATCTGATAATCATTAGGGACTGCCTCTCTCTCTCTCTCTCTCTCTCTCTGGCAAGGGCTAACTTGATGCCATGGCTAAATGACATTAAATCCATAGTGGATAAGTTGAGACGGTCAGAGCTCTTTAGATCACCAGAAGGGATTAGAAAGAAGGAACTGGGCTGGGTCAAAAAACACTTTCTCACCATTGCACAAGCTGAGAGAGAAGTGTGTGAGCTTACTAAACCCTCTTCTTAAAAACATGCCCCTCAATAGAACCTTATTTATCTGTGGTTACAAGGCCCTACTATCGCTTTCTGCTCACGAGATTTAGGCTAAAGTGCTAAACCTAGAGCACTGGTTATTAGCAGACTCTCAAGGGTGGAATAAAGTAACCCTGGGTGGAATTCGCGGAGTAGCGCTACACGGAACTCCGCGAAGTGGCAAAAAAACTCTGCCGCACTACACGGAGCTCCGCACGTGGCGGAGTTCCATAGAAAAATGTAGTTTGCAGTGATTGCCCAGCGTGGATGCTTGTCCGCACTGTGCAATAATCGCAAATGGCACCTTGCACAGTGCAAGCGGTCCCTTCTTTCCCTTTTCTGCCACTCAAGTAGATTTTTACTTGAGCGGCAGCATTCCCAACGCGAACAAGCAGTTTCTCATTGTGAGCGGTCGCGAGCATACGCGACCGCTCGCAATGAGAAACCTGAACACCCCGCGTTGAGAAATCTCTCCGGGATGTTTATTTTCCACGCATGCGCTCGCCAACTTGATGCTGACAATCACGAATGAGGAAAAATCTTGCCGGGAGGTCGGTTGTCCTTATTTGCGCTAGCCAACTTGACGTTGACGAAAGCGAGCGAGGAAAAAAACTCTGCTCCGCAACGCAAAGCAGATTTTTTTGGAAACTCCCCAAACTTCGCGAGCGGAGCGGAGCAGAGTACTCCGCCCAGGGTTAGAATAAAGTTAGCAATATGGGTCCTTACAGTTGTGACTACTTCTCAGAGCAAGATTCCATGCACTTTATCATGTTTTGTGACCACTATAGCGAGGTAAGACAACAATTTATTTTGCCGTTGCTAACAGAAAAACAATTTGTACAAGTAAGGCCAGCTTTTTTATATTTACAAATGTTGCCTAGTATCCAATTTTGTTTTAACTTAGCTAGCGTTTTAAAGGAGACTGTAAGAAGCAGAAAGAGACAATGTGAATTGTCTTAGGGAGTGGAGGATCATTAATAATGGTCAATGTGATTTTAACACATTTTTAAAATGATGCACGACTTTTATTGTTTGTAGGAAGGTGGGATCCTTCTGTCATTGTTACCCCCCACTTTTTGCTGGTCTCATAGCTGTTTTTCGACTAGTCTGGCTGGGATCCTGCTAATACGGACCCCAGTCCCTGTGCTTTTTCACTAAATTGGCTGTGGTGCACTCCTATTTGGCTAACTGGGGCACCCTGGTAAGTCCCTAGTATATGGTACTACTGTGCCCAGGCATGAGTGCCCCAGGGGTCCCCCCTGTGGGCTGCAGCACGTATTGTGCCACCCACAAGGGACCCTCCAAACTATGACTACAGGCCTGCCATTGCAGCCTGTGTGAGACGTGCGAGCACCTCTCATGCGAGATATGAGTTTCATTATATCTCCCAGCACTACACTTGAAACCTGTAAGTCATCCCTCTAGCAGGCCTTTCAGTCCCGAAGGCAGGGTGCTCGGTTACGAGTGTGAGGGTGGCCTTCCATGAGCGGGCCAACCCTACAAACCCCGGAGTCAATTCTCCAGGCTTTGTAAGTGAGGTAGCCATTCCGATGCAGAGAGGCCCCACGTCATTACGCAAGGACAATCTCTAAACTTGCTGAAACGAACCTGGACATGTTTGGGATCAAACATGCTGGAATCATACTCCAACACCATATCCAGTATGATTGCATCCATTGTAGGACTCCTCCGGGAAGCCCTCCATGTTCCTGGGGCCGACCTTACTGAGCCTGACAGCAACCTAGGGCTGCTACCGACCCTAGACACGATTCTTCCCTCCTGCTGCTGGGCCAAGCCCGAGCAGGGGAAGGTAGGACAAAAGGTTTCCTATGACCCCCTCCCAGACAGGATTTAGTGTATTAGTCCGGGGTGGGGGAGCTTGCTAGCAATGCATGGTCTGCTAGAATGGAACATTTGGTGCCCTCCCTACATACTTTAATAAAAACCGATGAGGGAACTGATGGATCTCTGCTTTGACGCGAAACTGGACAAAGGACATGGGAGTATCCTCCCCACTGTCCGACCCTTCCTCTGGGAAGGACCCCATAAATGTCCAAAGCATCACCGTAGGGTACTTAAGGGCTTACCTGTGGGTGGGTACCTAGGTCTGTCATGGGATTCGATTCAGATCAACTCCACCTCAACTTCGACTGTCTGGGTACACTGGACTTCGCTCTGGACTTCAGGACCGCACCCAGGGAAGATTCCTGCTGCTCTGGGAAGTTTCCTGCTGCTCTCTGCAAGACCGTTGCAACATCAATGCCCGTGCTCCATACAGGTCCGACCAAAGCCTGTGGAACTCCAAAGAAAACTGAAAGAATCTCCCTTGGAGTGAAATAGTCATTCCCTGCATCTGCAGGCACCACAGCACAGATGACCGGTCTGCCGACCCTGAACTTCTCCGGACTCCACAAGGTTCAGCAGCACAGGTGGTGGTTATGTATTCCTTCAAGGCCCTGAGTTGTCCTCTTGTGCAGTTGAAGCCAGCATCCCTTGTCAGACTCTCTTCAGCCAAACCCCTGTGCACCGCGTCACTGTATCACTCCCTCATATGGTGACAGCTGCGGTTACCTCGACCGACTCATGATAACTGAGTTGAGCGCATCAGAAGATTCTGCGTTCAAGTCTGTCCCCGCTGTAACTGATCCATGTTGATGCGGTTGGTTGTTCGGACGGACTTGGCTGTCTCCAGCAACACAGTAGCTCAGGTGGAGCTGCCACTTCAGCGCAACAGAGCCTGGGGCTCTGCAACAAGTATCCGGTATCTACGACACCGAGGTGCCCTCGTCTTCTGTGCACCCTGCATAGACTCCGTCCCTTCTGCTTTCAGGTACACAAACCTGAATTGGGTTCCAACGGACTCTGTCTTCCTGACAACAGACTCTCCATCCTTCCACCGCAGTCCTCGATTTGTGTCAACAGGGGTTGTTGGTATTCTGCCTCCGAGGGTATCCACGGATGGGGTGGCTCCTTAACCTGCTGTCTTCCACGTGGTGTCTTCATGGTAAGCTGGAAAGGGTCCTTTTTTTCTTACACACTGCAACCGCGATTTACCCAGTGAACTGCATTGAATACGCGGACATGTATCACTTTAGCACACGGCCGTCGTGGGGTTCCTAGACTCTCACCTGGGGTGGTATCTTGGGTCCCCAACTCTTCTGCATCCTCTGGGCTTGGTCTCGACTACTGTGTATCGGTGCTATTATACCGATTCTCTCGTTGAAGTATTGTGTGCATTGGTTATTGTTAGTAAGTACTGTAATAAATATCTATTTTTATAAGTACATCGTGTGGTTCTTTTTCTCTTAGCCTACACTGAAGGGTTAGATTCTAGTAAACTCCTCCTAGACTAAGCCTGAAGGCTTCTCTCCACAGCTACCACTTAGAGAGCTTTCACCATTATCTAAACCACTCAAATCACCATAAGGGTTGCCTTTATTGGTGCAGGGTGCTACACTTCAATGAGTGAACACCATATACCAAGCCAGCTCTCCACATTGTTATTACGTCTCATGAAATCAGTCTTTTTAATTAATGTGTCTGTAACGTTTATGGTTTTAATTAACCGAATAAAGTATATTTTAACTTGAGCTTGGACTAAGGAGGTTAGGGTAATATACTAAAGGTTCTTGGTTAATGGTGAGTAAACCCTGGCAGTTACACGTACAACTGAATTAAGTGGTATGACATATTAACCTGCCCTGTATCTATCTTTTGAATGAGGAATGTAAGAGTGAAACCCGCCAGCTTTGATCGACCAGCCACGCCCTCGCCGCCGTCCCCTGCATCCGAAGAGCCACAACAGGAGGAAGGTCCTTCTCCTACCTGGCCGCCAAGACTTGGAACTCCCTTCCTACCCACCTCCGCCTGACCCAGGACCACCTCGCCTTCAGGAAGCAGCTCAAGACCTGGCTGTTCGAGCAGTAGCGGACCCCCCCTCCCCTAGCGCCTTGGGACCCTCCGGGTGAGTAGCGCGCTTTACAAATGTTTCTGATTGATTGATTGATTGATTGATATTCAAATAAAGAAAAAATATCAATTTCGCCCATGGCTACTTACGTTGTCCTTTATGTGAGGAGTGGACACGAAGGGGCTGGTGCTTCAAGGCTACTGAGACATTTCTAAGGAGATAACAAAACAGTACTGAAGATAAGTCTGGAGGACTTTAACCATCTCTGTGAATTAAAAGGAGTGCATTTTTCTTCTCTAGGGCACACTCATGAATAAAATGCTAGACATGAACACAAATCTACTTACCTCATTAATCTGGACGTGTCCGGTACTTGACAAACCTTTTTTAGGTCTGGCCCTAACCATGAGCTTTTGACAACAATGATAGACAGCGACTGGGCTTTGGGCCATCCCCTTTTGGCCACTGGCCTCAATGGGCCAAATTCCTTCAGTCATAGCTTCCTTGAAAAATCATGCAGGGAGTGGCAGGATTATTGCTGCATGGTTGATTGGACCTGCAGTGAGTCCCTCACTCCCTTTCTTCATGTGGTTGCTGTGGCGGCAGTGTTGTAGGCGCTTGGCTGCCCAGATGCAACCGTTTGTTAGGGGTAGCAGCTACTTATTGGTTTTTTTTTTATTGGTTTTTTTATTTATTATTTTTATTATTTTTTTATTTATTATTATAACCTCCTGGTAAATAGTAAATTTTCTCTGCAACTTACTTGCCCACTGGTTAAATAGTAGAAATTATTCACTATTTAGCTGGTGGTCTTCAAAGTGGCAGCTACACCTTGCTATTTGCATGACTCTGCATTGTTTGGCGACAGCCATGCTATAATAAGGAAACTTCACAGTTTACCTAGCCACTGGCCAAAGGGTTTTGTACTATTTGACCACCAGTCAAGCAAACAAACAAACTTTACTCATTAGCCAGCTGCTGGCAAAACAGCAGACAAGTACCATCAGGCCAGCAGACATGCAAATAGCAAATATCAAATTAACTCAATTATTTTTGTGGCTGATAGTTAAATAGAAGAAATTATATATAATGTGACCAGTTACCTGACAAGTAACAAAAAATTCAATATTTACCCGACAGCTGGCTAAATAACAGAAATGATGTACTGTATTGCTGGTGGTCTTGTTAATACCTTGAAAAGAAACTTCATTATTTTCCTGGTGGCTTACTGAAAAGTAGACAAGGTGCACAACTTGACCAGTAGCCGTGTAAATAGCGGGGGAACTTACACTATTTACCCTGCGCGATGTTTAAACAGCATAATTTGGTTTCCTTATACCGTATGCAGTTTTCAACATATACTTACACCAGGTAGAATTGCAAACAAGAAGTGAACTCAATTGGCATCCATCCCCTTATGAAAGTTAGGGCTCTGGTGTATTATTTCATTCACAGAAAAAGGTCACAAATTCTGCATCTACATTTTGTGAATGGAATAGTAATTTGCAAACCGACTGTAGGACTTTAACCAAACATGACACCAAGCCAGAACATTTTGAAGAACAGAACATTTTAATGAGTCTTATTATTGTATGGTATGTTATGGAGCTCTTTTATAGCGCGAGACTCACACGGGGGCGATTACCTAGGAGATTACGGAAAGGAAGTCCGGATAAAAACGACACAACAGAAAAAGCAAAGTTAAAACAAAAAAACTTTGAGTTGTTTTCTAAAAACCAGATAGGAGGTAGATTTACGCAGGGCCTCTGGCAGCGAGTTCCAGTACTTGGGAGCAATATATGAAAAAGCTCTACCACCCGTACGAGTAAGACGAATACGGGGGGTCTTCAGAAGGCCAGTGAATTAGACCTTAGATTGCGTCCAAACACCTGTTTACAAAGCTTTTATTGTAAATGATGGAGAGCCAGTCCCTTGGTTGCTTTGAAAATGAGGCAACAGATCTTAAAAAAGATCTTTTTTTCACTGGGAGCTAATGGAGCTCTCTGAGCACGGGAAGTGATGGGGATCCCGGGAGGGGGGGGGGATTTATGACCATCCTCGCTGAAGTATTTTGGATCACCTGAAGTTTAGCTAGCGTGGTCTCACACGCTTCTGCCAGTAGCGCGTTCCCGTAGTCGAGGCGGCTCATAACCATCACCTGTTCTGCGATGTTCTAATGGCAGATAGGGGAGTATCCTACGTAGGAGGCGGAGACTATAGTAGCATGAACCTGAAATGTTCTTAATGTTATCTTTCATGGTCAGCCTGTGATCCAGCTGTATTCCTAGGCTTTTTACTGAGGAGGTAGGACAGGAGGCCTCTCCCAACTGGGAAGGCCACCAGTCGGCCGACCAGATGTTAGGGGCTCTGCCAAGGAGCATACGCTCGGTTTTCCCAGGGTTAAGTTGGAGACAGCATTCAGTCATCCATTTTGAGGTGGTTAACATTCCCACCGAGAACCGCAGTTTCTCGACGATGGGATTGGAGCCAATTGGAAATAAGAGCTGGGTATCATCGGCATACGATACTATCTCGAAGCCGAATGGTTGAACAATATTGGCCAGGGGAGCCAAATACACATTAAAAAGTGTGGGACTTAGGCATGAGCCCTGAGGTACTCCCTTGTCCAGCGAGAATTTTTGCTAGACCCCTGATACCACGCTCATGCAGCCTCTCCACAAGCAGACGATGAGAGATAGTATTGAATGCTGCGGAGAGGTCCAAGAGGATCAGTGTCATAGATCCACCAGCATCGAGAGTTAGTCTTATTGAGTCAGTGACAGCCAAAATGGCCGTCTCTCTACTAAAACCCGGGCGAAAGCCCGACTGTGAAGGGTTGAGAATATCATCGAATTCTAAATAACGGCTGAGTTGTTTATTTATTACAGTTTCCAATATTTAACCGAGCAAGGGCAGCAGAGATATCAGGGAACACTTGTGCTCTTGGGACTCAAATAAGGGGTCCCGTACCTGTGTAAAAGAACTTCAGATGGGGAAACACCCTCTAACCCACCAATAGCCTCTTAGTACAGAGCCCAGACACTTGCCTGCAGCCACAGCCTTTTGACAGGACCACAGACGTTGGGTCCTCAGCTCCTCTCTTCCCCGGTGCCCCTTTGGCCTCCATGCTCTTCATGTTTTTCATAGTCCTTGTACTTCTTGAGATTCTGTGTCCATTGTCAATGATCCTGTTGATCCTTTTCCTTATAGATTGGGTTCTTCTGGGTCTGACCCACCCGCCATCCTCGTCTTGGACTCCTTGGTCCTGGTCGTCCTGGTCTTTCTTGTCCCCTTGAGCTTCTTATAATAATCTTTTCCTTTTGGCCATCATGGCTCTTCTTGGTTTCCCCAGTCTTGACCCATCTGTCTCTTTTTCTTTGTAGTCCTCTTGTTACTAGTCACCTCGACCTGGTTCTCTTCACCATCGACATACTATCCCTGGTGCCTCAGATCCTGGTCCATCTTGCTTCATGTGTCCTCTCAGTCCCGCTTCCGGTCCTCCTGGTCATGATCCTTTTAGTTTACCTAGTCCGCTTGTTCTGGCCTTCTTGGTGCCCTTGGTCCTAGTGCCCTGCTTAACCTAGTGCCCTGGACCTACTGGCCATTGTCCTTCTGGTTCTGATCTTCATAGTTCTCTTCTATCTGGTCCTGATCGTCCTGGCTCTCGTCCTCCTGCTCCTTGCCCTCACGGTTCTGTAATAACTTGTTCTGTCCCATATCTCCTAGTCTTTCCTAGCTCTGATGTTTCCTGACCTCCAGTTTATGCCAGATTAAGAACTACCATGCACGGTACTCCCCAGTCCTGGTTTAACTGGTCGTCATTCTTATCTACTCCTGGATCTACTGTGTCACAGGCTCCTGGTCCTGGACCATTTCCTCCTCCTCCCCCTAATTCTCGTCCATCCGTCCTTCAGGTCCTGCTTTCCTGGTTTATCTAGTCCCCTGGTTTGCCCGTCCCCAGTCCTTCTGATCCTGCTCCCCCTCTTCTAAGTAGTCCTGGTCTTAGTTCTGGAACTTATTTGTCTGGTGCTGGTCACACTGGACTTGGTTTCCGTAGCCCTCCTGCTCCATCCTCATCCTAATAGTCCTCCTGCTCTTCTGGTTTGCCTGTTCTAGCTTTTTCTTGTCCATCTGACTCTGGTCCCTTCTATCACGGCCTTCCTAGCCATGGTCCTCTGGGTCTGGTCCTCCTAGTTTCCTTGCTGCAGGTCACCATGCTTCATGTTGTCCTTATAACACTGGTTTGGGATCCCTGTGAGTCTGTCTCTCATTGATTTCCTGGCCCTTTATTTCCTTTATATCCATCCTCATCATTCTGATCTAGGGTCTCAAGGGCCCGGCAGCCCTCGTCCTTCCCAATTGTGGTATTCTATATCCAGGACCATTCGCATCTGGCCTGTTGGTCCTCCTTCGTCTGATCTCTGTGGTTTTAGTCCTCCTGTGTCTGATCATTCTTTCCATTTGTCTCCGGGTGCTGATCCTCTCTGTTTACTGGGGTCTGCTACTCCTGGCCCGGGTCGTCCTCATCCATCTGCTCCTGGTCGGTGCACTCCGGCATCTCCCAGCCCCCCTTGTTGCTATGGTCCAGAGCATTCTGTTCCCTCTACCCCATCTCCTTCTTTTACTTTTCCACTGGGTCCAGGTCCTCCTGTTCCACATCCTCCTTCATGGCCGGGTAGACGTGCTTTTAGAGAGCTTCGTGCAGTCACCTGAGACAAGCCAATATCCTGATGAATCCTGGCTCCTAAATATGTGGGAATTGATCCTTCGAGACCCGTGAGAGTAACGACTGACACGCGGGTACACTGAAGAGATGTGAAAGGCCAGGAGAGTGGAAAAATGAGCCCACAACGAAGAAGTGACAGGCACCATTTTGCGATTGGCCGGAGGTGGCTGGCCGAAGACGCCGGGACTGTGGTCTAGCTGCGCTGTGCAGAGAGGAGAGAGAGCGGATTCTGGCCCCTGAGGGTGAGGCGCTGCCTCCGTTCACAAAAGGCCGGACAGAAGATGACCCCACGCCCTTGGCAGCATTTAGCTGCACTGTAACTGCACTTACTATTAAAGAATTTGTATTTTGATTTGTATATGTTGGATTTCTGTCATTTTGGTCTTGTTTTACTCAGATAAATATTGGCTATTTTGCTAAACTGGTGCGGAGTACTTGTGTGGTGTTTTCACTGTGTGTTAGTGTGTGGGTGTGCGCACAAATAATATTTCAAAATATCAACCTACAAACTTACAGAGTTTGTTAGAAATGGGGTCTCAGGGTAAATGTCGTACACACTAAGCTTAGCCATGCTTACCCTCCAGTAGCTTGGCACAGAGAAGTCAGGCTAAACTAAAGAGGCAATGTGTAAAGAATTGTCAGTTCTTCATATAAATGTGTGGTGTACTTGTGTGGTGTACTTGTAAAGCGCACTGCGACTCCATGGAGTATCCTGGCGCCGTAGACCGCTGGGGAACCCGTCCTGGCTTTCCCTGTCAGATGGTCCCTTCTGGGTATCTCCAAGGTGAAACCAGGCATCCCCGGCATCTGTGGGGGGCCGTTGTGGAGATGAGGCAAGCTAATGCCCAGAGTTGCCGAGTGTGTTCCCTGGTTAGAGTAGGCACCGAGGTGAGAATTATCGAGTCCACTGACCCTGGTCCACGACCCTGCCGCGTCGGGAATTGAACCCTGGTCCCGGGCCGTTCTCTGCTTACGGGTCTGCCGCCTCTAACCAGTGAGCCACACCATACCAGGCATCTAAAGGAATCCACATCTGCAGAGGCACAACCACAAAAATTATTTATTTTCTGAGTCAGGTAAGCGGCCTCAATTGATGGAAAGTTCAATTCCAGTCTGATCTTTGCACGTGGGGTTGAATTTCGCGGATTAAATAAACGGTGAACATTTTGGATGAAAGTTATTTCTGGTTTCTTTATTTTCTTTTCATTTAAAATTACCAAGGAGTCAGTTTTGCCCTTAAAGCTATTAATGTGGGCCTAATCGCACGCCCTCTGTATATTTGGGCAAACAGTTTTAATGCTTTTGTGACGGTGACGGCCTTTGTTTTTAGAGAATACCGGTGTGGTGCGTGTGTTAGGCACCTATCCAAGTGAAAACCCAGGTAGACACATGAGTTTACTGATTCCACTGAACTGTTTCCTAGCTTCCAACTGAATTTCTGTACGGTCCTCCCGACAGATATAATTTTTGTTTTGCTAATGTTGGCTGTTAAAGCTGCCCACTGGTTATATTCATTAAGAGATGTAAGTTAATGCTGTAACCCCATTGGAATTTGAGAACGAAGCATGGGCTCGATAACTGACAAGAGAATTTCCGAGTTTTGGTGATAACAATTCTGGTTTCTGGATGTAATTCCCTATGTATGAGATACATAGTGAAAAAAAAGAGGGGGCTAAGACACAGTCTTGTTTAAGACTGTTACCAATTGTGATTTTTGGAGAGACGTGCGATCTATCTGATAACTTAGGGGGTCGATTACGATGGCGGTCGGACTTGGTCCACCCGCCACCGTAGCGGTGAATGCGTCCGACCACCATGCGTGTGGCGGTCCCGGATATACAATTATGATGGGACTGCCACAGCGGGGGTCGGATTCCGCACCTTTAACATTGCGGCGGTGGCTGCTGACAGCAGCACCGCCGCGATGTTAAAAAGAGCATGTTGTGCATTTCACTGCACTACGTGGCAGGCACTGCACTGTGCCTGCCACTTGGTGCTGTGAGATGTAGGGGTACCATGGGTACCCCCCTGTACACCCACGCCTCCTCTCAACACAAGGGGGCCCACAGCAGGCCCCTGAAGACATTCTCCACCAGACTTCAATGGCGGTTCAACCTCCGCGGAAAGGCTGGCTGGAGACCTCATCATAATTTGGAGGATGGAGCTTGCCAGGTACCACCACCATTTCGTGGATGCAGCCAGCTCTGCGGGCAATCGTAACTATTGCCTGTGGCGGTTCCGTGGCGGACAGGCTTTGCCTCCGCCGCAGTCTGAATCCCACCGCCATCGTAAAATGGCAGGCGTAAGGACCGCTGCTGGAGTGCGCGAAAGGTCATTTTCCGCCAGCACCGCGGATGTGCTTCCGCCCACCATCGTAATCAGCTCCTTAATTCGTACTCTACAATTTGAGTGCAATGTAATTATAAGGTGCTGCAAATTACCTTATCAAAGGCATATAAGTAATTCACAAAACAAACATATAATAGTCCTCTATGGTGTAATGCCTTTTCACTAAGAAGTGTCATTGTTACAATATTGTCAGCATTATTCATTAGTAGTTGCACTTACTTTCAAATGCTTCATAAACGTGGCATCCCCATTACAAGATGGCCGCCACCATACTATTTCACGGAGTCCCTTTTTCGTTCATGGGCGGCAAATTGTGCATCATCTCTACTATTTAGCCTGTGGCAGCTAAACAGCAGAGATTATGTATTAATTTGCCAGCCAATGGGTAAATAGCATAGATTATGCCTCTGCCAAACTGCTACTGCCAAAAAAAGCAGACATGTACAAAGAGACCAGAGGCCATGCAAACAGCAAATCAACTTAATTACTTATGTGACTGCTGGTTAAATAGCAGACATTTTATATGATTTGACCAGTAGCCTGGCAAGTATCAAAGGCATTTCAATATTTGCCTAGCAGCTGGGTAAATAGCAGAAATGATGTACTGTATCACCGGTGGGCTTGCAAATAACTTGAAAAGAAACTTCATTATTTACCTGGTGGCTGGCTAACTAGTAGCCAGAGTGCACAACTTGGCCAGTAGCCGTGCAAATAGGAGAGAAACTTCACTATTTACCCGGCTGCTGCCTAAACAGTTAAATTTCTGTTTTATTATGCCTTATGCCAATTTTAACAGGTACTTTCACCGGTTAGAACTGCACACAAGGCGTAAACACAATTGGCATCCATCCCCTTATGAAAGTTAGGGCTCTGATGTATTATTATTTCATTCGCAAAAAGTGGACGCAAATTCGGCACATACGTTTTACACATGGAATAAATAGTATTTTGCAAACTGACATATGTACTGTTTGGTTGATTGATTCACAAAATACTGAATGGCAGGCAGTTGCAGAATGACCTGCTGTGGAGAACCCCTCCCCCGTCCACAGCGCTTACCTTCAGGAAGCCCGTAATTCAATCCTCCGCAGCAGGAACCGCCGGCAAACCTGTGAAAGGGAAGAGAACATGTAAATGTTAAATGTAAATGTTTTTTGAGCTTGTAAAGCGCACTGCTACCCGTCCATAGGTTTCCTGGCGCTGTATAACTCTGGGGAACCCGCCCTGGCTTTCCCTGTGGGATGGTCCCTTGCTGGGAGTCCCCAAGGTGGAGCCAGGCATCCCCGGCGTTGATGTGGCCGTTGTGGAGATTAGGCAAGCTAATGCCCAGAGTTGCCGAGTGGGACCCATGATTAGAGTAAGCACCGAAGCGAGAATTATCGAGTCCGCTAACCAAGGTCCACGACCCTGCCGTGTCGGGAATTGAACTCTGGTCTCGGGCCGACTTCTGCTCTCGGGCCTGCCGCCTCTAACCAGTGAGCCACACTACTCCACGGACAGTAAGGCAAAGGAAGGAATGGGAAGGAGACAAGCGCCATAAACTTTGAGAAGGGCTTCTCTTTCTTGGTGCAGGGGGGTGGAGCTATGGCTGCAAAGGATGGCTGGACTAAGGGAAAGAGGCACAGGAGAATCCAGAGAGCAGCCCAGTGAGGTACTGAGGACGTGGGAGGAGGACTCGGTGGGAGCCCTGGCAGAAGAAAAGACCCAAGGCATCAGGGGCCTCATTTATGAAGCCTTACGTCAGTTTTGCGCTTCCGATGCGTCACTTTTTGTGACGCATCGGCAGCGTAAAACACGCCTCCTGTTGTGCACTATTTACAAAGTGACGCATCTAAGCAGATGCATCACTTTGTAAACCCCTGCGCTACATTATACCTGCGTCAGGTATAATGTATGCAGGGGGGGCGTTCCCCCCCAAAAAAGCCTTGTAATAGTGACGCAGTGAAATCTATGAGATTTCACTGCGTCACTTTTAGGACGCTGTTGCGTCAAAATCTTGCGCCTGCCTCACAGCAGGCGTAAGACTGACGCAAGCCCTTTCACATGGGGCTTTCACAATGTGAAAGGACGCATTGCTGGAGTTGCGTCACTTTTGTGACACACTCCAGCAATGCGTCACTTTTGCACTTACAGATACGTCAGAAATACTGACGTATCTGTAACTCCTTGGTTATGGGTGTGCACTGCATCGTCCCGACGTTGTCTCCCCCCTATGCTGTGTTTGAGGGCATGTGTTAGTTCCATCTTGGATGAAGAAAAAGTTTTGAAAAATTAGAAATGCCTGGATCCTATATCCTCTAAAATACACAGACATTGGACACTCAGTGAACACTCAGTCTGACACTTGGAAAGTAGAACTTCTGTCAATTTGTGAATTGGGGCGATCAACTAGCTAGGAAAGACAGAGGGGCTGATTATGATGGTGGGAGGAAACACATCTGCGGTGCTGGCGGTGACGGGGAATGCCCTTTTCCGCAATCCAGCAGCGGTCCTTCCGCCCGCCATATTACGATGGCGGTGAGCACCGCGGCAGAGTGAAAGTCCGGCCACCGCTTTTCCGCCAGTGACAATCGTCAATGTTGCCTGCCGGAGCGGTCAGCATGCTCATAATGGCGGTGGAGCCTAGAATGCTCCGTAAGCACAATTATGATGCAAGCGGAAGCCAGCCTTTCCATGGCCGTTGAACTGCCATTGAAAGGCTGGCGGAGAATGTCTTCCGGGGCACATAGTGGGCCCCCTTGTGTTGAGGGGAGGTGTGGGTGCACTGAGGGTACCCATGGTACCCCCTACATTTCACTGCACCAAGTGGCAGGCACAGTGTAGTGCCTGACACATAGTGCAGTGAAATGCACAACATGCTCTTTTTAACATCGCGGCGGTGCTGCTGTCAACAGCCACCACCGCAATGTTAAAGGTGCGGAATCCGACTGCAGCGGCGGCAGTCCCATCATAATTCAATAGGCGGGACCGCGGCAGGCATGGCGGTCGGACACAATCACCGCTACGGTGGCGGCCGGATCAAATCTGACCGCCATCGTAATGAGCCCCTTTATTGGGGCCTGGATGGTCACGTACAGGTGAGCTGGTGAAGGGAGTAAAAACAAACCAGTGTAATTAAGACCCTAATACTTACCACCCTTTTTACCAGTTTTCCCTGAGATTACTAGCAGTGACAGCCTCCTTAGAAGACCTGCGGAGAAGAGGAGAAAAACCACACCATCTAAGTCATCTCTCATCATCAGCCTGGAAGAACACCGCTTGATATCACACATACTTGTAATTCATAACTGTGATAACAATAAAGCAACAGGATTCGTAAATCAACGCAGCCTCCGCGACCTTATATCCACCTATCCCTCGTACACCTGCCTAAATTAGGCAGGTGCCAATTTGTGACCCTCTGTGATTGGCTGTAATCACAGAGATGGTGGTACTATCATCTCTAAGACTGCATTCCAAAATAGAAAACATTGTTTATTCTAAAAGTAGCAAATGTTCCTTTAATAAACCAATGTTGGTTTAAAAAAAATACTTCAGTGTTGGAAAACTTCTCCCCATTGAGGCTGCCAACATGATTCCCAAAGGGAAAGAGATCCTTAGGGGATTCCTTCCTTTTAGCTACCACCCCAACTCGGGAGTCGTTATCTCATAAATGGTTTGCCACAGCAGTTGCAGTCCAAACTATCAATAAATTCCTTTTTTAATTGCATAATTGAGGGAGGAAACCCCTTTCATGAACCTTGCTACTTGCAATTCATAAACAATTTCAAAGTCCTTTCACTAGTTGAAATCATTTTCCAAATCATAAAACAGGTTTGCACAGAATGATGAGCATTTTTGTGTTCCTAAATCCAGTGATTTTGGGGGTAGTCAGACAAAATATCGAAATTAAAATATCGATATACAATAATATCGATGTTTTAATTTCGATGGTATAGAATATCGATGTCCAAAATATCGACTGACAGAATATCGTTTTTTTAAGGTATGTATGTTACTAATATCGAAATTTACTAATATCGAAATTTTGTTTAGTGTTATGTATTTTATTTATGTTGTTTATATGTTTGTTAAATATGTATTGTAATGTATGTTTGGAAAATAGTAATTTTGTTTACATTTTGCGTTTTAGTATCAGAGCGGGTTGTGGGTTTATAGGGGAATAGGGTGGGAAGTAATTTAATAATATTTAATTAATTAATATATTTTTGTAAATATTTTAAATTAATAATTAATTGGTAATTAATTAATATTAATTCGTTAATTAATTAATATATTTGTGTAAATATTTTTAATTAATGATTAATTGGTAATTAATTACAAATAATTAGTTAATTACATTAATTTGAGTTAATGTTTTAATATATATACATTTTTGTTATTGTTGATTAATTAATTGGTAATTAAATAATATAATTAGTAAATTAAATTAATTAGAGTTAATGTGCTAATATATTTAATTTTTTGTTATTGTTAATTAATAATTAATTGGTAATTAATAATTATTAAGTGATTAAATGATGTGATTTATTTATGTGTAGTGGGTTGTGTGTTTATAGGGGGATAGGGTGTGATATAATTAAATGTAATTAATTAAAGAGATTGTATTTATTTGTTGGTATTTATTGTTAAGTAATTAGTAATTAATATGTGTTAATTAATTTATAATTACATCAATTTAGTAATATTAATTGTTATTAATTGATTAATTGAAATTTATATTAATTGTGTTTTTTTGTATGTGTAGTGTGTTGTGTGTTAAAGGGGGAGAAGTGTGGGAAGTAATTTTTACCCCCATGCTATCCAACATGATTCCCAAAGGTAAAGAGATCCGTAGGGGATTGCTTACTTTTAGCTACCACCCCAACTCGGGAGTCGTTATCTCATCAATGGTTTGCCACAGCAGTTGCAGTCCAAACTATCAATAAATTCCTTTTTTAATTGCATAACTGAGGGAGGAAACCCCTTTCATGAACCTTGCTACTTGCAATTCATAAACAATTGCAAAGTCCTTTCACTAGTTGAAATCAGTTTCCAAATCATAAAACAGGTTTGCACAGAATGATGAGCATTTTTGTGTTCCTAAATCCAGTGATTTTGGGGGTAGTGAGACAAAGTATCGAAATTAAAATATCGATATACAATAATATCGATGTTTTAATTTCGATGGTATAGAATATCGATGTCCAAAATATCGACTGACAGAATATCGTGTTTTTTAAGGTATGTATGTTACTAATATCGAAATTTACTAATATCGAAATTTTGTTTAGTGTTATGTATT
Source organism: Lissotriton helveticus (assembly GCF_964261635.1). NCBI lineage: Eukaryota > Metazoa > Chordata > Amphibia > Caudata > Salamandridae > Lissotriton > Lissotriton helveticus. Next base: position 453,641,763 of record NC_136058.1, on the reverse strand, counting down.
TTATTTATGTTGTTTATATGTTTGTTAAATATGTATTGTAATGTATGTTTGAAAAATAGTAATTTTGTTTACATTTTGCGTTTTAGTATCAGAGCGGGTTGTGGGTTTATAGGGGAATAGGGTGGGAAGTAATGTAATAATATTTAAATAATTAATATATTTTTGTAAATAAATAGATTAGTTAAAGCTGTTTACTCTTCTAAAGCTATATATGTCTCTTACTCACAAAACTATGGAAATGTACCGGGGCCAAAAGGCTCCTTGTTTTCACAACACCCCTTTACAGCAGCAAATCCGTGCATTCTGGAATGATCATTTTTGGTCCATTTCAATTCAACACATCAGACGGAAAAAAAGAGAAAGCGTTGATTTGTAAAAGTAAAAAACAAAACTGGAGATGTTGTACCCTAGTGACATAATTCCATCTAATATTTTGTGTGATGTTATTAAAATATAGACAACTACATAGTGAATGTGTGTTCCTGTAAAGTTAAAATGGGAATAACTCTGGCGCCGGTTGAGGAATTTGCGTGTAATTTTCCAGTGAATATATATATATATACATCCTACTGGAGGTCACCAGTAGGTAGTTATAGTTATGACCTATTATCCATAGGAAATCCACAACAATCTATTTGGAATAACTTTGGCGCCGGTTGACGAATCTTCGTGAAATTTTCAAAACTGGTGGGGCGCTCCAGTCCGCTCCTATCCTGACAGAAGGGAAAAAAAACTGCGACCTGATTTGAGGACAGAGTTAACTCCGTCAGGATGGTGGAGGACAGTACATCCACATTTTGAGGGACCCCTGCCTACCAAATTTAGAGTTGTCCTCTTGCCCGGTGGCCAGTTCTCTACATTGACAGGAACTGCTGTCACAACGGTTCCTGTCTTTTGCCGGAAATGTTTAAAGGACTGTACCGTCAGACACGAAGACTGGCAGGCACACATTAGAAAAATATTTTGTTTTCCAAAGACAAACTGCGAAAGCAGGAGATTGTTTTTGTAAAACAAAAACTCTAATGGTCCCACATGCTGAGGGTTTTCTCCAAGGGTGATGGAGGTCAGTATTTTTTCCTTTCCCTTACAGCCAAGATTTACTCTAAATCAGGTGAATGGTACAAAGTGCTTCCGTCGACGGCCCCCTACTCTATCGGGCCATCAGAGGTAGTATTCCCTCAAGGGGCAACAACGAAAGGAGAGTGACTATAATTAATGGAAGTGAATGTCATTGGAATATGAATGAATTTTCCTCGTAAACCAGAGAAAGACATATTGGCATCAAAAGCACAAACAAAAAGATACTCCCAGAGATTTCTATTCATTGATTTTGTTACAAATATTGTCAGAAATAAGGCAGAGAAAAAACAGAGACAGGTTTTTACCTCCATTCTTGTGACCTGCTGATCATTTCACAGTTCCACTTTAATACTCATTTTCCAGATGGAGATGTGGCCAACTATTGAGTCTTCAGAACTGATTTGGGGTGATTCTCTTTCAAATATAACTTTCCAGCTGCAGCTGAGACTCAGCCCTTGTGTGTGGTGATGGCTCTCATAGTATTAGCAATAGTGCTGGCTCCAAGCAGAATTATCGAAACAAGGACACAATGGAGCGCGAGATCTCGGGAGCTGTCGTCGGCTTTTTTGAGCTTTTTCGGGCATAGACAAAAGGACAGCACTGCTTGGAAACGTTGACATCATTAACAGGAGAAATCTATGACTTGCCCCTCAAGACAAACTAATCAGCAATCCTTTGCTAAAAAGGACCTGACAGGATTTCTTGGAGTAGCCTTTTCTCTATTCCCCTCACTTCTGTTCTGGGTCTCCACCCTCCATCCTCAGGGATGCAGTCAATACACACACTGTGTAGGAAAGCTGGGTCTACTCTTCATCACGCCATGCAAAAAGCATCCCATTGGACGATGCACTTAGGGGCATATTATCAAGGGGGTTTATCTCCGCTTTTTTGGCTTTAAAAGCCAAGAAAGCGGAGATAAAATTATCTCCCTATTACCTAGCGGTCGCTAACACCAGTTAGCGACAGCTAGTAGGAGATAGCGACCATCTGGGGCCCCGCTTTGCATGTCAGTGATATTTATCACTAATGACATGCAAAGTGGGCGTGCCAAGATGTTAGCGACTGGAAACAGTCGCTAACATCGCTATCTCCTATTACCAACTTATGGAGATATTCGCGCTAAGCGCGAATATCTCCAAAAGCTAACACCTGCCCTGAGCAGTTCTTAGCCATGTTATCCAATGGGAGGTGGATAACATGGCTAAGAGCATTAGCTCGATAATGCATGAATATCGCTGACTTTTCAGCGATATTCATGCATTGCGGCCGATTTTTATCGCATTTGCGATAAACCTTGGTAATACCAAGGTTTGTTTGCGATAAAAATCACCGCAGCTCAGCGGTAATTTTTTGTCTCTAACCGAGCAATAGCGATAATTATCGCTATTGCTTGGTAATATGCCCCTTAGACTTTTATCACACAAGGAGTCTTAATACCACATACTTGCTACCTACCGACCGCATATATATGCACAGGGAATGTCAGTACGCAGATCATACAGAATCCATCTTTGAATCCTCCATCAGCCCTTCTTCTGCTCATCTGAGGCTTCGGATCATCCTGCACTCTCCGTTGCTGATTGCCATACCCCTTTGACCCCCGTTGTTAGCCATTGACCATTTTTCCTGACCATCTGAGTCTCTCAAGCCCTCTCTGCCATCCTTCACAGACCACACTCATAGGGCCATACACGCCGCACGGGCAGCTTATTTCACTAGGGACATTGACTCCAGTAAGAACCCTGCTAAGTGTATTTTTAAAATTCTTAACAATCTTAAAAGCGGAAAAGATTCCACTGCCTCTGCTATTACATCTGAGCAATAGTGTAAGGACCTGGCTGCTTTTTTTTGTGAATAAGGTGGAAGTCCTTTCCTGGGGCCATCACAGGTTTTCCAGGTGCACAGGGCTCCCCCCTATCCACATTCTGGCAGCCATTCCCTCTGTCTCACAGGATGAGTTGCTCCTGCTAAGTAAGAAGGTCAAATCGAGCTCACCTACGGATGCTATGAAACCTTCTCGCACCACTGTGTCAGATGATTAACATCTCGCGTACCACGGCAGTTGTTCGTAAGGATGTGGAAGCAGGCTAGGGTAGTTCCTTTACTTAAGAAAACCTCGCTGCATCCAGCAAAACTGGAGAATTAGCGCCCCATATCACTATTGCCATGGGTAGCTAAAATAGCTGAGGCAAGTGAATAACACTCTCACATGCTTTTTGAATAACACTGGCCACTTGGATGTGTCCCAGTATGGTTTACGCCCTGGTCACAGCACGGAAACTGCCCTTCTAGCTGTGACTGAACATCTGCGGACCATTCTGGATGAAGGGCGCACCGCAGCGCTGATTCTACTTGATCTTAGCGCTGTATTTGACACGGTCTCCCACCGGATCCTTTTAACTCGTCTGGAAGAGGCCAGTGTAGTGGGTTGTAGGTCCAGCCTTGGAATCGTTTAAATCATTACTGTCGGACAGAACGTTCCAAGTATCTGCTCCCACCAGGCAGGGCGTCCCTCAGGGCTCTGCCCTCAACCCCATACTTTTCAATCTGGATGTTCAACCCCTGGCCGCGGTGGCCAGGGATACCCCGTCTTACCATGGTCTCGTATGCTGATGAAACACAGTTGGTGGTGGCCCTCCCCGACGACCCGATGCTGGGCGCTACCAAAGTTCGGGATGGCCTAGCGGCGGTCGTGGACTGGATGACCACCAACTGCCTACAGCTCAACGGCAACAAATCCAAGGTGTTGTTGGTGGGGAGAGATCATGGACTATGGGACAGACATTGGTGGCCTAAGACCCTGGGCTGCGCTCCTACCCCTAAGCTGGCAGTAAAAAGCCTTAGGGTTTGGCTAGATGCCACTCCCAGCTATCAGGAGCATACCAAGAAACTAGCGGGAAACTGCTTTTACCTACTTCGAGGGTTGAGCCCTTGTTGGCGTTTTTTGATCCTTCTACCCACCAGATGATAGTACAGGCGGCCATCCTGTCCAGATTGGACTACGCCAATTCGCTCCTGTTAGGGGCTAATAAGACAGAAACGGCTCGTTTGCAGCGTGTGCAGAATGCAGCAGCTCGTGTCCTGCTGAGGCTTCCTAGAACTTGTTCCGCGACGGGGGCGATTCGCCATCTTCATTGGTTGCCTTTGACTAAAAGGATCGAATTTAAAACCCTGTGTCTGACTTTTAAAATCTTAAAATTCTCCTCCCCTGAGATTCTGTCCAAATTACTGGTTCCCTACGTACCTATGCGCCAACTACGATCAGCTGGGCAACATCTAGCTATGGTTCCCCGGGTGAAGCGTCTTCGAGCGGGTGGACGATCTTTTTACTGTTTGGCGGCTAAATTGTGGAATTCCCTGCCTACGCAGATTCCGTTAGGCCGTTAAGACCTTTCTCTTTCCCGTGGCCTAATCCTGTATCCCTTCATCGACACTGCTACTAGCGCCGGGACATCTCTTCGCTGAGGCAGCTGTGCGCTATATAAAATGATTTAACATAACATAACATTTTCACTCATCCACCTTTAAATTCCTGTGCCAAGGTTCAGTCCCTGTGCCCTCGGATCCACCCTCAGAATAGGGTGCCAGCATCAGACCAGGTCTTCTACCCGCGGAAGAGGCGGGGGGTTCTCGTGGTTGGCAGCATAAGATGCATGAATAAGAAGCATTTACAAAAGGGATATCCTAATACATGTGGCCTAGACTCGCATAGGTGTCCTCCTGCTCCCGGTATTCTTTAATCTCTTACAGGTCATTCTGTGCCTTTAGGCATTGGTCCTCCTCCTTGTCTCCTAATCTTAGTTCAAGTCTTTCTTTTCTGGGCTGGTTTGGTCCTCCTAATCCTCATCCTGGCCATGGTCTAACTAGTTCTGGTCACCCTGGCACTGCTTTCCTGAATCTGGTCTTCCTGGCCCGGCTCCTGGCTCACCCTTGTATACGCGCATCCTGGGTCTCCCGATCCTGGTTCTACTTACTGATCCTCTCCCTGATCCTGCTGCTTTGATGGCTCTTTATTCACCGGGCCCTCGTGCCCTGCGTTCTCCAAGGGCTGGCACTCCTTGTCATCCTGTTTGGGTCATCCTGAATCTCCTTGCACTGGTCCTTGTGGTCCATCTGGTACTGATACTCCTTGTTAGCTACTTTTGGGCTGGGACAGGTCATTTTGGTCTTGTCTGGTCCCATTTGTCTTTGTGACTCTGATTGTCCTGGGTCCCCTGATCCTCGCCCGCCTTGTGCTAATATCCGAGCTCCTATTTCTCCTGCTGCACTTGGATCTTACTTGGAAATATAAAAGACGCACAGCTACGGAGATCGCCTACTTAAACAAAACAAACCGTAAGGTCATGAATCTACAAGCACCATTCCAATCAAGGACTCTAATACATTATAGGCACAGATCTCCTAGAAGGAGTACCACAAGGTTTTCCAAATTAGAGAAGAAAGAATAGTCATGCAATGAAACAGATTATTGATGAGCCCTGAAGAAGTCCTTAAATAGGACGAAACGCATTAGCTATCTGTGAAGAAAAAAAGAATAAAGAATAAAGAAACTTGTGAACAATTTCAATTGGTGGAACTGTTTTTTTGCTGTTATTGTCAGCGGATCAAATCAATTCTGTAAAATGTTTGATGTGAAAATTCTTTTCACAAAATAGGAAACTCTGAGGTCTTGTTACCTTTGATCTTCGCGCCACATGTTAACAACTTCCCAAGCAATAAATAAGTGCTGTTTTAAATCCAAGACCTCTTTTATAAATCATTCAACACAGTATATGTGTTTCATTGATGAAGACTAGTCTTTTTCAGCACTTGTGGTGAACACTCATTACTGGAGTAAAAGCGGAGAAAAATTGAGCAAATATTATTTAAATTACCGTACGCTGCTTCATTCAAGACCTGCATAGAGACAAGACACTGGCAAAGATGTCTACCAACAAGAGCTCATGCACGAATTGACCTTTTGCAATTTCCATGCACCAGTGGTGCGGGAACAATTTTCCGAGTGGGGGCGCTGCCATAAATGTCAGATCACTGAAGTCACAGGGATCATGAAAAATCCGTGTGTCACACAAAAACAAGTCTTGCCAAATTCTTCAGCAGGAGAGTGATAGGATGTAGTGTGTAGTTAGTGTACATTTTGGAGCATACTGCTGCAAATATATTACTAAAGCATGTGTGGTAGTGCCCTGTCATTACAACACTGCGCTCCTTTGAAATGACCATTACATTTGCACAGACATGCAGTTTTACTGGTATAACTGTACAGTGCAAAAATGACAATGCGTGGACATCGGCATCACCCAGTGTATTGATTTGTTTTGACTGTATTAGCATCTTTGTTTCCAGCACATTTCAGAATTACAAACAAATGCTTCATTTGTGCTTTCCTAATTCTGAAATATTTGTACAATTCACTTACAGGCATTTAAATTTTGTTTTCTGTTACATAGAAGCAAAATCCTACAGCATCTTCACACTCACACTTCCCTGTAAGATTGTCTCATAAATCCTCCCACTTTGCAGTCAGAGAAAGAAAAGTAAACATCAAGTTCCCCGTTGAAACCACAATTTGTTGGCAGACAGAGCCTGACATTTGACCTCTGTCTCTGAATGCACAGCAAATGTGACGAGATAAAAACAAAATTGCTATATTGCTGATTTGACTTCTCCAGAATCTTTATTTTGGGGGTGCTTCAGCACCCGCCACTCCCCTACACCCAGTGCCTATGGCAAGGACATAAAAATGAGGAAGAGGGCTGTTTGAGTAAAGAGCAGGGGCCAAAATAAACAAGCTCGGAGGCAGAACATTTCGCCTCACAGGCACGCGAGATTTATGAACTAGTAGTAGCAGAGATACGTAGAATCAGTCAAGCAGAAATATAGGAGGTGGGAAACGTTTTCAAATAAATATCGCACGATTACTGCTATGAACTAGCATACTAGGGAGACAACTGAGAACACGTACTCTCTTGGTAAAGAAAAGAAGAGGCCTAAAAAAAGGGAACACTTGTGAAGGAATGCAAGGAGCCCATCAGAGAGGTGGTAAACAGCCCGTGCTCCAGGGACAAGGACATTCTGGAAACCCTAAAACAAATAAAGCCAGCAAATAGAAAGCAAGCAAATGTGAGTTACAAAACACAAAGACCTACAAACTGCTGAGGACTGTGGCTATGTCAGACAGAATTGTGCGACAGAGTCCCAGGGCATAACCTCAGAATTTGTCAGTATGCTGGATATGTCTGTCCAGAGGCCAGTAGAAGGAGCCCTATCTTGAACCCTGCAGAAGGTGCAGCACCCCTCCCCCTTCTCCCGCTCGGATCTGGTCCTTGTGCTGAAGTACCCGCTGGGTGCAGGGGGGTCTCCCCTTAGGGGGTCAGGGATCTAATCACTCCCATAAGACGCTGGGCCTGTTTGATAAGCCTTGCAAGACTAAGGATGACCAGGGGAAGAAATGGCTGAGCCTAGTGGTGTGCGCTTACAGAACAAGACAATGACAAAGTCATGGAGGACAACATTGCTGTGACATCAGACAACTTGCACCAGGGCGCCAAAGGATGGAGGGACAGGCATCCCTCAGGCGAGGCCAAGAAGAAAAAGCTCAAACACAAGCTGTGATACCCTCATAAGGACTGGGGTTTGAAGAAGGGCCCCTTCGAACCTGACAATAGAACACACCTTCGCTCTTCGCTCTTCGTTCTTCGTTCTTCGCTCTTCGCTCTTCGTTCTTCGCTCTTCGTTCTTCACTCTTCGCTCTTCGTTCTTCGCTCTTCGCTCTTCGCTCTTCGTACTTCGCTCTTCGCTCTTCGTTCTTCGCTCTTCGTTCTTCGCTCTTCGCTCTTCGTTCTTCGCTCTTCGTTCTTCGCTCTTCGTTCTTCGCTCTTCGCTCTTCGCTCTTCGCTCTTCGCTCTTCGTTCTTCGCTCTTCGCTCTTTGGATGGGAGCCCACCCCGAGGGTTCTATGACATGAAACAGAGTTTCCAACTACCTGTAGGTAAGCTGGTGAGGAACCAGGTAAGGGCTGAATGCCCAAGAACCCTCCATTGAGGGTAAAATGGTGGCTGCAGTAGAACTGGACAACACATGGTGGCGTATCTCGGCAAACTGATTCAGGACTTTAAGTGAAGGATAGATAGATCCTGGAGCCACTGTCAGGACAAATTACTAGACATCACAGGGCCACTGGCTAAAATGACAGCGATGGCAGAGGCAGCCAAAGAATCAGGGGGGCACGTCCACCCTTTTGGTATGGCTTTTTGTATTAACTTTGTATATTATGTTCATTAGAGGAAGAGGTAATAGCAATCATTTTACCAAGACGTCTGTGCTCATATGTTCTGTCAGATGCTTTGATCTTTTGTGGATTGTGGTCATCAGTTCAGTTGACACACATGTTGCTCATTGTTCAGAAAGGTTTGGGGACCCCAGCTGCGCAGCATGGCGATACCTCTTGGTTTTGCCACAGCCGGTTTTTAATTACTATTCCACCTGTGGGTGCTCAGTACATGTACACAGACGTGGGCTGGCACACACTTGCAGATCAATATGTTGGACAATTAGTTTTGCACCTTCACATTTGACCTTCTATTTCACCCCCTCGTGATGACCATTTCATGACCACTGATTTCTCCCACGTGTTACATATTTCAAGATAAACATTGGTTGCAAGATATCTGAGAATGGCACTAGAGCTGTCTATTCTTGAACAGGGAAGAGGTGGGGGAGTATTGTGTACAATACTCTCTGTGACAGGGACGCTGCACACAGAATGCCACAGGTGCACACATATGCACTGCTTTTTGCAGACAGTTTAGGTTGTGATCATGTTAACCCTTTAGCTGCTGAAACTTGTTCTCCTGCCCAGAGCTGAACATTTTTTGGGGTGATTAGGTCACTTTGTACTTGAGTGACAGAAACTGTCTGCCCCCTCTCTGCTGGCCCACATGTAAAAAACATGTCCCAAAATATCCGAATGTCCTTGTGCCTGCCATGGGTAGACTCCAGCCCCAGGAGGCAGAAAGACTGTTAAAGCAAAGTTCAAATACCCCTGTCATCGAGTGAGCGTTTGGAGCTTTAAGGGTGGCAGTCTGGCATGATGAGGGCTGGCCACACCTATTATTTTGTGTTACGTTTTTCTTTTTTACTAATACATGCCTGGGTGTACTAGGATATCTATTGGGGGTGCACCACACATGCTGCCTCCCAGGAGCAATCCTGAAGCAGGGTTTCACTACACCGGACACCAGGGATACTGTTTTAGGGCCCCGCACCCCTGATATCCATTGGCCACCCCGCTCCCGCCTCCCAGCTGCTCCTCCCTCCCTTTTCACCTCTTAAGGGGGCTGTGCAGAGGCTTTGGAGGGACCTTTGATCCTGCTCGCAGGCAGGTCACTCCCCAGGCCACCACACAGCCGCCAGCTGCCTCGTTGCTCCTGCTGCCGCCGTCTCCCGCTCCTTCGTTCCCGCCGCTGCGTCCCTGCGGCCCCGCCCCCCCTGATACCCATTGGCCAACCTGCTCCCACCTCCCAGCTGTTCCTCCCTCCCTCTCCCCCTCTTATGGAGGCCGCGCAGTGGGTGTGCCACTGGCACGCCAAAGGCAAGCCCGTCTGCGCCTGTCCGCGCCTGGACCTCGCCCAGCACCAGAACCCCTGGATCCCGCAAACGCCACCTCACCAGACTCCGCTATGACGGCAGCACCCTCTACGCACTCAATGCTGGCCGAAACCACACCTGCTTCCAAGCTACCCCATAACGGACTCACAGACCTTTCACCTGCCACACCTGCAGCTTCACCTGCGACAGAACCGCCAAACCTCCAAGGACCGGACCCAACTTCCTCCGCTGCATACTCCTCAACACCCACTCCACGCGCAAACATGCCGTCGAGCTCTGGGATCTGCTCGACACCTCCGCCCCAGATGTGACCTTCCTGACCGAGACCTGGGGGAACAACTCCTCGGCGCCCCGACATCGCCATAGCCATCCCGGACAGCTACAAGATCACCCGCAGGGATCGCGCCAACGGAATCGGAGGAGGAATAGCCATCGTCCTCAAGTCCATCCTCAAGGTTGCCACCAACGCAGATGACACCCTCAACACCGCCAAACACCTGCACTTCCGGATCCACATCAACCTCACCACCACCCTCAGAGGAACACTCATCTACAGACCATGCAGACCCTGAACACAATTCAACGACTCCATCGCCGACCTCGCCAGCACCCACGCACTCGCCTCCACGGACTACATCCTCCTCGGGGACCTGAATTTCCACCTCGAGAACAACAACGACGCCAACTCCGCCACCCTGATTGACAACCTCGCCAACCTCGGCCTCAGAAAACTCGTCACCACACCCACCCACGTCGCTGGCCACACACTGGACCCCATCTTCTCCACAGGCACCCACGTCGCCTTCGACCACACCACCGAACTCCACTGGACCAACCACCGCTGCATCCATTTCACCTTCAACAAACTAACCACGCACCACTGCACCCAACAGCTGCCTCGCCGCTGCTGGAGCAAAGTCACCGAAGACCAGCTGATCACCACCCTCGCCCAGAACCCACCCACCGACCCCACCAACCCAGACGCCGCAGCATGCAACCACAGACAGTGGATCAACGACTGCGCCAACGCCATCGCCCCACTCAAGAAACCCTCCAACAACCACACCAGCAAGAGAGCCACCTGGTTCACCGACGAGCTGCAGACCTCCAAACGCGCATGCCGGAAACTGGAGAAGATATGGCTCCACAAACGCACTCCGGACAACCACGCAGCCCATAAGGACGCCACCCGGCAGACATCACCACCTCATCAGAATAGCCAGGAGATCCTCCTTCAAAGACCGCCTGGATAACAACGCACACGACAGCAAAGAGCTCTTCAGCATCGTAAAGGAACTCTCCAACCCCAGCGCCAACGCCAATGACATACCGCCCTCACAAGAACTGTGCAACTCACTGGCCATCTTCTTCCACCGCAAGATTGCCGACATCCATGACAGCTTCAACACCATGACCGCCCCGACTACGCCAGACCCCACCCCCCCCTGTGAACTCCACCAGCGCCAACCGCCTGACCTCCTGGTCCAATGTCAACGACGATGAGACACGCAAGGTCATGAACTCCATCCACTCAGGATCGCCGTGTGACCCGTGCCCACACCACGTATTCAACAAAGCAGACACAGCCATTGCACCCCAACTACGGAAGGTCATCAACATCTCCTTCGAAACAGCAACATTCCCGGAAAGCTGGAAGCACGCCGAAATAAACACCCTCCTCAAGAAGCCCAAGGCAGACCCCAAGGACCTCAAGAACTTCCGGCCCATCTCCCTGCTCCCATTCCTGGCAAAGGTCACCGAGCAAATCGTCAACATGCAATTGGCCCGCTACCTCGAAGACAACAACATCTTGGACTCATCCCAATCCGGATTCAGACGAAACCACAGCACCGAGACAGCCCTCATCGCTGCCCCAGACGAAATCAGGCACCAACTAGACAACGGCGAAATATCAGCCCTCCTCCTCCTGGACCTGTCAGCCGCCTTTCGGCACGGTCTGCCATCGCACTCTAAAGACACGCCTCCTAGAAGCCGGAATCCAAGAGAAGGCCCTTGACTGGATCACGTCCTTCCTCACCGGCAGAACCCAGAGCGTCCGCCTCCCACCCTTCCAATCCGAAGCCACCAACATCATCTGCGGCGTCCCCCAGGGCTCAGCTCGACGCTGTTCAATGTCTACATGGCAACCCTCGCACTAGTGGCCCACCAACACGACCTCAACATCATCTCCTACGCCGACGACACCCAGCTCATCCTCTCCCTCACCAAGGACCCACACACCGCCAAAACCAACCTCCACGAGGGAATGAAGGCCGTCGCCGACTGGATGAGGAGCAGCCGTCTGAAGCTGAACTCGGACAATTTGAATTTAAAAAATTTTTGAATTTAAAATTATTTATTCAGCGCTCGCATACCACGCGGTTTCATGGCGCTAGTGTTGATCAGTGGCCAAACGGCAGATAAGAATTAGGTCGGATACGCTTGTGTGAACAAGAAAGTTTTAAGCTCTTTTCGAAACAGAGGATAGGACAGTGAGGTGCGAAGTGTGACAGGGAGGGAATTCCAGAAGGTTGGGGCCAGGACTGCGAACCTCGCTCCGCCAGCCCTTTGCTTTTTAAAGCGCGGGATGGTAAGAAGGGCCAAGTGGGCTGAGCGAAGTTCTCTGCCTGGACAATATGGCTTGATAAGGGAACAGATGAACTGAGGAGCAGTGCCCGATCTAGCCTGGTATACAAGACAACCAAGTTTGAATAGGGCACGTTCTCTGACCGGGAGCCAGTGCAACGATTTAAGTAAAGGTGTGACTCGGTGGTATCGGGGTAAGCCATGGATCAGGCGAGCCGCCTGATTCTGCACCAGTTGTAGACGGCGAATCAGGTATGCAGGAGCTCCGTTATAGACTATGTTTCCATAGTCTATACGGGATAGAACCATGGCTAACATGATGATTTTTAAAGCTGGGGGGGTGAGAAAACGAGAAACCTTCCTAATTACCCTAAGAGAAAAAAAACAAGAAGAGACCACCGAATTGACTTGTGGGTGAACAGTGAGTTGGGAATTAAGGTAAATTCCCAGGGTTTTTACTTTAGTCACCGGGAGTGGAGGGGTACCAAGGGAAGAGGGCCAGAAGGAAGGGGTCCATGGACTGCAGCCACCTCCGGTCAAGATCAATTCAGTCTTGTCCGGATTGAGTTTGAGGTGGCTGCAGTTCATCCAATCTTGGATAAGGATCATGATGGTTTGGACATTTAAAGCAGATGAAGGTGAATGGGAAAGATTGAAGATTAACTGGAGGTCGTCCGCGTAGTTAAATACGGTGACCTCCAGTTGCTGTAACATAAAAATGAGGGGAAAAATATAAAGATTAAACAGAAGGGGAGAAAGTGATGAGCCCTGGGGGACCCCGCATTCTACTTTCCGAGAGGTCGCCTTAAAGTCAGCCAGCCGGACTGCCTGGGACCTCCCAGCCAGGAAGGACTCCAGATGGAGGTTCTCATCCTCGGACCCACCCCCTCAGCCTGGGATGACTCCTGGTGGCCGACCACACTGGGAGCAGCACAAACACCCACCGACCATGCACGCAACCTAGGATTCATCCTCGACTCCTCCCTCTCTTGCCCTGCAAACCTCAAACTCTGGCTAAAATAATGCAATTTCCTCACATTTCTGTGAGGGAAAATTATGGAATCTGTGGGGTGGGGGAGGGGAGCCACAAATTCCTCCAACCAGCATTCTCACACTTCTCCCAATAAAAACTATACCCCACTTATATGGCTGAGCTAGTGCTCAGGATAAATATGTGTGTTTGTGTGAGAGAGAGACAGAGAGAGAGAGAGAGAGAGAGGGGGGGGGGAGACAGGAGAGAGAGAGGAGAGAGAAAGAGAGATAAAGAGAGGGTGTAGGACCATGAACATTTAGAGATGGGTGAATGAGGGGAGAGGCAGAAGAGGTGAGGTGACGCAAGGAGAGTGAAATGACGCATTTGCCGCCGATGCCTGAGAGTGTGAGGGTGAAGGTTGGGCAGACGAGGTTCGCACACTAAGTTTCTTTTAAGCGTGTCCCGCTGTCATTGAAGAAAGACATCTGTTTGTTATGCTCACCTTATTACAGCAGGGATTTGTAATTTCCTAATCATTTTCCCAGGGCCCTTTGGAAGGACCCCGGGGGCACTGGACAATTGCCCGCCGTTCTCGTCCCTTTAAACATCTCTGGACACAATGTTAAAAACTGGAAGAAATAAGTCCCTTCCCTGCTCGTCCTCAGTGAAAGGAAGAACTAGAGAAAGGAACCCTCTAATGAAAAGGGCATGTATGAGGGGCGGGAATGTCTGCATGTAAATAAATCAATGTTAACCAGTTTTCTGGTTCTGAATCACCCCCCCCAGCAGAGCAGTATCTTTCTCTCCTCTGAGTTTGCAAACCAGAGTGGCTGATGCGACCCTGGAGCAGACGGTGCCACCCGCCTGGGCAGCTCTGCCCACTCGGGGGGCAAATGCGTAACATGAGATGCAGAATAAAATATAATAAAACTAACAGAGCACGTGCACCCGACCCAACGCATCAATATAGCACTAACAGCACAGGTTGTGCAATAACTTACATATAGATAGAGAGAGAGAGAGGTGAAGGCTCACCGGCTGTCTGTCTGAAGGCTCTGCTGGAGTGGTGCAGACCTGCTGTCTTGTTTTCGTCTGTCAGATTCCTTCTGACAGTGGTGAGTTTTTGGATACCGAGGCAGTAGCCTCATTACTCCACATTCATTTCGAATGTTTTAGTCGCTGTTTAGGTTGTCTTATTGATGTGTGACGCTTTGTCACAGTTGGGGTTGTATCACATGGTCATCTCAGTGATGGAGTGGTGCAGACAGACCTCAGACCTCCTTATGTACCCGCCACCAGGACGCCTCCTTTACTTTCACTTTCAAAGGACCTTTCGGTCCCCCCCTCCCCTCCTCTGTCCAAAGATCCAAAGACCTCGTGAGAGTGAAAGTGATGAGTCTGCAGAGCGGTGAACGATTTATCAGTTAATGACGGGACTTTATCAATATTGTAAAACACGGGAAGAGGCGCTTTATCTACAGAGGTGGTTAATGATTCCCAGGATAAGCTTCCCCTCAGTGACATACTCAGAGCTCGCACGAGATCAGAACTGAAGCAGCCCTCCAGGAATCAGCCCTCCGTTTGACACGTCATCAGTGACGTCATTTAACACATCACGCCACATGTGAGGTCATAACACGAGCACGACGGGGACACGGGTTATGATTAGTTTAACCAAAACAGAGAAGTTCAGCGTTTTTAGGTTTTGTTTTGTAACTGTGGCTTCTCTTTACCTGTGGGTCCTTCAGAGCGTTTTTAAGTAAGAGTGTAAACATGACATAAAGTCATTTGAAGCTTTGTTTTATTGTTATTTATGGCATGCAGACGCGGCACCCTCCACTGAGTGTCTGTCCCAGTGCACCTGGCATCCTTATCCTGACCTTTGATTTTTGGACCTGGCACCAGGCTGTAGTGTGTGTGCGCAGGCCTAGGCGCTGGGGGCCTCATTTATGAAGCCTTGCGTCAGTTTTGCGCTTCCGATGCGTCACTTTTTGTGACGCATCGGCGGCGTAAAACATGCCTCCTGTTGCGCACTATTTACAAAGTGACGCATCTAAGCAGATGCGTCACTTTGTAAACCCCTGCACCACATTATACCTGCGTCAGGTATAATGTATGCAGGGGGGGGCGTTCCCCCCCAAAAAATCCTCGTAATAGTGACGCAGTGAAATCTATGAGATTTCACTGCGTCACTTTTAGGACGCTGTTGCATCAAACTCTTGCGCCTGCCTCACAGCAGGCGTAAGACTGACACAGGCCCTTTCACATGGGGCTTTCCCCATGTGAAAGGACGCATTGCTGGAGTTGCGTCACTTTTGTGACACACCCCAGCAATGCGTGACTTTTGCGCTTACAGATACGTCAGAAATACTGACGTATCTGTAACTCCTTGTGACATGATGCATCATACTGTAAATATGACGCATCATTGGTGTCGCAAAGAGGGCGCAGTGAAAAGTGACGCATCGCTGTTTTCACGCAGCGATGCGTCACTTTTCATAAATGAGGCCCTGGGTTTGAGTCCTCATTGGCTGAGAGGGGACACATGTCCCAGTCATGTGTTTAGCACATGCCCGACGCTGTCTTTGCACCCTGCACTCAGCCGTCTGGTGGTGTCTTTCTGTTGCTGCCTTGCGTCTCGCCCTGCGCTTGCTTAAACCCCTGGGGCCTGTGCCCTGAAGCCATGGGTACTTACCTGCAAACCAATCACCCCCAGTCTCCACAGACTAACACTGGGCTCCGGGCTTCGCCAATTTCTCAGCGACCTTTTCTGGCAAAAATGATTGAACAGCATGTCTTACAATCTTTTAGTCGCCACCTGGAGCCCAATCAGCTTCTTGAGCCTAATCAGGCAGGGTTCAAAGCCCATCACAGTCTGGAATTGGTCATGCTTTCCGTACTGGACGATCTGAGACTTAGGGCCGACCAAAAAGTGCTGTGTGCTCTGGTACTCCTAGACCTATCCGCGGCGTTTGACACTGTTGATTATCGCCAACTACTAATGCGGATTAGTGATCTACGGATCCAGGGCACGGCTCTGGCCTGGTTGTCCTCCTTTCTCAGGGATCGGTCCCAGAGAGTACAATTAGGAGATCTGATGTCCCAGCCAGCTACGCTGGTGTGTGGAGTACCCCAGGGTTCAGCCTTATCCCGCCTGCTTTTCAATGTTTACCTGCAGCCTCTAATTGCTGCATTAAATCAGTTGGATTGCAGGGTCCATAATTATGCCGACGACACCCAAATCCTGATCCATATCGACCATTCACCTAGGGCTCAGCTGAGAATGCAAGACATTCTCAAGTTTACCATCAATTGGATGTCGGCCAACTCGTTAAAAATCAACCCAGGAAAAACTGAGGTTTTAGCGGCCACTACAACTTCAAACCCTTGGAATGATCTATTCTGGCCGGCAGATCTAGGGCCCTTCCCGCAATCGGCCACAGCCGTGAAAAGCCTTGGTATTAAGATTGATGCCTTGCTATCCATGACACAGCAAGTATCAGCGGTGGGAAACATCCTTTACAACGCAACTTTTACCACGCAGTGCCTTTACGACACAACTGTTACAACGCATATCATTACAACGTATAGCGCTGGGGAGCGCTCTAGGATAGGGAATAGATTTAATTTACTATCCAACACCTTCCCTACTATCCACGGGGACTGGAGTTGGAATAGTAAATTAAACTATTCACTATCCAGCACCCCTTAACGCTATGCGTTGTAACAGCATGCGTTGTAAAAACTGCGATGTAAAGGCATGCGTGGTAAAAGCATGCGTTGTAACGTCGTACAAACATCGGCGGTGGTTGGAACCACTGTGGGCTTATTGCGCCAGCTCCGGAAACTTTCTCCACTTCTGTCTTTCAGCACCCTTAGATTGGTAGTTTCCGCCCTGATCTTATCACGTCTCGATTAAGGGAATGTCCTATATCTTGGTCTGCCAAAAAATCTTTTGGCCAGGCTTCAGGTGGTAATGAATGACGCAGCGAGATTAATCTTTAAAAAACCTAGACATACACAGGCCACGCCCTTATTGCAGAGCTTACACTGGCTCCCGATCCTACAGAGAACCAAATTCAAAAGTCTCTGTATTGTGCATAAGGCTGTTCATGGCTCAGCTCCGAGTTACATCAAGGGCCGTTTGACTAATTACTGCCCGAGTAGAGTCCTCCGGTCGGCTGAAGCCTGCTATCTGGCCTGACCCGGTACAATCGCTCGTCCTTGGGTGGGCGAGCCTTCTCGACCGTTGCTCCTCAGGCATGGAACCGAACTCCGTAAGGAAATGAATCTCCTCCGCTTTAGGAAGAGTTTGAAAACTGTTTTGTTCTTAGAGGCATGGGGTTCGCTTTGAACAGCTCACTTCGTTTTCAACCAGCCCGACGTCCGCTGACAGCGCTTAGAGACCCCTGGGTGATAACGCGCTCTATAAATCCACAGTAACATAACATAACATAACATTGACCTCTGCAGACTGACAGACACCTAGCAGATAAGTTAAGATGAATCTTAAGGGACTTGTACGGGACACATATGTTGTAGACAGCAACTGCACTACAGAGGCGGACATATATACATAAAGCCTCATTGAGATGTATGAGAGTGGGGTATGCTGCCGTACGGGGGCGGGGGAGGGAAAGTGTTTCCCTGAATGACAATGGATGGTATATACAGAGCTCTGAACATAATTCAGGAAGTGCATGGTGGAGGGAGGAGGAGGCCTGACACAGGCTCATGAGCAGTCAGGCAACCTTGGGGCCCGTGCGCAATGCCTTGTTGAAGTTCGAGTCACCATGTTAGGTGGGAAAAAGCGGGGTTGGGATGGGAGGGTTGGGGACCTGCAAGGCCAAGTTGGGGAGGGTCTGCTGTGGGAGGGGTAGAGGGTCAGGGGACTGTTTATGGAACAATGTTGTGCTTAATGCCTGCTCACACTGCCTATGCTAGCCCTGGGCTTCCTGTTGTCCTACATAGACCAGTTTCATTGATACGATGTCCACAACAATCAGGGGACCCATGAAGGGGGAGAGGGGGACGCTTAAAGCAATGACGTGGAATGTGAGGGGTCTGAACGATCACCGCAAAATTAGGAAGGTTATTAACTACTTACAGCGCCATGATGTGGACCTAGCACTCATCCAAGAAACACGCCTACCGCTCACCAGTAAAATGCTCCA
Organism: Lissotriton helveticus; assembly: GCF_964261635.1. Lineage (NCBI taxonomy): Eukaryota > Metazoa > Chordata > Amphibia > Caudata > Salamandridae > Lissotriton > Lissotriton helveticus. The sequence continues at coordinate 453,623,341 of NC_136058.1, read as the reverse complement.
CAGCTGGGGGGCTAGAGGGTAACATCACGGTGGCTGGATTCACAACACATTCTAGAGGGGTGCTGACATGGGTAAACCCAAAAGCCAAATTGACATTGTCGTTGTTGAGAGCAGACCCAGATGGCAGATATCAAATATCTAGATGCACGGGGAAGGGATACGATTTCATCGTGGTGAATGTTTATGGTCCTAATTATGATTCCCTGGACTTTTACGACACTCTGTCACAACACTGCCGTGCATACACCGACGCACAGATGCTCTGGGTAGGAGATCTCAACTTAGTACTAAATCCAGAACTGGACAGGTCATCAGGCCCGCCTCGTAGGATTTCGGCCTCAGCACTGAAGTTCAGTCGGAACTCATCACACTAGACCTGGTAGACATACATACCAGAATTGATTACTGGCTTATAACTTCCTCAGTGGCTAGATGCGTTGGCTCCTGCACGGTACTGGCGCGTACTCTCTCGGACCACTCGCCACTTCTCTTGACCCTAGAGACACCAGCGAAAAGAATCCCACCCTTCACATGGTGCTTCCCGCCGTACTCTCTTCTGGACGATCAGTTTAGGGGGGAGATGGCTGAAGAAATAGAGAGGTATTTTGACACCAACATAGGGTCGGTTGATAGCTTCCACACAGTCTGGGAGGCATAGCGATGTCGAAGCATTCGAGTGTACTCAAGTCCATTCGCCAGAGATTAAAAGACTTAGAAGAGCAACTAGCAGAGCTGGAAAGGCAACAGCTGAGCGATGCCTGCGCCAGCGTGGCGGCAGACATTAAGTCTCTCATAGCAGAATACAACGAAGAAGCAGACAGGGAGGTGCGGCACATGGGGAAATATGCCACGGCCCATTCATACGGTGAGGGGCACCGCCCAGGTTCCCTCTTGACCCGGATCTTGAAAAACACCAGACGACCACAGGTGATATCCGAACTGGAATCGGCGGACGGAACACTCCTTACGGAAGAGGCTGAGATAGTTGATGAGTTTAAAACATACTACTCGGGGCTATATACTTCCAAAGCCGGGAATATGGAAGACGATATTGATGATTATCTGAGCCACATACAGCTACCCTTTCTGAAGGATTCCCATCGGGAATTCCTGATGCAACCAATACACAAGGATGAAATTGTGGAGGCGCTGACGAGCATGTGCTCGGGCAGTGCACCAGGGGCTGACAGGCTCACGGTAGGTTTTTATAAAGCATTCAAGGATATTCTCCTTCCACACCTGTCTGAGTTGTTTGCTGAAGTGTGTGTCGAGGGCAATATGCCGCGATCAATGAGAGAAGCACTGATTGTAACTATCCTCAAACCTGGCAAACCTTATTAAATGTGGATGCTAAGATTTACGCCAAATTGTTGACGACAAGATGGCACTACTAGCTCCGGAATTGGTAGCGCCGGAGCAGGCAGGGTTTGTACCTGACAGGAATCTCACCTACAATATTAGGATGGTACTGGGCACTATGCAGCATGTCCGACAGAACACAAAGGCTATAGCCATCTTCCTCGACATGGAAAAGGCCTTCGACTCAGTAGAATGGCCCTTCATGGTACGGGTATTGCAGAGACTAGGACTGGGTGAGCCATTCTTGCAAATGATTGGGGCACTGTACCACCACCCTACGGCTCGACTTTGCATAGGAGATCGTGTGTCTGACTCCTTTTCGATCAGCAGAGGCACCAGACAAGGCTGCCCGCTATCGCCGCTACCATATGCGCTGGTGGCAGAACCACTGGCTTGCGCCTTCAGGGAGTATCACAGTCACGAGGGGATAAGTTTCCCGACGTACAAGATAATCATATCAACGTACGCGGATGATACATTACTATACGTTCGAAACCCGGAGACGAATCTCCCGTCGGTGCTGAGAGAAATGGTGCGCTTCGGGGCCCTCTCAGGTCTCAAGATAAATTGGGCAAAGTCAGTGGCGTTTCCACTGACTCCGAGCACGACACAATTTGACATGGAATACCCATTACATTGGACGACTGAACCAGTCAGATATCTGGGTGTTATGCTCCACACTGACTCGGAAACTCTTATACGCGAAAACTATGGTGTCTTGTACAGCAAGCTGGAAGATGAAGTGGAGGTATGGTGTAAACTGACGTTATCCTTGATGGGTAGAGTAGCCATCATGAAAATGGTGATACTCCCTAGATTGCTATTCCTATTTAACAACCTGTCAATAGTGCTCTCGAAGTCGTTTTTTAACAGCCTAACGCAACTGATGATTAGACTGGCCTGGGGTGGCAAACAGCCCAGGGTGAAGTGGACGACTCTCATGCTCCCTTACGACCTAGGGGGACTTGGCGCCCCAGACATGGAACGATATTACAGAGTGGCTCAGGCCGCGCACCTACACACGTGGATTCATGGGCAAGAGACAATACCTCATGTCAGAATGGAACGATTGTTCGCAGACCCCCTACCGCTACCTGCTGTGATCTTCCAACCGGTGGACCGCAGAGTTGGCATATGGGACTCGATTACAACCACCACTATTGCGGGATCGAGACGGAGCATTGCTGTATTCGCCCCTAATGCCTATTGAGTGGAGAATGTGGCTGTCTCCCATAGCGGAGAAGAGAGTGGTGCGAGCACCCCACGAGATGGGCATACACACTGCTGGCGCCTTGTTTCTTGAGGGCACAGTGAAAACTTGTACCCAAGCAGTGTCGGCCCTGGAAAGGACCTCACTTCTGCTACGCTTCCAATATCACAGAGTCCGCAGTGCTTTGCTGGACCTCTTAGGCCTGGACTTAGCGGAGCCACAGGAGATTCTGGAGCTCACCTATGTTATTAAAATGTCTTCCCCCAGGAGACTGGTGGCGAATCTATATAGTATGGATAGAGTGAAAGGGGAGCAGTCGCTCTCGAAGGCGAGAATGGAATGGCAGAGTGATCTGCAGATCACAATAGATGATGGTATGTGGGCATACTGCTGTTCCAGCACCAGGAAAATATCACTAAACGGCAGACACAGGCTGATCCATTTTAAATATCTACAACGAGTGTATTATACAGCGGAGAGGCTCCATAGATACGGCCTTAGACAGTCGGCTGTTTGCGATAGGTGCCGCGCACCGCTCGCAAACTTTATGCATCTCGTTTGGTGGTGCCCCGGAATCCGCAAGTTTTGGGACGGTGTGTTTGCCGAAATGAGTCTGGTCCTGGCTACTGACTTGTCGCCTGATCCAGCTTTGGCACTACTGGGCCACTCCAGGGGCCTACCGAAGGCCCTGCGTCGCCTGACAGATATGGGCATGCTGATGGCCAAACGCGTAATTGCAATGTGTTGGATGAGAGGGCCAGAGCGTCTTGGGCCTGAAACCCCAGCTTCTGGTTGATATCTAACTCAGGGGGATGACTTTATCATCCCAGGAAGGATGAAGGGCTGAGCGGTCGCGCTGGGATCTGAACCTTGAGCCTCGATGTGAAACACAGAGCTCTGCAGGGGGTGCATTAGTCCACTGAGATACCAGGCGCCCACACCTGTTAGATTCCGAGTAAAGTGCTTTTGAAATGAGGCAGTGGGGGGGGGAGGCTCTTCTGGGTGGAGGTATGCTCAGACGTGAGTCCCAGGCTCTCCACGCCACTGGAGTCAAGCTATCCAGGCTGAATGAAGGCTGATAGCCAGAAACCGGTCCTTGGATGCTTGATTCCGGTCTGGGAAAGACAGGGCTTGGCAGTTCGGACTGGACTGTTCCCATGAGGCACAGGGTCAGAGCTGATTTGCATATAGCCAGTGTCTAACCCAGGGTGGTGTGGAGTGCAAAAAAACGATGGATTTAGGCCCAGATCCTTGTACTGGGGTGAATGTATGACATTGTTCTACATTCTGTACATCAACTGTGTTTTTTGTGCTTGTCTGCCAGCAGCTGCCATCTGCCCAGTGCCAACTGGGATCATGATACCGCCTGTGCACTGTTTCCCGCTCCCTGCCTTCCTATCAGCGGCTCCATAACGGTGTCTTGGGTGGGCGAGTCATCCTGTTAACTATCCCCCCCCCCCCTGGAATGGAGGCAAAGTTCATCAAAGCAGAGAGAGAAAGGAGGACAGACAGACAGAAAGACAGACAGAGAGAACAGCAACATCTGCCCGACGCCTCCAGCGCCTAGACGCCCTGGGCCATTGTTTGCGCTTTACAAATAGTGGATGGAGGGAGGGAGGGATGGATGATATACAATAAATGATAAATTTATATAATAATAATAAATAAAAATAAATAAAATAATAAATCAATGTATATAAAACCGATTTGCTTTTACTAATAAAGATAGAAAGCTGAAACACAAATTAAAAAATCTTAAATAATTATAAGCTAAGTAATTATTACTATAAATGTTTATAAACCCAAAACAAAGGAAACAAATACACGTATTTGAAATAAATCCAATATAATTAGTTTTTTAGCTGACATAACCAGCACATTTTCTAACTCACCAAGCACTTTAAATGCCCACATTATTTCTGAGTGATATTTTTACACGGTGAACCAGTAAGTATAATTTCAGATAAAAGTTTGTTTCTAGATTTTGAACCCAAGGGGGTGAAAGTTTGAAGATTAATAGAACTGACGAGACACCCCCTGGTGGGAGAGGCCGGGTGTCGTCAGAGAGAGCAGAACATTTGCAGAACTTGACATGAACTTGTTGAAAGCCTGCGAGTGATCAATGCTGGATCAATAACCAACACACACCTTGAACCTGCGGGCACCTGGGTTCAGCAACGGATGTATGACGTTACAACGCAGGCTATTACAACGCCTGCCTTTACAACGCGGTTTTTACATTGCAAACCTTTACAACGCATAGCGCTTAGAGGTGCTGGATAGTGATAAGTTTAATTTTCTATTCCAACTCCAGTCCCCGTGGATAGTAGGGGAGGTTATTGGATAGTAAATTAACCTATTCCCTATCCTAGAGCGCCCCCCAGCGCAATGCGTTGTAATGGTTTGCGTTGTAATGACCGCATTGTAATGGTAGTGCGTTGTAAAAGTTTTGTTGTAAAGGTTGTTCACCTTCAGCAACACGGCACCTGCTGCCCTCCCCACGAGCAGCACCGATGAAGAAAGGCCCCGCCCATGTATGCGACCATAAAATGCACACACTAGCATCCGTCACAAGAGCTATCTGCACATTTTTATTGCTGCCTGGAAGCTGGACTCACAAGGAACTCTGCAGCAGGAGCTTTTAAATCTGAAGTTATTGCTAAACAGAGCGCCCCCTCTGCCAGGGTGACCAACTGGCATGGGGGCAAATTCAGACGGTGAGGGTCAAAATTCAGGACAGTGAGTGTCAAAATTCAGGACGGTGAGTGTCAAAATTCAGGACAGTGAGTGCCAAATTCAGGACAGTGAGTGTCAAAATTCAGGACAGTGAGTGTCAAAATTCAGGACAGTGAGTGTCAAAATTCAGGACGGTGAGTGTCAAAATTCAGGACGGTGAGTGTTAAAATTCAGGACAGCGAGTGTCAAAATTCAGGACAGTGAGTGTAAAAATTCAGGACGGTGAGTGTCAAAATTCAGGACGGTGAGTGTCAAAATTCAGGACGGTCAGTGTTAAAATTCAGGACAGTGAGTGTCAAAATTCAGGAAGGTGAGTGTCAAAATTCAGGACGGTGAGGGTCAAAATTCAGGACGGTGAGTGTTAAAATTCAGGACAGCGAGTGTCAAAATTCAGGACGGTGAGTGTCAAAATTCAGGACAGTGAGTGTCAAAATTCAGGACGGTGAATGTCAAAATTCAGGACGGTGAGTGTTAAAATTCAGGACTGTGAGTGTTAAAATTCAGGACGGTGAGTGTCAAAATTCAGGACAGTGAGTGTCAAAATTCAGGACGGTGAGTGTCAAAATTCAGGACGGTGAGTGTTAAAATTCAGGACGGTGAGTGTCAAAATTCAGGACGGTGAGTGTCAAAATTCAGGACGGTGAGTCTTAAAATTCAGGACAGCGAGTGTCAAAATTCAGGACGGTGAGTGTCAAAATTCAGGACGGTGAGTGTCAAAATTCAGGACGGTGAGTGTCAAAATTCAGGACGGTGAGTGTTAAAATTCAGGACAGGGAGTGTCAAAATTCAGGACGGTGAGTGTCAAAATTCAGGACGGTGAGTGTCAAAATTCAGGACGGTGAGTCTTAAAATTCAGGACAGCGAGTGTCAAAATTCAGGACGGTGAGTGTCAAAATTCAGGACGGTGAGTGTTAAAATTCAGGACAGCGAGTGTCAAAATTCAGGACGGTGAGTGTCAAAATTCAGGACGGTGAGTGTTAAAATTCAGGACGGTGAGTGTTAAAATTCAGGACAGCGAGTGTCAAAATTCAGGACGGTGAGTGTTAAAATTCAGGACGGTGAGTGTCAAAATTCAGGACGGTGAGTGTCAAAATTCAGGACGGTGAGTCTTAAAATTCAGGACAGTGAGTGTCAAAATTCAGGACGGTGAGTGTCAAAATTCAGGACGGTGAGTGTCAAAATTCAGGACGGTGAGTGTCAAAATTTAGGACGGTGAGTGTCAAAATTCAGGACAAAGGATTAAAATTCAGGACAAAAATTCAGGACAGGAGGTCAAAATTCAGGACGGTGAGTGTCAAAATTCAGGACAGCGAGTGTCAAAATTCAGGACAGTGAGCGTCAAAATTCAGGACGGTGAGTGTCAAAATTCAGGACGGTGAGTGTCAAAATTCAGGACAAAGGATTAAAATTCAGGACAAAAATTCAGGACAAAAGGTCAAAATTCAGGACAAAAATTCAGGGCAAACATAAGTTTTACAGACACATCAGAGAAGGTTGCGCAATAGTATATAAGTAAGTAAATAGACAACCACTAAACTACAAGTGGAAATAAGTTTGTATGAGGTTGGGACAATTGTGCACTTCATGGTTTGTCAGTATACGTGCAGCTTTAAGCAAATGTGCAGGTATTCTTGTGGTAACAAAACTGCCCCCACCTTTCCAGATCCCCGAGAAAACACCTGATGCCCGGTCCGGCCGGTCTGGCCTCGATACCACCCTCCAATGGCGCCCCTCATCTTCACAGAGACCCTCTCTCATGTGTACTTAATTTCTTCTATAGTGCTACTCATCCCAAGTATGTGGGGCAGAGTGTTGGAGTGCGTTACAACACACACATATCATATAGAGACAATCGCTCATATAAATGTGAAAGTCAATGTACAGGAAATGTTGCTTAAGATAAGGGGGCTTACAATGTGTAATCATACTTTCATCCATCATTCAGTCTTTCACCATTCATTCTGTCCTTCCATCTGTGTGCCCATTTACATCCAAACATATTCAACCATTGGCAAACTTATCCATCATGTATCCTTCCAGCCATCATTTCACTCATCCATCCCTCCAGCCACCCTTTCACCCTATCCATCTGTACACTCATCCATCTGCTCTTCCACCCATTCATCCATCCATTCACTCATCCATCCAGCCATTTACCTATCCAGCCATCCTTTCACTTACTCGTTCATCCATCCAATCACTAATCCTTCTACTCATTCACCTGTTTGGTCATCCATTTACCCATCCCCCTTTCCCTTTCAATTTCCCTTTCACTTAGCCAGCCATCCATCCATCCATCCTTCCATCCACCCACCCATCCATCTACTCATCCATTCATGACTCCATCCGTTGAACCTATCATTCATCCATCCTTTCACTCATCTATCCATCCTTTTGTCCATCTACACCCCTTTCACTCACTCATCCAGCCTTACATCCACCCTTTCATTCATCCGTCCATCCATTCACCCTTTCACTTATCAATTCATCAATTCATCCACCATTTCACTCATCCATCCACCCATTCTCTCGCCTGTCATCCACCCTTTCACTCATCCATCCATCCATCCATCATTTCACTCATCTATCCAGCCATCCACCCATTCATTCACTTACTCACTCACTCACCTTTTCACATTAATTCTGAGACCCATCAGGAACTCCACCCTCGCTTTGTCAATGGTTGTTAATTGCATAGAATAAAAAATCAGCAACCATGGCTGCTATACTATAACTATAATCCCTTCCTTTGAACTTCTTTCACTGCCTTCCTTCGATTAACTGGATCCTCACCTATCAGCAGCATGGGCGTGTTTGCACTTCCATGTGACCGAAAGCCCTGCCCTGGACTGGAGGAGGTCACCACATGCTGTGCCAGCCCAGACCGACCACTTGTCATTCTGCATGTGGCATCAGCCCCACACAGAGTGACAGTGGGCGGGCGGGGCTGCTCTTGTGCTCAGAGGAGTGCGAGGCGGCCCCATCAGGGGCTAAGGCCTCTCACGGGGGAACAGCTCTGTCCCCTGAAATGCCTAAAATTACGGACAAAAGGCGTCCGTAAAAAGGATCCTCACGGACAACGGACGTGAGGTCCAATTTACGGACTGTATGTGAAATTTATGGACGGTTGGTCACCCTACCCTCTGCAGGTCAGCACCCAGTTCGGCCGCACCGGTCGCACCTCCCTTTCGCTAGCTCTGCTCAGACGTGAGAGCTACATGCTCTGTCACTGAGGGCCTGCTGAAGCGGCCTTGTCTGAGGAGCCGGGGGACCCCGGATGCGCACCCCACCTGGGCGCACATGGGTTCAGCAACACGCCATCTGCTGGCCTACTCGCAGGCAGCACTGCTGAAGAAAGGCCCCGCCCATGGATGCGACCATAAAATACACACATAGCGTTCATCACAATCTACGTTATGAGATGAAGGAAAGAAAGAGGACTAGTGAATGGCGAGAATGTGACCGCGCGCCGGTACTTACACTGCAAACTTTAAGTAAAGTTGTAAAATAATTTTCCCCAATGGTCGCATGGACCTTTGGTGGCGTTCTTGAAGGGCTGCGAGGGAGAAGACACCAGGGGTGCATTTCTGACTTGTGAAGCCAATGAGACGCCACAATAAGGACCACGAGTCACTGCATGAGGATAAATGGATTTATTTTATAATACTAATCAATAGAGTATATAAGCAGAACTGACATATGATCAATAAATACAGCAATACAGCTGGTAAGCTGAAATATCTCAGAAGGTGACGCCATAAGAAGATGAGATACAGGATAGTAACAGCCACAACAATAGTAATAGTAACAGTAAATTGATAGTAACAGTAATAGCCACAATTATAGTAATAGTAACAGCCAGAAACAAAGTATAGTAAATAGGTGTTTGTAAGACCTGGGGCCACCAGCTCTCAAGGGGGTAGCATGGCTCGAGCAGGAAGGCAGCCAGGGGCTTGTGTGTAAAGCAGCTACTTGACGCACACATCCAATGAAACACACAGTGGCGCAATAATGGAGACCACACCAGTAGTTGTATTTGAAAGAAATCAAGATCTTTTATATAGGCTTTCAAATAGAGCGATGCATTATTAATTCATTAGCATTTCAGGTAAGCATTTCATTAAGACATTTCATGAATCACGTTCAGGTTACATTTCCTATGAATGGGGGAACATTTCATTAGAATAATAACCAGCTCATCTAGCAGTGAAACACTAGCTAACCCCGCCTGTCGTATCTAACTCTCTGACAGGCAACGGGGGAACTGTATTAACCTGGAGGATCCTACAAGAAGCGACAATAGTAATGCGTTTAAGTAACACATCAAACCTCTCATGGACGCTTTTCCTTAAAGGTAATAAAACATATCAGCAAGTACTTATCAGTCTAACAAGGAACTCCAAAGAACACAGCCTCTAGTCATTAGTGACAAGCCTTTCTTCTTGTAAATACATGTCGGCTTGCGACCTAGATCAGATCATCAGAATACCATGGAAGCCCACCTCTGAAAGAAAATTCAGTACAGTGAAGTGAATCTCCCTCTCATTTCAGGCTTGTAAATATGGTGCACGATGAACATTTCAGGCTTGTAAATATGGTGCACTATGAACATTTCAGGCTGGTACATATGGTGCACTATGAACATTTCAGGCTTGTAAATATGGTGCACTATGAACATTTCAGGCTGGTACATATGGTGCACTATGAACATTTCAGGCTTGTAAATATGGTGCACTATGAACATTTCAGGCTTGTAAATATGGTGCACTATGAACATTTCAGGCTGGTACATATGGTGCACTATGAACATTTCAGGCTGGTACATATGGTGCACTATGAACATTTCAGGCTTGTAAATATGGTGCACTAGGGAAAGTAGTTAATCCTCCAACCTCCAAACTCTTGAGGCACATTAGAAGGGGGCCAACAGGGCCCAGTCTCAGTTAACCCCGGGGGAGGGGCGACCTCGGGCCTCTCCCGGCCTACCGCCCTCCTCCCCAGGGGGTTACCTCACTTCTTCGGCCCTCCGGGGCCCTTGCGTTGATTTCACGGGAGGAGAGGGGGTTCTGACCCTCTCGAGGCCTCACTCGACCCAGCGCGGTGCAGGCGCAGCTTCAGGGCACCGGCGCAGGGGACGAGGCAGGGGCTGCATGCGGCACAGAACGGAGGGGGGCTTCCTGGCTCCACGGCCCCCTCCGCAACGAGATGGGGCTTCCCCGGGTGCCGGGGCTCGGCAAGGAAGGCCCGGGCAGGCAGCTAATGACTGCGCGGCTGTGGCGGGGGCGCGGCCGGTGACGCGGCGGCGCTCCCGTCACGTAACACAGGCCTCAGAGGCTTCAGGCCTAGCGCGGCCTATCGTGCGCGATGCGGCGGCCCTTTTCTGGCATACGAGGGCCGCCGAGGGTGACAAGACAAGGCAGTGCTCCACCCAGGTGCCGGGGCTCCAGGCAGAGGGTGATTTCCGGCCCAGCGCGGCCTATCGCCGAGGGGGGTTCCATGCGACCTCGGAGGAGATTCCTCGACGCCTCAGGAGGGCGCAGATGGCTCCGGGTCGTGGCGGTGAGTCAACCGGGGCAGCGCTCTTGTCTCCCTGAGTGCTACGGGGGCAAACACGCAGACACTGAAGCGTGTGGGACAGCACCGCGCCGAGAGCGCTCGAGGCACTCGATGTGGGGGTTACTCCCCGGGGCACTGCAGGGCTCAGGGCAATAGCGGCTTCCAGTCTGGGCAGTCTCTGAAACAGCGCTGGGCAGGGGGGAGCAGGCTTTAGCGTTTCTCACACATAGTTCAGTCAGGGGGAGACCGATAGGGCCAGAAGAGCCCACTGCAGACAGGGGGGGTGCGCAGGGCAGCACAATCCAGTACCTGGTCGATCCCCCTAGCAGTCCCTGGTCACAGGAAAACAGTTTTCTCGGCGCTTGGATGGTTCTGCGCCCTTAATTGTTGGTTTCTTGAAGTTGAAGAGGGGGGGGGGGGGTTGAGTTGAAGGCTTGATGAGTCTTTTCCTCAGTCACTGCAGATGGACCCTGGGGTTCCCTACCACTGGGCCAGATCAGGGGGCTAGCTTAGGACACCTCACCCAGCTTAAGAGGCAGCACCTAAATCCTGTCACTCCCAGTAGCATAGGTTCCTAACTAGGCCCTCCCGCCTAAAACTCCTGCGTGGGTTCCCCAGGTCAGTGATGCCCCAACTGACTAGAAAGTTTCCCTCCCTTTCTTTATATAGTGTCAGTTGGCAGTTGGCAGTGGCAGTTGGTGTCACCTCCCCTGTTCTGGAAGGTTCCAGGAGCTTCCCTCATTCTAGCTATGGGCAGGCTGGCAGGCTGGTATGGCAACATTATAAGTAACACATAAAACAAATGGGTTTGCTTAGTTTGAACCGCACATCACAAAGTTAAGCCAATTGTAATACGAGCATAAGTAAATGACAAAAAGCAACTATGGCTGGGGTGCTCCTAAGGTATATGACACCTACCCACCAAAGTGTCATTCAGTCCTAGGATTCAAATGAACCCAGGTCAAACATATATATGTACAACACCTGAGCACACCATATCATTATTTCAAATTAAAATAGTATAAGTATTTTTCTACAACAGTCAATGAAGTCTCAGCGTCCTGCATGTTCTAAATCCAAAAAGTCTCAAAGGAAAAATAGAGAGTCCGAACAAATCTTCTTAGGTTGGGATCTGGTTTTAATTTCCACAGTTCACAAGAGGAAAGACAGCAGCCGACGCGCGTTTCGCCCACAGGGCTTTTTCAAGGCTGCAAGCAAGATGTTTGTACATGTCCATCAGATTGTGATTACTGTCAATCTGATTGAAACATTGCAATTGTCAGTTGGGCATGCAAAATCCCTCGTGACTTAAGATAATCAACCTAGTTTTAAACAAAGCACTTTTGAACCAAAATAGAGTGATTATAAGCAGACAGAAACACCCTTGTGGATCAAGTCTCCCAGAGACCATAAGTTTATACTGGTGGAAAGGTGAACAAGGATATTGGCCATCTAAAGACTTAGAGGACCAAGGGAACACACAGCATAGTGCAAGATGCAAATAGTTATGTTTGGGTGACTTTGTCTGAAGTATTTACACCATTTAAGATCATGCCCATCACCAGGTGCAAAGAACATGCACCTGTTAATATAAGGATTCTCACCTCTTTATTCGTTATTCCCAGCGTCTATAGTTTGTCAATATTCTCCTTCTTGGATGGATGGATCGAGTCCCCAAAGATAGTAGCGATAAATGACGCTTAATGTTAAGGTTTGGAGTTCCTATTCTCACTCTGTGAAAATGACATCAATGTTAATAATATTCCTTACCAGGCAAGAAAACGTCATATGCCAGTTAGGAATTCTTATTCCTGATGAACCAGTGCATCATGTAGTCATATACTTGCAACAGGGTATATGACATCTAAGAAAAAAGGGGGCTACAGTAGGCCAATGTCTAATATGCTAAACTGTCTGCTTGATTATCTATCAGGGATTCTGTTTAGGGAGCTTGGAAGGTGTCAGCATAGTATAGACCGCTGTCGAAGTCTAAGGAGAAGGAATACGTGTTTAGCATAAAGGTTCACACTCACAAGAAAAGCAGAGAGGTCTGTTCATCTACGTCGAGAAAGAATCTGAACAACTAACTGTAGGAACACTAATTAAAGCAACAGGGGTTTGAGATACATCCTCACCCTTTCTCACACCGCCAAGGACCACCCAAATCATCGATTGAGAGAAGCGTCCTCTTTTAACATAACACAACATACCATCGGCACCCTCCCTTGGTTCCCATCGCAACAGAACTGAGCCTGTAGACCCCAGCCTTGCACATCCTATCGTCCTGGTACACGATGAACAGGAGGCTTCTTTTAACCATCCTTTCTTCACGGTAACAGCCAAGTTCCCCTTCGGGCCTCACTATCAGCAGTTTAATACAAACAATAAGCCTTTCTCTAGCTATTGCGAAACATGATAACGCACCCGAAAAAGAGAAAAACACACCAGCAAGGCAAAGCACATTTCAACTGAGGTCTGTGGTCAGGCTAAGTTAATTCAGCAGTTAGCATAAACGTTGACTACACAATCATACGTGCGCACGTGCAACTTTCAGGATACATGCAAAAACGTGAATAAATGTAAGCACGATTGCATGTTTATATTGAACGTTCGTGCACTAACGTATAAGTCCTTAATCTTGGCAGTGATTACATTTCATTTGTACACTTAAAAGCTTCACACATGTAAATGAAATCAAACACACAGTGAGTATAATGTCGTATGTGAGCACACGATTATGACGAATAACGAGTGGAGCCGAAATGACGCTGCTCGAATGTCCTTATGCAGTCTTTTGTGGGTGTTTTGTTGTCACTGTCGCACTGTAATGTCGTTTTGTCTACATGTAACAGGACTTTTCTATAATGTGTGCTGTGAACTGAGCCACGTCTATGATTAGGGTATGGATGAGTGTTCACAACACGACTGAGACCTTTGGGACTGAGGCTGAAGGCAGTAAAATTCTCTAAAAACACTACTAAAAACGTGGGGGCATATTACCGAGGGGGGCGGTACGCAATTATTGCCAATTTAGCAGCCGTTTTCGGACGCTAAGCAGCGATATTTCTATCGCCCTATTAGCAAGCTGTCGCTAACAGCAGTTAGCGACAGATTGTAGGCGATAGAGAGCGGTTTGGGGCCCACTTTGCATGTCAGCGATATTTATTGCTAATGACATGCAAAGTGGGCGTACCCAACCTGTTAGCGACTGAAAGCAGTTGCTAACGTCGCTATCGCCTATTAGCAAGGCAGGTGCAACAATGGAAATATTCGTGCTAAGCGCGAATATCTCCAAAAGCTAACACCTGCCCCTGTGCAGTTCTTAGCCATGTTATCCAATGGGAGGTGGATAACATGGCTAAGAGCATTTCGTTGATAATGTGTGAATATCGCTGTATTCTCAGGGATATTCACGCATTTTGCCGCTATCGCAGGAGCATTTATCGCTTTGGAGATAAACGTTGCTAATAGCAAGCTATCTCAGCGATAAATTCCGGCGCTGCTCAGCGATAAAAAAAATCGTCGCTAAGCCTATTTAGCGATAAATATCGCTACTTGTTGGTAATATGCCCCGTGGTAACACGTATTTGTGGTATTTGAAAGGCCCTTCGCAAAGGTTAACTGGATATCTTTCAGGTGCTTATTTGCATATTTGGTTGTTAAAATGGAACTAATGAGGTGAAATCTTTGCCCAGACAGTACCATGTGTACAAATTACAGAAATAATTAATAATACTGTGAAAAGTCTTGCATAATTTATCTTTTCTCGTTGCATAATTTAGTAAACCCTTCTGCATCATTTGGTAATCTACTGCCACATAATTCCAGTGACCCTGATTATTATTCTGTGGGGAAGTGCGTAAAGGAGGTCAACAGCTGTTGAAACATTGCACCACCAAAGGGAAAGAAAACACTGCTTTTGAGGTGTATATGTGGGTTTGTTTGTCTAAGCAAGGAGTGCTTAATTTGTGGTGGTGGTGGAAAAAATTGGGCTGGCTTGTTTTAGGTGTATAAATTCCTTTTTTGCAATTGCTGTATGTTGTGTGATCCTCAGCACATCCTGTGGCCATCTCGACCTGCCCACTGCGGTCACACTCTGGTGTCAAGAGCTGCTTCGGCTTATGCCTAGTTCCCATGGCTACATCCAGTTTCCTGGCGCGTCCGGCTTCCTTGGGCCCACCAGCTCAGCACATGATGCTGGCATCCCACAATCCTCTGAGGAGCTCGTCTTAAGTCTTAGAAGCCAAGGTGTCTTCTACACTTTG
The DNA here is from genome assembly GCF_964261635.1 of Lissotriton helveticus. Classification (NCBI taxonomy): domain Eukaryota; kingdom Metazoa; phylum Chordata; class Amphibia; order Caudata; family Salamandridae; genus Lissotriton; species Lissotriton helveticus. The sequence goes on along the minus strand of NC_136058.1, from coordinate 453,608,215 downwards.
CCTGGACTCTACATGTCCTGAGATTTTTTTAGAATGCTATATTTTGCACCATTAATTTAACATACAGAAGCATGCCGACTCACTTTTGGTTGACGGCTCAAACATTTGTTGTACATTTTACAAGGAGTTCTGTGACACAGCATATTTTAAAAGAAAGAGTCTCTTAAATTGTGGCCACCAGTACTAAATTCTATCATTTGTGTCAAAAATCAAGCACCACAAGTTTACCATTTTGATAATGACTTTCATGGGAGTGCCCTGGGGGAACGGCAGAGAACCACTTTAAAAAAATGTTTTAGAGTTTTATATAGCGCAAACTAGACCCGAGACATTGGGTATCAGAGCGCTTTACATGAGCACCAGTTTTGTTACAGATGGACACATTCATTGTTTGATAGAAACGGGGAGATTAAGTGATCTACCCAGAATCACAGGATGTTGAGGGTCGTTGCCGAAACTTGAACCCGGTTCCCCAGCTTCGAGATCGCTATACATCCTTCAGGTTATGTAAGCGATCTATGCATCCTAATGTACCAGGGTTTACTTATTACTCAGCCCCTCATAGACTCTGTTCCCGAATTGATCTAGTATGGGCCACGGATAGAATTATGGAAGGATGTAATATAGAATTGTGCCCTAGGATAACATCTGATCACAACCCTATACTCCTGGAATTTAATATTTATAATACAAAACGAGAGGTGCGACAATTTACATTTCCTAGATCACTGATGTCTGACCAAACATTTATCTTACAGCTTAGAGAACATATAAGGGAATTTATAGACATCAATCTAAATTCAGCCACAATAATAACTGTCTGGGATACTTGCAAAGCAAGTATAAGGGGCTTTTCCCAACAATATGTATTTAAAAGAAATGCAGAGGCTAGGAATGAAATTAAACTTATGACTTCTAATATTTTAGCTCTGGAGCGGAATTTGGCAGCAGCCTTGATGGATGGGAAGTTTAATACTGACAAGTTAAGAATGGACTTGGTGAAACTACAATCAGATACTAAGAAGACTTTGAGGGAGAAAAGCAGTTTTAAACTTCATAAGTATCATTTGACACAGTACGAGAGCGGAGACAGAATTGGAAAGGTCCTTGCCTATAAAGTGGCCTATAAGAAAGCCAGGACTAATATTAAAACAATTAAAGGCAGCGATATGGTCACTTATAACAAACCAGATCAGATACTAGAACAGTTTGTTAACTATTATTGTAAATTGTACACTCCAGAAACCCTTACTACCAAGGATGATATACTACTATATCTCAGCTCTTATATGAAGGTACAACAAGACAAGGATGCTGTTGGACTGCTAAACTCAGAGATTACATCTGATGAGATTAAGACTGCATTTTTATCTCTCCCCCTCGGGCAAGGCAACTGGAGAAGACCTGCTCCCTATGGAGCTATATAAAACATCATTACAGGAATGACTCCCCTTATTTAAAATGGTCGTAGATTCAATTGGCGAAACTGGGAGGGCTCCCTCTTCTTGGAGAACAGCTAAAATAGTATTCTTTTAAAAAAACAAAAGCCTGCAGATGAGTGCGGGTCGTATAGACCGATATCTCTGATAAACGCAGACGCCAAGGCTTTTGCTAAAATACTGGCAAATCGACTCGCACCTCTCATGCCCGAATTGGTCAACACTCAACAACATGGATTTGTCACAGGACGTGATACTAACATGGCTATCACAGCTTTTGATGTAGCATCGATTAATCCCACCTCACTCGGAATGGTCATGTTAGATGCTGAAAAAGCCTTTGATCGAGTGAGGTGGGATTTTTTGTGGGCTGTCCTGGAGGCCTTCGGCATTGGGGGAAGATACCTTGGAGTTTCCAATTGGAAGTGGAACCCGGCAGGGGTGCCCTCTTTCACCCCTGCTGTTCGCATTATCACTGTAACCATTCCTTAATGCATTATTAGCACAGGATGATATTAGTCCATTCCAGCATATGGGGAATAGCTTAAAAATTACAGCATACGCGGACGATCTCGCGATCTTTACTACTGCTGTACTTAAGGCTATACCTGCAGTAATAGAACAGGCAAAACAATTCGGAAATGTATCTGGATACAAATTAAATATAAATAAAACCCAGGTTATTACTAACCGTAATCCATCAGGGCTGGTACCAGGTTTGTGCTTCGATGCAGTGTATCTGGGTGTTAAAATATCTGCAAAGATTGAAGAAATATTAGCCCTTAACTATGATCCACTTTTGAAGGAAGTGGCTAAATCTTTGGCATAAGATACCGTTAAGTCTGGTTGGGCGTATAAACTTAATAAAGATGAAAATAGCACCCAAATGTCTCTATTTATTTAGATCGATTCCGTTACGCCCCAATAACCTTTTTTTTTTAAAAACTCGATGGAGTCAGTGGCAGCTATATATGGGGCTACAAAAAAGCTCGGAGAGCAATAAATCTTTTAAAGCTCCCAATTGAAAAAGGGGGATTAACGTTCCCCGACTTTAGATTATATTTTTTGCTTCTTTTTTTCTTCGAATACGTAGCCTACTGAGAAATGAAACCTTATTTTTTCATCATTTCATGTTAGGGCATGATAGTAAACAATTTTTGGCCCGAACAAATGACCCAAACTATTACAAACGAGTCAAGTTTAAGACTGCTAAGCATATCGTACAAATTTGGAAACAAATTATGATTCTTGATAAGACGTCCTTTTTTAATGCTGAACTAAGGTTATGGGGGAACCCAGGACTTCCTGAAATATTCTCAGGTGGGGAAGGGACAGCTTGGTCTAGCCACGGCATTAAAACTTTGGGAGACCTTTATGGACCTGATGGTTTATTAGGGTTTTCATCACTTAAATTAATATATAATTTGAATGATAGGATGTATTTTAAATACATGCAAATTCAAGACTTTCTAGTTCGGAGAATGAATATTAAAGAAGTCCGACACTCGGATATTCTACAATGCTTATATTCAGATAGGACTAAGTCACTTATCAGTAAAAGCTATTGTTTTTTGAACCAGGCAAAAGGAGATGATTGTGTTAAGTTAGCATCCAAATGGTCCGACCGGCTAGGATTAAGTATCACTCCCAAGCAGATATCTGCTTCCTTTACCCAACTCAACCGAGTAGTACAGTCTTCTAGTATGAGATTGCAGTCTTACAGAACCATTTGCCAACTATATTACATGTCTCAAAGAATCTCAAGTTGGGTACTAGATAATCGTTCAAATGAACGTACAAGTTGCCCCAAATGTAAATTAGAAGCTGCCGATATTGTCCATATGCTTTTCTCATGTCCAGTGTTATCGGAGTTCTGGAAGGGCGTCGTAGGAGTACTAGATAGAAAACATATTATATCACCACCCCTTTCAGCTCATCTGATTTTATTTGATCTGCAGGAATCAAATAGTCCAAACAAAGATTTGAACTCTATCTTATATGCCTGCGCAAGATTAACTATAGCTAGGGCATGGGTATCTCCAGATCCACCGCACGTTATGGAGTGGTGGGCTCTGGTAAATGAAATACACACTATGGAGATAGCACTAGCAAGACTAAGGGGCCCTAACCCTCTGAGGAAAAAAGAGGGAGTATGGGACATTCTATTCGGGGGAGATTAATTTTACAAGATCGTACCTGGCCTTAGATACTAAATTAAGGCTCATTCAGATGTAGATCTGCCATTGCTTATTCTTTCTACCTCTGTGTTTATATTTCTGTTTGTATTTATTATGCTTATGTATATTTTTGTCTTCTTTTGTATAATTACGTTATGAATTGTAAAAGTATTTACTTTACTCTGCCTCTTGTGATATCAATAATAAAAAGGTATTTTAAAAAAAGAGAATATCCCCCAATATTTTAGCTTTAAAACAGTTGGGTATTTTCTGCCAAAAGTAAATAATCGCACTTTGTGACGGAGGTCCTCATCCTCAGCTCCAACCTTTCAGCCTGGAACGACTCCTGGTGGTCGATGGCACTGGGGGCAGACCCGACACCCACCGACCACGCACGCAACCTGAGAATCATCCTCGACTCAACGCTCTCAATGACAAAGCAAGTCAACACCGTCTCCACCTCCTGCTTCAACACCCTCCGCATGCTCCGCAAGATCTACAGATGGATCCCGACAGATACAAGACAGACAGTCACCCAGGCCCTCGTCAGCAGCAGACTCCACTACGGAAACGCCCTCTACACGGGAGCCCGACCAAGCTCATCAAACTACTACAACGCATCCAAAACACCTCGGCACGACTGATCCTCGATGTACCACGACACGGCCACACCACCCCCCACCTGAGAAACCTGCACTGGCTCCCCGTCAACAAGAGGATATCCTTCAAGCTCCTCACCCACGCACACAAGGCACTCCACAAGACCGGCCCAGCCTACCTCAACAGAAGGCTCTCCTTCTACACCCCCAACCGCCAGCTTCGCTCTGCCGACCTCTCACTCGCCACCGTCCCGCGCATCCGAAGAACAACCACAGGTGGGAGATCCTTCTCCCACCTCGCCGCAAAGACATGGAACACCCTCCCACTCAGCATACGACAGGCGCAAGACCTGCTGACCTTCAGGAGGATGCTCAAGACCTGGCTGTTCGATCAGTAGCTGTCCCCCCAGCGCCTTGAGACCCTTGTGGGTATGTGGTGCGCTTTACAAATGATTGATTGATTGAGTGTATATTCCCTTTCATTTCTCAGTGTGGCGTGGACAATGAGTAAAACTTGATTCAAACGTAAAAATGGGAGCTTGGATCAAGAATTCAAAATGAGAACCGGGTGATCTACTCTAAGGAGGGCAAAACATGCATGTGATTGTTGACCATTTAGTACACGTTCTGGTACATACAACACCAAATAAGATTGTGATTGTTCATAATCTTTGAGACATGTCTGTCTTTGACCACTTCACTAGATGAGCTTTTGCTGGAACAATTAACCCATCGTTTGCCTTTTTGGTGCCCTGGAGTCGCCATGGTGAAGTACGGTGCTTTATGACAGTCGTAAATAAATATAGAAACCTGAAATAAGGGCATTCTTCGCTTTAAAAAAATACTAAGACAGCTTCTTTGTCGGTGTTTTTTGGTGGCTCACCTCAATAACCGCATCGCTGCGGCGGCTTTTCCCGCTGTGCGCGGCAGTTTGCAGAATCCCGCTATTCATGACGAGCTCAGCTCGTCATGAGCGCACGGCAGGTAAGCCTCATGACGAGCTGAGCTCGTCATCAGCGCGGATGGGGTTAAAGTGCTGGTCTTGTCAGTCGAGATGTCAGGGAGAATGACCCCTTCATTTGCTCAACAGCGGATGTTTTGTCTATTTTCTGCATTCAACACATTGATAACATTGTCTGCTCTTAGCCAGACCTAATCAACTTCCAAGCAAATCACTTCTGTCGCGACCTGGCCACATATCATAGCTATGCCTGTGATGGCTGAACCTCTTTGAGGGAATGCTGGCTTCGGCTGACAAGTTCAAGCCTGGAGTAGCGTTGCCTTTTGCTTATGGCTTGTTAACCCTCTTTTACTTGGAGTTCTTGAAAACGCCCCCTCCCACTCCAAATATGCATCCTGGTACTTTCCTCCCAGCAGGCATTCCGAGGTGACACCTGCGTCCGCGGGATGCAAGTGTGTGGCCTGGTGTGATTGCGCCTGCCGTTATTATGACTTTGCTTTTCTTCAGTTTTTTTGCCTATTGCCATTGTGTTGAATTGGTGTGCCAGTGAACCCGGCACTCCAGCGACACAATTATTATTATTTATTTATTTATTTATTATTATTTTTTTGCAGAGTTTTATATAGCGCAAACTAGACCCGAACCGAATCGGGTATCAGAGCGCTTTACATATTTTCCAGTTACGTTACATGAGGACACACTTTCATTTTAGGCACGGGGAGATTAAGTGATTTGCCCAGAATCACAGGAGGTTTTGGCGTCGTTACCGAGACTCGAACCCAGATCCCCAGGTCCGAGGTCGAGTGCCCTAGCCCTCATCCCTTATCAGAAATCCTCATTTCTGCAGTCTGCCCGCACTCATCATGGGGTCGGATCTCGGGGCGCCTGCTCAGGCCGTAGCTCCCTTCCCTTACACTGTCACAGGAAGAGTGTGGGGGTCCAAGCAGTATTGTAAACAGAGCAGAAAGGCATCTTTGTGTGGGATAACAAATCCCCGTCAGCCTCTACAGCCACTAGTGGTCAGGCCAGCTCCGGGGTTCAAGTGCATGGTCTGACTTCTAAGCGCTGCCCCAATGATGATAGGGGGTGGCTTCCCCAGCAGCATGGCAGAATCTATCCAGATAATCAGACCTTCAGAATTTATAAAAGGTGGGGCGTTTCACCCCTCAGGGTCTCATTTGAGCATCCTGGCCTCTCCCTGCTAGCTTCAGCTACTCCAGCTCTCCACTCCTCCTTCTGTTCATAGCCCCCACCTTCTGCTGCACATTCAGTCCCATGGATTTGAGCCCCCGTCCACTGTTGCCTTCCCCTCGTCACCAAAGTCTGCTTCAGTCTCTGAACAGAACTGAAATATTGGTGTATACATATCCAGGTACTAATCATCTCAAGACTGGAATATGGCTACTCTACCCTCTCGGGTTTACCCAAGATCTCCCTGGCACCTTTAAAAGCCTGCCTCAAGGCGGCCACCAGGCTACTAACAGGCTCAAGGAAGTTCGACCACATTTCACCACATCTGAAAGCTCTGAACTGTCTTCCTCTACAGGCCAGTATCCAACTCAAAATGGCATGTATCATGCACATGGCATTATACTCAAACTCCCCTGCATATCTTGCCAAGAAACTCGTGATATCCGGAGGAACCAGAAACGTGCGGTCCTCCAGAGACCTCACACTCAGATCTCACACTCCAACCTTCACGTTTTCTGAAAAAGAAAACTTACAATCGGGCTTTCTCTGGGGCTGCACCAAGAATATGGAACTCACTCCCGCCTGCCATCAGTAGAATACTTCTCTGGCTTGCTTCAAGAAGGATGCGAAAACCTTCCTAATGGGCAAATTCCTCACCTAAATTTTGCCGCTATTTCACAGAGACCTTGCTCTATTTCCTTTCTATTGCATCCCCTGGAGTAGACAGACACTATCCTCCCGGCACCTTCGGGCATCCCTACATGGACCTTGGGACCTTCGTTTCTCGTTAAATGTAAATGTAGATTGTATTCTGTCCCTTTTATCCCTTTGTATCCAGTCAGTACCCCCTCCACCCCTCCAAGTCCTTAGTATACTACTGCTGGATTCCTGTAAAGCGCTCTGATACCCTAACGGGTCAAGTTTGCGTTCTATAAGACTCAAAAATACATACCGTATTTTCTTGCGTATAAGACGACTTTTTAACCCTTGAAAATATTTTCAAAAGTTGGGGGTTGTCTTATACGCCGATGTCATTTAATAAGCAAGCGAATATAGCCCAAACCCTATATTTTAAAAGTCAAAGTAGGGGGTCGTCTTATACGCCCAGTCGTCTTATACGCCAGAAAATACGGTATGCAAATATATGCAAATGCCCTAAATGCAAACGTATGCCAGGCCATTCATAATTTACTTTGTCATTTGCTGCTTCATATTGTGTGAAATGTAATTGCACAGCTTAAGTTGTCACCAGTGCTTGTTTATACTTGAAAGTGAGCCGTTTATAAAAGTGACCTTATTTTTTAATTTAACAGTTATAGCCTAACCAAACAAGCATTTGCAATGCAACAGGTCTCGCATTTTGTAAACTTTATCCTATTGGCATTGTAAAATGTAAATGTAAATGTAAATGTAAATGTTGGATACTTGTAAAGCGCACTGTTACTCTACCCGAGTGTCCTGGCGCTGTAGACCGCTGGGGAACCCGTCCTGGTTTTCCCTGTGAGATGGTCCCTTTCTGGGTATCTCCAGGGTGAAACCAGGCATCCCCGGCGTCTGTGGGGGGCCGGTGTAGAGATGAGGCAAGCTTAATGCCCAGAGTTACCGAGTGTGTTCCCTGGTTAGAGTAGGCACTGAGGCGAGAATTATCGAGTCCGTTGACCCTGGTCCAAGACCCTGCCGCGTCGGGAATTGAACCCTGGTCCCGGGCCATTCTCTGCTTACAGGTCTGCTGCCTCTAACCAGTGAGCCACACCTCTCCACCATTTTGTAAAAGACAATAGTTATTATTTATGTGCACTTTGTACTTTTAGTCGTTGCTTGCAGGTTTTAGAAACACATAAATAAAAGATATTTCCATTTACAATACCAATAGCTCAAAATCTCGCAAATGCAAGACCTATTGCATTGCAAATGCTTGTTAAACCTGGTAACACAGTCTGGGCATTAGTTGCACCTCATTAGTACCAGTTTAATACCCAAGTTATTTATTTATTTATTTATGCGATTTTATCTAGCGCGAACTTTACCCGAAGGCGTCAGAGCGCTTTACATAGGACCCAGTTTCAAACATAAGGACTGACGGTACAAAAAGAATTTGCAAATTTTTGACTTGCATAAGAACCAGTTGAAAACGTACGGACTTAGGTTTACATGCGTTACAAAAAGGTACAAACAGAAAAAATTTCAAATGTACAAGAGATAAAGTCACACAAGGAGGAGATACAAATCGATAAACTCTAGGCATATACTAGTGAAATCTCTATCTACTTAGGGAAGGGATACACATGGATATACTCTAAGAGTCACATAGGCATGGTAGAGAGCAAAGTTTAGCGATAAGCATCAGAAAGGTGACCCTTGCAGCTTTGCTGAGGGCCTTACACTGCGCGAAACACGTGTCACAGCACTTTCAGTAACTTTTGAAACGTTTGAGTTAGAAACAAAAACATTTTTGTTACAATCTGCAGATTATGCAGCAGGTGATGGTTTATGTACAAATTTACAATGATGTGAACAAACACCTCATTCCAGTGGCCCTGATATATATATGAATATGATTCCCTGGGATCCACTAATTGATTTAAGAGGTGCAGATACACATTATTAATAAAAAGCGTCAGTGACAGTGGAGAGCCGGAGGGAGGGGACATAGGAAAGGGTTTAGACTGAAAAGGAAGGAAAGGCCACTGCCTGCAGCCTCCCCTGCCATGGGATTCATGTCAAGCAATGCGCCTGCGCGTGTATGGGATAACTATAGCTCTGAGCATGCGCAATGCTAGTAGGACGTGTCTGACTTTTTACGCATGTGCGTTTTACCACTCTGCGCATGCGCAATGATAGAAGGGCGTGTCCAGTGTTTTGCGCATGTGGACTGCATGTTTGACAATCCGACCAGGAAAAGGGGAGATTTAAAAGAGAAATAGTAGCGCTTTTCTTTCATGATTTACTGTATTGAAAGGGAGGCACTTTTTAGCGTGATAACGGCCAAATAAAATATTTGGTTTGGAGAATATGGAGTCTCACGTCTGCCCCGGTGAGTTCTGTTTGACTGTTCAATTGTGGGGAGTAGGCAAGTAGTGTCTCGTTTCCGCGCATGCGCGGCAGACCTCACTGGTCGGAGAGTCCGTGGTGCTGTCTCATGTTATGCGCATGCGCAGGGCACATCAGACTACATGCGCAGGGCACATCAGACTACACTATAAGGAGAGTCGTTGGTCTGTGTCTCATGTTCTGCGCGTGCGCAGTGAACGGCGGGCGTCATGGTTGAAGAGTCGGTGGTCAGTGTCTCATGTTCTGCGCGTGCGCAGTGAACGGCGGACGTCATGGTTGAAGAGTCGGTGGTCGGTGTCTCATGTTCTGCGCATGCGCGGTGCGGCGCAGGGATCCAGCGCCTCCTCCTCTCGGTGCATCCATGGTTTCCAGGCGCTCCTGGTTCTGGCATCACCGGGGACAGAAGCGTCCAGGGGCTGGGAGGAAGGATCCAGAAGGAGCCGAGGCGGTGAGTGCGGCCCGGGGGTGGGGGTATGTTCCTGGGACAGGCCTGACAGCTCAACACACTTTGCTACATGCCGTTTTACCATTTATTATTTTTAATTAAAATTAAATAAATTTAAATTTAAATCACAAATTGTGACCTACCTCATTAATCTTCATGAGCTAGGTCATTTGCGACCACCGAGGTATCGCAGAAAGTGTTCAACACACATGCCGTTTTGCGATTTCCTAATTCCGAATCGTAAGGATTCCTAATTAGGGAATCACAAAATGGTTACTTAATACATCTGGCCCATAGGATGTATCTGGTAGTGCATTTTGGAGCTCACTGTTGGCGATAAAGCAGACAGCAGATTTGCCATTGAAATGGGCACCAAGTATGCACAGACATATTTAGTTTTATTAATAAAACTTAATAGCACACAAATGAGAAAATCTGATTTTAGTGAGTATTTATAATTTGCACATTACCAAGTTAGTGTCTCGATTTGTTTCGAGCCGATTAAAATGTCCGTTTTCATCACTAATCAGAATGACAAATATTGTGCTTCATTTTTGCTTTCCGAACTGCAGATCTAATTCTAAAATATAGGTGCCATTCTATTACAGGTAATAAAAATTGACATCCTAAACCTTTCTCTAAACATTACTGTACCTGAGCAAGATTATTGCATAATTAACTTAAAAAACTTCTTTCACTTTGCAGTTATAGAAAGAAAAATAAATACCATTCCCCATGTTAAAGGAATAAGCAGGAATTTGTCAGAATATATAGCATGACCCTTGACCTCCGTCTGTAAAGCACAGCAAATGTGGTGAGATAAATACAAAATGTAGATGCATCTTTATTTATGGCTCTTTTGCGACCCAACAGATATCAGCTGGCGACCCACATTTTGGATATCACTGGTTTAGTGGGTCATCCACTCGAGGCTGGTCTCTCTGATATTGTTTAATGAAGAACACCCATGACGGGTTTCCATGTCAATCCCTGGATCGCTGATGTGAGTGTAAGATCCTAGCAGTCTGTAGACATTGGGGAGATCCAGCTGATTCCAAAGACACTGTTAAATGGAAGCCCAGTGGAAGCGGCACCCACTTAACAAGCAGAGTAAATGTCTTTTGTCTTCCTTGGCTCAGCCTTGGTATCCCGGTCAAGTAATAGGGTCTAGGGGCCAACGGGTATATAAGACCAACACAACAGTCCATACATTGAGGCAATACCTTCTAGGCTGTAAAACAGCTTTCATCCTGTTTTAAAAACATACAGGTAGAAAATAAATCATTTGAGAAATACGTTAAAGAAGTTCAACCGTCTTGCAAATATGAACTTCAATAGGTCAGATTCAATGATCGATTAGCAGAATAGGATAAAAGGGGAGCATTTTTAAGCTAAAAATGTATTTCTAATGCTATGGAATCAAAGCTCACTATTTTAAGAACCATTTATTTCAGTTGAGTGTGGTCAATAAAAAACCTGTACACTCACTGAACAAAACATCACTTTTACCAACTATTAAGATAAAACACACAAGACTTTTTTAACCCCTTCACTGCTGTGCAAATTCCGCTACGGTGCTGGGGAATTAATGAGTGGGCGTCCTCCGCACACACCCACTGTGCCGTCGGAGGGCCGGGGGCCGGCCGGCGCACCCAACGGGTTAAAGTACTCAATTAAAAAGAGGAAAAATAAAGGGATGAGGTTATGTGTGTGCCAAGGTATGAAATTCGCAAAATAATGCACTAAAGTTGTTAAAAGCACATTAAACCTGAAAAGCTTTACTTACTTCAGCAAATATATGGCAGCGTCTCGGGGCCCGCTGTCTGGGAAGTCTAAAGATGGGGGCGGGACCCTGTTGAGTGGCATGTGCAGAGACTTTGCTTGTTCTTCTGCAACAGTGTCAGACTGGACTCAAGTCCATCCTAATAAATGCTCAAGTTAGATTTTCTAGGCGCCGCCCCAGCCTTCAAAAATGCGCACAAAAGGCAAATAAAAGCCCAAAAACAGGCACCCACCAATTGAGTATTTTCTTGCACCAGTGGGAAAAATATCGCCCACTTGTGTGGGAAATAGCTAATTCTGGCAACACTGCCGGTGCTGAGCACCCGATGCTCCTCGTGCCCGGATATATTGTGGATTGAGCGTCAGGAAGACCATCGCAAGACCCTCACGCTTCAGAGTACAGTCGCTCCCAGAATGCCCTTCACATGACATCATATGCTGGTCAATGACACTACATTTAAGGATAAGAAATTGTTCTTTTTCTCTCTGTGCTTCATTGCGGTTCGGATGAAGCGACAATTTACAACCTAAGGAGGGAACACACCTAAGGTATTTTATTTCTTTTGGGCAGTATTGGTATTCCACAAGGAACTGGTTACGTTCTAGGAGCTGCAAAATCCAGACAATTCTTAGCTTGTCAATGGAATAATTTTTTTTTGTTTTGTTCAGGATTCATTCCATTGATTTAAAGTTACAATGTATGCACAAACATGTTCCCTGACACTGCTCAACCGTTCTTGGTATCTCCCGGTGAACCCCTGATGAAATGGCCCCAGTGTAAAGCTTATTTCCTTAATTACATATCTACAACTGAGGATCATTCTGAGGAGAATTTTCACCTAGAAGAAAAACGAAGATTTTATTACGCACGTTAGGGCCGTAAGAACAAAGAATTTATGATCAGATTTAAAAACAAGGTCTGTGGACGACAATTGTGTGTGTGCTCTACAAGATTTACACAGCTCCTTCAAACCATCTGTGTGTATTTTAGTACACATCCCTTTTTTTTCCAAAGGCATCAGGGTGCTCAGGAATCTTTAGATGACTTTGTAGCAGATTTAAAAAGATTGGCAATTCCCTTAAAATTCTGAAAGTTTCAAGATGAGTTGATAAGGGATCCAATTTTCATGCACGCTAACGAATCCAACGTACAAGAACGTTTGTGAGCCAATCAATCAATCAATCATTTGTAAAGCGCACTACATACCCGTGAGGGTCTCAAGGCACTGGGGGGAGGGGGGTGCGCTACTGATCGAGCAGCCAGGTCTTGAGTATCCTCCTGAAGGTCAGCAGGTCTTGGGTCTGTCGTAGGCTCAGTGGGAGGGTGTTCCATGTCTTGGCGGCGACGTGGGAGAAGGATCTCCCACAGGTGTTTGTTCTTCGGATGCGCGGGACGGTGGCGAGTGAGAAGTCGGCGTAGCGTAGCTGGCGGTTGGGGATGTAGAAGGAGAGCCGTCTGTTGAGGTACGCTGGGCTGGTCTTGTGGAGTGCCTTGTGTGCGTGGGTGAGGAGCTTGAAGGATATCCTCTTGTTGGTGAAACCACCTTGAAGGAAGCTATTGAGATTGCTAAAAAGCAGAGCTATCTAAACGATGTGCCAAAGCAGCACTGAAGAGTACAATGAAAGAGGATTCCGTATGCACTGTTAAGTCACCTTTTGTTTCCTTTAATGATCTCAAGAAAAATACAAGGAAATCTACAGGGAATAGAGAATAAATGGGAGGAGAAAATGTCATCTACTAAGTTGTGTTATAGATGTGTGAGTAAAGACCATCTAGCGTACTTTAACCCCTTGCATGCGGGGCTGATTCCCCTGCTGTGCTGGGGGGAGGGGAAGCGCGCACTGCGCCCCCGTGCTCATGACGAGCTCAGCTCGTCATGAGCCACGGTGGTCGTGTGCTCATGACGAGCTGAGTTCGTCATGACCACACCCGCTCCTGTAGAACGCTCGCACAGCAGGGGAATTAGCCCAGCGTGCGAGCTGAGCTCGTCATGAGCGTCGATGAGGTTAAACATTGTGTGAAATTATTTCTCGGATGTCAGATTTTGTTTATTGATAAATATTTAGACTTTATTGGTCCTTCGCCCACTGCCAGCACATATTTTGTCGATCGGGTGTCTTGCCCTACGACTTCATCAGGGCTAAAGCAAAAACAAAATCCTCTATTTTACATAGGTCAAACATATGTTCTCAGCGTGAAAAGATAATCACTCTGTGATATAATATGCATTCTCCTTATGTCCGGATCAGAATTGAAGCATAGTGGAAACCCAAGCACCAGTGAAATTCAGAGATTAGTAAGCAGGAAATGGTCTACACATACATGGACCCTCAGTCCATAAATTATCTAGAAGAACATGAGACTGTAACACTCCGCAATCAGTTCCCTCGGGGTCAGTTCGCTGCACAATAGATGCCACCTCTCGATAGCCTCGATTCTGATTGCTATCACTGCACTGAAGTTTAAGGAGATGAGGCGAGGGAAGGAGGGGAAGGGAACAGCAGGCAAGGAGACCTGCATTAATAAAAACTTATAACAAAACATGATTATTTATATACATATATTCCCTGTGACCTTGCGTTTACCTGTAACAAAAGCAATCTGTACTTCAAGGGACCAGGATAGACAATGTATTGATTCTGTTTTTTGCATCCATATGCTTCTTTAGCATTTATGCCGTAATAGAAAATGAGTATTAATATATACTCCCGCACTCATTACCACCATATTCCTGATATGAGGAGCATACAAATACCCACTCCACTTAGTATGATTCTGTGACTCCCAGGGGAAAAAACAACTTCAAGGACTCTATGAAGCCCCTGTTAACCGCTTCCGTGCGGCGCCGATTCCGCCCCTGTGCTGGACATTCCAGAACAGGGTGCGGTCGTGACGGAACCATTCCGTCATCAGCACAGCTCAGCCGTGACTGATGACGGAATGGTTCCGTCACAAGCATCGAAGGGGTTAAGAAATGGCAAATAATAGAAACCAAAATGAATATCACCAAAAATTTTTGCATATTCCACTCATAGCACTCCATGTGATATAAATATTTTGTGAGATGTAGATAGCGTTATTGTGAATCATAATCCACTGTTTTGCTTCATGAAATTGTCCCCACTGTTTAGGTCGAGCCTAGCGTTGCAGCGCATGCGCTGCTCGCTGTGCGAGGCATGCAGTATTCAGAATAGTGTGGAAGCTTCATGGAAGGATTTTTTCTTGAGGCGTCTGCAGGTGCGCCTGGCAAGTTGGAGTTCGGTTGTGAACCAGGTGGCCTTCAGGGGGCGTTGTTTGGCAGGGGGGCACATCTGGAGATCCATCGGTGAAGTTCTTTGGCTGCGGAGTTGACGTCGGTCATGGTGGTGGTGATGGGGGGGGTCTAGGAGGAGGGTGGTGTTCAGGTGTACCTCTGTGATTTTGCTCCAGTTAATTCGAGGTGGGCGGGGGTGTGGTTTAATGGACTCAGTGGTGGTTGGTCCAGGGGGCTGGGTGGTGTGGCTGAAGTGAACGTTTGACCCTTCTGCGAAGATGGGGTTGAGGGTGTGTCCAGCTCTGTGCGTGACAGTGTTGACAAGCTGCTTCAGTCTGAGGTTGGAGAGATAGTCGAGGAGGGTGGTAGAGTCTGGGTTGCTGCGGTTGTTGAAGTGGAAGTCCTGAGAACTGAGGTCCTGGACTCTTCTATGGACTTTGCTGGTTTCTTTAACCTCTAGCGCTTGGGAGCGCTCTACCTTCATTTATAGCGCTGGGAGCACTGTATTCCTGTCCTAGCGCTTGGGAGCGCTGGTTCTCGACCTGTAGCGCTTGGGAGCGCTCTATTCCCCCTATAGCGCTGGGAGCGCTGTATTTCCGTCCTAGCGCCTGGGAGCGCTGTTTATCCAAGCCGGTGCCCACCCGGCATTTGCCCTGTTTCACGTAGGTTTTATAACCCCAGCGAGTGCCTACCTCGCTATTGTCCCTTCCTTCTCGAGGGAGCCTGGCCCTCGTCATTTCCTTCGTGTTCGCCGGCCCGGGACCCCTCCGTGAAGCCCTCCTCCGGGCCGCGCTGAGATTGGCTGCCGGCCCGGGCTTGATTGGCCGGCGGCCCGAGGAGTTGGAGAGGAGGCTGGCGAGAGAGACGAGAAGGCAGGGGCGGCGGGAGCCGACTCCGCGCCCCCTGCTCCCCTCAGGAAGATGGCCGCTTCCCCCCCGGGGCTCCCAGGAGCGAGAGGGAGCCCCGGAGAGCGAGGAGAGACCGGCGCGTCAGACCGGTGAGTGCAGCGAAGGGGAGGGGGCGTCGGGGCACATTGCCGGTGCCCGCCCCTCCCCTCCAGAGATCCTTCGGTTGTGTTGCCGAGGCCCGTGGGGCCCCCAGTGATGCCGGGTGCCCCGAGGGGGGACCCCGCCTGCCCACATCTTGTCTCTCGAGCCCCGAGAGGCTCTACTAGTGGTCACTTCATTGCCAGAGCCCGAGAGGCTCCACCGATGCCCTTGTCCTTCCGAGCCGGCGAGGCTCGTCCCCCACATCATTAATCTCGAGCCCTGAGAGGCTCCACCTGGGGACATTGTCCGAGCCTGCAGGGCTCAGCCCCAACACCTTTGTCCTTGAGCCCGAGAAGGCTCCAACGTGGCCGGTTGTTTCTCGAGCCCAGGGAGGCTCCCCCATTTGGCGCGCATTCCTCCCGGGCCTGCGAGGCTCCACCCCTGCCCCTTTGTTCCGAGCCTGCGAGGCTCCAACGGGTTGCCCTCATCAGCTACAGCTGCCCAGCACTTCGTGGGCAGCTGCCACATGTAGGTTTGTCCCTGGCTACCTGCAGCCTGTCCTGACAGTGAGACATTGGGGGGTCCTAGCCCCAGAACGGCCAGCTGACCTGTTGAAAATTATTGGTGAATGTTTATGTGATCCCTGAGAGTATTCTGTGTTGCACCTCTTAACGTGATCCTGATGTGTTATGTGCCTTGTCATTCCTTCCCTCCTAAGTATCCTAGGTCTCACGTATGTGGCTTCTGGTTAGAGGGAGTTCTACTGCTAGTTCTATTAAGCTCCGGGTTGTCATGTGTTCTAATGCTAGCTCCGGGTTGTCATGTGTTCTAGTACTAGTTCGAGGAAGCTCCCAGATGTGATGGGTCCTAGATGCCAGTTCCATCATGTGCATAGTCCTAGCAGTGGTCCCCCGACCCTGCCCTGTATATACTCCCTTGTAAACCCTGCCCGTGCCCCTGGCACCTTGTAAATTGTGTATTTATCCCTAAGTATGTCTTTCAATACAAAGTCTATTTTTCATATATATCTTGTGTGGAGTTCCTTTTGTGGGGGGCCCGGGAGGTTGTTGCTGGGGGTGCGTGCGCAAATGCTTTACACATGACCTCCGAGATAGGCCTGGCTGCTCGTGCCAAGCTACCAAGGGGGTGAGCAGGGGTTGTCTTGACGGGTGACTTCCATACCCTAACTGGAAATGGTGATTTCTGCCTTGCCTTGGCGCAAGCCTTGGCCAGCCAGGGATCCCATTTCTAACAGTAATCTTGGTTTTTTTTCCCACTTAAACTTGTGCTCTCTGGTGTGTCCGTTCACAATTGCGGTCCTTCTCCGTTTTTAAAATAGACCTTTCCAGTTTTGGAGTCTGGCATAGTCCTTACTCCGCAGGTTCAGAAGTTTACTTTGATTTCAGATGGCTTGCCCTCCTCGGTATTAGATAGATGGAGTTGCATTAACATGCCACCTAACCAACTCGATTAGGTTTCTTAAGCCGGTCCACCACTGCCCTCTACTGTTTTGTTGAGGAATTGAAGTATCCCGTTTCTTTGCAGTAGACTCTTCCTTTTCATAATATTTTAGTCAATTTAAAATGTAATATAAACGTATATCCTATTTACGATATACATGCACAGTAATTCCGATGAATTAATCACTAGGCAAAAAGAACACTCGGTCTCAATAACAAACTATCCCAATATCTCACACTTACTAAATAACTCACTCTATCTCACTCACTAGATATATAACTCATCAACTCACTCTCACTAATTAACTTTCTCACCCACTATCACTAACTGTCCCACTCGGTCAAATTCTCTAACTCGAACACTCTCTATCACTTTACTCTTGTGACTGACCTTTCAAAATCTCAGTGGCTATCTTTTTTCCCCTTTTTAGGGCTCGACCTCTGCCAATGCGCCTGCCAACCCACCATACAGCTCCACCGATGCACCCACCACACAGCTCCGCCAATGCACCCACCACACAGCTCCGCCGAGGCACCCACCCCACAGCTCCACCGATGCACCCACCACACAGCTCCACCGATGCTCCAACTAAGCTCCACCAATGCACCCACCACACAGCTCCACCAATGCACCCACTAAGCTCTACCGATGCTCCCACCACACATCTTCACCAATGCACCCACCACACAGCTCCACCGATGCACCCACCACAAGGCTCCACCAATGCATCCACCACACAGCTCCACCGATGCACCCACCACACAGCTCCACCTACACAGCTCCACCGATGCACCCACCACACAGCTCCACCGATGCACCCACCACACAGCTCCACCGAGGAACCCACCACACAGCTCCACCGAGGCACCCACCACACAGCTCCACCGATGCACTCACCACACAGCTCCACCGATGCAGCAACCACACAGCTCCACCAATGCAGCCACCACAAAGCTCTACCGACACAGCTCCACCGATGCACCCACCACACAGCTCCACCGATGCACCCACCACACAGCTCCACCGAGGCACCCACCATACAGCTCCACCGATGCACCCACCACACAGCTCCACCAATGCAGCCACCACACAGCTCCACCGACACAGCTCCACCGATGCACCCACCACACAGCTCCACCGATGCACCCACCACACAGCTCCACCGAGGCACCCACCATACAGATCCACCGATGCACCCACCACACAGTTCCACCGATGCACCCACCACACAGCTCCACAAATGCACCCACCACACAGCTCCACAGATGCACCCACCACACAGCTCCACAGATGCACCCACCACACAGCTCCACAGATGCACCCACCACCCAGCTCCACCGATGCACCCACCACCCAGCTCCACTGATGCACCCACCACACAGCCCCACCGACACAGCTCCACCGATGCACCCACCACCCAGCTCCACTGATGCAACCACCACACAGCTCCACCGACACAGCTCCACCAATGCACCCACCACACAGCTCCACTGATGCACCCACCACAGAGCTCCACCGATGCACCCACCACAGAGCATCACCGATGCACCCACCACAGAGCTCCACCTATGCCCCCACCACAGAGCTCCACCGATGCACCCACCACAGAGCTCCACAGATGCCCCCACCACACAGCTCCACCAATGCACCCACCACACAGCTCCACCGAGGCACCCACCACACAGCTCCACCGAGGCACCCACCACACAGCTCCACCGAGGCACCTACCACACAGCTCCACCGATGCACCCACCACACAGCTCCACCTATGCACCCACCACACAGCTCCACCAAAGCACCCACCACACAGCTCAACAGATGAACCCACCACACAGCTCCACAGAGGCACCCACCACACAGCTCCACAGATGCACCCACCACATAGCTCCACTGAAGCACCCACCACACAGCTCCACTGATACACCCACCACGCAGCTTTACCGATACACCCACCACACAGCTCCACCGAGGCACCCACCACACAGCTCTACCGATGCACCCACCACACAGCTCCACCGATGCACCCACCACACAGCTCAACCGATGCACCCACCACACAGCTCTACCGATGCACCCACCACACAGCTCCACCAACACAGCTCCACCGATGATCCCACCAGACAGCTCCACTGATGCACCCACCACACAGCTCCACCGATGCACCCATCACACAGCTCCACCGATGCTCCAACTAAGCTCCACCAATGCACCCACCACTCAGCTCCACCAATGCACCCACTAAGCTCCACGGATGCACCCACCACACAGCTCCACCAATGCACCCACCACACAGCTCCACCAATGCACCCACCACACAGCTCCACCGATGCACCCACCACACAGCTCCACCTACACAGCTCCACCGATGCACCCACCACACAGCTCCACTGATGCACCCACCACACAGCTCCACCGAGGCACCCACCACACTGCTCCACCGATGCAGCCACCACACAGCTCCACCGACACAGCTCTACCGATGCACCCACCACCCAGCTCCACCGATGCACCCACCACACAGCTCCACCGACACAGCTCCACCGATCCACCCACCACACAGCTCCACCAATGCACCCACCATACAGCTCCACCAAGGCACCCACCACAGAGCTCCACCGATGCACCCACCACACAGCTCCACCGAGGCACCCACCACACATCTCTACCGATGCACCCACCACACAGCTCCACCGATGCACCCACCACACAGCTCCACCGATGCACCCACCACACAGCTCCGCCGAGGCACCCACAACACAGCTCCACAGATGCACCCACCACACAGCTCCACCGATGCACCCACCACACAGCTCTGCCGATGCACCCACCACACAGCTCCGCCGAGGCACCCACCACACAGCTCTACCGATGCCCCCACCACACAGCTCCACCGATGCTCCAACTAAGCTCCACCAATGCACCCACCACACAGCTCCACCAATGCCCCCACTAAGCTCCACCGATGCACACACCACTCAGCGCAACCACAGCACCACTCAGCGCAACCACAGCATCACTCAGCACCACCACAGCATCACTCAGCGCAACCACAGCATCACTCAACGCAACCACTGCATCACTGGTTCAAATATGTTCTTTCAATGTTTCAAGCTGTTTTCAAGCTTTCACGCTTTGGTACAAATCACAAAAAGATGTTAATATTTCACTTCTGTTCTTGGATTTTCGTCACAATAAAAAACACTGAACATAATCTTCACAAAAGTTATTTACAAAAGTTTAAGCTATTGCCATTACAAATTAAATAAATTATTTAAGTATTAATTATTTAAAAAAATTAAAAGCCATTGTTATTTGTAATATCAATACATCTAAGTCACGTAAATACAAAACATGTTGCATTACAAAAAGTTATAACTATTTGCATTGTAAATGACAAAGCTATTAATTTAGCTATTTTAAAAAACAACACATAAATAAAACAAATTCATTTATAAGACCAATAGCTCAAACTTTCCTAATGCGAGCCCTATTGCATTTCCAATGCTTGTTAGTATTCTGCTGCTGTATTATTTTGTTTCCACTGTTGTATTCCTTTTCTTTGTATTCTGTGCTTCTGCCTGTTTCTCGCTCTGTAGCCCTCCAGCACGCCAGCCTTCCTCTCCCCTTCCTGCCGCTGTGTCCCTTGGGGCCCCGCTCGCCCATTCTTCCTGCTCCCTCCTCCCAGCTGCTCTTCCCTCCCACCTCCCCTTCTTATGGCGGCCTCTGCGCTGTGAAAAGAGTGCGACCCTTGACCCTGATCCAGGCAGGTCGCTCCCCACGCTGCACAGCTCTACCTGCCCATGTCCCTGCTCCCTGATCTCGCTGCTGCCGCAGGTTCATGGTCCTCCTCCACCCGCAGGCTCCCTCCTGCGCCTCATCCCTGGTGGCCCAGGGGTGAGCCGTAAGTATCTGTGTGCTCACTCTGTTCCTTTTTGCCTGTTATTTGTCTGCTGTTGTATTACTTTTTGCGGTATTGTTACCCACTGTTGTATTACCTTTTTAGGTCTCGCCTTTTCCATTCCTGCGGAATGGAAAATGGAGAGAATTCTAGTGGTCAAAATACTCGTGAAACCAAGGGTTTTTCGGTGCGGTTTTCTTCGAGTTCACGTGAAATCACGTGACCACAAGCAGGCGCATTTCCCCACCTCAAAGCCATCAGCGTCCCTCCCACAGGCTTACCCAGCGTGCGCTGGCTTCCCTTCTTCCTCCCCCTAATTGCTTGTTTCCACGGCCGCGCTACATCAAAGGGCTCGGCTCCCCGCCCCCTGCTTCACGGACGCTTCTCAGGCCATCTGTTTTTCTCCTCTGAGCAGGCTCGCTCCCCGCCCCCTGCTTCACGGACGGACTTGTTTAAATATATGATGCTTAATGCTCGTATCTTCCTTCTGCCCTCCCTTTCATACCACTTCTCTATTTAACTCACCTCCATTTGCCTCATGTCCGGTGAGCAGGGAATTCCGTGTGTTTTTAAAATATGTCTTACTTTATCTCGGTTCTATCTCCATTATTTCCGCCTTCCTACCCCCACTCGTATCTTCCCTCTGCCCTCACTTTCATACCACCGCTCTATTTAACTCTCCTCCATTTGCCTCACGGTCTCCCGCTCTCTACATCTCCCTCCCTTGCCAGTTTGTTCTGTTATGCTCTGTCCTTTCATCTCGCTATTTTCCCTAATATATTGCATTTATCTTTCTTTTGTCACCTTTACATTGTTTTCTCAGTCTTTTTTTATTTCTCTCTCTATCTCTCCTCTTGTTCTGTTTCTCCGTCTGTGAGCTTCTGCTTTGTTTCCTCTGTTTTCTCCCTCGTCTTTCTTCTATTTCTCTCGCTATCTCCATCTCTCGCCTTATATCCCTTCCTCCTCCTCTCACCCTTTCTCTCTTTCTTTGTCTCATCCCCCACCTCTTTCACTAT
Source organism: Lissotriton helveticus (assembly GCF_964261635.1). NCBI lineage: Eukaryota > Metazoa > Chordata > Amphibia > Caudata > Salamandridae > Lissotriton > Lissotriton helveticus. The sequence goes on along the minus strand of NC_136058.1, from coordinate 453,585,952 downwards.
GCCCACGCCTCGCTCTCTCCCGCACTTACAGTTCCCAGACAAACCTGACTGACTGTCCGCCTCCAAGAGCCCAGGAACCCTCAGGTTCTCGAGAGCTTAGGGGCCAGCTGTAGTTATTTTTTGCAAAGTCTATGCTGAGAATCTGATTGCAGTTTATGGCCCCTGCTAACATTCCAACATAACACTTGGGAGAACGAAAAAGTAATTATCAACTGCAGATGTAACTTACTAATGCGAAAAATCTGCCTTACCAATGGACTATCTGCAGTACTTTGTTAATCTAGGAGTAATTAAAATGCACAGAACAACTGAAAACTCGCTCCTTTAAAGGTTATTCTCATTTTCACAGTATTTAGTTAAAAAAACAAGCATTGGCATAGCCAATAGGTCTCGCCTTTGGGACCTTATAAGTGTTTAGCCAAGCACAAGTTGATGTTGTTGCACCAAGGATATTGTGCTGCATAACTAAACACTTATAAGGTCCCAAAAGCGAGACCTATTGGCTATGCCAATGCTTGTTATATTCTGCTGCTGTATTATTTTGTGCCCACTGTTGTATTCCTTTTCTTTGTATTCTGTGCTTCTGCCCCAGTTTTTCGCTCTGTAGCTCTCCAGCATTTCAGCCTTCCTCTCCCCTTCCCGCCGATGCGTCCCCTGCTTCTCCCTCCCACCTCTCCTTCTAATGGCGACCGTACCGAAAGCACGCCAAATGCAAACCTGCCTGCACTCGTCCGGGCCTGGACCGCACCCAGCGCCAGACCACCTGGCCACCCCGAGCGCCACTACAACGCCAGCACCCTCCACGCACTCAACACCGGCCGATTATACACCTCCTTCTTGGCCACTCCAAAGCGCACCCAAGGATCCTTCTCCTGCCTGAACTGCAGCTTCACCAGCCTCCAAGACGCCACCACCGCAGATGCATACTACTCAACACGCGCTCTGCACGGAAGCACGCCATCAAACTCTGGGACCTACCCGACTCATCCTCTCCGGACGACACCTTCCTGACGGAGACCTGGATGAACCCCTCCCCTGCACCTGACATCGCCATAGCCATCCCAGACGGCTGCAAGATCACCCGCAGGGACCGTACCAACAGAGCAGGAGGAGGAATCACCATAATCCACAGGAACACCCTCAGAATCTCGACCAGCACCGACAACACTCTCAGCGCAGCCGAACACCAGCACTTCCAGATCCACATCGACCTCAATACCACCCTCAGAGGAACCCTCGTCTACAGACCCCCCAGCCACAGTGCAGCGACTCCATCCCTGACTTCGTCAGCACGCACACCCTTGCATCCACGGACTACATCTGCCTCGGAGACCTGAACTTCCACCTCAACAGGAACTCTACCACCCTGGTCGACAACCTCGAACTCAAACAGCTAGTCACGACTCCCACCCACTCTGCCGGCCACATGCTCAACAGCATCTTCTCCGCCAGCAACTATGTCACCTTCAACCACACCAGAAAACTCCACTGGACTGACCACCGCTGCATCCACTTCACCTTCAAGAAACCCACCATGCACCACCGCACACAACGGACCCCCCGTTGGATCTGGAGCAAAAGTCACTAAAGACCAGCTAATCGCCACCTTTGCCCGAAACCCACCAACTGACACCACCGACACCAATACTGACACCGGCAACCTCAGGCAATGGATTGACGACTGTGCCAACACTCTCACCCCGATCAAGAAACCCTCAAAAAGATGCACCAACAGAAAAGCCATCTGGTTCACCGCCGACCTCCAGGCATCTAAGCAGACCTGTGGAAGGCTCGAGATGAAGTGGCACCACGAACAGACACCGGACATCAATGCAGCCCAAAAGAGCGCCATCCGCAGACACCACCAACTCATCCGAACTGCCAAAAGGACTTCCTTCAAGGAACGCTTTACAACAACCCACACAACAGCAAAGAGCTCTTCAACATCATGAAGGAACTCTCCAACTCCAACTCCAACAACATCCTGACAACATCCTGCCATCGCAAGACCTATGCGACTCCCTAGCCACCTTCTTCCACTGTAAGATCGCAGACATCCACAACAGCTTCAACAACCAGGCCCCCCAACAGCCACCGACACCTCAGACTCACCGCCCCCCAGCCACACCAACCAACTGCTCTCCTGTACCCATGTCAACGACGACAACACCATCAAAATCATGAACACCATCCACTCCGGCTTGCCATCATAAACAATTCCTTTGAGATCGCCACTTTCCCGGAGAGCTGGAAGCAGACCGAGATCAACGCCCTACTCAAGAAATCCAACGCGAACCCTAAGGACCTCAAATATTACCGGCCCATCTCCCTACTCCCGTTCCCGACGAAAGTCATCGTGAAGATTGTCAACAGGCAACTGACCCTCTTCCTCGAGGAGAACAACATCCTGGACCCATCCCAATCCGGATTCCGCAGCAACCACAGCATCGAAACTGCCTTCATCGCCGCCACCAATGACATCAGGTACCTGCTGGACAACGGAGAAACCGCGGCACTAATCCTCCTGGACATTTTGGCCGACATCAACACCGTCTGCCACCACACCCTATGCACACGCCTCCACAACGCAGGGATACACGACAAAGCCCTGGACTGTACCACCCCCTCCCTCACTGGCAGAACCCAGAGTGTCCGCCTCCCTCTGTTCCGATCTAAAGCCACCAAGTTCATCTGCGCCTGATGGCCTGCCACATTGGGAGCTTCATCGAATCCCACTGACCATGCACGCAATCTGGGGTCCATCCTGGACTCATCGCTGTCAATGACCCAGCAAGTCAACGCCGTATCCTCCTCCTGCTTCAACACCCTCGCATGCTCCGCAAGATCTACAAATGGATGCCCACCAGAAGGACAGTCACTCAGGCCCTTGTCACCAGCAGGCAGGACTACGCCAACGCTCTCTACGCAGGAACCTCGGCCAAACTCCAGAAATGACTACAACACATACAGAATGCCTCTGCACGCCTCAGCCTCGACATCCCCCGCCACAGCCACATCACATCTCACCTGAGAGACCTGCACTGGCTCCTCGTCAACAAGAGGATCACCTTCAAGCTTCTCACCCACTCATACAAGGCACTCCACAGCACCGGACCAGCGTACCTCAGCAGACGACTCAGCTTCTGCAGATGAAAGACCACAAAAGGTTTCTGTTGACTCGTTTAGATTTGGGATCTTATTTAGGCTGTTGAGTTTTCCTGTAACAAATGATTGGACAAATGGAATTAGTAAATGCCCCTGCGATGACTTGTCCACCCAATCGGATATTCATATTTTATTCTTTTGTAAATTTGATTATTACCAAGGGAAAGGTGGATTATGCCCATATTAAGATATATGAATTTAAGACAATGCCGTCCTGCCTTACTTGCGATCCAGTAACTTGATATTATATTTTTGGTGGCATCTGTCTCTACTTTCCTAAAAAATGTTTTTTACTTACGGAAGGCTATAATTATTATTTTTTTTTTATTAATATTGAGCCTATGTTATAAATTTGTTATGTTATTAATTGTGTTGATTGTATAATGCTGCGATTTTATGAACTTTTATGGTTATTTATGTAATATAATCAAATAAAGTCTTTGAAATGAAATGAAATGACTCTGCTTCTACACCCCGAACCGCCAACTTCGCTCCGCTGACCTCGCCCTCGCCACCGTCCCTGTGTGGGTGAAATACCACCTCCGTCCTCAGACCCCATCCACTGAGTGAGAGACCCCTGTGTGGGCGAAATACCCCCTCCTTCCTCAGACCCCATCCTCTGAGTGAGAGACCCCTGTGTGGGCGAAATACCCCCTCTATCCTCAGACCTCTTCCGCTGAGTCAGAGACCCCTGTGTGGGTAAAATACCCTCTCCGTCCTCAGACCACATCCACTGAGTGAGAGACCCCTGTGTGGTTGAAATACCCCCTCCTTCCTCGGACCCCATCCACTGAGAGAGAGACCCCTGTGTGGGTGAAATACCCCCTCCTTCCTCAGACCCCATTCTCTGAGTGAGAGACCCCTGTGTGGGCGAAATACCCCCTCTATCCTCAGACCTCTTCCGCTGAGTCAGAGACCCCTGTGTGGGTGAAATACCCTCTCCGTCCTCAGACCCCATCCACTGAGTCAGAGACCCCTGTGTGGGTGAAATACCCTCTCCGTCCTCAGACCCCATCCACTGAGTGAGAGACCCCTGTGTGGTTGAAATACCCCCTCCTTCCTCAGACCCCCATCTACTGAGAGAGAGACCCCAATGTGGGTGAAATACCCCCTCCGTCCTCAGACCCCATCCACTGAGTGAGAGACCCCTGTGTGGGTGAAACACCCCCCCATCAGACCCCATCCACTGAGTGAGAGACCCCTGTGTGGGTGAAATACCCCCTCCATCAGACCCCATCCACTGAGTGAGAGACCCCTGTGTGGGTGAAATACCCCCTCCATCAGACCCCATCCACTGAGTGAGAGACCACCGTGTGGGTGAAATACCCTCTCCATCAGACCCATCCACTGAGTGAGAGACCCCTGTTTGGGTGAAATACCCCCTGCATCAGACCCCATCCACTGAGTGAGAGACCCCTGTGTGGTTGAAATACCCCCTCCTTCCTCAGACCCCATCCACTGAGTGAGAGACCCCTGTGTGGGTGAAATACCCCCTCCGTCTTCAGACAACATCCACTGAGTGATAGACCCCGGTGTGGGTGAAATACCCCCTCCATCAGACCCCATCCACTGAGTGAAAGACCCCTGTGTGGTTGAAATACCCCCTCCGTCCTCAGACCCCATCCACTGAGTGAGAGACCCCTGTGTGGGTGAAATACCCCCTCCGTCCATCAGACCCCCTCCAGTGAGTGAGAGACCCCTGTGTGGGTGAAATACCCCCTCCGTCCTCAGACCCCATCCACTGAGTCAGAGACCCCTGTGTGGGTGAAATACCCTCTCCGTCCTCAGACCCCATCCACTGAGTGAGAGACCCCTGTGTGGGTGAAATACCCCCTCCATCAGACCCCATCCACTGAGTGAGAGACCCCTGTGTGGGTGAAATACCCTCTCCGTCCTCAGACCCCATCCACTGAGTCAGAGACCCCTGTGTGAGTGAAATACCCCCTCCATCAGACCCCATCCAATGACTGAGAGACCCCTGTGTGAGTGAAATACCCCCTCCGTCAGACCCCATCCACTGAGTGAGAGACCCCTGTGTGAGTGAAATACCCCCTCCATCAGACCCCATCCACTGAGTGAGAGACCCTTGTATGAGTGAAATACCCCCTCCATCAGACCCCATCCACTGAGTCAGAGACCCCTGTGTGGGTGAAATACCCCCTCCATCAGACCCCATCCACTGAGTGAGAGACCCCTGTGTGTGCGAAATACCCCCTCCATCAGACCACATCCACTGAGAGAGAGACCCCTGTGTGGGTGAAATACCCCCTCCGTCCTCAGACCCCATCCACTGAGTGAGAGACCCCTGTGTGGGTGAAATACCCCCTCCGTCCTCAGACCCCATCCACTGAGTCAGAGACCCCTGTGTGGGTGAAATACCCCCTCCGTCCTCAGACCCCATCCACTGAGTCAGAGACCCCTGTGTGGGTGAAATACCCCCTGCATCAGACCCCATCCACTGAGTGAGAGACCCCTGTGTGGGTGAAATACCCCCTGCATCAGACCCCATCCACTGAGTGAGAGACCCCTGTGTGGGTGAAATACCCCCTCCGTCCTCAGACCCCATCCACTGAGTCAGAGACCCCTGTGTGGGTGAAATACCCCCTGCATCAGACCCCATCCACTGAGTGAGAGACCCCTGTGTGGGTGAAATACCCCCTCCGTCCTCAGACCCCATCCACTGAGTCAGAGACCCCTGTGTGGGTGAAACACCCCCTGCATCAGACCCCATCCACTGAGTGAGAGACCCCTGTGTGGGTGAAATACCCCCTCCATCAGACCCCATCCACTGAGTGAGAGACCCCTGTGTGGGTGAAATACCCCCTCCGTCCTCAGACCCCATCCACTGAGTGAGAGACCCCTGTGTGGGTGAAATACCCCCTGCATCAGACCCCATCCACTGAGTGAGAGACCCCTGTGTGGGTGAAATACCCCCTGCATCAGACCCCATCCACTGAGTGAGAGACCCCTGTGTGGGTGAAATACCCCCTCCATCAGACCCCATCCACTGAGTGAGAGACCCCTGTGTGGGTGAAATACCCCCTCCGTCCTCAGACCCCTGCCACTGAGTGAGAGACTCCTGTGTCGGTGAAATACCCCCTCCATCAGAACCCATCCACTGAGTCAGAGACCCCTGTGTGAGTGAAATACCCCCTCCATCAGACCCCATCCACTGACTGAGAGACCCCTGTGTGAGTGAAATACCCCCTCCATCAGACCCCATCCACTGAGTGAGAGACCCCTGTGTGGTTGAAATACCCCCTCCTTCCTCAGACCCCATCCACTGAGTGAGAGACCCCTGTGTGGGTGAAATACCCCCTCCGTCTTCAGACAACATCCACTGAGTGATAGACCCCGGTGTGGGTGAAATACCCCCTCCATCAGACCCCATCCACTGAGTGAAAGACCCCTGTGTGGTTGAAATACCCCCTCCGTCCTCAGACCCCATCCACTGAGTGAGAGACCCCTGTGTGGGTGAAATACCCCCTCCGTCCATCAGACCCCCTCCAGTGAGTGAGAGACCCCTGTGTGGGTGAAATACCCCCTCCGTCCTCAGACCCCATCCACTGAGTCAGAGACCCCTGTGTGGGTGAAATACCCTCTCCGTCCTCAGACCCCATCCACTGAGTGAGAGACCCCTGTGTGGGTGAAATACCCCCTCCATCAGACCCCATCCACTGAGTGAGAGACCCCTGTGTGGGTGAAATACCCTCTCCGTCCTCAGACCCCATCCACTGAGTCAGAGACCCCTGTGTGAGTGAAATACCCCCTCCATCAGACCCCATCCAATGACTGAGAGACCCCTGTGTGAGTGAAATACCCCCTCCGTCAGACCCCATCCACTGAGTGAGAGACCCCTGTGTGAGTGAAATACCCCCTCCATCAGACCCCATCCACTGAGTGAGAGACCCTTGTATGAGTGAAATACCCCCTCCATCAGACCCCATCCACTGAGTCAGAGACCCCTGTGTGGGTGAAATACCCCCTCCATCAGACCCCATCCACTGAGTGAGAGACCCCTGTGTGGGTGAAATACCCCCTCCATCAGACCCCATCCACTGAGTGAGAGACCCCTGTGTGGGCGAAATACCCCCTCCATCAGACCACATCCACTGAGAGAGAGACCCCTGTGTGGGTGAAATACCCCCTCCGTCCTCAGACCCCATCCACTGAGTGAGAGACCCCTGTGTGGGTGAAATACCCCCTCCGTCCTCAGACCCCATCCACTGAGTCAGAGACCCCTGTGTGGGTGAAATACCCCCTCCGTCCTCAGACCCCATCCACTGAGTCAGAGACCCCTGTGTGGGTGAAATACCCCCTGCATCAGACCCCATCCACTGAGTGAGAGACCCCTGTGTGGGTGAAATACCCCCTCCGTCCTCAGACCCCATCCACTGAGTCAGAGACCCCTGTGTGGGTGAAATACCCCCTGCATCAGACCCCATCCACTGAGTCAGAGACCCCTGTGTGGGTGAAACACCCCCCCCATCAGACCCCCTCCACTGCGAGAGAGACCCCTGTGTGGGTGAAATACCACCTGCATCAGACCCCATCCACTGAGCGAGAGACCCCTGTGGGTGAAATACCCCCTCCATCAGACCCATCCACTGAGAGAGAGACCCCTGTGTGGGTGAAATACCCCCTCCATCAGACCCCATCCACTGAGTGAGAGACCCCTGTGTGGGTGAAATACCCCCTCCGTCCTCAGACCCCATCCACTGAGTGAGAGACCCCTGTGTGGGTGAAATACCCCCTCCGTCCTCAGACCCCATCCACTGAGTGAGAGACCACCGTGTGGGTGAAATACCCTCTCCATCAGACCCCATCCACTGAGTCAGAGACCCCTGTGTGGGTGAAATACCCCCTGCATCAGACCCCATCCACTGAGTGAGAGACCCCTGTGTGGGTGAAATACCCCCTGCATCAGACCCCATCCACTGAGTGAGAGACCCCTGTGTGGGTGAAATACCCCCTCCGTCCTCAGACCCCATCCACTGAGTCAGAGACCCCTGTGTGGGTGAAATACCCCCTGCATCAGACCCCATCCACTGAGTGAGAGACCCCTGTGTGGGTGAAATACCCCCTCCATCAGACCCCATCCACTGAGTGAGAGACCCCTGTGTGGGTGAAATACCCCCTCCGTCCTCAGACCCCATCCACTGAGTCAGAGACCCCTGTGTGGGTGAAATACCCCCTCCATCAGACCCGATCCACTGAGTGAGAGACCCCTGTGTGGGTGAAATACCCTCTCCGTCCTCAGACCCCATCCACTGAGTGAGAGACCCCTGTGTGGGTGAAATACCCCCTCCGTCCTCAGACCCCATCCACTGAGTGAGAGACTCCTGTGTCGGTGAAATACCCCCTCCATCAGAACCCATCCACTGAGTCAGAGACCCCTGTGTGAGTGAAATACCCCCTCCATCAGACCCCATCCACTGACTGAGAGACCCCTGTGTGAGTGAAATACCCCCTCCATCAGACCCCATCCACTGAGAGAGACCGCTGTGTGGGTGAAATACCCCTCCGTCCCCAGACCCCGTCCACTGAGTGAGAGACCCCTGTGTGGGTGAAATACCCCCTCCGTCCTCAGACCCCATCCACTGAGTGAGAGACCCCTGTGTGGGTGAAACACCCCCTCCATCAGACCCCATCCACTGAGTCAGAGACCCCTGTGAGGGTGAAATACCCCCTCCGTCCACAGACCCCATCCACTGAGTGAGAGACCCCTGTGTGGATGAAATACCCCCTCCATCAGACCCCATCCACTGAGTCAGAGACCCCTGTGAGGGTGAAATACCCCCTCCGTCCTCAGACCCATCCACTGAGTGAGAGACCCCTGTGTGGGCGAAATACCCCTCTATCCTCAGACCCCATCCACTGAGTGAGAGACCCCTGTGTGGGTGAAATACCCCCTCCATCAGACCCCATCCACTGAGTAAGAGACCCCTGTGTGGGTAAAATACCCCCTCCATCCTCAGGCCCCATCCACTGAGTGAGAGACCCCTGTGTGGGTGAAATACCCTCTGCATCAGACCCCATCCACTGAGAGAGAGACCCCTGTGTGGGTGAAATACCCTCTCTGTCCTCAGACCCCATCCACTGAGTGAGAGACCCCTGTGTGGGTGAAATACCCCCTCCATCCTCAGGCCCCATCCACTGAGTGAGAGACCCCTGTGTGGGTGAAATACCCCCTCCATCAGACCCCATCCACTGAGTGAGAGACCCCTGTGTGGGTGAAATACCCCCTCCGTCCTCAGACCCCATCCACTGAGTGAGAGACCCCTGTGTGGGTGAAATACCCCCTCCATCAGACCCCATCCACTGAGTGAGAGACCCATGTGTGGGTGAAATACCCCCTCCGTCCTCAGACCTCTTCCGCTGAGTGAGAGACCCCTGTGTGGGTGAAATACCCCCTCCGTCCTCGTAACCCATCCGCTGAGTGAGAGATCCCTGTGTGGGTGAAATAACCCCTCCGTCCTCAGACCCCAGCCACTGAGTGAGAGACCCCTGTGTGGGTGAAATACCCCCTCCATCAGACCCCATCCACTGAGTCAGAGACCCCTGTGTGGGTGAAATACCCCCTCCGTCCTCGTAACCCATCCGCTGAGTGAGAGATCCCTGTGTGGGTGAAATACCCCCTCTGTCATCAGACCCCATCCACTGAGTGAGAGACCCCTGGGTGGGTGAAATACCCCTCTATCCTCAGACCCCATCCACTGAGCGAGAGACCCCTGTGGGTGAAATACCCCCTCCATCAGACCCATCCACTGAGTGAGAGACCCCTGTGTGGGTGAAATACCCCCTGCATCAGACCCCATCCACTGAGAGAGAGACCCCTGTGTGGGTGAAATACCCTCTCTGTCCTCAGACCCCATCCACTGAGTGAGAGACCCCTGTGTGGGTGAAATACCCCCTCCATCCTCAGACCCCCTCCACTGAGTGAGAGACCCCTGTGTGGGCGAAATACCCCTCCATCAGACCCATCCACTGAGTGAGAGACCCCTGTGTGGGTGAAATACCCCCTCCATCAGACCCCATCCACTGAGTGAGAGACCCCTGTGTGGTTGAAATACCCTCTCCGTCCTCAGACTCCCTCCACTGAGTGAGAGACCCCTGTGTGGGCGAAATACCCTCTCTGTCCTCAGACCCCATCCACTGAGTGAGAGACCCCTGTGTGGGTGAAATACCCCCTCCATCAGACCCCATCCACTGAGAGACCCCTGTGTGGGCGAAATACCCCCTCCCCCCTCAGACCCCATCCACTGAGTCAGAGACCCCTGTGTGGGTGAAATACCCCCTCCATCAGACCCCATCCACTGAGTGAGAGACCCCTGAGTGGGTGAAATACCCCCTCCACCAGACCCCATCCACTGAGTGAGAGACCCCTGTGTGGGTGAAATACCCTCTCCATCCTCAGACCCCATCCACTGAGTCAGAGACCCCTGTGTGGGTGAAATACCCCCTCCATCAGACCCAATCCACTGAGTGAGAGACCCCTGTGTGGGTGAAATACCCCCTCCGTCAGACCCCATCCACTGAGAGAGAGACCCCTGTGTGGGTGAAATACCCCCTCCGTCAGACCCCATCCCTGAGTGAAAGACCCCTGTGTGGGTGAAATACCCCCTCCGTCCTCAGACTCCCTCCACTGAGTGAGAGACCCCTGTGTGGGTGAAATACCCCCTCCGTCCTCAGACCCCCTCCACTGAGTGAGAGACCCCTGTGTGGGTGAAATACCCCCTCCGTCCTCAGACCCCCTCCACTGAGTGATAGACCCCTGTGTGGGTGAAATACCCCCTCCGTCAGACCCCATCCACTGAGTGAGAGACCCCTGTGTGAGTAAAATACCCCCTCCATCCTCAGGCCCCATCCACTGAGTGAGAGACCCCTGTGTGGGTGAAATACCCTCTGCATCAGACCCCATCCACTGAGAGAGAGACCCCTGTGTGGGTGAAATACCCTCTCTGTCCTCAGACCCCATCCACTGAGTGAGAGACCCCTGTGTGGGTGAAATACCCCCTCCATCCTCAGGCCCCATCCACTGAGTGAGAGACCCCTGTGTGGGTGAAATACCCCCTCCATCAGACCCCATCCACTGAGTGAGAGACCCCTGTGTGGGTGAAATACCCCCTCCATCAGACCCCATCCACTGAGTGAGAGACCCCTGTGTGGGTGAAATACCCCCTCCGTCTTCAGACCCCCTCCACTGAGAGAGAGACCCCTGTGTGGGTGAAATACCCCCTGCATCAGACCCCATCCACTGAGTGAGAGACCCTTGTGTGAGTGAAATACCCCCTCCACCAGACCCCATCCACTGAGTGAGAGACCCCTGTGTGGGTGAAATACCCTCTCCATCCTCAGACCCCATCCACTGAGTCAGAGACCCCTGTGTGGGTGAAATACCCCCTCCATCAGACCCAATCCACTGAGTGAGAGACCCCTGTGTGGGTGAAATACCCCCTCCGTCTTCAGACCCCATCCACTGAGTCAGAGACCCCTGTGTGGGTGAAATACCCCCTCCATCAGACCCCATCCGCTGAGTGGGAGACCCCTGTGTGGGTGAAATACCCCCTCCATCAGACCCCATCCACTGAGTGAGAGACCCCTGTGTGGGTGAAATACCCCCTCCGTCTTCAGACCCCCTCCACTGAGAGAGAGACCCCTGTGTGGGTGAAATACCCCCTGCATCAGACCCCATCCACTGAGTGAGAGACCCCTGTGTGGGTGAAATACCCCCTCCATCAGACCCCATCCACTGAGTCAGAGACCCCTGTGTGGGTGAAATACCCCCTCCACCAGACCCCATCCACTGAGTGAGAGACCCCTGTGTGGTTGAAATACCCTCTCCATCCTCAGACCCCATCCACTGAGTCAGAGACCCCTGTGTGGGTGAAATACCCCCTCCATCAGACCCAATCCACTGAGTGAGAGACCCCTGTGTGGGTGAAATACCCCCTCCGTCCTCAGACCCCATCCACTGAGTCAGAGACCCCTGTGTGGGTGAAATACCCCCTCCATCAGACCCAATCCACTGAGTGAGAGACCCCTGTGTGGGTGAAATACCCCCTCCGTCTTCAGACCCCATCCACTGAGTCAGAGACCCCTGTGTGGGTGAAATACCCCCTCCATCAGACCCCATCCGCTGAGTGGGAGACCCCTGTGTGGGTGAAATACCCCCTCCATCAGACCCCATCCACTGAGTGAGAGACCCCTGTGTGGGTGAAATACCCCCTCCGTCTTCAGACCCCATCCTGACCTTTGACCAATCCGAGAAAAAAAAAGGTGTTTTTTTCCCTGGGCCCCTCCCCCAAAACGAAAACACATTGACCTGAAGCCTAAGTGTATTCTGAGTCATAAGAAGTTTATTAGATGAAAAAATATTGTACGGGCACTTTTTTGCACAAAAAGTCACTTTTTGGCACTTTTTTGAGACAAATAAAATAGTTCGCAGATTTTTTTTAAATCGACCGAATTAAAAAAAAATGCTCTTGTTGCATGGCTTTGGACATAAGGCCGCATAAACAAAAGGAATTTTTCAAATATCTGTTTTTCTCACTTTTTTATTGCTGTTTGAAATTTCTGACTTGACTTTTTGCATCATTGGTGATGCATGTGTTTAACATTGAGCTTTGGAAAAATGAAAAAAAATAGACTTTGGGGATTGTTTACTAGGGCAAGTGATACATCAAATTAAGACTCATATTAAACTGAACCTCACCCCTGAACCCCTTCGCAAAGGTTAACTGGATATCTTTCAGGTGCTTATTTGCATATTTGGTTGTTAAAATGGAACTAATGAGGTGAAATCTTTGCCCAGACAGTACCATGTGTACAAATTACAGAAATAATTAATAATACTGTGAAAAGTCTTGCATAATTTATCTTTTCTCGTTGCATAATTTAGTAAACCCTTCTGCATAGTTTAGTAATCTACTGCCACATAATTCCAGTGACCCTGATTATTATTCTGTGGGGAAGTGCGTAAAGAAGGTCCACAGCTGTTGAAATATTGCACCACCAAAGGGAAAGAAAACACTGCTGTTGAAGTGTATATGTGGGTTTGTTTGTCTAAGCAAGGAGTGCTTAATTTGTGGTGGTGGTGGAAAAAATTGGGCTGGCTTGTTTTAGGTGTATAAATTCCTTTTTGGCAATTGCTGTATGTTGTGTGATCCTCAGCACATCCTGTGGCCATCTCGACCTGCCCACTGCGGTCACACTCTGGTGTCAAGAGCTGCTTCGGCTTATGCCTAGTTCCCATGGCTACATCCAGTTTCCTGGCGCGTCCGGCTTCCTTGGGCCCACCAGCTCAGCACATGATGCTGGCATCCCACAATCCTCTGAGGAGCTTGTCTTAAGTCTTAGAAGCCAAGGTGTCTTCTACACTTTACCTGGACTCTACATGTCCTGAGTTTTTTTTAGAATGCTTTATCTTGCACCATTCATTTAACACACAGAAGCATGCAGGCTCTCTTCTGGTTGGCGGCTCAAACATTTGTTGTACGTTTTACAAGGAGTTCTGTGTCAACAGCACATTTTAAAATAAAGAGTCTCTTAAATTGTGCCCACCAGTCCTAAATTCTATAATTTGTGTCAAAAATCAAGCACCACAAGTTTACCATTTTGATAATGACTTTCATGGGAGCGCCCTGGGGGAACGGGCAGAGAACCACTTTTTAAAACATTTTTTTTAGAGTATTATATAGCGCGAACTAGACCCGAGACATCGGGTATCAGAGCGATTTACATAAGCACTAGTTTCGTAACAGATGGACACATTCATTTTTAGTTAGGCACGGGTAGATATTGGGGCACATGCGTCATTGGTTTTTGCATTCGCAAACGGTGCGAATCGCAAAATTTGGCCGTTTGCGAATGCAAATCCAATTTTTGCGATGCATCAAGCCGGATAAGACGGAGCTTGTCCTCACGGGTGGCCCCTCTAATCCTTGGTCCCCAACTCACTGGCCCCTTTCCTTCGGTCCCCCCCCCTTACCGGTTTCCTCTGTTCGTACTTTGGGCATCACGGTCAGCAATGACCTCACCATGCATGCCCAAGTTAGTTCCGTTGTATCCTCTTGTTTCCTATCCCTCCGTCTTATCCGGAAAGTATCCCGGTATTTCTCCATGGATGCCCTTAAATCCATAGTCATGGCACTCATCACCTCCCGCCATGACTATGGGAATGGCCTCTACGTGGGCATACCCACCTTCGAAATGCGACGGTTACAGGCCATTCAAAACCAGGCAGCCCCTCTTATTTTCCACCTTCCCAAATTCTCCCACATCACCCCTGTACTTAAGTCTCTCCATTGGCTCCCTGTGCACTTTAGATCTTTCTTTAAGTTCGCCTGCTTAGCTTTTCGGGCTTATACTCACTCCGCCCCCCTTTTTATTGTTTCTTTGATCACTCCCTACACTCCTGCTCGCACTCTCCGCTCTTCATCTCTCTCCCTTCTTCAAATCCCCCGTTTCCGCAAATCCAGAACAGGGGGCACCCGTTTCTCGGTTCTTGCCCCCCAGTTCTGGAACAGTCTTCCTCTCTCTATTCGTTCCATTCCCACCTACCCCACTTTTCGCAAAGCCCTGAAAACGTTTCTTTTTGCCCAGGCCTTCCCTTGTTAGCCCTACGGATGCTCTGTAGAGTCAGGCACCAGTTCTCAGCGCCAGGAAGCCGCTTGGCCACAGTGCGCTTTAGCAAGTTCCTTTTTTCATTTCATTTCATTTCATTTCATCAAGGTTTTTTTTTCGCATTTTTTTTGCGATTTCTTAAATTGCGATTGCATTTAAGAAATCGCAATTTTGCAATTTCTTAAATGCAATGCATCATTTAAAAAAAATTACGAATTCGCTAATTAGAAGTGGTAAATTACCATGAAGTCAACCTTCATGGTAATTTGTGAAAAGTTTCAAAAATACACAAAAGTGCATTTTTGAAACTTTCATTTTACACACACACATGTCCTTGGGGCATGTATGAGTGAAAAATGGACTTTATGTTACATTTCAGGGGTGCAGGGGGAGTCCTCTGGACCCCCCCCTGCACCCTTGAAATTGCATTCTCATTTTGCGATTCCTTAATTGCGAATTCGCAAAATGAGAATGCCTTCCCATTGATTCCTATGGGCCTCTAGGCCCATAGGAATCAATGTAAAGCGATTCCTTATTTGCGATTCACAATTAAGGAATCGCAAATAAGGAAAATTAAGAAATCGCAAAAAAATTGCGAATTTTTAATGCATAGGTATTTGCGATTTTTAAATTGCGATTCCTTAATTTTCGCAATTTAGGAATCGCAAATACCAACAATGATGCATGTGGCCCTAAGTGATCTGCCCAGAATCACAGGATGTTGAGGGTCATTGCTGAAACTTGAACCCGGTTCCCCAGCTTCGAGGTCGACCGCTCTAGCCATAAGGCTACCTCCTCTCCGTCTCAGTTATTTCTGCATGAATTGCTAAACAGTTGCTTTCAGGGCAGTCCAAGATGGAGTCTGCTCTCAACCTTCTGGATTTAGTGAACCTAGGAATTGGAGAGAAATAGGAGTAGACATGGTTAAAAAGAGGAGACAGTAAAGAAAATAAATTTAATTATATTACAGTGAATTAAAAGAAATGTGACAATTTCAAATAACAGACTAAAAGGATAGACTTGCAAGCTCCCAATATATACTTTAGTTCGCTGAGTCCTGGCCTTCACCTCGCCTCTCCAAAGGTTTTAAATAGTCAACTACCCCAAAAACAATTTGCAGCCCCATTAGTAGCAAGGTTACCCAAATCCTGAGTGGAAGCTACAGACGTGAGCGCTTGCATTGACTTGGATACCAGCAAAGGTTCCAAAGACACTAATACACAACAAGATAGAGGGCAGAGGCTAATAGAATCCGCACCAAGCAAATGACAAGTGTCTCAAGTTATAGTTCCAGGTGCCCGAAACCGGGGAGTACTTCCCTCTCTACTCCCCAAACTATAGAACCTAGTTCCATACAATGTATGCAGCACAAATTGGTTCCAGCACTCTCTTAACAGTTAAATCACTAGATTTTTTATATATAATAGGAAATTGTGCTCTCAGTAAGAATCTTTTCGCAAATTACTTGCACATAGGGTAAAGGAAAAGTATCGAGATCCAGTCGTTTTGATTGAAGTATCGATCAGGATATATAGGCTACACCATAGATATGAAGTCCTGAAGAAGTCTCGTATAGAGACGAAACGCGTTGGCTATGTTTGTGATGGAAGAAGTGTTTTGTCAATAATAAAGAGAAACCTTTGTGGAACAAGAATCAAAACGACTAAATCTCGATACTTTTCCTTTACCCTATGTGCAAATAATTTGTGAAAAGAATCTTACTGAGAGCACAATTTGCTATTATAGATAAAAGAAATCTTGTTATTTAACTGTTAAGAGAGTGCTGGAACCATTTTGTGCTGCAAAGGTTCCAAAGACATTTAGGCTTTAGGAAAATCCATAACACAATATACGGAGAAAATCCTGGTCATGAGGTACAGACAAGAACAATAATGGAAAAGAACCCATCTTCCGCAACCTCCACTTCTTTCTCTGTCGGAGCTCGTTAATGAAGGGTGCAATCTGCACCCTCTCAACACTTCTGGTGTTTTGGACTCCTAAACTCCTTACACGGAAGAGGAATGGATTGGTGGTGTAACAAAACCTTAAGGGGTCCCTCTTCAAAGGACTGTGAGGGGCCACTTCTTAAGCATCGCCATACCAACCTCCTATTTCAAGCACCTCAACCTTGCACCTGCCCTAAAATATCAACAGGACTTACCGTGATACGATTAGTGTCAGAATTGGGTTTCTGATTGGCAGAGGTATGCACCCTGTCAAAGCAGAAACCTCAATCCTAGTCAAGGTAAGTCAGTATCACACTTTAAATTAACCTGTGCTCACGCTCTGGTAGCTCGGCACAGAGCAGCCAGGCTTAACGTAAGAGGCAGTTTGTAAAGTATTTGTGCAACACACGCACACAGTAACACAGTGACCAATTTAGAACGATAGCTTATATTGTTATGAGCAAAACAAGACCAAAACAACACAAATCCAATAAGTCGAAGTCAAGATATGAATTTTCACAGAATAAATGTTTTGAAGTGCTTAGAAACAGATAGCCCCAACCAAGGCTGTCTAGTCGTGCTTGACGAGGTCGAATCAAAAGTTCAGGCCGACTGCATCGTAGCGCAAGTTGGATACAGGGACCAGCTTCAGCCTGCTGAACAGTACCTTGAATGTGTCGAAGGCGATGCGGGGAGCAAAGGAGGTGATGCATAGATTCCAAGCAGCGCAGCGTTGAAGATGCGTTGAGAGTCAAGATATCCCATCATTAAGATCATGAATCCCGTAGCCTTGAAACTAAAAATGCCAACATCATGGCGAATCCACCCTGTTTTTCATGTCTCCCTTCTGCGCCCTTGACCACCGTATACAACAGCCTAGCAGACCAGAGCCTGTCGAGGTGGATGGGGAAGTGAAGTCTGAACTAAGGAACATACTGGATTTCAAGAGGATGAGGGGGAGGGTTTACTACCTCATTGATTGCAAAGGTTTCGCTCCCAAAGAGCGTACCTGGGAACCTGTGCACAACCTGCATTGTCCCCACCTCCTTCGACGTTTCCATGTACTTCACCTTTCAAAACCAGGTTGACCGCGGGGACGGCGGTCATTGCAGAGGGGTACTGTCGTGATCCCCTATGGTGCGGCATGTATGCGGGTAGGAATGGTGTGAAAGTGACTACAGGGTCCAGCATGCAACAGTGCCACAGATGTATCTTATCTAGGAGTTTGAGACTGCCTACATAATCCTAACCCCCGGAGAGCTTCAGAGCTTGTCAATTTCGTAATCCGAGCCGTCGGTCCGTGGCTTCGCTGTGGATTATTCAAGTGCGGTTCGCCTTCGCAGAAGTATCGTAGAGGAGAGGTTCACAGGACCCATTTGCCGACATCAGTGATGTCACTGACGATGTCATGAGTGATGTAAAATATGATGTCATCAGCAGTGCATTGAGCGGGCGCGAGTTATAGTTAGCTCAACTAACTAAAGCGGCCCAATTTCTCTGGTTTTGGAAGAGTGAAATGTCCAACTAACTATAATGTCCCTGAAACCTGTTGTTTTTCTGTGAATTTTTAAGGTTTTTTAAATACCAATTTCTAACTATAACGTCCCTGAAACCTATGTTTTTTTCAGTGAATTTCTAAGTTTTTTTTAAATGCTAATTACTAACTATAATGTCCATGAAACCTCTGTTTTTTTCAGTATATTTCTAATATATATATAACCTACTGGGAGGTCACCAGTAGGTAGTTATAGTTACTACCTAGTTTCCATAGGAAAAGCATTTTTTGATTTGCTAATAACTTTCGCGTCGTTTGACGAATCTTTGCGAAATTCTCCTAGGACCCCCAGGGCCAAAAAAAGTATGTTGTATTTTTTTAAAAATAAGAAAAATTCACGCTGGGGTCGCAAATCCGCCCGAATCTTTTTAAAAATGGGAGCACGGGCTCCTGCGCTTCATTTAATTAAGGCCCCCGGGTGGGCCAGGTCACGGGGGCATTACAAAGAAATATATGCAGGGGCCTGCCCACAGCCCCAGGGACTGCCACCCCCGGGGCTTCTTTTTTAATGTATGGGAGGCCTCCAAGGCCCCCCAAGCCCCAGGGACCACCAGCCCCTGTGGCAGTGTAGCTGCAGGCCACCAGCGCTCCTTTAACGTAAAATAACCAGCACTCAGAAGTAATAATAAAAAAAAGATATAGCGCTGTCCAGGCGCTTAGTCCAGAGTAAGCCCTTTAGGATGAAGGGGGGGCAATGGGCTGGGCCCAGGCAGGCCAGCTCACAGGGCCCTCCAGCAGGGAGGCAGTCCCTAGTGGAAGTTCCTCCTGGAGCCCAGCAACAGCAGTAGGCCCCCCTCAAGTCACTGACCATGTCATGAATGATGTAATATGTGACATCATCAGCAGTGCATTGCGGGGGCACAAGTTATAGTTAGCTGAACTAACTATAACGTGCCTGAAACCTATGGTTTTTTCAGTGAATTTCTAGGGTTTTTTAAATGCTAATTTCTTACTATATCATACCAGTTGCGTTTCCAGAGTGGCGGAGAAAGGTGAGCGTGGCCTTCGAAATACCTCTTAGCAATCCCACTTTGTGGGATTTACTGGTGGTAAAAGGAGGAGTAGTTAGCCCCCAACGTCAACCTTGTGGGCCAACAACCCCTTTTATTACCACCAGTAAGTCCCACACCGCATGAGTCCCTGTGGGCCAACTACCTAACCAGGTCCCTCCAGTAAGAGCCACAGATCTGTTTTTCAGAGAGGTTACTAGAGGTACCTGGTGGGCTAGTTGAACCCCAGGGACCCTCAGGATTCAAGGAGAGTTAATCCCCCAACTTGCAACGCACCAGAGGGCCCGTTTGCACAGTGGTGAAGGGAGGGGGTGGGACCTGATGTGACAAGTGTGCAAACGCTCCCCATGGCGTGTTTTAAGTTAGAGGATTAAGTCCCCTTGAATCCCCAGGTACCTCCAGTAAGCGCCAAAGGGCTGCGCTGCAGAGAGGTGTAAAAAGGGGCGTGGCCTCGGACCACCTCTCTGCAACGCAGCCCTGTGGCGCATACTGGAGGTTCCAGGTGGGCTAATTAATTCCCCAACTTAAAAACCGCCACAGGGCGCGTTTGCAGAGTGATGTTGGGAGGGGGCGGGGCCTCCATAACAATGCCGGTCTTTTTATTAATTTCTTTTTTTAGAAGGGGGGCTGTGTGGCCCCCTTCTTTGTGCTTTTTTTGGGACCAGGGGACCCCATGCCCCAGGGCCTGATCTCTTTAAAAAAAAAAAAATCTGAACAGGAAGGGGGCCGCGTGGGCCACATTTTGGGGGGGAGGGGAGCCACTTCTGGCCCTGGGGACCTTATCCCCCGGGGCCAAGCCATCCTTTTTTTATATATTTTTCGAAGGGGCCCGCGTGGCCCCCCTCCTCAGGCCAATTATGGCCCCGGGGTCGGCCTCCCTTTCCATTTTTTTTTAAGGGCAGGGGGGCCATTGCTGGCCCCGGGGACCCCATCCATTGGGGCTGGCCCTATCTGTTGGGGAACTCAATTCCCCCACAGTCCCGCTGGCTCCCCGCCTCCTGCAGGAGCTGGCATTGCTTTTCCACAAGGGGAGCTGCTAACATGCAGCTGCTCTTGTCGAAAAGCAATATGGTTTGGATTTTGTAAGCGCTCTTGCTTACAAAATCCAAACCAGAGTTTGCTATGGCAGGGCGGGAGCCACACGGCTCCCGCCCTGTCATAGCAAAGCGGTACAAAAGGGGGTGGTGATGGACGGAGCATCCGAACCAATCAAACACTCACACCCTGTCAAAAGATCTGGGTTTAATCCATCACCGTTCTTTAGCCCACTCTGCCACCCCAGTTCAGACATGGCTATATGCAAATCAGTCTGACCCTGTGCCTCATGGGAACAGTCCAGCCCGAACTGCCAAGCCATGCCTTCCCTGGACCGGAAACAAGCTTCCTAGGACCGGTTTCTGGCATTACAGCCGTCTTCAGCCCGGCTTGCTTGAATACAGTGGTAAAGTGAGCAAGGGACTCGAGTTTGAGCATACCCTGCCACACTTATGGCAGCCAAAGCAGTACAAAAGGGGGTGGTGATGGACGGAGCATCTGAACCAATCAAACACTCACACCCAGTCAACAGATCTGGGTTTAAACCATCACCGTTCTTTAATCCACTCTGCCACCCCAGTTCAGACATGGCTATATGCAAATCAGTCTGACCCTGTGCCTCATGGGAACAGTCCAGCTCGAACTGCCAATCCATGCCTTCCCTGGACCGGAAACAAGCTTCCTAGGACCGGTTTCTGGCATTACAGCCGTCTTCAGCCAGGCTTGCTTGAATCCAGTGGCAAAGTGAGCAAGGGACTCACGTCTGAGCATACCCTGCCACACTTATGGCGAACAAAGCGGTACAAAAGGGGGTGGTGATGGATAGCTGTCATAGCAAACAGCAGTGTCCCTGGGGTGGGCGCCCCAGGACACTGCAGGAGCCGGCCCTGGGGTGTTGCGGTCCCTAGGGCCATCGAGGCATCCAGGAGGGGGGCCGTGCTGCCCCCTCCCAGCATGTGTGAAGCTCCGAGGAGGTGGTGGTCCCCGGGGCCAGGGGTCTGCTACAGACCCCCATATTTCAATATTAAGTGCCCCGCAGAGGTGGTGGTCCATACGGCAGTGTGAGGAAGCTTGAGACCCCCCAAACAAATTTTTTTTTTTAGCCCCGGGAGGTGGCAGTCCCCGGGGCTCGGGGGGGCCCACGAGGCCCCCCGCCAATTTAGATAAATGCTCTGGGGAGGTGGCGATCCCCAGACCAGCATGGGGGGGTTGGACCCCATCCCCCAGGGCCTGGCCCCTTTAAAAATAAAAAATTTGAACGGGGCCTCGTGGGCCAAATTTTTTGGGGGGCAGGGGGACCCGCATTTCAGCAGCCTTTTGTGCCCATTTTCCTAACAAGCGGGTGCCCACCCCGCACTTATGCATAATTTGCAGTGTGTGCCCACTCCACTGCTCGTGTGTTTCTATGGGTGCCAACCCCGCATTACCGCATCAAGTGGAAGTTGCCGGGCCACTGCCAGCGCGACCCAGAAGTAAGGCGGCTTTGCTTGGTTGTGGGCGGAGTTACGGCCAGTAGTGGACTCGGAGCTCCCTGGTGTGAGCCCCGCAAGCGCCGCAGCTGTCTTGGAGTGAGGCGGAGGGGGCCCGAGGCACATTGTCGGTGACTGACCCTGCCGCATGACAGCCTTGCGCAGTCCACAACAAAGAGAGGAGACCGCGGGTTGCAGAGTCCTGTGACCGGCACCAGAGATTGAGAAGGCGGAGGGAGGACGGGAGCCTACACAGCCTCCCAGGGCATCCTGGTGAGAAGGGAGTCGGTGTCTTCAGACGAGGCCCCCGAGAGCTAGGGAGAGCCCCGTGGTGCCAGCTGAGGAGCCGAGAAGTGCTGCAGTTACTGGCGGGGCTCCTGTGTTGGAGGGAGGAGTCCCGTGTGCCACCTGATCACCTGGAGCCTCGAAGGCTCCACGGAGAAGTCCGCAGACGTCCCCGGAAAATCCCGGTGAGTGTGGGCAGCTGCATTACAGGCATTGGGAGGAGCACCATAAGCGTCCATGGTTGGTGGTTTTCACAGCTGCCCCGTTTTGTCAGTGGGCAGCTGCAACGTGGGGCCGCAGTAATTTAGAAGTCCCGGAGTGGGACTTGGGGTCTTTTCCGTTTAGAAGTCCCGGAGTGGGACTTGGGGCCATTTCAGTTTGGGAGCCCCAGCGGGGATCCCCAGGCACAGTGGTGCCGAGCCAAATTCTCCAGCTGCCCCGCAAGAGAGAGTGGGCAGCTGCAATGGGGGGACAGTTCTCATTTTCAAGTTGCGAGTCCCAGAGCGGGGCTCAGGGGGCACCTCGGTGCCCGTGCTCATTTTCACAGCTGCCCAGCAATTAGTGGGCAGCTGCCACGTTTAGGTTGCGAAATTGCGCACTCTTATTTTGCTGAAGGTGCAGCCAGCCCTTACTTTTGTTGGACATAGGGCCTTTGAGCCCCTGAGAGAGGTCAGTTGGCCTGGGGCCAGTTTCCGTGTGTTGTGCCCCCGATTGGGGCACACTGCGTTCATGCTAATTATTGCCTAAGGTGGTTAGGCTTGCGATGCCCATTGCATCTTGCGATTTTATTCCTACTGTGGTTTATGATTATGAGATTAAAATCTTCAAACCCAATCTACTCAAGCGAAACCCTGAAACACTCATAGCCGACCTCTACCACGACCCCTCCAAAGGCAAGACTGAAACGGACCTTATTTTCTACACCACCCACCAAGCCAAATGGAGAAATAACCTAGCTAACCACCTGCGAGTTACCATAACCACCAACATCCCCCACGGCCGAAGACTAAGTATCTCCAAGTCTCCTCCATTCCCAATTAACACCACCATAACTCTATACAGAAATGGTGAAATGGCAAAGTCATGGTCCAAGTAAACGACTTCAACCTACACCAATTTCAACTCACCTTCCTCTAGCTGCGAAACTCCATCCTGACCCCAGAAAGACCGGACTCTAATCCTACCCCAAGCCCCCAACTACCCAACTCCGTAGACTCACCCCTCCAGGCCAGATTGCCCTCTACCCCCCACTCCCATCCCCCAACCACACCTCCCACCCCAAAATACTGGAAATACTGCCTAGTACCAGTTGGTACAGTGTACATTGTGTGATTATGATCTAATGTGTTTATGACAATACAAAGGCTATTTTTCATATAACCTTGTGTGGAGTTACTTTTGTGGTGTGCCTAGTGTGTTGCTGCTGTGTGGGTGTTGCGCAAACCCTTTACACATTACCTCCGTGGTAAACCTGACTGCTCGTGCCAAGCTACCAAGGGGGTGAGCAGGGGTTATCTTTAGCGTGTAACTCCCTTGCCCTGACTAGAGTGGTGGTGTCTCCCTGGCTTTGGAACAAGCCTTAGCCAACCAGAAATCCCATTTCTAACCATCGGTAGTCAGACAAAATATCGAAATTAAAATATCAATATACAATAATATCGATGTTTTAATATCGATGGTATAGTATATCGATGTGCCATAATATCGACAGACAGAATATCGAGATTAAGGTATGTATGTTAGTAATATCGAAATTTTGTTGTTTAGTGTTATGTATTTTATTTTGTTGTTTATATGTTTAGAAATGTATGTTTGAAAATTAGTAATTTTGTTAACATTTTGCGTTTTAGTATTAGAGCGGGTTGTGGTTTTATAGGGGAATAGGGTGGGAAGTAATTTAATAATATTTAATTAATTAATATATGTTTGTAAATATTTTTAATTAATAATTAATTTGTAATTAATTAATATTAATTAGTTAATTAATTAATATATGTTTTGTAAATAGTTTTAATTAATAATTAATTGGTAATTAATTAATATTAATTAGTTAATTAATTAATATAATTTTGTACATATTTTTTATTAATAATTAATTGGTAATTAATTAATATTAATTAGTTAATTAATTAATATAATTTTGTACATATTTTTAATTAATAATTAATTGGTAATTAAATAATGTTAATTAATTTTGGGTAAAGGAGTATTTTTAGGGTTCAGGGTCAGTTTTCAGTTCTTGGGTAAAGGGGTATTTTTTGGGTTCAGGGTCAGTTTTCAGTTTTTGGGTAAAGGGGTATTTTTAGGGTTCAGGGTCAGTTTTCAGTTTTTGGGTAAAGGGGTATTTTTAGGGTTCAGGGTCAGTTTTCAGTTTTTGGGTAAAGGGGTATTTTTAGGGTCCAGGGTCAGTTTTCAGTTTTTGGGTAAAGGGGTATTTTTTGGGTTCAGGGTCAGTTTTCAGTTCTTGGGTAAAGGGGTATTTTTAGGGTTCAGGGTCAGTTTTCAGTTTTTGGGTAAAGGGTTATTTTTAGGGTTCAGGGTCAGTTTTGGGTTTTTGGGGTACAGGGGTATTTTTAGGGTTCAGGGTCAGTTTTGGGTTTTTGGGGTACAGGCGTACAGGGTAAAAATAAAATAAATTTAAATTTAATTATAATCAATTAAATGCAATTAAAAAAATAAAATTACATTAAATTATTACGTTTTTAATTTATTTTAAATGTATATGTATTAGTTTTAATTTTTTAATTATGTTTTAATGTTTTTATTTAATATTTGTTAAATTATATGTATTTTAAAATTATTTTTACATTATTATTAATACATTGAAAAAAACGATATTTTTAATTTCGATATTTTTGTACTACGATATTAATTTTTCGATATTTTTGTACTTACCTTTATGAAGATATGACTCCGATATTTTTGATTTCGATATTTTTGTGTCGATATTTTTGTATGTAGATATTCTGTCTGTCGATATTATGTCATACATTCCTAACCATCATCATCGTCCGGTGCATCTGGCACTTGGATCCATGGGGCATTGCTGCGTACACATATGTTGTACAACACACAACGTGCAACGATCATCTTGCACACAATCTCTGGGCTATACAGGAGCCTTCCACCTGTGATGTCCAGGCACCTGAAACGTGACTTCAACACGCCAAATGTGCGTTCCACAATGCCCCTGGTGCGTTTGTGGGCCGAGTTGTAGTCCCTCTGGGCCTCTGTGTTTGGGGCTCGGAGGGGTGTCATCATCCATTCGCAGAGTGCATATCCCTGATCACCTGTGACAGTGCAAAGAGACATGAGTCAACACTCCGCAATGCATGATGTTTTGGCAGGCTCACTGGTTCATTTGTGTGTGATATGTGTGACTTAGTCATTTCTGTATGACAAGTACTGCTTGTTGCAAATAAGCGGCATACTGTGTATTACGTAGCCTCACTGTTGCTCCTCCCTCCCACGGAGCCCATTCACTAGTGTGCGCAGCACGGTTGCATCACTTGCACCCCTACGGCACACCATTGTCATGCCTCTCTGCGCATGTCCGCAAGCCTGACAATGACACAGTGATGTTGTGCGCTGAAGCTGGTCGGCCACATGTGTGCAGGTCTACAGTAGGGCAGGGCAAACATTGATGTAGCGTACATGCCTGTCTGAACTCGCCATGCGGTTGAGGGTAGACCTTTGGCTTATGATGCAGTAATAGCACCACACAAAACAGTTGGCATGTCAGAACCCTGACCCCGAGCGGTCTTGTGCTCCCTCAGTTATCCCTTCGTCCGATCCCGCACTCCGGGGGCATGCTACATAGCAACGATGTCCATTGCGGGATGGGTGGCACACTCCGCTCACACTTCCAGGGGGACGTAACAAGCTACATTTCTGCGATCTGCCCCAGTGGCTGAGGTAACATTGTAGCGTCCACTGTGCGCTACACTCTAGACCACAGCAGTATGTGTAAAAAAGGAAATGTCTGTGGTCTGCATATCCAGCACATCCGCGCCACAGTTGGCATTGTGTCCATTCTCATTCATGGGTCACTTGCCTCCTTCACGCATGCCTGGTTCCAACCTCTCCCCATATACTGCTAATGTGTGGCTGAGGTGCCATGCCGTTGATGGCTATGTACATGGCTAGCCCAGGTAACCGGAGTACCATGTGCTGTCGTGTATGGTGGGGGGGCATGTTGTTTGTCATGTTGTATGTGAATTTGTAACGTGTGCATTCCTAGAGTCGAGAGTTGCATGAATGTGGAGTTGAGGTGTGTGGTGTGTTCATTTGGTACTTACCAACGAGCAGTGCATTTCTGTATGTGCCATCCTGGAAGAGCTGGTTGATGATGGACTGTCAGAAGATGTAGGAATCATGCACACTGCCTGGGTAGTTGGCAACAGCGTTGGTGAAGAGTCCCCGGTGGTCCACTATTGCCTGCACATTGTTGAAATCTGTGTACTTCCTGTTGCGGTAATTGTGTGCAGTGGCGGCAGGGGGCTGGGGGCAGGAGGAGTACATGCGTGCAGTCAATTGACCCTAACACGTGCGGGAAGCCAGCTATGGTGTAGAAGCCTTGCTTGGTCTCCAGCTGTTCCTGCGTAGTGTGGGGGAAGTAGAGGTACTGGGCTACCAAGCTGATGATGGCCTCCAGGACAGGTGTGAAGAACTTGGATGTGGCTGGCTGTTAGACTCCTCCGACTCTGGCAGTTGTTGGTTGGAAGGTCCCAGAGGCCAACAGGTGCAACACAGCCAGCAGCTTTGTCTGAGATGGGATGTTGGTTATCCGCTATGTTGGTACCATCAGCCTGTGGGCAATGATGGTCAGGATGCGGAGGATGGTTCTCCTTTTGAGCCTGTAGTGGGCAACAACATTCTCTGGTGTTAGGTCTGTGAGGCTCGTGCGTTTCCTGAAGGTCCGCTATGTTTGTCTGCTCTGCCTCTGTGGTGGTCCGGGAAGGGCAGGGAGGGGTGGTGGGCCTGAGGGTTGTGGTTGTGGGTGTTGTGGCCCTGTTGTTGCACCGAGCTGCATAACCAGTAGCTCCATGGAATCTGTTGTTCTTCAGGTGTGGCTGTGGGCTGGGCTCCCTTTTATGTTGCAGGTTGTCGTCCGACTTTACACCAGGTCAGAGCAGGTGTTAGCATCCTGGTGATAGCGCACCATATCTCCTGTTTTGTGATCTTATCGCCTAACATGCTGGTCGTTGAGAATGTTATGGAGTGGTGTGTTGGCTGCTTTTTGCACGGGAACGCCTTCTGTGCATCTCATTAGAGTTAGTTGCCGGGGTCATCGGTGGCGATGTTTTTTCCGGCTGCTATCGCAGGTAAACTGGTGATACGTGCTGTTTGCACCAGCTTGTGAATGGTGCGATCGTTTTATCGTCACTTTGGCTGCGATAAAGTGCCGTTAACTCAGCGATAAGTCCTTGAGAATATACCCTCCAATATTTTAGCTTTAAAACAGTTGGGTATTTTCTGCCAAAAGTAACCAATCACATTTTGTATATTCCCTTTCATTTCTCAGTGTAGCGCGGACAATGAGTAAAACTTAATTCAAACGTAAAAATGGGAGCTTGGATCAAGAATTCAAAATGAGAAACAGGTGATCTACTCTAAGGAGGGCAAAACATGCATGTGATTGTTGACCATTTTGTACACGTTCTGCTACATACAACACCAACTAAGATTGTGATTGTTCATAATCTTTGAGACATGTCTGTCTTTGACTCATTCACTATATGAGCTTTTGCTGGAACAATTAACCCATTGTTTGCCTTTTTGGTGCTCTGGAGTCGCCATGGAGAAGTACGGTGCTTTATGAAAGTCGTAAATAAATGAAGAAACCTGAAATAAGGGCATTCTTCGCTTTAAAAAAATGCTAAGACAGCTTCTTTGTCCACATTTTTTGGTGGCTCGCCTTAATAAAGTGCTGGTCTTGGCAGTCGGGGCTGTCAGGGAGAATGACCCCTTCATCTGCCCAATACAGCGGATGTTTCGTCTATTTTCTACATTCAACACATTGATAACATTGTCTGCTATTAGCCAGACCTAATCAACTTCCAAACAAATCACTTCTGTCGCGACCTGGCAGCAAATCATAGCTATGCCTGTGATGGCTGAACATCTTTGAGGGGATGCTGGCTCTGGCTGACAAGTTCAAGCCTGAAGTAGTGTTGCCTTTTGCTTATGGCTTGTTTTCCCTCATTTACTTGGAGTTCTTGAAAATGCCCCCTCCCACTTCAAATATGCATTCTGGTGAACAACCTTTACAACGCAACTTTTACCACGCAGTGCCTTTACGACGCAACTTTTACAACGCAAACCATTACAACGCATTGCGCTGGGGGGCGCTCTAGGATAGGGAATAGATTTAATTTACACCTTCCCTACTATCCACGGGGACTGGAGTTGGAATAGTAAATTAAATAATTCACTATCCAACACCCAAAAGCACTATGCGTTGTAATGGTATTCGTTGTAAATACCGCGTTGTAAAGGCATGCGATGTAAAAGTATGCGTTGTAACGTCATACATCCATGCATTCTGGTACTTTCCTCTCAGCAGGCCAATCCGAGGTGACACCTGCGTCTGCGGGATGGGTATGTGTGGCCTGGTGTGATTGCGCCTGCCATTATTATGACTTTGCTTTTCTTCAGTTTTTTTGCCTATTGCCATTGTGTTGAATTGATGTGCCAGTGAACCCGGCACTCCAGCGACACAATTATTATTTTTTTATTTTTTTTGTTGCAGAGTTTTATATAGCGCGAACTAGACCCAAACCGAATCAGGTATCAGAGCGCTTTACATATTTTCCAGTTACGTTACATGAGGACACACTTTCATTTTAGGCACGGGGAAGATTAAGTGATTTGCCCAGAATCACAGGAGGTTTTGGCGTCGTTACCGAGACTCGAACCCAGATCCCCAGGTCCGAGGTCGAGCGCCCTAGCCCTCATCCCTTATCAGAAATCCTCATTCCTGCAGTCCGCCCGCACTCATCATGGGGTCGGATCTCGGGGCGCCTGCTTCAGGCCGTAGCTCCCTCCCCTTACACTGTCACATGAAGAGTGTGGGGGTCCAAGCAGTATTATAAACAGAGCAGGAAGGCATCTTTGGGAGGGATATAGAACCCACGTCAGCCTCTACAGCCCCTAGTGGTCAGGCCAGCTCCGGGGTTCAAGTACTTGGCCTGACTTCTAAGCGCTGCCCCAATGATGTTAGAGGACGGCTTCCCAGCAGCATGGCAGAATCTATCCAGCTAATCAGGCCTTCAGAATTTATAAAAGGTGGGGCGTTTCACCCCTCAGGGTCTCATTTGAGCATCCTGGCCTCTCCCTGCTAGCTTCAGCTACTCCAGCTCTCCACTCCTCCTTCTGTTCATAGCCCCCACCTTCTGCTGCACATTCAGTCCCATGGATTTAAGCCCCGGTCCACTGTTGCCTTCCCCTCGTCACCAAAGTCTGCTTCAGTCTCTGAACAGAACTGAAATATTGGCATATACATATCCAGGCACTAGTCATCTCTACACTGGAATATGGCTGCTCTACCCTCTCGGGTTTACCCAAGATCTCCCTGGCACCTTTAAAAGAGTGCTTCAACGCGGCCGCCAGGCTACTAACAGGCTCAAGGAAGTTCGACCTCCAGAGACCTCTTGCTCCAACCTTCATGTTTTCGGAAAAAGAAAACGTACAATCGGGCTTTCTCTGGGACCGCACCAAAAATATGGAACTCACTCCCGCCTGCCATCAGAAGAATCCCGTCTCTGGCTTACTTTAAGAAGGATGCCAAAACCTGCCTAATGGGCAAATTCCTCGCCTAAATTTTGCTTCTCTTTCACACAGAGACCTTGCTCTATTTCCTTTCTATTGCATCCCCTGGAGTAGACAGACACTATCCTCCCGGCACCTCCGGGCATCCCTACATGGACCTTGGGACCATTGTTTCTTGTTAAATGTAAATGTAAATTGTATTCTGTCCCTTTTATCCCTTTGTATCCAGTCAGTACCCCCCCCCCCCCTCCAAGTCCTTTGTATACTACTGCATGATTCCTGTAAAGCGCTCTGTTACCCTAATGGGTCAAGTTCGCGCTCTATAAAACTCAAAAATACATACGCAAATATATGCAAATGCTCTATAGGCAAACGTATGCCAGGCCATTCATAATTTACTTGTCATTTGCTGCTTCATATTGTGTGAAATGTAATTACACAGCTTAAGTTGTGACCAGTGCTTGTTTATACTTGAAAGTGAGCCGTTTATAAAAGTGACGTTATTTTTTAATTTAACAGTTATAGCCTAACTAAACAAGCATTTGCAATGCAATAGGTCTCGCATTTTCTAAACCTTATCCTACTGGCATTGTAAAAGACAATAGTTGTTATTTATGTGCACTTTGTACTTATAGTCGTTGCTTGCAGGTTTTCAAAACACATAAATAAAAGGCTCAAAATCTCGCAAATGCAAGACCTATTGCATTGCAAATGCTTGTTAAACTTGGTAACACAGTCTGGGCATTGGTTGCACCTCATTAGTGCCAGTTTAATACCAAAGTTTAGCGATAAGCATCAGAAAGGTGACCCGTCCAGCTTTGCTAAGGGTCTTACACTGCGCGAAACACGTGTCGCTGCATTTTTAGTAACTTTGGAAACGTTTGAGTTAGAAACAAAAACATTTTTGTTACAATCTGCAGATTATGCAGCAGGTGATGGCTTATGTGCAAATTTACAATGATGTGAACAAACACCTCTTTCCAGTGGCCCTGATATATATATATATATATATATATATGACAATGATTCCCTGGGATCTACTGATTGATTTAAGAGGTGCAGAAACACATCATTAATAAAAAGCATCAGTGTCAGTGAAGAGCCCGAGGGACGAGAAATAGGAAAAGGTTTAGACTGAAAAGGCAGCAAAGGCCACTGCCTGACAGCCTCCCCTGCCATGGGATCATGTCACGCAATGCGCCTGCGCAGGAATGGGATCACTAAAGCTCTGAGCATGCGCAATGATAGAAGGAAGTGTCTGATGTTCTGCGCATGTGCATTGCATGTTTTAACGCTCTGGGCATGCGCAATGCTAGGATCGTGTCCAGTGTACTGCGCATGTGCACTACATGCTTGCAATTCTGCAACAGAAAAGAGGGAGATGGTAGCTCTTTTCTTTCATGATTAGTTGTATTGAAAGGAGGCCAATTTTTAGTGTGATAGCGGCCAGATAAAACATTTCGTTTGGAGAATATTGAGTCTCACGTCTGACCAGGTGAGTTCTGTTTGACGGTTCAATTGTGAGCAGTGGGTGATTAGTGTCTCGTGTCTGCGCATGCGCAGTGCACAGCAGACGGCAATATTAGAAGAGTCGGTGTTCTATCTCATGTTCTGCGCATGCGCAGTGCACGGCAGACTTCAATGGTAGAAGAGTCGGTGGTTTGTGTCTCTTTTTTGCGCATGCGCAGTGCACAGCATAACTCAATGGTTGGAGAGTCGATGGTTCCTATCTCATGTTCTGCGCATGCGCGGTGCGGCGCTGGGATCCAGCGCCTCCTCCTCTCGGTGCATCCATGGTTTCTAGGCGCTGCTCTCCTCCTGGCTCTGCCTCCAGCCCGGATCTCTGGGCTCACCCGGGACAGAAGCGTCCAGGCGCTGGGGAGGAAGGATCCAGAAGGAGCCGAGGCGGTGAGTGACGCCCGGGGCCGGGTGAAATTAAGCGCCTGTCCCTGTTTTCAGAGAGGGTCTGCTGAAAAGGGCGGGTGCTACCTCTTGCTGTTTTTTGCAAAGCAGGGATACTCAGCTGCTGTTATGATAAAGCAATGTAACTAGCAGCACGCTGGAGGCTTTAAAAATGGCATTTTAAGTATGTTTCACTGTCTCAAGTCATTCTCTGTGCGCTGGGCTGAAGTACAACTGTAGGCTCTATTCTATTTTTGGGAATATCCCGGGTTTTGACTTTCAAACTCTGATCAGCCTAACATGGTAGCTGATGACGTCAGGAAACAATTTAAGCAGAATTCTAATTACTATTTTACTCACTTTGAAGGTCAGTCCCCTCTGTGCCCTTTGAACTGGTGCTTCTGTCCCACAAATCCAATCTTGCACAGTTGAATAAACTGTATATGAGCAAATTATAATCCACCTCAATGAAGTCTAAAGGCCCGGATGAAAAGCACTTTCAGCAATTGTGGTTCCGAAAACTTTACATTAAAATAAGTGTTAAGCATCTAAATCCGGAATCTTTTTGCAAATGTTGTGACGTTTATCTTATATTGCATATAATATATATTTTTAAACTTCAACAGCATATCTTACACTGGGTGCAATAACTTTTTTAATCTGGTGATTTACATATTCATAGCACTTTTGCAGGCTCGGACTTCATGGCGCTATAAATTTACAACACGTCAATCAACCAAGGTTCAAAACAGTGACCCTCCAATTGCACACTAAGATATTGAAAAGGTTCACATTAATGAAGTGAGTTTACCTACCAGATCAACGCATTGCCCCCAGATTAGTTTAACTTGCATAGCTTTTTGATTTTAGATATGTGGATTATATTTTCAACAGCTAAATGTAGATGAAGGGGCAACACTAGTGGAAATATGCTATTCTGTAAGGCTATGTGTCAGACTTCACCCACACTCACTGACCCCACCCTCAGTTTACTCTTGATCATATATTCTCTAATTTTTAATGCATTTTGACTGCTGACTGCCCACCGTCCACTGCTCAGTGACCTTTTGCCCTTCAACTCCCTACATCCATGGTCTCACCTCGCCAATGGGCATACAGAACTGGCTGCGCGCCATGCTGGACTGCGCATGCGCACTGCCGCTTCCGCGCATGCGCACTGCCGCTTCCATGTTTCTGAAGCAAGAGAAGGGGCAGGAGAGCCACCTGAAACGCCATTTGGTATTTGGAAGGGGCGTCTTTAGGGTGTCCCTTCCAGATGCCGAATCATAACAGTATGTATGAATGTTTTGTGACTACGATTGCAAAACATTTGCATTTTACCACCTACTTCAAGTAGGTGGTAGGTGGTAACCCATTCGCAAATGGGAAGGGGTTCCAAATGGACCCCTTCTTCTTTGGGAATGGCAACAAAAACTTGTTTTAAGAGCAGGCAGTGGTCCCACGGACCACTACCGCCGCGTAAAAAATTTAAAGAAATGTTACTTTTCTTTTTAAATGCAACCCGTTTTCCTTTAAGGAAAACGAGCTGCATTAAAAAAAAAACACGTTTGCTTTATTCAAAAGCAGTCATGGACATGGTGGTCAGCTGACCACAGCACCACCATCACCGTGATTTTAGCGATTCCGAAGGGGTCGCAAATTGTGAACTTCCTCATTAATATTCATGAGGTAGGTCATTTGCGACCACCGAGAAATCGCAAAAAGTGTTCAACACACTTTGCTACATGCCATTTCGCAATTTTCTAATTGCGAATCGCAAGGTTTCCTAATTAGGGAATCACAAAAAAATCACAAAATGGTTACTTAATACATCTGGCCCATAGTATGTATCTGGTAGTGCATTTTGGAGCTCACTGTTGGCAATATTATTACTAAAGCACTATGTGGTAGTGCACTGTCATTTCCAGACAGATCATTTGCAATTGAAATGGCTACTAAGTAGGCACAGACATATTTAGTTTTATTAATAAAACTAAATATCACACAAATTAGAAAATCTGGTTTAGTATTTATAATTTGCACATTGCCAAGTTAGTGTCTCGAGTTGTTGTGAGGCTATTAAAATCTTCGTTTTCATCACTATTCAGAATGACAAATATTGTGCTTCATTTTTGCTTTCCGAACTGCTGATATATTCTAAAATATATGTGCAGTTCATTTACAGGTAAATAAAATTGACATCCTAAACCTTTCTCTAAACATTACCGTACCTGAGCAAGATTATTGCATAATTAACTTAAAAAACTTCTTTCACTTTGCAGTCATAGAAAGAAAAATAAATACCATTCCCCATATTAAAGGAATAAGCAGGAATTTGTCAGAAGATATAGCCTGACACTTGACCTCCGTCTGTAAAACACAGCAAATGTGGTGAGATAAATACAAAATGTAAATGCATCTTTATTTATGGCTCTTTTGCGACCCAACAGATATCAGCTGGCGACCCACATTTTGGATATCACTGGTTTAGTGGGTCATCCACTCGAGGCTGGTCTCTCTGATATTGTTTAATGAAGAACACCCATGACGGGTTTCCATGTCAATCCCTGGATCGCTGATGTGAGTGTAAGATCCTAGCAGTCTGTAGACATTGGGGAGATCCAGCTGATTCCAAAGACACTGTTAAATGGAAGCCCAGTGGAAGCGGCACCCACTTAACAAGCAGAGTAAATGTCTTTTGTCTTCCTTGGCTCAGCCTTGGTATCCCGGTCAAGTAATAGGGTCTAGGGGCCAACGGGTATATAAGACCAACACAACAGTCCATACATTGAGGCAATACCTTCTAGGCTGTAAAACAGCTTTCATCCTGTTTTAAAAACATACAGGTAGAAAATAAATCATTTGAGAAATACGTTAAAGAAGTTCAACCGTCTTGCAAATATGAACTTCAATAGGTCAGATTCAATGATCGATTAGCAGAATAGGATAAAAGGGGAGCATTTTTAAGCTAAAAATGTATTTCTAATGCTATGGAATCAAAGCTCACTATTTTAAGAACCATTTATTTCAGTTCAGTGTGGTCAATAAAAAACCTGTACACTCACTGAACAAAACATCACTTTTACCAACTATTAAGATAAAACACACAAGACTTTTTTAACCCCTTCACTGCTGTGCAAATTCCGCTACGGTGCTGGGGAATTAATGAGTGGGCGTCCTCCGCACACACCCACTGTGCCGTCGGAGGGCCGGGGGCCGGCCGGCGCACCCAACGGGTTAAAGTACTCAATTAAAAAGAGGAAAAATAAAGGGATGAGGTTATGTGTGTGCCAAGGTATGAAATTCGCAAAATAATGCACTAAAGTTGTTAAAAGCACATTAAACCTGAAAAGCTTTACTTACTTCAGCAAATATATGGCAGCGTCTAGGGGCCCGCTGTCTGGGAAGTCTAAAGATGGGGGCGGGACCCTGTTGAGTGGCATGTGCAGAGACTTTGCTTGTTCTTCTGCAACAGTGTCAGACTGGACTCAAGTCCATCCTAATAAATGCTCAAGTTAGATTTTCTAGGCGCCGCCCCAGCCTTAAAAAATGCGCACAAAAGGCAAATAAAAGCCCAAAAAACAGGCACCCACCAATTGAGTATTTTCTTGCACCAGTGGGAAAAATATCGCCCACTTGTGTGGGAAATAGCTAATTCTGGCAACACTGCCGGTGCTGAGCACCCGATGCTCCTCGTGCCCGGATATATTGTGGATTGAGCGTGAGGAAGACCATCGCAAGACCCTCGTGCTTCTGCTACCCCGCGCTTAGGACTACAGTCGTCCCCAGAATTCCCTTCACATGACATCATATGCTGGTCACGTGACACTACATTTAAGGTTAAGAAATCGTTCTTTTTCTCTCTGTGCTTCATTGCGGTTCGGATGAAGCGACAATTTACAACCTAAGGAGGGAACACACCTAAGGTATTTTATTTCTTTTGGGCAGTATTGGTATTCCACAAGGAACTGGTTGCGTTCTAGGAGCTGCAACTTCCAGACAATTCTTAGCTTGTCAATGGAATAATTTTTTTTGTTTTGTTCAATATTCATTCCATTGATTTAAAGTTACAATGTATGTGTAAACAATTTCATTGACACTTCCCTACCGTTCTTGGCCCCAGTGTAAAGCTGATTTCCTCAATTACATATCTACAACTGAGGATCATTCTGAGGAAGAATTTTCACCTAGAAGAAAAACGAAGATTTTATTACGCACGTTAGGGCCGTAAGAACAAAGAATTTATGATCAGATGGAAAAACAAGGTCTGTGGACAACAATTATGTGTGTGCTCTACAAGATTTACACAGCTACTTCAAACCATCTGTATGTATTTTGGTACACAACCTTTTTTTTCCAAAGGCATCAGGGTGCTCAGGAATCTTTAGATGACTTTGCAGCAGATTTAAAAAGATTGG
Source organism: Lissotriton helveticus (assembly GCF_964261635.1). Classification (NCBI taxonomy): domain Eukaryota; kingdom Metazoa; phylum Chordata; class Amphibia; order Caudata; family Salamandridae; genus Lissotriton; species Lissotriton helveticus. The sequence continues at coordinate 453,549,772 of NC_136058.1, read as the reverse complement.
CAATTCCCTTAAAATTCTGAACGTTTCAAGATGAGTTGATAAGGGATCCAATTTTCATGCACGCTAACGAATCCAACGTACAAGAACGTTTGTGAGCCAATCAATCAATCATTTGTAAAGCGCACTACATACCCGTGAGGGTCTCAAGGCACTGGGGGGAGGGGGGTGCGCTACTGATCGAGCAGCCAGGTCTTGAGTATCCTCCTGAAGGTCAGCAGGTCTTGGGTCTGTCGTAGGCTCAGTGGGAGGGTGTTCCATGTCTTGGCGGCGACGTGGGAGAAGGATCTCCCACCGGTGGTTGTTCTTCGGATGCGTGGGACGGTGGCGAGTGAGAGGTCGGCGTAGCGTAGCTGGTGGTTGGGGATGTAGAAGAAGAGTCGTATGTTGAGGTAGGCTGGGCCATCTTGTGGAGTGCCTTGTGTGCGTGGGTGAGGAGCTTGTAGGATGTCCTCTTGTTGGTGAAACCACCTTGAAGGTAGCTATTGAGATTGCTAAAAAGCAGAGCTATCTAAACGATGTGCCAAAGCAGCACCAAAGAGTACAATGAAAGAGGATTCCGTATGCACTGTTAAGTCACCTTTTGTTTCCTTTAATGATCCCAAGAAAAATACAAGGAAATCTACAGGGAATAGAGAATAAATGGGAGGAGAAAATGTCGTCTACTAAGTTGTGTTATAGATGTGTGAGTAAAGACCATCTAGCATACTATAACCCCTTGCATGCGGGGCTGATACCCCTGCTGTGCTGGGGGGAGGGGAAGCCCGCACAGCGCCCCCGTGCTCGTCATAACCACACCCGCTCCTGTAGAACGCTCGCACAGCAGGGGAATTAGCCCAGCGGGCGAGCTGAGCTCGTCATGAGCGTCGATGAGGTTAAACATTGTGTGAAATTATTTCTCGGATGTCAGATTTTGTTTATTAATAAATATTTAGTCTTTATTGGTCCTTCGCCCACTGTCAGCACATAATTTGTCGATCGGGTGTCTTGCCCTACGACTTCATCAAGGCTAAAACAAAAACAAAATCCTCAATTTTGCGTAGGTCAAACATATGTTCTCAGCGTGAAAAGATAATCACTCTGTGATATAATATGCATTCTTCTTATGTCCGGATCAGAATTGAAGCATAGTGGAAACCCAAGCACCAGTGAAATTCAGAGATTAGTAAGCAGGAAATGATCTACACATACATGGACCCTTAGTCCATAAATTATCTAGAAGAACATGAGACTGTAACACTCCGCGATCAGTTCCCTCTGGGTCAGTTCGCTGCACGATAGATGCCACCTCTCGATAGCCTCGATTCTGATTGCTGTCACTGCACAGAAGTTTGAGGTGATCAGGCGAGGGAAGGAGGGGAAGGGAACAGCGGGCAAGGAGACCTGCATTAATAAAAACTTATAACAATCACTCTGAATACCTGATTATTTATATTCCCTGTTACCTTGCGTTTACCTGTAACAAAAGCAATCTGTACTTCAAGGGAGCAGGATAGACAATATATTGATTCTGTTTCTTTGCATCCATACGCTTCCTTAGCACTTATGCTGTAATAGAAAGTGAGTATTAACATATATACTCCAGCCCTCATTACCAGCTTATTCCTGATATGAGGAGCATACAAATACCCACTCCACGTAGTACGATTCTGTGACTCACAGGGGAAAAAACATACTGTGAGATTGTGAATCATAATCCACTGTTTTGCTTCAGGAAGTTGTCCCCACTGTTTTTTTTATCACCTTTAATTTTTTTCATGTGGATGGATCTTTTTGACAGCTTCCTTTAACGTCAGTACTGTTAAGTCTTGATATACCCAAAATAAGTAAACAGTGGCGACTCGTTAAGCTTGCTTGGCGCGTAACAGAGACATACAATATTGATCCATTGACTAATACTGCGTGTGGTCATATCATGCATAAATGTAATCAGACAACATTTGCATGGACATACAATGATATCCCCTTGTGTTGCATGTCAATTGTACCTCCATCCCAGAAAAGTCTCTTTGGGTCATATCTAAAGCCCAATTCACACCATCCGCTGGGTTGAAGTAAAATTGTCGTCTCTTCTATTTTTGGGAAATGTCTCGGGTTTTGGCTTTAAAATTCTGGTCACCCTGGCACAGTGTGACTTGGCAGGTATGCTGTGATGTGCACTGATCTGCAGGTGGTGGCGGCTGGAGAGAACGACAGGGACGAGGGCCCTTCTTGTGGCCGGGGTTGTGTTCGGAATAAGCGGGTCTACCTGCTGACATCAGTACGTGTCCTCTGTACACATTTAGCGACAAGCAGTGCGCAGGCCCCAGCCCCTCCACGGGCGCCCCTTCTCCATGTCATCGTGCCCGCTGGCCGGGGCACCTGTCGTGTCCAAGTCTGATGGCTGACAGTCGGTATATATATAAATCTGGCAACACTGGGCACCGACTGTCAGCCATCAGACTTGGACACCACAGTCCTGTCCATATTCAATTAATGTCTACTCACTTTGAAGATCAGTCCCCACTGTGCCCTTTGACCTGGTGCTTCTGTCTCACAAACCCATATCTTGCACAGTTGAATCAACTATATATGAGCAAATTATAATCCACCTCAATGAAGGCTAAAGGCCCGGATGAAGAGCACTTTCAGCAATTGTGATTCTGAAAACTTTACATTAAAATAGGTGTTCAGCATCTAAATCCTGAATCTTTTTGAAAATGTTGTGACATTTATCCCATACTGCATATAATATATATTTTTAGACTTCAACAGCATATCTTACACTGGTTGCACAAACTTTTTTAATTAGGTGATTTACATATTCATAGTACTTTTGCAGGCTCGGACTTCATGGCGCTATAAATTCACTACACGTCAACCAACCAAGGTTCAAATCAGTGGCCCTCCAATCACACAAAGATATTGAAAAGGTTCACATTAATGAAGTGAGTTTACCTACCAGGACCTAGTATTCTGGGTAAAACGGAGTGACGATTAGGACTATGATGGGGACCGCAGTGATAGAGAATCCAAGTACTGGATCCGAGTGCGGGTTGCTTACCAGGGTCCCGAGGTACAATATGCCCAGGGTTGGGATTGTAGCGTAACCAGCGTGGATTCTGTCTGGCAGCGGTAGGCGGGGAGGGATTCCTAAAGAAGAGGAGGTAGTTAGGGTCAAGAGGCTTGGCAGTTCTCGGTGCAAGGGAACAACCAGCAGGGAGAGGACTTGTGGCTCACCTTAGTCATCCAGATGGATCATCCTATGAACGCGACCGGGCGCAATGGCTCGTATCAGCGATGTGTATCAGAGCACGCTTGCAGCTTATATGCGTGTTCAGGGAGCGGCCATCTTGGTAGAGAAGGTCACACAGAAAATGACATAAATGGACTGTTCTGAAAGCATTGAAACTGCCACCCCGTGGAGGAGATATGGGTCTCCTATTGAACAAGGAAGAATTGCGGATGATCATTCTTACGGACAGCATAAAAAGTGGTCTTAACAGAAATGAAGATTGGACTTTTTAGGAATCCTTCCCCGCCTACCGTCACTCCGTTTTACCCAGAATACTAGGTCCTGTTACGGATCCCTTCCGCTCCCTGGAATCCATGACGCCAGGAATCACTCAATCATCAAGATGGTCTTGACCTCCTTAATCGTGCGGCATTTAAGGCATTGGCGCCCCGCAAGCCGCAAACTCCGACCCTTACACTACCCTTCAGGTATTTCAGCCCCACCTGATCATCGTGAAGGACTTGCTTGTCCCCCCTACCACTGTGCTCTAACCATGCTCCTTCTCTACAGGGATACAAGGAGCCCTGCACACCACCCAGACAACAACTCACTAGTTGCCTGCCCCGGTCCCTACCTGACCCTTGCAACTGAAAGGTGAGATCCGCCTCAATAACTTAACAAGCCAACCCTCCAATGCCAATTCCACCAAACCACAGTTACTTGATACAATCACCCCGCACAGCCTTCTCACAGTGTACAATTGTCTGTGCTGGTTGAGTGACATAATACACTATTCACACACGGATGGAAGGTTGTCACATTAAGCATGGTTCATTAAACAGCAAATGCTTCCCTATGCAGGTTCGAACTCTAAAATATTGGTTTTTGTCCCTTGTTCCCTTTATTTTTTTCAACAATCAGGCAATGCATCCTTAGTCCTGATGATGATCCTTTATTATGTACAGGATCGAAACACCGTCGACAGTTTATGTAGTTTCACGCTAGTTTTCCATTGTGTTACCCAACTGTGTTTACTACATGTGGTCAGCTTGGCTAAACTCTAACTCATTACCAGCGTCCCCCTATTTTAGAATTGCCTGCCAATCACCCCTTATGTATTTTTCTTGGTTTGTCCTCCTTGTGTTATATGTACTGGATACAGGATTGTATCCAACTGTATAATTGTTCACCTTATTTTGTCAAATTATTAACATTGATTAAATCATTGTCCTGCTGGACAAGTTTTCTCATAGCACACATTGTTCCTATAATTCATTAATTGCCCCGTATGTATGATGAAGAAGAGTTCTTTGGCGCTGGTTGCGTTGGTGTCAATTTTGTTTTTGATGAAGGTCGTTTGGTGTCCCTTATGAGTTGGTGGTACTCCTTCATGGAGCTCCTGTGGATGTTTAGGTCTTCTGTGTTTTTCCGGCTTAGCCATTTTTTCTCGAGGCGGTTGCAGGTGCGCCTGGCAACTTGTAGTTCGGTGGTGAACCAGTCGGCCTTCGGGGGGGGGGGTGTTTGGCAGGGTGGCAGAGGGGGCGATTTTGTCGGCGCATCTGGGGATCCATCGGTGAAGTTATTTGGCTGCAGAGTTGGCGTCGGCCGTGGTGGTATTGGTGGGGGGTCTAGGAGGAGGGTGGTGTTGTGGTGTTCATCTGTGATTTTGCTCCAGTTCCTTCTTCCCGGGCGGGGGGCCAGTTTGGGTGCGGTGGTGGTGTTGAAGGTGAAATGGACACAGTGGTGGTCGATCCAGGGGGACTGGGTGGTGTGGCTGATGTGAACTTTTGACCCTCCTACAAAGATGGGGTCGAGGGTGTATCCTGGTCTGTGCGTGTAGGTGTTGACAAGCTGCTTCAGTCCGAGGTTGGAGAGGTTGTCAAGGAGGGTGGTGGAGTCGGGGACACTGCGGTTGTTGAGGTGGAAGTTCAGGTCTCCGAGTAGAATGTAGTCCATGAAGGGGATGGCATGGGGTTTGATGAGGTCGGGATAGCTGTAGTGGCCCAGGATCGGGGTCCCGGGGGTCTGTAGGCGAGGGTGCCTCGTAGTGTGGTCCTGGAGGAGGTCTGGATCTGGAAGTGGAGGTGTTCTGTTTTGGAGTGGGGGTCACGCGTGCTGGAGGTGGAGAGTCGGAGGGAGGTCTTGTGTGGGCGGTCCTTCCTCTGGATCGTGTAGATGTCGGGGATTGCAGTGGTGATATCGGGACCGGAGGTGGCGTAGGTCCAGGTTTCTGCGAGGAAGGCTCAGTCGGGCGCGACGGTGTCAATCAGGTCCCAGATCTCTACCATGTGTCTCTATAGGGAGCGCACGTTGAGGAGGATGTAAGTCAGGGCTTCGGTGGCACGGGCGTCCCGTGGTCCTGCGGCGGACATGGGAGCTGCAGATGGTGCAGAAATGTTGGCAGCGTCTGCAGGAGAATGGTCTGTGTGTGGTGTTTGGTGAGGAGGTCTGGCAGTCCGGGTGTCTTCCGGGGTCGAGAGCGCGGATGGTGGTGGTGGCGTTTATACCGGCGGGGCCATGGGGAGCCAGGGTTTCTGGCGCTAGTCGTGGAGAGGTGCAGATGGGCGTGCCTATGGCCTGCTTTTGGCGCACCAGCGGTGCGCCCACGCGATGGTCAGCATTATGCCTGCAGGGCCAGTCGCTCAACACACCGCGCAGCTCCCTCCATGACTGCTGGGACCCTTTACCCCCCCGCTGCTGCCTCGCACAGCCGTGTGCCTGGATTGCCGTTCTGCCAGCTCTTTTGCCTGTCTGTGCCCCGATTTTGTATTTTGTTGTGCCTTACTGTGCCTGTGCCCCTGATATTGTATTTTGCTGTGCCTTACTGTGCCCTTGTATTCTCGCCATCCCAGTGTCCTTTCCCGCCGCTTTTTCCCCCTTCCCCGCTCCCCGCCGCTGCTCCCCTGCGGCCCGCCCCCTTTTTTCTTTGTAACCCGCCCATTGGCCACCCCGCTCCCGCCTCCCAGCTGCTCCTCCCTCCCACTTCGCCATTTATGGAGGTCGCCGCACGGGAGCGCAATGGACGAGCGCAGCGGGCGCGCTGATTGTGCGCCGAAGGCGCCCCAAAGGCAAGCCCGTTTATGCCCGTCCGCGCCTGGACCGCGCCCAGCGCCAGAACCCCTGACCCCCGCAGAGGCCAGCCCACCCGCCGGACTTACGACGCCGCCACACTCAACGCACTCAACACTGGCCGGATCGCCGGCTGCTACCGAGCCACCCCATGACGCACCCACGGACCCTTCACCTGCCAATCCTGCAAATTCTCCTGCATCCGGAGCTGTACCGCGCCCGCCAAGCTGAGCACCAGCAGCAACCACCTGAAGTGCATCCTGCTGAACGCCCGCTCCGTCCACACACACGCCGTGGAACTCTGGAACCTGCTCGACACCACATCTCCAGGCGTCGCCTTCCTCACGGAAACTTGGATGAACGCCTCCTCAGCGCCAGTAATCGCCATCGCCATCCCGGACGGAAACAAGATCACCCGGAGGGACCGCGTCAACCAGACAGGAGGAGGCATCGCCATCGTCCACAAGAACACCATCCGCATCACGACCAACTCCGACGACACCCTCACAGCCGCCGAACATCTTCACTTCCAGATACACACCGACCCCAAGACCACACTCAGAGGCACCCTCATGTAGACCCCCAGGACCTCGCACACAATTCAGCGAAGACATCGCAGACTTCATCAGCCCGCAGGCCCTCGCCTCCTCTGACTACATCCTCCTAGGGGACCTCAACTTCCACCTGGAGAACACCAACGATAACAACACCACCACGCTGCTGGACAACCTAGCCAACCTCGGACTCAAGCAACTGGTTAACACCCCCACCCACTACGCTGGACACACGCTTGACCCAGTCTTCTCCTCCAGCAAGTACATCTCCTTCAGCCACGCCACCGGACTCCATTGGACAGACCACAACTGCGTCCACTTCAGCTTCAGAAGAACCACGACTCACCACCTCCCGCATCAGGCTCCCCGCAGAAGCTGGAACAAGATCACCACAGAACAGCTCACCCCTTCACTGAGCCAGAACGCTCCCGCCAGCCCAACGGACCCCAACCAAGCTGCCAACAAACTCGCACAGTGGATCACCAACTGCGCTGACGACCTCGCACCGCTGAAAAACCATCCCAGCAGGCCCGGCAGCAAGAAAGCCTCCTGGTTCAACGACGACCTCAGGAACTCCAAGAAAAACTGCCGTACCCTCGAGAAAGCCTGGCGCAAAGACCCGACCACAGACAACATGGCCGCCCTCAAGCACGCCACCCACAAACACCACCAGCTAATCCACACCACCAAGAAGACAGCATTCAAGGAACGACTCGACAACAACGCACACAACAGCAAGGAACTCTTCAGCATCGTCAAAGAGCTCTCCAACCCCAGCGCCGGAAACAACGACATCACTCCCTCGCAAGACCTCTGCGACTCACTCGCCTCGTTCTTCCACAGCAAGATCGCCAACATACACAACAGCTTCAGCGCACAGACCACGCACCCAACCACCGAACCGACGCCCCCACCACCACCCTATGCACCTGGACCCCGGTCAGCACCGAAGACACCACCTGCACGATGAACACCATCCACTCCGGATCACCAACCGACCCATGCCCACACCACATCTTCAACAAGGCTGACTCCATCATCGCACCCCAACTCCGGGACATTATCAACTGCTCCTTCAACACCGCCACCTTCTCGGAGAGCTGGAAACATGCCGAACTCAGCGCCCTCCTGAAGAAACCATCAGCAGACCCCGCCGACCTCAAGAACTACCGCCCCATCTCGCTCCTCCCTTTTCCTGCCAAAGTTATCGAGAAGACCGTCAACAGACAGCTTGCCGCCTTCCTCGAGACGAACGGATCCCTTGACCACTCGCAGTCCGGCTTCCGAGCCAACCACAGCACCGAGAACGCCCTCATCGCAGCCACTGACGACATCCGAGCCCTGCTCGACAACGGGGAAACAGCGGCCCTCATCCTCCTGGACCTCTCCGCAGCGTTCGATACTGTCTGCCACCGCACCCTAGTGCAACGCCTCAGCAACGTCGGAATCCAAGACAAGGCACTAGAGTGGATCATCTCGTTCCTCACCCGAAGAACCCAGAGAGTCCGCCTCCCCCATTCAGATCCAAAGCCACCGAAATCATCTGCGGCGTACCACAAGGATCATCACTCAGCCCCACCCTCTTCAACGTCTACATGAGCCCCCTCGCAGCCATCGCACGCCAACACAACTTCAACATCATCTCCTACGCCGACGACACCCAGCTGATCCTCTCCCTCACCAACGACCCAGCCCCCGCCAGAACTAACCTACACGAAGGGATGAAAGACATAGCCGAGTGGATGATGAACAGCCGCCTGAAGCTGAACTCAGACAAGACGGAAGTCCTCATCCTGGGATCATCACCCTCTGCCTGGGATGACTCCTGGTGGCCCCCTGCCCTGGGCAACGCACCCAAGCCAACGGACCACGCACGCAACCTGGGCTTCATCCTGGACTCCTACCTCTCGATGACCACACAAGTCAACGCCGTGTCATCATCATGTTTCAACATCCTACGCATGCTCCGAAAGATCTTCCGATGGATCCCCACCGGAACCAGGAAGACGGTCACCCAGGCACTCGTCACCAGCCGACTGGACTACGGAAACACCCTCTACACCTTAACCACAGCCAAACGTCAGAAAAGAGTCCAACGCATCCAGAACGCCTCCGCACGACTCATCCTGGACATCCCCTGACACACCCACATCACCGGACACCTGAGAGACCTGCACTGGCTCCCCGTCAGCAAGAGAATCACGTTCCGACTCCTCACCAACGCACACAAGGCCCTCCACGACCTGGGCCCCAAGTACCTCAACGACCACCTGACCTTCTACACGCCCACCCGCCAGCTACGATCTACCAGCCATGTCCTCGCCGCCGTTCCACGCATCCAAAAAGCCACCATGGGAGGAAGATCCTTCTCTTCTCCTACCTGGCAGCCAATACTTGGAACTCCCTCCCCATCCACCTCCGACTGACCCAAGACCACCTCTCCTTCAGGAAGCAACTCAAGACCTGGCTGTTCGAGCAGTAGCGGATCCCCCCCACCCAAGCGCCTTGAGACCCTCTGGGTGAGTAGCGCGCTATACAAATTGATTGATTGATTGATATGTAGGGGAGGGGAGGGACGCTCAGCTGGGAGGCGGGAAACAGGCGTGGGCAGGGGGGGAAGTGCCATGAGTCAGCAGCGGCAGGAGCGAGAGGATGAGAGCAGCAAGGGCAGGGAATGCCAATAGTGCAGAGCAGTACAATGGTCAATGAACAAAACACAATTACACCAAAAAACAAAAACAGTAAAAGCATAAGACAATTACAACAAAAGGAGAAAACAGTAACACTTGCAGTAGGACAACAATTACCACATAGCGGCACGCAGGGCAGACAGCAGCCTAGAACACCAGGATGGGAGCTCAGCGGCGATGTCGGAGGTAAAAGAGCTGCCGGGGGGAGTGCAGGCCTGGGACCGGGGTCAAGGTGATTAAGACATTTGCTTATAGAAATCTATACTGGACTGGCCTTGAGCGGTCAGGTCGATGTCCCTAGTATGGGTACCTTCAGGTCTCGCCGTTACGTGGCTCCTGGCGCCATAAGTCGGAACTGGGGGTCATTTCACCTACATCCAGCAGGTGCTGCAGGCCATCCTGTGGGCTTGGCATGTGCCGAATAATTGTGCCAAACGTTGCCTGTTGGATCTGAGCATTAACAACAACGTAACAAGTTTATTACCGTGAAAAGAAGAACGACCACCAGCTGGCACAAAATGAGTAGCACTGGCAAAGCGGTGGAGGCTGTCGCTTGTCAGCTATGACAGTTGACAGAAGAGAGCACATGACTTCCCATATCCTATTCTCAACGGAAGAGAGGTAAGGAAGAGGACCTGCGAATGACATAGGCTTAAGGCTGCTGAAGAAAGAACGAATGCTATAGTGAAAGGCTTTAGTTGACTTCATCGACGTGTAATTTTAATAAATTAATAGAGAACAACAATCTTATTTTTACTCACGTTTGTAAGATATAAAACGCAAGAACAAGAGCATGGAAATTAATGCTAGAAATGGTTTATCGCATCACTATCCATTGCCGCAGTCTGGCTACCTTTACTTTAATATTTTATTGCATTTCGTCACCACTTATGAGAGGTGGTAGATCTGAGCTGTTACTGGAATAGTTTATGCAACGGCTCATTTCCGACCACACTGGACCAAATTAACTCATACTTTATTTTGCTGCACGTACCTTCAATATGGTTGAACAGAATTTTTCATTGAGTCAGGATTGGTGGAATTGTCAATGTGTATTTGTGAGTAAGAAATCCTAACTTCGACGGTGGAATTCCTGCAATGACAACATTAGCTGTAGAGCAAGGTTTGTTGGCATTGCAGGGTGCGTCCACCTGTTGAAGTTGGTGGGTCCACCTGTGGAGGTTGAAGTTGGTGGGTCCACCTGTGGAGGTTGAAGTTGGTGGGTCCACCTGTGGAAGTTGGTGGGTCAACCTGTGGAAGTTGGTGGGTCCACCTGTTGAAGTTGGTGGGTCCACCTGTGTAAGTTGGTGGGTCCACCTGTGGAAGTTGGTGGGTCCATCTGTGGAAGTTGGTGGGTCCACCTGTGGAAGTTGGTGGGTCCACCTGTGGAAGTTGGTGGGTCCACATGTGGAAGTTGGTGGGTCCACCTGTGTAAGTTGGTGCGTCCACCTGTTTTGGTGGGTCCACCTGTGGAAGTTGGTGCGTCCACCTGTTTTGGTGGGCCCACCTGTGTAAGTTGGTGCGTCTACCTGTTTTGGTGGGTCCACCTGTGGAAGTTGGTGGGTCCATCTGTGGAAGTTGGTGGGTCCACCTGTGGAAGTTGGTGGGTCCATCTGTGGAAGTTGGTGGGTCCATCTGTGGAAGTTGGTGGGTCCACCTGTGGAAGTTGGTGGGTCCATCTGTGGAAGTTGGTGGGTCCATCTGTGGAAGTTGGTGGGTCCATCTGTGGAAGTTGGTGGGTCCATCTGTGTAAGTTGGTGGGTCCACCTGTGGAAGTTGGTGGGTCCATCTGTGGAAGTTGGTGGGTCCACCTGTGGAAGTTGAAGGGTCCATCTGTTGAAGTTGGTGGGTCCACCTGTGGAAGTTGAAGGGTCCACCTGTGAGTAAGTAAGTAAATATTTATTGTTTAGTTAATTAAAACCATAACAATTTAAAAGCCTATGTTATACAAAACAGATTAAAAAATAATTGAGCAGTGTGTTCATTTCATCTCTGCTTGACACTCCTAAAATTTCATTGTTAAAATTCAGTAACCATAAGTTTGTCCATTTTTCTTTGCCAGAATTCCGACCCTTTTAACAAAGCATTGTAAACACTTCGAGGAATTTGATCAGTCTACCGTTCAGTTGTGGGTCAGAAGGATTTAGGCACGCAATTATAGAAGCTCTACAGGACCTAATGCCTCTCTCATTAAAACTTTGTTTGAGGAGAATAGCTCGTTCGTTGTACAATTTATTGCATGTGCAAATTACATGAATGAAGTCTTCTTTGTAGAAATCGCACAGCCGGCATGATTTAGGACCTGTATGCACCCAGGCTGGCTGATCCGCCAAAGTTGGTAATTTTCCAAAACGTAATGCCATTAGTTGCTTTTTTACCTCAATTGAGAATGTCAAATTCAAGTATGACGCCGGTGCAAGAGACTTGTAGTTATTTATCACCATCCAAGCGTGCAACCTTAACCTAAAGATATTTTTATCAGTTTGTGCTGAATGGGTTTTAGATGCTTTGTTTATTTTTTGTTTGAAAGACTGGTACGGCAGATTTTTATTCCATAAGTCAATTGTACAGGTTATTGAGAGAGATTTACATAAGTATTGATTAAAAGGAGAGCTTCTGTCCTCGTCTACTTCGGTCCAAAGGGCTTCATTAATTTGTGTTGTGGCTGCATTTTGTTTCAGCCGGTACCAGGTTTTTATTGTAGCATACATTCTCCCTATGTCTTCGTTTATTAAGCCGAATTCAAGACGGACCTGTGCTGGAGAGGCCGACCTTTGTATCTGAAATACCTTTTTATAAATGGAAGCTGTTAGTTGGTTTAAAACCTCTCCGTCTTCACCATGAAAAGCAGTGCTGGCATATGTTATCGTTGGAAGGATTTTCGCCTTCATTACTGCGAGCAGTGGTTTGTATAAAGGACCCTTCAACTTTTTTGCCAGTAGACTGAAGGCAAATATGAGGGCACTGGTTCTCTGAGTCATGTACCTTTTTTGTTCCGTATGGTTTTGTGAGTTGTCAATGTAGAAGCCCAGGTACTTATATTTTTTTACATCCTCTAGTTGGTTGCCGTTAAGCCAGATAGTCTGCTTACATCTCCGCTGACTCCCGATCACCATGGTTTTTGTCTTTGATGTATTTATTTCAAGTTTGTTTTCTGAAATGTAATCTGACATTTCATTTCAAATTCTTTGGAGACCGATCTTTGTTTGACTCATCAGCACCACATCGCCGGCATATGAGAGTTGAGTGAGTACCAGTTTACCAAGTTTCGGCAGATGAGAGTTAGTGCAGTCCAGCCTCTGTGAAAGATCAGACATGAACAAATTAAAAAGATCTGGGGCCAGAACACACCCTTGCTTGAGGCCTCTGGTCGTTATCAGCTTCCTTGATAGTCTGAACCCATCACCTATCTTGATTCTTAACCATGTGTTAGAATAGAATAGCAGTATACCTTTTAGTAGCCTTTCAGGTATGTCCCATGCTCGCGACTTTTTCCACAAGAGGTGACGATCAACACTATCAAATGCTGCCTTTAGGTCTATAAAGCAGAGGTACAGTTGTTGTTTCCTCTGCTTGCACTTGTTAGCTATTAGAGATAGTGCTAAGATGTTCGTTATCGTCCCTATACCTTGCCTGAAGCCTGTTGACTGGGATACGGTTGAGGTTATCGGACCAATCCTTCAGGTCTTCTAGAACGAGTGAGGCATAATATTTGGCTTCGATGTTCAGGAGGGCTATTAACTTATAGTTTGATGGATTAGTTCTCTCTCCTCCTTTAAAAATAGGTGCCAGTATCGAGCCTTGCCAATTCGATGGTATATAATTTAGGAGCTCTATTTCTTGATATAGGTTAGAAAGACGATTGCCCCAGAATGATGTGTCATGTTTGAAAATTGCTTGAGGGATTCCATTAGGGCCGGGAGCACCGTCACTTCTACCTTTCTTAATTATACGCTTAACTCCTTCACTTGACAAGGACGAATGACTTGTCGCTGTTATCGGGGAATGGGTGCCATTTTTCCCCAGCGGCTTCCCTTTTTCCTCCATTTGCTTAGTCCCTGCGTCTTTTTTTTCTTTCTTATGAGGAGTAATGACTTCTCCTTAGTTGTTTGGTTCAATGACCCTTTTGGATTTGTCTTTTCCCTCGGCCTGAGCCTGGATGTTTCCTTCTGGTGTGTCTTGGGTAACGGGATCTATGAACTTTGTAGTTAAAAATTCAGCCCACTCGCATTCTTGGATATTTGATGATAACGCATTCGCTGGTCTATGCAATTTGTTTATGATTACCCATAATTTGTTTGAATTCGTTTTCTTAGAGCTAAAAAGCAGTTCAGCCCAAAATGTATCATTGCTCATTCGTTTTTCTTCCCATAGCTCTTTTTTGTAGATTTTCCTTAACTGCCGTACCCTCTCCCATGCTGCTTGGTCAGGAACTGTTCTTTTTTACCTCCTAATAGCTATTTTGAGTTTGCATTACAAAGGCTCGCAGCCCAGCCATTGTTTTTCTATTCTGTTCTTTTTTTTTACCATGAACTTTTGTCTGGTTTTTTCCAGTCGGCATTAATGTAGATAGATCCGCCGTAAATTTTACCCAAGCTTGAATTTTATTCAGGGCCTCTACTCTACTAGCCGTTATCTTCATTTTTATCTTGGACTGTAGTATATCGATTGTGTCATTTGACCATTTTAGGCGTTTTAGGTCAACTGTGTGTACATTTCCTTCAATTGTTGTGTTTGCCTGATGTTTGGTGATTTTTAACCTGAAGTGTATGTGCTGGCAGGAATGGTCACTCCTGGTTGTGTACTGTATAGTCCAGTCTTGATCTAGTCTTTCCGCCATGACATGTATGTTTCGGTGGGAAATCGTCTATTGTTCTGCCATTCATTACTCTTAGCCCAAGAAACTCTGGAGCATTTACCAGTCCTTGGCCTACGTGATCCACTGTAGGTCTCAATGGCTGATATTGTAGTGGAACATTCCAGAATATATTGTCAGATACTAGCAAGTCATCTTCATCCGGGGTGTGAATTAAGTTGGAGTTAAAGTCCCCTGTAAGTATCAAATCCCATGAGGGATAGGTACTCATTATGTTTGTGATGATTGCAATCAACTGAGCATTGTGGACAGATTTTTTCCTTACTAAGGGATGTGCATATGTATTTATCAGAAGGACGGTTTTTGTTCTAACCACTGGCCCAGATGTTAATTTGATCAGTTGAATATTATTAGGTCCGGCTGGGACCATCTGTTCAGTGTCGATGTTTAGCTCTGTAGATATATAGACTGCCGGTCCCCCTTTGGGCCGTCCGTAAATTTTGGTTTTAATGGCTGGGACTGTATAATGTATATAATTTGTCAGGGGGAGATCTTCCAGTGCCCAGGTCTCCTGCAGTGCTATTATATCATAGTTATCCCAATTATTTGGTTGACACCCATTTTCTAGCCATTTGTTTGCCCCTGCTATGTTCCATGAGAGCATTTGTATGTTTCTTGAATCTTGTGCGGCTGATGTCTTTTCCATTTGTCAGTGGCCTGAGTTTGAACTTAGCGCTCCTGGCAGCCAGCGCCAACTGTCCTGGACCACATCCATTCCGGTTGCCTGATCGTTCTGTATGTCTCTCTTCAGTGCAATTGGAAGGTTGCCACCTTTTGCTCCTTTGAGAACTGTATGGTTGTTCGGCATGATTTCTCTTTGGCTTTGTCCGTAGCTCTTGTTGTTGTTAGAGTTAATGGTTAAAGGGCCAGGATAGCGAGGTGTTGGAAGGGGCGATCCCCGAGGGCCAGGTTATGCTCACCCAGTCACCCCAAGACCCACCTCTCCCACAGAACTTGCCGAGTCTTGATTGTGAGGTCCCCACCGGGGAGGACTTCGAGTCTAGGATCGTACACACTGAGCTCACACCACACTACGGACAGACACCACACCGTTGGGTTGAAGTAACAAGTTCTTTTATATAAGAAAGGAACGAAGGAAACACTCTTATGTACACAGTGGTCGAGGGACCACAAAGTCGTTGAGGAATCGGGAAGGGGGGAAGCGGGACAGTCTTTTAGTCTCTGGGTCAGTACGAGGCGTACCCTACGCACAGCTCTCAATCCTCGAGCCGGGGGGTACGGGATGATGGTCGTACTGGCTGCCTCACCTCTGTCGAATCGGCTCGGTCGTGATGGTGGTCTCGATGGTCCAGCCGGACCAGAGCACTCCCCGAGCCGCGACGAGGTCAGCAGGGCTCAATCTGGAGAAGTTCGTGAGGAGCCGCGACAGCGTCGGCAGGGTTCCGATGGTTCAGTTCAGCTTAAGCCGCGACAGTGTCAGCAGGGCTCCGATGGTGATAGTTCAGCTTGAGCCGCGACAGCGTCAGCAGGGCTCCGATGGTGATAGTTCAGCTTGAGCCGCGACAGCGTCAGCAGGGCTCCGATGGTTCAGTTCAGCTTGAGCCGCGACAGCGTCAGCAGGGCTCCGATGTTCAGGATGAGTCTTCTTAGGGTCAGCCGCGATCAGATCAGCAGGCTTCAGGTCCAAGATACAACTGCCCGCTAGTTGCCGGGCGGGCCCAGTTATAGTCCTTCTGCTCTTTGATCTCCGGACCCTCGCAGGCGGAGGTCTCAGGCCCTGGGGGCTGGTCATTGGCGAGGTCCGGCGGTTGGTTCTTTGATCCCTTTGCAAGAGGGGTCCGGGAATTCCCAGACGCCCAGCGGGTCTGGAGCCAGCCCTCGGGGAGGCCAGAAGGGTGATCGAAATGGGCCCACAGGGGAGGGCCAAAGGTGTGATGGATACCAGGTTCTCAGGGGAGGCCGGAGGTGCTATCGAAACTCCCTGGCTTATCACACTCGGGGAGCCCTTTACCCCCTGGCGGGGGACTGGCGCGCCTTTGGAGTCTGGGTTTCGCTGGGGCCGGGGTCACGCTAGGCCCAGGGAGACAGGGAACTCGGGAAGGGAAGATGGCGTCCGGGCCTTGTGGGGCATGCCAGGTTAGGCGCTCGGAGCCGGGCGAGGAGCGGGAAAGGCAGGCCTGGTCGGGGTTCTCGGGGGATCTAGGCGTACGGGGAGTATGACGACCAGGCTCGGGGTTCAGGCTACACTCACGGGGATGCTGCGCAGAAGTCTCGGGGTGCAGGCCTACGCTCGCAGGGTGTGGAGGGACAGAGGTGCACCACGCCACGAGGCCGGGTCCAACACGAGGTATCGTTGTTTAATTCCCCAAGCTTCAAATTGCGACTTGGAGTTCATAATGTGCTGGACATCTACTTCAGTCTGCCATGTTGTCAATGTTTGATCCTTATTTTATTGACTTCCCTTTGCTATAAATTCTACTGCCAATAAATTCGACGAGGTCAGATAATTTAAAGCTCGAATATTTGCTGTTAATTTCAATATGTTCCCCCTGTTCAGTATATCTTGTGGCCCTTTTGAGTAGTATTCTGGTGTTAACAGTAGTTGCTGTTTCGGAAGCAAATTACAATGATCTATCTGTAACATTGGTTCTTCTTCCTTGTTATCGACTGTAATTTGTTTTTTGTCATCTTTTATTTCAACTTTTAAGTTTACATATTGGGTCTTGTTTCCCAACGTAGTGTTTAGAACCTGTTTGTCGACCGACACAATGTTCTCCTGAAGGCTTCCTACGTTGTAATTAGTTACTAATTCCTGATCTGAATTCCCTCGAATGCTCTCACCTATCTGTTTCAATTGGGGATTCCTTTGAATTTTCACCATTGGATTAGTTTCACCAGGACCAAACACATAGGCCTTAGGGTTATCCATTATCAGTCCTCCTGACATGCTGCCTCCGAGCTTTTGGATCTCTGGGTTTAAGTTATCTTGTTTTTTGTGTTCCGTTTTTAGCTCTCGCCATCCGTCCTCACGAGTTTCCGTGGTATAGTATTCCTTTTTTTCCCCTCTTTGGTTATTTGCAACCTTATTCTCTGTAGTTTTTTGAACAAGGGCATTATGAGCTGTTAGATTGCTAATCGTTGGTCCTGGCTGTTCGTGACTTATCAGATCTTCTTTGTTGGGGTCAGTACCTTGCCAGCTTTTGTTCTGTGGCTCCATAGACTCCTTTGTCTTCATCGTTTGCTTGTTGCCAGTTTTATTCCCGGCGCAAGTAAATTTTTTCTTCGGTCCATGTTTGTTATCTCCTTTCCTTTTCGTCGTCTTCTGTGGATCCCCAGGATTTATACATGGTTCCGAATTTATCTCTCCACCTCTTTCTGTTTTCTGATTAACTTCTGCTGGTGTATCCTTATCTGCCTTTTCTGGCTTATTGCTACTAGACAGGTGTTCACCTGTAACACTAGCCGGGTCTGTTGCTACATTGCTCGTCCTTGCTGGGCAGAAAATTGGGTAAACCTTGGTTGTCAGCTGCGTCGTTAGTGGAGACGTTTTATTCCTAGCTTTCCTGTCGCTTTTTTTTTGTTTCCGTGACAGCTTTAGTTCTTTATTGTTTTTTTTACCCTGATTAGTTGCTTCATTACTTCCGGTTGACTGATAAGTCTGTTTCAGCTTTGTGAGGTAACGGGCTTAAATGGACTTTTATATTTTCTGCGTTAAGTTCAGTTGGTTCATCTTTTTTAATCTCTCACTTCCAAAGTTGATTTATTGATTAATATTATCTGTTCTAAAAGTGTTGGCAATAGACTTAATTTATCAATTATTGGGCTGCAGGTGCACTGAACTGAATATTTTGCTTGAACTCTAGAAATCAAATTATTCATGTTGTCCAGTTTGGTATTAATCCCTGCAATTTATAGTGCTATGATATTCATGAGGTCTATTTGTATGTCTATTTTGTCTGTTCGCATATTAAATGCTGTTATTGGTGTCTGTAATGTTTTTAATAGAGATTTAAAAATCTCCGAAAAAGGACGTTGGTCATTAGCTGTCTCTTTTTGTTGAAGCTGCGATTTTAATTCTAGGTTGAATTTTTGATCTTGATTAAACAGATAACTAATATCATTAGTCACCCTAAAGGGGTTATTATTGATATTTGTATGAGTGGTTTTTAATCCATGTAAGTCCGTGTTATCGTGAGAGTTAACGCAATGCTTTCCTCCATTGGGGCGCCTGTTTCAAAAACAGATGTTTGCATAATGTCTTTAGTTGGTACTGACGTTGTGTCAATCTATCAAGGGTTATTCATGCCTCCTCGGTCGTCTTGGTCCACCTGATGGACCTGTTGTTCTTACGTTGTTGGTTACTGACTTTGGGGTAGAGGACGTGAGGTTTCCTTGAGGTGTTTTAAAGATTGTTGTTGGGGAGTAAGATTTTTCCCTATACCTGAGCACTTTTTGATCGTGATTTGGTGAACCTACTGATTGGTTCTTATGGTCTGATCTTTCTTCATCACTGTAATTTGTGTTGTCCACACTTTTTGTCCTGTCATCTCGAAGCTGTTCATTGCTCAGGCATATATCCTCTTTAAATCTCATGCCTAAACTTTCTTCATTATTCAATTCCGCCGGGGCCGGCTGATTTAAACCAGGCTTATCCATGTTCTTAGTCGGTTTTTGCATGAACCATGGATTGATTGTGCAGTTTAAATTTTGTGTCTTATTTCTTCTATTAGAAGCTGAAGAGGCTGTCTGGGGGGCTGGAGGAGTCGTGAGGCCTGAGATCTCTGCTGTTGTAGAGTAGATAGCTGCTCCAGGGTCTTTAAGTAATGAAAATCTATCACTCAAGGCTGACTTCCTTTTGGTGCCTTCCTCTATGTTTCTGAACATTGTTATTAGTGGAGATATTAATGGTCTTTTTCGCTTGAAACCGCAGCCTTCTGATTTAGTCGATTTCTTTTTTCTTTTACTTAGCTTTTCACTCTTGGCCTTCTGGGTTGGAGTCTGTCTGACTCCTCCTGATCTCATTTCTCCCTCTCTGTTTTCACCACAATTGCCAGAGCCAGGCAGGTTGCTTTAGTAGTTATATTGCAGCTCTGAGGAACCGTGGGCTATGGGCACTGTGGCTTGCAGGGCAAGGGGGCCGGGGCCGGTACCCTGCACTCCTGTGCCCTGAGTCTTGTGGCCACCTGTTGATGCTGTACGTGCCTCCTCCGTACGATTGGCTCAGAAGTGGGGTCAGCCTAGGGAGCACAGGCTTTTTTGAGAATTGCAGCACACCTGGGCACAACACTTCGGGCTGACTCTAACGTCAACCAGTCTCCCACTTTATTGCTTGTTACCACTGCCCTTCAGTGCCTCTCAATGCCAAGTATCACGTTCCACCAGTGCTCAACGGACCCCCGGGCTCCAAACCACTCAATTTCCTAATGCCTGGCTTTGTAGGTCACCGGGGGCAGCTCCTCACCAGCCCCCCTCACCTCACCGTCTGCCTTGGCAACGTTGGGTAGCGGTGATGGCGAATTTGGAAACTGACGTTGAGTGCTTTCCCACTGCTGCTGCAGTTTGCATTAGTCCCTTGTGACCTGCCGTGGCTCAGCGGGGGCTCCCGCGGATCGGCTCGGCTGCAGCCCCCTTCCTTCCTCCGGTGTTGGTTTTCTTTTTTGGCGTGTTTTTGCCCGCGATGCTCTCCCGCGACTCACTCGCAGTCGCAGCTCGTGCCGCTTCCTGGATCTGCGTGATCTGCGCTGCAAAAACCTGGACTGGAATCCTAGGTCCAAGTTCCTCATTCACTCAGGCTCACCTGTGGAAGTTGGTGGGTCCACCTGTTGAAGTTGGTGGGTCCACCTGTGGAAGTGGGTGGGTCCACCTGTGGAAGTGGGTGGGTCCACCTGTGGAAGTTGGTGGGTCCACCTGTCGAAGTTGGTGGGTCCACCTGTTGAAGTTGGTGGGTCCACCTGTGGAAGTTGGCGGGTCCACCTGTTGAAGTTGGTGGGTCCACCTGTGGAAGTTGGTGGGTCCACCTGTTGAAGTTGGTGGGTCCACCTGTCGAAGTTGGTGGGTCCACCTGTTGAAGTTGGTGGGTCCACCTGTGGAAGTGGGTGGGTCCACCTGTTGAAGTTGGTGGGTCCACCTGTGGAAGTTGGTGGGTCCACCTGTGGAAGTGGGTGGGTCCACCTGTGGAAGTGGCTGGGTCCACCTGTTGAAGTTGGTGGGTCCACCTGTTGAAGTTGGCGGGTCCACCTGTTGAAGTTGGCGGGTCCACCTGTTGAAGTTGGCGGGTCCACCTGTTGAAGTTGGTGGGTCCACCTGTTGAAGTTGGTGGGTCCACCTGTGGAAGTTGGTGGGTCCACCTGTTGAAGTTGGTGGGTCCACCTGTGGAAGTTGGTGGGTCCACCTGTGGAAGTTGGTGGGTCCACCTGTGGAAGTTGGTGGGTCCACCTGTGGAAGTGGCTGGGTCCACCTGTTGAAGTTGGTGGGTCCACCTGTGGAAGTTGGTGGGTCCACCTGTTGAAGTTGGTGGGTCCACCTGTGGAAGTTGGTGGGTCCACCTGTGGAAGTGGCTGGGTCCACCTGTTGAAGTTGGTGGGTCCACCTGTGGAAGTTGGTGGGTCCACCTGTACTTAAGTACATGCGTATTCACCAACAATTGTCGGGAATTTCCCTCCAAACCAGGAAACTCTCCCAATACACTTCTGTCCAGGGCAGGCATTAACACGTCTCCTGCTTTGAAGTGGAAATGTCATTGGAGAAGTTAACAGGGATCTCCGGGTATGAAATTAGACTGTAGTAGTAGGAGTCGATTGGGACAAATATTTTTCCTCTGCAGAAACAAAATAAAACAAGCATTTGCAATGCAATAGGTCTCGCGTTTATGCAAGTTTGAGCTATTGACATTGCAAATAACAATGCCTTTTGGATGAAATTGGAAAGATGTTAACACATTCATAGTCAATGAACCTTAGGTTAATACATTCACTTCAAGTGATTATTCCAATCTTTGCTGACATCTTTGTTGTGGTGCAAGGATGCTTAAATTACCACTCTTTCTACCAATCATCAGGTCTGTTTCAAATCCGAGTCACACACAGGAATAAGCTTTCAGATTCCGCTCACAATTTAAAACAAGTGCCTTTTTTTCTTCTTTAAAGGGTCAATCGGAGTTGTCTACGGCGCGGTGCTGCTATTCCGTACACTTGAACAGGAACTGAAAGTGTGACTAAGTAAAATTGATACTGCGCAGTTGCTCCTTGTTAAACTACCAGCACAATTTAGGAGGCCGACTACCTCACAAAACTACAATAAAAGGAGAAGCGTCGCATAGAAAAACATTTTCAAAAGGCTGCATCATCCGCTGCTTGGTACAGCTTGGAAACACCAGCCCGATATCAATATTGCAATATTCTTCCATTCAAATCAAATCAGCAAAATTCAAATTCATGGCAAGCTGACTCGCAAGCGTAAAATATACATTTCCCCTGTGCTTCAAGCCTGTTCTACTCGCTCTGACTAGGATCAGATATTTCAATGGCAAAAGCCTGTGGAGAAAGCAAAGCATCCATTGCCGGCATGGTGACCAGTGCCCATATTCACCAGGCAGTGTCCCATTCTCCATGAGTTGACAACAAATGGGAAAAGTTGCGACAACTCCAAGAAGGTTGCACATTATTGTCTGAACTATCCGCTGTTAATGGTTTTTGTTATATCAATAGCATAGTACGAAAGAGTAGACACAGGACTAATTGGTTGAGCTTAAAAGCGGCAGACATTCAAAGGTAAGTTCAGAATTCACAATTAAAAAGAAGAGTCCTGCAGATATGGCAAAGAAAGTACAAGGACTAGTAGACTCGCTTGAAGGCTACTTACACACTTGGGCGGTTCTTAAGGTTGCAATTGGGTCGATGGACGGGGGCGCCGGCCTTTGTCCCGCTCCCGAAGAGGAAGCGGCGGAAGGAGAGGCGGGTTTAGAGCCTAAATAAAAGAAAAAGAGAGAGGTGGGTAAATGTATGCTTAATGTTACATGTCTTTGGAGAAAGCCTGACTCTGCTTATTTGTGGGTTCCCCTTTTGCTTATCACACTTTAATTTGGAAAAAAAAAAAGAAATGTGTTCTTCCCGCCTAGGGTCACAGGGCCAACTTTAAATAAAAATATGATGCTCCAGCAATCAACTGAAGATTAATTCACTCATGCTAATTTTGTCACCAATTTCCGATGCAAGAAACATACATCAAGGAACAGCTATTCCCCACCAATGGGCCCCGGCCTTTGAAGTGTGGGTAGGGGAGGGCAAGTGCAAGGTCAAACCACAGCCTCGCGCTATTGTGGCCACTTTCCCTCCTTCTTCTCCGTCGCATTAGCTCCCTTTGAAAGTCAGCCATATCTAAACAAGCCATCTTCATCGAGCACACCAGTTCTGCTCGAGAGGGCAGGCCATAATGGGGGGGGTTCTGTCTCAGAGATCCTGTTCCCTTTGATAATCAATGGAGCAATTGTTACTTTCCGATCCATAAAACCTCAGCTACTTCTTTTTGAGGGGGAGGGAGCTCGAGGCTGACACCCCTGAGAAAAGCGAGCACACAAAATCATGCATCGCCCAAAAACAACATCCTTGGTTCGAAATAGGCCATTTTGCGGTTAAAATTAAGAATGATCACAAAATAAAAAAAATATAAAAATTAAAGCAGACTAGTGAAGCCGATCAGACGTGTGGTGCTGGTGAAGTGGGAGCGGTGAGCGGGCACGGTGCTGTTTTTAAACAAGCCCGTCAGAGGTCCGCTGCTTCAGTCTTTTGGCTCTGCAATACCAGCGTGGTCGGCGGCTCGCGCACTCGCTCGCGAAAGTGTGGTAGAGTGTGTGAAGAGACGCGCGCGCTCACAGCCCATGTCTCCGCTCGACCTAACGAGGCCTGTCACGCAAATCGGATTTCCGGCTGGGAAAAAGGAGAGGCGTGACACGCACGAAGGAAGGAAGGGGCGAAGAAACAACGGAGCGGACTGCCGAGTCTGGACACAGGGAGGAACAGGACGAGAGGAGTATAACAGACCCGGTGAGGGGGGGCGTCGGGGTACATTGACGGTGCCCGCCCCCC
The DNA here is from genome assembly GCF_964261635.1 of Lissotriton helveticus. Lineage (NCBI taxonomy): Eukaryota > Metazoa > Chordata > Amphibia > Caudata > Salamandridae > Lissotriton > Lissotriton helveticus. The sequence continues at coordinate 453,526,328 of NC_136058.1, read as the reverse complement.
CCCAGTGATGGAAGCCCTGCGTGTGCCCGGTGAGTGGGGTTGGGAGGGTGTGTGTGTGTGTGATTGTAAGCCCTACGTTTGTGTGTGATTGTAAGGCCTGCATGTGGGGGTGGGTGCGGGGGCGGGGGGCGGGGGGTGAGTGTGTGCGCGTGGCAATGTGTGTGCGCATGCGTGACTTTGCCTGTGTGTGATTGAGAGAGCATGTCAAGGGGAGGCGCACGGCGCCGTGCGCGCCGTCGAGGAGGAATCTGAGACAGCGAGGCTCGTGCCTGAACGCTGTCTCACATTCCCCCGAACACGCCGGCAATAGGTGCTTCGCTGCTTCGCTGCTTCGCGCTTGACCTAAAAATTAAATGCGCGTACAAGTGATACGTTAGTACTCCATGTAAATCACAACTGTCATATTTAATTTCAAGCCATTCATTAGGAATGTAAAAAAGCCACACGTTTGGTTCAACGGCAGGAGTGATCCGACAGGATACAAAAACTTTACTCGCTCAATTTACACCTTGTGTATCGGGGCCAAATATACCTGTGGAAGTTGGTGGGTCCAACTGTGTAAGTTGGTGCGTCCACCTGTTTTGGTGGGTCCACCTATGTAAGTTGGTGGGTGTTAGAAGGGGCAATCTCCGAGGGCCAGGTTGTGCTCACCCAGACACCCCAAGATCCACCTCTCCCACAGAACTTGCCGAGTCTTGATTGCGAGGTCCTCGCCGGGGAGGCCTTTGGGTTTGGGATCGTACACACTGAGCTCACACCACACTACGAACAGACACCACACCGTTGGGTTTTAGGAACAAGTTCTTTATATAAGCAAGTAATGAAGGAAGCACTCTTATATACACAGTGGCAACAGGACCACAAAGTCTCTGAGGATTCGGGAAGGGGGAAGCGGGACAGTCTTTTAGTCTCTGGGTCAGTACGAGGCGTACCCCACGCACAGCTCTCAATCCTCGAGCCGGGGGGTACGGGATGGTGGTCGTACTGGCTGCCTCACCTTCGTCGAGTCGGCCCGGTCGTGATGGTGGTCTCGATGGTCCAGCCAGACCAGAGTACTCCTCGAGCCGCGACGAGGTCAGCAGGGCTCGATCGGGAGAGGTTCGTGAAGAGCCGCGACAGCGTCAGCAGGGCTCGGATGGTCTTAGAGGTCGAGCCGCGACAGCGTCAGCAGGGCTCCGGTGGTCTTTAGAGATCGAGCCGCGACAGCGTCAGCAGGGCTCCGGTGGTTCAGTTCCTTAAGGCGAAGAAGGAGCCGCGACAGCGTCAGCAGGGCTCAGAGGTTCCAGGTGAGTCTTCTTAGGGTCAGCCGCGATCAGATCAGCAGGCTTCAGGTCCAAGATACAACTGCCCGCTAGTTGTCAGGCGGGCCCAGATATAGTCCTTTGGCTCTTTGATCTCCGGACCCTCGCAGGCAGAGGTCTCCGGCCCTGGGGGCTGGTCGTTGGCGAGGTCCGGCGGTTGGCTCTTTGATCCCTTTGACAGACGAGTCCGGGAATTCCCAGACGCCCAGCGGGTCTGGAGCCAGCCCTCGGGGAGGCCAGAGGGGTGATTGAACCTGGCCCACAGGGGAGGGCCAAAGGTGTGACAGAAACCAGCCCCTCAGGGGAGGCCGGAGGTGCCATCGAAACTCCCTGGCTTATCTCACTCGGGAGCTCTTTACCCCCCAGCCGGGACTGGCGCGCCTTTGGAATCTGGGCTTCGCTGGGGCCGGGGTCACGCTAGGCCTAGGGAGACAGGGATGTCGGGAAGGGAAGGTGGCATCCGGGCCTTGTGGGGCAGGCATGGTTAGGCGCTCGGAGCCGGGCGAGGAGCGGGAAAGGCAGGCCTGGTCAAGGTTCTCGGGGGATCTAGGTGTCCATGGGTAGGACGACCAGGCTCGGGTTGCAGGCTACACTAACGGGGTGGCTGCGCAGGGGACTCAGGGTACAGGCCTACGCTCACAGGGTGTGGAGGGACAGAGGTGAACCACGCCACGAGGCCGGGTCCAACACGCGTCCCCCCCAGCTGAAGGCGGGGAGAACTACCCATCCTCTTGGGGGTTCTCTTCGCTGAGGCGGAAGAATCGGGACAGGCCGTCAGCGTTGGCTATAAAAATGAAAGCAGACTAGTGAAGCCGATCAGACGTATGGTGCTGGTGAAGTGGGAGCGGTGAGCGGGCACGGTGCTGTTTTTAAACAAGCCCGTCAGAGGTCCGCTGCTTCAGTCTTTTGGCTCTGCAATACCAGCGTGGTCGGCGGCTCGCGCACTCGCTCGCGAAAGTGTGGTAGAGTGTGTGAAGAGACGCGCGCGCTCACAGCCCATGTCTCCGCTCGACCTAACGAGGCCTGTCACGCAAATCGGATTTCCGGCTGGGAAAAAGGAGAGGCGTGACACGCACGAAGGAAGGAAGGGGCGAAGAAACAACGGAGCGGACTGCCGAGTCTGGACACAGGGAGGAACAGGACGAGAGGAGTATAACAGACCCGGTGAGGGGGGGCGTCGGGGTACATTGACGGTGCCCGCCCCCCCCCAGTGATGGAAGCCCTGCGTGTGCCCGGTGAGTGGGGTTGGGAGGGTGTGTGTGTGTGTGATTGTAAGCCCTACGTTTGTGTGTGATTGTAAGGCCTGCATGTGGGGGTGGGTGCGGGGGCGGGGGGCGGGGGGTGAGTGTGTGCGCGTGGCAATGTGTGTGCGCATGCGTGACTTTGCCTGTGTGTGATTGAGAGAGCATGTCAAGGGGAGGCGCACGGCGCCGTGCGCGCCGTCGAGGAGGAATCTGAGACAGCGAGGCTCGTGCCTGAACGCTGTCTCACATTCCCCCGAACACGCCGGCAATAGGTGCTTCGCTGCTTCGCTGCTTCGCGCTTGACCTAAAAATTAAATGCGCGTACAAGTGATACGTTAGTACTCCATGTAAATCACAACTGTCATATTTAATTTCAAGCCATTCATTAGGAATGTAAAAAAGCCACACGTTTGGTTCAACGGCAGGAGTGATCCGACAGGATACAAAAACTTTACTCGCTCAATTTACACCTTGTGTATCGGGGCCAAATATACCTGTGGAAGTTGGTGGGTCCAACTGTGTAAGTTGGTGCGTCCACCTGTTTTGGTGGGTCCACCTATGTAAGTTGGTGGGTGTTAGAAGGGGCAATCTCCGAGGGCCAGGTTGTGCTCACCCAGACACCCCAAGATCCACCTCTCCCACAGAACTTGCCGAGTCTTGATTGCGAGGTCCTCGCCGGGGAGGCCTTTGGGTTTGGGATCGTACACACTGAGCTCACACCACACTACGAACAGACACCACACCGTTGGGTTTTAGGAACAAGTTCTTTATATAAGCAAGTAATGAAGGAAGCACTCTTATATACACAGTGGCAACAGGACCACAAAGTCTCTGAGGATTCGGGAAGGGGGAAGCGGGACAGTCTTTTAGTCTCTGGGTCAGTACGAGGCGTACCCCACGCACAGCTCTCAATCCTCGAGCCGGGGGGTACGGGATGGTGGTCGTACTGGCTGCCTCACCTTCGTCGAGTCGGCCCGGTCGTGATGGTGGTCTCGATGGTCCAGCCAGACCAGAGTACTCCTCGAGCCGCGACGAGGTCAGCAGGGCTCGATCGGGAGAGGTTCGTGAGAGCCGCGACAGCGTCAGCAGGGCTCGGATGGTCTTAGAGGTCGAGCCGCGACAGCGTCAGCAGGGCTCCGGTGGTCTTTAGAGATCGAGCCGCGACAGCGTCAGCAGGGCTCCGGTGGTTCAGTTCCTTAAGGCGAAGAAGGAGCCGCGACAGCGTCAGCAGGGCTCAGAGGTTCCAGGTGAGTCTTCTTAGGGTCAGCCGCGATCAGATCAGCAGGCTTCAGGTCCAAGATACAACTGCCCGCTAGTTGTCAGGCGGGCCCAGTTATAGTCCTTTGGCTCTTTGATCTCCGGACCCTCGCAGGCAGAGGTCTCCGGCCCTGGGGGCTGGTCGTTGGCGAGGTCCGGCGGTTGGCTCTTTGATCCCTTTGAAAGACGAGTCCGGGAATTCCCAGACGCCCAGCGGGTCTGGAGCCAGCCCTCGGGGAGGCCAGAGGGGTGATTGAACCTGGCCCACAGGGGAGGGCCAAAGGTGTGACAGAAACCAGCCCCTCAGGGGAGGCCGGAGGTGCCATCGAAACTCCCTGGCTTATCTCACTCGGGAGCTCTTTACCCCCCAGCCGGGACTGGCGCGCCTTTGGAATCTGGGCTTCGCTGGGGCCGGGGTCACGCTAGGCCTAGGGAGACAGGGATGTCGGGAAGGGAAGGTGGCATCCGGGCCTTGTGGGGCAGGCATGGTTAGGCGCTCGGAGCCGGGCGAGGAGCGGGAAAGGCAGGCCTGGTCAAGGTTCTCGGGGGATCTAGGTGTCCATGGGTAGGACGACCAGGCTCGGGTTGCAGGCTACACTAACGGGGTGGCTGCGCAGGGGACTCAGGGTACAGGCCTACGCTCACAGGGTGTGGAGGGACAGAGGTGAACCACGCCACGAGGCCGGGTCCAACACGCGTCCCCCCCAGCTGAAGGCGGGGAGAACTACCCATCCTCTTGGGGGTTCTCTTCGCTGAGGCGGAAGAATCGGGACAGGCCGTCAGCGTTGGCGTGGTCCGCGCCCGGCCGGTGTTCGACAGTGAAGTCCATCCCCTGGAGGGAGATGGACCAGCGCAGCAATTTGGGGTTCTCCCCTCTCATCTGCATTAGCCACCGGAGAGGTCGGTGGTCGGTCTGGACCCGGAAGTGAGTACCGAACAGGTAGGGCCTCAGCTTCTTCAGGGCCCAAACTACCGCGAAGGCCTCCCGCTCGATGGTGCTCCACCTTTGTTCTCGAGGGAGTAGCCTCCGGCTAATGAATGCCACTGGGTGGTCTAGGCCGTTCTCATTCACCTGGGACAGGACGGCTCCGATGCCATGCTCGGACGCGTCCGTCTGGACTACAAACTCTCGTGAGTAGTCGGGGGCCTGCAAGATGGGGGCAGTGCACATGGCGTCTTTTAACGTTTCGAACGCCTCTTGGCAGGCGGGGGTCCAGCTGACTTTCTTCGGCTGGTTTTTGGAGGTTAACTCCGTGAGGGGGGCTACGATGCTGCCGTAACTCTTGATGAACCGGCGGTAGTACCCCGTGAGCCCTAGAAACGCCCGCACTTCCGTCTGGGTCGTGGGGGCCTCCCAGGCCACGATGGCATCGATCTTGGGCTGGAGGGGGGCTACGAGGCCGCTTCCGACCTGGTGCCCGAGGTAGATTACGGACCCTTGTCCGATCTGGCACTTGCTTGCCTTAATGGTGAGACCGGCCCTTCTCAGGGTCGTCAGCACCGCCCAGAGGTGCTGGAGGTGCTCGGGCCAGTGGGAACTGTACACTGCGATATCGTCCAGATACGCAGCACTGAACTCCTCCAACCCCGCCAATACCTGGTTCACCAGCCTCTGGAAGGTGGCGGGGGCGTTCTTCATCCCGAAGGGCATCACCCGGAAATGGTAGTGACCATCCGGGGTGGAAAAAGCGGATCTTTCCTTTGCTCCCTCGGTGAGGGCGATCTGCCAGTATCCACTGGTCAGGTCGAACGTGCTAAGGAAGCGAGCAGCCCAGAGGCGATCAATAAGCTTGTCGGCTCGGGGGATGGGATGAGCATCGGTTCTGGTGACTGCGTTGAGCCCGCGGTAGTCAACGCAGAACCTCAGCTCGGGAACAGCACCGGGGGTGGCTGCCTTCGGAACCAGGACCACGGGGCTAGCCCATGGGCTGTCAGAGGCTTCGACCACCCCGAGAGCTAGCATCTTTGATACCTTGGCCTTGATACAGGCCCGGACTCGGTCAGGGACGCGGTAGGCTCGGTGCCGTACCGGTGGGCTGTCCCCGGTGTCCACGTCATGGACGCACCAGTTGGTGACGCCGGGGGTGAGGGAGAAGAGGTCCGAGAACTGTCCCAACAACTGGCGACAGTCCTCGCGCTGCTCGGGAGAGAGGGAGAGAGGGAGGAGGAGAGACTCACTCCCTCTACGGAGCCGTCTTTCTCTCTGGTACACAGGAGATCGGGGAGAGGCCCCGTTTCTTCTTCTTCCCCATCGTCCGTGGTGAGGAGCAAGCTCAACTCGGACCGGGCGAAGTGGGGCTTGAGGCGGTTCACGTGAAGGACCCGCAAGGGGTTCCTGGGGGACTCTACATCGATGAGGTAGGTCACCTGACTCTTGCGCTCTACCACCTTGAAGGGCCCTGTCCACTTGTCTTGCAGGGCACAGGGCTCTACGGGGGCCATAACCCAGACCTGCTGTCCGGGCTGAAACTTGACCAGAGTGGCATTTTGGTCATACCACCATTTCATTTCTTCTTGGCTGGCTTCGAGGTTTGCCTCGGCCAGCTCTCGGAACTTCCTCGTCTGGTTCCGGAGGGCCAAAATGTATCGAAACACATCGGGAGGGGGCTCTGGGGCCGCCGTCTCCCACCCTTCCTTGACCAGGGTGAGGGGTCCCCGGACGGGGTGCCCGTAGAGCAGTTCGAAGGGGCTGAACCCCAGGGATTTCTGGGGAACTTCGCGGTACGCGAAGAGGAGACAGGGAAGGAGGACGTCCCACTTACGCCTCAGGGGCTCTTCGAGTCCCATGATCATTCCCTTGAGGGTCCGGTTGAAGCGTTCCACCAGGCCGTTACCCTGGGGGTGGTATGGGGTGGTGAACTTGTACGTCACCCCACATTGTCGCCCAAGGGACTTCATGTATTTCGAGATGAAGTTGGTCCCTCGGTCACTGACGACCTCTCGAGGGAATCCCACCCAGGAGAAGATGGCCATGAGGGCCCGCCCCACTACGGGAGCGGTCACCGTTCGGAGGGGAACGGCTTCGGGGTATCGGGTGGCATGGTCTACCAGCACCAGGATAAAGCGGTGCCCCAAGGAGGTTCGGGGGTCGAGTGGGCCCACAATGTCGATTCCCACCCTCTCAAAGGGGGTACTGACCACGGGGAAGGGTTGGAGAGGAGCCTTGCGCTTCCCTCCGCTCTTTCCGCTGGACTGACAAGTGGGGCAGGATTTACAGTGGGCCTCCACATCGGAGCGCATGCCCGGCCAGTAGAAGTGGGTGACCAGGCGCTGGTACGTTTTGTCTTGTCCCAGGTGTCCCGCCAGGGGCACGTCATGGGCCAGGTTCAGGAGAAAGCCGCGGAAGCGTAGGGGGACCACCAGCACTCGGCCGGACCCTAGCTCGGCGGACTTTTGCTCGCTGTATAATAGGCCGTTTTACCAATAGATAAAGTGGGAGCCGGACTGGTCACCGGCGGCCTGGGCGGCGGCCTGCTGCCGCGGCCCCACCAGGGATGGGCAGGATGTCTGCTCTAGGCAGAACTCTTCTCGGGACGGTCCCCCTTCCTGGCGCCATTGGGCCAGCTCAGGAAGGTCGTCCAAGCTCGGGGTCGGTTCGACGTCGGGGCCGATGGGCCCTGCGTCGAGGGGGAAGCTCTCCCCGGGGAATAGCTCAGGGGTCTCAAAGGGTTCAGGGACCTCAGGGTCCTCGGGGGTCGCCGGGGCCGCCTCTAAGGTCACCCCTTCGGGGGCGGTCCTTCGGGCGGTCATCGACCGGGTACTCACACAGGCCCACTCGGGTAGGCCCACCATCTCCAAGTGGGTCCTTTTCTCAACCCGCTGCCATGGGGAGCTCTCTAGATCGTTGCCGAGCAGGCAGTCCACCGGCATGTCGGAGCGGACCGCCACTCGTAACTCTCCAGAGACGCCCCCCCACTCGAACGGGACTTGAGCTATCCGGCAGGTGCGGACGGAGTTATCGGCTGCGATCACCCTGCAGGAGATGTGGGGAACAATCTGGGCTTCGGTGACGAGGTGCCGTTTGACGGCGGTGATACTGGCCCCAGTGTCTCGGAGCGCCCCTATGTGATGGCCGTTGATAGTCACCTGCTGCCGGTATTTCTCTGTGTTGTCGGGTAGGGGAGCTCCGGGGACCATCTCCCTATCACCCAAGGAGACTAACATAGCTGCGGGTTCAGCTCCCTCGAACTCTTCCTCCCCCTCCTCTTCTAGGGCTACGGAGGTGATGTGGCGCACTGGGGGCCCTGCAGCGGCAGGCTTCTGGAACAAGGGGCAGCGGGGGTCATTGGCATAGTGCCCGGGTTTCTGGCAATGGTAGCAGGCTTGGCTGACCCGGGGCCCTGGCCTAGCTGGGGGAAACCCTGCGCGCGCTGTGGGAGGCGAGGTACCTGGCTGGTTTCTGGGGGGACTGCGCGGGGACCCTACCTGGGAACCCCTCTGTCTATTCTGACCCCCTCCTCCCCTCGGGCGGGATGGTCCTTGTCCGTTTCGGCCAGTGTCCCCCCCCCGGGCCCCCGGGGTACTCTGGTGCTCACCCAGCGATCGGCCTCGATGGCCAGCTTCCGGGGGTCGCCAACTTGCTGTCCAGGAGGTGCTGTCGGAGTTCCACAAAGCAATTCAGGGACAAGTGCTCATACGCAATGAGGTCGATGAGCCCCTCGAAGGTGGATACTTTGCTGCCCTTGATCCACCCTTCCAGGGCCCGGCTGTAGAAATTGACATATTCTACCCACGTGGTGCCGGGGATCTTCTTGCATTCTCGGAAGCGTTGGCGGTACATTTCTGGAGTGAGCCCGTACCTTGTGAGGAGGGCCTCTTTCATGTGGCTGTAGGAGGTCTGTTCGGCAGACGGTAGGTCGAGTAGGGTGTCTCTCCCCTCACTCAGGAATCGACCCCACAGCCCGGCTCCCCAATCTTTCTGTGGAACTCGGTGTGAGGTCATAGCTACCTCGTAGGCCTTGAACCATTGCTGGATGTCATCGTTTTTATAATATTCTTTGACCACATCCTTGGGGATGTGGACCTTGGGTTCCACTGGGGGACCAGACTCTCGGGTCGCTGCTGTTTGGTTGCCTTCGTTCCGGGCCTTTAGTTCGATTTCCAATATGCTGCGCTCGTGCTCCAGCTGGAGTTTCTTTCCGTCATGTTCTCGCTGGAGCTTCTTCTCCTCCAGTTCTCCTTGCAGCCGCAGCTGCTCGATGGCTAGCTTCTTCTCGGCCAGCTTGAGTTCTCCTTCCATTTTCAAACGGGCTAGTTCTAGCTCGTGGTTTCGGTTGCGTTCTCGGTCGGTCATCTCTTCTCGAGACAGACCTCTCTCGGGGCTGTAAGTCCGCGTCGGGGACTCTGCTCTTTCTTGCTCTGGGGCGTGGGTTTCGATCAGGGGTGCTCCCCCTCCATCGGCTTCCGTCGGTGCTGGAGGTTGGGCTCCGGTCTCCACCCAGGCTGTTAGAGCTTGTTGGAAGTCCTCTTTGGTGTTTAATCCCGTTGACGGGATATGGAGATCTTTGCAGAATTGCTTGAGCTCACGGTGCGAATAGTCTCCCAGAAGCTCCATCTGGAAGGTGGTCTTGTCGGTAGTGACGCTCATGGCTGCTCTTTGTTCGGGTAGTGTGTCAGTACTGTACGATCCCTAGACGTAGGTTCTTATCGCGACGCTGCCACCAATGTTAGAAGGGGCAATCCCTGAGGGCCAGGTTGTGCTCACCCAGACACCCCAAGATCCACCTCTCCCACAGAACTTGCCGAGTCTTGATTGCGAGGTCCTCGCCGGGGAGGCCTTTGGGTTTGGGATCGTACACACTGAGCTCACACCACACTACGAACAGACACCACACCGTTGGGTTTTAGGAACAAGTTCTTTATATAAGCAAGTAATGAAGGAAGCACTCTTATATACACAGTGGCAACAGGACCACAAAGTCTCTGAGGATTCGGGAAGGGGGAAGCGGGACAGTCTTTTAGTCTCTGGGTCAGTACGAGGCGTACCCCACGCACAGCTCTCAATCCTCGAGCCGGGGGGTACGGGATGGTGGTCGTACTGGCTGCCTCACCTCCGTCGAGTCGGCCCGGTCGTGATGGTGGTCTCGATGGTCCAGCCGGACCAGAGTACTCCTCGAGCCGCGACGAGGTCAGCAGGGCTCGATCGGGAGAGGTTCGTGAGAGCCGCGACAGCGTCAGCAGGGCTCGGATGGTCTTAGAGGTCGAGCCGCGACAGCGTCAGCAGGGCTCCGGTGGTCTTTAGAGATCGAGCCGCGACAGCGTCAGCAGGGCTCCGGTGGTTCAGTTCCTTAAGGCGAAGAAGGAGCCGCGACAGCGTCAGCAGGGCTCAGAGGTTCCAGGTGAGTCTTCTTAGGGTCAGCCGCGATCAGATCAGCAGGGCTTCAGGTCCAAGATACAACTGCCCGCTAGTTGTCGGGCGGGCCCAGTTATAGTCCTTCTGCTCTTTGATCTCCGGACCCTCGCAGGCAGAGGCCTCAAGCCCTGGGGGCTGGTCGTTGGCGAGGTCCGGCGGTTGGCTCTTTGATCCCTTTGAAAGACGAGTCCGGGAATTCCCAGACGCCCAGCGGGTCTGGAGCCAGCCCTCGGGGAGGCCAGAGGGGTGATCGAAACTGGCCCACAGGGGAGGGCCAAAGGTGTGACAGAAACCAGCCCCTCAGGGGAGGCCGGAGGTGCCATCGAAACTCCCTGGCTTATCTCACTCGGGGAGCCCTTTACCCCCCAGCCGGGACTGGCGCGCCTTTGGAGTCTGGGCTTTGCTGGGGCCGGGGTCACGCTAGGCCTAGGGAGACAGGGATGTCGGGAAGGGAAGGTGGCGTCCGGGCCTTGTGGGGCAGGCATGGTTAGGCGCTCGGAGCCGGGCGAGGAGCGGGAAAGGCAGGCCTGGTCAAGGTTCTCGGGGGATCTAGGTGTCCCTGGGTAGGACGACCAGGCTCGGGTTGCAGGCTACACTAACGGGGTGGCTGCGCAGGGGACTCAGGGTACAGGCCTACGCTCACAGGGTGTGGAGGGACAGAGGTGAACCACGCCACGAGGCCGGGTCCAACACGCGTCCCCCCCAGCTGAAGGCGGGGAGAACTACCCATCCTCTTGGGGGTTCTCTTCGCTGAGGCGGAAGAATCGGGACAGGCCGTCAGCGTTGGCGTGGTCCGCGCCCGGCCGGTGTTCGACAGTGAAGTCCATCCCCTGGAGGGAGATGGACCAGCGCAGCAATTTGGGATTCTCCCCTCTCATCTGCATTAGCCACCGGAGAGGTCGGTGGTTGGTCTGGACCCGGAAGTGAGTACCGAACAGGTAGGGCCTCAGCTTCTTCAGGGCCCAAACTACCGCGAAGGCCTCCCGCTCGATGGTGCTCCACCTTTGTTCTCGAGGGAGTAGCCTCCGGCTAATGAATGCCACTGGGTGGTCTAGGCCGTTCTCATTCACCTGGGACAGGACGGCTCCGATGCCATGCTCGGACGCGTCCGTCTGGACTTCAAACTCTCGTGAGTAGTCGGGGGCCTGCAAGATAGGGGCAGTGCACATGGCGTCTTTTAACGTTTCGAACGCCTCTTGGCAGGCGGGGGTCCAGCTGACTTTCTTCGGCTGGTTTTTGGAGGTTAACTCCGTGAGGGGGGCTACGATGCTGCCGTAACTCTTGATGAACCGGCGGTAGTACCCCGTGAGCCCTAGAAACGCCCGCACTTCCGTCTGGGTCGTGGGGGCCTCCCAGGCCACGATGGCATCGATCTTGGGCTGGAGGGGGGCTACGAGGCCGCTTCCGACCTGGTGACCGAGGTAGATTACGGACCCTTGTCCGATCTGGCACTTGCTTGCCTTAATGGTGAGACCGGCCCTTCTCAGGGTCGTCAGCACCGCCCAGAGGTGCTGGAGGTGCTCGGGCCAGTGGGAACTGTACACTGCGATATCGTCCAGATACGCAGCGCTGAACTCCTCCAACCCCGCCAATACCTGGTTCACCAGCCTCTGGAAGGTGGCGGGGGCGTTCTTCATCCCGAAGGGCATCACCCGGAAATGGTAGTGACCATCCGGGGTGGAAAAAGCGGATCTTTCCTTTGCTCCCTCGGTGAGGGCGATCTGCCAGTATCCACTGGTCAGGTCGAACGTGCTAAGGAAGCGAGCAGCCCCGAGGCGATCGATAAGCTCGTCGGCTCGGGGGATGGGATGAGCATCGGTTCTGGTGACTGCGTTGAGCCCGCGGTAGTCAACGCAGAACCTCAGCTCGGGAACAGCACCGGGGGTGGCTGCCTTCGGAACCAGGACCACGGGGCTAGCCCATGGGCTGTCAGAGGCTTCGACCACCCCGAGAGCTAGCATCTTTGATACCTCGGCCTTGATACAGGCCCAGACTCGGTCAGGGACGCGGTAGGCTCGGTGCCGTACCGGTGGGCTGTCCCTGGTGTCCACGTCGTGGACGCACCAGTTGGTGACGCCGGGGGTGAGGGAGAAGAGGTCCGAGAACTGTCCCAACAACTGACGACAGTCCTCGCGCTGCTCGGGAGAGAGGGAGAGAGGGAGGAGGAGAGACTCACTCCCTCTACGGAGCCGTCTTTCTCTCTGGTACACAGGAGATCGGGGAGAGGCTCAGTTTCTTCTTCTTCCCCATCGTCCGTGGCGAGGAGCAAGCTCAACTCGGACCGGGCGAAGTGGGGCTTGAGGCGGTTCACGTGAAGGACCCGCAAGGGGTTCCTGGGGGACTCTACATCGATGAGGTAGGTCACCTGACTCTTGCGCTCTACCACCTTGAAGGGCCCTGTCCACTTGTCTTGCAGGGCACAGGGCTCTACAGGGGCCATAACCCAGACCTGCTGTCCGGGCTGAAACTCGACCAGAGTGGCATTTTGGTCATACCACCGTTTCATTTCTTCTTGGCTGGCTTCGAGGTTTGCCTCGGCCAGCTCTCGGAACTTCCTCGTCTGGTTCCGGAGGGCCAAAATGTATCGAAACACATCGGGAGGGGGCTCTGGGGCCGCCGTCTCCCACCCTTCCTTGACCAGGGTGAGGGGTCCCCGGACGGGGTGCCCGTAGAGCAGTTCGAAGGGGCTGAACCCCAGGGATTTCTGGGGAACTTCGCGGTACGCGAAGAGGAGACAGGGAAGGAGGACGTCCCACTTACGCCTCAGGGGCTCTTCGAGTCCCATGATCATTCCCTTGAGGGTCCGGTTGAAGCGTTCCACCAGGCCGTTACCCTGGGGGTGGTATGGGGTGGTGAACTTGTACGTCACCCCTCATTGTCGCCAAAGGGACTTCATGTATTTCGAGATGAAGTTGGTCCCTCGGTCACTGATGACCTCTCGAGGGAATCCCACCCAGGAGAAGATGGCCATGAGGGCCCACCCCACTACGGGGGCGGTCACCGTTCGGAGGGGAACGGCTTCGGGGTATCGGGTGGCATGGTCTACCAGCACCAGGATAAAGCGGTGCCCCAAGGAGGTTCGGGGCTCGAGTGGGCCCACAATGTCGATTCCCACCCTCTCAAAGGGGGTACTGACCACGGGGAAGGGTTGGAGAGGAGCCTTGCGCTTCCCTCCGCTCTTTCCGCTGGACTGACAAGTGGGGCAGGATTTACAGTGGGCCTCCACATCGGAGCGCATGCCCGGCCAGTAGAAGTGGGTGACCAGGCGCTGGTACGTTTTGTCTTGTCCCAGGTGTCCCGCCAGGGGCACGTCATGGGCCAGGTTCAGGAGAAATCCGCGGAAGCGTAGGGGGACCACCAGCACTCGGCCGGACCCTAGCTCGGCGGACTTTTGCTTGCTGTATAATAGGCCGTTTTCCCAATAGATAAAGTGGGAGCCGGACTGGTCACCGGCGGCCTGGGCGGCGGCCTGCTGCCGCGGCCCCACCAGGGATGGGCAGGATGTCTGCTCTAGGCAGAACTCTTCTCGGGACGGTCCCCCTTCCTGGCGCCATTGGGCCAGCTCAGGAAGGTCGTCCAAGCTCGGGGTCGGTTCGACGTCGGGGCCGATGGGCCCTGCGTCGAGGGGGAAGCTCTCCCCGGGGAATAGCTCAGGGGTCTCAAAAGGTTCAGGGACCTCGGGGGTCGCCGGGGCCGCCTCTAAGGTCACCCCTTCGGGGGCGGTCCTTCGGGCGGTCATCGACCGGGTACTCACACAGGCCCACTCGGGTAGGCCCACCATCTCCAAGTGGGTCCTTTTCTCAACCCGCTGCCATGGGGAGCTCTCTAGATCGTTGCCGAGCAGGCAGTCCACCGGCATGTCGGAGCGGACCGCGACTCGTAACTCTCCAGAGACGCCCCCCCACTCGAACGGGACTTGAGCTATCCGGCAGGTGCGGACGGAGTTATCGGCTGCGATCACCCTGCAGGAGATGTGGGGAACAATCTGGGCTTCGGTGACGAGGTGCCGTTTGACGGCGGTGATACTGGCCCCAGTGTCTCGGAGCGCCCCTATGTGATGGCCGTTGATAGTCACCTGCTGCCGGTATTTCTCTGTGTTGTCGGGTAGGGGAGCTCCGGGGACCATCTCCCTATCACCCAAGGAGACTAACATAGCTGTGGGTTCAGCTCCCTCGAACTCTTCCTCCCCCTCCTCTTCTAGGGCTACGGAGGTGATGTGGCGCACTGGGGGCCCTGCAGCGGCAGGCTTCTGGAACAAGGGGCAGCGGGGGTCATTGGCATAGTGCCCGGGTTTCTGGCAATGGTAGCAGGCTTGGCTGACCCGGGGCCCTGGCCTAGCTGGGGGAAACCCTGCGCGCGCTGTGGGAGGCGAGGTACCTGGCTGGTTTCTGGGGGGACTGCGCGGGACCCTACCTGGGAACCCCTCTGTCTATTCTGACCCCCTCCTCCCCTCGGGCGGGATGGTCCTTGTTCGTTTTGGCCAGTGTCCCTCCCGGGCCCCCGGGGTACTCTGGTGCTCACCCAGCGATCGGCCTCGACGGCCAGCTTCCGGGGGTCGGCCAACTTGCTGTCCAGGAGGTGCTGTCGGAGTTCCACAAAGCAATTCAGGGACAAGTGCTCATACGCAATGAGGTCGATGAGCCCCTCGAAGGTGGATACTTTGCTGCCCTTGATCCACCCTTCCAGGGCCCGGCTGTAGAAATTGACATATTCTACCCACGTGGTGCCGGGGATCTTCTTGCATTCTCGGAAGCGTTGGCGGTACATTTCTGGAGTGAGCCCGTACCTTGTGAGGAGGGCCTCTTTCATGTGGCTGTAGGAGGTCTGTTCGGCAGACGGTAGGTCGAGTAGTGTGTCTCTCCCCTCACTCAGGAATCGACCCCACAGCCCGGCTCCCCAATCTTTCTGTGGAACTCGGTGTGAGGTCATAGCTACCTCGTAGGCCTTGAACCATTGCTGGATGTCATCGTTTTTATAATATTCTTTGACCACATCCTTGGGGATGTGGACCTTGGGTTCCACTGGGGGACCAGACTCTCGGGCCGCTGCTGTTTGGTTGCCTTCGTTCCGGGCCTTTAGTTCGATTTCCAATATGCTGCGCTCGTGCTCCAGCTGGAGCTTCTTTCCGTCATGTTCTCGCTGGAGCTTCTTCTCCTCCAGTTCTCCTTGCAGCCGCAGCTGCTCGATGGCTAGCTTCTTCTCGGCCAGCTTGAGTTCTCCTTCCATTTTCAAACGGGCTAGTTCTAGCTAGTGGTTTCGGTTGCGTTCTCGGTCGGTCATCTCTTCTCGAGACAGACCTCTCTCGGGGCTGTAAGTCCGCGTCGGGGACTCTGCTCTTTCTTGCTCTGCGGCGTGGGTTTCGATCAGGGGTGCTCCCCCTCCATCGGCTTCCATCGGTGCTGGAGGTTGGGCTCCGGTCTCCACCCAGGCTGTTAGAGCTTGTTGGAAGTCCTCTTTGGTGTTTAATCCCGTTGACGGGATATGGAGATCTTTGCAGAATTGCTTGAGCTCACGGTGCGAATAGTCTCCCAGAAGCTCCATCTGGAAGGTGGTCTTGTCGGTAGTGACGCTCATGGCTGCTCTTTGTTCGGGTAGTGTGTCAGTACTGTACGATCCCTAGACGTAGGTTCTTATCGCGACGCTGCCACCAATGTTAGAAGGGGCAATCTCCGAGGGCCAGGTTGTGCTCACCCAGACACCCCAAGATCCACCTCTCCCACAGAACTTGCCGAGTCTTGATTGTGAGGTCCTCGCCGGGGAGGCCTTTGGGTTTGGGATCGTACACACTGAGCTCACACCACACTACGAACAGACACCACACCGTTGGGTTTAGGAACAAGTTCTTTATATAAGCAAGTAATGAAGGAAGCACTCTTATATACACAGTGGCAACAGGACCACAAAGTCTCTGAGGATTCGGGAAGGGGGAAGCGGGACAGTCTTTTAGTCTCTGGGTCAGTACGAGGCGTACCCCACGCACAGCTCTCAATCCTCGAGCCGGGGGGTACGGGATGGTGGTCGTACTGGCTGCCTCACCTTCGTCGAGTCGGCCCGGTCGTGATGGTGGTCTCGATGGTCCAGCCGGACCAGAGTACTCCTCGAGCCGCGACGAGGTCAGCAGGGCTCGATCGGGAGAGGTTTGTGAGAGCCGCGACAGCGTCAGCAGGGCTCGGATGGTCTTAGAGGTCGAGCCGCGACAGCGTCAGCAGGGCTCCGGTGGTCTTTAGAGATCGAGCCGCGACAGCGTCAGCAGGGCTCCGGTGGTTCAGTTCCTTAAGGCGAAGAAGGAGCCGTGACAGCGTCAGCAGGGCTCAGAGGTTCCAGGTGAGTCTTCTTAGGGTCAGCCGCGATCAGATCAGCAGGCTTCAGGTCCAAGATACAACTGCCCGCTAGTTGTCAGGCGGGCCCAGTTATAGTCCTTTGGCTCTTTGATCTCCGGACCCTCGCAGGCAGAGGTCGTTGGCGAGGTCCGGCGGTTGGCTCTTTGATCCCTTTGAAAGAAGGGTCCGGGAATTCCCAGACACCCAGCGGGTCTGGAGCCAGCCCTCGGGGAGGCCAGAGGGGTGATCGAAACTGGCCCACAGGGGAGGGCCAAAGGTGTGACAGAAACCAGCCCCTCAGGGGAGGCCGGAGGTGCCATCGAAACTCCCTGGCTTATCTCACTCGGGGAGCCCTTTACCCCCCAGCTGGGACTGGCGCGCCTTTGGAGTCTGGGCTTCGCTGGGGCCGGGGTCACGCTAGGCCTAGGGAGACAGGGATGCCGGGAAGGGAAGGTGGCGTCCGGGCCTTGTGGGGCAGGCATGGTTAGGCGCTCGGAGCCGGGCGAGGAGCGGGAAAGGCAGGCCTGGTCAAGGTTCTCGGGAGATCTAGGTGTCCCTGGGTAGGACGACCAGGCTCGGGTTGCAGGCTACACTAACGGGGTGGCTGCGCAGGGGACTCCGGGTACAGGCCTACGCTCACAGGGTGTGGAGGGACAGAGGTGAACCACGCCACGAGGCCGGGTCCAACAGTGGGTCCACCTGTGGAAGTTGGTGGGTCCACCTGTTTTGGTGGGTCCATCTGTGGAAGTTGGTGGGTCCACCTGTTTTGGTAGGTCCATCTGTGGAAGTTGGTGGGTCCACCTGTGGAAGTTGGTGGGTCCACCTGTGGAAGTTGGTGCGTCCACCTGTTTTGGTGGGTCCACCTGTGTAAGTTGGTGGGTCCACCTGTTTTGGTGGGTCCACCTGTGGAAGTTGGTGGGTCCACCTGTTTTGGTGGGTCCACCTGTGGAAGTTGTTGGGTCCACCTGTGGAAGTTGGTGGGTCCACCTGTTTTGGTGGGTCCACCTGTGGAAGTTGGTGGGTCCACCTGTTTTGGTGGGTCCACCTGTGGAAGTTGGTGGGTCCACCTGTTTTGGTGGGTCCACCTGTGGAAGTTGGTGGGTCCACCTGTTTTGGTGGGTCCATCTGTGGAAGTTGGTGGGTCCACCTGTTTTGGTGGGTCCACCTGTGGAAGTTGGTGGGTCCACCTGTGGAAGTCGGTGGGTCCACCTGTGGAAGTTGGTGGGTCCACCTGTGGAAGTTGGTGGGTCCACCTGTGGAAGTTGGTGGGTCCACCTGTGGAAGTTGGTGGGTCCACCTGTGGAAGTTGGTGGGTCCACCTGTGGAAGTTGGTGGGTCCACCTGTGGAAGTTGGTGGGTCCATCTGTGGAAGTTGGTGGGTCCACCTGTTTTGCTGGACCCACCAACTGCTGACTTGCTGTAAACCAGGTGACTTATCTTGAACATTAACTAATGCCTTTAGGGCTGGTATGTCTTAAGGAAAATAATACAATGTTGAATCTATCTTGTTATTTGCATCTCGTTCACTTACCTCTGTGGAAGATAACATTTCTATTATAGAGAGGGAAATGTTAGCATGTGTGTGGGGCATTGGTAAGTTCAAGCTAGATGTCTGTGGTTACAAAAGCAAAAAGAACAAATGATGGACAAATGCTGAACAATGCAAACCTTCACCCCCAGTATCATTTGTTTGGGAAGAGGTCCATCAAGTATGTTTCAACAGCATTATAAACAACATTTGTAATGCCATTCCTATCCAGGGTTTCGACCCCAATGATGTTACCATCATTTTCACCAGGATCTGGGTTTAATCCATTGTTCTTTTGCTCACTCCGCCATCCCAGTTTGGACCCAGCCATAAGCAAATCAGTCATTACCCTGTTCCTCATGGGAACAGTCCCGCCCGACCTGCCCAGACATGGGCCCCATGCTCTCCATGCCACTGGAATCAAGCTAGCCTGGCTGATATGGGATAAAACCACAAAACAGGTCCCAGGATGCTTGTTTCCAGTCCACGGAGGACCCGGCCTGGCAGTTCGTGCTGGACTGTTCCCATATTTAGCAGTGTCAAGACTGATTTGCATATGGCTGGGTTTAAACTGGAATAGCATGGGGCCCAGATCTCTGTACTGGGGTGAATGTTCGACATCCTGTCCATCAATTGTTCTCTTTGTGTATGTCTGGGGTTCCCAATTTATTGTTAGGACAGACCACTAACCTCTCACTAAGGTACTTACTACCGTCGGCAATAATGTAATGACACCGACATTGGCAAGTATGTCCTTGCATCCGCTTGATTATAATTGTAGAATAGAGTATGGGCCTGGAGTGCTGAATCAGGTTGCTGATTTGTTGAGCCGAGCACCACTGCCGACTGATTCAAATGCATTGGAAGACAGATGGGATGGTTACACTCTAGCGGTAGTGGACAAGGTAGCATGTGAGGGTGAGAAGAGTGGGTGGTAACGTACAACTCAGGTCCTGTTTTGAACAAGGTGTACAATTACATATCAGCGGATTGGCCTCTAAAAAAAGAGTATGGATGAAGGAGGCAGACAAAATTGGGAGATCTGAAGTGATCTATCGTCGGTAATGGCAAAGGTTTTTTAATGAGGGGTGAGAGAGTGGTATCTCCTTCAAATTTGAGGAATACAATTTTACAAATTAATCATGGAGGACATTTGAGGATTGTCAAAAAAAAGAAAAGAATCAAAACTTTGTATTGGTGTTAGGCAAGGATAGAAATAGTTGGAAACGCACTTCTCTTTATCATCCGGAGAGGAATGGTACTGTTGAGCGATTTAATGGAGTCAATATGAGCAGCATTTGCATGGTTATTAGCAACTTCAACCATTGTAGGTCTATCGCAATTCAACCATGTTTATGGGGTACACCCCCTTCAAATTGTTGAGAGGGAGAGATCATTGTACTAAGGATAATCAGGCCTGGATGGAAAATGAAATCCTCAATAGGTGGTCCATGGAAATAGTTAAGAAAAATATCAGTAAGGTTCAAGATTCCAAGCACGTGTGAAGAATGTTAAGTTAAATTCTGGTGATTGGGTTATGGTTACGGAGCCGCGCAAGAAGATCAGGAACAGCAAGAGATGTATGGGCCTGTTTCAAGTTGTTGAATTGTTCTGAAACTCTGCTAAATTGTCTGATGGGAATATGTGGCATTTTAGTAAATTAGCCAGGTGTGGTGAGGAGACAGATGTCAACTCACATCAGGAGGGATCAAATGTTATTTCACATCAGGAGAATGAAAATGGCTGGTCGATGATCCAGACAGATTAATTAATAATGAGGTGCGAGAAACACTAACGATTCCCGTGACCTCTGGAATGCAAGTGACTTAAATGTAGGGGATGCCACTAAGTCTGGTGTCACCCTCTGTTTTCCATTGAACCCTCAAATGATCCTTATGCACCTTAACTTGACCCACCCACCCTCTGTGCAGTTCATTTTGTCAGAGTGCCGAGGCTCTCAAGTGCTCCCACGGCCCTTTCAGAAGTGACTACGTTTCGGGACTTCTCCAAGGCACTCAGAAAGAATCAAAAAATTCAGAAGCGGCTAGAAGCCAGCAGACAGACCCTCGATACCTCTTTGTTAGCTCTTAGATTCCATCAGTTTGAAGGTGAAGAGACCTTCACCCCCTACTTTCTGAGCCCTGCAAGCACCAGGATCCCAGGGGTCTCTGCCAGATTGTTTGCTCTTTCCTGGCATACTTTGTCCGCAGGCGCCAGCACGCACTTTGTGTCTCCTCAGAGCTCCTCATACACCTTGTACAATCCCCCAGAGCTCCTTTCCTAACCTTCAGTACCCATAAGGCTGCCAGCCATCCTGCCTTCTGCTCCCCAGCCTACTGAAACCACAGGCCCATTGTTAGGGCAAGAGTGTCCCCTTCATGCTGAATGTCCCCCTGGCCTGAGTGCCTGAGTGCTTGTGGAACTGGTGTCCTGGCTTTTATTTTGGCCCTGACATCACACTGGTATAGGGTCTGCACAAAAGCCCAGGCTGGCCCCTGACAGTGCAATGATCAGGTCATGTCCGTCCTGTGTCCTGGAGGGGAGTGGGCTCTACGAATGCTCTCATAGCGGACAGAGGACTGCTGGCCCTGTGCGTTGTTTAGCTCATAACGAGGTGGTGGAAACAGAGGGTGGTCTAGGGGTCGTACCGGTGTCCGTGAGAGTGTGGCCCACTGGCCCCTCTTACGTAGAGTTCTACTAATATGTGAAACCCTGTACCATGCCCTGATATCATGTGTGTATGACAATTACATGTACATGTGTAGCATGCGTCTAATACATATCTGATAATAAGACTCCGTGTGTGGTGAAAATGTGAGTACTAAAGCCAGTAGGCTATTGCAGTGGGGAATGGGAAGCGTTAGTCCTTGGCTCATGGTGGCTGGATGCGGTGTTATTGGAAAATTCACTATATCCTCAATAGTGGTCAGTAGCTCACAGGTACTTGGCCCCTTGTCCATAAATGGAGAGGTGTTCTTTCCTCCCTCCAGCTCTTTCAGCTATCCAACATCTCCAGGAACATTGTGTGGATTTTTTCCGAAGTAACCCCATACCTCCGATTTGTTAAATGACCCATAGACGGCGCAAAATGGCGGAGCGCGAATGGAGCCACCATTTTGTTGTTTCTGGTCCTCTCCCTCGGTCCGTCGGACTTCATCCTGCCGACCCTCAGACATTGCCGCAGACTTTGGATGCAGCTTTTACTCGTCTACTGGTTTGTGCCCCCGTCACCCTCCCCCTCTTCTTTCATGCTGTGTCTCTCTCCCTCCCCCTCCTCTTTCTCTCCTTCATTTGCTGTCTACTTCCCCTGCTCCTACCCCATCACCCCTGAATCGCTCCCCTTGCCTTCTTTTTTCCCTTACGCATATGCCCTTATTGTTTTTCTCGACTGAACATGTAACTATGCAAATATGCTCTAATAACTGTGTAACCTTTGTAACGATGTAACCCTCAACAATGGTCTGATACTCATGTAAGGCGCTCTGACACCTCCGGGTCCAGCCAGCGCTATATAAAACCTTAAAAAAAAAAAGGTACTTCCCGTTAAAAACTTTCAAGGCAGATTCCCTGTGTTGGATTGATAGCCTACCTTTAGGTTTCACTCAAGACCGCCGTAGCTGTCTAGGACTTTCCTCATGTTACCAACAACATTTTAATAATAAGAAGCAGAACAGAGAATAGGCTTTGGTTCCGACAATTTAGCATTTGGCGTTCCTGAGTTTTTCATGGTCGACGATTGCTTGTATTTGATGCCTGTCATGGCCATGGCATTTTGGGGATGGGTTATTGATGTATTTATTTATTTATTTTCAGGGCTCGACGAATCCACTCGACCGCTCGCATTTCCGAGGTAAATTTTACGAGGTTGAGCTATTTTCAGGTCCTACTCGCCCTTTCTGGCGAGTAGAAAAATATACTAACTTTTGTCCTCCGTCTTTGAAAACGGAGCTAATGTGACAAGATAACAAGATTTAAAGGCCTTTTTATTGCTCACAAAGCAAATGAGCAATAAAGATGCCTTTAAATCTTTTTATCTTGTGCCATCTGGTCTGCTTTCAGAGACGGAGGTCAAGTAGGTTACTGTTAGGTCGAGGAGATTTTTCAAGGTACTAGACCTGCAGGACTAGTGCCATTTTTCAGATGTGTCGAGCCCTGATTTTGTAGTTTTATATAGTGTGAACCTGACCCTGAGGGGTATAGGAGTGCTTTACATAGTTCGTCATCAGGTGGCTAATCATTAAGTGCTTTAGGAATAGTGACACCGATGAAACTTTACTCTCGAGAGATAGACCTGAGGTAGCATATATTTGAGACGTGCCTTACATCACATTACTATTGTGAGAGATGTTGTTGCAGGAGAAGGATTTTCAGTTCTTTTTTTAAAGGAATGAGTGGAGGCAGTGCTTAATTTGAGCAGGTGCTTTCAGGTGCTCAGCACCTGCACTTCTTTCACAAGGCCGGGGCTACAATTTCTGAACCTGCAGGTAGTGATCTCAATATTAATTGTTCCATTCAAAATAAAAAGAATAACATACATTGCATGGTGACTGGCTGGTAAATGTTCATAGGCAGGCCGGCATATGCCTGTCCAGGCAGGCATGATTGTGTATCAGCACTTTAGTGATGATGTCATCACGCTGATCACAGATACAAGAAGTCATCGACAAACTATGGCGTGCATTCTGTTCCCCTAGTCTGCTGCGACCTGCCACTGCCTGAGCCTAAACCTCCCATGGATGATTGAAGCTGGGGGCCGGCTCATGACGGAGTTCAGGCAAGAAAGCCGCGAGAGCGCATTTGGAACTTGGGAGTGAGGGCTCTTGAGGAAGAATACATAAAAGTAAGTGTGGATTTTCTACTTGTTGCGTAGACAGAGTATCATATCCGGCAGCCCTGAATTGCTGCTATCCTCAACGTGCTCGATGCGGCTGTGGCGCAACACAACTTTTGTGCGCCATGGCGTCGGCGTCACCAGTAGAATCTGTGTGCTGCACCCTAGCATGGTAATTGCTGAGTGTGAGTGAGTCCAGTAGGCACCACAGCCATACTTACCGGCATTGGCAGCATTACTGCTGGGGACAATGCCTGTGCTGTAGCAGGCAGGGTCACAGCAAGCTGAGCAGTGGATGCTGTTGCCGTCGCCATCCCCGGACCTACTAATTACAGGCAGCACTAGCAGTGACACGCCTGTTCCGCAATAAACCCAGACACACCACACTGATTAATATATGCAAAAAAGCATTTTCATTTAGTGTACATTTTGTTTTTGCACTAAGTGCAGGCAAGAAAGTAAAACACGTCATCTTCCGCTTCTTTAGGATGACAACAGGAAAACGCAGAGTTCAAAATAGCAGGGACATGTACAGGCTGACGACAGGGGTCACAGGCAGCAGCCGAGATGAGAGACAGCGAGAGTAAAGAGGAGAAGGAACAACAAGAGAGGAGAGAGATAAAACGGAGCAGAGTAGAAGAAAAGGAGGAGAGCAAATCAGATACAAATAGAAAGCAGCCATGATGTGAAGAAGAGAGCATTAAGAAGAGAGAAGATCGAATGAAAGGATGTGGAGGACAGGACAGGGGAAAAAAAGCAGACAAATGATAAAATGGATACACAGCTAATCACGGCTAGAGAGTGATAGTAAAGAGCCAAGATCAAGGGGAGCAGAGCATGGATAAAAGTGAAGAGACAAAAGGGCAGGGCTAAAATGAATAAAGGGCTACTCAGAAAAATACAGGGTGTGACAAAGGTGATAGAATGCGATTAGAGAGGTGAGGGGATAGACTCTTAGAGCAAAGACTTAGGGGACAGATAACAGATCAAGTTTAGAAGATAGAGACTGAGGCAGTGAGAGTCTTGAAAGTGGGGCTCATCGGAGGAAGAAGTGAGCGGTGGCCTCCTTGGAAACATTTTCAGCATCTGCACTTCTTTTTTTACAAATTAAGCACTGGTGGAGGGGTTGGTACTGATGGAAGGTGAGGTGGCATTCCATATTTTGGGGGGCGAAACCTGAGAATGCTTGTGTCAGAGTTATGGTCTTTTTGGATAGCAGGAATTCCAGACGTAAGGAGTCGGAACTTCAGAGAGATCTGGAGCCTTCTGAGAAGGTAATTTTATTTGCAAGGTACTTTGCTGCGCCTTTGTGTAGAGTTTTGTGGATACAGCAGGTCAGTTTATAGGTGCTCCTTGCTTCAATGAGGAGCCATTCGAGTGAGGCCAGGACAGGGGTGATGTGACGGGATCTTCTAGTGTCAGATGTTAAGCAGGCCGTAGAGTTGTGGACTGCCTTCAGAAGTGTTGGGTAGATTTGGGAAATACTCTTTCGAAGAGAGTTGCCGTAGTCCAGTTTTGAGAGGACCATTGATTAAAATACCTTTTTGACGTCTGCAGCAGGAATTAATAATGTGATCCCTCTGAGTCTGATTTTGAGCACCCTTTACTATGGTATTGAGATAGGTGTGCCGATTAATGTTGGTGTCAAATGTAAAGCCCAGGGATTTTGTCTTATCTGCAAGTAAAGACTTAGTCAAATAGGTTTGAGGGGGCCGTCCAGGTCTCTGCAGGTGGGTTGCAGTGAAGGAACTCTTGTTTTCTGGGTGTTAAGTTTGAGGGGGTGTCACGACATCCACAATTGGAAATCCATGAGAGTTTTTGCGAAGGTGGTTAAATCTCCCGGAGAGGAGACTTTTAGGTCTCGTTGTATGTCATTAGCGTAGAACTGAAAAAAATGTTTTGCACTTTGTTTAGGAGGGAGAGAAGGATTCGATTTAACGATCGACTAGTGTTGGTGATAGGATGGAGCCTGGTAGTATAGCGTGGCACAGATTCACGGCGTCCGAGAGAGAGTTACAAAACTTGACCTGTTGGGATCGATTCGATAGGTAGGACTGGCACCAGTTTAACGCAGTGCCTTTTATTCCTATTCGATCTTCTAGGATTCTTAGGAGGGATGAGTGGTTGATTGTGTCAAATGCTCCAAGAGGCTGAGAAGACAGAAGTCTCTTAATTATTATTATTTGTAGCATTGCAGGACCATTCTAATTTGGAGTTGCTAGGTAGTGTCCTAGAGGAAGAGATTGAGAGGCTTTTGAAATTAGTAGTTTAATTGTATCGATCTCGTCTATGAAGTAGTTGCAGAGTGTGTCAGAAGTTTGTTTGTTGTTTGGGAGATCGAGATGGCGTCGGTGAGATGGTTGATTCTCTAACAATGTCAAAGATTTTCTAGTATTTATTTATGACAATTTTAATTTCCTTTCTGATGAGTTCTGTGTGCCACTTCTATCCTTTACGTTAAGTCAAAGACCTTCTAGGGATTCCCCGTGAGGGATTTGGTCTCCATGGGTGCTCCGTGATTCTGTGAATCTTCCGTCTCCCTAAGAGAATCATTGTGATGAGGAGGCGGTGTTGTGGAGTTTTTGTTTTTGTTTTAGTGGGTGAAGATCATTAGCGCTTTACGTAATAATTGTGTTGTAGTACACTACAGGAGGGCCTCTTCCCCCCACCTCCTCTAGTGCTGGGATCCCACTTCTGCGTGATATCTGGGTGTCCTCCCCTCCCACGCCTTGGGCGTTAACGTAAAACACATGCCTTTGTTTGGTTAACTCTGTTGCTCTTGATTCCACTTGCTGAAAAGGTGGCTTGTTATTGATAGACCATGGAAACATCTGTAGATCCTTACATACATTGTAGAAAGTGGGGAGGCTTAAATAACGCTTGAGATACTATGCGAACATGGTTCTAAGATGTATATGAATACCTGTTTCCTGTTGTCTCTGGCACTGTTGTGCTCTTTGTCCATCATTTCACGGTTATAACTGCAAATAAAGAACTAGTAACAAAAAAATAAAGGAGTTGTAGTTCTCGACTAGGCACGTGTCATTGGCTGGTTGAGAGGACACGAGCTTTATAGGTTTATTGGAGCTTAGAAGGGATTCGTTGCTGTTGTTAAAGTGCCTGATCTATGCCCTGGGTTTCTTGGTTTGTGTTCATGTGCCGTAAATCAAATCGCCCCTCTGACCCACTGGTCTTTTCGAAGACAGAAGCCATCTGCTGAATGATTCAGTGATGAGCTGATAGATCTGAAAAGAATTGTAAGTGTCTTGAATGCCTTTGGTCTAGGGCATATGATCCTGACAGAAAACCAATTACTTGGCTGCACTCAAACAGTATCATGGGCACATGAAGTATGTTCGCCGAGATTACGACTCTAATAAAATTCTCTCAGTGCTAAGTGAAGTGGTTGCTATTGTAAAGACTCTTACAGGTAGATTCATGAAAGAAAATGCGGCTCGCAAAGGGCCAGATTCTGCGAATCTGGCCCTTTGCGAGCGCAATTTTTGCGTTTGGGATTCATCATCCCAAATGCAAAAATCACTATTAGCGAAATCGCATATTTGCGAGGAATTGCATTTAAGGAATCTCTATTTGAGATTCCTTAAATGCAATTCATTAACCATTTTTAAATTGCGAATTTGCAATTTTTGGTCGCTATTTACCACGAAGTCTGACTTCGAGGTAAATAGCGAAAAAATAGAAAAAAGCACTTTAGTGCATTTTTCTCAATTGCATGTTACACACACACATGTCCTTTGGACATGTGTGTGTGCAACACCTGTGTAAATTTGCATTTCAGGGGTGCTACAGGGTGTCCTTTGGACACCCCTGGCACCCTTGAATTCGCATCCTTATTTGCGATTAGCAAATTGCTAATCGCAAATAAGGAGGCTGTAGGAATCGCAATAAATATTGCGATTCCTACATGAATCCCGTTTTGCGAGTCTGTAATAGCGATTCCTTATGAATCGCTATTAAAGACTCGCAAAACGGGTCTTTGATTAATCTAGCTGTTACTTCTTTGTCCCAACCCTCAGCAGCCATCGTACCTTCAGAGGAGGGTTGTAATTACCTCTCCCAGTTTTTCTCAGACAAGGTGACAAATATCTATGACTCGTTTCCAGCAGAGTTTAAAGGATCTGCGTGTCTAAATTCATGGTTCGAACCTACTCAAGATAGCTTAGGGCGGAAGCATTTCAAACCTATTGAATTTGAGGGGATGTCTGCTCTGATTATGTCTGTCAAGTCGGGTTACCCACTCGATCCAGTTTTGCCCTCTATCTTGGAACGAAGAGTGGAAGCTGCGTTGACTTTGGTCCGTGAGCTACTTAATAGTTCCTTGGCAGTGGGCCAGGTCCCGATGAAGTGGAAGCGTGCAATGGTAGACCCTCTTAAAAAGCCACTGTTGAATCTTACTAATCAGAAAACTACCAGCCTGTTTCGCTGCTGTCGCTGTTGGCTAAAGTCACTGAGAAGCTTGTAAATCGACAGCTCTCGATGTTCAAGGTTAACTGTCTTCTTCATAGTGCAGAGTCTGGGTTTTGCCCGTCCTATACTCACAATCTCCTTATTGAGCATATAGCCTTACTGTGGGTTGCCTTCTTTTGCAGAGGGATGCACTTTCCAGTGTGTCAAAAACCACACCACTCTGAAGTGTTTAATCTGCAGCAGGGGGCACCTCAGGGCTCCTTTCTGAGTCCAAACTGTTTTAATATATACATACTCCCTCTGGCTAATCTCAATTGAATGACATGGGTTCACAGTGATCTCATATGCTGATGATACTCAGCTGATCATCACCACCTTCAGTAGACTTCTGGACCTGTGGATACTCTGCCAGGAATAAGTACTGGCATGCTGCTAAGGACTACCACTCTGCTGGTCTCCAGCCTTGGTGTGCTGACCTGCTGCCCTCTTGCCAGGGAATGAGAAGGGCTGGACTTGAATCTCTCTAACCCAGAATGACTCCAGATCAAGAGCCCAAGTCAATTTGCCCTTGAAGTCTCAGGGACATAAATGTCTTCCAACCACCCTGCTTCTGCACCTGGACTCTGCTATCTGTGAGTCTGCCCTGCCAAGTGGTGCCACCCCTGTCCTGGGCCCTTGGAAGTAGGCCTAAGGCGCTTACTACAGCGTAACCGATGCTGCCTCTGCGGCAGAGCCAAACCAACACATCGCTGCTATTGCGCGGAGTAGAACTGGCGTTTCAGCGCTACTGCATGGTTTTTAAACCGAAGCAACTGATTCACATTGCCGCATCATGGCGCCAGTGCATCTCCTTTGGAACTGCAATTGTCTTACTCTGGCACAAGCTCTTCGCATCGCTCGTCGATGGCAGCCTTGAAGGCGACACCCTGTCACCGCCACTGCTTGAATCGGTCCCAATGCATCGTCTCAACTGTGCCGCTCATCCTCGACACCGGTCTTTACATCACCCTGGCTGCATGACGCATCTTTGTTTCAGACCCACGCAATGCTCTGCAACCAGGATTCAAGGTGCTTTGGTTCAGCTGGCCTAAGTGGGTCCCTGTAGCTAGCCCTCTCTCCACCGTGGTCGGCCTCAACGATTTACTTTTCCTGGTTCGGTGCAAACAGATATCCCTGTTTGCTGATTCTTGCTTCTAAGCTCTGTTTTACAGTTTATCCTTTCAAAATTCATAAAACAAGTTCTACTTAATGGATGTTTGTTGTTCTGGTCTTGTTTCATTTATTAAATTAAGTCCTATTTTTCTAACCTGGTGTGGGATCCTTTTTATGTAATGCTCTTTTTGCGTTGTGTTTTCACTGTTTTACTATTTGATGTGTTGGAAAACTCAGCATTAAAAAAAAACTACTTTATTGAAAAAGCACTCACAGACATGGTGGTCTGCTGACCCCAGCAGGCCACCATCCCTGTGAGTGCCAGCCATTCCCAATGGGTTGCAAATTGCGACCTGCTTCATGAATATTGATTAGGCAGGTCATTTGCGACTCCATTAGGAATCGCAAATAGTCTGAGACACGGTTGTACATTCCATTTTGTGAGTCACAAAACATTGTAATTTGCTAAATGGAAAGCTCGTACATCTGGCCCCTAGATCCTTGCACGTGCACGTTCTTTCGATAACTGCTCATGCACCTTAATTACTTGTGCTCTGCCACAGTTTAACCTTTATTCTAGGCACATAGCCCTTTATCCGCTTCACCCATAAACACACGGTTTTATCAATTGTAATATTTGCTTTATGCAAATCCGTATCGCATTGTGGGAGGGGAGAACACCTAGTAAACCGGCAACACTTATTTCCGTCAATCAAGACAATTTTTCTTTAACTCCTTCCATGCTGATGACGGCCCCCAGCCGTCATGGTACACAGTGCTCGTGTGCTGATGACGGCTGGGGGCCGTCATGACCACGCCCGCGGTCAGAATGTCCAGCACAGGAGCGGAATTCCGGCCGCGGGCAAGGTGTTAATTGGCTTGGGGCGACCTACCACAATCCACAGGGTACGAAGTGAGTCCATTTTAAATCTTTCCACAAAACATCCTTACAAATGGGACTGGACTTCTTTTAAGGTGAATGGTGATGGCATTATGTGTCAAGTTTAATGTATTACTTTTTCATAGTTTTAATGTATTTATTGTGTACTGCATTGCAAAGGTTTTATTAAACAACAAAGAATACTTACAGTTAATCAGATCATAAATGTTTTTGCTTCGTTTCAATTGATATTCACTAATATTCTCTGACCTTCATTTACAGGTGACTGAAGCGTCAACACAAATATCAAGATGGCGGCTTCCTAAAACTGCGTCAGATATTAATGCCTTTATGCCTTTAAATGATATATTTGTTTTTAAAAGTGAAGATGCCTCGAAGCTGCAAGAAGCGATCGGTATCCAGGAGTGAGGAGTGGTGACGAGCTCGTAGAGGAGAAAACTACTGAACGTGAAGGTGATTTCCCTAATTGTATTCATTTCATTATGGATCATCAAACACCCACAGTAAAATGATTTGAGATGTTAATCAAGTATTTGTTATTCGGATCAAATAAACTCTCAACTGTGAACAGCAGAGGCCAGAAAACTGAAAGACAAATGTAAAGACCAATTGTAAGAATATGTTTATTTGAGGAGAACATTTAAAGATTTCTAAAGTATTAAAAAATGAAGAAAGCAACGTTAAAAAGCTGCACTTGAAAATTACATCTGTTGATCACTTGGTTTATTGAAAAGCGAGAAGTGCGCTAGTGAAAGAAACCATAAGCAAAAGACAATCTGATTCCACGTGGGAGAAAAAGCTTTATTCTAAAGCTGTATCTGATTCAAGAGGAAAGAACAAGCACCACAAACGAAAGTCATTGTAATAGGTTTTTAACATGTCAGCAACGCACTGGAGCACTATAGCCTGTGTAAAAAAGATGTTAACCACCAACTCGACTTCTTGGGCTTGATCTCAGCTGTTTCAGAACTTTCAGACTTCTAGATTTCCGAATTCTCAATTTCCCTGCTTTTGCCTTATGCACACAGCTGGCAACCATGAACTGGGTGCAGAAACTTTAAAAGAAGCAGATGTTCTGCTACTAATAATGTATAATGTGAAAAAAGCTCTGAAATAAGTTTAGTTCAACATGAGACAACACACATGGAGATATTGGAGAGAGTAACCTTTAAGAAGACATTCTCAAAGATGTCTTCTCAGGGAAAGGTTATAGAAGGACTTAGGCTGCCTTCGGTGGTGACAAGTTATGATCTCCAGACAGAAGCAATAATGAAAGTGCTAAGAACAGCAATTGTGGCGTACTTGAGAAGTTAACACTATATTATCAAAACGTATTCTGACTCTGGAATCGGGTTCAGGTCTTACCATGGAAAGCATGCAAGACAATTCCCAACTTGGAGACATGAACTCAAGAAAGGAATCCTATAAGTGCACTGAATGTGGGAACAGCTTTGCCTTTCATTCCAGACTCATTCAGCACCAGAGAATCCACACTGGAGAAAAACCTTTCGAGTGCTCTGAATGCCAGAAATGCTTCAGGCATAAAGCTGGTCTTACACTACATGAAAGAACGCACACTGGAGAAAAACCATATCAGTGCAATGAATGCCAGAAACGCTTCAGTTGCAAAATCCATCTTACTCAGCATGCGAGAAGCCATACTGGTGAAAAACCTTATCACTGCTCTGAATGCCAGAAAAGCTTCAGTCGTAGATCTTGTCTCACGCTACACGAAAGAACTCATACTGGTGAAAAACCCTATCACTGCTCTGAATGCCAGAAAAGCTTCAGCCGTAGATCCGTTCTCGCACTACATGAGAGAACCCACACTAGGTTAAAATCATATTGGTGCTCTGAATGCCAAGAAAGCTTCAGTGGTAAAAACATTCTCAAGCAACATGAGAAGATTCACATTGGCCAAAGACCTTATCAGTGTTCTGTATGCCAGAGGAGCTTCAGTCGTAAGTTCATTCTCACTCAACATGAGAGAACGCACACTGGGGAAAAACCATTTCAGTGCTCTGAATGCCAAAGACGTTTCATGCAAAGAGCCAATCTCACTGTACACGAGAGAACCCATACTGGGGAAAAACTGTTTCAGTGCTCAGAATGCCAGGAGAGCTTCATTCATCAATCCAATCTTACACTACACGAAAGAACCCACAATGTGCAAACACCCTATCAGTGCTAAAAAATGTTTTAGAGTAGAGGCCAGTTTCACTCCACATACGAGAACCCACAATGGGTAAAAAGAAAAAGATGCATTTTCAGTTCTCTGAATGTCAGAAAAGTTTCCAGCTTAACGCAAGCTTTGTTCGGCATGAGACATCGCATACTAGCCAAAACCCTGTCCCTACGCTGAATGCCCAAAAAGATATATCTAACAAACCAAGTGGTGGGAGATGAGGTCTTTATCTGAATACCGTGAAGTTTGCCATATCCTCTGGGGTTGTGGGTTTGGATGCCCCCAGATGTGAGAACCCCCGTGTGGGAATGATGAAGGAATAGCCCTCATGCTGATTTAGTTAAATATGTTGAAATTAATCAAAACACTTTGCAAACCAAAATAGATCAGGTAAATGAAGAAATCGGTGAGCTTGCAAAACAAGTAACTGTGTCAAAGTTAGGTGAGGAAATGGTTACATGTTTGAAAAAGCATGAAGACATAAAAGCAAGAAAAGCGTACAAATTTCCAAGCAGCAAAGTTGATTTTGAGCAAGGAAAAATATTTACATTTTCCAGGTGATTTGACAATTCAAAGAGGCAAAGGCTAACTGAGGGTAATATGGCATTACAGGTTAATGAAGTAAGACAAATTGGCTCCGAATATAGTTAGGAAATTGAGACCCATTTGGAAGATGGAAGAGTGGCTTCTAGTGGCTCTGGAGCACCTAATAAACCGTCTCTTAATGATGAGCTGTATTTTTAAGATTGGACTGATGCCAAACGCTAAGACTGAGGGTCCCACAATTCAAGCCCAACAAAGGGGGAACAAAAGAAGGAGTGAGCGAAGGAGGTTCAGTAGGAAACACTTAATCAAAAAACCTTGATAGACGAGAAAGTAAGTGACGACACGACCTAGACTGCCATTCATCTTTCTAGCATTTAACTCAATAAAGCTGAACAACAGATCTTATCGATTGGGCTGTCGTATTGCCCTGAAAGTACTATGAATTCCACACAGGTGAGAGGCGATATTTATATATTTGTCCAAAAATTGAATGAAAGTACCATCCTGAGAACGTTATGTAACAAACTGCATGAGGGGTGAAGGGTGTAACTAATCGGGCATGTCTACAAGTTTCGGATATACAATTAATGCAGGAACTCCTAAAATTGGAAAATAAAATCTTGGGCATTTTTTAACCAATCGGAGAGCAACATCTCATTGTCACCATGAATTTGAATGTCTATGCGGAGGCTAACACTCCATTTAAACCAGCTTCGACTTTTGTACCGGTAACCCCAAGAGATTCTATTGATGTACGCAATGAGGGTATAATCGAGTAAGTCAAGGCACTATATAGAACAATTAACAAAGCGAGTAAACAATTGGATCATCAACAAAGATCATATTCCAACTTGATCAAAAACGCCAATCCAAAAAGCAAGTTGTGACCCGCAATTCATACAAATGATGCAACATTGTGCTTTGGCCCCTTCAAATGTATACAACTGAGGCCTATAAGCAATTGGATGATGAGCTGGGCTGCACTAGGAGACTTTGGGAGAGCATGAAAAATGACAAGTCACAATATCACTTGGAACTAATGGAGTGGAGAAATTCAGGCTTGCAGAATCAAGGTGAATATCTTTGTCGGAATGACTTCCCAGAGACACCAGTGACATATATTTTACCCAAGATGCATACGGATCCAGCACAACCACCAAGAAGGCCCATTATCTCAGCCAATTAAAGTTTATTTGAGAATTCTGCAAGATATATGGACTATTTCCTACAGGGGTATGTATGCAATTTAGCCTCTTCTATCAAAGACATTGGTGACTTTCTGAAAAGAATCTATAACTTACCTTGGAGGGAGGATTACCTTCTAATAACTCTTGCTGTGACCTCATTATATCCCAGCGTTAATCACAATGACGGAATTCATGCTCTTGAAGGCTTCCTAAAGGGCAGGCGCTTAAGCTGTACACACATACAATGATGTTATCCGTGATTAGGTGGTGTCTTGAAAAGAACGACTTTTTCTTCAACAAGGAAATCTTTAGGCCGTTACATGGTGCGGCGATGGGCACCTGCTTCACCCCAGCTATGCTTGTTTGCATATGGGCCGGTGGGAGAAGCAGGTGCTCACGAACGAGAATGGTGCTATCTGCGGTGATCATATCATTTGTTGGTTGCGCTTTATTGATGACTTATTTGTTATATGGAGGGACTCACAGCAAACAGCTGAAGTCTTCATAGAGGCAATCACCCAAATAATCTGAACTTACACTTTACAGGTCTCATTAGTGCAACACAAATAGAGTTTCTTGATCTGCAAGTGGTTGTACGCAATGATGGCTGGAAACCAGATTGTTCAGGAAGAAGACTTGCAGGGAATCCCACCCTACATGCACCTTATTTTCTACCCAGGCCATTTAAAATCTAATATCCCATATGGTGAGATGTTGAGATTAAGAAGAAATTGCATTTGCATTGATGATTGGAAGACTGGTAGGGATGAGATGGTGGGTAGATTTGGGCAGCGTCCCATCACCAGAGAATCCCTTGACAAAACAGCAGCAAGGGTTGAACTAAAGAACAAAGATTCCCCAGTCTTCCCTAACAGGCACGACTGAAAAGGCGAATCAATCATTAAGTTGATAGTAACGTACAGCAAGCAAGAAAGCCAACTAAGAGGCATTCTGAGGAAGTTTTGGCACCTAGTTCGAGGGGTCTTGATTTTAGGGACGACCATTCCCAGATCTCCTCCCATTGTTTACCAGAGAGCGTACTCTATAAGGGACCCCCTGGCAAAAAGCAGTCCAGAAGACATATGCTAGAAATTAGGTTACAGCTTTTTTTTTTTTTTTGCAGAGTTTTATATAACGCGAACTAGACCCGAACTAAATCAGGTATCAGAGCGCTTTACATAGCACCAGTTACGTTACATTAGGACGGACACACATTCATTTTGGGCACGGGGAGATTAAGTGATTTGCCCAGAATCACAGGAGGTTTTGGCATCGCTACCGAGACTCGAACCTAGATCCCCAGGTCTGAGGTCGAGCGCCCTAGCCGTTAGGCCAACTCCTCTCCCCCGCTTGCCAAAGGCTTCCATAACTTCCCATTGGGTTAACACCATTAAATACACTGCACCCTTCACGGAGAAACCATTAAAGGTAGTGGGCAAATGTAATTGTAGCATGGAGTTTGCTGCGTATGTACTGCTGTGTGATTGCTGCAACATGTGGGCAGCGCGATGTTGCAGGTCCACAAAATAATCTTGCAGCACTTAAGGACTGTATAAAATGATTGGTCATATCTGTTGGCTAGACATGTGAATAAATGTCACAGAAATTACTTCAGGTGCTTGAAGTACTTTGTGAATGAGGCGGTCCCAAGGCACTCCAGAGGGGGCAATGATGAGCGATTGTTGAGACAGATGGAGAGTAGGTACGTAATCAACTTAGACACCAACTCACCGAATGGCTTGAACACCAAAGAGGAGCTGTTCTCATTTTTAACTAAAGTTATGCTGCTGAAATCACAGATGGTTTTATTTTGAATTAGTGCTCAATTTAAAGTTCTTTTTATATATCATTGAGGAAAGCAAGATCTATGTGGAGGTTTAGACATTAGTGTTTAAGTGGCATGATGATAAATGAATTAAGTTATATTGGTAGTACCTTTGGACTTAGACATATGAGGGCAAAGGCATCTGTTGAAAAAGTTACATTTGCATCCAATCTCATTACAAGGATCATTGGGGTATAATGAATGAATGGATTTATGAGTTCTAATATTGTAATGTATCAATCGAAAGGCTTATACGCCCACTTGGGCTAAATTTTGTCAAATGTGAACGTTTGCATAGTTAATGTGTACTGTTAGATGCATAAGATAATAGGACCTGTCATGATGTAAGGTTTGCACAATGTTGCTTAGTTATTGTTAATTTGAAAACAGTTCATCGCCGCAATATAAAGTGAAGAAAGGATGATATTATCGGATATGTATTTTAAGCACATTATTTCTGTGTGATTTGCATCACAATTTTTTCTCATGCCGCATTCACATTCAGTTTGAATTTCCATTTTATAATTGATTTTGATTTTTCGTTCAAATGTATTATGGAGGGTTTAATAATAGGATTTATGATTTGCAAACTGTGAGTTTGAAAGAAAGGATAAAAAACGAAGTATGTTAGTCTTTCCTCACTTTGATGCTCACACGAGCGCTATAAAGGAGTAACTAAGATGGTGCTGCACACGTGTGAACAAGGTCATTTGTTTGACCGAATTGCTTTATGGCGGACTTTGAAGAGATTGAAAAATAAAAAATAGAGAAAACCTGTGGTCTCTGCCTAATTCTTGCTGGATTATTGGAGTTGCGGGTGGTGGAGATCTATGTGTGTATATATATATATATATATATATATATATATATATATATATATATAATATATATATATTTATATTCACTGAAAAAATCAAAGATTATAGGTATGTTATAGTTACGCTCAGATTAATTCGTACAAAACAGTAGAAATTCAGCAGTTATAGTTACCTGTGCTAACTATAACTTAAGCCTCCGCAGTGCACTGCTTATGACCTCACATATTACATCACTCATGACATTGTCAGTGACATTACTGATGGCATCTCAAATGCCATCACTGATGACATCATCCACAGAACCACTCACACCCCCATACAACCTCGTACACCTACTTAGACAACCAGTCACATACCCGTTCACAGACCCATACATCCACGTACTTCTCCATAGAGCCACTCGCACACCCACCCACTCACTCATTCAGCAACGCACACTGCCAAACACTCACCCATACAGCTACTACACACCCACGTATTCACCTATACAGACTCTCACTTACCGATACAGCTTCTCAACACAGCCACCCACTCACCCATACAACCAATCACACACTCCCACAACCACTTACCCATTCACATATGCAAACAAGTACTCCGACATCCGCACCCGTGGCATAAGTTATAATTTGCTCAAGTAACTATAGCTGCTGAATTTCTATGGTTTTGTACGACTGAAATCTGAGCCGGTAACCTCTTTTTTTCAGTGAATTTCTGGGTTTTAATTCTATTTCCTAACAATAATGTGTAACCTTTGTTTTTTTAAGTGAATTTTGATGGTTTTTTTAACTAGTAGTCTTATTTGTAGAGTGTTGGAGAAAGGGGGCGGGCCTCCGACCAGC
Organism: Lissotriton helveticus; assembly: GCF_964261635.1. Taxonomy (NCBI): domain Eukaryota; kingdom Metazoa; phylum Chordata; class Amphibia; order Caudata; family Salamandridae; genus Lissotriton; species Lissotriton helveticus. The sequence continues at coordinate 453,489,611 of NC_136058.1, read as the reverse complement.
TCTCAGGAGTCCCGCCCTGTGGGACTTACTGAAGGTAACAGGAGGGGTTCTTGGCCCCCAAAGTCCCTCAACATCCAAGGGGACTTTATCCTCAAGCAGCAGTGCACAAGGAGGCGCGTTTGCAGAGTAGTGAACAAAGGTGGCGGGCCTCCGAAGACCTCTCAGCAATCCTGCTCTGTGGGACTTGATGGGGGTAACAGGAGGGATTGTTGACCCCCAAGGACCCTCGTAAGCCAAGGGGACTTTGGCCGGAAACAGGAGTAGTTGGAAAGGGGGGTATTTCAGGAGATCACTGGGGTTTGCAGAGGGTTTCTTGAGGAGGGGGCTGTGACCGCTGCGTGTTTCCGTGCATTGGGAAAGGTGACTGTGGTGATGGAAGAGTTGAGGGTGGAGTTCAGCCAATGACTGATCTTGTTGCTTCCAAGGTTGGAGAGTCGGTGAGGGCATGGGTTGGTGGGTGCTCCAGAGTGGGTAGATTTCATTAAGGCAGTAGTGTCCGGTGTGCTGAGTTGTTCCCATAAGGTGAGCGGGTGGTCGCCAATGGTATTCGTGGGAGAGAGGATGCTGACGAGGTCGGTGGGTTGGAAATCAAAGTTCCTGTATACGGTGGCGATCTTGTGTAAGTCGTCCATAACATACACTGCTGACCGCCGTCATCTGCTCTCTACAATCAGTGTCCAATCTATTTGTACTCTCCATCCTCTGCCTGCCCTGTGCGTCTGCTGTCTGCCATATACATCAGATCTCCGTCCTCTACATCAGGCTTCTCCAACCAGCAGCTCGTGAGCTACTGGTAGCGCTCCAGCTACCTATACGTTGCTCTCTTGTGTGCAGCCCAGCCTAGTAAATCAGAAACATTTACTTGGGTCAATTAATTTATGTCCACCAAGATTGAAAACAGTGTATTTGAGGCAAGATGTGTGTATTTCGTATAACTTATAAGATGATGTTAGGTGAAAAATGGATACATTTCCAAAATAAATATCTGCGATTGATTGATCTTTCATTTGGCATTGGGGAGAGTTATTACTAATATTATTACTTTAGTGTCAGGTGCACTGCAGCTATGGCTGTTGTGTAATACTCATGACAAGGCATCCCAAATTGGCAAAGCCTTTTTTACATACCTGCTGGCCATCCTGCCTGTTGCACGGGCATGCTTCTTGCTTGTGAATGAACATTGTGTGGTCACTAATGTAATCTTGTCTGATGTGTTCACTGTACTAAACGTTAGTAGCTCGGAGGATTTCCATTGAGCATAAGTAGCTCTTATTGTTGAAAAGGTTGGAGACCCCTGCTCTACGTCCACTCTACCTTCAACACAAGGGCTTCATATCCTCATTTGTGTCCTCTACAAGCGTTCTCCATTTCTACAGCTATCTACGTAGATCAGCCCTACACATGAGTTCTCCTTATCCAGTCACAACATTCACTTCTGCTCCGCACTCCGTTCTCCACAAACATTGTCTACATCTGCTCCGAACACCACTCTTCATTGATTGATGATTGATTGATTGATTGTGGGTTTCTAAAGCGCTAGAATCGATTCCCGATGGAGTATCTCTGCGCTGTAGACCGCTGGGGAACCCGTCCTGGCTTTTCCTGTGAGATGGTCCCTACTGGGTATCTCCAAGGTGAAACCAGGCATCCCCGGCGTCTGTGGGGGGCCATTGTGGAGATGAGGCAAGCTAATGCCCAGAGTTGCCGAGTGTGATCCCTGGTTAGAGTAGGCACCGAGGCGAGAATTATCGAGTCCGCTGACCCTGGTCCACAACCCTGCCGCGTCAGGAATTGAACCCTGGTCCCGGGCCGTCCTCTGCTTCCGGGTCTGCCGCCTCTAACCAGTGAGCCACACCACTCCAAATTCACAATCTTCAACCTGTCGCTGGAATGCTCCATTATCCACAGCCACTACTTGATGCTGATCTCCACATTGTCTTCACACTCTCCGTAACACACAGTGTTCTATGCTCTCTCGTTCCCCAGTTCACATCCCCTGTTAACATCTACTTTCCCCACTCAACGTCTGCTCTCCTCGTACTCAGATCCGCATGAATGTATGCTCACATATACACTTTCTCAAACTGTACGCTCAAAGTCATCCCCTTGAATTTAAAACCTGATCTTACTAGCAGCTTCACAACACGTATGCCATATATATTCTGCCACTTCGATCACCGATCACTATATACCTCACAAAAGGCCACTTACGTAACACTTTCACTACTTAACACGGCTCGTTCCATCTCCCACAGCAGTTACGCCTTCACAGTGTCCATTTGCCTAGAGCCACTTACACCATATACTTACCACTCGCGTCCCAAATGCCACATAATATACCCGTCGGACCACCATTTGCCCTCAAGCACGTATAATACCACTTAATGACGCCTTCTTCTCACAGACAGCCACCAGGGTTATTCCTTACACCTCTTACTGACCAGAACCATGAGGTACCGTTTACACTTCTCTCCCCCAGTGACACCATCATTTCTCTCAGCCACTCTCACTACTTGCCCTTAACCAAGCATCACAACCCAGTGTCTACTTTGTAAAGTGTCTCTAAACATGACTTATATACCACTCAACACCACTTGGTCACATCCGCAAACTGCACAACTGACTGATGTTGACATCTCACGACAACACTGTGGTGATTCACATCACGACTATCCAGCCACTCGTCCGCAGGTGCTCGGGTCCCTCACTCGCACTACCATTCTATTTACTCCACTGACATCTGTTGCCTACCAGTGTTTTGTTATTACCCCCCACACAACTGCCAGGGAAGGGGTATCATATGTGAGAATAGTGGGCTAAAGGATAGTTCTTTCTGTCCCTCATTTACAGATCTTCAGAAGTGAAAATAATAACGGTGAATCTGCATTTCCACACATTTAATAACATAACATAACATGAGTATTTGTAAAGCGCACGTTCACCACTACGGGCATCTTGGCGCTGAAATAACAGATGTTTGTTGTTACCCAACTCAATGGTACTCATTTTATCGACCTCAGATGGCTGAAAGGCTGAGTGGACCCGCGGGGATTTGAACCTGTGACCCTGAGGTCGAACACAGGCCCCTGCAGTAGACGCATTAGTCCATTGAGCCACCAGACCCGGCTATGGTTGTTTCTGTTTGGCGACGAGTAGTATTACTGCATTAAGAAATGTGGTCATACCACTTCAAGGCGCAGGAGCTTAGTCTTCATGTTTGAAAGGAGAATTACGTGAAAACACCGCTCTCGCGCATTATTCACCGTTTCATTCTAAGCGGAATTACTGGTTACTGGAATTGTGGTATTACAACAGTAGTAGGTTTGGTGGATCTGTGACATACTATAATTGGGGGCCTTTGTGTATTTTCTTAATACCACACTTCAAAGTCTAATGGACAGGAAGGAAACATTATTCTGTGAAAAATTACTTTGGGTAATCAACATTAACTTGTCCTGGAGTTAAAAAAATAATTTTTTTTAAAAAACCCTATCCAGAAGTCCTCGGTTATTGTGAACACCCTGAAGAAGTCATCATAAATTAATATAAACGCATCTTGAAGTAGTGATGTCATCATAACGTAATGCAAAGACATCCTGAAGTAGTCGTGAAGTCATCCTCAGGTAGTCATGGAGTCATCTGCTGTTATCCCTAAGCTGTCATGGAGTCATCCTGTAGTAGTTAAAGATATTCATACATTTCTCAGGGAAGTCATCAGCACACCACCCTAGAGTAGTTTTTGAATTGGCTCTAGAGTCCTCTCACTTCAATATTTCTCTGTATCCACATACTTCAGGATGGCTTGGGATGACTTCCCAGATAATTACAGGAATAGCTCAGCTGAAGTCATCAGATGAATTCAGAATGACTCCAGGCAGACCTTCCTTTTTGCTTGACTTGGGTTGGCACAATATCTCCCACCACCTCACCAATGCAGTCATCGACCAGGTCCCAAAATGTTTCCACATCTGAACACTGCCAGGCCAGAGGAAAAATGTGCATGTCCAGTGGCCCAGCAAATACAGCGTGTTTCATTACACCCATTTTACATAGCTTAGCATGTGTGTAATAAAGTGTGTATAAATGTTTAACATGTATGAACCTCTGTCTATCATTTGTGACAACGCGCCTATCTGGGCACAGCAGTAGCACGAATGCTTAGATTTGTTTGCCACTCAAGCCTCTTTCTAACGTAATAGGAGGGGCTTTATCCTGTACGGTGAAGTACAACCGTGTAATCAGTCATCTGGAAGATGCCAAGCTCAAAATACATTCTAGCACGTGTATTTATTTATTTATTTGGAAGTCTTCTATAGCGCTAGCCAGACCCGAGGGTATCGGAGCGCTTTACAACATGATGAAGAGGAGACAAAATACAGGACAAAGGCGTGGTAGGAAAAATACAGAAAACATTCAAAGGGAAGCTTTATAGTTCTGCTGAGTGTCAGCGGTGAGCCGTTGAGATAGAAAAAGTTCAAAAGAAGCTTTACAGTTCTGCTGAGTGTCAGCGGTGAGCCGTTGAGGTAGAAAAAGTTTAAAAGAAGCTTTACAGTTCTGCTGAGTGTCAGCGGTGAGGCGTTGAAGTAGAAAAAGTTTAAAAGAAGCTTTACAGTTCTGCTGAGTGTCAGCGGTGAGCCGTTTAGGTAGAAAAAGTTCAAAGGAAGCTTTACAGTTCTGCTGAGTGTCAGCGGTGAGCCGTTGAGGTAGAAAAAGTTTAAAAGAAGCTTTACAGTTCTGCTGAGTGTCAGCGGTGAGGCGTTGAGGTAGAAAAAGTTCAAAGGAAGCTTTACAGTTCTGCTGAGTGTCAGAGGTGAGCCGTTGAGGTAGAAAAAGTTCAAAAGAAGCTTTACAGTTCTGCTGAGTGGCAGCGGTGAGCTGTTGAGGTAGAAAAAGTTCAAAAGAAGCTTTACAGTTCTGCTGAGTGTCAGCGGTGAGCCGTTTAGGTAGAAAAAGTTCAAAGGAAGCTTTACAGTTCTGCTGAGTGTCAGCGGTGAGCCGTTGAGGTAGAAAAAGTTCAAAGGGAAGCTTTACAGTTCTGCTGAGTGTCAGCGGTGAGCCGTTGAGGTAGAAAAAGTTCAAAAGAAGCTTTACAGTTCTGCTGAGTGTCAGCGGTGAGCCGTTGAGGTAGAAAAAGTTCAAAGGGAAGCTTTACAGTTCTGCTGAGTGTCAGCGGTGGGCCGTTGAGGTAGAAAAAGTTCAAAAGAAGCTTTACAGTTCTGCTGAGTGTCAGCGGTGAGCCGTTGAGGTAGAAAAAGTTCAAAGGGAAGCTTTACAGTTCTGCTGAGTGTCAGCGGTGAGCCGTTGAGGTAGAAAAAGTTCAAAAGAAGCTTTACAGTTCTGCTGAGTGTCAGCGGTGAGCCGTTGAGGTAGAAAAAGTTCAAAGGGAAGCTTTACAGTTCTGCTGAGTGTCAGCGGTGAGCCGTTGAGGTAGAAAAAGTTCAAAGGGAAGCTTTACAGTTCTGCTGAGTGTCAGCGGTGAGCCGTTGAGGTAGAGAGGCCGAGGGGGCCGAGGCAAGTCCTGTGTACGCCAGGGGTGATAGGAGAACATATCAAGTGATGCGCATTGTTTGTAGCCTCAATGTCCTGAGGAGTGATAAAGTTAACGTCGGGGTACAGATCCGCCATCACTATCAAATCCTTACGCAGGGCACAGGTCAAGAGGTTGGACCTACAGAAATATGCTAAACTTGTCCCCGTGTAATTTTCAGGCACAGGACACTTTTAGCAGTTCCTGCACATTGTCTGCTTTTGCTTTGAGCAGCAGCTTGAAGGTGGGGAGGGGGTTTATCTGATTCCAGCTGCGCCCATAACAAAAGCTGTAGTTAAGGGGCCATCACACCTCCTTTTGCTGGAGTATCCTGGCTGGGAGCTGTCAGGAGCCTCACACCTAAATGCAATGGAGTGGAAACGAAGGCTCACAGCTCATCACTTCACAGGTACTTAAGAGAGGCATGCTTTTGACTCTCTTCAGTCCCTGTATATAAGCGATACGCGTGCACTGTAGGAACGTCAGATGTGTTGGTCTGTCCCGGTAGGTACACAAATAACAATTTTAATACCACTATTTTGGTATATTTCTTATATAGTGCTTTAACACTACTCATCCCAATGCCGGACGTCAGAGCGCTTTACATTAACAATAAATCATATGTGTGTAAACCAGTGTACAGGATATGTTACATACGACCGTGAGGTTTACAATGTGCAGGAGCCACAGGTCCTTCGTCGCTCACTGTGCTATATTAGAAGATATAATTCTACTTCAAGTAACAAAAGGATCTCTGTGTTAAAAGCAGTCACCCACTTACAAAAAAAAAATCTCTCACCTGCCTGTTACATAATGTGCTTTGCAGGAGACATATTAACCCTCTATGCTACTTTGATTTAAATCTGGAACTAGACGAAATACAAATCTCTCCAGCAAATACAATATCCTACAGAATTATCTTACCATTGTTATTATTCCCTGAGATTTAGCTGGCACACAAAGATCTCTGCAGCAGGTGCCTTAGCCGCATAAGATATTTTGAAATACAGACTTTGCAACCAATTGAGCAGAACGGATTTATTGCCACTTTTCTCCTTGTTGCCAATTTCTATGTGACAGTGATTTATAAAATAAATGTATACGTTGAGGACCAGATTTTGCACCACAATTGCTACATTTCTTTGGCACAACCCCAGCGTAAAATCCAATTTATTAATTATTGTCATGCGCTCAAATGTACTCATGATAGACTTGCTAAACATATGTGAGGTCTTAAGATCTGATGTCATTTCCTATTAGGTAATGGGTTTTGATGCCACTTCCTGTGATGCCATGTGCAATATTGCATGCCATGATGTCACTTGCATACTGTCTAACTTGGTTAATCCCCCCCTTCTTTTTTAGGTCGAGGACATAAAGGCTGCGCTTGCGCAGTCGTTGGTCAGAGAATTAATGTTTTTTAGACGGGGTTTGAACCACCCGCCTCTCTCCTCCATCCCTCCTCCATTGGCTGGCTTCCTAAACGGAGGCCAGCCATTGGAGGAGAGGGGCATCACTCCAATCAAGCCCCGTCTCTTTCGGATTAGGGGGCGTGTTTTTGGCGTTCTTTCCACATGTGACGTCATCCGTCACTCAGAACGCCAAAACACGCCCCCGATTCCGAAAATTTCGGAAGCTTGCGGCCGCCATTTTTTTTGGTGCGAGCAACAGAGTGGCAGCACAAAGTGACTGTAGCTGGAATCTGACTACCAAGTTATAAATAGTAATCGTTAGATGGCGCCTGGGGAGCAGTTTGCCCAATCTACAATGACGCGGGGCGCCCGGGGGCAGAGAGGAGCTGCCTGGGCGTCATTCTGTTCATGGCAAGTGTGGGGCGCGCTGCTCGTTGCAGGCCGCCGCCGCCCCCCCCCCGCTCCGCCTCCTCGCTCTCCTCCATTGTACGATGCTGCGCGCAGCCCTGCCCAGAGGCGCCGGGGAGGCTTGAGCGGCAGCCGGCGGGCAGCGGCCTCCGAGTCCCATGGAGCTGGCGTAAGGGGCTGCCCGTCCGTCTGTCCGGCCCCATGCTCTAGCGCTCAGGTGCAGGCTGCATGCGGTAAGTTCGGCTCGCCATCCCTTGCTCTCCCTTTTTTATGACAGAAACTGACATGGAGGGAGGGCTGGGGGGAGATGTCAACATGTTTTATGTCTGTATGCTCCTGTGCTGCTTGTGATTGAGCCGTCTGTCTGTAGGCAGCAGGTATCGCGATCCACCGGGCTGTGGAGATACACCGACCCAGGGAGATAACCCGTTAGATTGCGATAACTCTGTCAAGTCAGAGGGGTTGATCGGTCGGGGTGATGCAGGTTGGATTGGGGACTTTGGCAGAATTGCCCCAACTTGGCCCCCTCTGCTGCAGGACGCTATCAAAGGAGCCGAGTTAGTCCGCTTCTGGGAAACTTCCAGTTTAAAGGGAAATCCTCGGGCGCCAGTGGCTGTGCTTCGCTCTGTCACCATGACTTTTTTCTTTGCCGAATAGCGCGATACAGAAGGTATTGCGGTCTGCTCAGCCCGCAATAAATGAAGTGAGTAGAGAAGCCGTCACGAGTGTCCGAGGTGGAGCGGCTGCTGTGTGTTTTTTTAAATTTTATGTAGCAGGTGTTTATTGTCACTCAGGGCCATGGGGCAGCGTGCAGTGGAAGACTACCCCTCTCAGGCGGCACAATGAGAGCCCCCTGCTTTGGCCACGGTGGCGCCCTGTCTGGTGGGAGGCTGCCTGAGGTAGCATCCTGCCCGTGTCCTTCTCCCAGTAGGTCTCCACACTGGCCGGCTGTCTGGTGCTGAAGGCGTGGACGGGCCCGGCACCGGGGGATTCCCGCTCCTACTCAATTTTCAGGATAGTGTCTAGCGCATACTGTTCTCTGGAGAAACGTGTACAGGGCCGTTCTTAGCTGAGTGCGGAGGCGACAGGCACCGGCGCCAGTCGGTTAAGAAATGGAAGTTGTTTCCTGGTAGAAATTCCAGTTGACTAGTTACATTCGGTTTCTATACGTACCAACTATAGCTCCGTTCTAAGACCTTTGTTTGTGTCTTTGAACCGTGGCTTGTGGTCCTTTCTCTGTGTCCGTTGTAAGTGCTGAGGTGGTCCCGGACGCGGCGTGTTCTCCCTCCGGTGTTGCTGGCCCCCGGACATGCAGCCCCTACCGCCGGGCAGAGGAGGTGAGGCTTCGCAATGGCACCTTCCTGACGCTGCTTCGTCTCTCTGTCTTGGTACACGGCCTTCAGCGGTGGTCCCAAGGGTGAGTACCCAGCTGGCGGAGGGACTAGGTGGCCTAGGGGTGAATGCGGACACAGCGATGAAGACTGAGGATGCGGAGAAAACGGAGTACTGGTGGAATGAGATTAGTGAGGAGAGGATGTCATAAATGTTACTGTACCTGCCCATCATCGCTGTACCAAGAATCTCATGCCCCAGGGTTAGCTCTTAGTGGTTAACTAACTTAACGGGATTCCTGTTTCCTCCCAGGATCCCTGTTACCCCCCAGGACCCCCCTTTCGTTGCACCTTACTTGACCTCCTGTGAGTGTATCTCCTTAGGGAAGTGATATCCTTTATCCATTTCCCCGAGGTGCAGCATTACTGCCTGGTATGTTACCAACCTCCCCTCAAATTGTTTTCGTACCTCGTCTTTCCTATCACCGCACCTCTATACAGTGAACACCAACCCTCTCTGTCCATCTTCCATAAAGTGTGTTCATACTGCCTAAAGTGTTAGTGTCCATACATCAACTCTGTGGTATGTCCTTCCTCCCTAAAGTACTCCGTGGACGTGGGTCTTACTGAAATCTTTCATTGAGTTCACACGTCTCTGTCTCCCTCCCTGGGGAGATCAACATCACTCCTTAGCTGACAAGTTTGGTCCTAGTGTTTTCCTGTTCTTATGGTTCACTTTTTCATTTCATCTGTTCCTATACTCTGTTAAGTTGTGGTCTCCGGCTCTGATCTTTTTAAGTTTGTTTCCCTCTGCTCCACATGTCTGCATGCATCATTTGATCCACCCTGTGTGAACTATTCTGTTCAGGCCTTTCATTCTCTCTTTCTGGCACAGCACCTCTCGTGCCCCATAGGCGGGCGACCAGGGTTACTTGGCAGTGTTCTCTTATTCAACCCTTGCTCTTCGCAAGAATCTTAGTTCCGCCTAATAATCTCTGTTACTCTTATATGGTAACACTGTCCAACATTCATCACATATACATTTAATTCTTTACTCTGCAGAACCCTAAGCAGCTGCCACAACGACCCTTGCCTTTTGCAGTGTTCATTTCTTGGAAGATCGGCGCACCCGTCATTTTTCTAGTGTTTAGTCTTTACTTCTGGTAGCATATAGATATTCAGTAGGTGGCAAACATTTACCAGGGTTATTACTATTTGTCAAGACTTAGATTCAACACCTCTCTTAAAAAAAAAAGTGGTTTTCAAGCTGCCTTTATTTTGAAAGTGAACAGGATAAAACTATGCTCTAATTTGATCGATACTAGGGCCGCCTGCATCAGCGCAGTAAATACCAGTTTTGATATTGAAGTTACTTTTCCCACATCGGACAGTCAGGTTTTATTTATCGATCCTAAACTTGCATGGTTCCATCACTAAGCTGTGTTATTTGTTCAGCTGGCTACATTTTCATCCCTTTGTCTTGAGTAAATAAAACTATGAAAAAAGATCAATTTAATAGCTGGCCTTTTACAAGTAGCATAACATGTTTTAATACAAGACTGTATTTCAAACTGGCAATTGCATTTCAAGCCTCTCAGACCCCCCCATCATGTTAAGAGTATGATTCTTACGGCTTTGATTTTCTGAATAACCCCAGTTTTGCATTTGTAAACTCAAACCCGAAGATGTTCAATATGCGCTACAAAGCAATACATCCTAGGAGTGCACACAGAGAAACAAGAATAGAGGCCCCAGGTTCTGTCTCCTACCCCACACTGACATCCACAAAGTTTGGAACCCAGACCAACATGATCCCTGCATCCCCATTTCATGCTGTTGATGGTTGTGGGTGGGTGGCTCTGTGTGTAGGTGGGTGGCTCTGTGTGTGGGTGGGTGGCTCTTTGTGTGTGTGGCTCTGTGTGTGTCTAAATGCAATAGGTCATGCATTTGCGAGTGATTAAGCTATGGGCATTGTAAATAACAATGCCATTTATTTAACGATTAAGCTATTGGCAATGTAAATAACAATGCCATTTATTTAACGATTAAGCTATTGGCAATGTAAATGACAATGACATTTATTTATGTCATGTCATGAGCAATGCCAATAGCTCTACCTTTAATAATGCCGAGACCATTGCATTGTAAATGCTTGTTTAGGACATGTACCCTGCCATAACCGAGAACAACCTTTACAACGCGGTTGTTACACCGTAGTACGTTTACATCACGGTCATTACAACGCACGTCGGTACAACGACTTGTGCTGGATGGCACTGTACACTAAGGTACAGTATGATATACTATTCCAACACCTTCCCTACTGTTACGTAGGCTGGAGTTGGAATAGTAAATCATACTATTCCTAAGTCCAGCGCAAGTTGTTGAACAACTTGCATTATTACAAACGCGATGAAAAAAACCTTGTAGTGAATGTATGCAATGTAACGTCATACATTCACCTGTACGCATCGGCTGACGGCAGGTCTGCGCATCAATGTAAGGGGCAATATCGGATTTTGTGCCAACTTCAATCCACTCGAATCAGGCACACCATGCATTTGCACAGTGTCAGTCTCCCCTCTAGGGTGTACAAGGGGGTACAAAGCGCCGCAGGGAACAGGTGAGCCCGAGCATTGTCAGCCTCAATGGCCACATGCAGCAGATCTGGCATTGGGTGAAACCATTAATGCATAACCAGAGCCTGTGCACAATACCAATATATTTCAAAGTCGGATGTATGTCATTACAACGCACGCTTTCACAACGCATGCCTTTACCACGCAAGTTTTACACCGCAAGTCGTTACAACGACTTGCGTTGGGGGGTGCTGCATAGTGAGTAGTTTAATTTACTATTCCAACTCCAGTCCCCGTGGATAGTAGGGAAGGTGTTGGATAGTAAATTAAACTATTCCCTATCCTAGAGCGCCCCCCAGCGCAAGTCGTTGTAATGACTTGCGTTGTAATAGTTGCGTGGTAATGGTATGTCGTTGTAATAGTTGCGTTGTAATAGTTGTTCACCTTCAAAGTCAGGTGCAAGTGAGGGGCCCCCACCCTTCACTGCACCGGCACCTCACTGACATAGCTATAAAGCGCATAGACACTCCCTCAGAGCGGGGCGCTTCAGCAGATGCTGGCCCTCAGGGACTTCGAGTCCCAGGGCAGGAGAAGGCCCACCCTTCACCACAAAAGCACCTTACAAAGTGCACAGACACTCCCTACAGCCTGGGATGCCCCCAGCCCAAGGGCGGGCCCATCCTGCGCCCGTCAGTGACTGAAAGAGGCCAGACTGCCCCTCCCCCCCCCGGTAAGATCTGAGCCCTGTGAGCTTCTTACAGTCCATCAAATGTATTTGTTTCTTAGTGCCAATATCGGCCCAGACCCCAACCTGCTCCCGACAACTTCCCAAATAACAGACACCACACAATGTTTTTTTGTTGGAGAAAGTTGTTGCAGCTTTATTTGCATAAACATTATGTCAACATGTTGGGTTATCTTACGGGCGATCCAGGGTCAGGCGCCTCTCGCGACCTGCCCACCTGATGAACCCCGTGATTCTGCTACATTTAAGAGTGCTGACGGTGTTGTGCCGCCACGTTGAAGAGAAAGTCCAATCCCGCTAGGAAGAATCCTCTGGCAGGTACTGTTGTATCCTACCCTTCAATCCCTATGCGGCCTCTCGAACAGGAGATTGGATCCGCTGATGAGCAGTGGTGCTCCTGCCATGAAGTTGGCGACCGGGAAGGGCAATGGGCCTGAGCCTAATATCACAACAGATATTGGTCGCCATTCGAATACTCCGCAGTAGAACCCTGGTCCAAGCCACGCGCCCAAGAAAATCACAATCAATTGCTAAACAAGGTGGTGCCTGTGTAAGCCTGAAGGTTGATGGCCTGGACTAACTCCACAACAAGATGAGTCATGTGCGGAGGGTCCCATGGGTGGGCAACCTACCGAAACCAGAGAACTAGGACTGATTTATCGTTGAATTTAGGAACAGAGCCTCCGTCTGTCAGCGCACACTTATTCAGCTATCGAAGTCCTCCTTCTTGGTTTTTCCTATAGACCAGCCGACATCTCAAGCCGCCCCGGTCCAAATGCCACAAACCCTGCCGTTACTAGCAGGAACAGATTCCCGCCCCTATCTGGGCTAGACCAACAGGATTGACTCGTAAGTGGATCACTGGTCTTAGAGTCTATCACGGGTATTGCTGCAGGTGGGGCTGTATCCGCTCCCCAAATGGGAGTACTTGACCCTCAAGCAATGACAAAGGGACACGCGCTACCCTATTTCCTGGTAATACTGGAGGTGGAGGCACAAGGTTTGCATCATGGAATTTGGCGAGGTTGGGAGAAGAACTGGAGAAATGGACTGGCTAAATTTAATCAAACCCTGTGCAGTTCTTTGTCTTCAAGAAAACTGGTGTTTTATTGATGGGATTTGTCCTACTCCACCGTCGCGACGCAGGGGCACATTAGTGGCTCTCACATTTCCAGGCCAGATTATGAGGACTAATTTAGCCTCGTCTCATTAACAGATCAGACTCATGAAATGTGATTGAGCATTTTATTGTTGAATTTTTATAACAATATTTTTGATGTCAGCAAATCCGCCATTGTGAAACTATTGCAGGAGGATATAGAACACGGCTTGAGTAATTTTCATGGTAGTCATGTGATTAAGTGGCTGGAGGTTTTCAATGACAAACATTGCTTAGTTTCCTCACTGTCATCACGTGGCCTGTTGAGCACTGAAGGGTGCAGCTGTTGCACATTTTTGCCTCAACCCACTTGGGAATGAACTGAATCTGCTTTTAATCAGTCACAATCTGATGTTTGCTTTCGACTCCTTTATCAGTGGCATTGTCGCTGCTCCCACATTTGTGGGGCGTGGTCTTTTTAGGCTCCATGATTTGATTTTACTGTCACATAATCTGAGCGCACGGCTGGGAATTTATAAGGTTCTAAATTCCCCCCAGAGCGATCAAAGGCTGACCGCAGTCTCGATAAACGATGCCTTCTTTGATAAACAACTATTTGCCAAACCATTATTTCACTGACAAACGTGTAAATTAAAAGGAAAACTAACACCAACACCGTGAACATTTTGTATCCCAAAAATTATTCTTTATATCTTTATGTATAAAACAAAGGGCACAGATCATACAGATTTAATCATAAAGACAAATGAGCAAAGGAATAAGAAATTCTCCTAACGAACATTTGAATAACACAAGTCCAATCAGAATTAATGGAAGATGAACACTCCTATTTAAATAATAAAGAGGATCAAATGCAAAATCAATTGGAAGTGTGGAGATGGACTTGATGGTCGACGTTTCGGTCTTCTTAATTGATTTTGAAAACCTTCTTCAGGACTATATTAAATACAATGTGACGATGAACCCTTAATCGATGCAGGACAGAGTCCACAGATAAAGATAATGTCTGACAGAACTCAGATTTGCTGCTCACTGTGTATTTAATGATGAAAGTGAAAAATGATGATTTGGTCAAGACTTCTTTTTGGAAACAATTTCTTATAACTGCAAACCAATCTTGTGCCGGCGAAAAGCGTTCTTGAATCAGCTCTCTAAACACTCGGAACCTCACTTTCCTTCTAACGTCAGGCAGCAATTGTACAGACTCCAAATTACGTTGGATCAGAAAAAACGTATGAAGTCTGAGTTCTGATAAGATAATGAACAAAGCCCTTGTAGGTACTTGTTTCTTCTACATTTGCCCGAACCCGCAAGGGTATATTGGGTCTCCCACCCCCCCCTTTTTTCATTCTTTGATAAACAGCAAATAATAATCCAACCATTACTACCCCCTTTCCCTTTTCACGTAATAAGGGGGTCATTATGAGTTGAGGGAAGGTGGATCAGTAGCTTTGTAATATCTGTGGACTCGCAGGGGAAATGCCAACCATGAGGTTAAACATCTATCATATTAAACATGCGAGGCGGGTTGATACCACCTGCACTAAAGCGCACAAGCCTATTGCTGTTGGCACTTATAGCTGAGCCAAGAGATTTGGAAAGGGTCCGTACTTGCAGAAGAGGGTGTAAGACTACCTTATAGGCACAAAAAGGGACGCTAAGGGCCAAATGTAGGTGGCCAAATACTGAGCGGTAACTCAGAATCTCGCAGAATTTCTGCGTTACCGACCGGTATTTGGCTGAGAGCAAGGTAGGTGAGTTTAAACCCACTTGCAAAATAAGGAATCGCAAAATTGCGATTCCTTATTTTGCTCTTGCATTTAAGTAATTGGAAATAGCGATTCCTTAACTGCAATGTAAGTAGCACAAAAAAAAGTGCACTTCAACCTTAAGGAATCGATAATTACCACCAACTTTAAGTTGGTGGTAATTAGCGATTTCCTTTAAAAAAGCACTTTTTTGCTTTTTTAAAAGTGCCGTGTGGCACACATCCATGCCCTTAGGGCATCTATGTGTGCCACATGTGCACACATGCACATTTCAGGGGTGAAACAGGGTGTCCTTTTGACACCCTGACACCCTTGAAATAGCTCCTACTATTTGCGCTTCTTTAATACCGAATCGCAAGTAGTGAATATCTTCCCATTCATTCCTATGGGCCTCCTAGCCCAAATCTCAGTTAGTGATTCGTTATTAAGGAATATTAAGGAATCGCTAATATTTTAGCGATTCCTACCTACATTCAATTTTGCGATTCCTTAATGGCGAATCTGTAAAATTCGCTATTAAGGACTCGCAAATTTGAATTTACCTACATCTGGCCCGAAGAGAGGAAGCCTACCACGACCTAATGAAGGCCAGTGACCTCAAAGACAGCAAGCTTTTCTGACAAACGGTGAACAGAAATTACCTGGAGAAAGAACAGGAATCCGGGCTAGGTACAGTGATTCCTCCAGAGGTCTGGGTCAGGCACTTTTCCCAACTGTACTCGGACCCTTCCGTTTCAGAGGGGCACGCTCTGAGCACGATCTAGGTAAAAACACCTATGACCCGGGCAGCTCCAACTCAACCCCTTTCCAATGTAGAGGTTGATGTTACTGATGTGATAGAGTCCATTAGGAAGTGCCCGCCTTAAAGGCCCCAGACTCAACAGGATTCCAACTGATCTTTTTGGGGCAAATTTATGGTTTGGGGCACCCCTCTTGACCAACGTTCTCAAGGCTGCCTTGACGACAGGCCCTCCCAAAGCCCCGTCACACGCAACCGTAGTCCCAATCTTAAAGAACGTATCCAAGGCGGATCCAAAGTGTTATCGTCCTAGAACCTCAGTAATTGTCACTGGCCAAGATAATGGGCAGGATCCTACTGGAACTGACGCAAACCTGGGCAACGGACAATAACGTAGTTTACGATCTCCAGTTTGGGTTCCGTATCAGCCTTGGGACCATAGAGCTATGTCCCAATCCTAAAGTATCCAGTACTATCGTCCCATATCTCCAATAATGTCAATGGCCAAGATAATGGGCAGGATCCTACTGGAACGGCCATCCCTCGGCAATTGACAATAACGTCCTTTCCGATCTCCAGTTTGGGTTCCGTATCGGCCTAGGGACCGTAGAGCAATGTCTCAACCTGCACCTGTTAATAAATAAGTATATGGTAGCAAAGGAAGGCAAAATAAATGCAGCCTATATGACTTGAACTCTGCCTTTGACTCTGTTAACATGCCAAACTCTGGGCAATTGTGGCCGGGCTGGAGCCCAGTATAATAGATTTTTGAAGGCAGCTCCACTCGGAGGTAACTGCGAGTGCGGAAACTACAGAAAGTTGTATACGTGAACTGAGTGTGCGACAGGATTGCGTACTGGCCCCTCTTCTCTTTTCCCTATATGTTAATGGTTTGGAGAGGTAATTACTGTATTTTAGAACTGACTGCCCTACGGTCGGCAGGTTCAGTCTACTGGCGTTGATCTACACAGACGATACTGTTTTGCTCCACAGGACTGCAGTCGGGTTGCAGCAGTCACTAGATCAATTCTGCTCCTTCGTATCTAGCTTAGATCAGATTGGAAACCAGTCAAACCCCCATCTCATGGTCTTCGGCTGCTGAAACAGGGAAAGCAGGGCTTTCTTTGTCAATGGAACACAGATAAGCAAAGTTCCCTCCTTCCCCTATCTGGGAATATTGTTCGATGACAGGCTGACCTGGAGCGCTTAGAAAGCTGACAGGGCTGCTGCTCTAGCCAGAAGCATCGAAGGGGTCCTTGGTTTTGCGGCCGTTAAATTAAAGAGTTGCTCGCAATTTATACGGCTTCCTTCTGCCCAGACGCAACATATGGGGGGGGGGGCATCTGCGACCAACCGGCACTGGAGAAGGTAGAAAACGGTTTCATAAACAGGTTGCTCGCTGTACCCAAGTCCACCAGCAACTACACATGCCACACGGAAATCCGGCTAGGGTACATAAGCGATTTTGTGAAGCGCCAGCCTCTTTTGTTATGGTTGAAAATATGGACCAAAGGAGAAACCATATGGAACTATACACTTTTGGCTGACTGTTTACATCTGGAAGAAAACTCCAAAATACCCTGGATTGCACATAAATCCAAGATCTGTAACTAGTTGGACAGAGATGAACTGTTATTGAATCCTAGCTCCTTTGTAGCTAGGTACCACATATTAATTTATTTCCAGTTAAGTGTGCAGAGGAAAGGATGCAGAAAAACTCAGGAATGTCCACAGTCGCTGCTCACCCCCACATTAAGATGTGTTCCACCTCTGAGCCGTACCTCTAACGGGTCAATAATCTTCACCACAGGTTCCTATTAGTACGACTTTGCTTAAACACCGTCCACTTTCTTGTTGCATACCCCAGGCGAGGTATGTTTGTTGCTAATCTGCATGTCTGTCCTTGCAATGGACGTTCTGCACAGAGTACCCTGCACTTTATTCTCTTTTGCAAACACTACTCTTCACTAAGGTTCCCTCTTCTGAAGCAGGCAAATCTAAGGCACTTGGATCCACGATGGTGGATCCGCATCTCTAGATATACATAAATCTATTATCCTTAATAACTCCAAACAACTGGACAGATTTACACCAACAAAAAGCACTCTTTCTGGAACAAGATCTAACTTTTTGGAAAATGTTGTGTCATTCCGTTTAGCAGTTAAGGCTGTAGTTGTGTCTAAAATCCCTATGGGAAATTGTAGGAGAAGAATGTGTTTGGAGATTTAGGTGGGAGGTACACAGGCTCAATATGATTAGGTAGAAGAACATAGACAAGAAGAAACTTGGAGACTAGGTAATATCATCTTGGGAATAACCATGTGAATGCAATTTTTCATCAAGGCGATTTCCCTTAACTCTATTGTACTGAACTATTGATCAAATGCCGCCAGATTGTGGCCATGCATTTGCATTGTATTTTTAAAGCACTTGTTTGTTAGCATTTTAGCAAAAATTTCAGACCCCCAAGATATGGTGAAGGTTCAAAACAATTGAACACCATCAGGTAAATGACATACAGCCCATCAGAGAACTAAAATCCTTTTCAATTGTCCTTATACCAACTTGCTTACAATGTGGTCTACAACGCTTGGCCACATGCTGAATAAATGTATGCGTTTATCGTGAAGATTTATGCTACAAGCATACAAGCCAACATTTTAGTAGTCGAAAGTGGGAGATTTAAAAAAAAATAATGTTGCGAATATTTTTCCCCTTATTGACCTCTATTAAGGGATAGGTAATTGTAGGTGGCAAGCAGCCAAAATAAAGCAATTTTTTTTCTTCACAAATCGCGAGTCTCTACCTCAACGTATCTATTGGCATATGTGTACAAGTGTAATTCGAACACGCTGACTATAGATTTGTATTCTCTATTTTAATTAAAAGGCCAACTCTCAGTAAAAAATAAATAAAAAACTTTGGGTTCTTGGTAGGGTGCATTATTTAAATATTTTCGATTCCTGATGAAGCACTGAAGACTTGTATTTATACAAACAATGCAGCATACCTTTATTAGATAAGCATCTCTTACAAAAAGATACCTGATCAACATGTAGCTTTCAAATATTTTCTGACAGCAAAACCACATTTTCTATTTCTTGGTTGTTTATATATGTAATTAAATAAAATGATAATGCTTCCTGGAATCTGTTAATAAAATATCCACTCTTCCATTTTTTTCAAGCACATAGCAAGATCCATATTATATTTTCCCTAGCAGCTTGAAATACTGGGTTGCCATTCTTTCCATCAATCTCATTTTCATTCATTCGTCTATTTGGATGTTGGGAGCTCCATTGAAAACAATGGAGTGCTCCGGGCTTATAATGGCTGGTATAAGCCCGGAGCTCCAACATTCCAATGTTTCTTTGTTCACAGCTCTGGCTGTGAACAAAGGCTTCAAGGAGCTGGAGGGGATTCCAATCCCCTCGCGCTCCCATAAGGCTTTGTTCTTTTTTGTTAGAACATTCTGCCCTCTAGTGACAGAATGTTCTAATAGCCTTATAGCCCTTCGTAGATGGGCTATACCGGCTATTAAAGTCCCGCTCCCTTGTTAAAGGGACATTCAGTCGCCGACAGTAATTTCAGAGAGTGGATCACCACCTCCCTGGACTCCGTACTCCCACTAAGAACCAGGGAGGATAAAAACGGTAAACCCGGGTCCGCCCCGTGGTATACTTCGGACCTCCGACTACTCCGCAAAAACTGTAAAAGAGCCGAACGGCTTTGGAGGAAAGACTGGCAGCACACCAGCAAGGAAGCATACCATAATACAGTCAGACTCTACAAAGATGCCATTAGGCACGCCAAAGCTTCCCATTATGACACGCGGATAACAGAATCCTCCAACTCGGCCAGGGAATCCTTCCTAATTGTTAAGGAGCTGCTTAAAGTACCTAACTCTCCTTCCTCCAGTTCCCCCCCGGTGGACCGAAGTAATGATCTAGCCACCTATTTCGACGACAAAATCGCCCGTATTCTAGCTTCCCTCCCCTCTCCTGGTCCCACCAGCCATTTGGACATTCCTCCACCTCCCAGCCAGACGGAAAATAATCCCCGCCCTCAACTTGCGACATTCAGGCCAATAACATACGTAGAGGTAGAACGAACCATGACCAAAATGAGAAGCGGATCACCTCTGGATCCGGCTCCCATTAGATTCCTCAAAACCGTGGCCCCTGTCATCGTCCCCACGGTCATGGAGCTTATTAATAGCTCACTTACCCAGGGATCTGTTCCTGCCAGCTGGAAGAGCGCCGTGGTAAAAGCACTCCTTAAAAAACCCCAGCTCGATCCAGCAGATATGGCAAACTACCGACCAATATCACTCCTTCCGGCAATCAGCAAGGTAGCTGAGAAACTGGTCAACGGACAATTGTCCCAGTTCTTTGAAACAAACAACGTCCTAAGGGAATCCCAAACTGGATTTCGCCCGGGTCATGGCACAGATACTGCCCTCCTCGCCGTCATCGAGGAGGCAAGGCGCATACTGGATTCAGGAGGGTCAGTGGCAGTGATCCTCCTGGATCTCAGTGCAGCCTTCGACACAGTTAACCATCGTGTCCTTCTCCACCGACTCGCGGCAGCAGGAATCACCGGGACGGCACTCAGCTGGATAGAATCCTTCCTCACCGGACGCACGTTCCAGGTATGGGACGGCAATTACCACTCATCCACCCTCCCCCTCACAAGCGGGGTCCCTCAGGGATCTTCCCTGAGCCCGACGCTTTTTAATGCATATATGGCCCCTCTTGAAGACGTGGTGACACCATTTGACATAAAAATGGTAAGCTACGCTGATGACACTCAACTGGTCGTCTCCTTATCCCAACTAGTCGACCACCCAGAGAACCTGGCCAACTGTCTCACACAAATCCACAGCTGGATGAGTGATTCATCATTAAAATTAAATGGGTCTAAGACGGAAGTGATGCTCCTGGGAAAACAATGGGCGACCATCCCCCCAACAGTCTGGCCTGACGTGTACGGAGAAATCCCTTCTCCGAAGCGTGAAATCAAAACCCTTGGAGTGTGGCTAGAACCTGAGCTCACCATGAAGACGCAAGCGGCCAAAACTGCGGGTACCTGTTTTGGGCTCATGCGTACTACCCGTAAGATTCTCCCCTTATTACCACCTGCTTCCAGGAAACTCCTTATCCAGGGACTAGTATTGTCCCGTCTGGATTATAGCAATATGGTCTACCTGGGAGCCCCAGAGGCCACATTGACGAGACTGCAGCGGACACAGAACGCTGCGGCACGTCTGCTCATGAACCTTCCCTCGAGAGTGTCAGCAAAACCAGCCCTCAAGGCCCTGCACTGGCTCCCTGTGCGCCAAAGGGTGGAATTCAAAGCCATGTGCACGACACACATACTAATCAACGGATCTGGCCCTGCGATCCTCAGCAGCTTGGTCACCCCCAACAAAGCATCCAGATCCCTCCGTTCGGAGAATGAGCACTTAGCCAACATCCCCAAATTCAAAAGGACACGCACAGGAGGACGACGATTCTCGGTTCAAGCGGCCATGGGATGGAACTCCCTCCCACGCACCCTCAGACTGGAATCCAGTTACCTGGTTTTTCGCAAAAAACTGAAAACGCACCTATTCCCGAAATAAATGTCCCTCCTCCCTTCCCTTCCCTCAATGGATATCAGCCTTTTTACAGCGCGGGGATGCCCTTGGGTCACCAGGCGCTATACAAATCGCTAAATAAATAAATAAATAAATATTGAAATCACCTCCTGTAATAAAGAAAGAGTTGGGCAGAATTCATCTTATGTTTCCAATCTCTTTCAGTTGTGGACAAGTCTGTCCCTCAGACCCTCTCTCTGTCCCTCAGAGCCTCTCTCTCCTCTTAGACTCTGTCCTCAGACCCTCTCTCGTGCCTCTTAGACTCTGTCCTCAGACCCTCTCTCTCCTCTTAGACTCTGTCCCTCAGACCCTCTCTCGTGCCTCTTAGACTCTGTCCTCAGACCCTCTCTCTCCTCTTAGACTCTGTCCCTCAGACCCTCTCTCTCCTCTTAGACTCTGTCCCTCAGACCCTCTCTCTCCTCTTAGACTCTGTCCCTCAGACCCTCTCTCTCCTCTTAGACTCTGTCCCTCAGACCCTCTCTCTCCTCTTAGACTCTGTCCCTCAGACCCTCTCTCTCCTCTTAGACTCTGTCCCTCCCTCTCTCTCCTCTTAGACTCTGTCCCTCAGACCCTCTCTCTCCTCTTAGACTCTGTCCTCAGACCCTCTCTCTCCTCTTAGACTCTGTCCCTCAGACCCTCTCTCTCCTCTTAGACTCTGTCCCTCAGACCCTCTCTCGCCTCTTAGACTCTGTCCCTCAGACCCTCTCTCTCCTCTTAGACTCTGTCCCTCAGACCCTCTCTCTCCTCTTAGACTCTGTCCCTCAGACCCTCTCTCTCCTCTTAGACTCTGTCCCTCAGACCCTCTCTCTCCTCTTAGACTCTGTCCCTCAGACCCTCTCTCGTGCCTCTTAGACTCTGTCCCTCAGACCCTCTCTCTCCTCTTAGACTCTGTCCCTCAGACCCTCTCTCTCCTCTTAGACTCTGTCCCTCAGAGCCTCTCTCTCCTCTTAGACTCTGTCCCTCAGACCCTCTCTCTCCTCTTAGACTCTGTCCCTCAGACCCTCTCTCTCCTCTTAGACTCTGTCCCTCAGACCCTCTCTCTCCTCTTAGACTCTGTCCTCAGAGCCTCTCTCTCCTCTTAGACTCTGTCCCTCAGACCCTCTCTCTCCTCTTAGACTCTGTCCTCAGACCCTCTCTCTCCTCTTAGACTCTGTCCTCAGACCCTCTCTCTCCTCTTAGACTCTGTCCTCAGACCCTCTCTCTCCTCTTAGACTCTGTCCTCAGACCCTCTCTCTCCTCTTAGACTCTGTCCTCAGACCCTCTCTCTCCTCTTAGACTCTGTCCTCAGACCCTCTCTCTCCTCTTAGACTCTGTCCCTCAGACCCCCTCTCTCCTCTTAGACTCTGTCCTCAGACCCTCTCTCTCCTCTTAGACTCTGTCCCTCAGACCCTCTCTCTCCTCTTAGACTCTGTCCCTCAGACCCTCTCTCTCCTCTTAGACTCTGTCCCTCAGACCCTCTCTCTCTCCTCTTAGACTCTGTCCCTCAGACCCTCTCTCTCCTCTTAGACTCTGTCCCTCAGACCCTCTCTCTCC
Organism: Lissotriton helveticus; assembly: GCF_964261635.1. NCBI lineage: Eukaryota > Metazoa > Chordata > Amphibia > Caudata > Salamandridae > Lissotriton > Lissotriton helveticus. Next base: position 453,466,810 of record NC_136058.1, on the reverse strand, counting down.
TCTTAGACTCTGTCCCTCAGACCCTCTCTCTCCTCTTAGACTCTGTCCCTCAGAGCCTCTCTCTCCTCTTAGACTCTGTCCCTCAGACCCTCTCTCTCCTCTTAGACTCTGTCCCTCAGTCCCTCTCTCTCCTCTTAGACTCTGTCCTCAGACCCTCTCTCTCCTCTTAGACTCTGTCCTCAGACCCTCTCTCTCCTCTTAGACTCTGTCCCTCAGACCCTCTCTCTCCTCTTAGACTCTGTCCCTCAGACCCTCTCTCTCCTCTTAGACTCTGTCCCTCAGACCCTCTCTCTCCTCTTAGACTCTGTCCCTCAGACCCTCTCTCTCCTCTTAGACTCTGTCCTCAGACCCTCTCTCTCCTCTTAGACTCTGTCCCTCAGACCCTCTCTCTCCTCTTAGACTCTGTCCCTCCCTCTCTCTCCTCTTAGACTCTATCCCTCAGACCCTCTCTCTCCTCTTAGACTAAGTCCTCAGACCCTCTCTCTCCTCTTAGACTCTGTCCTCAGACCCTCTCTCTCCTCTTAGACTCTGTCCCTCAGACCCTCTCTCTCCTCTTAGACTCTGTCCCTCAGACCCTCTCTCTCCTCTTAGACTCTGTCCCTCAGACCCTCTCTCGTGCCTCTTAGACTCTGTCCTCAGACCCTCTCTCCTCTTACACTCTGTCCTCAGACCCTCTCTCTCCTCTTAGACTCTGTCCCTCAGACCCTCTCTCTCCTCTTAGACTCTGTCCCTCAGAGCCTCTCTCTCCTCTTAGACTCTGTCCCTCAGACCCTCTCTCTCCTCTTAGACTCTGTCCTCAGACCCTCTCTCTCCTCTTAGACTCTGTCCCTCAGACCCTCTCTCTCCTCTTAGACTCTGTCCCTCAGACCCTCTCTCTCCTCTTAGACTCTGTCCTCAGACCCTCTCTCTCCTCTTAGACTCTGTCCTCAGACCCTCTCTCTCCTCTTAGACTCTGTCCCTCAGACCCTCTCTCCTCTTAGACTCTGTCCTCAGACCCTCTCTCTCCTCTTAGACTCTGTCCCTCAGACCCTCTCTCTCCTCTTAGACTCTGTCCCTCAGACCCTCTCTCTCCTCTTAGACTCTGTCCTCAGACCCTCTCTCTCCTCTTAGACTCTGTCCCTCCCTCTCTCTCCTCTTAGACTCTGTCCCTCAGACCCTCTCTCTCCTCTTAGACTCTGTCCCTCAGACCCTCTCTCTCCTCTTAGACTCTGTCCCTCAGACCCTCTCTCTCCTCTTAGACTCTGTCCCTCAGACCCTCTCTCTCCTCTTAGACTCTGTCCTCAGACCCGCTCTCTCCTCTTAGACTCTGTCCTCAGACCCTCTCTCCTCTTACACTCTGTCCTCAGACCCTCTCTCTCCTCTTAGACTCTGTCCCTCGGACCCTCTCTTTCCTCTTAGACTCTGTCCCTCAGACCCTCTCTCTCCTCTTAGACTCTGTCCCTCCCTCTCTCTCCTCTTAGACTCTGTCCCTCAGACCCTCTCTCTCTCCTCTTAGACTCTGTCCCTCAGACCCTCTCTCTCCTCTTAGACTCTGTCCTCAGACCCTCTCTCTCCTCTTAGACTCTGTCCTCAGACCCTCTCTCCTCTTAGACTCTGTCCTCAGACCCTCTCTCTCCTCTTAGACTCTGTCCCTCCCTCTCTCTCCTCTTAGACTCTGTCCCTCAGACCCTCTCTCTCCTCTTAGACTCTGTCCCTCAGACCCTCTCTCTCCTCTTAGACTCTGTCCCTCAGACCCTCTCTCTCCTCTTAGACTCTGTCCTCAGACCCTCTCTCTCCTCTTAGACTCTGTCCCTCAGACCCTCTCTCTCCTCTTAGACTCTGTCCCTCAGACCCTCTCTCTCCTCTTAGACTCTGTCCCTCAGACCCTCTCTCTCCTCTTAGACTCTGTCCCTCAGACCCTCTCTCTCCTCTTAGACTCTGTCCCTCAGACCCTCTCTCTCCTCTTAGACTCTGTCCTCAGACCCGCTCTCTCCTCTTAGACTCTGTCCTCAGACCCTCTCTCCTCTTACACTCTGTCCTCAGACCCTCTCTCTCCTCTTAGACTCTGTCCCTCGGACCCTCTCTTTCCTCTTAGACTCTGTCCCTCAGACCCTCTCTCTCCTCTTAGACTCTGTCCCTCCCTCTCTCTCCTCTTAGACTCTGTCCCTCAGACCCTCTCTCTCTCCTCTTAGACTCTGTCCCTCAGACCCTCTCTCTCCTCTTAGACTCTGTCCTCAGACCCTCTCTCTCCTCTTAGACTCTGTCCTCAGACCCTCTCTCCTCTTAGACTCTGTCCTCAGACCCTCTCTCTCCTCTTAGACTCTGTCCCTCAGACCCTCTCTCTCCTCTTAGACTCTGTCCCTCAGACCCTCTCTCTCCTCTTAGACTCTGTCCTCAGACCCTCTCTCTCCTCTTAGACTCTGTCCCTCAGACCCTCTCTCCTCTTACACTCTGTCCTCAGACCCTCTCTCTCCTCTTAGACTCTGTCCTCAGACCCTCTCTCTCCTCTTAGACTCTGTCCCTCCCTCTCTCTCCTCTTAGACTCTGTCCCTCAGACCCTCTCTCTCCTCTTAGACTCTGTCCCTCAGACCCTCTCTCCCCTCTTAGACTCTGTCCTCAGACCCTCTCTCTCCTCTTAGACTCTGTCCCTCTCCCTCTCTCTCCTCTTAGACTTTGTCCCTCAGACCCTCTCTCTCCTCTTAGACTCTGTCCCTCAGAGCCTCTCTCTCCTCTTAGACTCTGTCCCTCAGACCCTCTCTCTCTCCTCTTAGACTCTGTCCCTCAGAGCCTCTCTCTCCTCTTAGACTCTGTCCTCAGACCCTCTCTCTCCTCTTAGACTCTGTCCCTCAGACCCTCTCTCTCCTCTTAGACTCTGTCCCTCAGACCCTCTCTCTCCTCTTAGACTCTGTCCTCAGACCCTCTCTCTCCTCTTAGACTCTGTCCCTCAGACCCTCTCTCTCCTCTTAGACTCTGTCCCTCCCTCTCTCCTCCTCTTAGACTCTGTCCCTCAGACCCTCTCTCTCCTCTTAGACTCTGTCCCTCAGACCCTCTCTCTCCTCTTAGACTCTGTCCCTCAGACCCTCTCTCTCCTCTTAGACTCTGTCCCTCAGACCCTCTCTCACCTCTTAGACTCTGTCCTCAGACCCTCTCTCTCCTCTTAGACTCTGTCCTCAGACCCTCTCTCGCCTCTTAGACTCTGTCCCTCAGACCCTCTCTCTCTCCTCTTAGACTCTGTCCCTCAGACCCTCTCTCTCCTCTTAGACTCTGTCCCTCAGACCCTCTCTCTCCTCTTAGACTCTGTCCCTCAGACCCTCTCTCTCCTCTTAGACTCTGTCCTCAGACCCTCTCTCTCCTCTTAGACTCTGTCCTCAGACCCTCTCTCTCCTCTTAGACTCTGTCCCTCAGACCCTCTCTCTCCTCTTAGACTCTGTCCTCAGACCCTCTCTCTCCTCTTAGACTCTGTCCCTCTCCCTCTCTCTCCTCTTAGACTCTGTCCCTCAGACCCTCTCTCTCCTCTTAGACTCTGTCCCTCAGACCCCCTCTCTCCTCTTAGACTCTGTCCCTCAGACCCTCTCTCTCCTCTTAGACTCTGTCCCTCAGACCCTCTCTCTCCTCTTAGACTCTGTCCCTCAGAGCCTCTCTCTCCTCTTAGACTCTGTCCCTCAGACCCTCTCTCTCCTCTTAGACTCTGTCCTCAGACCCTCTCTCTCCTCTTAGACTCTGTCCTCAGACCCTCTCTCGCCTCTTAGACTCTGTCTCTCAGACCCTCTCTCTCCTCTTAGACTCTGTCCCTCAGACCCTCTCTCTCCTCTTAGACTCTGTCCCTCAGACCCTCTCTCTCCTCTTAGACTCTGTCCTCAGACCCTCTCTCTCCTCTTAGACTCTGTCCTCAGACCCTCTCTCTCCTCTTAGACTCTGTCCCTCAGACCCTCTCTCTCCTCTTAGACTCTGTCCCTCAGACCCTCTCTCTCCTCTTAGACTCTGTCCCTCAGACCCTCTCTCTCCTCTTAGACTCTGTCCCTCAGACCCTCTCTCTCCTCTTAGACTCTGTCCTCAGACCCTCTCTCTCCTCTTAGACTCTGTCCCTCAGACCCTCTCTCTCCTCTTAGACTCTGTCCTCAGACCCTCTCTCCTCTTAGACTCTGTCCTCAGACCCTCTCTCTCCTCTTAGACTCTGTCCCTCAGACCCTCTCTCTCCTCTTAGACTCTGTCTCTCAGACCCTCTCTCTCCTCTTAGACTCTGTCCCTCAGACCCTCTCTCTCCTCTTAGACTCTGTCCCTCAGACCCTCTCTCTCCTCTTAGACTCTGTCCCTCAGACCCTCTCTCTCTCCTCTTAGACTCTGTCCTCAGACCCTCTCTCTCCTCTTAGACTCTGTCCCTCAGACCCTCTCTCTCCTCTTAGACTCTGTCCCTCAGACCCTCTCTCTCTCCTCTTAGACTCTGTCCCTCAGACCCTCTCTCTCCTCTTAGACTCTGTCCCTCAGACCCTCTCTCTCCTCTTAGACTCTGTCCCTCAGACCCTCTCTCCTCTTAGACTCTGTCCCTCAGACCCTCTCTCTCCTCTTAGACTCTGTCCTCAGACCCTCTCTCTCCTCTTAGACTCTGTCCTCAGACCCTCTCTCTCCTCTTAGACTCTGTCCCTCAGACCCTCTCTCTCTCCTCTTAGACTCTGTCCCTCAGACCCTCTCTCTCCTCCTAGACTCTGTCCTCAGACCCTCTCTCTCCTCTTAGACTCTGTCCTCAGACCCTCTCTCTCCTCTTAGACTCTGTCCCTCAGACCCTCTCTCTCCTCTTAGACTCTGTCCTCAGACCCTCTCTCTCTCCTCTTAGACTCTGTCCCTCAGACTCTCTCTCCTCTTAGACTCTGTCCCTCAGACCCTCTCTCTCCTCTTAGACTCTGTCCCTCAGACCCTCTCTCTCCTCTTAGACTCTGTCCCTCAGACCCTCTCTCTCCTCTTAGACTCTGTCCCTCAGACCCTCTCTCTCCTCTTAGACTCTGTCCCTCAGACCCTCAGACCCTCTCTCGTGCCTCTTAGACTCTGTCCCTCAGAGCCTCTCTCTCCTCCTCTTAGACTCTGTCCTCAGACCCTCTCTCTCTCGCCTCTTAGACTCTGTCCCTCAGACCCTCTCTCTCCTCTTAGACTCTGTCCCTCAGTCCCTCTCTCTCCTCTTAGACTCTGTCCCTCAGAGCCTCTCTCTCCTCTTAGACTCTGTCCCTCAGACCCTCTCTCTCCTCTTAGACTCTGTCCCTCAGACCCTCTCTCTCCTCTTAGACTCTGTCCCTCAGACCCTCTCTCTCCTCTTAGACTCTGTCCCTCAGAGCCTCTCTCTCCTCTTAGACTCTGTCCCTCAGACCCTCTCTCTCTCCTCTTAGACTCTGTCCCTCAGACCCTCTCTCTCCTCTTAGACTCTGTCCCTCAGACCCTCTCTCTCCTCTTAGACTCTGTCCCTCCCTCTCTCTGCCTCTTAGACTCTGTCCTCAGACCCTCTCTCTCCTCTTAGACTCTGTCCCTCAGACCCTCTCTCTCCTCTTAGACTCTGTCCCTCAGACCCTCTCTCTCCTCTTAGACTCTGTCCCTCAGACCCTCTCTCTCCTCTTAGACTCTGTCCCTCAGACCCTCTCTCTCCTCTTAGACTCTGTCCCTCAGACCCTCTCTCATGCCTCTTAGACTCTGTCCCTCAGACCCTCTCTCGTGCCTCTTAGACTCTGTCCCTCAGACCCTCTCTCTCCTCTTAGACTCTGTCCCTCAGACCCTCTCTCTCCTCTTAGACTCTGTCCCTCCCTCTCTCTCCTCTTAGACTCTGTCCTCAGACCCTCTCTCTCCTCTTAGACTCTGTCCCTCAGACCCTCTCTCTCCTCTTAGACTCTGTCCCTCAGACCCTCTCTCTCCTCTTAGACTCTGTCCCTCAGACCCTCTCTCTCCTCTTAGACTCTGTCCCTCAGACCCTCTCTCTCCTCTTAGACTCTGTCCCTCAGACCCTCTCTCTCCTCTTAGACTCTGTCCCTCAGACCCTCTCTCTCCTCTTAGACTCTGTCCTCAGACCCTCTCTCTCCTCTTAGACTCTGTCCCTCAGACCCTCTCTCTCCTCTTAGACTCTGTCCCTCAGACCCTCTCTCTCCTCTTAGACTCTGTCCCTCCCTCTCTTCTCTTAGACTCTGTCCCTCAGACCCTCTCTCTCCTCTTAGACTCTGTCCCTCAGAGCCTCTCTCTCCTCTTAGACTCTGTCCCTCAGACCCTCTCTCTCCTCTTAGACTCTGTCCCTCAGACCCTCTCTCGTGCCTCTTGCACTGTCCTCAGACCCTCTCTCTCCTCTTAGACTCTGTCCCTCAGACCCTCTCTCTCCTCTTAGACTCTGTCCTCAGACCCTCTCTCTCCTCTTAGACTCTGTCCTCAGACCCTCTCTCTGTCCCTCAGACCCTCTCTCTCCTCTTAGACTCTGTCCCTCCCTCTCTCTCCTCTTAGACTCTGTCCTCAGACCCTCTCTCTCCTCTTAGACTCTGTCCCTCAGACCCTCTCTCTCCTCTTAGACTCTGTCCCTCAGACCCTCTCTCTCCTCTTAGACTCTGTCCCTCAGACCCTCTCTCGTGCCTCTTGCACTGTCCTCAGTCCTGTCCTCAGTCCTGTCCTCAGGCCCCCTGTTCTCCCTAAGGAAAGCCCTGACACGTACTTGGCCCTTGGGCACCGCCCACCCCAGTCCCCAGAAAGTCAGACTCCAGGACCACTACACTTCCTCAGCTAAGACCATCACTCTCTCCCCCTGTCATCCAGGCTAGAAGAATTAATGCATTAGATATTCCCAAAAAAGTCATGTTTTTTGCCGCCCTAGGCGGCCGCCTAGTCTTGTCTAATGGTAGAAACGGCCCTGGCGTGGCTGTAACTTTCTGTCAGAGACAATCAGCTGCCTCATAAGGGCCCTAAAAAATTTTTTTGAAAAACAGTTGATGGACGGAATGTTGCACAATGGCAAAACATTCACCCCCAGTCACAGATCTGGGTTTAATCCATCGTTATTTTGCTCACCAAGCCACCCCAGTTCAGACATGGCCATATGCAAATCAGTCTGACCCTGTGCCTCATGGGAACAGTCCAGTCCGAACTACCAAGCCATGTCTTCCCTGGACCGGAATCAAGCATCCAAGGACCGGTTTCTGGCTATCAGCCTTCATTCAGCCTGGATAGCTTGACTCCAGTGATGTGGAGAGCCTGGGACTCACGTCTGGGCATACCAGTCCCATAAGGGCCTTAGCCTGTGAAGTAAATCCGTCCAGAGGTAGCGTGAGTTACCAAGGAGTTTTATTTGTGAGAAGAGAGCTTAAACAACCACTCCAGTCAGATGTCATCCCGCCTCTGACAACCGCACAGTATAGAATCTCAGTCGCCAAGAATGCAGGAACATTACAAGACCACGTAACAGCATAAAGACACTACAGCATGTATTCCCTCGGTAACGCCATCACAGATGTTTACCGAGCCCTAGGCGGTGCAAGTTGACCCCTGGATGATCCCCAGGCACCCTCCATCACTTTTAAACACCTTCTACAGGTCCCCAGCTGGCCATCCAATACCATCAGCCGGACCTCGGGCACCTCCAGATGGCCGAACATCCCAACCTTTTCTCAGTTGAACCCTAGAAGGATCCTCATCGATCTTCTCTTCTATGCTGGGCGTTTGTCCTCAGTGCTGAGGCTCTGGAGTGCTCTCGGAGCCCTGCGGAACCTCCACACATTTCCAGAGGTGACTGTAACTCCCCGGGACTACTACCACTCTCTAAGGGACCTTCTATCCACTCAGAGCAGGCGATGAGGGATGAGGAGATGTTCCCCAAGACAGTGGAAGAGAGCTTCCTGCAGTCCAGTGGGTGCAGAGTGGAGATCCAGACACTGAAGTGAAGCGCGTGGAGTCAGGGATACTTTTACAAACTTCATGAAGTCTTTGTGAGTTGCTGCTGCTTAGTTCTTCCTAACCACTGCAACTTGGTGGGGGCAATGGGGGTGGGGTCAAAGGTGAAACTCCTGTTTTTGTTCTACAAGGTGAAAGAGTTTAACCCCTTGCATGCAGGGCTGATTCCCCCGCTCGCTGTGCTGGGGTGAGGAGGGGGCGTGCACAGCACCCCCATGCTCATGACGAGCTCAGCTCGTCATGAGGCACAGTGCTTGTGTGGTCATGACGAGCTCAGCTCGTCATGACCACACCCGTTTCTTTAGAACGTTCGCACAGCAGGGGAATTTGCCCAGCGTGCGAGCGTTCCACAACTCATGACGAGCTGAGCTCGTCATGACCACACCCGTTTCTTTAGAACGTTCGCACAGCAGGGGAATTTGCCCAGCGTGCGAGCGTTCCACAACTCATGACGAGCTGAGCTCGTCATGACCACACCCGTTTCTTTAGAACGTTCGCACAGCAGGGGAATTTGCCCAGCGTGCGAGTGTTCCACGACTCATGACGAACTGAGCTCGTCATGACCACACCCGTTTCTTTAGAACGTTCGCACAGCAGGGGAATTTGCCCAGCGTGCAAGCGTTCCACGACTCATGACGAGCTGAGCTCGTCACGGCCACACCCGTTTCTTTAGAACGTTCGCACAGCAGGGGAATTTGCCCAGCGTGCGAGCGTTCCATGACTTATGACGAGCTGAGCTCGTCACGACCACACCCGTTTCTTTAGAACGTTCGCACAGCAGGGGAATTTGCCCAGCGTGCGAGCGTTCCACGACTCATGACGAGCTGAGCTCGTCACGACCACACCCGTTTCTTTAGAACGTTCGCACAGCAGGGGAATTTGCCCAGCGTGCGAGCATTCCACGACTCATGACGAGCTGAGCTCGTCACGGCCACACCCGTTTCTTTAGAACGTTCGCACAGCAGGGGAATTTGCCCAGCGTGCGAGCGTTCCACGACTCATGACGAGCTGAGCTCGTCACGACCACACCCGTTTCTTTAGAACGTTCGCACAGCAGGGGAATTTGCCCAGCGTGCGAGCGTTCCACGACTCATGACGAGCTGAGCTCGTCACGACCACACCCGTTTCTTTAGAACGTTCGCACAGCAGGGGAATTTGCCCAGCGTGCGAGCGTTCCACGACTCATGACGAGCTGAGCTCGTCACGACCACACCCATTTCTTTAGAATGTTCGCACAGCAGGGGAATTTACCCAGCGTGCGAGCGTTCCACGACTCATGACGAGCTGAGCTCGTCACGACCACACCCGTTTCTTTAGAACGTTCTCACAGTAGGGGAATTTGCCCAGCGTGCGAGCGTTCCACGACTCATGACGAGCTGAGCTCGTCACGACCACACCCGTTTCTTTAGAACGTTCGCACAGCAGGGGAATTTGCCCAGCGTGCGAGCGTTCCACGACTCATGACGAGCTGAGCTCGTCACGACCACACCCGTTTCTTTAGAACGTTCGCACAGTAGGGGAATTTGCCCAGCGTGCGAGCGTTCCACGACTCATGACGAGCTGAGCTCGTCACGACCACACCCGTTTCTTTAGAATGTTCTCACAGCAGGGGAATTTGCCATGAGTGTGCAAGGGGTTAAAGGCCAGGCTTGTCCTTCACCTGTCTGTTATTACAAAAGATGATGACAGACAGGTGCAGAAAACTCACACTTCACTGTGCCCATGTAAGGAGCACCTGCTTGGAGACAGCCACAGAACTGCCTACTGTGAGAAGCACCATTTCACCCAAAGGCTGCGTCTGAAAAGGAGCCTGAGAGAGATTTTTGAAAAGAGACAAATCCCCGTCCGGTTCTAAAGGTTGAGGCAGTGGACTCATACCCCCTATTGGAAAATGTGTATAAAATATGGAATTCAACCCACCCCTCTTTGTTCCTACCCATCTCTCATGATGAATTACCGCGGTCGGACTTGGTGCAGGTCACATTCCTTCCCCGGTAGCTTGCCACTGCCCTTTAAAATCACACTCCCCTGAGGAGCAGGCACCTCAGAAGGGATAGGGTCGGTCAGTTTATCAATCAATCTATTAATCAGGGGCTTAAAAAGTGCGCTACTCACCCGTGAGGGTCTCAAGGCGCTGGGGGACGGCTCCGGTGTCAGTTGAAAAGCCAGGTCGTGAGGTCTTTCCTGAACGTGTGCAGGGTTGGGGAGCCTCTGATGTTCACAGGGAGCTCGTTCCAGGTCTTGGCTGCGATGTAGGAGAAAGCTTTCCTGCCGGTTCTCTGTCTGCGGATGCGGGGGACTTCTACCATGACAAGGTTGGCGGAGCGGAGGTTCCTCTTGGGTATTTGGAAGGATATTCTCTAGTTGAGGTATGTGGGTCCGATGTTGTTGAGGGATTTGTAGGTGTGGGTGAGGAGTTTGAAGGTGACCCTCTTCTCGACGGGGAGCCAGTGGAGGTCTCGTGTTGGTGTCATGTGCTCCTGACGTGGTGTCCCAAAGACGAGTCTGGCTGCGGCGTTTTGGATGGTCTGGAGTCTACGCAGGACGGTTTTGTTGATTCCGGCGTAGAGGGTGTTGCCGTAGTCCAGTCTGCTGGTGATGAGTGCGTGGGTGACGGTCCTTCTGCAGTCGGAGGGGATCCACTTGAAGGTCTTACGGAGGTTGCGAAGGCAGTTGAAACTAGTGGAGGTGACGGCGTTGATCTAGCAGTTCATGGAGAGGGAGGAGTCAAGGATGATGCAGAGGTTCCGAGCGTGGTCTGTAGGGGTGGGGGGGGACCCGAGGGCGGAGGGCCACCAGGTGCAGGGACCTAGGATGTGGACATCTGTCTTCTCTAAGTTTAGCTTCAGGCAGTTGTCCCTGATCCAGGCTGCCGCATTCTTCTTGCCTTCCTGGAAACAGAGTCTGGTGTCTTCGGGGTTCTTCGTGAGTGAGAGGATGAGCTGGGTGTCGTCGGCGTAGGATACAATGCTGAGCCTGTGCTGTCTGACGATGAGGGTGAGAGGGGCCAGGTAGATGATGAAGAGCGTGGGGCTGAGTGAAGATCCCTGGGGTACTCCGCAGCTGATTTCCATTGGTTCAGGGGGAGTCGGATCCTCTGGGTTCTGCCGGAGAGGAAGGATTGTATCCAGACGAGGGCGGCTCCTTGGATTCCTGCGTCGTGTAGTCTAGATGCTAGAGTGCGATGTGAAACGGTGTCGAAGGCTGTGGCGAGATCTAGAAGGATGAGGGCCGCAGTGTGCCCCTGGTCGAGTAGCATGCGGATGTCGTCTGTGGCGGCGAGGAGAGCGGTCTCGGTACTGTGGTTGCTGCCGAATCCAGACTGGATGGGCAGTATTTATTCAGGTCCGTTGGGTCGGCTGTTGGTTTCTTGAGAAGGGGTTTTACTTCAGCCCGTTTCCAGTCGTCTGGGTAGATGCCGGATCTGAGGAAGGCGTTGATGGTGCGTCCCAGTTTAGGTGCGATGGCGGTGGTGGCCCTGTGAAAGATGTGCAGTGGGCAGGGATCCATAGGGGCTCCAGAGTGGGTTCTCCTCATGGTGGCTGTGATGCATTCGACGGTCGCGGATTCCCCGGCCAGTGTATTTCTTCCATTTTCTTTTCCTCGGTAGCCCATACATAGGTGCTCCTTGGCTTTCCTGCCTCCAATTTTACTTTACGTTATCACCATCCACATTCTGTATCAGCCACCCGCCACTTGGCCCCACAGGCATCCAGTCTTACACTACTAACATCTTACCAGCTGCCTTTCCATGTGCCCACTCCATTTTTCTTGTCCAGTAGTTTCCCGGCAGACGGTACAGGCATCCCGCCCCCACCACTATATTTCTACCACTTTCATTCACTCGGCAGCCCATACATAGGCAGATTGTAAGGCAGACTCCCTGTGTGGGTCTGAGGTCTCGCTCAAGACGGCCGTAGGTGTCTGGGGTGTCTGGTGGAGAAGTGTGGCTCAATGGTTAGAGCGGCAGACCCTGATGCAGAGGTCTAGCCCGGGACCAGGGTTCAATTCCCCGCCTCGGCGGCTCTTGGGCTCAAAATTCCTCGGACCTGATAATTCTCGCCTCGGTGCCTATTCCAATCATGGAGTCCCACTCTGCAACTCTGGGCAATAGCTTGCTTAATCTCCACAACGGCCCCCACAACGCTAAGGATGCCTGGCCTCTATCTTGGGGGTGCCCAGGAGTGGACACCTCACAGGGAAAGCCAGGATGGGTTCCACAGCGGCATTCGTACAAGCGCCCTGAGACCCTTACGAGTGAGTAGTGCGCTATACAAGTATCAATTTACATTACATTTTTACATCTCATGCTACCAATACTTTAACAAGCATTTGCAATGCAAGGGGTCTCGCATTTGCAAGAGTTTGAGTTGTTGGCATTGTAAATCACAATGCCTTTTATTTACGTGTTGGTTTTTAAAACATAAATAAAAGGCATTGTCGTTTACAATGCCAATGGCTTAAACTCTCGCAAATGCAAGACCTATTGCATTGCAAATGCTTGTTGTATAATTGCATTGAGTTATCTTCTACGGATGTTCACAGCATTAAAACTTGTCAGGTATTCAAGCATAAGTGCATATTTATCGATTAAATAAATGTGGAAATATACTAAATTCAGCTTCATTTCTTCAGAAAACCCCAAATAAATATGGATAAATACAGAAAAAATGAGGGCAAAAAAATATGGATAAATACAGACGGAAATGTAAAAATAAAAAAATACCGTAAAACCGGGAGTCCTCGTCATAATGATGTTCAGACAACATGTTCATCCAGTCCGTGGCCTCTTTGCAGAGAGCACAGGGTACTGGTAATTAAGATTCTGTCCAAAAGTGTATGAAGGAGGCAAACAGCTCGCGAAATATTGACGGGGCCAAAGGAAAAGACTGTGCAGCTTTTGTGGATATGTGTGAGAAGGAATGGGAGAGGATGGTGAAGTGGAGTAGATGAAAGAAAGTATGTCCAGAAAAGTGAGCGAAAATACTGTGATGGAGGAAGAGGTGAAGGATGAGACGTGTAGATAGAAGAAATGCAGGAAAAGATTTGTGGAACAGTAGCATAATACAAGCCCTTGAGGATGGGGGTGGGGCGCCTTGGAGTAAGCGCCCAACCTTTCAGGGCCCTCATTCAGCCCAAGGCCAATGGATATCTGTGAGGTAAGGTAAAAGCTGGGGTCCCATCACATTCTACGGGGTCTGGGGGCGCAACTGTTCTACACCATTGTTGTGGACAAAAAAGGGCGAAAGTGGCAAACAGAGAGAGACTAAAATGTAATTGTAAATTGCTACTTGTATAGCGCACTACTCACTTGCAAGGGTCTCAGGGCGCTTGTACGAATGCCGCTGTGGAACCCATCCTGGCTTTCCCTGTGAGGTGTCCACTCCTGGGCACCCCCAAGATAGAGGCCAGGCATCCTTAGCGTTGTGGGGGCCGTTGTGGAGATTAAGCAAGCTATTGCCCAGAGTTGCAGAGTGGGACTCCATGATTGGAATCGGCACCGAGGCGAGAATTATCAGGTCCGGGGAATTTTTGAGCCCAAGAGCCGCCGAGGCGGGGAATTGAACCCTGGTCCCGGGCCAGACCTCTGCATCAGGGTCTGCCGCTCTAACCATTGAGCCACACTTCTCCACTTGCAGAAGGAAATGAAGGGAAAGACCACGATATTGAACACAAATCAGTGCTAACAAGCATTGGTAAAGCCAACCGTGGCATGATATCCTTGTGTGCCATATATTTGGAAGGTTTAACGAAAACACAGAGGCACCCACACACCAGCGTGGTTATATACTGTATCAAACGTGTTTTAGTTCATATTTACAGCTACTTGTAAAAGACACGCTTTTCGGCCGCGGCTCTTTAGAGAACCCTAACACCCACATTTTTCATTGTACTAAAAACCCTGCCCTCTGTATTACTTTTCCTGTTATGGTTACTTTGCGAAACTCCCTGCACGAAATTCTTATTGGAAAAAATAACCATTCACAGTAGTTCTTTGTTACATCTGTCCAAAGTTAAAGGTACTGGTGGGTGTGGTGAAGGGGCAGTAATATGATCTTTGTACGTGTAGTTCTGAAACTGCTTGGGTGCCCTATACTATCGCAGAGGCGATGGAGGGTTTCGGGGCTCAGGCCACTAACATGTTACAATTTGTGAGAGATTGGGTGTACAACAGTAATGTTGAATGGACAGCAGGTGGGGGGGATGTACGACATTACAACGCATGCTTTTACCATGCATGCCTTTACATCGCAGTTTTTACCACGCATGCTGTTACAACGCATAGCGCTTTGGGGTGCCGGATAGTGAATAGTTTAATTTACTATTCCAACTCCAGTCCCCGTGGACACTAGGGAAGGTGCTGGATAGTAAATTAAATCTATTCCCTATCCTGGAGCGCCCCCCAGCGCAATGCGTTGTAATGGCATGCGCTGTAATAGTTGCGTCGTAAAGGCACTGCGTGGTAAAAGTTGCATTGAAAAGGATGTTTCCCCAGGTGGGGTGTAGGGACGTCTGGGTACAACAGGCTTGGGTGCAGGGTTAACGCTTGTAAAGGGGGCGGTTGCTTGGGCTGCTGGATGCTCGGTTTAGGAGTGGCAGATTAGTAGATGGGGCACAGGAGCACAAGGTTATTACGGGAGTCAACCAGGTCCGGACTGACCATAGCGGGCACCGGGCAATCCCCCGGTGGGCCGCACGGGTTGGGGACGGTTTTGGGCCCCTCGGGGTCGTTTTTGTTACTTGGCCGTTTCTGCAGCATAGCTGCAAAATCGGCCCTGTACCAAACTCGGCCGAAAACCGGCCCCAGCAAAGAGCTCGGCGGCACCTCCAAGGAAGCAAGGAAGATTGTACGTGTGGTGCCTGGCACCTGGCAGTGCTACAATGGGGGGAGGGTAGTAATGTTGGGCCGCAGGAGAGCCTACTTTGGCTAATGGCTGCACCGTTCGTTGGGGGGTACTCTTACGAGGAGAGGAGACCGGCAGTTAGGTCAGGGACCGCAATAATGTAGTCAGTTCTCCTCCTCAAAGCAGTCACAGGTTGCAAGCGCGGAGCTCCTTTTGCCAGTTGTTCTGGCAATATGAAATATACAACCGTATGGCTCTGGGACACACGCAGAACAGAGAGGCGCGGTTATTGTGGAAGAAACAGTAATAAGCGGATGGATTCGTCATGCAAAATTCTCTCTTCTAAAAGAACAGCTATTTCAAGTTGGTTTGAGTTTTACTAATTGAAGGGCAATCGCCCACATCAGAAAAGGTGCTGCGGTAGGGCCCGTGGCCTCTTCCCCACACCGCCCAACTTCCTGAGTCTTTGGGGTTGCTCCACGTACTCACTAGCTGCCCCACACCCCCTACCTGGGCCTTGTCAGAGCCCGCACTGCGCACTCAGTGCAGGAAGCATGGAAATTAGGCAGTGCCTCGTCAGCCGAACTAACATCACAGGCACACCGCCGTCTAGCATCAAGTCCAAGACGCCCGGCTTCCTTCACGAGTCGGCGCCTGGTGAACCTTACCCTCCACCATGTTCCTTGACATATGGAACAAGGGATAGTGAAAGAGCGCCATGTGCGCGTTGTAGGCACACTGTGAGCGTGCACATCGGCGCGTCTTGTGGCTCGTGCCCAGTGGCGGCATCTGCGGACTTCGCCGTACTCGAATGGGCCCAGGGAAGGATCTGCCAGGGCGTCCAAGGCGGGGACACATGGATCCTGTGTTACCGTCGTAACCACTCCGTCGAACCCAGACGCCTTTCTTCCACCTGCGCACCAGCTAGGCTCGGGGACATGGAGAATATGAAGCTTAACTTTCCACCCCTGCCGCGGTTTGGAGAGGACTCGGAGGTAAGAACCCCAGAGGTGCTGCTGCTGATCAGGGGTGTTGTGGGTACTTGTGATTGATGCTAAGGTGTGCTGTGATTGCCAGAGAGGAGCAATTACTTCGGTGCGCGCTGACGGGCAGTGGAGCCGACGGGGGAAGGGAAAGTGAAAGTAACGCTGCATGAGGCTTGCGAGGAGGGAAGGGGGACAGGAGATGGGCACATTGCGCTACGTGCGTGTTCACGGGCGCGTTCACGACCTCCATTCGCTCTGCGCGTGCCCATCTCCTGTCCCCCTTCCGAGGCAAGTCAGCAACAATAGATCTCGCTGGCGACAGCGCTTCGCGCTTTGTCCTAGGTGCAAGACCAAAATATGAACATGTAAGAAGTGCATCACAGAACAGGCTTTGGGTCAGGCCACTTCAGCAATTGTTTTTATTTTTCAACGGTTTGCAATGACTTTGATTTGCTGTCTATGGCATGTTGGTGATGGTTACATTGTCACATGTGTTTACTCGTGGGTGATGGTGCATAGGTGTCCCTATTGTGAGACTTCAGACGTGACTTGGGGCCTGACGTATGAACACATTTTCCCATAGACACAGAATGGGTAGAACCTTTTGATCCATCTGGCCTCTGGTGTGTGGCTTGTAATTGAAGTCACACTGATGTATGCACAATGTTATATGTTATGTTATAAGCTGTTTTGTAACGTGCTCAATTACTACCGGAGTATCCTGGCGCTGTATACCGCTGGGGAACCCGTCCTGGCTTTCCCTGTGGGATGGTCCCTGCTGGGAGTCCCCAAGGTGGAGCCAGGCATCCCCGGAATTGATGGGACCGTTGTGGAGATGAGGCAAGCTAATGCCCAGAGTTGATGAGTGCGACCCCTGGTTAGAGTAGGCACCGAGGCGAGAATTATCGAGTCCGCTGACCCTGGTCCACGACAATAAGGCTGGGTCCAATCTGAGGTGGCATGGTGTGCAAAATAACGATGGACTGGGATCCGTCGCTGAGTGATTATCAGTGGCTGAGTTTAAATCAAGCGTTTCATCCATCACTTTTCGGTATACTTTAGGGCAATTCAAGTCAGCGTGTGTTCTTTGATGTATTTACTTTACCGACATAATGATATTGTACTTGCTGGTCTATGGCACTTTTCTTTAGGAAGCGTGCCTAGTTTATCTGTATGGCAGGATAAAGTTATTCGTTACGCACCCTTAGAAGGTCCTTTGATTTATTTTGCTGTATTGACAATTTGTGGGTTGTGTGTGTGTGAGGTTGTGTGTGGGGTTGTGTGTGTGGTTGTGTGTGGGGTAGATAGACAGATAGATAGAAAGACAGACAGGCAGACAGAGTGTTAGACAGACAGT
The DNA here is from genome assembly GCF_964261635.1 of Lissotriton helveticus. Classification (NCBI taxonomy): domain Eukaryota; kingdom Metazoa; phylum Chordata; class Amphibia; order Caudata; family Salamandridae; genus Lissotriton; species Lissotriton helveticus. Next base: position 453,449,741 of record NC_136058.1, on the reverse strand, counting down.
TAGACAGACAGAGTGTTAGATAGACAGACGCATTCAGACAGTAAGATAAACAGACAGTTAGACAGTCAGAGTGTTAGACAGAGTATTAAATAGACTGAATGTTACACAGACGGACAGTTAGACAGACAGAGTGTTCGGCATACAGACAGTTAGATAGACAGACAGAGTGTTGGACAGAGAGACAGAGTGTTAGATAGACAGAATGACAGAGTGTTTGATAGACCGTCAGAAAGACAGAGTATTAGATAGACAGACAGTGTTAGAGAGACAGACAGTTAGATAGACAGACAAACAGACAGAGTGTTAGATAGATGGACAGAGCTTTAGATAGACAGACGGGCAGAGTGTTAGACAGACAGACATAGCAAGAGATAAATAGATATATAAACAGAGAGATAGACAGACTGAAAGAGAGATAGAGAGAAAGAGAGAGCTATAGGTAGGTAGATAGATAGATAGAGAATTTAGGCCAAGTATTATCCCCAGCACTTCAAAAATTACAACCCCCCCCCCACTTTTGAGCAAATTTGACCGGAAGCAGAGGGTAGTGTGTTTGCAATGGGGCTTGAGTACTATAATGAGATCAGAGTCCGGCACGGGTTTGACCCAGGCTCAGAATGGTTCCAGAGTGGTATGGTAAATGTTGTAAAGTGTAGTCCGCTTAAAAAATGTGATATTTTGTTTTATATAAATGTTATTAAACTGGTTTGTTTGAGAATGTTGCAAGTAGGAAATGTAAATCATGTAATTTAGTACAAAATATAACAGAAGGACTTCCTTTCACAATGACTGGAACCTTAGTGTGTAGTAAAAATGCAATTTGTAAATGTTTTGGCTGCTATGCTTTGTTGTCACCATAAATAAAGCAATTGCACAAAAACACACATCTAGAGCGCTGTGTTTTTTATTGCACCATGACCACGTGTTAGTAAAAGTTCCCATAACAAAGTGCTCGCATACGGCTGGGGTGGGAGGTCCTTTAGGGGCAGATTTATGAGGCCTTTGCGCCGCAATTGCGTCACTTAATGTGACGCAACGGCGGCGCAAACAATGCGCCCTATTTACAACGTGACGCATCTAGGAGATGCGTCACGTTGTAAAGCCCTGCGCCATAAGGAGGCGTTCCTGCGCAGGGGGGGGGGCGTTCCTGCGCAGGAACGCCCCCCCCCCCCCTGCGCAGGAACGCCTCCTAAAAGTGCCTGAGTGAAATCTATGAGATTTCACTCAGTCACTTTCTACGTCAATTCCTTACGCCTGCTTGAAGCAGGCGTAAGGGTGACGCACAATGCATAGAATAGGTGGCTCCTGTGCATTGCAGGAGTCATGTCGCACTTGCGACATGACTCCTGCAATGCGCCGCCCGTGCGCCGAGAGATGCGTCACGCATCTCCCCTGCCTTGCACCATGGTAAATGCGGCGCACCATGGGTGGCGGAGCTGTGGCGCACATTAACTGGGGATGCACCAGTTAACATAAATCTGCCCCTAAGTGCTTTAGCCTAAAAGTGTTTGAATACCAAGTTAACTTTGCAACGAAACTTAGAAACCTTTGGTAGCAAAGATAGTAAATTAGCAAAACAAAAAGAGCGGAGCTGCGTTTTGACGAACCGAAGACACTGGTCTCTGAAAGATATCAATTGGAAAACACATGGTGGGGGGCTGGTGGGCATGTAGGAGGGAACGAGGGGAGTGGAGTTAGGGGGTGTTCAGTTTTAATTAACGATGTGTGCTGAATACGTTGTGTACACTGCATTAATGTGCTATTTTTTAGGGGGTTTAAAAGTTGTTGTTGGTGTTGTGTGAGCTAAGGGCCATATGTATCAAGCTAATTAGCATTCGCAAAGGCCGAAATTAGCTAAATGATAGGTATGAAACATTTTCGCAGCAAAATAAAGAATCACACATTTTGCTATTCCTTATTTTGCGATTGCACTTAAGGAATCGCTAAATTTTGCGATTCCTTAAATGCAACGTATCAAAGAAATATTTATGCAAAAATGCCAATAAGGATTCGCAGATTACCACCAACTTCTAGTTGGTGGTAAGTTGCGAATTCTGTTAAAAAAGCAATTTATTTAAATTCCAAAGGTGCCATATGACGCTCATACATGCCCTTAGGGCATGTATGTGCACCATATGTCCGCACATCTCTTTTTCAGGGGTGCAGCAGGGTGTTCTTGAGACACCCCTGCACCCTTGAAAATAATCGCAATTTGCGATTAGCAAATTGCTAATCGCAAAAATCCCCTTCATTCCTATGGGCCTCCTGACCCGTGGAAATGAATGGGAAAATTGCGATTAGCAATTTGCTAATCGCAATTTAGGAATGTGTAAGAATCGCTAAAAATAAGCGATTTCCTACATACATACCGTTTAGCGATTTCTAAATAGCGATTCCTTAATAATCGCTTTTTTGGAATCGCTAAACGGTATGATGATACATATGGCCCTAAGGGTCTTTTTTTGAGTGGAGGGTAAGGAATTGCTAACATTACATGGTTAAGGCACAGCGTGAACCAAACGCTACATATCTTTCACAAACGCTGCTGTACGGCCAATGTGTTTACATTACTTGCAATAGTACCCAGTAGGTAAATATATAAACTTACAAGTATCCCCCACGCTAAAAAAGTATGGAAATAACATACAGTATTTCTCAGAACACATGCATCTTCCAGCGTTCTTTACACCCCCCCCCCGAAAAAATAAACCAAAATGTAATAAACGCAATGTATTTAACACAACATGTGCAGTCACCGCAATATATTTAACACGTAAAGTCCTTTAAGCGCTATATTTAAATGTAAAACTACTAGTTATGGTAATGTCGTCCTTCTGCCTTTTTTTTGCCAAAATATAAAGTATAAATAAAGTATGTTCCTATTTACATAACACAAAGCAACCGACCGCCCGTTTCAAACAAAACAGCAGAATTCATTCGGGATAAAACAGCCAAGCACTTTCAATGGGAAAGCTGCATAAAAAGCACACAGTTTTTTTACTGCCAACTTCTCTATTACAGTCTTTTTAAGACATTCACAGAATCGTCTACAATGAAACACAAAACAAAAACAGTTTTAGCCAAGAAACGGAAAACACTTGAGAGAAACACACGGTCCGTCCCAAACAGGAAAAGAAAAGCCCTTCCATCCAAAATAAAAGCAATTTAAGCCAAGGAACACACAACAAACTGTAAAATCAAGCACAATTCCTTCAAAAGAGAACAAGAGAGAAGCACGCAACACACGCAGCAATGGTAGTTGTACAGAGTAGGAAACCTTTGAAATTGCATAGGAAAGGCTCCGTGTGAATGTAAAATGTTTTTTTAACGTAATGCGTGCGAGCCAGGAAGTCTGTGGCTGAGATGCAACCACTTTGTGAGGCTCAGCAGGAGCAAGTGGGAGGAGGGAGTGGGAGAGGGGAGTGATATAGATCAAAGCGCTTTCCTGCTGTTAGTGCCCACAGGCTGCCAAACGGTGAGCGCGCGCCCGTCGCACATGCACTGTGTCTGATCCGCTTTTTCGGAGCATTTCTGAAGTGCCTCCATAAGCTCTCGCTTCGCGCTAGCGCATGTGTTAGCGGAGACGAGACCTAAAAAAGAATCTGTTTATGTGCATCTGTGAAAGAATATGACAAAATGTGTGATGCTTGATTGTAGTTTTCAAATGTAAAATGGCTTCTCATGTTATGAAATTCAAGCACTTTTTAGGACGCTAAATGACAATAGATAGTCAATAAAATTCTGGTGGGAGAGAAATACTACTGCTTGGATGAAGTGATTGACAGGATCTTCCAGCAATGTACAAATACAGGCAGACACAATTACTGGCAGTGGCAGCAGTGGCAGCAGTGGCAGCGGCAAACGGGGACTGGGCACACGCAGGATGGGCCACGCGGCGGGTGGAGCGACCGGCACTGATTAGGTCTAATCTGTAAGTATGCAGAATTTAGGGTTGGACTGGGACAGAAAATATGCGCAGGCACCAAAGAAAAAGTTGCCCTCATTAGTGAATTAATCAGCTAGAATATAAACCAATGTATGCAAATTGAGGCACCTTTGAACTTGTAAAGAACGCTGTATAAGTACTTTTTGTGAATTTGAGTTTGCTGTAGATAATGTTTGGTTCAATACCAGGGAAATCAACAGTACATACCAGCCCAGTAGACTATAAAACACGCCCACAAACAGCCCCAAAAAATGGCCCACACTCTGACCTGTCAGAGCAGCCCATCACTACCTGATTGCCCTATAGGCCTGTCCGAGCCTGGCAGCCTTGGCATTCTGCACGCTGAGATTCAGTAGCACCAACCATTCTCTTCTTAGTAAAACTTTGAGCCCCGGCACTTATTCTTTCACAAATTAATTACTGGCTACTAGATTTATTTCTCCCCCTCCCGCAGGTCATGACATATGTTTTTTCCGCATTTAGTTTTAATCCTAGATTATCCATAACACTAATGTCTGTGGCAAGGGCTTTCTGCAGACCTAACTGCGTGCGGGCCATAAGTACTGCGTCGTCTTAGTAGAGGAGGGAGACTATTGGCCGTTTATTGACATATGGTGGATCTCCCGCCTTTTCTTCGAGTTCCTGTTCCAAAGTATTTGTATATAAAGTTAACAGGACCGGCACCAAGATGCGGCCTTGCCTCACACCACTCTCCACGCTAAACGGCGCGGTACATTCCCCTTTAGATCCATACCGCACCTTAGCAGTAGCCCCGGAATATAGTTGTCTTAAAAACTGAACCAGTACCGGATCGATCTTCAGAATCGTTAGGATATTCCACAATTTATTGTGTATAACACAATCAAATGCGTCTGTAAGATCTACAAATGCTACATAAAATTTCCCAGCCTTTGCCTGTGTGTACTTTCCGATTAAAATACTAAGATTTAAAACCTGCTCTTTTGTCCCTAACTCCTGTCTAAAACCATATTGCACATCACTTATAATATTATTCTCATCTGCCCAGGCGTGCGATGAATCCAGAACAACCCTTCAGATTACCTTCATCAGGGAGTCTAATAGGGATATCGGGCGATAACATGCCAGGTTTTCCCGTTCCCCTTTTTTAAAAAGCGGTAATATTACTGACTCCGACCAGGTCTTAATAAAGCCTTTCGCACAACAGGCTTGGAGGACCTTTTTCATCAGCGGTGACCATAATAATAGGATTGACTTAAACAGGTCAATTGGCAGCCCGTCAGGACCCGGGACCTTACCGCCCTTGCTTGCGTCTATTGCCCCGATTACCTTATCATGTGTAATTTGAAGCTCAATGGGTGAAAAAATAATAGGATCTCCCCCCCTGTTGATTCGAAGAATCTTATTTCCACATTCCCCTGAGTACTATAGACACTTGAGAAAAAGTCTACCCAAGTTTTCTCATCTATTGCGACCGCTTTGTCGCAACATCCTTTTTACTAAAAAACGGTGCATTCACTTCCCGCCAAAATGAGGAACAATCCTTACTCAGTGATGCTTCATGGAGAGTAACCCATGCTTGATCTTTTAACTCCTTCTTTCGGGTTTTTCTGGCCTGATTGTAAGAGTTTCTGCATTCTCTAATCTCCCCCTGATCTCTCTCTGTCCTATGGAGGGCTTCTTTTAATCGAGTATATGTTTCTGTGCAGTTTGAACCAAATCACCCATTTTTGGAATCCCGAGTACCCTTATTTTCTACTCTAAGCAGATTTTGAATAGTCAAAGTGATCTGGGAAAATGCACTCAAAATCTTTTCGCGAGAAGTACTTTCCTGCAAACACACTAGAATTGGTTCGTAAGCCTTAGATATAATTTGCTTGTTCAACGCGACTGGATTATGACTAGCCCAGGGCAGAGTATATCCATTTTGGCGGGACAGGGAGATGTTTTGGGTCCAGACCAATGTATTATTTATTTGCTGATCAGTAGCATTTGGCAAGGCAAATAAATAATAACATTAAAATCACCCCCCCAAATAGTAATCGTATCTGTACCTTTAGACACCCTTAGCTTGCAAGATCATTGCTAAGCAGTTTTAAGATATCCCCAACTGTCCCTTTTCTGTATTATTATAAAAATGTATTACAATCAAGACACAATTAGGTTCCAAGTAAATTGATACTATTTGGTAATATATTGCAGATTTTATCATTTAAATTTTTTGTACCCCCAACAAATTTGAAATATAAACACAAATCCCCCCCCTTGTGTCTCCCATGTGTTGACTGGATTGCTGGCGTAGGATATGTCTTATATCCATCTATGTGGAGTTCATCCAGCGACCAAGTCTCCTGAAAACACAGGATGGCAAATTTATCAATACAATCAATCCAAACTAAATTATTCACTTTATTTCAGAGGCCGGCTGTATTCCAAAAAAGCACGCTAATAGTCTTGGGGGATGTTAATCCGGGAGCGGATTCAATCTGACAAGACGAATCGTGCCCAGATCTCTCAACCCGGCTTGGATCACTGATTGTGCTTAGCTCAGATATATCACTAATCCTAGTGCCTGACCCCGTAACTTCTTTCCTATTATCCATATTCTCCCTCCGGTCTATGCTCGGAACATTAATATAATTGGCCCTACATGATTCATGGACAACTTGAATATCAGGACTATTCGTAACCGTATTCTGATCTTTATTAGCAGGTAATCAATGACACTCCACTGAGTTCTGACACTCCACTGAGTTCGGACACTCCACTGAGTTCGGACACTCCACTCAGTTCGGACACTCCACTGAGTTCTGACACTCCACTCAGTTCTGACACTCCACTGAGTTCGGACACTCCACTCAGTTCGGACACTCCACTCAGTTCGGACACTCCACTCAGTTCGGACACTCCACTGAGTTCTGACACTCCACTGAGTTCTGACACTCCACTGAGTTCGGACACTCCACTGAGTTCGGACACTCCACTCAGTTCGGACACTCCACTGAGTTCTGACACTCCACTCAGTTCTGACACTCCACTCAGTTCGGACACTCCACTCAGTTCGGACACTACTCAGTTCTGACAGTCTACTCCACTCAAAACCACTCTACGACACTCTACTCCCTCCACAACACTATATGCTCTTCCATGACACTCCACTTCACTCCTCTCCACACTACTCAACTCTACTGTATGCCTCTCCGTAACACTCCACTCTTCTCCACTTCATGACACTTCACTCCATGCGTCTCTCCTTTACCCCACTAATTTGTAATCATGCTGAGCAGCAGCCACTCTGGTGTACAACATTACTAAAACATGTTGACAAAGCCAATAGGTATTACACAGGCGAGACCTATTGACTTCGCCAATGATTGTTATAATTCTCTTTTGTGACGATGCAGCTTAATTTGGCGAATACAGTCGGTTCAACAGAGGAGCCCTACTCCCAGCTTCCCTACTGCTGTAGCTCAAGTAGATGCTTCAGTGTGGTAGTTTGTTTCTAGGACAGCTGGTAACAATGTATACAGAATCACCCAACTCTTACCAAACACCTCACATATCAAAGAATCGGACCTGCTGTATTTGCCAGTGTTTGTTATCCTTGCCTTTCCACCGTCTGGCTCCTTGATCTGAAGAAGTTTCTCCCCCTGGGTGAGCAGTCTGAAAGCACCAAGTACAGTGCTATAACCTTGTTTGCTTTGATCTTATTATCATAGGTCAGGTACCGCCTTGCAACCTCTGGCCAAATAGTCTCTATGTATTTTTCTTCGCTTTCAGTCGATTGGCTAAATTAAACTCACTTCACCCCCTATTTTATAATTTTTCCTTTTTGAAGTTAGGTGGGCTGTCTCTTCTTTGTTAGCCAAGAGGTGTGCGATATGTCTTTAGACATCGCTGATGGTCGTAAGATCTGATCTGGATATAGATTGCTTATGTTTGTCCTCGGCCACTTTTAATTCCTCCTCTAGCTCCACTAAGGTCGTCTTTTAGCCTCTTCTGCCACAGCAGTCATACGTTCCCTCTCCCTGTCCTAATGCCACTTTTACAACGCAGGATCCATTAGAACGCATGCCATTACAACGCATGCCATTACAACGCAGCTGCTATTACAACGCATGCCATTACAATGTAAGTTTGGGTAAGTATTTAATTTAATTTTAACCTCTACACCATCCAACACTTACACTATAAATTACTTACCCATACTTCCGTTGTAATAGCAGGTACGTTGTAATGGCATGCGTTGTAATGGCATGCGTTGTAATGGATCCTGCGTTGTAATGGCATGCGTTGTAATAGCAGGTACGTTGTAATGGCATGCGTTGTAATGGCATGCGTTGTAATGGCATGCGTTGTAATGGACCCTGCGTTGTAATGGCATGCGTTGTAATAGCAGGTACGTTGTAATGGCATGCGTTGTAATGGCATGCGTTGTAATGGATCCTGCGTTGTAAAAATTTTGTTGTAATGGCATGCGTTGCGAAAGCATATGTTGTGAAAGCATGCGTTGTAGTGAGATACATCCAAAATAGAGTGCGGATGATGTAACGAGGGGTACGTTCCAAGTTTCTGCAACAAACAAGATAATTGCTGGAATGCTCGCATTAATCTCAGCCGCAGGGGATCACGGGACTGCATTGCGGTTCATCATTTGTCGCTCCCCATGCCACTCGAGACAGAGGCCCTGCTTATGCAAACCAATGGAGACCCAGCTCCTCAAGGAAACCGTCCATCCTGAACTGCCAAACTAGGCCCCATCCAGAAGGGTCAAAAGTAACTCTATTTATTTATTTAATGCAGGTGGTGTCCATTTGGGGGCGTGTCCGTTTAGTGTGCTTGAGTTCCTGAGTGAGTGTGACAAACAATCTACTGGATTCAGCCAAGAGCAGTTGTCAGGGGCTGGTGTTATTTCAAGCATTCCACCCTTGTTGTTGCAGTAGACACTTTCCATGTGTCTGACAGGTTCATACCCTCAAGCCTGCTCCATAGCATCTTGTAACATCTCTCTTGTCAGTCCCTAAGAAGTGGATGATCTGCCTGTCCCCACTTCCGTAAAATCCCCAAAGACCAGTAGGACTCGCACTATAGAGCCCATCACCTTCAGTAGGACCGTAGTCGGGGAATCTGTCTTGTGCCTGATTGGGTGCACGCAGAGCTGCTAAGGTGAGGATCCCCACCCTTTCCTCTACCGTGCTATCTTCCTTGTCTTACAGTGTTTCCAGTCTTACAAATCTTGTCTTCCTTTCCAAGTGTATTTCCTGTAGTGCTGCTTTTTCAGAGGCCAAGAAATTATGAAGCTTTGTCCTTTTTGGAAGGGGAATTAAGCCTCTTTCCATTAAGTGAAAGGACACTTAATGTTAATTGGCTTAAATTGCAGTGCTCGTATAGGAAGTGACGTCTGTGTTCGATCAGCTCACCACCTCCCTTGTATGTCTGGAAAACAACCATCCCTCCAAACAACTCCATGAACCGAGAAACACAAAATGTAACATTGCTGCGGAAACGAATGCTATGTGGCTCAACACGGATTGCATCAACCCTCTCCTGCAGATGCTCTTGCTCTCTGGAAGCCACTCTGTCTGCCTGGCGTGGTCCTCCCCAGCACCACATCCCCTTGGTCCCACTATGTTTCCTCTCTCCACTCCAATGGATTGCCATCCTTTAGCCTCAGCAGGTGGCTGAGCACTCCAAGGACATAAGCAACGGCATTAGAACCTTCAGCTTCTTCGCCTGCATTGGGAATCCTAAGATTGTGTCTCCTCGCCCTGTTCTTTTAATCTTCAGATTTTAATAGCAGAGCATTTGACTGAACTTCTACAGCTGTAGTTTAATATTCGATTCAGACTTTTGTTGTTCTGTTCTTGCATTGAGACTTCAGTTTTGGCCACACGCAGACAGATTAGATCAGCATCCTGCTTTAGTGCTGTTAGCTCATGTTAGACATGATTGGACTTTCCCCAGCTTTTGATGGAAGTCTCCTTTCGAGTTTTCTTTTCCCGCATTCTTGTAAGCAGGATTTGTTATTTTCTTCTGCCAGACCCACATCTTTTCCTGTCACCATATCGGTCTGTGTATCGGAGACCACGGTGGCAATATCAATGTGTCGAAACCTGAACCGTTTTAGAGTTTTTCGGTTGCATTGAGCCTTACATAGATTGGGTATCTCCAAGGGTGTCGCTCATTCAATTTTCATGTTCCTCGCACATTCTTCCACAGATAACAATTCCCTCTTCTGTTATGTCCCTGGTACACCTTTCGTATGTGTCAGGGCTTCTCCTTCAGCTGTACTAAATACGTTGCTTCCTCGCTGATGTCTATCCGTCTTAGTCCATGGGTTCATAATCACGTGCCTAGAGTCTTATGCCACCAATTAGAGCCCCCGTTTAATGTCATCCGTTGGTTTCACTTGTATCTATGTTTTATGAGGCGTACATAGCGCTCAGTCCACAGTGTCTGACGACTCCAATCTCCATCAAAGGTTCAGAGCTCCATCTGGCGTTCACGTCTTTTCTCGTCTTCATAACAAGGTGTCATGCTGTACGCCAACCCACCCCGCTTATCCCTAGGTATGTCTTCATGTGCTGCTCAGTGTCTTGATTTTCCTGTCAAATGCAAAAACAACAATTGATGGACAGAATGCAGAACAATGTCATACATTCACCCCAGTACAGACATGGCCATATGCAAATCAGCATTGACCCTGTGCCTCATGGGAACAGTCCAGTCCGAACTACCAAGCCATGCCTTCCCTGGACCGGAAACAAGCATCCAAGGACCGGTTTCTGGCTATCAGCCATCATCAGCCTGGATAGCGTGACTCCAGTGGTGTGGAGAGCATGGGACTCACGTCTGAGTATACCCATGCCACTCGGGGTGACAAATGCAAAAACAACCATTGATGGACAGAATGCAGAACAATGCCATACATTCACCCCAGTACAGAGATATGGGCCTAAATCCATCGTTTTTTAGCTCATCACACCACCCCAGTTCAGACATGGCCATGTGCAAATCAGCCTTGAACGATGGATTTAGGCCTCGTGAAAAAGGGACAGAGTTTGATGGAGGAGCTAATAAACTAGCCTCTACATTGTGTTCAACTTGCTGTTCATTAACCGATTAAAATGTAATTCCCTGACAAGAGGGGGCATCCCTGTCATGTCCCTATCACCCTTATTGTTTGCCATGGTCTTGGAACCTCTGGCGGCATTGCTTCGAACTACTCCGTTGCTAAAGGGCATTGGTTGGAAAGAGGGATGGGAGGACCAAGTATCCTTATATGCAGACATCATGTTGGTATACTTGACGGACCCGGACAGAAGTGTACCAGCCCTGCTGACACTGTGCGACGATTACGGGAAAACATCAGGGTACACTCTTAATTGGTCAAAGTCGGTCCTCTATGTCCTGAAAGGACCCCCGCCCCAGCTCGGCATGGATTGCCCGCTGCAGCTGACAACATCCTCATTTAAATATCTGGGTGTTCATGTAAAGGACAACCAATCTGACTTTTTTTCTCAAAACCTTGTCCTGCCCCGACTCCGTACGGACGTCAAACATTGGGCTTCGTTGCCGTTGACGCTCCTCGGACGAGCAGCGCTTTACCAAATGATGGCTCTCCCGAGATTCCTCTATGCCTTGGAAAACTCACCCTATCCGGTCCCGCCGAGATATTTCTGACAGGTCACAACGCTGATGTCCAACCTATTATGGAACAACAAGCCAGCGCGCATTGCCCATGTCAAACTGAATAAAAGTTGGTTCGAGGGAGGGATTGCGTTGCCAAACCTGCAATTATACTACTGGGCTGCCCAACTTAAATTATCAACTACTGGATACATGCGCCTCGAGATGACCCAGCGTATAGAGCAGACAGGACTCAACTAGGCACGGACAGTATGCTTTCAGTACTCTACAACAGAGGTCAGGCGGCACGACTGTTAGGCCCCACGAAACACACGGCACTGTTGTGGCACACAGCACAAGCAAAACTGGGGTGGAAGGGTGTGATTACTAAGCTTACCCCGCTTTGGGACACTAAGGCGCTAGGACAACTGAGAAGTTGTAAAGGATTCACGCAGTGGGACAATATAGGCATATCTACGTGGGGGACCTGTGGGACAAGGGAACTGTACTGCCGTTCTCAAGTATTCGGCAACAGTACGACTTAGGGCCCAATGAAACCTATAGATATGTGCAGATACGACACGCACTGCTGCAAGCGATACCCCTAGACACTGAAGTCCCAGAATCCTCACCGCTAGAGGATAGGCTACTCACGGACTACATGCAGTGTAGTGCCACTTCTCTTACCTACAAAAAAAGGACTGCCCCCTGATCGCCGCCTACTGGCGACAGGTGATGCGCACAATGTCATAAACACTGCAAGTATCACTGACTCCTGAACCACGTAAATGTCTACTGAACATTTGGGATCCAAATGACCTATTAGGTATGGTCAGATTTGGGGTACGTTGGCAATTATGGTGGCGAAACGAGATATAGCACAAAAATGGGGCGCACCTGACCTACCTACATTGACGCAATGGGGCAGGAACCTGGACCTGATAATGTTTACAGAGCGAGCAGTATATGTCAATAGAGCCTGCCTGCGTAAATGGAATAAGGTTGGTCCCCCTGGAATAGATATAGGGGAGGTTTGTGCGATCCATTGCCGGAGGATGACGATGCCGGCTCTGAGGAAGAGTTAGAAGGGGACGGAGACTGAACGTGCTATCCTATTGCCTGGAATTGAACCTACGGGGAAACTCCACACTAATAGCAATAATTATGAGTTGTGATCCCGGAACTTGATGTGATTATATACCTTGTGGAATCATTGTCGTGCAATATGTTAACGTGTATGTTGGTTTACATGTTTAAAGAAATGATGGAAAACACAACAAAACTGAAAACTCATGGGCCTTGGGCTTATCCGACACAAGGTCTGCTTGAACTATGTGCACTCTAGTTTTGCACGCCGCCGGACCCCCGGGTTGTCGGCTAAACGGCTGTGTTACTTCAGGCGACACTGCTCATATGACGAAAAGAACGCGGCCGGCCCGCGGGGTTGTAGGCCATCAGCTGTGTTACATTGGAAGTGTACAATAAAGGCCTTTAAAAAAAAAATTTTATTCCAACAAAACGGAGATTGTGTCTTTTGGCCCCGCCTTACTAGATTTCTGGAGAACTTGTTGGCCTCACGGTGATCTCCCCACCCCCTCCTGAACTACTGAACACAGGAAAAAACTTAGGAGTCCAATTGGACAGTCCCCTGCCTTTCTATCCTCAAATCCAGGCATTGGTGGGCTCCTGTTTTGGGCGGCTACACTCCCTGAAAACATTCTTACCACTCCTGTCGGTCGGATCCAAGAAAATAGTCATCCAGGCTCTGTTCACTTCCAGACTTGATTATGGAAATACACTTTACGTGGGTCTCCCTGAGTATCTCCTCAGTAGGCTTGGGGTGGGGTGGGGCAAAGGACTGTGACTGGGAAGAGCCAAAAACATAGGGATTAAAGCTATAGCACCGCAAGTTCTAAGCGCTACATTAAAAAATATATACGTTTTTAGCTGATTCTACATTGGACAGCTACACAAGTGAGGTATCATTTTACTTGGGAGATGAAGGGGAACGCTAGGTGGTAGGACATTTGTGCCGGGACAGTGATCCCACACAAATTTTTTTGAAAAAAGTGTTTTTTTGCAGCTAAATTTGAGGTTTGCAAAGGATTCTGGGTAGGGAAATGTAGGGGGAATCTGCACAAGCCATACCTCACTGGACTCCCCAGGGTGTCTAGTTTTCAGAAACGTGTGGGTTTGATAGGTTTCTCTAGATGATCGCAAGCCCGGGGCTAAAAAACCAGGTGCCCCCCCCCCTGCAAAACCAGGTCGTTTTATTATCGGTAATTTTGAAGTCTCCACAGTATGATTTGGGCCTTTTCCTGTTGAAGCCACTATGCCGACCCACACAAGTGAGGTACCGTTTTTTTCTTGGAAGTCTTTCGGGAGTGCAGGGTGGGAGAAATTTGTGGATCCACACAGATTCCAGACCATTGTTTTTTTTTTAACAAAATTTGAGGTTTGCAAGTGATTCTGGGTAAGAGAACCTGGTGAGAGCCAGTCCAGTCACCCTATCCTGGATTCCCCTGGGTGTCTAGTTTTCAAAAATGTATAGGTTTCCTTATGTGCTGGCAAAGCTAGGGTTCAAAATCTACAGCTAGGCCCTTTGCCAAAAAAGGGTCATTTTCACTGTAAAAATGTGCACGGTTTCCTGTCGCGGGCACTAGGCCGACCCACGCAAGTGAGGTACCTTTTTTCTTGGAAGACTTTGTGCGTGAATCCTGGATTCCAGTTCAGATATTGAGACTTGTTTGATGTTCCTGGTCCAGTGCTCAGGTTTATCAGTTAGGCCTGGATGGGATCTGACGTCGGTATGGATATTAAACAATAGGAGATGGTGGTCAGACCAGTCAATGGGTGAGATGGATCTAAGAGAGTAGAGAAGTGTGGCTCACTGGTTAGAGGCGGCAGACCCGTAAGCAGAGAACGGCTCGGGACCAGGGTTCAATTCCCGACGCGGCAGGGTCATGGACCAGGGTCAGCAGACTCGATAATTCTCGCCTCAGTGCCTACTCTAACCAGGGAACACACTCGGTAACTCTGGGCATTAAGCTTGCCTCATCTCTACAACGGCCCCCGACAGACGCCGGGGATGCCTGGTTTCACCTTGGAGATACCCAGAAAGGGACCATCTCACAGGGAAAGCCAGGACGGGTTCCCCAGCGGTCTACAGCGCCAGGACACTCGGGTAGAGTAACAGTGCGCTTTACAAGTATCCCACATTTAGAGGCCAGCTCATTTTTGGTGATGATCGCATCTAGAATGGATCCTTTAATGTGTGTTGGAGCATTTCAGAGTTGTTTAAGGTCATTTATGTTAAGACGGTTGGTGAGGTTCTGGACTGTGGTGTCTTCCGAGCTGCTCCAGTGAATATTGAAGTCGCCCAAGAACACGTCCTTCGTGGCAGATAGGTTGAACCATGTTATTAGGTCAGTTAACTCTTCTGCGAAGAGGGCGCGTAATGTTTGAATGGTAGTGTATTGAGCAGGTGGTCTGGGCGAGTGGATAATTCTAGAGATTCTATTTGTGCCCACTATTATTGGGATTGTGGAACGAGGCTTAGGAACCATATTCTGCTTCTTCGTGAGGTAAGACTCGCTGATAGCGTCAGCTTCCAGTGCTGACACAGGACTGAGAGCTTGTGGGGACCGGGGGATTGATGACACAAGGGAGTAGAGGACCAGAGGGTACGGTCTCAGGCCGTGGGAGAATTTGTGTGAGGAGACTATTTATAACTACCTGGAGTGTGCGAGCGGGCTGACTTGAGAGGTCTTGTCTTAGATGCATGATGTCGGTAACTAGAGTCAAGGTTTTGCTCCATTTGGTTAAGGAGCTGGGCAAGTGAGTCACTGATGCTTCTAGCCTTGAGAGTGGGAGGAAACGCTGCAGTTCCTGCGTATGAAGATGGAAAGCGCACAAAGCAAAGGGGGTGGTCTGTGTCATTGGGACTGGAAGAGAAGATGGCTTGAGCGAGCACAGTAGGGAGGGGTGCATCCGCAATTAGTTCAGTAGCAGACGGTCTGTAGTTTGGGGGGCGCGCTATCTGGCTCAGGGTGAGCATCAGTGAGTTTTGTTCCTCAACAACCCTATGTAAATGTAAATGTAAATGTACAGGAATTTATATAGCGCAAATCACCGAGCGGTTTCTAAGCGCTTACTTAGGGAACCCGTCCTGGTATTCCCCTGTGAGATAACCCCAGCAGGGTATCCGCAAGGTGAAAGCCAGGCATCCCGCCGCGAGGGGCCGTTGTGGAGATTAAGCAAGCTATTGCCCAGAGTCGCAGAGTGTGAACCCGTGAATCGAGTAGGCACCGGAGCGAGAATTGTCGAGTCCATGGACATTTTAGGACTCAAGACCCCACCGAGCCGGGAATTGAACCCTGGTCCCGGGCTTACCTCTGCTTCCAGGTCTGCCTCCTCTAACCAGTGAGCCACCCTGTCCATACGCCTTCCCTCTAGCAGAAAATGATGGCCGCCGGTGGGGCTCGCCGTTCCCTTTTTAAATTTGGGTCAAATGCACATAAGCAGGGCGCTTATCAGCTCGTGGCTCCAGCCGCGCCGTCCTGTGCCCGCACCGCCTTCCCCTCATCACCTCAAGGCTGCATCGCTGCCAGGTGGAGCCGCAGTGTCACAGGGCTCAGCTCTCCGCGCCTGCGTCCCTGCCTGGATAACTGTAAGGCAGTCGTCATGGGCAATGAGTGCGGGGAGGGATATCGAGGGTCTCTGCACCCCACCTGAGTTCAAAGGCACCCACAGTCCTAAAGTTCCAGCGTTTCACTCCCAGCCTGTCAGCAGCTACGAGGACTCTTGAGAGGTGGAAGGTAGAAGGGGTGGTATCAGCCATTTAATGTTTAGGTTGTGGGCCAAACCATTCCAAGATGGCCGCCACATTAGATGGGGAGAGGAGCTTGGATTTCAGTAGCCCTCTGTAAGTTTCTATGGTCAGGTGGGATGGGGGTAAACATCCTTTACAACAAAACTTTTTTCACGCAGTCCCTTTACAACGCAGGAATTACAACACAAATCGTTACAACGACTTGCGCTGGTGGGCACTGTAGGATAGGGAATAGTTTAAATTATTATCCCAAACTTTCCCTACTATCCACGGGGACAGGAGTTGGAATAGTAAATTAAACTATTCACTATCCAGCGCCCCCCAACGCAAGTCGTTGTAACGACTTGCGTTGTAAAACCTGCGTTGTAAAGGCAAGCGTGGAAAAAGCATGCGTTGTAACGACATACATCCGGGATGGGTAACTCCAGGGGCCCCTGGGATACATTAGTCCTTTTTTAATGTTTAAAATGAGGGGAAGGGAGAGACGGGCAGAGTCCAAAATGGTAGCCCTCGATCCCACAAATGAGCTGGGACATCGGGGGCAGCCACAGTACCCAGTCGCAGGATACAGCACCTCCTGTAGACACAAGGGAACGGCCACAACAGGTGGAGCGCGCACTAGTGTGGAGTGGCAGGGGATGTATGTCATCACAACGCATGCCTTTACAACGCAGGTTTTACAATGCAAGTCGTTACAACTCCAGTCCCCGTGGATAGTAGGGAAGGTTTTGGATAGTAAATTAAACTATTCCCTATCCTACAGCACCCTCCAGCGCAAGTCGTTGTAATGACTTGTGTTGTAAATCCTGCGTTGTAATGGTAGTGCGTCGTAAAAGTTGCGTTGTGATGGATGTTTCCCGTGGCAGGCAAATGTTGCTCTTGCCACAGTGACCAAAACACCAATCAGGTGAAGGGAGACAGCCGGTATAGAGTCTCATATTTTTGGGTCCTTATACCCTCAAAAAGAAGACTTCCCCAACGTCACCACTTGAACAGAGTGACTATGATATTTATTGCGTTGTTTGTTCTTAGAGAGTTGCTTGACCGGTGTTTCTGAAATTTGTGACAGAAGTTGGGAGGGGCATTCTCCGTAAAGATTTTAAACATTATGCACATGGATTTGAAAAGAATGTTCTTCCTAGCAGGCAGCCAATGTAGCTGTAATAGGTGGGCCCAAACCTCCTGAAAGGATTATTAAAAAATTTGTTTTAATTTTTTTAATTAAATTTATATATATATATATATATATATATATATATATATATATATATAATATAAAATATATAAAATAATATAAAAAATAAATACATTTTAAAAAACTTTTTAAAACACTTACTACGCATGCCTTTACAAATATATTTATTAATATTTATTTTTTTATAAAATATTTAATTTAATTTTTTTTAAATTTTTATTAAAAAGATTATTAAATAATGTTATAAAAATATTTAATTAATAAAAATAAAATAATTTAATAACTGATCTGACTAGAGGGTACTGGATCCTTTGGCAATAGATGAAAGAGGATTTATGGATGCCTAGGTGGAGTGCGTTCCCATAATCTAGTCTTCTAGGGTTAAAGGCATTTGCTTATTTGGGCCACACTACTTTAAAGTTCTGGACCCCTTCCCACCCTGGATGGGTCTTTGGGATATTCTGTAACCTTAAATTATGAATAGTATTAATCTAATACTGATTGATTAAAGTGCTTCTGACTAGTCTGATTCGTGACCTGGACTATATAAATATATATAGATATCACTACCTTAGTGCACATTAGATATAGGGGAAACATCCTTTACATCGCAACTTTTACCACGCAGTGCCTTTACGACGCAACTTTTACAACGCAAACCATTACAACGCATTGCGCTGGGGGGCGCTCTAGGATAGGTAATAGGTTTAATTTACTGTCCAACACCTTCCCTACTATCAACGGGGACTGGAGTTGTAATAGTAAATTAAACTATTCACTATCCAGCGCCCAAAGCACTATGCGTTGTAAAGGCATGCGTTGTAAAAACAGCGTTGTAAAGGCATGCGATGTAAAAGCATGCGTTGTAATGTCATACATCCTAGATATAGAGATCGTAAACAATGAAACGTGATATTTGAACTCTTTCTGTTCCTTCCCAGAAGAATTCAAAGTTTAAAAAATGTAATAAAGCTCAAAGAATATGATTAAGAAAGCCTATGTTCAAGAAAAGTTAAAAGTTTGATTTCCAACTTTATTTATTCCCAAAACCATTCTTTGTTGTTGAAATGTCCTTCTGCATCCTCTCTAGAAATTAATTGTCAAGGAAGTAATTGCCATTCCAAAACATAAATCACAAATCCACAAGCAAGGGTCTCGGCTGCAAGAATATTTTAGTGCAGTTGCCTAAAAAAGACACAGAGAAACAGGAACTTATTCCCAATAAACCAAGATGGCTCCCACCATCGTTACACATTGTTAGAGTTTAAGGATTCTCCGGAATTGGGAACTGTATTATTGTGCTCCGGTGTCAATGCAGAGTATAACCTGCAAATTTCTCCAAACTGCACCGGTACTCTGTACTCTGTACTCTGTACTCTGTACTCTGTACTCTGTACTCAGCATCAAACTCTGCATCCTGAATAGTCTCGGTGCAGTTGTATTTGATGTATGATACTCCCAGTCATGTCGAAGGGTGCTTTAGTATCTACTTTTTCTTTGTTCGCCATAAGTGTGGCACGGTATGCTCAGACGTGAGTCCCTTGCTCACTTTGCCACTGGATTCAAGCAAGCCGGGCTGAAGGCGGCTGGAATGCCAGAAACCAGTTCTCGGAAGCTTGTTTCCGGTCCAGGGAAGGCATGGCTTGGCAGTTCAGGCTGGACTGTTCCCATGAGGCACAGGGTCATACTGATTTGCATATAGCCATGTCTGAACTGGGGTGGCAGAGCGGGCTAAAGAACGGTGATGGATTAAACCCAGATCAGTTGACTGGGGGTGAGTGCTTGTACTGTCAACGCTCCGTCCATCATTTCCTTTGGTTTTTCTTAGTATCTACTGTCTCCTCCTGTGCTTCCTGCCAGGACCTTGTCGATTTCGTATTCCACTGGTCTGAAAATCCCAATCTGCACCGAGACTAGAGCCCTATCAATCCTACCGCAAATTTGATATTTGATATTTGAAGGGGTATTTATATAGCGCAACGTTCGCTCCGGAGGGAGCATCATGGCGCTCAGATTCCTGAAGCCCAGTGTAAGAGGTAGTCGGAGGCTAGATGGCAGCTTTAGTCCAGTCATCGGGTAGGGTAAAGATCCATGTTTTTAGGAGATGTCTGAAGGGTTTCTCCAGGGTTTGTTGTCTCAGGCGTATGGGCATGTTATTCCAGGCTTTGATGGCCAGGAAGCTTAACGTTTTTCCACCTTTCGTCTTCAAGTTGTACCTTGCAGGGGACATGAGGTTGTCATGTGCAGAACGGAGGAGACGAGTCGGAATGTAGTGGTGGAAACGTCTGATTAGATATTTCGGGCCAGAGGTGTAAAACGACCGGAAGGCGATAATAAGCATTTTAAAAAGTATTCTTTTATGCAGGGGGAGCCAATGCAGGGATCTGAGGGCTGCAGAGGCAGAGGATTTACGGGGTAATTTTAGAACCAGTCGGGCAGCAGTATGAAGGACGCTCTGAAGTTTGGTCAGAGTGGATTTTTTTTGTTCCTGCCAGGAGGCCGTTACAGTAGTCCAGGCGCGAGAGTATGAGGACTACTGTAACTGTTTTCCTGGCGGCCAGAGGTAAAAAGTCGAAAAACTTTTTTAGAGATTTTATTATCCCAAAGCATCTGCCGGCGACATTCCTGGCGTGCTGGTCAAATGAGAGATCCGAGTCAAAAAGTACGCCAAGGTTTCTGGCTGTTGTTACGGTCTGGGGAGGGGCAACAGAGTTATCCGGCCACCACAGGGCTGGACAGAAGGAGGTGTTCTTTCCAATGGGGAGGATCTCTGTTTTGCTAGAGTTACATCTAAGATGGTTAGTGTCCATCCAGTGGAAGACCGCTGTTGAACAGTTTTTAAGATTGAGCTCAGCTGAGGTTGAGTTGTCCTGTAGGGGTACAATCAGCTGTGTATCATCGGCATACGAGGTTACCGGTATGCCGAATGATTCTATCAGGGATAGAAGAGGGATGAGGTAGACATTAAAAAGAAGGGGACTAAGGATGGAGCCCTGGGGTACTCCTGAGGAGACCTTTTTCTCTTTGGATTGAAAGGGGCCAAGAGCAACGGTTTGGCATCTGTCAGTAAGGAATGATTTAATCCATGCTAGGGCAGTGTCTGAGATCCCTATGTCCTTCAATCTGTTGATCAGGATGGAGTGGGATATGGTGTCGAAAGCTGCTGTGAGGTCAAGAAGAATGAGAATAGCCTTCTTCCTCTGATCCTGCAGCAGCTTAATTGTGTCTGATAATTCGATCAGAGCTGTTTCGGTCGAGTGTTTAGGACGAAAACCCGATTGTTGCGGGTGGAGTATATTGTGAGCGTCCAGATAGGTTTTAAGTTCTCTATGGACCAACTGTTCTGTTATTTTTCCCAAAGCTGGGAGAAGAGTGATCGGGCGGAGATTGGTCAGGTCCATCGGCGATTTATTAGCCTTCTTCATGAGGGGTTTCACTATTCCCATTTTCCAAATGCGGGGGACAGATCCGGTACTGAGAGATGAGTTGACTATGTCGTTAATGATGGGATTCACCACATCTATGAGTTGGTGGAGAATCTTGGGGGGGCAGGGGTCAACGGGGGAACCGGATTTACAAGATAGAATTGCTTCTCTGGTTTGTACAAGGGTGACAGGGGTGAAGTTTTTGAGTCCGTCAACTGAGGAATCCAGTTGGACAGAACTAGAAGGCCCTGGAGACGTAAATGGGGGGGGGAGTCATTTTGAATGGAGGCAATTTTTTTTCTCGAAAAAGTCTGATATCTTGTCACAGAAATCTTGGGAAGGGGGGATTTCAGGTTGAAGTGCTTTTGGCTGGGTGAATGATTTGACTATTGAAAACAAGGTTTTTTGTTTATGACTAGCTTGGTTAATGGCATTAACGTAAAAGATTTTTTTTGCTGATTTGATATCGGAAAAGTAGTTTTTTCTTTGTTGAATAAAAGAAAGGCGGTCGTCGGTGTCGTAAGTTCTGCGCCATTTACGCTCGGCTTTCCTGCAAAGTAGATGGGCGGTGGCTAAAGCAGGGGTAAACCAAGGGGCGTTGATTTTGGTTATTTTATGGATTCTACAGGGGCGGTTAGTGGGGTCCCGAGTTTTGACTTCTTGTGAAATCCAGTTATTAAAGAGTTTTGCGTCTAGTTCGGTGTTACCAGATAAGACGGGGGATTGGGTTTGAGGGATGGGATTAAGAGTAAGGTTTTTTTGTATTGTTTTCCAGTTGACGGAATTGACGCGAAGTGGCTTAATTCTGTTGGTGGTTTGGGGGTGTACCTTAGTGATATGGAAGGGGATTAAACTATGGTCTGTCCATATCATGGGGAGGTGAGGTGATGAGTGAAGGGAGATTGGAGCATACACCATCAAGGGTGTGTCCTAATGAATGGGTTGGCAAAGTGACACTTTGTTGAAGATTAAAGACTTCAAGGGTCTGCAGGAAGCTATTAGTTTGAGAGTCCGATGAGGACTCAAGATGTAAATTAAAATCCCCAAGGAGAGTGAAATGTGGGTAACGGAGTAAGAAGTGGCCCAGAGAGTCATTCAGGGAGTCTAGGAATTTGGAAGCATTTCCGGGAGGACGGTAGATCAAACCACCTGAGAAGGAGGAGGATTGACTGATTTTATTTGAAAAACCTAAACCTTCAGTGTTGGTTAGGGGGTCTAAATTAAACGTGTGACAGGTGTAGGTATTTTTCAATATGATTGCGACGCCTCCCCCTTTTCCTTTCGGCCTGTCTTGTCTAAAAAAGGAGTATCCCTGGGGTAGGGTGTTGGCTATGTCTGGGTTGCAGTCCTCCGTTAGCCAGGTTTCGGTGATCAGGAGACAGTCAAGGTCAGAGTTAACGATGAGGTCATGAATCTCTTGACTATGCTTGCACATTGACCGAGCGTTTATCAAACCGCCGGTGAAGGGTGGAAGGGAAGCTTTAGGAAGGGGTGGGGGGTGAGGGAGTGGGTTGGGTTTGAGGTAAGGGACCAGTGGCAGTATTTGCAGCTGGTCGAGCTAGAGACAATGGATAAGTCAATTTTGCATGAGCAGTAGTTCTTACCTCGCAGTAGGTGGAGGGCGCTGGGAGGGTACCTGATGTACGTGGTAGATTGGGCAGAGTTTCCTGCGCCTGTCGCGGTCTTGGCGCGGACGGGCGCAGACGGGCTTCCCTTAGGCGCGCCTTCGGCGCGCAAACGGCGCTCCCGCTGCGCTCGTCCGCTGCGCTTCCTATGCATGCACATTTGTATAACAGAAGGGGGCGTGGCCTGTGCTGATGGCGGCCGCTCAAGAAGTGTCAAGCGCGAGCAGCGTGAAGATCGGCTGTGCGCTGAAGAGGAGGTTAAATTGTGGTGCTTTTAAGCACAGAATACAAGTAAGTGACACCACACAATATTAAAAAAGCAGTTATTTTAAAATCAATGGACAAAGTCCTCGTACCACCAGCTCCCGGCTTTTCGCCTCAGGACTGGGAAAGCAATCTGCAATGCAATGTAACATCCCAAAATGCAATCAATTGTCAGTGAATCAGCTCATAAACCTGTTTCCTTTGTTTCAATTTATATTCACTAACAATCTCTGACTTCAATTTACAGGTGACTGAAGTATCAACAGTAAAGCAAAATGGTGGTTTCATAAAAATGCAACGGAAAAATAATACAATTAAATGGTATCTTTTTTTTTTATTGAAGACGTGTCAAAGTTTTAAGAAGCAAACAGTATCGAGGAGTGGTGACGAGCTCGTAGAGAAGAAAACTACTGAACGTGAGAGTGATTTCTCTGATTGCATACCTTGTGTTATGGATCATCAAACGCCCATAGTAAATTGATTAGAGACGTTGATCAAGTATCTGTTATTGGGAACTAATAACCTCTCAACTGTGAACAGAAGCGTCAGGTAAACTGACAGCCAGGTGTGAAGACTAAGTGTAAGAATACGTTTACATGAAGGTAACATTTCAAGATTTACACAGTTATGCAAATTGGAGAAAAGCAGCCTCAGAGCGGTGCACTTGAGAATAACATCTGTAGTTGTAGATTCATAATCCCTACATAATTAAACGCTTCAGTCCCCAAATGAGTTTAAGTCAACGTGAGCGAACCCATGTGGAGATAGTGTGGAGACAACAACCTCTATGTTTTCTCAGAAAAAGATTATAGAATGGCTTAAGTGGATATGACGTGATCTCCAGATAGAAGCAATAAAGAAGTGCTTAGAACAGTACTTGTGGCGAAGAAGTTAACGCTGAACTTTATTGACTCATCCTCGTTCGGGAATCAGGTTCAGTCTTACCATGGACTGCACGCAAGACAAATCCCAACAAACACCAGAGAACGCACACTAACGAAAAACCTTATCAGTGCTCTGAATGCCCGAAAAGCTTCAGACTTAAATTCAGTCTCACACTACACAAGAGAACTCACCCTGGAGTAAGACCATATCAGTGCCCTGAATGCCAAAAAAGATTCATTTGTAAAAACAATCTCAAGAAACACAGACTTTATCAGTGCTCTGAGTGCCTGGGGAGCTTTGTTTATAAAACTGATCTCATTCGTCACAAGAGAACACACACGGGGCAAAAACCTTATCAGTGCTCAGAATGCCTGAAACGCTCTAGCCGGAAATCCACTCTCACTTACCATGAAAGAATTCACACTGGTGAAGTTTATCAGTGTGCTGAATGCCTAAAAAGCTTTAGACTTAAAAGCAAACTCACACTACATGAGAGAACTCACACTGGTGTAAAACCTCATCAATGCTCTGAATGGCAAAAAAGTTTCAGAGTTAAAAACAAACTCACACTACATGAGATAACTCACACTGGTGAAAAACCTTATCCGTGCTCTGAATGCCAGAAATGCTTTAACCGTAAATCCACTCTCGCATACCATGAGAAAATCCACACCGGCGAAAGTTATCAGTGCTCCAAATGCCGAAAGAGCTTCAGACTTAAAAGCAAACTAACTTACCGTGAGAGAAAGCACACTGGGGAAAACCTTATCTGTTCTCTGAATGACAAAAGAGTTTCAGTTACAGAGCCAGTCTCACTCACCATGAAAGAACCCAAACTGGAGACACACCTGGCCGGTGCTCTGAATGCCAGGAATGTTTCAGTCATGGAGGCACTGTCACTCACAATAAAAGATCACACACTGGGGAAAAACTTATCAGTGATCTCCAAGCCAGATGAAGAAATCCATCACAACATTAACTGAACCCTATATTAGAATTTACACCGGGAATATAAATACCTTTGGATACTATGACGGTGGGGAGTCTACGTACAATGCCGTCAGAGCCATCATCAGCAAAGAATTCTGTAAAACTAACCATGAAGAATTGTTTAATCGTGTGTAACTAAATACCAGCTGTAAGTCACTCTGCCTTTCCCATCCTGTCCTACAGCTTCATAACTAGAAACCATCCAGAAAATGAAATAAAACAACTGGATCTGAAGACATGTAAATTCCTGAAGTCTCATCCCTGAAATCTCCCACACCTGAAAGTCCACAATATTAACCCCTTCGACACTCGTGACGAGCTCAGCTCATCATGGGTTACGGCGCTCGTACGCGGCTTTTTGAAAAACGCAGCGCACAGCGGGAAAACGCTTAGCGTGCATGCGGTTAAGCCATTACACATACCATGTAACAGGTAATCAAATGACCAGAAGGTATTACAAAGTAAATAATAGCGGCCTGATTAGAATCTTCTTCCATCGTCACATTTGCAAAGCATTCCCCTTAATGGAAGACATGAGAGACAGCCCTTCTGTTCTGGGAGAAAAAGAGGCAAGAGAAGCCACAAAAAAGTGGAGCAACACAAGTGAAACACCACATGAAGAGTGCAAAATATATTGGAAGTTATTTGGAACTGTACAAACAATCTGATGGGAACTGTCAACAGACAGATGTGTAGCTGCACTGAGGAGGAATGCCACCCACAGACGAGACTTTAAACCCACGCGTGCGGTGCATTTTCCCGCTGTGCGCTGACTTTTGCGAAAACCCGCGGTTCATGACGAGCCCAGCTCGTCATGAGCGTACGAGAGGCGTAACTCATGACGAGCTGAGCTCGTCATGAGCGTCGAAGGGGTTAAGAGTGGTTACAAAGGGTAGTGACTTGCAGACAAAATGGTTTCAGCCTGGAGAGATAAAAACAGATACATCATACTCTTGCAGGTTTTAGTTCCATAATTGAACCTTCTAGATAATGAAATAAAACATCTGAATGTGATAACTCTGTTCTACGATTATAGTATTCTCATTCCCAGTGATTACTGTGTCCTATGATTGTCATATCAGTCGTAATGATTATGTTGTCGTATGATCATGTGATCCGAGGCCTGGTGGTTACTCTGTCCAGCGATTATTGTGGTCTCAGTCCACTGTGATTACCCTGTCCTACGATTATAGAGGTCTTTGCAGATTGAGAGTTATATAAAAGCTCATTAACAAAAATGTGGTGACTTGGCCTTCTGAGTGTGAAACTGACACAGCTCAATGTAGTCTCCGCCAGATTCATGAAGCCGAAATCGGCTCGCAAAGGGCCGGATTCTGAGAATCTGGCCCTTTGCGAGCGCTTTTTTTGCATTTGGGATTCATCATCCCAAATGCAAAAATCGCAACTTTAGAAATCGGTAAATTGCGAAGAATTGCATTTAAGGAATCTCAATTTGAGATTCCTTAACCCCTTCGAGGCTGATGACGGGCTCAGCTTGTCATGAGTTACGCCTCTCGTACGCTCATGACGAGCTGAGCTCGTCATGAACCGCGGGTTTTAGAAAAACGTAGCGCACAGCAGGAAAACCGCTAGCGCGCATGCGGTTAAATGCAATTCATGAACCATTTTAAAATTGCGATTTTGCAATCTGGGGCCACTATTTACCGCGAAGTCTAACTACGTGGTAAATAGTGAAAACTTAGAAAAATGCACTTCAGTGCATTTTTCTATGTTGGATGTTACACACACACATGTCCTTTGGACATGTGTGTGCGCAACACCAGTGTACCTTACCATTTCAGGTGTGCAACAGGGTGTCCTTTGTACACCCTGTCACCCTTGAAATCGCTTCCTTATTTGCGATTCACTAATTGCTAATCGCAAATAAGGAATGACTCCCCATTCATTCCTATGGGCCTCTAGGCCCATAGGAATGAATGGGAAATCCATTCCTTATTTGCGATTAGCAATTACTGAATCGCAAATAAGGAAGCAGTAGAAATCGCAAAAAATATTGCGATTTCTACATGCATCCCGTTTTGCGAGTCTGTAATAGCGATTCCTTAAAAATCCCTATTAAGGACTCGCAAAACGGGACTTTGATGAATCTGGGGGTTAGTTCTTTACACACTCCCTTGTCTCTTCCCTTCTCTGAAAACTCGCTGCAACGCACTAGTTTGGAAAGCGGTGATGGTGAACTCACTGGGGAATGTAATTGATGTTCTCACTGAAAACTTGCCTAAATGTGCCACTGCATGCTTAATGTGTGATGACCTGCTGCTATCATTCTTCAAAGAAAACCCTTATTGCCTGTTTGCGATCAAGACTGACACTATGCCGTGAGCTGGACGCTGGGATTCCTGGCTCCGGCGCAGGGGTCTGCCCAGCACCATGCGATTCTGGGCAATAGGTCGCTTAAGCTTCCCAACGGCCCCCAGCGCCGAGATACCCCTTTGGGGGTGATTCGTGCGCTATACAAGTACTGGATTTACTGAATTTACATTTGTGGGTCCACCATTGTTTAAAAAAAAAAAAAATATATATATATATATATATAGATCGAGGGAGAAACCTTTCAGACATATATATATATATATATATATATATATATATATATATATATATATATATATATATATATATATATATATATATATATATATATATATATATATATATATATATATATATATATATATATATATATATATCCAAAAAACAGTTACACCATGCTTGGAGACGCCTACGCAGTTGGACAGTTCACCTCCTTTATTGTGGGCAGCAAAGAAAACAGGCAGCACCCCACCACAAGAATTGCCAAACATGTTTCGGGCTCCATGCCCTTGCTCACTGGCTGCAACACACAAGTCCCAACAGCTGTGAGGACTTTTGAACACTAACCCCGCCCAAATGGGACGCTCCTTTGCCAAATTGCATTGTGGGGTGTGTAGTCCTTCTTTGCCCATAGTGGATGCTGTGCAGGCTTAGTGCTGGTGGGGTGCTGCCTGTTTTCTTTGCTGCCCACAATAAAGGAGGTGAACTGTCCAACTGTCCAGCGACAGATGAACAGAGTGCGGAGCTGTTCTATCTTACAACTTTCTTCTAATATATAGTGATTTAACCGCAGTTGGTTTTGTCAATGCTTGTTTTGTCATGGGTTTGAGTGGCGGCTTCACCTGTGCTCTACTGAACTTGTACGGTGATCATTCGAAGCGACAGATGAACAGAGTGCGGAGCTGTTCTATCTTACAACTTTCTTTTAATATATAGTGATTTAACCGCAGTTGGTTTTGTCAATGCTTGTTTTGTCATGGGTTTGAGTGGCGGCTTCACCTGTGCTCTACTGACCTTGTACTGTGATCATTCGAAGCGACAGATGAACAGAGTGCGGAGCTGTTCGAATATCTTACAACTTTCTTCTAATATATAGTGATTTAACCGCAGTTGGTTTTTTCAATGCTTGTTTGTCATGGGTTTGAGTGGCGGCTTCACCTGTGCTCTACTGAACATGTACGGTGATCATTCGAAGTGACAGATGAACAGAGTGCGGAGCTGTTTGAATATCTTACAACTTTCTTTTAATGTATAGTGATTTAACCGCAGTTGGTTTTGTCAATGCTTGTTTTGTCATGGGTTTGAGTGGCGGCTTCACCTGTGCTCTACTGACCTTGTACTGTGATCATTCGAAGCGACAGATGAACAGAGTGCGGAGCTGTTCGAATATCTTACAACTTTCTTTTAATGTATAGTGATTTAACCGCAGTTGGTTTTGTCAATGCTTGTTTTGTCATGGGTTTGAGTGGCGGCTTCACCTGTGCTCTACTGAACTTGTACGGTGATCGTTCGAAGCGACCGATGAACAGAGTGCGGAGCTGTTCTATCTTACAACTTTCTTTTAATATATAGTGATTTAACCGCAGTTGGTTTTGTCAATGCTTGTTTTGTCATGGGTTTGAGTGGCGGCTTCACCTGTGCTCTACTGACCTTGTACTGTGATCATTCGAAGCGACAGATGAACAGAGTGCGGAGCTGTTCTATCTTACGACTTTCTTCTAATATATAGTGATTTAACCGCAGTTGGTTTTGTCAATGCTTGTTTTGTCATGGGTTTGAGTGGCGGCTTCACCTGTGCTCTACTGACCTTGTACTGTGATCATTCGAAGCGACAGACGAACAGAGTGCGGAGCTGTTCTATCTTACAACTTTCTTTTAATATATAGTGATTTAACCGCAGTTGGTTTTGTCAATGCTTGTTTTGTCATGGATTTGAGTGGCGGCTTCACCTGTGCTCTACTGACCTTGTACTGTGATCATTCGAAGCGACAGATGAACAGAGTGCGGAGCTGTTCTATCTTACAACTTTCTTTTAATATATAGTGATTTAACCGCAGTTGGTTTTGTCAATGCTTGTTTTGTCATGGGTTTGAGTGGCGGCTTCACCTTTGCTCTACTGACCTTGTACGGCGATCATTCGAAGCGACAGATGAACAGAGTGCGGAGCTGTTCTATCTTACAACTTTCTTCTAATATATAGTGATTTAACCGCAGTTGGTTTTGTCAATGCTTGTTTTGTCATGGGTTTGAGTGGCGGCTTCACCTGTGCACGACTGACCTTGTACGGTGATCATTCGAAGCGACAGATGAACAGAGTGCGGAGCTGTTCTATCTTACAACTTTCTTCTAATATATAGTGATTTAACCGCAGTTGGTTTTCTCAATGCTTGTTTTGTCATGGGTTTGAGTGGCGGCTTCACCTGTGCTCTACTGACCTTGTACTGTGATCATTCGAAGCGACAGATGAACAGAGTGCGGAGCTGTTCTATCTTACAACTTTCTTCTAATATATAGTGATTTAACCGCAGTTGGTTTTGTCAATGCTTGTTTTGTCATGGGTTTGAGTGGCGGCTTCACCTGTGCTCTACTGACCTTGTACGGTGATCATTCGAAGCGACAGATGAACAGAGTGCGGAGCTGTTCTATCTTACAACTTTCTTCTCATATATAGTGATTTAAGCGCAGTTGGTTTTGTCAATGCTTGTTTTGTCATGGGTTTGAGTGGCGGCTTCACCTGTGCTCTACTGACCTTGTACGGTGATCATTCGAAGCGACAGATGAACAGAGTGCGGAGCTGTTCTATCTTACAACTTTCTTTTAATATATAGTGATTTAACCGCAGTTGGTTTTGTCAATGCTTGTTTTGTCATGGGTTTGAGTGGCGGCTTCAACTGTGTTCTACTGAACTTGTACTGTGATCATTCGAAGCGACAGATGAACAGAGTGCGGAGCTGTTCTATCTTGCAACTTTCTTTTAATATATAGTGATTTAACCGCAGTTGGTTTTGTCAATGCTTGTTTTGTCATGGGTTTGAATGGCGGCTTCACCTGTGCTCTGCTGAACTTGTACGGTGATCATTCGAAGCGACAGATGAACCGAGTGCGGAGCTGTTCTATCTTACAACTTTCTTCTAATATATAGTGATTTAACCGCAGTTGGTTTTGTCAATGCTTGTTTTGTCATAGGTTCGAGTGGAGGCTTCACCTGTGCTCTACTGACCTTGTACGGTGATCATTCGAAGCGACAGATGAACAGACTGCGGAGCTGTTCTATCTTACAACTTTCTTCTAATATATAGTGATTTAACCGCAGTTGGTTTTGTCAATGCTTGTTTTGTCATGGGTTTGAGTGGCGGCTTCACCTGTGCTCTACTGACCTTGTACTGTGATCATTCGAAGCGACAGATGAACAGAGTGCGGAGCTGTTCGAATATCTTACAACTTTCTTTTAATGTATAGTGATTTAACCGCAGTTGGTTTTGTCAATGCTTGTTTTGTCATGGGTTTGAGTGGCGGCTTCACCTGTGCTCTACTGACCTTGTACTGTGATCATTCGAAGCGACAGATGAACAGAGTGCGGAGCTGTTCGAATATCTTACAACTTTCTTTTAATGTATAGTGATTTAACCGCAGTTGGTTTTGTCAATGCTTGTTTTGTCATGGGTTTGAGTGGCGGCTTCACCTGTGCTCTACTGAACTTGTACGGTGATCGTTCGAAGCGACCGATGAACAGAGTGCGGAGCTGTTCTATCTTACAACTTTCTTTTAATATATAGTGATTTAACCGCAGTTGGTTTTGTCAATGCTTGTTTTGTCATGGGTTTGAGTGGCGGCTTCACCTGTGCTCTACTGACCTTGTACTGTGATCATTCGAAGCGACAGATGAACAGAGTGCGGAGCTGTTCTATCTTACGACTTTCTTCTAATATATAGTGATTTAACCGCAGTTGGTTTTGTCAATGCTTGTTTTGTCATGGGTTTGAGTGGCGGCTTCACCTGTGCTCTACTGACCTTGTACTGTGATCATTCGAAGCGACAGACGAACAGAGTGCGGAGCTGTTCTATCTTACAACTTTCTTTTAATATATAGTGATTTAACCGCAGTTGGTTTTGTCAATGCTTGTTTTGTCATGGATTTGAGTGGCGGCTTCACCTGTGCTCTACTGACCTTGTACTGTGATCATTCGAAGCGACAGATGAACAGAGTGCGGAGCTGTTCTATCTTACAACTTTCTTTTAATATATAGTGATTTAACCGCAGTTGGTTTTGTCAATGCTTGTTTTGTCATGGGTTTGAGTGGCGGCTTCACCTTTGCTCTACTGACCTTGTACGGCGATCATTCGAAGCGACAGATGAACAGAGTGCGGAGCTGTTCTATCTTACAACTTTCTTCTAATATATAGTGATTTAACCGCAGTTGGTTTTGTCAATGCTTGTTTTGTCATGGGTTTGAGTGGCGGCTTCACCTGTGCACGACTGACCTTGTACGGTGATCATTCGAAGCGACAGATGAACAGAGTGCGGAGCTGTTCTATCTTACAACTTTCTTCTAATATATAGTGATTTAACCGCAGTTGGTTTTCTCAATGCTTGTTTTGTCATGGGTTTGAGTGGCGGCTTCACCTGTGCTCTACTGACCTTGTACTGTGATCATTCGAAGCGACAGATGAACAGAGTGCGGAGCTGTTCTATCTTACAACTTTCTTCTAATATATAGTGATTTAACCGCAGTTGGTTTTGTCAATGCTTGTTTTGTCATGGGTTTGAGTGGCGGCTTCACCTGTGCTCTACTGACCTTGTACGGTGATCATTCGAAGCGACAGATGAACAGAGTGCGGAGCTGTTCTATCTTACAACTTTCTTCTCATATATAGTGATTTAAGCGCAGTTGGTTTTGTCAATGCTTGTTTTGTCATGGGTTTGAGTGGCGGCTTCACCTGTGCTCTACTGACCTTGTACGGTGATCATTCGAAGCGACAGATGAACAGAGTGCGGAGCTGTTCTATCTTACAACTTTCTTTTAATATATAGTGATTTAACCGCAGTTGGTTTTGTCAATGC
Source organism: Lissotriton helveticus (assembly GCF_964261635.1). NCBI lineage: Eukaryota > Metazoa > Chordata > Amphibia > Caudata > Salamandridae > Lissotriton > Lissotriton helveticus. The sequence continues at coordinate 453,417,576 of NC_136058.1, read as the reverse complement.
TTGTTTTGTCATGGGTTTGAGTGGCGGCTTCAACTGTGTTCTACTGAACTTGTACTGTGATCATTCGAAGCGACAGATGAACAGAGTGCGGAGCTGTTCTATCTTGCAACTTTCTTTTAATATATAGTGATTTAACCGCAGTTGGTTTTGTCAATGCTTGTTTTGTCATGGGTTTGAATGGCGGCTTCACCTGTGCTCTGCTGAACTTGTACGGTGATCATTCGAAGCGACAGATGAACCGAGTGCGGAGCTGTTCTATCTTACAACTTTCTTCTAATATATAGTGATTTAACCGCAGTTGGTTTTGTCAATGCTTGTTTTGTCATAGGTTCGAGTGGAGGCTTCACCTGTGCTCTACTGACCTTGTACGGTGATCATTCGAAGCGACAGATGAACAGACTGCGGAGCTGTTCTATCTTACAACTTTCTTCTAATATATAGTGATTTAACCGCAGTTGGTTTTGTCAATGCTTGTTTTGTCATGGGTTTGAGTGGCGGCTTCACCTGTGCTCTACTGACCTTGTACTGTGATCATTCGAAGCGACAGATGAACAGAGTGCGGAGCTGTTCTATCTTACAACTTTCTTTTAATATATAGTGATTTAACCGCAGTTGGTTTTGTCAATGCTTGTTTTGTCATGGGTTTGAGTGGCGGCTTCATCTGTGTTCTACTGAACTTGTACGGTGATCATTCGAAGCGACAGATGAACAGAGTGCGGAGCTGTTCTATCTTACAACTTTCTTCTAATATATAGAGTGATTTAACCGCAGTTGGTTTTGTCAATGCTTGTTTTGTCATGGGTTTGAATGGCGGCTTCACCTGTGCTCTACTGACCTTGTACTGTGATCATTCGAAGCGACCGATGAACAGAGTGCGGAGCTGTTCTATCTTACAACTTTCTTCTAATATATAGTGATTTAACCGCAGTTGGTTTTGTCAATGCTTGTTTTGTCATGGCTTTGAGTGGCGGCTTCACCTGTGCTCTACTGACCTTGTACGGTGATCATTCGAAGCGACAGATGAACAGAGTGCGGAGCTGTTCTATCGTACAACTTTCTTTTAATATATAGTGATTTAACCGCAGTTGGTTTTGTCAATGCTTGTTTTGTCATGGGTTTGAGTGGCGGCTTCACCTGTGCTCTACTGACCTTGTACGGTGATCATTCGAAGCGACAGATGAACAGAGTGCGGAGCTGTTCTATCTTACAACTTTCTTTTAATATATAGTGATTTAACCGCAGTTGGTTTTGTCAATGCTTGTTTCTTCTAATATATAGTGATTTAACCGCAGTTGGTTTTGTCAATGCTTGTTTTGTCGTGGCTTTGAGTGGCGGCTTCACCTGTGCTCTACTGACCTTGTACGGTGATCATTCGAAGCGACAGATGAACAGAGTGCGGAGCTGTTCTATCTTACAACTTTCTTTTAATATATAGTGATTTAACCGCAGTTGGTTTTGTCAATGCTTGTTTTGTCATGGGTTTGAGTGGTGTCTTCACCTGTGCTCTACTGACCTTGTACTCTGATCATTCGAAGCGACAGATGAACAGAGTGCGGAGCTGTTCTATCTTACAACTTTCTTCTAATATATAGTGATTTAACCGCAGTTGGTTTTGTCAATGCTTGTTTTGTCATGGGTTAGAGTGGCTTCACCTGTGCTCTACTGAACTTGTACGGTGTTCATTCGAAGCGACAGATGAACAGAGTGCGGAGCTATTCTATCTTACAACTTTCTTCTAATATATAGTGATTTAACCGCAGTTGGTTTTGTCAATGCTTGTTTTGTCCTGGGTTTGAATGGTAACTTCACCTGTGCTCTACTGACCTTGTTCTGTGATCATTCAAAGCGACAGATGAACAGAGTGCGGAGCTGTTCTATCTTACAACTTTCTTCTAATATATAGTGATTTAACCGCAGTTGGTTTTGTCAATGCTTGTTTTGTCATGGGTTTGAGTGGCGGCTTCACCTGTGCTCTACTGACCTTGTACGGTGATCATTCGAAGCGACAGATGAACAGAGTGCGGAGCTGTTCTATCTTACAACTTTCTTCTAATATATAGTGATTTAACCGCAGTTGGTTTTGTCAATGCTTGTTTTGTCATGGGTTTGAATGGTAACTTCACCTGTGCTCTACTGACCTTGTTCTGTGATCATTCAAAGCGACAGATGAACAGAGTGCGGAGCTGTTCTATCTTACAACTTTCTTCTAATATATAGTGATTTAACCGCAGTTGGTTTTGTCAATGCTTGTTTTGTCATGGGTTTGAGTGGCGGCTTCACCTGTGCTCTACTGACCTTGAACTGTGATCATTCGAAGCGACAGATGAACAGAGTGCGGAGCTGTTCTATCTTACAACTTTCTTTTAATATATAGTGATTTAACCGCAGTTGGTTTTGTCAATGCTTGTTTTGTCATGGGTTTGAGTGCCGGCTTTACCTTCCCATTACTGACCTTGTACTGTGATCATTCGAAGCGACAGATGAACAGAGTGCGGAGCTGTTCTATCTTACAACTTTCTTCTAATATATAGTGATTTAACCGCAGTTGCATTTGTCAATGCTTGTTTTGTCATGGGTTTGAGTGGCGGCTTCACCTGTGCTCTACTGACCTTGTACTGTGATCATTCGAAGCGACAGATGAACAGAGTGCGGAGCTGTTCTATCTTACAACTTTCTTTTAATATATAGTGATTTAACCGAAAGTTGGTTTTGTCAATGCTTGTTTTGTCATGGGTTTGAGTGGTGGCTTCACCTCTGCTCTACTGACCTTGTACTGTGATCATTCGAAGCGACAGATGAACAGAGTGCGGAGCTGTTCTATCTTACAACTTTCTTTTAATATATAGTGATTTAACCGCAGTTGGTTTTGTCAATGCTTGTTTTGTCATGGCTTTGAGTGGCGGCTTCACCTGTGCTCTACTGACCTTGTACGGTGATCGTTCGAAGCGACAGATGAACAGAGTGCGGAGCTGTTCTATCTTACAACTTTCTTCTAATATATAGTGATTTAACCGCAGTTGGTTTTGTCAATGCTTGTTTTGTCATGGGTTTGAGTGGTGGCTTCACCTCTGCTCTACTGACCTTGTACTGTGATCATTCGAAGCGACAGATGAACAGAGTGCGGAGTTGTTCTATCTTACAACTTTCTTCTAATATATAGTGATTTAACCGCAGTTGGTTTTGTCAATGCTTGTTTTGTAATGGGTTTGAGTGGCGGCTTCACCTGTGCTCTACTGACCTTGTACTGTGATCATTCGAAGTGACAGATGAACAGAGTGCGGAGCTGTTCTATCTTACAACTTTCTTCTAATATATAGTGATTTAACCGCAGTTGGTTTTGTCAATGCTTGTTTTGTCATGGCTTTGAGTGGCGGCTTCACCTGTGCTCTACTGACCTTGTACTGTGATCATTCGAAGCGACAGATGAACAGAGTGCGGAGCTGTTCTATCTTACAACTTTCTTCTAGTATATAGTGATTTAACCGCAGTTGGTTTTGTCAATGCTTGTTGTGTCATGAGTTTGAGTGGCGGCTTCACCTGTGCTCTACTGACCTTGTACGGTGATCATTCGAAGCGACAGATGAACAGAGTGCGGAGCTGTTCTATCTTACAACTTTCTTTTAATATATAGTGATTTAACCGCAGTTGGTTTTGTCAATGCTTGTTTTGTCATGGCTTTGAGTGGCGGCTTCACCTGAGCTCTACTGACCTTGTACTGTGATCATTCGAAGCGACAGATGAACAGAGTACGGAGCTGTTCTATCTTACAACTTTCTTTTAATATATAGTGATTTAACCGCAGTTGGTTTTGTCAATGCTTGTTTTGTCATGGCTTTGAGTGGCGGCTTCACCTGTGCATTATTGACCTTGTACGGTGTTCATTCGAAGCGACAGATGAACAGAGTGCGGAGCTGTTCTATCTTACAACTTTCTTTTAATATATAGTGATTTAACCGCAGTTGGTTTTTTCAATGCTTGTTTTGTCATGGGTTTGAGTGGCGGCTTCACCTGTGCACTACTGAACTTGTACGGTGATCATTCGAAGCGACAGATGAACAGAGTACGGAGCTGTTCTATCTTACAACTTTCTTTTAATATATAGTGATTTAACCGCAGTTGGTTTTGTCAATGCTTGTTTTGTCATGGCTTTGAGTGGCGGCTTCACCTTTGCATTATTGACCTTGTACGGTGTTCATTCGAAGCGACAGATGAACAGAGTGCGGAGCTGTTCTATCTTACAACTTTCTTTTAATATATAGTGATTTAACCGCAGTTGGTTTTGTCAATGGTTGTTTTGCCATGGGTTTGAGTGGCGGCTTCACCTGTGCACTACTGAACTTGTACGGTGATCATTCGAAGCGACAGATGAACAGAGTGCGGAGCTGTTCTATCTTACAACTTTCTTTTAATATATAGTGATTTAACCGCAGTTGGTTTTGTCAATGCTTGTTTTGTCATGGGTTTGAGTGGCGGCTTCACCTGTGCTCTACTGACCTTGTACTGTGATCATTCGAAGCGACAGATGAACAGAGTGCGGAGCTGTTCTATCTTACAACTTTCTTCTAATATATAGTGATTTAACCGCAGTTGGTTTTGTCAATGCTTGTTTTGTCATGGGTATGAGTGGCGGCTTCACCTGTGCTCTACTGACCTTGTACGGTGATCATTCGAAGCGACAGATGAACAGAGTGCGGAGCTGTTCTATCTTACAACTTTCTTTTAATATATAGTGATTTAATCGCAGTTGGTTTTGTCAATGCTTGTTTTGTCATGGGTTTGAGTGGCGGCTTCACCTGTGCTCTACTGACCTTGTACTGTGATCATTCGAAGCGACAGATGAACAGAGTGCGGAGCTGTTCTATCTTACAACTTTCTTCTAATATATAGTGATTTAACCGCAGTTGGTTTTGTCAATGCTTGTTTTGTCATCGGTTTGAGTGGCGGCTTCACCTGTGCTCTACTGACCTTGTACGGTGATCATTCGAAGCGACAGATGAACAGAGTGCGGAGCTGTTCTGTCTTACAACTTTCTTTTAATATAGAGTGATTTAACCGCAGTTGGTTTTGTCAATGCTTGTTTTGTCATGGGTTTGAGTGGCGGCTTCACCTGTGCTCTACTGACCTTGTACGGTGATCATTCGAAGCGACAGATGAACAGAGTGCGGAGCTGTTCTATCTTACAGCTTTCTTCTAATATATAGTGATTTAACCGCAGTTGGTTTTGTCAATGCTTGTTTTGTCATGGGTTTGAGTGGCGGCTTCACCTGTGCTCTACTGACCTTGTACGGTGATCATTCGAAGCGACAGATGAACAGAGTGCGGAGCTGTTCTATCTTACAACTTTCTTTTAATATATAGTGATTTAATCGCAGTTGGTTTTGTCAATGCTTGTTTTGTCATGGGTTTGAGTGGCGGCTTCACCTGTGCTCTACTGACCTTGTACGGTGATCATTCGAAGCGACAGATGAACAGAGTGCGGAGCTGTTCTGTCTTACAACTTTCTTTTAATATAGAGTGATTTAACCGGAGTTGGTGTTGTCAATGCTTGTTGTGTCATGGGTTTGAGTGGCGGCTTCACCTGTGCATTACTGACCTTGTACTGTGATCATTCGAAGCGACAGATGAACAGAGTGCGGAGCTGTTCTATCTTACAACTTTCTTCTAATATATAGTGATTTAACCGCAGTTGGTTTTGTCAATGCTTGTTTTGTCATGGGTTTGAGTGGCGGCTTCACCTGTGCTCTACTGACCTTGTACGGTGATCATTCGAAGCGACAGATGAACAGAGTGCGGAGCTGTTCTATCTTACAACTTTCTTTTAAGATATAGTGATTTAACCGCAGTTGGTTTTGTCAATGCTTGTTTTGTCATGGGTTTGAGTGGCGGCTTCACCTGTGCTCTACTGACCTTGTACTGTGATCATTCGAAGCGACAGATGAACAGAGTGCGCAGCTGTTCTATCTTACAACTTTCTTTTAATATATAGTGATTTAACCGCAGTTGGTTTTGTCAATGCTTGTTTTGTCATGGGTTTGAGTGGCGGCTTCACCTGTGCTCTACTGACCTTGTACTGTGATCATTCGAAGCGACAGATGAACAGAGTGCGCAGCTGTTCTATCTTACAACTTTCTTTTAATATATAGTGATTTTACCGCAGTTGGTTTTGTCAATGCTTGTTTTGTCATGGGTTTGAGTGGCGGCTTCACCTGTGCTCTACTGACCTTGTACTGTGATCGTTCGAAGCGACAGATGAACAGAGTGCGGAGCTGTTCTATCTTACAACTTTCTTTTAATATATAGTGATTTTACCGCAGTTGGTTTTGTCAATGCTTGTTTAGTCATGGGTTTGAGTGGCGGCTTCACCTGTGCTCTACTGACCTTGTACTGTGATCGTTCGAAGCGACAGATGAACAGAGTGCGGAGCTGTTCTATCTTACAACTTTCTTTTAATATATAGTGATTTTACCGCAGTTGGTTTTGTCAATGCTTGTTTTGTCATGGGTTTGAGTGGCGGCTTCACCTGTGCTCTACTGACCTTGTACGGTGATCCTTCGAAGCGACAGATGAACAGAGTGCGGAGCTGTTCCATCTTACAACTTTTTTCTAATATATAGTGATTTAACCGCAGTTGGTTTTGTCAATGCTTGTTTTGTCATGGGTTTGAGTGGCGGCTTCACCTGTGCATTACTGACCTTGTACGGTGATCATTCGAAGCGACAGATGAACAGAGTGCGGAGCTGTTCTATCTTACAACTTTCTTTTAATATATAGTGATTTTACCGCAGTTGGTTTTGTCAATGCTTGTTTTGTCATGGGTTTGAGTGGCGGCTTCACCTGTGCTCTACTGACCTTGTACTGTGATCATTCGAAGCGACAGATGAACAGAGTGCGGAGCTGTTCTATCTTACAACTTTCTTTTAATATATAGTGATTTAACCGCAGTTGGTTTTGTCAATGCTTGTTTTGTCATGGGTTTGAGTGGCGGCTTCACCTGTGCTCTACTGACCTTGTACGGTGATCATTCGAAGCGACAGATGAACAGAGTGCGGAGCTGTTCTATCTTACAACTTTCTTCTAATATATAGTGATTTAACCGCAGTTGGTTTTGTCAATGCTTGTTTTGTCATGGGTTTGAGTGGCGGCTTCACCTGTGCTCTACTGACCTTGTACGGTGATCATTCGAAGCGACAGATGAACAGAGTGCGGAGCTGTTCTATCTTACAACTTTCTTTTAATATATAGTGATTTAACCGCAGTTGGTTTTGTCAATGCTTGTTTTGTCATGGGTTTGAGTGGCGGCTTCACCTGTGCTCTACTGACCTTGTACGGTGATCATTCGAAGCGACAGATGAACAGAGTGCGGAGCTGTTCTATCTTACAACTTTCTTCTAATATATAGTGATTTAACCGCAGTTGGTTTTGTCAATGCTTGTTTTGTCATGGGTTTGAGTGGCGGCTTCACCTGTGCTCTACTGACCTTGTACTGTGATCATTCGAAGCGACAGATGAACAGAGTGCGGAGCTGTTCTATCTTACAACTTTCTTTTAATATATAGTGATTTAACCGCAGTTGGTTTTGTCAATGCTTGTTTTGTCATGGGTTTGAGTGGCGGCTTCACCTGTGCTCTACTGACCTTGTACGGTGATCATTCGAAGCGACCGATGAACAGAGTGCGGAGCTGGTCTATCTTACAACTTTCTTTTAATATATAGTGATTTAACCGCAGTTGGTTTTGTCAATGCTTGTTTTGTCATGGGTTTGAGTGGCGGCTTCACCTGTGCTCTACTGACCTTGTACTGTGATCATTTGAAGCGACAGATGAACAGAGTGCGGAGCTGTTCTATCTTACAACTTTCTTCTAATATATAGTGATTTAACCGCAGTTGGTTTTGTCAATGCTTGTTTTGTCATAGGTTTGAGTGGCGGCTTCACCTGTGCTCTACTGACCTTGTACGGTGATCATTCGAAACGACAGATGAACAGAGTGCGGAGCTGTTCTATCTTACAACTTTCTTCTCATATATAGTGATTTAACCGCAGTTGGTTTTGTCAATGCTTGTTTTGTCATGGGTTTGAGTGGCGGCTTCACCTGTGCTCTACTGACCTTGTACGGTGATCATTGGAAGCGACAGATGAACAGAGTGTGGAGCTGTTCTATCTTACAGCTTTCTTCTCATATATAGTGATTTAACCGCAGTTGGTTTTGTCAATGCTTGTTTTGTCATGGGTTTGAGTGGCGGCTTCACCTGTGCTCTACTGAACTTGTACGGTGATCATTCGAAGCGACAGATGAACAGAGTGCGGAGCTGTTCTATCTTACAACTTTCTTTTCATATATAGTGATTTAACCGCAGTTGGTTTTGTCAATGCTTGTTTTGTCATGGGTTTGAGTGGCGGCTTCACCTGAGCTCTACTGACCTTGTACGGTGATCGTTCGAAGCGACAGATGAACAGAGTGCGGAGCTGTTCTATCTTAGAACTTTCTTTTCATATATAGTGATTTAACCGCAGTTGGTTTTGTCAATGCTTGTTTTGTCATGGGTTTGAGTGGCGGCTTCACCTGTGCACTACTGAACTTGTACTGTGATCATTCGAAGCGACAGATGAACAGAGTGCGGAGCTGTTCTATCTTACAACTTTCTTTTAATATATAGTGATTTAACTGCAGTTGGTTTTGTCAATGCTTTTTTTGTCATGGCTTTGAGTGGCGGCTTCACCTGTGCTCTACAGACCTTGTACGGTGATCATTCGAAGCGACAGATGAACAGAGTGCGGAGCTGTTCTATCTTACAACTTTCTTTTAATATATAGTGATTTAACCGCAGTTGGTTTTGTCAATGCTTGTTTTGTCATGGGTTTGAGTGGCGGCTTCACCTGTGCTCTACTGACCTTGTACTGTGATCATTCGAAGCGACAGATGTATAGAGTGCGGAGCTGTTCTATCTTACAACTTTCTTCTAATATATAGTGATTTAACGGCAGTTGGTTTTGTCAATGCTTGTTTTGTCATGACTTTGAATGGCGGCTTCACCTGTGCTCTACTGACCTTGTACGGTGATCATTCGAAGCGACAGATGAACAGAGTGCGGAGCTGTTCTATCTTACAACTTTCTTTTCATATATAGTGATTTAACCGCAGTTGGTTTTGTCAATGCTTGTTTTGTCATGGCTTTGAGTGGCGGCTTCACCTGTGCTCTACTGACCTTGTACGGTGATCATTCGAAGCGACAGATGAAGAGAGTGCGGAGCTGTTCTATCTTACAACTTTCTTCTAATATATAGTGATTTAACCGCAGTTGGTTTTGTCAATGCTTGTTTTGTCATGGGTTTGAGTGGCGGCTTCACCTGTGCTCTACTGAACTTGTACTGTGATCATTCCAAGCGACAGATGAAGAGAGTGCGGAGCTGTTCTATCTCACAACTTTCTTCTAATATATAGTGATTTAACCGCAGTTGGTTTTGTCAATGCTTGTTTGTACTGTGATCATTCGAAGCGACAGATGAACAGAGTGCGGAGCTGTTCTATCTTACAACTTTCTTTTCATATAGAGTGATTTAACCGCAGTTGGTTTTGTCAATGCTTGTTTTGTCATGGGTTTGAGTGGCGGCTTCACCTGTGCTCTACTGACCTCGTACGGTGATCATTCGAAGCGACAGATGAACAGAGTGCGGAGCTGTTCTATCTTACAACTTTCTTTTAATATATAGTGATTTAACCGCAGTTGGTTTTGTCAATGCTTGTTTTGTCATGGGTTTGAGTGGCGGCTTCACCTGTGCTCTACTGACCTTGTACGGTGATCATTCGAAGCGACAGATGAACAGAGTGCGGAGCTGTTCTATCTTACAACTTTCTTCTAATATAGAGTGATTTAACCGCAGTTGGTTTTGTCAATGCTTGTTTTGTCATGGGTTTGAGTGGCGGCTTCACCTGTGCTCTACTGAACTTGTACGGTGATCATTCGAAGCGACAGATGAACAGAGTGCGGAGCTGTTCTATCTTACAACTTTCTTTTCATATAGAGTGATTTAACCGCAGTTGGTTTTGTCAATGCTTGTTTTGTCATGGGTTTGAGTGGCGGCTTCACCTGTGCTCTACTGACCTCGTACGGTGATCATTCGAAGCGACAGATGAACAGAGTGCGGAGCTGTTCTATCTTACAACTTTCTTTTAATATATAGTGATTTAACCGCAGTTGGTTTTGTCAATGCTTGTTTTGTCATGGGTTTGAGTGGCGGCTTCACCTGTGCTCTACTGACCTTGTACGGTGATCATTCGAAGCGACAGATGAACAGAGTGCGGAGCTGTTCTATCTTACAACTTTCTTCTAATATATAGTGATTTAACCGCAGTTGGTTTTGTCAATGCTTGTTTTGTCATGGGTTTGAGTGGCGGCTTCACCTGTGCTCTACTGTACTGTGATCATTCGAAGCGACAGATGAACAGAGTGCGGAGCTGTTCTATCTTACAACTTTCTTTTAATGTATAGTGATTTAACCGCAGTTGGTTTTGTCAATGCTTGTTTTGTCATGGGTTTGAGTGGCGGCTTCACCTGTGCTCTACTGACCTTGTACTGTGATCATTCGAAGCGACAGATGAACAGAGTGCGGAGCTGTTCTATCTTACAACTTTCTTCTAATATAGAGTGATTTAACCGCAGTTGGTTTTGTCAATGCTTGTTTTGTCATGGGTTTGAGTGGCGGCTTCACCTGTGCTCTACAGACCTTGTACGGTGATCATTCGAAGCGACAGATGAACAGAGTGCAGAGCTGTTCTACCTTACAACTTTCTTCTAATATATAGTGATTTAACCGCAGTTGGTTTTGTCAATGCTTGATTGTACTGTGATCATTCGAAGCGACAGATGAACAGAGTGCGGAGCTGTTCTATCTTACAACTTTCTTTTAATATATAGTGATTTAACCGCAGTTGGTTTTGTCAATGCTTGTTTTGTCATGGGTTTGAGTGGCGGCTTCACCTGTGCTCTACTGAACTTGTACTGTGATCATTCGAAGCGACAGATGAACAGAGTGCGGAGCTGTTCTATCTTACAACTTTCTTCTAATATATAGTGATTTAACCGCAGTTGGTTTTGTCAATGCTTGTTTGTACTGTGATCATTCGAAGCGACACATGAACAGAGTGTGGAGCTGTTCTATCTTCCATTTTTCTTTTAATATATAGTGATTTAACCGCAGTTTGTTTTGTCAATGCTTGTTTTGTCATGGGTTTGTGTGGCGGCTTCACCTGTGCTCTACTGACCTTGTACTGTGATCATTCGAAGCGACAGATGAACAGAGTGCGGAGCTGTTCTATCTTACAACTTTCTTCTCATATATAGTGATTTAACCGCATTTGGTTTTGTCAATGCTTGTTTTGTCATGGGTTTGAGTGGCGGCTTGACCTGCTCTACTGACCTTGTACTGTGATCATTCGAAGCGACAGATGAACAGAGTGCGGAGCTGTTCTATCTTACAACTTTCTATTAATATATAGTGATTTAACCGCAGTTTGTTTTGTCAATGCTTGTTTGTACTGTGATCATTCGAAGCGACAGATGAACAGAGTGCGGAGCTGTTCTATCTTACAACTTTCTTTCAATATATAGTGATTTAACCGCAGTTGGTTTTGTCAATGCTTGTTTTGTCATGGGTTTGAGTGGTGGCTTCACCTGTGCTCTACTGACCTTGTACTGTGATCATTCGAAGCGACAGATGAACAGAGTGCGGAGCTGTTCTATCTTACAACTTTCTTCTCATATATAGTGATTTAACCGCAGTTGGTTTTGTCAATGCTTGTTTTGTCATGGGTTTGAGTGGCGGCTTCACCTGCTCTACTGACCTTGTACTGTGATCATTCGTAGCGACAGATGAACAGAGTGCGGAGCTGTTCTATCTTACAACTTTCTTCTAATATATAGTGATTTAACCGCAGTTGGTTTTGTCAATGCTTGTTTGTACTGTGATCATTCGAAGCGACACATGAACAGAGTGCGGAGCTGTTCTATCTTACAACTTTCTTTTAATATATAGTGATTTAACCGCAGTTGGTTTTGTCAATGCTTGTTTTGTCATGGGTTTGAGTGGTGGCTTCACCTGTGCTCTACTGACCTTGTACTGTGATCATTCGAAGCGACAGATGAACAGAGTGCGGAGCTGTTCTATCTTACAACTTTCTTCTCATATATAGTGATTTAACCGCAGTTGGTTTTGTCAATGCTTGTTTTGTCATGGGTTTGAGTGGCGGCTTCACCTGCTCTACTGACCTTGTACTGTGATCATTCGAAGCGACAGATGAACAGAGTGCGGAGCTGTTCTATCTTACAACTTTCTTCTAATATATAGTGATTTAACCGCAGTTGGTTTTGTCAATGCTTGTTTCTTCTAATATATAGTGATTTAAGCGCAGTTGGTTTTGTCAATGCTTGTTTTGTCATGGGTTTGAGTGGTGGCTTCACCTGTGCTCTACTGACCTTGTACGGTGATCATTCGAAGCAACAGATGAACAGAGTGCGGAGCTGTTCTATCTTACAACTTTCTTTTAATATATAGTGATTTAACTGCAGTTGGTTTTGTCAATGCTTTTTTTGTCATGGCTTTGAGTGGCGGCTTCACCTGTGCTCTACAGACCTTGTACGGTGATCATTCGAAGCGACAGATGAACAGAGTGCGGAGCTGTTCTATCTTACAACTTTCTTTTAATATATAGTGATTTAACCGCAGTTGGTTTTGTCAATGCTTGTTTTGTCATGGGTTTGAGTGCTGGCTTCACCTGCGCTCTACTGACCTTGTACGGTGATCATTCGAAGCGACAGATGAACAGAGTGCGGAGCTGTTCTATCTTACAACTTTCTTTTCATATATAGTGATTTAACCGCAGTTGGTTTTGTCAATGCTTGTTTTGTCATGGGTTTGAGTGGCGGCTTCACCTGTGCTCTACTGACCTTGTACTGTGATCATTCGAAGCGACAGATGTACAGAGTGCGGAGCTGTTCTATCTTACAACTTTCTTTTAATATATAGTGATTTAACCGCAGTTGGTTTTGTCAATGCTTGTTTTGTCATGGCTTTGAGTGGCGGCTTCACCTGTGCTCTACTGAACTTGTACTGTGTTCATTCGAAGCGACAGATGAACAGAATGCGGAGCTGTTCTATCTTACAACTTTCTTCTAATATATAGTGATTTAACCGCAGTTGGTTTTATCAATGCTTGTTTTGTCATGGGTTTGAGTGGCGGCTTCACCTGTGCTCCACTGACCTTGTACTGTGATCATTCGAAGCGACAGATGAACAGAGTGCGGAGCTGTTCTATCTTACAACTTTCTTTTAATATATAGTGATTTAACCGCAGTTGGTTTTGTCAATGCTTGTTTTGTCATGGGTTTGAGTGGCGGCTTCACCTGTGCTCTACTGACCTTGTACTGTGATCATTCGAAGCGACAGATGAACAGAGTGCGGAGCTCTTCTATCTTACAACTTTCATCTAATATATAGTGATTTAACCGCAGTTGGTTTTGTCAATGCTTGTTTTGTCATGGGTTTGAGTGGCGGCTTCACCTGTGCTCTACTGACCTTGTACGGTGATCATTCGAAGCGACAGATGAACAGAGTGCGGAGCTGTTCTATCTTACAACTTTCTTTTCATATATAGTGATTTAACCGCAGTTGGTTTTGTCAATGCTTGTTTTGTCATGGCTTTGAGTGGCGGCTTCACCTGTGCTCTACTGACCTTGTACTGTGATCATTCGAAGCGACAGATGAACAGAGTGCGGAGCTGTTCTATCTTACAACTTTCTTCTAATATATAGTGATTTAACCGCAGTTGGTTTTGTCAATGCTTGTTTTGTCATGGGTTTGAGTGGCGGCTTCACCTGTGCTCTACTGAACTTGTACGGTGATCATTCGAAGCGACAGATGAACAGAGTGCGGAGCTGTTCTATCTTACAACTTTCTTCTAATATAGAGTGATTTAACCGCAGTTGGTTTTGTCAATGCTTGTTTTGTCATGACTTTGAATGGCGGCTTCACCTGTGCTCTACTGACCTTGTACGGTGATCATTCGAAGCGACAGATGAACAGAGTGCGGAGCTGTTCTATCTTACAACTTTCTTTTCATATATAGTGATTTAACCGCAGTTGGTTTTGTCAATGCTTGTTTTGTCATGGGTTTGAGTGGCGGCTTCACCTGTGCTCTACTGACCTTGTACTGTGATCATTCGAAGCGACAGATGAACAGAGTGCGGAGCTGTTCTATCTTACAACTTTCTTTACATATATAGTGATTTAACCGCAGTTGGTTTTGTCAATGCTTGTTTTGTCATGGCTTTGAGTGGCGGCTTCACCTGTGCTCTACTGACCTTGTACTGTGATCATTCGAAGCGACAGATGAACAGAGTGCGGAGCTGTTCTATCTTACAACTTTCTTCTCATATATAGTGATTTAACCGCAGTTGGTTTTGTCAATGCTTGTTTTGTCATGGGTTTGAGTGGCGGCCTCACCTGTGCTCTACTGACCTTGTACTGTGATCATTGGAAGTGACAGATGAACAGAGTGCGGAGCTGTTCTATCTTACAACTTTCTTCTCATATATAGTGATTTAACCGCAGTTGGTTTTGTCAATGCTTGTTTTGTCATGGGTTTGAGTGGCGGCTTGACCTGCTCTACTGACCTTGTACTGTGATCATTCGAAGCGACAGATGAACAGAGTGCGGAGCTGTTCTATCTTACAACTTTCTATTAATATATAGTGATTTAACCGCAGTTTGTTTTGTCAATGCTTGTTTGTACTGTGATCATTCGAAGCGACAGATGAACAGAGTGCGGAGCTGTTCTATCTTACAACTTTCTTTCAATATATAGTGATTTAACCGCAGTTGGTTTTGTCAATGCTTGTTTTGTCATGGGTTTGAGTGGTGGCTTCACCTGTGCTCTACTGACCTTGTACTGTGATCATTCGAAGCGACAGATGAACAGAGTGCGGAGCTGTTCTATCTTACAACTTTCTTCTCATATATAGTGATTTAACCGCAGTTGGTTTTGTCAATGCTTGTTTTGTCATGGGTTTGAGTGGCGGCTTCACCTGCTCTACTGACCTTGTACTGTGATCATTCGAAGCGACAGATGAACAGAGTGCGGAGCTGTTCTATCTTACAACTTTCTTCTAATATATAGTGATTTAACCGCAGTTGGTTTTGTCAATGCTTGTTTGTACTGTGATCATTCGAAGCGACACATGAACAGAGTGCGGAGCTGTTCTATCTTACAACTTTCTTTTAATATATAGTGATTTAACCGCAGTTGGTTTTGTCAATGCTTGTTTTGTCATGGGTTTGAGTGGTGGCTTCTTCTGTGCTCTACTGACCTTGTACGGTGATCATTCGAAGCGACAGATGAACAGAGTGCGGAGCTGTTCTATCTTACAACTTTCTTCTCATATATAGTGATTTAACCTCAGTTGGTTTTGTCAATGCTTGTTTTGTCATGGGTTTGAGTGGCGGCTTCACCTGCTCTACTGACCTTGTACTGTGATCATTCGAAGCGACAGATGAACAGAGTGCGGAGCTGTTCTATCTTACAACTTTCTTCTAATCTATAGTGATTTAACCGCAGTTGGTTTTGTCAATGCTTGTTTCTTCTAATATATAGTGATTTAATCGCAGTTGGTTTTGTCAATGCTTGTTTTGTCATGGGTTTGAGTGGCGGCTTCACCTGCGCTCTACTGACCTTGTACGGTGATCATTCGAAGCGACAGATGAACAGAGTGCGGAGCTGTTCTATCTTACAACTTTCTTTTAATATATAGTGATTTAACCGCAGTTGGTTTTGTCAATGCTTGTTTTGTCATGGGTTTGAGTGGCGGCTTCACCTGTGCTCTACAGACCTTGTACGGTGATCATTCGAAGCGACAGATGAACAGAGTGCGGAGCTGTTCTATCTTACAACTTTCTTTTAATATATAGTGATTTAACTGCAGTTGGTTTTGTCAATGGTTTTTTTGTCATGGCTTTGAGTGGCGGCTTCACCTGTGCTCTACAGACCTTGTACGGTGATCATTCGAAGCGACAGATGAACAGAGTGCGGAGCTGTTCTATCTTACAACTTTCTTTTAATATATAGTGATTTAACTGCAGTTGGTTTTGTCAATGCTTTTTTTGTCATGGCTTTGAGTGGCGGCTTCACCTGTGCTCTACAGACCTTGTACGGTGATCATTCGAAGCGACAGATGAACAGAGTGCGGAGCTGTTCTATCTTACAACTTTCTTTTAATATATAGTGATTTAACCGCAGTTGGTTTTGTCAATGCTTGTTTTGTCATGGGTTTGAGTGGCGGCTTCACCTGTGCTCTACTGACCTTGTACTGTGATCATTCGAAGCGACAGATGTACAGAGTGCGGAGCTGTTCTATCTTACAACTTTCTTCTAATATATAGTGATTTAACGGCAGTTGGTTTTGTCAATGCTTGTTTTGTCATGACTTTGAATGGCGGCTTCACCTGTGCTCTACTGACCTTGTACGGTGATCATTCGAAGCGACAGATGAACAGAGTGCGGAGCTGTTCTATCTTACAACTTTCTTTTCATATATAGTGATTTAACCGCAGTTGGTTTTGTCAATGCTTGTTTTGTCATGGCTTTGAGTGGCGGCTTCACCTGTGCTCTACTGACCTTGTACGGTGATCATTCGAAGCGACAGATGAAGAGAGTGCGGAGCTGTTCTATCTTACAACTTTCTTCTAATATATAGTGATTTAACCGCAGTTGGTTTTGTCAATGCTTGTTTTGTCATGGGTTTGAGTGGCGGCTTCACCTGTGCTCTACTGAACTTGTACTGTGATCATTCCAAGCGACAGATGAAGAGAGTGCGGAGCTGTTCTATCTCACAACTTTCTTCTAATATATAGTGATTTAACCGCAGTTGGTTTTGTCAATGCTTGTTTGTACTGTGATCATTCGAAGCGACAGATGAACAGAGTGCGGAGCTGTTCTATCTTACAACTTTCTTTTCATATAGAGTGATTTAACCGCAGTTGGTTTTGTCAATGCTTGTTTTGTCATGGGTTTGAGTGGCGGCTTCACCTGTGCTCTACTGACCTCGTACGGTGATCATTCGAAGCGACAGATGAACTGAGTGCGGAGCTGTTCTATCTTACAACTTTCTTTTAATATATAGTGATTTAACCGCAGTTGGTTTTGTCAATGCTTGTTTTGTCATGGGTTTGAGTGGCGGCTTCACCTGTGCTCTACTGACCTTGTACGGTGATCATTCGAAGCGACAGATGAACAGAGTGCGGAGCTGTTCTATCTTACAACTTTCTTCTAATATAGAGTGATTTAACCGCAGTTGGTTTTGTCAATGCTTGTTTTGTCATGGGTTTGAGTGGCGGCTTCACCTGTGCTCTACTGAACTTGTACGGTGATCATTCGAAGCGACAGATGAACAGAGTGCGGAGCTGTTCTATCTTACAACTTTCTTTTCATATAGAGTGATTTAACCGCAGTTGGTTTTGTCAATGCTTGTTTTGTCATGGGTTTGAGTGGCGGCTTCACCTGTGCTCTACTGACCTCGTACGGTGATCATTCGAAGCGACAGATGAACAGAGTGCGGAGCTGTTCTATCTTACAACTTTCTTTTAATATATAGTGATTTAACCGCAGTTGGTTTTGTCAATGCTTGTTTTGTCATGGGTTTGAGTGGCGGCTTCACCTGTGCTCTACTGACCTTGTACGGTGATCATTCGAAGCGACAGATGAACAGAGTGCGGAGCTGTTCTATCTTACAACTTTCTTCTAATATATAGTGATTTAACCGCAGTTGGTTTTGTCAATGCTTGTTTTGTCATGGGTTTGAGTGGCGGCTTCACCTGTGCTCTACTGTACTGTGATCATTCGAAGCGACAGATGAACAGAGTGCGGAGCTGTTCTATCTTACAACTTTCTTTTAATGTATAGTGATTTAACCGCAGTTGGTTTTGTCAATGCTTGTTTTGTCATGGGTTTGAGTGGCGGCTTCACCTGTGCTCTACTGACCTTGTACTGTGATCATTCGAAGCGACAGATGAACAGAGTGCGGAGCTGTTCTATCTTACAACTTTCTTCTAATATAGAGTGATTTAACCGCAGTTGGTTTTGTCAATGCTTGTTTTGTCATGGGTTTGAGTGGCGGCTTCACCTGTGCTCTACAGACCTTGTACGGTGATCATTCGAAGCGACAGATGAACAGAGTGCAGAGCTGTTCTACCTTACAACTTTCTTCTAATATATAGTGATTTAACCGCAGTTGGTTTTGTCAATGCTTGATTGTACTGTGATCATTCGAAGCGACAGATGAACAGAGTGCGGAGCTGTTCTATCTTACAACTTTCTTTTAATATATAGTGATTTAACCGCAGTTGGTTTTGTCAATGCTTGTTTTGTCATGGGTTTGAGTGGCGGCTTCACCTGTGCTCTACTGAACTTGTACTGTGATCATTCGAAGCGACAGATGAACAGAGTGCGGAGCTGTTCTATCTTACAACTTTCTTCTAATATATAGTGATTTAACTGCAGTTGGTTTTGTCAATGCTTGTTTGTACTGTGATCATTCGAAGCGACACATGAACAGAGTGTGGAGCTGTTCTATCTTCCATTTTTCTTTTAATATATAGTGATTTAACCGCAGTTTGTTTTGTCAATGCTTGTTTTGTCATGGGTTTGTGTGGCGGCTTCACCTGTGCTCTACTGACCTTGTACTGTGATCATTCGAAGCGACAGATGAACAGAGTGCGGAGCTGTTCTATCTTACAACTTTCTTCTCATATATAGTGATTTAACCGCATTTGGTTTTGTCAATGCTTGTTTTGTCATGGGTTTGAGTGGCGGCTTGACCTGCTCTACTGACCTTGTACTGTGATCATTCGAAGCGACAGATGAACAGAGTGCGGAGCTGTTCTATCTTACAACTTTCTATTAATATATAGTGATTTAACCGCAGTTTGTTTTGTCAATGCTTGTTTGTACTGTGATCATTCGAAGCGACAGATGAACAGAGTGCGGAGCTGTTCTATCTTACAACTTTCTTTCAATATATAGTGATTTAACCGCAGTTGGTTTTGTCAATGCTTGTTTTGTCATGGGTTTGAGTGGTGGCTTCACCTGTGCTCTACTGACCTTGTACTGTGATCATTCGAAGCGACAGATGAACAGAGTGCGGAGCTGTTCTATCTTACAACTTTCTTCTCATATATAGTGATTTAACCGCAGTTGGTTTTGTCAATGCTTGTTTTGTCATGGGTTTGAGTGGCGGCTTCACCTGCTCTACTGACCTTGTACTGTGATCATTCGTAGCGACAGATGAACAGAGTGCGGAGCTGTTCTATCTTACAACTTTCTTCTAATATATAGTGATTTAACCGCAGTTGGTTTTGTCAATGCTTGTTTGTACTGTGATCATTCGAAGCGACACATGAACAGAGTGCAGAGCTGTTCTATCTTACAACTTTCTTTTAATATATAGTGATTTAACCGCAGTTGGTTTTGTCAATGCTTGTTTTGTCATGGGTTTGAGTGGTGGCTTCACCTGTGCTCTACTGACCTTGTACTGTGATCATTCGAAGCGACAGATGAACAGAGTGCGGAGCTGTTCTATCTTACAACTTTCTTCTCATATATAGTGATTTAACCGCAGTTGGTTTTGTCAATGCTTGTTTTGTCATGGGTTTGAGTGGCGGCTTCACCTGCTCTACTGACCTTGTACTGTGATCATTCGAAGCGACAGATGAACAGAGTGCGGAGCTGTTCTATCTTACAACTTTCTTCTAATATATAGTGATTTAACCGCAGTTGGTTTTGTCAATGCTTGTTTCTTCTAATATATAGTGATTTAAGCGCAGTTGGTTTTGTCAATGCTTGTTTTGTCATGGGTTTGAGTGGTGGCTTCACCTGTGCTCTACTGACCTTGTACGGTGATCATTCGAAGCAACAGATGAACAGAGTGCGGAGCTGTTCTATCTTACAACTTTCTTTTAATATATAGTGATTTAACTGCAGTTGGTTTTGTCAATGCTTTTTTTGTCATGGCTTTGAGTGGCGGCTTCACCTGTGCTCTACAGACCTTGTACGGTGATCATTCGAAGCGACAGATGAACAGAGTGCGGAGCTGTTCTATCTTACAACTTTCTTTTAATATATAGTGATTTAACCGCAGTTGGTTTTGTCAATGCTTGTTTTGTCATGGGTTTGAGTGCTGGCTTCACCTGCGCTCTACTGACCTTGTACGGTGATCATTCGAAGCGACAGATGAACAGAGTGCGGAGCTGTTCTATCTTACAACTTTCTTTTCATATATAGTGATTTAATCGCAGTTGGTTTTGTCAATGCTTGTTTTGTCATGGGTTTGAGTGGCGGCTTCACCTGTGCTCTACTGACCTTGTACTGTGATCATTCGAAGCGACAGATGAACAGAATGCGGAGCTGTTCTATCTTACAACTTTCTTCTAATATATAGTGATTTAACCGCAGTTGGTTTTATCAATGCTTGTTTTGTCATGGGTTTGAGTGGCGGCTTCACCTGTGCTCTACTGATCTTGTACGGTGATCATTCGAAGCGACAGATGAACAGAGTGCGGAGCTGTTCTATCTTACAACTTTCTTCTAATATATAGTGATTTAACCGCAGTTGGTTTTGTCAATGCTTGTTTTGTCATGAGTTTGAGTGGCGGCTTCACCTGTGCTCTACTGAACTTGTACGGTGATCATTCGAAGCGACAGATGTACAGAGTGCGGAGCTGTTCTATCTTACAACTTTCTTTTAATATATAGTGATTTAACCGCAGTTGGTTTTGTCAATGCTTGTTTTGTCATGGGTTTGAGTGGCGGCTTTACCTGTACTCGACTGACCTTGTACGGTGATCATTCGAAGCGACAGATGAACAGAGTGCGGAGCTGTTCTATCTTACAACTTTCTTTTAATATATAGTGATTTAACCGCAGTTGGTTTTGTCAATGCTTGTTTTGTCATGGGTTTGAGTGGCGGCTTCACCTGTGCTCTACTGACCTTGTACGGTGATCATTCGAAGCGACAGATGAACAGAGTGCGGAGCTGTTCTATCTTACAACTTTCTTTTAATATATATAGTGATTTAACCGCAGTTGGTTTTGTCAATGCTTGTTTTGTCATGGCTTTGAGTGGCGGCTTCACCTGTGCTCTACTGACCTTGTACGGTGATCATTCGAAGCGACAGATGAACAGAGTGGGGAGCTGTTCTATCGTACAACTTTCTTTTAATATATAGTGATTTAACCGCAGTTGGTTTTGTCAATGCTTGTTTTGTCATGGGTTTGAGTGGCGGCTTCACCTTTGCTCTACTGAACTTGTACGGTAATCATTCGAAGCGACAGATGATCAGAGTGCGGAGCTGTTCTATCTTACAACTTTCTTTTCATATATAGTGATTTAACCGCAGTTGGTTTTGTCAATGCTTGTTTTGTCATGGGTTTGAGTGGCGGCTTCACCTGTGCTCTACTGACCTTGTACGGTGATCATTCGAAGCGACAGATGAACAGAGTGCGGAGCTGTTCTATCTTACATCTTTCTTCTAATATATAGTGATTTAACCGCAGTTGGTTTTGTCAATGCTTGTTTTGTCATGGCTTTGAGTGGCGGCTTCACCTGTGCTCTACTGACTTTGTACTGTGATCATTCGAAGCGACAGATGAACAGAGTGCGGAGCTGTTCTATCTTACAACTTTCTTCTAATATATATAGTGATTTAACCGCAGTTGGTTTTGTCAATGCTTGTTTTGTCATGGGTTTGAGTGGCGGCTTCACCTGTGCTCTACTGAACTTGTACTGTGATCATTCGAAGCGACAGATGAACAGAGTGCGGAGCTGTTCTATCTTACAACTTTCTTCTAATATATAGTGATTTAACCGCAGTTGGTTTTGTCAATGCTTGTTTTGTCATGGGTTTGAGTGGCGGCTTCACCTGTGCTCTACTGAACTTGTACGGTGATCATTCGAAGCGACAGATGAACAGAGTGCGGAGCTGTTCTATCTTACAACTTTCTTCTAATATAGAGTGATTTAACCGCAGTTGGTTTTGTCAATGCTTGTTTTGTCATGGGTTTGAGTGGCGGCTTCACCTGTGCTCTACTGACCTTGTACTGTGATCATTCGAAGCGACAGATGAACAGAGTGCGGAGCTGTTCTGTCTTACAACTTTCTTTTAATATTTAGTGATTTAACCGCAGTTGGTTTTGTCAATGCTTGTTTTGTCATGGGTTTGAGTGGCGGCTTCACCTGTGCTCTACTGACCTTGTACGGTGATCATTCGAAGCGACCGATGAACAGAGTGCGGAGCTGTTCTATCTTACAACTTTCTTCTAATATATAGTGATTTAACCGCAGTTGGTTTTGTCAATGCTTGTTTTGTCATGGGTTTGAGTGGCGGCTTCACCTGTGCTCTACTGACCTTGTACGGTGATCATTCGAAGCGACCGATGAACAGAGTGCGGAGCTGTTCTATCTTACAACTTTCTTCTAATATATAGTGATTTAACCGCAGTTGGTTTTGTCAATGCTTGTTTTGTCATGGGTTTGAGTGGCGGCTTCACCTGTGCTCTACTGACCTTGTACTGTGATCATTCGAAGCGACAGATGAACAGAGTGCGGATCTGTTCTATCTTACAACTTTCTTTTAATATATAGTGATTTAACCGCAGATGGTTTTGTCAATGCTTGTTTTGTCATGGGTTTGAGTGGCGGCTTCACCTGTGCACGACTGACCTTGTACGGTGATCATTCGAAGCGACAGATGAACAGAGTGCGGAGCGGTTCTATCTTACAACTTTCTTCTAATATATAGTGATTTAACCGCAGTTGGTTTTGTCAATGCTTGTTTTGTCATGGGTTTGTGTGGCGGCTTCACCTGTGCTCTACTGACCTTGTACGGTGATCATTCGAAGCGACAGATGAACAGAGTGCGGAGCTGTTCTATCTTACAACTTTCATTAATATATAGTGATTTAACCGCAGTTGGTTTTGTCAATGCTTGTTTTGTCATGGGTTTGAGTGGCGGCTTCACCTGTGCTCTACTGACCTTGTACGGTGATCATTCGAAGCGACAGATGAACAGAGTGCGGAGCTGTTCTATCTTACAACTTTCTTTTAATATATAGTGATTTAACCGCAGTTGGTTTTGTCAATGCTTGTTTTGTCATGGGTTTGAGTGGCGGCTTCACCTGTGCTCTACTGACCTTGTACTGTGTTCATTCGAAGCGACAGATGAACAGAGTACGGAGCTGTTCTATCTTACAACTTTCTTCTAATATATAGTGATTTAACCGCAGTTGGTTTTGTCAATGCTTGTTTTGTCATGGGTTTGAGTGGCGGCTTCACCTGTGCTCTACTGACCTTGTACGGTGATCATTCGAAGCGACCGATGAACAGAGTGCGGAGCTGTTCTATCTTACAACTTTCTTCTAATATATAGTGATTTAACCGCAGTTGGTTTTGTCAATGCTTGTTTTGTCATGGGTTTGAGTGGCGGCTTCACCTGTGCTCTACTGACCTTGTACTGTGATCATTCGAAGCGACAGATGAACAGAGTGCGGAGCTGTTCTATCTCACAACTTTCTTTTAATATATAGTGATTTAACCGCAGATGGTTTTGTCAATGCTTGTTTTGTCATGGGTTTGAGTGGCGGCTTCACCTGTGCACGACTGACCTTGTACGGTGATCATTCGAGGCGACAGATGAACAGAGTGCGGAGCTGTTCTATCTTACAACTTTCTTCTAATATAGAGGGATTTAACCGCAGTTGGTTTTGTCAATGCTTGTTTTGTCATGGGTTTGAGTGGCGGCTTCACCTGTGCTCTACTGACCTTGTACGGTGATCATTCGAAGCGACAGATGAACAGAGTGCGGAGCTGTTCTATCTTACAACTTTCTTTTAATATATAGTGATTTAACCGCAGTTGGTTTTGTCAATGCTTGTTTTGTCATGGGTTTGAGTGGCGGCTTCACCTGTGCTCTACTGACCTTGTACTGTGTTCATTCGAAGCGACAGATGAACAGAGTACGGAGCTGTTCTATCTTACAACTTTCTTCTAATATATAGTGATTTAACCGCAGTTGGTTTTGTCAATGCTTGTTTTGTCATGGGTTTGAGTGGCGGCTTCACCTGTGCTCTACTGACCTTGTACGGTGATCATTCGAAGTGACCGATGAACAGAGTGCGGAGCTGTTCTATCTTACAACTTTCTTCTAATATATAGTGATTTAACCGCAGTTGGTTTTGTCAATGCTTGTTTTGTCATGGGTTTGAGTGGCGGCTTCACCTGTGCTCTACTGACCTTGTACTGTGATCATTCGAAGCGACAGATGAACAGAGTGCGGAGCTGTTCTATCTCACAACTTTCTTTTAATATATAGTGATTTAACCGCAGATGGTTTTGTCAATGCTTGTTTTGTCATGGGTTTGAGTGGCGGCTTCACCTGTGCACGACTGACCTTGTACGGTGCTCATTCGAAGCGACAGATGAACAGAGTGCGGAGCTGTTCCGTCTTACAACTTTCTTCTAATATATAGTGATTTAACCGCAGTTGGTTTTGTCAATGCTTGTTTTGTCATGGGTTTGAGTGGCGGCTTCACCTGTGCTCTACTGACCTTGTACGGTGATCATTCGAAGCGACAGAGGAACAGAGTGCGGAGCTGTTCTATCTTACAACTTTCTTCTAATATATAGTGATTTAACCGGAGTTGGTTTTGTCAATGCTTGTTTTGTCATGGGTTTGAGTGGCGGCTTCACCTGTGCTCTACTGAACTTGTACTGTGATCATTCGAAGCGACAGATGAACAGAGTGCGGAGCTGTTCTATCTTACAACTTTCTTCTAATATATAGTGATTTAACCGCAGTTGGTTTTGTCAATGCTTGTTTTGTCATGGGTTTGAGTGGCGGCTTCACCTGTGCTCTACTGACCTTGTACTGTGATCATTCGAAGCGACAGATGAACAGAGTGCGGAGCTGTTCTATCTTACAACTTTCTTCTAATATATAGTGATTTAACCGCAGTTGGTTTTGTCAATGCTTGTTTTGTCATGGGTTTGAGTGGCGGCTTCACCTGTGCGCTTCTGACCTTGTACAGTGATCATTCGAAGCGTCAGATGAACAGAGTGCGGAGCTGTTCTATCTTACAACTTTCTTTTAATATATAGTGATTTAACCGCAGTTGGTTTTGTCAATGCTTGTTTTGTCATGGGTTTGAGTGGCGGCTTCACCTGTGCTCTACTGACCTTGTACGGTGATCATTCGAAGTGACAGATGAACAGAGTGCGGAGCTGTTCTATCTTACAACTTTCTTCTAATATATAGTGATTTAACCACAGTTGGTTTTGTCAGTGCTTGTTTTGTCATGGGTTTGAGTGGCGGCTTCACCTGTGCTCTACTGACCTTGTACTGTAATCATTCGAAGCGACAGATGAACAGAGTGCGGAGCTGTTCTATCTTACAACTTTCTTCTAATACATAGTGATTTAACCGCAGTTGGTTTTGTCAATGCTTGTTTTGTCATGACTTTGAGTGGCGGCTTCACCTGTGCTCTACTGACCTTGTACTGTGATCATTCGAAGCGACAGATGAACAGAGTGCGGAGCTGTTCTATCTTACAACTTTCTTCTAATATATAGTGATTTAACCGCAGTTGGTTTTGTCAATGCTTGTTTTGTCATGGGTTTGAGTGGCGGCTTCACCTGTGCACTACTGAACTTGTACGGTGATCATTCGAAGTGACAGATGAACAGAGTGCGGAGCTGTTCTATCTTACAACTTTCTTTTCATATATAGTGATTTAACCGCAGTTGGTTTTGTCAATGCTTGTTTTGTCATGGGTTTGAGTGGCGGCTTCACCTGTGCTCTACTGACCTTGTACTGTGATCATTCGAAGCGACAGATGAACAGAGTGCGGAGCTGTTCTATCTTACAACTTTCTTCTAATATATAGTGATTTAACCGCAGTTGGTTTTGTCAATGCTTGTTTTGTCATGGGTTTGAGTGGCGGCTTCACCTGCTCTACTGACCTTGTACTGTGATCATTCGAAGCGACAGATGAACAGAGTGCGGAGCTGTTCTATCTTACAACTTTCTTTTAATATATAGTGATTTAACCGCAGTTGGTTTTGTCAATGCTTGTTTTGTCATGGCTTTGAGTGGCGGCTTCACCTGTGCTCTACTGACCTTGTACTGTGATCATTCGAAGCGACAGATGAACAGAGTGCGGAGCTGTTCTATCTTACAACTTTCTTCTAATATATAGTGATTTAACCGCAGTTGGTTTTGTCAATGCTTGTTTTGTCATGGGTTTGAGTGGCGGCTTCACCTGTGCTCTACTGACCTTGTACTGTGATCGTTCGAAGCGACAGATAAACAGAGTGCGGAGCTGTTCTATCTTACAACTTTCTTTTAATATAGAGTGATTTAACCGCAGTTGGTTTTGTCAATGCTTGTTTTGTCATGGGTTTGAGTGGCGGCTTCACCTGTGCTCTACTGACCTTGTACTGTGATCATTCGAAGCGACAGATGAACAGAGTGCGGAGCTGTTCTATCTTACAACTTTCTCTTAATATATAGTGATTTAACCGCAGTTGGTTTTGTCAATGCTTGTTTTGTCATGGGTTTGAGTGGCGGCTTCACCTGTGCTCTACTGACCTTGTACTGTGATCATTCGAAGCGACAGATGAACAGAGTGCGGAGCTGTTCTATCTTACAACTTTCTTTTAATATATAGTGATTTAACCGCAGTTGGTTTTGTCAATGCTTGTTTCTTCTAATATATAGTGATTTAACCGCAGTTGGTTTTGTCAATGCTTGTTTTGTCATGGGTTTGAGTGCCGGCTTCACCTGTGCTCTACTGACCTTGTACTGTGATCATTCGAAGCGACAGATGAACAGAGTGCGGAGCTGTTCTATCTTACAACTTTCATTAATATATAGTGATTTAACCGCAGTTGGTTTTGTCAATGCTTGTTTTGTCATGGCTTTGAGTGGCGGCTTCACCTGTGCTCTACTGAACTTGTACGGTGATCATTCGAAGCGACAGATGAACAGAGTGCGGAGCTGTTCTATCTTACAACTTTCTTCTAATATATAGTGATTTAACCGCAGTTGGTTTTGTCAATGCTTGTTTTGTCATGGGTTTGAGTGGCAGCTTCACCTGTGCTCTACTGACCTTGTACGGTGATCTTTCGAAGCGACAGATGAACAGAGTGCGGAGCTGTTCTATCTTACAACTTTCTTCTAATATATAGTGATTTAACCACAGTTGGTTTTGTCAATGCTTGTTTGTACTGTGATCATTCGAAGCGACAGATGAACAGAGTGCGGCGCTGTTCTATCTTACAACTTTCTTTTAATATATAGTGATTTAACCGCAGTTGGTTTTGTCAATGCTTGTTTTGTCATGGGTTTGAGTGGCGGCTTCACCTGTGCTCTACTGACCTTGTACGGTGATCATTCGAAGCGACAGATGAACAGAGTGCGGAGCTGTTCTATCTTACAACTTTCTTCTAATATATAGTGATTTAACCGCAGTTGGTTTTGTCAATGCTTGTTTTGTCATGGGTTTGAGTGGCGGCTTCACCTGTGCTCTACTGACCTTGTACGGTGATCATTCGAAGCGACAGATGAACAGAGTTGTTAGACGGGGACCCTGAGGGTCGGCCGGATACCGAGGGAGAGATCCCCGAGGGGGACCGTCTCCGGCGATCGTACAGACAAGTTACCTCCCTCCCCACAAACAGGCACCACACCAAGTCGAGTTCAAGGCTTTATATAAGGTTCTTAAGGCAAGGATATCAGCGATACAGGATATCTTGGACCCGGGGGTCCTCTCACTTCTAGTCTCTGTAGGGAAAGGGGGTAGCGGGACAGTCTTGGTACCGGATCGGTACAGGTGGTGGTAAAAGGCGAGCTCACAATCCTCGAGCTGGAGTGTCTGTGGATCGGGCCGCGGCAGCGCCAGCAGGCCAAGGTGATAGTCTCATAAAGCAGAGGGCCGCGGCAGCGCCAGCAGGCCAAGTCGATGGTTTCACGAGGCAGAGGGCCGCGGCAGCGCCAGCAGGCCAAGACGATGGTTTCACGAGGCAGAGGGCCGCGGCAGCGCCAGCAGGCCAAGACGATGGTTTCACGAGGCAGAGGGCCGCGGCAGCGCCAGCAGGCCAAGACGATGGTTTCACGAGGCAGAGGGCCGCGGCAGCGCCAGCAGGCCAAGACGATGGTTTCACGAGGCAGAGGGCCGCGGCAGCGCCAGCAGGCCAAGTCACGGATGAGTTCTTCTCGGGTCTCTCGACTCCAGGATACAACTGCCTTCCTGGTCTGGCCCTGCCCCAGTTATAGGTCTGGTCCCCTTTGATGTCCGGACCCTCGCGCCTGGGGGCCGGGAGGTCCGGGATGAGGGAGTCCAGACACCCAGCAGGGGGGTGGAGCCAGCGCCCAGGCGGCCTGGGGTGATCGACACCTGGCGGAGGAGAGCCGTTGACGATTCCTTCTCCTATTGACTCGCCAAGTGATCACTCTGCCTCCTGGGAGGATGGTGGGGCCTCGATGTCGGGGCTGGCCGGGCCCGGGGTTAGGGTCGAGTTGAGGCCACGCGGCCTCGTGCTGCAGTGCCCCAAGATGGCGGCCGGGTCGATGTCGTGGGGTAGATGGTGACCCGGGCCAGCTGGGTCCGGAGCTGGTGTCTTGTAGTGGAGGGATTGCAGGGTACTTCGGGTGGTCGTTTGTGGACTCTGGCTGGGGATGCAGGGAGAGCCAGGGTCCTGGTCCCATTGCGGGGAGGGGGGACAGCTCGAACATGCGGCCTGTCCAACATGCGTCCCCCCCAGCTGAAGGCGGGGAGAGTCAGCCATCTTCCTGGGGACTCTCCTCGCTGAGGCGGAAAAAGCGTGACAGGCCGTCGGCGTTGGCGTGGTCCTGGCCTGGACGATGTTCCACCGTGAAGTCCATCCCCTGCAGGGAGATGGACCAGCGCAACAGCTTCGGGTTCTCCCCCCGCATTTGCATCAGCCATTGCAGGGGTCGGTGGTCTGTTTGCACCCGGAAGTGGGTGCCGAAGAGGTATGGCCGGAGCTTCTTGAGTGCCCAGACTACGGCGAAGGCCTCCCTCTCAATGGTGCTCCAGCGCTGTTCTCGGGGCAAGAGGCGTCTGCTGATGAAGACCACCGGATGGTCGACCCCCTCGGTGTTGAGTTGGGAGAGGACGGCCCCCACACCATGATCGGAGGCGTCCGTCTGCACAATGAATTCCCGGCTGTAGTCGGGAGCCTGGAGCACGGGGGCCGTGCACATGGCGGTCTTTAGCTTCTCGAAGGCTGATTGGCAGTCCGGGGTCCAGTTGACGGTTTTGGGGCTCTTTTTGGAGGTGAGCTCTGTGAGGGGCCCCACGATGCTGCCATAGTCCTTCACGAACCGCCGGTAGTATCCGGTGAGCCCCAGGAAGGCCCGGACCTCCGTTTGGCTCGTAGGGGGTTGCCAGGCCTGGATGGCAGCAATCTTGAGTTGGAGGGGGGCCACCAGCCCGCTTCCCACCTGGTGTCCCAGGTAGGTCACGGACCCTTGGCCAACTTGGCACTTGCTGGCCTTGATGGTGAGCCCGGCTTGCTGGAGGGCGTGTAGAACCTCCCGCAGGTGGCGGAGGTGGTCGGTCCACTGGTGGCTGTACACAGCAATGTCGTCCAGGTAGGCGGCGCTGAAGTCTTCCAGGCCCGCCAGTACCTGGTTTACCAGCCGTTGGAACGTTGCCGGGGCGTTTTTCATGCCGAAGGGCATGACTTTAAAGTGGTAGTGCCCGTCTGGGGTAGAGAAGGCGGATCGTTCTTGGGCCCTAGGGGTGAGGCCGATCTGCCAGTAGCCCGCTGTTAGGTCGAAGATGCTCAGGTAGCGGGCGGCCCCCATCCGGTCAATTAGCTCGTCTGCCCGGGGGATGGGATGAGCGTCGGTCCGGGTAACTGCATTCAGCCCTCGATAGTCCACGCAGAACCGGAGCTCAGGGGCAACGCCCGGGGCAGCTGCCTTGGGAACCAGGACGACTGGGCTCGCCCAGGGACTGTCTGAGGGTTCGATCACTCCTAGGGTCAGCATCTTGGACACCTCGGTCTGGATGCAGGCTCGTACCCGGTCTGGTACGCGGTATGCTCGGTGTCGAATAGGAGGGCTGTCCCCGGTGTCCACATCGTGGAGGCACCAGGGGGTGACTCCGGGGGTGAGGGAGAACAGGGAGGCGAACTGCCTCAGGAGCGTTTGGCAGTCTTGGCGTTGCTCCGGGGACAGGGCCTCGGAGAGCTGGACCCCTTCCACTGAGCCATCCTGCTCGAGGGCCCTCAGTAAGTCCGGAAGGGGTTCGGAGTCTTCTTCTGTCCCAGTATCGGTAGCCATCAGGAGGCTGAGTTCGGATCGCACAAAATGGGGTTTGAGCCTGTTGGCATGGAGGACCCGTAGGGGGTTCCGGGCAGTCTCCATGTCGATTAAATAGGTGACGGGCCCCTTGCGTTCGATTACCTTGAAGGGCCCGGACCATCTGTCTTGGAGGGCACAGGGCTCAACCGGGGACATCACCCAGACCTGTTGTCCAGGTTCGAACTCAATGGAGGACGTGTGCTGATCGTACCACCTCTTCATGTCCTCCTGACTGGCCTCGAGGTTGGCTTTGGCGGTGTCTCGGAACCGCCGGGTCTGGTTGCGGAGAGCCAGGAGATACCGGTAGATGTCCGGGGGAGTTTTCTGGGGAGGCTGCTCCCAACCTTCCTTGACTAGGCTGAGGGGGCCCCGGACGGGGTGCCCGTACAGTAGTTCAAAGGGGCTGAAGCCGAGGGACTTCTGCGGGACCTCCCGATAGGCAAACAGGAGGCATGGAAGCAGTACGTCCCACTGGCGTCGAAGGGGTTCTTCTAGACCCATAATCATCCCCTTGAGGGTGCGGTTGAATCTCTCGACCAGTCCGTTTCCTTGCGGGTGATAGGGGGTCGTGAATTTGTAGGTGACCCCGCATTGCTGCCAGAGGGACTTCATATATCTGGAGATAAAGTTCGTGCCCCTGTCACTGACGACCTCCCGGGGGAACCCCACCCGGGAGAAGATCCCCATCAGGGCCCGGCCCACCACGGGGGCCGTCACAGTCCGAAGAGGGATGGCCTCGGGATAGCGGGTGGCGTGGTCTACAAGGACCAGGATGAACCGGTGTCCTTGGGCTGTTCGAGGGTCGAGGGGCCCCACAGGGTCTATTCCCACTCGTTCAAACGGGGTGGTGACGACAGGAAAGGGTTGTAATGGTGCTTTGCTTTTTCGGCCACTTTTTCCGCTGGCCTGGCAGGTGGGGCAGGCCTTGCAGTGGTTGGTGACATCCTTCCGCATGTGGGGCCAGAAAAAATGGGTCACCAGGCGGTCGTAGGTTTTATCCTGCCCCAGGTGTCCGGCAAGGGGGACATCGTGGGCTAAGTTCAGGAGGAAGTCTCGGAAGCGAAGGGGCACCACCAGCACCCGACTGGCCCCTAGTTCTGCAATTTTCTGCTCGCTGTAGAGCAGGTCTTGGTCCCAGTAGATCCAGTGGGCCCCCGAGGTATCCCCGGTGCTCTGGGCCAGGGCTTGCTGCCGGAGTCCTTCGAGAGAAGGACAGGTTTTTTGCTCGGCCCGGAATTGTTCCTGCGTGGGGCCTCCCTCCTGCCGCCATTGTGCCAGGTCAGGGACGTCCCGAAGCTGGTCGGGTCCTTCCTCGGTTTGGGTCAAGGGAATGGCTTCTGGGGCGGCCTCCTCTGGGATGAGCGCGGGAGGAGGTTCTGGCCACTCGGGCTCTTCTGGGCTGGGGACCGCGCGGGCGGTCATGGACCGGGTCGTGACGCAGACCCATTCGGGGAGGCCAAGCATCCCCAGGTGCTCCCTCCGTTCGACAGCTGCCCAGGGAGAGCTTTCAAGGTCGTTTCCTAGGAGGCAGTCCACGGGGGCATCATCGCGGACAGTTACTTTTAACATCCCTGTTACTCCTCCCCACTCGAAGGGGACGCAGGCCATGTGGCATAGGCTTTCGGAGTTGTCGGCTGATCGAACAGGGCAAAGAATGTTCGGCAAGATTTGGTCTGGAGTGACGAGGTGGCGTCGGACCGCCGTTACACTGGCCCCGGTGTCGCGGAGGGCTTCCGCCCGGCGGCCATTGATGTTGACCCATTGACCGTACTTCTGTGTGTTGGCGGGAAGGGGGGCCCGCGGAATCATGTCTCTCTCCCCTAAGCAGACCAGTGCCATGGCGGCGGGTGCCCATTCAGAGGGATCGGTCTCGTACTCCTCTTGGTCTTCCGGGATTATTTCTTCCCCTAGGGCCGCCGCTGCAACTTGGCGGGGAGTAGTGTTCGGATTCTTTGGGCAGTTGGGATCACTGGCGTAGTGGCCGGGTCGCTGGCACCTGTGGCACGTAATGTTGGCCCGGAAACCGGCCCGGACGGCAGGGCTTCCCCGGCCAACCGGGGTCGAGGGGTTTCTGGGGGGTGACGAGGGGCCGGGGTCTCTCCCCCGACCCTGACTTCCTCCTCCCCCTCGGGGGCGATACGATCTGGATACTTCGCTGGGTGCGCTCCGGCCAACTCGGGTGCTTTCCCACCGGTCGGCTTCGGCGGCGAGTTGTCGAGGGTCGGTTAGCTTGCTGTCCAGGAGGTGTTGCCGGAGCTCCACGAAGCAGTTGTTCGACAGGTGTTCCCATACGATAAGCTCAAAGAGTTGTTCGTAGGTGGTTACTTTGTTGCCCTTGATCCACCCCTCGAATGCTCGGCTAAAAAAGTTCACGTACTCCACCCAAGTTGTACCCGGAATCCGTTTGCAGTCGCGGAACCGTTGGCGGTACATCTCAGGTGTGAGCCCGTATCGAGTGAGGAGGGCGGCCTTCATGTGGTCGTAGGAGGTCATCAGCTGGTCCGGGAGTTGCAGCAGGGCGTCCCGCCCTTCGTTGACAAACCTCCCCCATAATCCGGCTCCCCAATCGCTTCGGGGAATCCGGTGGGAGGTCATTGCCACCTCATAGGCTTTAAACCACTGCTGGATATCATCGTTCTTGTGGTATTCCCGGATGACATCTTTGGGGATGTGAACCTTGGGTTCGGTCGAGGCAGACGGGGTCGGTCGTTCGGGGAGCCCGAGGTCTTTATTCTGTTTCTGGATCTCCAGTGCTTTGAGATTGCGCTCATGTTCGTACTCTAGTCTCTTTTCCTCTAGCTCTCTCTGTCTTTGCTTGTCTTCCCGCTCTTCCCTGAGCCGTAAGTGTTCCAGGGTTATTTTTTGTTCTGCCAGCTTGAGTTCCCCATCCAAGCGAAGTCGGGCAAGTTCTAATTCGTGGAGTCTGGTTTTTTCTCTTTCTCGGATCTCTTCCAGGGAGAGATCCGCTCTTTCTTTAGTTGGTGCGGGGCTCGTTTCGGTTGTTTGTGTTCGGGGTACGGCCGTACCCGTTTCTGCCCAAGCTTCTAGGGCTCGTTTGAAGTCTTCCTTTGTGCTAAGACCTGTGGTTGGAAGTCCAAGTTCTATGCAATATTGCTTCAGTTCCCGGTGGTTGTAGTCTTCCAATTTTTCCATCTGAAATTTTTCCGTTGTTCCGCTCTCTATTGACATGGTTGTTGTGTGTGGTGGGGCGAGTGACTTTCTGTACGATTATGCGTAGGTTCGGATCCCGTCGCTGGCCACCAATGTTAGACGGGGACCCTGAGGGTCGGCCGGATACCGAGGGAGAGATCCCCGAGGGGGACCGTCTCCGGCGATCGTACAGACAAGTTACCTCCCTCCCCACAAACAGGCACCACACCAAGTCGAGTTCAAGGCTTTATATAAGGTTCTTAAGGCAAGGATATCAGCGATACAGGATATCTTGGACCCGGGGGTCCTCTCACTTCTAGTCTCTGTAGGGAAAGGGGGTAGCGGGACAGTCTTGGTACCGGATCGGTACAGGTGGTGGTAAAAGGCGAGCTCACAATCCTCGAGCTGGAGTGTCTGTGGATCGGGCCGCGGCAGCGCCAGCAGGCCAAGGTGATAGTCTCATAAAGCAGAGGGCCGCGGCAGCGCCAGCAGGCCAAGTCGATGGTTTCACGAGGCAGAGGGCCGCGGCAGCGCCAGCAGGCCAAGACGATGGTTTCACGAGGCAGAGGGCCGCGGCAGCGCCAGCAGGCCAAGACGATGGTTTCACGAGGCAGAGGGCCGCGGCAGCGCCAGCAGGCCAAGACGATGGTTTACGAGGCAGAGGGCCGCGGCAGCGCCAGCAGGCCAAGTCACGGATGAGTTCTTCTCGGGTCTCTCGACTCCAGGATACAACTGCCTTCCTGGTCTGGCCCTGCCCCAGTTATAGGTCTGGTCCCCTTTGATGTCCGGACCCTCGCGCCTGGGGGCCGGGAGGTCCGGGATGAGGGAGTCCAGACACCCAGCAGGGGGGTGGAGCCAGCGCCCAGGCGGCCTGGGGTGATCGACACCTGGCGGAGGAGAGCCGTTGACGATTCCTTCTCCTATTGACTCGCCAAGTGATCACTCTGCCTCCTGGGAGGATGGTGGGGCCTCGATGTCGGGGCCGGCCGGGCCCGGGGTTAGGGTCGAGTTGAGGCCACGCGGCCTCGTGCTGCAGTGCCCCAAGATGGCGGCCCGGTCGATGTCGTGGGGTAGATGGTGACCCGGGCCAGCTGGGTCCGGAGCTGGTGTCTTGTAGTGGAGGGATTGCAGGGTACTTCGGGTGGTTGTTTGTGGACTCTGGCTGGGGATGCAGGGAGAGCCAGGGTCCTGGTCCCATTGCGGGGAGGGGGGACAGCTCGAACATGCGGCCTGTCCAACAAGAGTGCGGAGCTGTTCTATCGTACAACTTTATTCTAATATATAGTGATTTAACCGCAGTTGATTTTGTCAATGCTTGTTTTGTCATGGGTTTGAGTGGCGGCTTCACCTGTGCTCTACTGACCTTGTACGGTGATCATTCGAAGCGACAGATGAACAGAGCGCGGAGCTGTTCTATCTTACAAATTTCTATTAATATATAGTGATTTAACCGCAGTTGGTTTTGTCAATGCTTGTTTTGTCATGGGTTTGAGTGGCGGCTTCACCTGTGCTCTACTGACCTTGTACGGTGATCATTCGAAGCGACAGATGAACAGAGTGCGGAGCTGTTCTACCTTACAACTTTCTTTTAATATATAGTGATTTAACCGCAGTTGGTTTTGTCAATGCTTGTTTTGTCATGGGTTTGAGTGGCGGCTTCACCTGTGCTCTACTGAACTTGTACTGTGATCATTCGAAGTGACAGATGAACAGAGTGCGGAGCTGTTCTATCTTACAACTTTCTTTTAATATATGTGATTTAACCGCAGTTGGTTTTGTCAATGCTTGTTTTGTCATGGGTTTGAGTGGCGGCTTCACCTGTGCTCTACTGACCTTGTACTGTGATCATTCGAAGCGACAGATGAACAGAGTGCGGAGCTGTTCTATCTTACAACTTTCTTCTAATATATAGTGATTTAACCGCAGTTGGTTTTGTCAATGCTTGTTTTGTCATGGGTTTGAGTGGCGGCTTCACCTGTGCTCTACTGACCTTGTACTGTGATCATTCGAAGCGACAGATGAACAGAGTGCGGAGCTGTTCTATCTTGCAACTTTCTTTTAATATATAGTGATTTAACCGCAGTTGGTTTTGTCAATGCTTGTTTTGTCATGGGTTTGAGTGGCGGCTTCACCTGTGCTCTACTGACCTTGTACTGTGATCATTCGAAGCGACAGATGAACAGAGTGCGGAGCTGTTCTATCTTGCAACTTTCTTTTAATATATAGTGATTTAACCGCAGTTGGTTTTGTCAATGCTTGTTTTGTCATGGGTTTGAGTGGCGGCTTCACCTGTGCATTACTGAACTTGTACTGTGATCATTCGAAGCGACAGATGAACAGAGTGCGGAACTGTTCTATCTTACAACTTTCTTTTAATATATAGTGATTTAACCGCAGGTGGTTTTGTCAATGCTTGTTTTGTCATGACTTTGAGTGGCGGCTTCACCTGTGCTCTACTGACCTTGTACTGTGATCATTCGAAGCGACAGATGAACAGAGTGCGGCACTGTTCTATCTTACAACTTTCTTTTAATATATAGTGATTTAACCGCAGTTGGTTTTGTCAATGCTTGTTTTGTCATGGGTTTGAGTGGCGGCTTCACCTGTGCTCTACTGACCTTGTACTCTGATCATTCGAAGCGACAGATGAACAGAGTGCGGAGCTGTTCTATCTTACAACTTTCTTCTAATATATAGTGATTTAACCGCAGTTGGTTTTGTCAATGCTTGTTTTGTCATGGGTTTGAGTGGCGGCTTCACCTGTGCTCTACTGAACTTGTACTGTGATCATTCGAAGCGACAGATGAACAGAGTGCGGAGCTGTTCTATCTTACAACTTTCTTCTAATATATAGTGATTTAACCGCAGTTGGTTTTGTCAATGCTTGTTTCTTCTAATATATAGTGATTTAACCGCAGTTGGTTTTGTCAATGCTTGTTTTGTCATGGGTTTGAGTGGCGGGTTCACCTGTGCTCTACTGACCTTGTACGGTGATCATTCGAAGCGACAGATGAACAGAGTGCGGAGCTGTTCTATCTTACAACTTTCTTTTCATATATAGTGATTTAACCGCAGTTGGTTTTGTCAATGCTTGTTTTGTCATGGGTTTGAGTGGCGGCTTCACCTGTGCATTACTGAACTTGTACTGTGATCATTCGAAGCGACAGATGAACAGAGTGCGGAACTGTTCTATCTTACAACTTTCTTTTAATATATAGTGATTTAACCGCAGTTGGTTTTGTCAATGCTTGTTTAATCATGACTTTGAGTGGCGGCTTCACCTGTGCTCTACTGACCTTGTACTGTGATCATTCGAAGCGACAGATGAACAGAGTGCGGAACTGTTCTATCTTACAACTTTCTTTTAATATATAGTGATTTAACCGCAGTTGGTTTTGTCAATGCTTGTTTTGTCATGACTTTGAGTGGCGGCTTCACCTGTGCTCTACTGACCTTGTATGGTGATCATTCGAAGCGACAGATGAACAGAGCGCGGAGCTGTTCTATCTTACAACTTTCTTTTAATGTATAGTGATTTAACCGCAGTTGGTTTTGTCAATGCTTGTTTAATCATGACTTTGAGTGGCGGCTTCACCTGTGCTCTACTGACCTTGTACTGTGATCATTCGAAGCGACAGATGAACAGAGTGCGGAACTGTTCTATCTTACAACTTTCTTTTAATATATAGTGATTTAACCGCAGTTGGTTTTGTCAATGCTTGTTTTGTCATGACTTTGAGTGGCGGCTTCATCTGTGCTCTACTGACCTTGTACGGTGATCATTCGAAGCGACAAATGAACAGAGTACGGAGCTGTTCTATCTTACAACTTTCTTTTAATATATAGTGATTTAACCGCAGTTGGTTTTGTCAATGCTTGTTTTGTCATGGGTTTGAGTGGCGGCTTCTCCTGTGCTCTACTGACCTTGTACTGTGATCATTCGAAGCGACAGATGAACAGAGTGCGGAGCTGTTCTATCTTACAACTTTCTTTTAATATAGAGTGATTTAACCGCAGTTGGTTTTGTCAATGCTTGTTTTGTCATGGGTTTGAGTGGCGGCTTCACCTGTGCTCTACTGACCTTGTACTGTGATCATTCGAAGCGACAGATGAACAGAGTGCGGAGCTGTTCTATCTTACAACTTTCTTTTAATATAGAGTGATTTAACCGCAGTTGGTTTTGTCAATGCTTGTTTTGTCATGGGTTTGAGTGGCGGCTTCACCTGTGCTCTACTGACCTTGTACGGTGATCATTCGAAGCGACAGATGAACAGAGCGCGGAGCTGTTCTATCTTACAACTTTCTTTTCATATATAGTGATTTAACCGCAGTTGGTTTTGTCAATGCTTGTTTTGTCATGGGTTTGAGTGGCGGCTTCAGCTGTGCTCTACTGAACTTGTACAGTGATCATTCGAAGCGACAGATGAACAGAGTGCGGAGCTGTTCTATCTTACAACTTTCTTCTAATATATAGTGATTTAACCGCAGTTGGTTTTGTCAATGCTTGTTTTGTCATGGGTTTGAGTGGCGGCTTCCCCTGTGCTCTACTGACCTTGTACGGTGATCATTCGCAGCGACAGATGAACAGAGTGCGGAGCTGTTCTATCTTACAACTTTCTTCTCATATATAGTGATTTAACCGCGGTTGGTTTTGTCAATGCTTGTTTTGTCATGGGTTTGAGTGGCGGCTTCACCTGTGCTCTACTGACCTTGTACGGTGATCATTCGAAGCGACAGATGAAGAGAGTGCGGAGCTGTTCTATCTTACAACTTTCTTTTAATATATAGTGATTTAACCACAGTTGGTTTTGTCAATGCTTGTTGTGTCATGGGTTTGAGTGGCGGCTTCACCTGTGCTCTACTGAACTTGTACTGTGATCATTCGAAGCGACAGATGAACAGAGTGCGGAGCTGTTCTATCTTACAACTTTCTTTTAATATAGAGTGATTTAACCGCAGTTGGTTTTGTCAATGCTTGTTTTGTCATGGGTTTGAGTGGCGGCTTCACCTGTGCATTACTGACCTTGTTCAGAGATCATTTGAAGCGACAGATGAACAGAGTACGGAGCTGTTCTATCTTACAACTTTCTTTTCATATATAGTGATTTAACCGCAGTTGGTTTTGTCAATGCTTGTTTTGTCATGGGTTTGAGTGGCGGCTTCACCTGTGCTCTACTGACCTTGTACTGTGATCATTCGAAGTGACAGATGAACAGAGTGCGGAGCTGTTCTATCTTACATCTTTCTTCTAATATATAGTGATTTAACCGCAGTTGGTTTTGTCAATGCTTGTTTTGTTATGACTTTGAGTGGCGGCTTCACCTGTGCTCTACTGACCTTGTACTGTGATCATTCGAAGCGACAGATGAACAGAGTGCGGAGCTGTTCTATCTTACAACTTTCTTTTAATATATAGTGATTTAACCGCAGTTGGTTTTGTCAATGCTTGTTTTGTCATGGGTTTGAGTGGCGGCTTCACCTGTGCTCTACTGACCTTGTACGGTGATCATTCGAAGCGACAGATGAACAGAGTGCGGAGCTGTTCTATCTTACAACTTTCTTCTAATATATAGTGATTTAACCGCAGTTGGTTTTGTCAATGCTTGTTTGTACAGTGATCATTCGAAGCGACAGATGAACAGAGTACGGAGCTGTTCTATCTTACAACTTTCTTTTAATATATAGTGATTTAACCGCAGTTAGTTTTGTCAATGCTTGTTTTGTCATGGGTTTGAGTGGCGGCTTCACCTGTGCTCTACTGACCTTGTACTGTGATCATTCGAAGCGACAGATGAACAGAGTGCGGAGCTGTTCTATCTTACAACTTTCTTCTAATATATAGTGATTTAACCGCAGTTGGTTTTGTCAATGCTTGTTTTGTCATGGGTTTGAGTGGCGGCTTCCCCTGTGCTCTACTGACCTTGTACGGTGATCATTCGAAGCGACAGATGAACAGAGCGCGGAGCTGTTCTATCTTACAACTTTCTTTTCATATATAGTGATTTAACCGCAGTTGGTTTTGTCAATGCTTGTTTTGTCATGGGTTTGAGTGGCGGCTTCAGCTGTGCTCTACTGAACTTGTACAGTGATCATTCGAAGCGACAGATGAACAGAGTGCGGAGCTGTTCTATCTTACAACTTTCTTCTAATATATAGTGATTTAACCGCAGTTGGTTTTGTCAATGCTTGTTTTGTCATGGGTTTGAGTGGCGGCTTCCCCTGTGCTCTACTGACCTTGTACGGTGATCATTCGAAGCGACAGATGAACAGAGTGCGGAGCTGTTCTATCTTACAACTTTCTTCTCATATATAGTGATTTAACCGCGGTTGGTTTTGTCAATGCTTGTTTTGTCATGGGTTTGAGTGGCGGCTTCACCTGTGCTCTACTGACCTTGTACGGTGATCATTCGAAGCGACAGATGAAGAGAGTGCGGAGCTGTTCTATCTTACAACTTTCTTTTAATATATAGTGATTTAACCACAGTTGGTTTTGTCAATGCTTGTTGTGTCATGGGTTTGAGTGGCGGCTTCACCTGTGCTCTACTGACCTTGTACTGTGATCATTCGAAGCGACAGATGAACGAAGTGCGGAGCTGTTCTATCTTACAACTTTCTTCTAATATATAGTGATTTAACCGCAGTTGGTTTTGTCAATGCTTGTTTTGTCATGGGTTTGAGTGGCGGCTTCACCTGTGCTCTACTGACCTTGTACTGTGATCATTCGAAGCGACAGATGAACAGAGTGCGGAGCTGTTCTATCTTACAACTTTCTTTTAATATAGAGTGATTTAACCGCAGTTGGTTTTGTCAATGCTTGTTTTGTCATGGGTTTGAGTGGCGGCTTCACCTGTGCATTACTGACCTTGTTCAGAGATCATTTGAAGCGACAGATGAACAGAGTACGGAGCTGTTCTATCTTACAACTTTCTTTTCATATATAGTGATTTAACCGCAGTTGGTTTTGTCAATGCTTGTTTTGTCATGGGTTTGAGTGGCGGCTTCACCTGTGCTCTACTGACCTTGTACTGTGATCATTCGAAGTGACAGATGAACAGAGTGCGGAGCTGTTCTATCTTACATCTTTCTTCTAATATATAGTGATTTAACCGCAGTTGGTTTTGTCAATGCTTGTTTTGTCATGACTTTGAGTGGCGGCTTCACCTGTGCTCTACTGACCTTGTACTGTGATCATTCGAAGCGACAGATGAACAGAGTGCGGAGCTGTTCTATCTTACAACTTTCTTTTAATATATAGTGATTTAACCGCAGTTGGTTTTGTCAATGCTTGTTTTGTCATGGGTTTGAGTGGCGGCTTCACCTGTGCTCTACTGACCTTGTACGGTGATCATTCGAAGCGACAGATGAACAGAGTGCGGAGCTGTTCTATCTTACAACTTTCTTCTAATATATAGTGATTTAACCGCAGTTGGTTTTGTCAATGCTTGTTTGTACAGTGATCATTCGAAGCGACAGATGAACAGAGTACGGAGCTGTTCTATCTTACAACTTTCTTTTAATATATAGTGATTTAACCGCAGTTGGTTTTGTCAATGCTTGTTTTGTCATGGCTTTGAGTGGCGGCTTCACCTGTGCATTATTGACCTTGTACGGTGTTCATTCGAAGCGACAGATGAACAGAGTGCGGAGCTGTTCTATCTTACAACTTTCTTTTAATATATAGTGATTTAACCGCAGTTGGTTTTGTCAATGCTTGTTTTGTCATGGGTTTGAGTGGCGGCTTCACCTGTGCTCTACTGTCCTTGTACGGTGATCATTCGAAGCGACAGATGAACAGAGTACGGAGCTGTTCTATCTTACAACTTTCTTTTAATATATAGTGATTTAACCGCAGTTGGTTTTGTCAATGCTTGTTTTGTCATGGCTTTGAGTGGCGGCTTCACCTGTGCATTATTGACCTTGTACGGTGTTCATTCGAAGCGACAGATGAACAGAGTGCGGAGCTGTTCTATCTTACAACTTTCTTTTAATATATAGTGATTTAACCGCAGTTGGTTTTGTCAATGGTTGTTTTGCCATGGGTTTGAGTGGCGGCTTCACCTGTGCACTACTGAACTTGTACGGTGATCATTCGAAGCGACATATGAACAGAGTGCGGAGCTGTTCTATCTTACAACTTTCTTTTAATATATAGTGATTTAACCGCAGTTGGTTTTGTCAATGCTTGTTTGTACTGTGATCATTCGAAGCGACACATGAACAGAGTGCGGAGCTGTTCTATCTTACAACTTTCTTTTAATATATAGTGATTTAACCGCAGTTGGTTTTGTCAATGCTTATTTTGTCATGGGTTTGAGTGGCGGCTTCACCTGTGCTCTACTGACCTTGTACTGTGATCATTCGAAGCGACAGATGAACAGAGTACGGAGCTGTTCTATCTTACAACTTTCTTTTAATATATAGTGATTTAACCACAGTTGGTTTTGTCAATGCTTGTTTTGTCATGGGTATGAGTGGCGGCTTCACCTGTGCTCTACTGACCTTGTACGGTGATCATTCGAAGCGACAGATGAACAGAGTGCGGAGCTGTTCTATCTTACAACTTTCTTTTAATATATAGTGATTTAATCGCAGTTGGTTTTGTCAATGCTTGTTTTGTCATGGGTTTGAGTGGCGGCTTCACCTGTGCTCTATTGACCTTGTACGGTGATCATTCGAAGCGACAGATGAACAGAGTGCGGAGCTGTTCTATCTTACAACTTTCTTTTAATATATAGTGATTTAACCGCAGTTGGTTTTGTCAATGCTTGTTTTGTCATGGGTTTGAGTGGCGGCTTCACCTGTGCTCTACTGTCCTTGTACGGTGATCATTCGAAGCGACAGATGAACAGAGTACGGAGCTGTTCTATCTTACAACTTTCTTTTAATATATAGTGATTTAACCGCAGTTGGTTTTGTCAATGCTTGTTTTGTCATGGCTTTGAGTGGCGGCTTCACCTGTGCATTATTGACCTTGTACGGTGTTCATTCGAAGCGACAGATGAACAGAGTGGGGAGCTGTTCTATCTTACAACTTTCTTTTAATATATAGTGATTTAACCGCAGTTGGTTTTGTCAATGGTTGTTTTGCCATGGGTTTGAGTGGCGGCTTCACCTGTGCACTACTGAACTTGTACGGTGATCATTCGAAGCGACATATGAACAGAGTGCGGAGCTGTTCTATCTTACAACTTTCTTTTAATATATAGTGATTTAACCGCAGTTGGTTTTGTCAATGCTTGTTTGTACTGTGATCATTCGAAGCGACACATGAACAGAGTGCGGAGCTGTTCTATCTTACAACTTTCTTTTAATATATAGTGATTTAACCGCAGTTGGTTTTGTCAATGCTTATTTTGTCATGGGTTTGAGTGGCGGCTTCACCTGTGC
The DNA here is from genome assembly GCF_964261635.1 of Lissotriton helveticus. NCBI lineage: Eukaryota > Metazoa > Chordata > Amphibia > Caudata > Salamandridae > Lissotriton > Lissotriton helveticus. Next base: position 453,374,612 of record NC_136058.1, on the reverse strand, counting down.
TCTACTGACCTTGTACTGTGATCATTCGAAGCGACAGATGAACAGAGTACGGAGCTGTTCTATCTTACAACTTTCTTTTAATATATAGTGATTTAACCACAGTTGGTTTTGTCAATGCTTGTTTTGTCATGGGTATGAGTGGCGGCTTCACCTGTGCTCTACTGACCTTGTACGGTGATCATTCGAAGCGACAGATGAACAGAGTGCGGAGCTGTTCTATCTTACAACTTTCTTTTAATATATAGTGATTTAATCGCAGTTGGTTTTGTCAATGCTTGTTTTGTCATGGGTTTGAGTGGCGGCTTCACCTGTGCTCTATTGACCTTGTACGGTGATCATTCGAAGCGACAGATGAACAGAGTGCGGAGCTGTTCTGTCTTACAACTTTCTTTTAATATAGAGTGATTTAATCGCAGTTGGTTTTGTCAATGCTTGTTTTGTCATGGGTTTGAGTGGAGGCTTCACCTGTGCTCTACTGACCTTGTACGGTGATCATTCGAAGCGACAGATGAACAGAGTGCTGAGCTGTTCTATCTTACAACTTTCTTCTAATATATAGTGATTTAACCGCAGTTGGTTTTGTCAATGCTTGTTTTGTCATGGGTTTGAGTGGTGGCTTCACCTGTGCTCTACTGACCTTGTACGGTGATCATTCGAAGCGACAGATGAACAGAGTGCGGAGCTGGTCTATCTTACAACTTTCTTCTAATATATAGTTATTTAACCGCAGTTGGTTTTGTCAATGCTTGTTTTGTCATGGGTTTGAGTGGCGGCTTCACCTGTGCTCTACTGACCTTGTACGGTGATCATTCGAAGCGTCAGATGAACAGAGTGCAGAGCTGTTCTATCTTACAACTTTCTTCTAATACATAGTGATTTAACCGCAGTTGGTTTTGTCAATGCTTGTTTTGTCATGGGTTTGAGTGGCGGCTTCACCTGTGCTCTACTGACCTTGTACGGTGATCATTCGAAGCGACAGATGAACAGAGTGCGGAGCTGTTCTATCTTACAACTTTCTTCTAATATATAGTGATTTAACCGCAGTTGGTTTTGTCAATGCTTGTTTTGTCATGGGTTTGAGTGGCGGCTTCACCTGTGCTCTACTGACCTTGTACGGTGATCATTCGAAGCGACAGATGAACAAAGTGCGGAGCTGTTCTATCTTACAACTTTCTTCTAATATATAGTGATTTAACCGCAGTTGGTTTTGTCAATGCTTGTTTTGTCATGGGTTTGAGTGGCGGCTTCACCTGTGCTCTACTGACCTTGTACTGTGATCATTCGAAGCGACAGATGAACAGAGTGCGGAGCTGTTCTATCTTACAACTTTCTTTTAATATATAGTGATTTAACCGCAGTTGGTTTTGTCAATGCTTGTTTTGTCATGGGTTTGAGTGGCGGCTTCACCTGTGCTCTACTGACCTTGTACGGTGATCATTCGAAGCGACAGATGAACAGAGTGCTGAGCTGTTCTATCTTACAACTTTCTTTTAATATATAGTGATTTAACCGCAGTTGGTTTTGTCAATGCTTGTTTTGTCATGGGTTTGAGTGCTGGCTTCACCTGTGCTCTACTGACCTTGTACGGTTATCATTCGAAGCGACAGATGAACAGAGTGCGGAGCTGTTCTATCTTACAACTTTCTTCTAATATATAGTGATTTAACCGCAGTTGGTTTTGTCAATGCTTGTTTTGTCATGGGTTTGAGTGGCGGCTTCACCTGTGCTCTACTGACCTTGTACTGTGATCATTCGAAGCGACAGATGAACAGAGTGCGGAGCTGTTCTATCTTACAACTTTCTTTTAATATATAGTGATTTAACCGCAGTTGGTTTTGTCAATGCTTGTTTTGTCATGGGTTTGAGTGGCGGCTTCACCTGTGCATTACTGACCTTGTTCAGAGATCATTTGAAGCGACAGATGAACAGAGTACGGAGCTGTTCTATCTTACAACTTTCTTTTCATATATAGTGATTTAACCGCAGTTGGTTTTGTCAATGCTTGTTTTGTCATGGGTTTGAGTGGCGGCTTCACCTGTGCTCTACTGACCTTGTACGGTGATCATTCGAAGCGACAGATGAACAGAGTGCGGAGCTGTTCTATCTTACAACTTTCTTCTAATATATAGTGATTTAACCGCAGTTGGTTTTGTCAATGCTTGTTTTGTCATGGGTTTGAGTGGCGGCTTCACCTTTGCTCTACTGACCTTGTACGGCGATCATTCGAAGCGACAGATGAACAGAGTGCGGAGCTGTTCTATCTTACAACTTTCTTCTAATATATAGTGATTTAACCGCAGTTGGTTTTGTCAATGCTTGTTTTGTCATGGGTTTGAGTGGCGGCTTCACCTGTGCTCTACTGACCTTGTACGGTGATCATTCGAAGCGACAGATGAACAGAGTGCGGAGCTGTTCTATCTTACAACTTTCTTCTAATATATAGTGATTTAACCGCAGTTGGTTTTGTCAATGCTTGTTTTGTCATGGGTTTGAGTGGCGGCTTCACCTGTGCTCTACTGACCTTGTACTGTGATCATTCGAAGCGACAGATGAACAGAGTGCGGAGCTGTTCTATCTTACAACTTTCTTCTCATATATAGTGATTTAACCGCAGTTGGTTTTGTCAATGCTTGTTTTGTCATGGGTTTGAGTGGCGGCTTCACCTGTGCTCTACTGACCTTGTACTGTGATCATTCGAAGCGACAGATGAACAGAGTGCGGAGCTGTTCTATCTTACAACTTTCTTCTAATATATAGTGATTTAACCGCAGTTGGTTTTGTCAATGCTTGTTTTGTCATGGGTTTGAGTGGCGGCTTCACCTGTGCTCTACTGACCTTGTACGGTGATCATTCGAAGCGACAGATGAACAGAGTGCGGAGCTGTTCTATCTTTCAACTTTCTTCTAATATATAGTGATTTAACCGCAGTTGGTTTTGTCAATGCTTGTTTTGTCATGGGTTTGAGTGGCGGCTTCACCTGTGCTCTACTGACCTTGTACGGTGATCATTCGAAGCGACAGATGAACAGAGTGCGGAGCTCTTCTATCTTACAACTTTCTTTTCATATATAGTGATTTAACCGCAGTTGGTTTTGTCAATGCTTGTTTTGTCATGGGTTTGAGTGGCGGCTTCACCTGTGCTCTACTGACCTTGTACGGTGATCATTCGAAGCGACAGATGAACAGAGTACGGAGCTGTTCTATCTTACAACTTTCTTCTAATATATAGTGATTTAACCGCAGTTGGTTTTGTCAATGCTTGTTTTGTCATGGGTTTGAGTGGCGGCTTCACCTGTGCATTACTGACCTTGTACTGTGATCATTCGAAGCGACAGATGAACAGAGTGCGGAGCTGTTCTATCGTACAACTTTCTTCTAATATATAGTGATTTAACCGCAGTTGGTTTTGTCAATGCTTGTTTTGTCATGGGTTTGAGTGGCGGCTTCACCTGTGCTCTACTGACCTTGTACGGTGATCATTCGAAGCGACAGATGAACAGAGTGCGGAGCTGTTCTATCTTTCAACTTTCTTCTAATATATAGTGATTTAACCGCAGTTGGTTTTGTCAATGCTTGTTTTGTCATGGGTTTGAGTGGCGGCTTCACCTGTGCTCTACTGACCTTGTACGGTGATCATTCGAAGCGACAGATGAACAGAGTGCGGAGCTCTTCTATCTTACAACTTTCTTTTCATATATAGTGATTTAACCGCAGTTGGTTTTGTCAATGCTTGTTTTGTCATGGGTTTGAGTGGCGGCTTCACCTGTGCTCTACTGACCTCGTACGGTGATCATTCGAAGCGACAGATGAACAGAGTGCGGAGCTGTTCTATCTTACAACTTTCTTCTAATATATAGTGATTTAACCGCAGTTGGTTTTGTCAATGCTTGTTTTGTCATGGGTTTGAGTGGCGGCTTCACCTGTGCATTACTGACCTTGTACGGTGATCATTCGAAGCGACAGATGAACAGAGTGCGGAGCTGGTCTATCTTACAACTTTCTTCTAATATATAGTGATTTAACCGCAGTTGGTTTTGTCAATGCTTGTTTTGTCATGGGTTTGAGTGGCGGCTTCACCTGTGCTCTACTGACCTTGTACTGTGATCATTCGAAGCGACAGATGAACAGAGTGCGGAGCTGTTCTATCTTACAACTTTCTTCTAATATATAGTGATTTAACCGCAGTTGGTTTTGTCAATGCTTGTTTTGTCATGGGTTTGAGTGGCGGCTTCACCTGTGCTCTACTGACCTTGTACGGTGATCATTCGAAGCGACAGATGAACAGAGTGCTGAGCTGTTCTATCTTACAACTTTCTTTTAATATATAGTGATTTAACCGCAGTTGGTTTTGTCAATGCTTGTTTTGTCATGGGTTTGAGTGGCGGCTTCACCTGTGCTCTACTGACCTTGTACGGTGATCATTCGAAGCGACAGATGACCAGAGTGCGGAGCTGTTCTATCTTACAACTTTCTTTTAATATATAGTGATTTAACGGCAGTTGGTTTTGTCAATGCTTGTTTTGTCATGGGTTTGAGTGGCGGCTTCACCTGTGCTCTACTGACCATGTACTGTGATCATTCGAAGCGACAGATGAACAGAGTGCGGAGCTGTTCTATCTTACAACTTTCTTCTAATATATAGTGATTTAACCGCAGTTGGTTTTGTCAATGCTTGTTTTGTCATGGGTTTGAGTGGCGGCTTCACCTGTGCTCTACTGACCTTGTACGGTGATCATTCGAAGCGACAGATGAACAGAGTGCGGAGCTGGTCTATCTTACAACTTTCTTCTAATATATAGTGATTTAACCGCAGTTGGTTTTGTCAATGCTTGTTTTGTCATGGGTTTGAGTGGCGGCTTCACCTGTGCTCTACTGACCTTGTACGGTGATCATTCGAAGCGACAGATGAACAGAGTGCTGAGCTGTTCTATCTTACAACTTTCTTCTAATATATAGTGATTTAACCGCAGTTGGTTTTGTCAATGCTTGTTTTGTCATGGGTTTGAGTGGCGGCTTCACCTGTGCTCCACTGACCTTGTACTGTGATCATTCGAAGCAACAGATGAACAGAGTGCGGAGCTGTTCTATCTTACAACTTTCTTCTAATATATAGTGATTTAACCGCAGTTGGTTTTGTCAATGCTTGTTTTGTCATGGGTTTGAGTGGCGGCTTCACCTGTGCTCTACTGACCTTGTACTGTGATCATTCGAAGCGACAGATGAACAGAGTGCTGAGCTGTTCTATCTTACAACTTTCTTCTAATATATAGTGATTTAACCGCAGTTGGTTTTGTCAATGCTTGTTTTGTCATGGGTTTGAGTGGCGGCTTCACCTGTGCTCCACTGACCTTGTACTGTGATCATTCGAAGCGACAGATGAACAGAGTGCGGAGCTGTTCTATCTTACACCTTTCTTTTAATATAGAGTGATTTAACCGCAGTTGGTTTTGTCAATGCTTGTTTTGTCATGGGTTTGAGTGGCGGCTTCACCTTTGCTCTACTGAACTTGTACGGTGATCATTCGAAGCGACAGATGAACAGAGTGCGGAGCTTTTCTATCTTACAACTTTCTTTTAATATATAGTGATTTAACCGCAGTTGGTTTTGTCAATGCTTGTTTTGTCATGGGTTTGAGTGGCGGCTTCACCTGTGCTCTACTGACCTTGTACGGTGATCATTCGAAGCGACAGATGAACAGAGTGCGGAGCTGGTCTATCTTACAACTTTCTTCTAATATATAGTGATTTAACCGCAGTTGGTTTTGTCAATGCTTGTTTTGTCATGGGTTTGAGTGGCGGCTTCACCTGTGCTCTACTGACCTTGTACGGTGATCATTCGAAGCGACAGATGAACAGAGTGCGGAGCTGTTCTGTCTTACAACTTTCTTTTAATATAGAGTGATTTAACCGGAGTTGGTGTTGTCAATGCTTGTTGTGTCATGGGTTTGAGTGGCGGCTTCACCTGTGCATTACTGACCTTGTACTGTGATCATTCGAAGCGACAGATGAACAGAGTGCGGAGCTGTTCTATCTTACAACTTTCTTCTAATATATAGTGATTTAACCGCAGTTGGTTTTGTCAATGCTTGTTTTGTCATGGGTTTGAGTGGCGGCTTCACCTGTGCTCTACTGACCTTGTACGGTGATCATTCGAAGCGACAGATGAACAGAGTGCTGAGCTGTTCTATCTTACAACTTTCTTTTAATATATAGTGATTTAACCGCAGTTGGTTTTGTCAATGCTTGTTTTGTCATGGGTTTGAGTGGCGGCTTCACCTGTGCTCTACTGACCTTGTACGGTGATCATTCGAAGCGACAGATGAACAGAGTGCGGAGCTGTTCTATCTTACAACTTTCTTTTAATATATAGTGATTTAACGGCAGTTGGTTTTGTCAATGCTTGTTTTGTCATGGGTTTGAGTGGCGGCTTCACCTGTGCTCTACTGACCATGTACTGTGATCATTCGAAGCGACAGATGAACAGAGTGCGGAGCTGTTCTATCTTACAACTTTCTTCTAATATATAGTGATTTAACCGCAGTTGGTTTTGTCAATGCTTGTTTTGTCATGGGTTTGAGTGGCGGCTTCACCTGTGCTCTACTGACCTTGTACGGTGATCATTCGAAGCGACAGATGAACAGAGTGCAGAGCTGTTCTATCTTACAACTTTCTTCTAATATATAGTGATTTAACCGCAGTTGGTTTTGTCAATGCTTGTTTTGTCATGGGTTTGAGTGGCGGCTTCACCTGTGCTCTACTGACCTTGTACTGTGATCATTCGAAGCGACAGATGAACAGAGTGCGGAGCTGTTCTATCTTACAACTTTCTTTTAATATATAGTGATTTAACCGCAGTTGGTTTTGTCAATGCTTGTTTTGTCATGGGTTTGAGTGGCGGCTTCACCTGTGCTCTACTGACCTTGTACGGTGATCATTCGAAGCGACAGATGAACAGAGTGCTGAGCTGTTCTATCTTACAACTTTCTTCTAATATATAGTGATTTAACCGCAGTTGGTTTTGTCAATGCTTGTTTTATCGTGGGTTTGAGTGGCGGCTTCACCTGTGCTCTACTGACCTTGTACGGTGATCATTCGAAGCGACAGATGAACAGAGTGCTGAGCTGTTCTATCTTACAACTTTCTTCTAATATATAGTGATTTAACCGCAGTTGGTTTTGTCAATGCTTGTTTTGTCATGGGTTTGAGTGGCGGCTTCACCTCTGCTCTACTGACCTTGTACTGTGATCATTCGAAGTGACAGATGAACAGAGTGCGGAGCTGTTCTATCTTACAACTTTCTTTTCATATATAGTGATTTAACCGCAGTTGGTTTTGTCAATGCTTGTTTTGTCATGGGTTTGAGTGGCGGCTTCACCTGTGCTCTACTGACCTTGTACTGTGATCATTCGAAGCGACAGATGAACAGAGTGCGGAGCTGTTCTATCTTACAACTTTCTTCTAATATATAGTGATTTAACCGCAGTTGGTTTTGTCAATGCTTGTTTTGTCATGGGTTTGAGTGGCGGCTTCACCTGTGCTCTACTGACCTTGTACTGTGATCATTCGAAGCGACAGATGAACAGAGTGCGGAGCTGTTCTATCTTACAACTTTTTATTAATATATAGTGATTTAACCGCAGTTGGTTTAGTCAATGCTTGTTTTGTCATGGGTTTGAGTGGCGGCTTCACCTGTGCTCTACTGACCTTGTACTGTGATCATTCGAAGCGACAGATGAACAGAGTGCGGAGCTGTTCTATCTTACAACTTTCTTCTAATATATAGTGATTTAACCGCAGTTGGTTTTGTCAATGCTTGTTGTGTCATGGGTTTGAGTGGCGGCTTCACCTGTGCTCTACTGACCTTGTACTGTGATCATTCGAAGCGACAGATGAACAGAGTGCGGAGCTGTTCTATCTTACAACTTTCTTCTAATTTAGAGTGATTTAACCGCAGTTGGTTTTGTCAATGCTTGTTTTGTCATGGGTTTGAGTGGCGGCTTCACCTGTGCTCTACTGACCTTGTACTGTGATCATTCGAAGCGACAGATGAACAGAGTGCGGAGCTGTTCTATCGTACAACTTTCTTCTAATATATAGTGATTTAACCGCAGTTGGTTTTGTCAATGCTTGTTTTGTCATGGGTTTGAGTGGCGGCTTCACCTGTGCTCTACTGACCTTGTACGGTGATCATTCGAAGCGACAGATGAACAGAGTGCGGAGCTGTTCTATCTTACAACTTTCTTCTAATATATAGTGATTTAACCGCAGTTGGTTTTGTCAATGCTTGTTTTGTCATGGGTTTGAGTGGCGGCTTCACCTGTGCTCTACTGACCTTGTACTGTGATCATTCGAAGCGACAGATGAACAGAGTGCGGAGCTGTTCTATCGTACAACTTTCTTCTAATATATAGTGATTTAACCGCAGTTGGTTTTGTCAATGCTTGTTTTGTCATGGGTTTGAGTGGCGGCTTCACCTGTGCTCTACTGACCTTGTACGGTGATCATTCGAAGCGACAGATGAACAGAGTGCGGAGCTGTTCTATCTTACAACTTTCTTCTAATATATAGTGATTTAACCGCAGTTGGTTTTGTCAATGCTTGTTTTGTCATGGGTTTGAGTGGCGGCTTCACCTGTGCTCTACTGACCTTGTACGGTGATCATTCGAAGCGACAGATGAACAGAGTGCGGAGCTCTTCTATCTTACAACTTTCTTTTCATATATAGTGATTTAACCGCAGTTGGTTTTGTCAATGCTTGTTTTGTCATGGGTTTGAGTGGCGGCTTCACCTGTGCTCTACTGACCTTGTACGGTGATCATTCGAAGCGACAGATGAACAGAGTGCGGAGCTGTTCTATCTTACAACTTTCTTCTAATATATAGTGATTTAACCGCAGTTGGTTTTGTCAATGCTTGTTTTGTCATGGGTTTGAGTGGCGGCTTCACCTGTGCTCTACTGACCTTGTACGGTGATCATTCGAAGCGACAGATGAACAGAGTGCGGAGCTGTTCTATCTTACAACTTTCTTCTAATATATAGTGATTTAACCGCAGTTGGTTTTGTCAATGCTTGTTTTGTCATGGGTTTGAGTGGCGGCTTCACCTGTGCTCTACTGAACTTGTACTGTGATCATTCGAAGCGACAGATGAACAGAGTGCGGAGCTGTTCTATCTTACAACTTTCTTCTAATATATAGTGATTTAACCGCAGTTGGTTTTGTCAATGCTTGTTTTGTCATGGGTTTGAGTGGCGGCTTCACCTGTGCATTACTGACCTTGTACTGTGATCATTCGAAGCGACAGATGAACAGAGTGCGGAGCTGTTCTATCGTACAACTTTCTTCTAATATAGAGTGATTTAACCGCAGTTGGTTTTGTCAATGCTTGTTTTGTCATGGGTTTGAGTGGCGGCTTCACCTGTGCTCTACTGAACTTGTACGGTGATCATTCGAAGCGACAGATGAACAGAGTGCGGAGCTGTTCTATCTTACAACTTTCTTTTAATATATAGTGATTTAACCGCAGTTGGTTTTGTCAATGCTTGTTTTGTCATGGCTTTGAGTGGCGGCCTTACCTGTGCTCTACTGACCTTGTACTGTGATCATTCGAAGCGACCGATGAACAGAGTGCGGAGCTGTTCTATCTTACAACTTCCTTTTAATATATAGTGATTTAACCGCAGTTGGTTTTGTCAATGCTTGTTTTGTCATGGGTTTGAGTGGCGGCTTCACCTGCGCATTACTGACCTTGTTCTGTGATCATTCGAAGCGACAGATGAACAGAGTGCGGAGCTGTTCTATCTTACAACTTTCTTTTAATATATAGTGATTTAACCGCAGTTGGTTTTGTCAATGCTTGTTTTGTCATGGGTTTGAGTGGCGGCTTCACCTGTGCTCTACTGACCTTGTACGGTGATCATTCGAAGCGACAGATGAACAGAGTGCGGAGCTGTTCTAATATCGTACAACTTTCTTTTAATATATAGTGATTTAACCGCAGTTGGTTTTGTCAATGCTTGTTTTGTCATGGGTTTGAGTGGCGGCTTCACCTGTGCTCTACTGACCTTGTACTGTGATCATTCGAAGCGATGGATGAACAGAGTGCGGAGCTGTTCTATCTTACAACTTTCTTCTAATATATAGTGATTTAACCGCAGTTTGGTTTTGTCAATGCTTGTTTTGTCATGGGTTTGAGTGGCGGCTTCACCTGTGCTCTACTGACCTTGTACGGTGATCATTCGAAGCGACAGATGAACAGAGTGCGGAGCTGTTCTATCTTACAACTTTCTTCTAATATATAGTGATTTAACCGCAGTTGGTTTTGTCAATGCTTGTTTTGTCATGGGTTTGAGTGGCGGCTTCACCTGTGCTCTACTGACCTTGTACGGTGATCGTTCGAAGCGACAGATGAACAGAGTGCGGAGCTGTTCTATCTTACAACTTTCTTTTAATATATAGTGATTTAACCGCAGTTGGTTTTGTCAATGCTTGTTTTGTCATGGGTTTGAGTGGCGGCTTCACCTGTGCTCTACTGACCTTGTACTGTGATCATTCGAAGCGACAGATGAACAGAGTGCGGAGCTGTTCTATCTTACAACTTTCTTCTAATATATAGTGATTTAACCGCAGTTGGTTTTGTCAATGCTTGTTTTGTCATGGGTTTGAGTGGCGGCTTCACCTGTGCTCTACTGACCTTGTACTGTGATCATTCGAAGCGACAGATGAACAGAGTGCGGAGCTGTTCTAATATCGTACAACTTTCTTTTAATATATAGTGATTTAACCACAGTTGGTTTTGTCAATGCTTGTTTTGTCATGGGTTTGAGTGGCGGCTTCACCTGTGCTCTACTGACCTTGTACTGTGATCATTCGAAGCGACAGATGAACAGAGTGCGGAGCTGTTCTATCTTACAACTTTCTTTTAATATATAGTGATTTAACCGCAGTTGGTTTTGTCAATGCTTGTTTTGTCATGGGTTTGAGTGGCGGCTTCACCTGTGCTCTACTGACCTTGTACGGTGATCATTCGAAGCGACAGATGAACAGAGTGCGGAGCTGTTCTATCTTACAACTTTCTTCTAATATATAGTGATTTAACCGCAGTTGGTTTTGTCAATGCTTGTTTTGTCATGGGTTTGAGTGGCGGCTTCACCTGTGCTCTACTGACCTTGTACGGTGATCATTCGAAGCGACAGATGAACAGAGTGCGGAGCTGTTCTATCTTACAACTTTCTTCTAATATATAGTGATTTAACCGCAGTTGGTTTTGTCAATGCTTGTTTGTCATGGCTTTGAGTGGCGGCTTCACCTGTGCTCTACTGAACTTGTACGGTGATCATTCGAAGCGACAGATGAACAGAGTGCGGAGCTGTTCTATCTTACAACTTTCTTTTAATATATATACAGGCACATGCATCAAGCCAGGATTTTGCGAGTCCTTAATTGCGATTATTAAGGATTCGCAATTAAGGACTCGCCTATTCCTTATTTGCGAGTCGCAAATTGCAATTCGCAAATAAGGAATGGCTTCCCATTCATTCCTATGGGCCTACAGGCCCATAGGAATGAATGGGAGATTGCATGCGCAATTTGCGAGAACCAATAGGTCCTCGCAAATTGCGCATCCAATTTCAAGGGTGTAAGGGTGTCAAAAGAACACCCTGTTGCACCCCCTGAAACTGATCTGTGCACAAATGTTGCGCACACACATGTCCCAAGGACATGTGTGTTTAACCTACAACTTTGAAAAATGCACTTTAGTGCATTTTACAAAGTTTTTGCAAATTACCATGAAGTTCAACTTCATGGTAATATGCTACACCTAGTAGCAAAATCGCTACTTCAAAGGTGTTCTTTCATTGCATTTAAGGAATCACAAAATGCGATTCCTTAAATGCAATCGCAATTTGAGAACTCAAAATTAATTGCAAATTCTCAAATTGAGAGGGCCTTGATGCATCGCAAAAGCTAATTTTGCGATCGCAAAAAGCTTTGCTGCATTGTGTCTTCTGAAGGCGACGAGTCTTCAAATAATCGTGTCTTTGGTTACATGCGCCGCTAGAGTGTGTCTGATTTTTAAGTGTCTAAACACCTCCAGGTCAGCAAATGTATATTATAGTGCCTCTAGGGACATACTGCTGTCTTTTACCCAGATATCCCAGAGGGTGGTGATGCCTATTAGATCCCACCAGATTAACTCTTTCAATTAACCCCCTTCCGAGAGAGCATCGCTGGCTAAAAAACGGGGTTTGCTTTGTGAATTGCTTTTCCCAACCGAGATTTTTTGTGGCCTGCTTCCAGACTTGTGCCACTGTCAGTGTGTACTTGGGGGTCTTTTAAAAAAAATGTTTTATAGAGAATTAAGGGGCAGATGTATCAAGCCTTTTGCGTTTCGCAAAGGCCGAAATTCTGCGAATTTCGGCCGTTGCGAGTCGCAAACGGCTTTTCTGCATTATTTGAAATGTATGATAAAATCGCAAAATAAGGAATCACAAAAATTTGCGATTCCTTATTTTGCTCAAGCATTTAAGGAATCGCAAATTTTGCGATTTCTTAAATGCGATGTATGAAGCTTTTAAAAATTGCGATTTTGGGTTTAGAAATCGCAAATTACCACTAACTTGTAGTTGGTGATAATTTGCAATTTCATTTGAAAATGCCCTATTTGGCATTTGTGAAGGTGGCATGTGACGCACATACATGCCCTATCGCCATATGCACACACATGTAAATTTCAGGGGTGCAGCAGGGTGTCTTTGAGACACCCCTGCACCCTTGAAATTATTCCTTAATTGCGAATTCGCAAAATGCGGTTTGCAAATTAAAATTAATGCACAATCATTCCTATGGGCCTCCTGGCCCATAGGAATGCATGGGAAATTATTCCTTATTTGCGAATTCGCAAAGTGCGAATTCGCAAATAAGGAAGTCTAAGAAATCACAAAAAAATAGCGATTTTTTACATACATTCCATTTTGAGAATTCTAAATAGCGATTCCTTAAAAATCGCTATTTAGAAATCGCAAAAGGGAACAATGATACATCTGCCCCTAAATGTTTCCTAGCTCATGTGAAGGAAAGTTTCAATTCTATTAAGGACACGGAGACGAGGATTATGCTGTTCTTTCTTCGCTTTATTCAAATAGCAGCCACAAAAGGATTACATCAAAACGTTGAGGGGCTTTCTTTCCCATGAACACTAGGGAAAGTGGAGAAAAAAACAAAAGCAACAAAATTAACCAATAATGATGGCATATTCAGCAAGGTTCACTGTGTTCTCCCTCTTTCTTCGTGAGACGATCGACATCTCATCCTGGACTTTTATTCTTGTTTGGACGAGTCGTTACCTATGAATACAGAGCATGTATAAGCAAAAACACGAAATAATCTGTCCATTTTTCAAAACTATTCCTTAATAATCATAAACAATGAAATCAATAGAAGCTTTACAATAAAAGACGTATAAAAGGACCATTACTTACCGGATATGAAGCCATAATTAACCAGAATTACTGATCGCTGACCCATTAGTGATATAATCCTCGCCTATGTCCTTAAAATAATTTAACAAATTCCTTCACAAGAGGTAGGACATTTTTCATTCTATGTCAGGACCGGAGGCAGGGATAACACTAGTTTAAAACTTATCACCAGGGAAGCCAAGTTAATTACCGGCTTGAAGTAAAATCTTTTAAAAGCAGAATCGGAAGACCAATCCGCTGTGTTGGTAATATCTTCCAATCGGGCGCCCAGCTTGAATGCCTTAGAGGCCATTGCCTCTCTCATAGAATATGCACCAAACATCTGGGTATCAATACCCGCTTCTTGTATCACTCACCTGACCCGACGTGCAATGGTTTCTATATAGATATGAGGAGTTGCCTCTCCCTCGGGGGTCTCGACTCTTCTGTCATGGTCTCATATGCTTTGATGCGTCTAACCACGCGCGGAGATACCCCTTCGGGGGTCGATTCCTGCGCTATATAAGAATATAAATAAATAAATAAACCAAGCAAAGCTTGCGATTGTCATGAAAAGAAGGATAACAGATTTCACTAGTGTCAGTCTTTGTCCTGTGGGGAAGGGAACCCCTTCAGGGGTAAATACTCTATCTATAAAATCAAGAGATCGAACATCAGAGGCTCTCCGACAGGAGATGAAATATAGTAGCAAGGCCAGCTTACCTGACAGTTCCCTCCTTGACAGGTACCGCTTGCTTTGGAATGATAGGAAAATGTTAAAAACTCTGACATCCGGGGAGGAGCTTCGCGCGCAACCAAGATGGCCGCGTGAGCAAAGGGCTCCCGAGACCCTCGTAACCTCCCGAATATATCCTGTCTCTTATCCTGTTGGCAGATGACATCTTGGTGCGGATGAACCACCGGTGATCCTGAAACTGTTTCCGCCGTCCCGATCGGACCCCGGTGGCCGGAGTTGTGGCGCTGAGAAATTTGCGGCCTTCGTCTCCTGGATGACCGGCGCCCGAGTTGACATGGTGCCCGGGGCATAATTAAACAACAACGGCTTGGTGCAGCACAGAGCCCCGGTTCAGTTCAGTTTCACTTTCGTTTTTGATTATCACTGGGGTCTTTGGCTTGTGACGCCTCATTGACATCCAAAAGGGACGAATACCTGGGTTCCGGTGGGATCAACAATTGAAAACCTCTCCTTAATCCACACTGCCCACAGGATGCTCCCCTACTGGCAGATCCTCGATGGGGTCATAACCAGCGATTGGTGGCAGCGCACAGCCAGTGCCAGGTGTGGATGATTACAAGCGTGCACTGGAGGATTGGGTAGTGGTTAGCATAGTGAATGATTTGGAGGGGTTATCCGATCTAGCCCCATTGGACCCTAGGCTCAGAAATTATTTTCCAGGTTTGCACCACCCTGGGTTAGGGTGTGGGCTCCTTGATTCCCAGGAGCCTGCACGAGAACCAGACCCCTGGTCATGGGTCCAGGGGCCTGAAGAGGCCCCAGAGCGGGAAGAAGGGCCAGATGGCGTGAGGAGATCCCAGAGTAGGGGGGAGGGATTGCTGGCTAGCCCCTTGTCTCCAAAGAGGGGGGGGGGCAGAGTGAGCAACACCCCAGGGATCAGCAGCACCACCCAGGAAACTGGGGGGGTCGCAGGAGAGCCCCTGGCTGGAGGCCTCGTGCCTAGTTGCCAGCAGTGTGGGGAAGAACACCTAGGGTCAGGAGGGCGTGGGGAGTCTGGAGTCAGAGCTCCTGCCATCCTGAGGTTTGTGGGTGCCATTCCTAAGTGGCAGGCCCAGAAAATAAATGGAAGGTTAAGAGAGGATTGTGTTCCCCAGTGGGGACAACAGGGGGACAGTGTCCAGCCAGTACGGCTGGGTCCCCTAGGAGTGACCAAGGTAGACCCACTCTTAACCTAGAGGACTGTATGATTGGAGGTAGTATCCTGACCGATGCGCCTCCCCACGATACCACTCCAGGGAGGGGTTGGCATAGGTCCAGCTCCCCTGGAGGGGTCCCCCTAGCAGTGAGGGATCCATGGAACAGCATTGTTGGCTCGGGGAATCGTGATCAAGAAGTTCCCCTGGGGGTAGGAAGGCGAGGAACAGGAGGGTGTCCCTGTGGGAGAGGGCCTGCGTCCTGGTTCTATCGCCCGAAGCCGGGAAGTCCATCAAAGTAATGATTGGTCTACCCTGGCTTTTGGCTGGGAGGGGGTTGTGTAGGACTTGGCCTTTTTGGCTACGGTTCCCTAAACTTTTTGCTTTCCCCTGGACCGTTTTCCTGACATAGAGTTGCCAATTTAGATGCTTTGGGTACTTTGCCACTGCCGATCAGTCTCAAAGTACAAGAGTTCCCTTTTTAAAATGTAATAGTGATTGGTTGACCATGATTGGTATGTTGCCTTACTAGTAAAAGTCCCTAGTGATGTGCAATGTGTGTGCCAGGGATAGTAATGCAAGGGTGTGCAGAGAAGGGAACTCAGGCCTTCGGTGTAGGGCCTGCTCGCAGAATGCTAAGTTAGCATGTTGTCCTGAAAAGTGCAACCACTTCTCAGGCCTTACTTTCCCTTTTACATACACATTGGGCACCCCTGTGGTAGATCCCAGGTAACCCCTGGGCAGGGTGCAGTGTAGGTAAAAGGCAGAACATATCCTGAGATGTGTGTTATGTTCTGATAGTGAACAACTCTCCATTTCGTTTTTCACTGCTGAAAGGCCATTCTACCCATAGGACAGAATGGGGGAGGCTGAGTGTTGTTTGTTATGTTATGTTATGCACTTTTGTATTGCGCACAGCTGCCCCAGCTAAGGGGCGTCCTGGCGCATGGCAGGCAATGTGCAACAGTTAGCAGAGACACAACACAGATAAAAGAGTTTATTTAAAAAGGAAAGTTTTCAGTGCTTTGCGAAAGGCCAAGAGGTCATCCAATAGCCGCAAGTCCACTGGGAGGGAATTCCAAAGTTCAGCCGCCCTAACCCGGAAAGAGCGGCCACCAACCCGACACAGCCTGTATCAGGGGACCACCGCGAGCGCTAGACTTCCCGATCTCAGAGCGCGGGAAGGAACATACCACAACAGGAGATCAGCAAGAATTGGCGGACCTACTCCCCTCAAGATCTTAAACGCCAAGCACAACACCTTAAACTGGATGCGTGATTTGATGGGGAGCCAATGCAAAGATCTCAAGACTCCCGAGACAGAGCTCCTTCGAGGTAAGCCAACAATGGCTCTCGCCGCGGCATTCTGCACGCGTTGGAGGCGGGTGGTCTCCGCCACATTGGTCCCTGCCAAAAGCGAGCTGGCATAGTCCAGGCGAGATAATACCGTGGCCTGGACTTTCAGCTGCCTGGTACCACGGTCAAAGAACTTAAGAATGGGCCTCAGCGCCCGCAAGATGCCAAAACAGCAGGCCGCGATTTTCTTCGAATGGCCCTCGTAACTAAGAGCAGGATCCATCCAAACTCCCAGATTCCTAAGTTCAGTGACCGGGAGAGGGACCGGCCCCAGTTCAACGGGCCACCACTTGTCCCCCCACAGTTTCGCCCTCCTGCCGACGATCATGATCTCGGTTTTCTTCGCGTTGAGCTGGAGACAGTTGTTCTTCATCCAGCTTGCCACCTCCCTAAGTCCACTCTGAAACCTGGGGGCATCCCGGTCCGCATCCCCGCTGATAGTAACCGCTAGCTGAGTATCGTCAGCATACGAGACCATAGTCATGTCCCATTGCTTGACGATCTCAGCCAGCGGTCTCACGTACAGATTGAACAGCATGAGACTCAGCGAGGAGCCTTGCGGGACCCCCTGTCTCAGAGGAAGGAATTGGGACTGGAACGGTGGCAGCGCAACGCTAAAGAAACGATCGTTCAGGAAGGAGCGAAACCACTGGAGGGCAGAGCCACCCAGCCCGATCTCCTCCAGGCGATGCAACAGGATAGGATGGGACACGGTGTCGAACGCGGCGCTCAGATCTAATAAAACGAGCGCCGCTGTCTGCCCCGCATCCATCACTGTGCGCAGATGTTCAGCCATGGAGAGAAGGGTGGTCTCCGTGCTGTGACCAGCACGGAAGCCATTTTGGGTGGGATCCAAGATGTTAGCCTGGATAAGGTGGGCCGAGAGAGCTTTGTTGACATGGGCCTCCATTACTTTGGTAGGCCAGGGAAGCAAAGAGATAGGCCGATAGTTTTCAGGCTTGTCTGGGTCCAATGAGGGTTTCTTAAGAATGGGAGAAACCACCGCCCGCTTCCAGCTAAGGGGGACCGTGCCCGACTCCAACGAGATGTTGATCAAGGAGTGTACCACGGTCCGGCCCAAGAACGACTCATCTCTAAAGAGAGCCGAACTAAGAGGGTCAGCGGGGGAACCAGATTTCACCTGCTTTGCCAAGATGTCAAACCCTTCAGATGTCAACAGGGGCAGCGCGTGCAGGGCCGCGTCTCCACAGATGGAAATCGGAGACTCAACTGGGGGTCCTGTAGATGGAAAGGTCTTATAGATGTTTTGGACCTTTTCCTGAAAGAACACCGCAAGGGCCTCACAATGTGCAGTGGAGCCAGTCGTCGGAGCATCAGGGCGCTTAGCTAGAAGATCCTTCATCAATTTGAAAATAGTTTTCGAGGGATTAGAGCTGTTGCCAACTTCGGCAGTATAGTACGTTGCCCGAGCACGGCACACAGCCCGATGGTACACTTTGACGGAGGCGAGATAAATAGCTTTTTTCCCCGAATCGTACGCCTTCCGCCAAGCCCTCTCTGCACGCCTACAGCTACCCTTTAGCGCACGTAGGGCGCCATCGTACCACGGGCTAGATTCTCTAGCACTGGTCTTACAGGCGGTGAGTGGAATGAGCGCATCTAGCGCCTTGGAGATCCACGCGCAGAACCCATCGTAACCTGAATCAACAGTTACAAACGGGTCTAATGGCTCTGCAGCGAGGACACGGTGCAGATCTTCCAACCGTAATTTGCCCCAATGCCGCCTTACGACCAGCTTGGCAGGAGGAATGACAGTCCTACCTGGTAAAGGGGTACTAATGGCGACCAAAGAGTGGTCAGTCCAACCCAGGGGCGAGACGGCAGTGACAGAAGCATCTGCCAAATTAGTGAAGAAGGGATCTAGCGTGTGGCCACCAGTGTGGGTGGACTGCTGAACAAGTTGCGACAGCTGTGAAGCCTCCAGATCCGCGAGAATGCCATTGACCGCAGGTAGGTTAGGTCTGTCGAAATGGAGATTAAGGTCCCCCAAAATCGAAAAATTGGGACACCCTACCACCAAGGAGCTGACCACATCAGGGAAAGCAGTGCGAAACGCCGCCTCGCTCCCTGGGGGACGATAGACCACCATCCCCGAGAGTGAAAAGTGAGGAGTAACCAGAATTTTAAACATCGCACTTTCACATCCCGCAATGGTCAGTGCAGTCCAGGAGCAAGTGAAACTAGAACGAATAGCCAGGGCAATTCCCCCTCCCCTAGAAGATCGATTAAGGGTACGGACTGTATAGTCAGGGGGGAATGCCAGATTAATAATGGCTGCGTCCTTGTCTTTCAGCCATGTCTCGGTGATAGCCACGATGTCTGGGCTTTCATCCTGCAACAGGTCAAATACTGCCTGATAGTGCGACACCAAAGACCTAGCATTAAAACTAAAAATGCGGAAAGCATGCTCCGGGCGGTTATTGCAGACAGCTGCCACCGAATGCGTAGGGGCGATGGAAGTAGCTCGCTCCAAAAACCACTGACAGCCAGCACAATAATAAGGACCGACTAACGGGTGTAAGAGAGGTAAACTACACCCAGCAGTCCGGCGTCCTAAGTCTCGCAAGGTGTCACAGGAGTATGTCAACATGGCTGGAAAAAGCCACCCGCACACCGTACCAGCAGGGCCTAGCCCGAGTCCCGCACGTCCTTAGCGCGGACGGGCGCAGACGGGCAGGACTCAGGCACGAGTGTGTTTGTTAGTCTAGTTTCCTGTCAGTTTATAATGGATAATGGAGAGGTGAAGTTTAGTATCTACGAACTCACAGTGTTATAACACATCTTTCGGTGAAGGTGGTTTTGTCACTGTGATCATAAACCACTCTTTTAGAAAGTGGCTGAGTTTTATGCTCTGAGCATTTCTGTGCGTCTCTGAAATGTGGATTGTCTGTCTGGAACTGAAAGGTGAGAGGAGCTGGGAGAGGTCTTGACCCAGGGAGGGGTTGAGATGGCCCTAGGTTGCCCTGCATCTGGAGAGCAGGGGGAGGAGAAGCCCGGGAGGTGAAAAGGCCTGGGCTGGTACTAAAAACCAATTGACCCATCTCATGCTGAGTGATTAGGGATCCAGACCCCCAGTATCAAAGGGAGAGAGGGGACACTGGGAGGGAGACACCCAGAACTGATTTAGGGAGGGGTCATGTACCCCTGGGCACATACAAACTTCAAAGACATTAACGGGTATAACTAGGAGAGTTGAAACCCCTGAAAGTGGGAATGAAACAGATATGCATTGAGACTGTAAAGGCTTGGACACATTCCGTGGTCGAGAGTAACCTCTGCTAAAGAAGAAGCAACTGAACAGACTGCGGTGGAAAGACCAATCCTTGCTTCGTGATCTGGGGCTGGTCTGCAGTTTGCTGTTCTAACTAAGGGAGAGACTGTTGGGACTGAACTTGGAGGCGCTGGGTCCCCCTGCTTGAAGAAAACTGTGCTTTGTGCTGTGTCTTGAACCCCAAAGGGCCAGAGGTGAGCTGGTTTCCTGTTTGGAAATACAGGATCATAAAAGTTTCCGGAGAAATCCCAAGCAACGCGGTGTGCGCGTGCTTTTGCAGCTTGAGACCCTCAGAAGTTGTGCCGTGTGATCGTGGGTGTTAGACCTGGCATCACTGGCGTAGGTCTCCCTTCTCCTACGACTCTTCCTGTCTTGTATGTTGGCTGGATGTAGATGTTCTGGGCGCCGTGCCACTGCTAATCATTGCCACAGCGCAAATGCTCCATGTATAACTCTAATGCTTACATTTTAGTAAAGACCGTTTAGGTATTATGGGCCAGATGTAGGAGCCCTAATACCGGTCGGAAACGGCCGATTTTGTCCGTTTCCGACCGGTATTAGGGTTTTCAGATGTAGGGGCATGTAATTTAAAGAATCGGTAATTTTACCAATTCGGTAAATATACCGATTCTGTAAAATACCGAATCGGTATATTTACCGATTCGGTAAATCCATATGTAGCTGACACTCCTAAGAGTGCCACAGGCCCTTAAGAGTCGGTATTTTACCACCCAATCCTACTGGGTGGTAAAATACCGAATTCAGGTGTGCATGCACATCTGTGCATGCACACCTGTGCAATGTGACACACAGACATGCCCTTAGGGCATGTATGTGTGCCGCATGTCACACAAACCTGTACTTGGGGTGCTAGAGGGTGTCAAAGTGACACCCCCTACACCCTTGCAGGATTCGGTATTTACCGATTCGGTAAATACCGAATCGGTATTGCCCATTGATTCCTATGGGCTTCAAGGCCCATAGGAATCAATGGGCAATACCGATTCAGTATGTTACAGATTCGGTAATTCAAAATAAAAAATTACCTACATCTCCCTCCTTCTAATTTACCGATTCATAAATACCGAATCGGTAAAATTCGGTATTTATGAGTCGGTAAATTAGAGTTACCTACATCTAGCCCTATATGTTGTGAAATGCCTTTCCTGAAAACGTTGTTGTTTCTTGTTTAAAGCTTTACTGCAGGCTGTTGCGAGTAGGCGTATTGGCCGTCTGGTTTTGGAGCAGCAGGGCCAGCTGGGTCAGCCCTGGCTGGAGAGAGAGATTGGTATTCAAAGCGTGGGGAGGGGTGGCTCTTTGATCCAAGCAGGGTTGTCCCTGGCAAGGTGAATGATGGCTCCACCTCCCACTGGGTGTGTGATAGCAGACCCCCTCATGCGGAAAGGGCAGGATGCTGCCTCGTAATCCAAGTGCTCCTCGACCCCACCGAACTGGTTCTGACTGGAGTTAGTGATTTGCGACCTTAGAGAACAGAGACTTTTTTGGTATAAAATGCTGCGCTGGAACTCTGGCCAAGTGTGTTCCTTCTGGATGTCAAGACGAAACTCTGTCCGAGTGAACAGAGGAAGCAACTTTGACCAATCTTGCCGAAGAAACTACCCGAGGGCTCAAATCAAGGGAGCGTCCTTTCGAAGTCTCAGGGACATTAGACTTCACCCAGTCAGCCATCGGAATTCCCGTGCGAGGAGTTCTGCTTGCAGGTGAGGTCCCCGTCGAGTAATCCAGAGCCTCTAGTTCTACTGTAAGGGTGGTGGACGGGGCATCTTCTGAACTTTTGCTCAACCTGTGTGGGACGCTGCAGCTAAGACAAGAGCCGCCACCGCTGAGAGCCCACCCAAATCTGAGTTGGGATCTTCTAAACTTTTGCTGAACCTGCGAGGGCTGCTGCAGCTCAGAGAGAACTGCCGTCGCTGAATGCCCACCTGACTCTGAACCTTCGAGCCTTTCTTTGCTGAATCTGTGTGGGCCGCTACAGCTAAGACGAAAACTGCCGCCGCTGAGAGTCCACCTAAATCTGTACCCTCCAACCTTCCGCAGGATCCGTTTGGGCCACTGCAGCTGAGGGAGGGCTGCCGCTGCTGCGAGCCGCCAGAACCTGCACCATTGTCAATCAATCAATCAATCAATCAAGTAATTTGTAAAGCGCGCTACATACCCGCTAGGGTCTCAAGGCGCTGGGGGGAGAGGGGCTGCAGCTGGTGGTCAAAGAGCCAGGTCTTTTATTTATTATTTTTTTTTTTAAGACCTTTATTTACTTCATCTATGTTACACAGCCACGAGCCTACAACCCAGTGGGCCGGCATGCAATGTGTCAGCAAATGCTTAATCAGGAACAAGCAGAATATAAATCAGCCTTTATCATCAGCCGGAGTCGCCCCTGGCTTAACCTTTGCAGGCCTCGCGGCTAGCAATTCGATATGAGTCTCACATTCGGAGTTTTATAGAAAAAAACAGTAATAGAACACAACATAAAGACCAGACATCAAAATTGACCATATCTGACTGCACTCTCTTGTTAACGGATCTGGGTGTCACTTCGGACCATGTAATAGCCATGTTTAGCCTGCACATCATCTTTTGCCACCTTTGAATGTGTCACTAAACCTTTTATATTTCTATTTCCTCTTCCTGGGAGTTAAGGAAGTCTGTTAGGAAATGCCAGTAGTCCTTCGGCCTAGATTTCACAGGGAGGTTCTCTTCGTACGTCATCAACTTGTCTCTACATACTGACATGTCACGAAGCCACGTGGATTTTTTGGGTACCTTCCGGCTATTCCAGCACTGCGCCACCTGTCTCTTAGCTAGCAACAAAGATATCACGCAGAACTTGCGCTTCAGTGCCCGAAACTGTGGGACAATCCCAAGGAGACAGATCTGCACCGTGCATTGTACCTCCTCCTCTAGTATGACAGTGAGAGTGGATGTAACGTCTGCCCAGTATTCTGATATTTTGGCACAATACCATGCGAGGTGCGCAAAGTTCGCACCTTCCTTAATGCATTTCTTGCACCTGTCCTCGTCTTGCAACCCAAATTTAAGCAAATTGGAAGGGGTGTAGTATGCCTGGTGGATGAATTTGTAGTGTATAATTCTCAAGTTTCCGTTAGGCGTGAGAATCTGAGTCAGGGCACACGTTTGTTGCCATTCTTCATCTGTTAACGGAGCCTCTAGTTCCAAGTCCCATCTAGCCCTGGCCCTTGCTGGAACCTGCGCTATCTCAGCCTGTGCCGCCGTGTATAACCTGGACACCAGATGTGATAGATCCTGTGTTGTAATTATTAGCTGGAGTGATGCTAAGCACTCTGGTTCTAACGGAAATGTTGGATAGTGTTCCCGCAGGGCTCTCGTTAACCTGTAGTATGTGAAGCGGAAGTGGAGTAGTGTGGCTCACTGGTTAGAGGCGGCAGACCCGAGAGCAGAAGTCGGCCCGGGACAAGGGTTCGATTCCCGACGCGGCAGGGTCGTGGACCTTGGTCAGCGGACTCGATAATTCTCGCTTCGGTGCTTACTCTAATCAGGGATCACACTCAGCAACTCTGGGCATTAGCTTGCCTAATCTCCACAACGGCCCCACCAATTCCGGGGATGCCTGGCTCCACCTTGAGGACTCCCAGCAGGGACCATCCCACAGGGAAAGCCAGGACGGGTTCCCCAGAGTTATACAGCGCCGGGACGCCCCGTTGCTGGGGCAGCTGTGCGCTTTACAAGTATACTACATTTACATTTACATTTACATGGGGGTCATGTGTTGTATATATGTTAACTGTTCGATGTCCCTGAATGATCCCTCCTGAAACACATCTCCCATAGTGTCTATTCCGGCTTTACGCAGTAAGGACATGCCTACCTGCTCACTAGTGACTGACAGAGCTTGATGGTGGCACAGGGGTAGCGCCGGTGCATACAATGGACTTTTACGGGACAATTGTCCAAGTTTGCGCCAGGCCTTGATGGTGGTATCAATAGTGTTTATGTCCTTCGCATGTAGCGGCGGTCTGGTGTGTGTAATTATCGCTGATAGGGGTACAGGGCTCGCATCACTCTCTTCTATGGCCGTGTGTGTGAGGTACGGTACCTCGTGATACCAATAAGCCGCGTATTGCGCCTGGGCACACAGATAGTATAGGAGAAAGTCTGGTACCCCAAATCCTCCCTGTGCATACGGGAGCGTTAACGTCTGGAGATCGATTTGGGCCTGTTTGCCGGCCCATATCAGTGTCAGAACCATTGACTTAATGCGGCGGAAGGTTTCTTTGGTGGGCGTGATAGGAATGTTGTTAAAAAGGTAGAGAAGTTTAGGTAATATATTCATCTTAACGATCGCGATCCGATCAGCCAGGGAGAGAGGTAAATGGGTCCAGCGCTGGATTTTGTCCTCCAGTTTGGATATCACCACCCCATAATTCGCGCGCAGAACTTCTTCCGGGTCTCTATGATACATGACCCTAGATAGCGAATTGGTTCCTGTTGCCATTCCAGGGGATAGTCAATCTCAAAGGGGGTGGTGGTGTCTGTTAACGGTATTATGGAAGATTTGGACCAGTTAATTGTCAGTCCCGAATGACCCCCAAATCTTATATATTCTCTGAGTATATTATTCAGATGATTCTCTGGATCGCGTATATACAGCAGCATGTCGTCCGCGTATAAAGATATGTGTAGTGGTCTGGACGCAAACTGCAGAGCTGAATCCTTGTAATTTTGTCTAATTATACATGCCAGGGGCTCCAGCGCTAACGCGAAAAGTAAGGGGGAGAGGGGACAGCCCTGTCTAGTGCCACATTCTATAGCAAAGGGAGCGGAGATATAACCATTTATCCGGACTCTTGCGCATGGTTGGGTGTATAGTAGTGTTATCCATTGGACGAATCGTTTGGGAAAGCCCTTCCTGTGTAAAATAGCAATCATATAACTCCACTCAATAGAGTCAAATGCCTTAGCGGCATCGAGCATGACCGCCACTGCTTTAACTGAAGGTAGTGGGAGAGAGCGAACAAGGATCTTGTATTGTGGGAAGTGGATCGTGTGGGGATAAAACCAGTCTGATCTGGGAGGACCAGACGGGTCATTAAAGGGGATAAACGTTCCGCCAGCAGTTTCGCGAGTATTTTCGAATCTACGTTAATAAGCGATAAAGGCCTGTAGCAGTCACAATCTTCAGGGTTTTTGGACGGTTTCAGGAGGGCAATGATTAATGCCTCACGGAGCGTAGGGGGAAGTATCGATTTCTCAAAGGAGGCGCCGAACATGTCTACCAGGTAAGGTGCAATAATGTCTGCGAAGTGTTTGTAAAACTCATTAGTGTACCCATCCGGGCCTGGCGCCTTGCCATTAGGTAGTGACTTAATCACTGTTGTCACCTCCTCTACTGTGATGGGCATTGCTAGGTGTTCCCTCTGCGCATCCGACAGCCAACCAATCGCCACATCATGCAAATAGTCAAAAACCTCGCTTGCCGATTGTGTGGGTTGCGATGTGTAGAGTGCGCCAAAGGAGTTCACAAAGTTACGTAGAATGTCTTCCGATTGGGTCTGTATTAGGCCCTCTTTTGATTTAATGCTAAGTATGGCTGAGTGCCCTCTCCCCTCGCATATCTTCCTCGCCAACATCCCACCCGGTCTGCCCCCCTCACCAAAGTTCCTAGCTATGTGTTTGCGATCCAAATATTTGATTTCGACCTCTACTGCATCAGTATGCTCAGTATGCAGGTCCCGCAGTTCTGCTAGTAATGTAACATCCTGTGTAGTCTCATATGCTAGTTCTAAATTTCGGATGCGGGTCTCACAATGATGTATCTGATTTCTGATGTCTTTCAGTATCCCTGCAGTGGTGCCAATGCAGACACCTCTTATCGTAGCCTTAAAGGCCTCCCATAAAAGACCCGGATCTTCGACAGTGTTAGAATTAATGTGAAAATATTCTTTGATTGCCTTTGTTATGGTGTCTTCATAAACGGGATCTGATAAAGCTTGTGAATTGAATCTCCACTGAAATGGGGGAGGTGTGTATTGTGGTATTCTTATCTGTAATAGGACGGGGTTGTGGTCCGACAGTGTGCGTGGCAAAACCTGAAGTTCCTTCACCCACAGCGTGACATCATTCGTACCTAACCAATAGTCTAATCGAGACCAGCTGTTATGATAGGCTGTGATGTGAGTGGCACCTGGTTCATTGACATATTTCCGTCTCCAAATATCCGTTAACGACAGATCTTTCATCATGTGTCCCAACATTGTTCTAGCCTGTTTATGTTGTTCAGAGGAGTTGGAAGAACGGTCCAACCCGTCCACCAATGTTACGTTCCAGTCCCCACCGCATATTATGTGTGTGTTCGCGTGTGGTTGTAAGTGGCCCCACACCTCCCTGAAGAACTCTGGTGAATCCGTGTTAGGACCATATACGTTAAGAAGTGTCACGCGTTGGCCGCGTAATGTGCCCGAGACCAATACGTATCTACCATTAGGATCTTGTGTAACGTGCTGTGACTTGAAGTTTACCCCTTTCCGAATCAAAATCAATACTCCTCGTGAATAAGTGGAATAGGAGGCCCTATATGTCGATTCCGCCCATCTGGTTCCCAGAAGTGGGTGCGTGTTGGGTGCTAGGTGGGATTCCTGTATTAAAGCAATATCTATTTCCCATCTAGTGAGGCTTGCAAAGACCTGTCTGATCTTGCGCGGTTGTGTGAAGCCCCTAATGTTCCAAGTGAGGACGTTCAGATGGCTTCTATCAGTATGCCTAGAACCGTGAGATATGTATAGGCCTGCATCGGTCGATCCCTGTGCGATTCATAACCAAAGTGGACATTAGTATCATTGCATTCTGAGTACATAATCTAGTGATAGCAGTTCTCCTCCAGGGAGAATTCTGAGTTTCGTACAATTTCGATGTTATTGGTCTAACTAAACATTCAAAACTCTCAAAGCTTCCCAACCCACCCACTCCAGCAGCCCCAACATGCCGAAACCATCAACCCTTTGAAAATAAACCCCCCAAACAAAAAAACAAACAATCCCGTATCCATCTTACAACTTGTGTTGGGTATCACCCTCGTGGAGGACCGCAGGGGGCACAGTCTTGCACCCAATGTTATGGGTGTGGGCGATACTTCAAAAGCTGACATAGTCGTGATTCATGAGTCTGTGATTCCACTCCCCCCCCCCCCATCAACAGTTGCAAGTACATGTCAGGAAACGTGTGCCAATAGCAGTCTGCCAGACCTCTCCTCCCGCTGAAAGTCATATCAATCGGCAAAATGTTCCGCTGTGTACAGTGTATGGCTCGATCACAACATAAAGCCCGGTACCTCTCTCACCCATTGCAACATATAGAAAGATTTGTGTGTGGAGTGAAAGTTCATGTCCTCACCGCAGTACTAAGCGTGTTAGATTGTATTATGGTGTGGGCTGTTAGGTATGTCAAGTCAATATTACCAAAATGGCGTGAACAACCAACAGTGTCTATCCATGTTGTTACTACGGGTGTCCCATACCTTTCTCTGCTGCCTTGTTTGCCCATCCGTCGTCACACCGCCGCCAAAGTCTACCCTCGGAAGCGGGCTGTGGTATCGTGCAGGCCCCATACGCAACCATTGGGAGACTTACCGTCAAGTGTTGTAGGGACCCACCGGTGACTCTAGTCCGAGTCTTGATGTTGTGCATCCCGATCACTCTGTCTGTTCTCCCGCTGCACCTTTTTGACGAAGTCTAGGGCCACTTTGGGTGTGGGTAAAACAACCGCTTTCTCCTTCCACATTACTCGAAGTCTGGCAGGATAAAGCATGGAGTAGCTTATGTTTAGGTCCCTTAATTTTGCCTTGACAGTCGCGTACTCTTTCCGTGCCTGTTGAACCGCAACAGTATGATCCGGATAAAACTCCAGAGAGTTGCCTTGGTGTGTGATTTTGCCCCTCTCTCTCGCCAGTCTGAGGATGGTGTCCCGGTCTCGATAATTAAGTATTCTCGCCACTATTGGCCTCGGCGTTGCTCCAGGCGGTGGACGCGGCGCCAACGATCTGTGGGCCCGCTCTACAATGAAAAACGGCGACAACGCCTCCGCGCCAAAAAGATCCTTGCACAAGTTTTCGACGTATATTTCCATGCGTCCCGTGTTGGTCGTCTCCGGCAAGCCTGTAATGCGCACATTATTGCGCCTCGAGCGCGCCTCCAAATCCTCCTCCTTTGCTTTAATGACCTCCAGGATACGCTCTATTCCCGTACACTTGGTGGTGGAGGTGCACGCATCATCTTCCACTGCCGATAGACGCGTTTCGGCCTCGTCTAGGCGCTCACCATGCTTCTCTTGTCTTGCAGCCATACCGTCCATACGACATGTTAGGTTATCCAGCTTACCGTTGATATCTTGTAAATTCGACTGGATGGCCAGTAGTATTTTCTCCATGTTATTGTTTGGTGGTGTCTCGACTGCACCGCTGACGTCTGCCAAGTCCTCTGTGGTTTTGTTAGATTTTCTGCTGTCGAACGAGAGCTTGGGCTGTTGCTTGTCTTCAGCCTGATGTGTGGTAGCCCCGGACACGGTGCCCCTTGCCCTCGTGACTCTGGTCGCAGTGGCCGTGATGCCCACTTTGGCAGATGGCTGCACACCCGAGCGGGCAACGAACATGAATTGGCCCGCAATCTGAGTCTGCCCAACGTCGCTGTGCGTGCATGTGCCGCCTGAGGGGGAAGCGGGGTACCCCCGGTGTCACTCCAACAGGTACAATGAAGACGTTTACTCTGTGATGCAGCCTAGGATGGGAAGGGACGGTCGCTGCAGAATGGCAGAGCCTCACAGTATTCCCAGAGGAGCGGAAGCCTTATCTTCAATGCACGGCCCACGGAGCCAGTATCCGGCCTTTAAAATCGCGCTCTCGCAATGCCCTGCCCAGTCGTAAATTTGCCCATGTGGTAGTGTGCAATAGCGCTGGATCGCTGGGATGCGGGCTCATGCGGGCACAGATCCTGTGGCGCTGTGTCTTGAGTGCGGCATGCGGGGCCTGCGGCGTGTTGTGGACCGGCCAGATCTGCCCCCCGGACCGTTAGAATGGAGGCAGTGACGCTGTGGTAGTGGGCGCCACCATCTTGTCAGGCGAGTGGTCCAGTTTAGCGGCTGTGACGGGCGATGGGGCTCGTGCACTTCTGCTCCCTAAGTCGGCGATCTGGGAGCAGAGGGGGATGTCTCTTACCCGCTATTACTTCGACCAGCCGTCGCACTCCCCGCATTGGTCAGTCAGCCACCGCGTCTTCCAGCAGATCGGCGAGTCGGCTGTCCGCCATCTTGTCAGGTGAGCCGCGTATCACCGCTATCGTCGGTAATTATCTGTTCCGCCGCTATGATGCCGTGGTCCGCTGCATTTCGACGAGAGCACCGTCTCCCCACACGCCCGTGTGGCCGTTCTGTGGTCGATTTGGTGGGGTTAGCAGTAGGTCCAGCTCACATTGTTGTTGATCGCCCAGTGGAGCTGTGAATCACCCAGCCATCCCGCTGTGCGCCCCCTAGCGCCTCAACCAAGAGCCAGGTCTTGAGCAGTCTTCTGAATGCCGGGAGGTTTGTGGTCTGTCGTAGGTGGAGGGGGAGAGCGTTCCAGCTCTTGGCGGCACGGTGGGATAAGAATCTACCTCCGGAAGTGGTTCTGTGGATGCGTGGGATGGCGGCCAGGGATAGGTCGGCGGAGCGGAGTTTCATGTTGGGTACGTAGAAGGAGAGTCTGCTGTTGAGGTAGGCAGGGCCGGTCTTGTGGAGTGCTTTGTGTGCGTGGATCATGAGTTTGAAAGTGATTCTTTTGTCGACGGGGAGCCAGTGCAGTACTCTGAGGTGCGAGGTGATGTGGTCTCTGCGTGGGACGTCTAGGACCAGTAGTGTGGAAGCGTTCTAGATTCTTGGGAGTCTGCTGATGAGTTTGGCCAGGGCTCCGGCGTAGAGGGCGTTTCCAAAGTCGAGACGGCTGCTGATGAGGGCGTGGGTGACGGTTTTCCGAGTGTTCGTCGGGATCCATCTGTAGATCTTGCAGAGCATGCGCAGGGTGTTGAAGCAGGCTGAGGAGACTGCGTTGACTTGGCTGGTCATGCTGAGCTTGGAGTCGAGGATGACCCCCAGGTTGCGTGCGTGGTTGGTGGGTACTGGGGGGTCCCAGAGATGGGGGCCACCAGGAGTCGTCCCATGCTGAGGGGTTGGGCCCAAGGATGAGGATCTCCGTCTTGTCCGTGTTCAACTTGAGCCGGCTTGCTTCCATCCAGTCTGCGACGGCCTTCATTCCCAGGTGCAGGTTGGATTTGGCGGTGAGGGGGTCTTTGGTGAGGGAGAGGATGAGTTGGGTGTCGTCGGCATAGGAGATTATGTTGAGGTCGTGTAGTCTGGCGATGCGAGCGAGGGGAGCCATGTAGACGTTGAACAGCGTCGGACTGAGGGAGAATCCCTAAGGGATGCCGCAGATATTTTTGGTGGTTCCGGATTGGAACGGGGGGAGGAGGACTCTCTGGGTTCTGTCGGTGAGGAAGGATGTGGTCCAGTCCAGGGCCTTGTCTCTGATCCCTGCGTCGTAAATGTAAATGTAAATGTATTGCGACTTATATAGCGCACGTATCACCCGAAGGCATCAAGGCGCTTGCTTAGGGAACCTGTCCTGGTATTCCCCTGTGAGAAACCCCAGCAGGGTATCCACAAGGTGAAAGCAAGGCATCCCGCCACGAGGGGGCGTAGTGGAGATTAAGCAAGCTATTGCCCAGAGTCGCAGAGTGTGACCCCGTGAGTCGAGTAGGCACCGGAGCGAGAATTGTCGAGTCCGTGGAATTTTTGAGCCCGAGACCCGCCGAGGCAGGGAATCGAACCCTGGTCCACGGCCAATCTCAGCTGCCGGGTCTGCCGCCTCTAACCACTGAGCCACGCTTCTCCGTAGAGGCGTGTGCGAAGTGTGTGGTGGCAGACGGTGTCCAAGGCGGCGGAGAGGTAGAGGAGGATGAGGGCTGCTGTCTCGCCGTTGTCGAGTAGGATTCTGATGTCGTCTGTGGCAGCGATGATGGAGGTCTCGGTGCTGTGGTTGCTGCGGAAACCAGATTGGGAGGGGTCCAGGATGTTGTTGTCTTCTAGGTAGTGAGTGAGTTGGGTGTTGACGGTTTTTTCGATGACTTTAGCTGGGAACGGAAGCAGGGAGATGGGCCGTAAGTTCTTGAGGTTGCTCGGGTCCACCTTGGGCTTCTTAAGAAGGGCGTTGATCTCGGCGTGCTTCCAGGCCTCGGGAAAGGTGGCAAAGGAGAGGTTGATGACGTTGCGTAGGTGGGGTGCGATGAGGCTACGTGGTGGGGGAGAGGGACCGACGGGGAGCCTGAGTGGATGGTGCTCATGGTGTTGATTATGTCCTCGGTGCATACGTTGGTCCATGTGGTCAGAGAGACGTGGTCGTTGGGGTTGGGTGTGTTCGTAGTGGTAGGGTACGTCTGGTTCATTCGGGGGTTGAAGCTTTTGTGGATGTTGGTGATTTTGTGGTGGAAGAAGGTGGCGAGGGCGTTGCACAAGGCTTGTGACGGCTGGATGTCGTTGGTGCAGGAGCTGGGGCTGGAGAGTTCTTTCACGATGCTAAAGAGCTCTTTGCTGTTGTGTGCGTTGTTGTCCAGGCGGTCTTTGAATGAGGCTCTTTTGGTGGTCCTGATGAGGTGGTGGTGGTTGCGGATGGCGTCTTTGTGGGCTGCGTGGTTGGCGGGTGTTCTGTCGCTGCGCCAGGAGTTTTCTAGTTTTCGGCAGGTGCGTTTGGAGGCCAGGATCTCTGGGGTGAACCAGCTGGCTCTCAGGCTGGTGTCTCTGTCGGTGGGTTGTCGTTCTGGTGCTATGGTGTTGGCACAGTTTTCCATCCAGAGTCTGAGTGAGCGGCCAGAGTCTGAGTGAGCGGCCCCGTCCTCTGGGTTGGTGGGGCTGGTCGAGGGATCGAAAGCGAGGTGGGTTTCCAGCTGTTCTTTGGTAACTTTGCCCCAGCGTCGGCGGGGGATCTGTGGGATGCGGTGGCGGTTGACGGGTTTTTGGAAGGTGAAGTGGACGCAGTGGTGGTCGGTCCAGGTGAGCTCAGAGGCATGGCTGTAGGCGACGTGTGGGCTGGAGGAAACGATGGCATTGAGCATGTGGCCGGCGATGTGAGTAGGGGTAGTGACGATCTATTTCAGTCCGAGGGTGGCGAGGTTGTCGACAAGGGTGGAGGAGTTGCTGTCGTTGTTGTTTTCCAGATGGAAGTTCAGGTCGCCGAGCAGGATGTAATTGGAGGAGGTCAGTGCGTGCATGCTGATGAGGTCGGCGATGGAGTTCCTGAATTGGGGGCGTGCGCCGGGTGGTCTGTAGATGAGGGTGCCACTGAGGGTGGTTTTGGGGTCCGTGTGGATCTTGAAGTGCATGTGTTCGGTGGTGGTGAGGGTGTCGTCGGTGTTCGTGGAGACCCTGATGGTGTTCTTGTGGACGATGGCGATTCCTCTTCCGGCTCCGTTGGCGCGGTCTCTGCGGGAGATCTTGTATCCGTCGGGAATGGCCACTGCGATGTCTGGGGAGGAGGTTTCGTTGAGCCAGGTCTCGGTCAGGAAGGCGATGTCTGGGGATGCGGTGGTGAGTAGGTCTCAGAGCTCGACGGCGTGCTTGCGTGCGGAGCGGGTGTTCAGCAGAATGCAGTGCAGTCGGTTGGGTCCCGTTTCTGTAGGTGCTTTGGTGTTGTTGGTGCAGGTGAAGGTGCAGTTTCGGCAGGTGACGGGGCCGTGGGTGCGCTTGGGGGTAGCTTTGTGGCAGGTAGGCGTCCGTCCATTGTTGAGCACACTGAGGGTGTTGCGTCGTAGTGGAGTCTTGCTCTGTCGGTGGCGGGAGGCTGGAAGGCAGGTCAGCAAATGGGCACGGGGGCGGGGCCGCACGGGAGGCAGCGGCGGGAAAAAAAACCGGGGTTGGGGCAGCGGTGATGGGGACAAGGCTATCAGCGCACACGGGGGTACAGAAGGAAAAAGAGGGCAATATAGGCAATACAGGTACACAGGGGCACAAAAAAGAAGAAGGGGCACAGGCAGGCACTGGCACACAGGGAAGGTCTCCCAGGGGGGCCACGAGCGGAGCGAGGCGTGAAGGAGATTCGGCGCAGGCAGGAGGAGTCAAACAGCAGAGCAGAGCAGATGGTAGGCAGGCAGGAGGAGGAGGGTCCTGGCACAGGTGGCGCTGCAGTGGTGGGGAAGCGACCTACCCAGAGAGTAGGTCACCCGTGGGCCGCCGAAGCCGAGAGAGAGCTGTAGCCGCTGAGTGCCCACACCATTTGTTACTGTGCACCCCCGTGAGCTGTCCCGTGGGCCACCGCAGCCATGAGAGCACTGCAGCCGCTGAGCGCCCACCACCCTTTGTTACTGGGCATCATCGTGCTTTGTTGTGTGGGCCGCCGCAGCTAAGCGAGAGCTGTAGCTGCTGCACGCCCACACCCTTGACTACTTTGCCTCATCAGAATTGTCCTGTGGGCCGCCGCAGCTGAGAGAGAGCTGTAGCTGCTGAGCGCCCGCACTCATGACACGTTGCATCCCCTTTGGAATTGTCCTGTAGGCTGCCGCAGCTGAGGGAGAACTGTAGCCGCTGAGCGCCCGCACCCTTGATAACTTTGCATCCCCTCTGGAATTGTCCTGTGGGCTGCCGCAGCTAAGAGAGAGGTGCTGCCGCTGTGCGCCCACCACGGAGCTGCATGACGAGAGTTCTCATTTACCCCAACCCGGGCCGCTGCTGCTGCTGCTGAGAGCTCGCCTGTCCCTGAGTGCCCGAGTCAGTGTGGGTGTACGTTGCGGACCTCTGCCTCCCCGGATTGTGGTCGCTGGGAGTCAGCCTGTCACCGACTCCACTTCTTCGCGATGCTGCATGCTGTCCCCCATTGTAATGGGTCGTTGTGTGCACCGGGAGAGGGTGCGCGTTGAGGTGCAAGCGCAGCATTGGTGAAGAGCGCTGGATAGTCATGAGCACCAGAGAAGAGGCGAGTTTTGGACATGCGGTGTGCGTGTCGAAGTGCAACCTGAGGCGCTGGTGTGGAGTGCCTAAGTAGAGGGTGCACCGAACTGGAATCCGCCGCACCCTGTGACGGAGTTCTGGATCAAGGCACAAGTCGCTGACGTCGGGGAGGAGTGTGGGGTCGCGTCCCGCAGGTAACGTGGATCAACAAGTAGGGTGCGGGCCCGGATGGACACTCTTTTGGCCTCCCGTTTCAGTAAGATGCACGAGCCGTTGCTTAGTCTTGGATCCTGACCCATGCTGACTCAAGTAGGGGCAGTGCTGGGGCCAGAGTGGGAAGCAGTACTATTGTGTCATCATTTGATCCATAACGGGGGCACTGTTAAAGGAGCACGTACAACTGTTGTCTTACACCTTGCGTTATTGCTGCTAACGAACTATCGAACTGTCGTATTTCGCCTGACCTACTTTGTGCCTGACAAACTGCATGCTTGGTGCACTACGCACTGCGTTATTTTTCCCCTGCATATTACCTGATTGTAATGTGGCGCATTGCATTATTTCTTCAGTGCACAGTATTTGAGTAGAACGTAGCGCAGTGTATTATATCTTCATTGCGCCGTACAGGATTGTAGCGTGATGCATTGCATTGTTTCTTCCTGGAACAGGGCATGCTGGTGGTGATACGCATGGCATTATTCCTTCAATTGCAAAGTACATAACTGTGGCGCTACGTATGGCGTTGTTTCTCTGTTGCACAGTATAAGAGAATATTGTTACACATTGCAGTATTTGTTTCCTTTTGCAACATGTGTGATTCTAGCAATACGACAGGCCTAACCTTTTGGAAACGGTTAGAAGTGAGCTTAACTGTTGGTTAGAAGCGGTGGTTGGGATTTGAACCTACCAACCCACCGGAAAGAATACTACCCATTCTTTTATGCTGATTTTGTATCGTGTGGTCTTATTGTATAATTGCTTATATACAGATTATACTCATTTCGGGTGGAGTCTATTTGTGGTGACATCATGGGGTTACTATGAGCGTGGTTGCAAATACTCAACACTCGTGCCTTGGAGATAAGCCTGGCTGCTCGTGCCAAACTACTAAGGGGGTGAGCAGGGCTATCTCAGACAGTGTCCTTACTTAGCCTAGCGTTGAAGCGAGGGGTCGGGGACCTCCGCCTCCAGCATTTGGTGGCGGCGGTAAGTGATAACGACCCCCTCTTCCAACAGTCACCAAACCCCATGTAAAGGAACCTTGAACCCACATAAATTCAACCAAAGTTACTGGCCCAATGTGAACCATTTCTCAGAAAAAATCCTAAACAATTCTGTAAAGAGATCCTCAAGCCACCCTTCTAAATTCATCTTTGAGTGACTAGTGGCATCTGCTGGCCTACTGGGCTATTGATTGCACGCATTTTCACTATTTACAGAAATTATCTCAGAGTACCCCCTCTTCTCTTCCTTGAAAAGTGGCCTTTAAACTATATGCAATTCCAATCAAAGTTCTTGGTCTAGAGTCCCTCATGGGAACATTTACGAATCATGACAATAGACACACGTGTCTCAAAGACCGGCCAGGGGAGTTGACAACACTGTACAAATGTCACCCTCATTTGTGCCTTGAAAAGATCAAAAGTATGATATGTGCCCTTTGAACTTGCCCACCTCAGCCGCTCAAGTGAGGCAAGCATGTCATGTGTTTGGCTGCTGAGTTCTGGAAGGTTTGAGTCTTCTAATAAGTTGTTTGGTGAGCCCGGTGTAGAGGGTGTTCCCATTGCACAACTTGCTGGTGACTAGGGTGGGAGTGACAGTGGGGCATATTATCAAGGGGGGCGATAGGCAATTATCGCCTATTTAGCGGCCGTTTTCAGCCTCTAAGCGGCAATAATTCTATCGCCCTATTAGCAAGCTGTCGCTAACTGATGTTAGCGACAGCTTTTAGGCGATAGCGAGCGGTTTGGGGCCCGCTTTGCATGTCAGCGATGTTTATCGCTAATTACATGCAAAGTGGGCGTACCCAACCTGTTAGCGACTGAAAGCAGTCGCTAACGTAACTATCGCCTATTAGCAAGGCAGGCGTAGCGTTGGAAATATTCGCGCTAAGCGTGAATATCTCCAAAAGCTAACACCTGCCCAGACCAGTTCTTAGCCATGTTATCCAATGGGAGGTGGATAACATGGCTAAGAGCATTTCGTCGCTAATGTGTGAATATCGCTGTATTCCCAGCGATATTCACGCATTTCGCCGCTATCGCTGGATATTTTAGCACAATGGAGAAAAACGTTGCTAATAGCATGTTTTCTCCGCTAACATATCCAGCGATAGGCAGCGATAAAAAAAGCATCGCTAAGCCTATTTAGCGATAAATATCGCTACTTGTTGGTAATATGCCCTAGTGTTTCTAGTGTTGATGGGAGCAATTCGAATATCTTCCTCCGCTTCTTCAGGGTCTGGAAACAGGATACAGTGATGACGTTGACTTAAACAATCATTGGTAAAGTAGGGTTGTAATCTTGGTGTGAGTTCTGGGTGTGAGTTTGGCCGGCCACCAGTTGGAGTCCCATAGTGAGGTGTTCTTGCCAAAGAGCACTACCTCGAACTGGTCGATGTTGAGCTTAACCGCTACCGCGCTAGCAGGTTTTCCCGCTGTGCGCTGAAAATTCAAAAATCCCGCGTTACGTGACAAAGCCAGCTCGTCATGCGCGTAGCGCAGGTAACGCCCATGACGAGCTGGCTTTGTCATCCGCATCGAAGGGGTTAAGACAGTTGGCTTTCATGCAGTTAGCGACTTCAGTCATGCAGGTGGTGAACTTGTTTCTTGTGTGGGGGAACTCTTGTCTTAAAGGGAGAGTATGAGTTAAATTTTAATGTCTTGTGAGGCACTCTGCAGATGCGTTTTTGGGCTTCCATTAAACAATAATTTTCAGAGCAGTTAAAGTCCTTAGTCCAAGCACTGGTTCGCTCCAGATTTGATTATGGGAACTCATGCCTCTCTTGTCTCCTGAAATCTCTTTTGTCACAGAATGTTTGACCACATCACCACTATCCTGCCCCCCCCCCTTACAATCATGCATACCTGATTCAGACGGAAGACCCCCAATTTTTGAAGCCAAGAAATGGCTACATTTTGACTCTGTATGGCCTCAAATTGCCTTTGTTTCGATAGAAGCAAATGGGGAAAATACATTCTCCAGAATTATTTTTTTATCTCCCGCTTTCCTGGTCTAAAATGTTGGCATTATACCTAGAATGGCTCCCCATTGAAGCAAGACATCAATCTAAGAATGAATGAATGAATGAATCAAACAGTATTTGTTAAGCGCATAGCTACCCATGGGCATCCCAGCGCTATGGCAGTAACAGAGAAGGACATCGAAGCACACTTAAGGGAAAAGCCAAGTCTTCAATAGTTTCCGAAAGGCTAGATGGCTGGATTCCCTATACAGGCAGAGGGGAAGGGTATTCCACAGCTTAGCAGCATTGTAAGAGAATAGGCGACCCCCACTTCTGGCTTTTTTAATCCTGGGAACAACGCCAGACATAGATCGTCTGAGCGCAGCCGTCTTTTCGCCGCATAAGGCTGGAGCAAGGAGTGGTTGATTGCAGGACCATTCCCTGTTAACATCTTGTGGGTGATGCAAATGGCCTTAAAGTTGACTCTCTCCCAAACAGGGAGCCAGTGAAGGGACTTCAAGGCGGGCTTTGCAGATTGCCAGTTTGAGATCTCCACAAGAATTCTCGCAGCGCAATGCTGCACCGTTTGGAGTTTTGTGAAGGTCGAGGCCGGAGCTCCAAGGTAAAGGGCAGTCCCATAGTCCAGGTGGGAAAGAATAAGTGCCTGTACCATAAGCTTTCTTGCCTGTAAGGGGAGGAGTGGAAGCACTTTGCGGAGCATCCGGAGGATGCCATAGCAGGAAGCCGCAACCTTCTGTGCCTGGAACAAAAAGCTGAGATCTTGATCCAGCCAGATACCCAGACTCTTCATCTAGGCCTTAGTGACCGGGACAGGGCCCATGGAAGCTGGCCATATAGCATCTGCCTTGAAGAGAGATGGATTACCAAGGAGCATCAACTCGGTCTTGTCACCGTTTAGTTTTAAGTATGATTGATTCATCTATTTGACTACCTCTTCTAGACAGAGATAGAGGCCAATAGAGGTATTATCAGAGTGGTTCAGAGCTACGGCCAGTTGGGTATCATCAGCGTAAGTCACTATATGAACCCCAAATGGGAGCACAATCTCTGCAAGCGGAGTCATATAGACATTAAAAAGGGACGGACTAAGGAACGACCCCTGAGGGACTCCGCAATGACGAGGCAGAGGTTTTGAGGTGACATCACCCTCGAACACCTGGAAGGATCTCTTACAAAAATGACGGCAGCCATGTTAGGGCTACTCCGGTCACCCCCAAACTTCTGAGTCGATGGATCAGGATTTGGTGGTTGACCGTGTCAAAGGCTTCGCTGAGGTCCAGGAGGACGATCACTGTTGAACCTCCTGTGTCAAGAATCGTTTTTGATTCTTCGACAACTGCCAACAGCGCAGTTTCTGTTCCTTGATGTGGGCGAAAGCCAGTTTGGGAGGGATGAAGGAGGTTGTGGGATTCCAGGGATGTCGAAAGTTCCGCGTTGACATGTTTCTCTGCTATGTTACGAATCCCTGGGAGGAGTGAGATAGGGCGGAAATTACTAAGTAGACTCTGATCCATGCATCGTTAATAAAACTGTTCACAACTCAGGTCCCTCCCATCTGTCAGTCATGACAGGTTCTCCAGGTCGATGTGTGACTAGCTGCACCAGTCCCGGTATTTTCTTTGGATTCGTAGACTTGTAGTCTTTTTTTATTCCATCATGAAAACATGACTAGGACTCCCAGTATTCTAAAGGAAAGAACCTAGGGGCATATTACCAACGATTAGCGATATTTATCACTAACGAGGCTTAGAAACGATTGTTTTAACACTAAGCATCGCCGGAATTTATCGCAGAGATAACTTGCTATTAGCAAGGTTTATCTCAGAGGTGATAAAAATCCTCGCGCTAACTGCCAAATGAGAAATTATCGCTGGAAAACCAACGATAATCTCTCTAAGTTTGGCGTTAGCTTGAGGCTCACAAACTTAGCCATGATATCCACCTTCCATAGGATATCATGGCTAAGTCAGGAAAATACCAGGTGTAAAAAAAGCAGTGCTAACCGCGGTTAGTGCTGCTTTTTTTATCACTAACCGGGTTAGCGAAATCCTTGATAATAGGAGAAATGTCGCTTAACAACATTTCTCCTATCATTTTTCTCTGAAACGCCCCCTTTGCATCTCATTAGAGATGCAAGGGGAAGCGTAGAGAAAAGGGTGCTAACATGCGAATTTGCGTGTTAGCACCCTGTTGCTGATAGGGAGATACTTTTATCTCCGCTTTCTTGGCTTTTAAAGCCAAAAAAGCGGAGATAAATCCCTTGATAATATGCCCCCTGAACTGGAGAAGCTCATCACGGATTAACCTGGGAAATTGATCTCCTGGGAAAATTATCTGCTATGGTCCGGAGAAAACATGAAAGTCTGTGGTGCTCAAAGGGGATCGAGGAATGCTGAATCCATTCTCCTGGAACTTTCAAGCACAAACGCTCGATGAATCAGGCCTTCTCTGGCAGTATGACAAGGACTGCGAATTGGAGCAGAATTTATAAAGCGCGTCAAATGCCCGAAGGCGTCAAGGCGCTGCAATGTCAGGGGAAAATTAAAGTCTGACGAAAAGGAAAAAAACACTTCCTAGATGGAAAGGAAAGGAAGACGTTTTAACGTGAAAAGCCAGGTCTTTAACCACTTGGATGCTAAGGGTGGTACCTGATGATCAATGTAATTTCCATTGAAGTCAATGGAAACTCCATGACTTGAGGCACTATCAGCAGATAAAGGTGAGCTGTTGGCAGATTTCTCCTCAGGATATTCTGCTGGAACACCGCCTTAATTCCTGCCGGACTCCTTTGATGAAGGGCCTTGTGCACTATGCGAAGTCCTTGTACATGGTGCACTCTTGTACGGGTAGCCAATGCAGCTCAAGCAGTCACCTGCTGCCATGCCCCTATCCCCTGGGGCTCTGCCCCAACCCCTGGAGCCCCCTTCCATCCCCTGGAGCTTCCCCCATCCCCCGGGTGCTCCCTCTCAGCCCCTAGAGCTTCCTCTCAACCCCCCAGTTAAGACAGGGAGCGCAGTCAATGAGGTTAAATACTTATTTACTTCAGTCAATTCTAAGTATCAAAATCCCACAGGCATAGAGAAGAGCAGGTCCACATGCCCAACGTTCTCTGTCATCACATATATATTACCTGAGTGTTCTATGATGACATAAGTGGGGGAATGGTACAGGGATTGGCTAACAGGGAAAAAATGCAAATAGCAAAGAGAACTACAATGAAAATAGAAGAAATATTAATTGCAGCGTACAACATCCCCCTTTCTAACAGGGAAGAAAAGAAGAATTAATACATTAAGAAGAATTCTAAAACTTTTGGCAAAGCCACAGATCTTCCAAGAGAACTATATGCTGCGTTAGAATTGTAACAAGTATTAGGTGTGTTAACTTCAGAACCTAGATTAACCAATTCACGGTTACCGTTACAATTAGGAATATCATCCACACTTTTCTGCAAATTAGTATCAACGTTGACTTCACAACCAGTTCCATTATTTACACCTAAAGGTGTAGACTCCACAACATCATAGGTACAGTCGCTTTCCCGGAGTCCCGGTTATCCAGAGGCCGAGTCACCGGGCCCGCTCTCCCTGTCCGCCCTGCCCCACCTCCACCCATTCAAAAAGCCCTGGACGCTGCTGCTTCGTGGGACACCTTCAGTTTTAATCTTCCGCTGTTGCTGCTACTTACAAGGACACCAAACCTACTCCTCGCGGTACCCGCTTCGCGGGTCCCGCATCGCCCTGTTGTTCTGACTGTTTGGCTCCTGTGGTTCCTGTGGGGTGTGTGACTGGCTGCAGGGCTGCGAGCGTTGGAACCGGGACTCGCTTTCCCAGGAGTCCCGGTTATCCAGAGGCCGAGTCACCGGGCCCGCTCTCCCTGTCCGCCCCGCCCCACCTCCACCCATTCAAAAAGCCCTGGACGCTGCTGCTTCGTGGGACACCTTCAGTTTTAATCTTCCGCTGTTGCTGCTACTTACAAGGACACCAAACTTACTCCTCGCGGTACCCGCTTCGCGGGTCCCGCATCGCCCTGTTGTTCTGACTGTTTGGCTCCTGTGGTTCCTGTGGGGTGTGTGACTGGCTGCAGGGCTGCGAGCGTTGGAACCGGGACTCGCTTTCCCAGGAGTCCCGGTTATCCAGAGGCCGAGTCACCGGGCCCGCTCTCCCTGTCCGCCCCGCCCCACCTCCACCCATTCAAAAAGCCCTGGACGCTGCTGCTTCGTGGGACACCTTCAGTTTTAATCTTCCGCTGTTGCTGCTACTTACAAGGACACCAAACCTACTTCTCGCGGTACCCGCTTCGCGGGTCCCGCATCGCCCTGTTGTTCTGACTGTTTGGCTCCTGTGGTTCCTGTGGGGTGTGTGACTGGCTGCAGGGCTGCGAGCGTTGGAACCGGGACTCGCTTTCCCAGGAGTCCCGGTTATCCAGAGGCCGAGTCACCGGGCCCGCTCTCCCTGTCCGCCCCGCCCCACCTCCACCCATTCAAAAAGCCCTGGACGCTGCTGCTTCGTGGGACACCTTCAGTTTTAATCTTCCGCTGTTGCTGCTACTTACAAGGACACCAAACCTACTCCTCGCGGTACCCGCTTCGCGGGTCCCGCATCGCCCTGTTGTTCTGACTGTTTGGCTCCTGTGGTTCCTGTGGGGTGTGTGACTGGCTGCAGGGCTGCGAGCGTTGGAACCGGGACTCGCTTTCCCAGGAGTCCCGGTTATCCAGAGGCCGAGTCACCGGGCCCGCTCTCCCTGTCCGCCCCGCCCCACCTCCACCCATTCAAAAAGCCCTGGACGCTGCTGCTTCGTGGGACACCTTCAGTTTTAATCTTCCGCTGTTGCTGCTACTTACAAGGACACCAAACCTACTCCTCGCGGTACCCGCTTCGCGGGTCCCGCATCGCCCTGTTGTTCTGACTGATTGGCTCCTGTGGTTCCTGTGGGGTGTGTGACTGGCTGCAGGGCTGCGAGCGTTGGAACCGGGACTCGCTTTCCCAGGAGTCCCGGTTATCCAGAGGCCGAGTCACCGGGCCCGCTCTCCCTGTTCGCCCCGCCCCACCTCCACCCATTCAAAAAGCCCTGGACGCTGCTGCTTCGTGGGACACCTTCAGTTTTAATCTTCCGCTGTTGCTGCTACTTACAAGGACACCAAACCTACTCCTCGCGGTACCCGCTTCGCGGGTCCCGCATCGCCCTGTTGTTCTGACTGTTTGGCTCCTGTGGTTCCTGTGGGGTGTGTGACTGGCTGCAGGGCTGCGAGCGTTGGAACCGGGACTCGCTTTCCCAGGAGTCCCGGTTATCCAGAGGCCGAGTCACCGGGCCCGCTCTCCCTGTCCGCCCCGCCCCACCTCCACCCATTCAAAAAGCCCTGGACGCTGCTGCTTCGTGGGACACCTTCAGTTTTAATCTTCCGCTGTTGCTGCTACTTATAAGGACACCAAACCTACTCCTCGCGGTACCCGCTTCGCGGGTCCCGCATCGCCCTGTTGTTCTGACTGTTTGGCTCCTGTGGTTCCTGTGGGGTGTGTGACTGGCTGCAGGGCTGCGAGCGTTGGAACCGGGACTCGCTTTCCCAGGAGTCCCGGTTATCCAGAGGCCGAGTCACCGGGCCCGCTCTCCCTGTCTGCCCCGCCCCACCTCCACCTATTCAAAAAGCCCTGGACGCTGCTGCTTCGTGGGACACCTTCAGTTTTAATCTTCCGCTGTTGCTGCTCCTTACAAGGACACCAAACCTACTCCTCGCGGTACCCGCTTCGCGGGTCCCGCATCGCCCTGTTGTTCTGACTGTTTGGCTCCTGTGGTTCCTGTGGGGTGTGTGACTGGCTGCAGGGCTGCGAGCGTTGGAACCGGGACTCGCTTTCCAAGGAGTCCCGGTTATCCAGAGGCCGAGTAACCGGGCCCGCTCTCCCTGTCCGCCCCGCCCCACCTCCACCCATTCAAAAAGCCCTGGACGCTGCTGCTTCGTGGGACACCTTCAGTTTTAATCTTCCGCTGTTGCTGCTACTTACAAGGACACCAAACCTACTCCTCGCGGTACCCGCTTCACGGGTCCCGCATCGCCCTGTTGTTCTGACTGTTTGGCTCCTGTGGTTCCTGTGGGGTGTGTGACTGGCTGCAGGGCTGCGAGCGTTGGAACCGGGACTCGCTTTCCCAGGAGTCCCGGTTATCCAGAGGCCGAGTCACCGGGCCCGCTCTCCCTGTTCGCCCCGCCCCACCTCCACCCATTCAAAAAGCCCTGGACGCTGCTGCTTCGTGGGACACCTTCAGTTTTAATCTTC
This sequence comes from Lissotriton helveticus, assembly GCF_964261635.1. Lineage (NCBI taxonomy): Eukaryota > Metazoa > Chordata > Amphibia > Caudata > Salamandridae > Lissotriton > Lissotriton helveticus. Next base: position 453,331,188 of record NC_136058.1, on the reverse strand, counting down.
CGCTGTTGCTGCTACTTACAAGGACACCAAACCTACTCCTCGCGGTACCCGCTTCACGGGTCCCGCATCGCCCTGTTGTTCTGACTGTTTGGCTCCTGTGGTTCCTGTGGGGTGTGTGACTGGCTGCAGGGCTGCGAGCGTTGGAACCGGGACTCGCTTTCTCAGGAGTCCCGGTTATCCAGAGGCCGAGTCACCGGGCCCGCTCTCCCTGTCCGCCCCGCCCCACCTCCACCCATTCAAAAAGCCCTGGACGCTGCTGCTTCGTGGGACACCTTCAGTTTTAATCTTCCGCTGTTGCTGCTACTTACAAGGACACCAAACCTACTCCTCGCGGTACCCGCTTCGCGGGTCCCGCATCGCCCTGTTTTTCTGACTGTTTGGCTCCTGTGGTTCCTGTGGAGTGTGTGACTGGCTGCAGGGCTGCGAGCGTTGGAACCGGGACTCGCTTTCCCAGGAGTCCCGGTTATCCAGAGGCCGAGTCACCGGGCCCGCTCTCCCTGTCCGCCCCGCCCCACCTCCACCCATTCAAAAAGCCCTGGACGCTGCTGCTTCGTGGGACACCTTCAGTTTTAAACTTCCGCTGTTGCTGCTACTTACAAGGACACCAAACCTACTCCTCGCGGTACCCGCTTCGCGGGTCCCGCATCGCCCTGTTGTTCTGACTGTTTGGCTCCTGTGGTTCCTGTGGGGTGTGTGACTGGCTGCAGGGCTGCGAGCGTTGGAACCGGGACTCGCTTTCCCAGGAGTCCCGGTTATCCAGAGGACGAGTCACCGGGCCCGCTCTCCCTGTCCGCCCGCCCCACCTCCACCCATTCAAAAAGCCCTGGACGCTGCTGCTTCATGGGACACCTTCAGTTTTAATCTTCCGCTGTTGCTGCTACTTACAAGGACACCAAACCTACTCCTCGCGGTACCCGCTTCGCGGGTCCCGCATCGCCCTGTTTTTCTGACTGTTTGGCTCCTGTGGTTCCTGTGGGGTGTGTGACTGGCTGTGGGCTGCGAGCGTTGGAACCGGGACTCGCTTTCCCAGGAGTCCCGGTTATCCAGAGGCCGAGTCACCGGGCCCGCTCTCCCTGTTCGCCCCGCCCCACCTCCACCCATTCAAAAAGCCCTGGACGCTGCTGCTTCGTGGGACACCTTCAGTTTTAATCTTCCGCTGTTGCTGCTACTTACAAGGACACCAAACCTACTCCTCGCGGTACCCGCTTCGCGGGTCCCGCATCGCCCTGTTGTTCTGACTGTTTGGCTCCTGTGGTTCCTGTGGGGTGTGTGACTGGCTGCAGGGCTGCGAGCGTTGGAACCGGGACTCGCTTTCCCAGGAGTCCAGGTTATCCAGAGGCCGAGTCACCGGACCCGCTCTCCCTGTTCGCCCCGCCCCACCTCCACCCATTCAAAAAGCCCTGGACGCTGCTGCTTCGTGGGACACATTCAGTTTTAATCTTCCGCTGTTGCTGCTACTTACAAGGACGCCAAACCTACTCCTCGCGGTACCCGCTTCGCGGGTCCCGCATCGCCCTGTTGTTCTGACTGTTTGGCTCCTGTGGTTCCTGTGGGGTGTGTGACTGGCTGCAGGGCTGCGAGCGTTGGAACCGGGACTCGCTTTCCCAGGAGTCCCGGTTATCCAGAGGCCGAGTCACCAGGCCCGCTCTCCCTGTCCGCCCCGCCCCACCTCCACCCATTCAAAAAGCCCTGGACGCTGCTGCTTCGTGGGACACCTTCAGTTTTAATCTTCCGCTGTTGCTGCTACTTACAAGGACACCAAACCTACTCCTCGCGGTACCCGCTTCGCGGGTCCCGCATCGCCCTGTTGTTCTGACTGTTTGGCTCCTGTGGTTCCTGTGGGGTGTGTGACTGGCTGCAGGGCTGCGAGCGTTGGAACCGGGACTCGCTTTCCCAGGAGTCCCGGTTATCCAGAGGCCGAGTCACCGGGCCCGCTCTCCCTGTCTGCCCCGCCCCACCTCCACCTATTCAAAAAGCCCTGGACGCTGCTGCTTCGTGGGACACCTTCAGTTTTAATCTTCCGCTGTTGCTGCTCCTTACAAGGACACCAAACCTACTCCTCGCGGTACCCGCTTCGCGGGTCCCGCATCGCCCTGTTGTTCTGACTGTTTGGCTCCTGTGGTTCCTGTGGGGTGTGTGACTGGCTGCAGGGCTGCGAGCGTTGGAACCGGGACTCGCTTTCCCAGGAGTCCCGGTTATCCAGAGGCCGAGTAACCGGGCCCGCTCTCCCTGTCCGCCCCGCCCCACCTCCACCCATTCAAAAAGCCCTGGACGCTGCTGCTTCGTGGGACACCTTCAGTTTTAATCTTCCGCTGTTGCTGCTACTTACAAGGACACCAAACCTACTCCTCGCGGTACCCGCTTCGCGGGTCCCGCATCGCCCTGTTGTTCTGACTGTTTGGCTCCTGTGGTTCCTGTGGGGTGTGTGACTGGCTGCAGGGCTGCGAGCGTTGGAACCGGGACTCGCTTTCCCAGGAGTCCCGGTTATCCAGAGGCCGAGTCACCGGGCCCGCTCTCCCTGTCCGCCCCGCCCCCACCTCCACCCATTCAAAAAGCCCTGGACGCTGCAGCTTCGTGGGACACCTTCAGTTTTAATCTTCCGCTGTTGCTGCTACTTACAAGGACACCAAACCTACTCCTCGCGGTACCCGCTTCGCGGATCCCGCATCGCCCTGTTGTTCTGACTGTTTGGCTCCTGTGGTTCCTGTGGGGTGTGTGACTGGCTGTGGGCTGCGAGCGTTGGAACCGGGACTCGCTTTCCCAGGAGTCCCGTTTATCCAGAGGCCGAGTCACCGGGCCCGCTCTCCCTGTCCGCCCCGCCCCACCTCCACCCATTCAAAAAGCCCTGGACGCTGCTGCTTCGTGGGACACCTTCAGTTTTAATCTTCCGCTGTTGCTGCTACTTACAAGGACACCAAACCTACTCCTCGCGGTACCCGCTTCGCGGGTCCCGCATCGCCCTGTTGTTCTGACTGTTTGGCTCCTGTGGTTCCTGTGGGGTGTGTGACTGGCTGTGGGCTGCGAGCGTTGGAACCGGGACTCGCTTTCCCAGGAGTCCCGGTTATCCAGAGGCCGAGTCACCGGGCCCGCTCTCCCTGTCCGCCCCGCCCCACCTCCACCCATTCAAAAAGCCCTGGACGCTGCTGCTTCGTGGGACACCTTCAGTTTTAATCTTCCGCTGTTGCTGCTACTTACAAGGACACCAAACCTACTCCTCGCGGTACCCGCTTCGCGGATCCCGCATCGCCCTGTTGTTCTGACTGTTTGGCTCCTGTGGTTCCTGTGGGGTGTGTGACTGGCTGCAGGGCTGCGAGCGTTGGAACCGGGACTCGCTTTCCCAGGAGTCCCGGTTATCCAGAGGCCGAGTCACCGGGCCCGCTCTCCCTGTCCGCCCCGCCCCACCTCCACCCATTCAAAAAGCCCTGGACGCTGCTGCTTCGTGGGACACCTTCAGTTTTAATCTTCCGCTGTTGCTGCTACTTACAAGGACACCAAACCTACTCCTCGCGGTACCCGCTTCGCGGGTCCCGCATCGCCCTGTTGTTCTGACTGTTTGGCTCCTGTGGTTCCTGTGGGGTGTGTGACTGGCTGCAGGGCTGCGAGCGTTCGAACCGGGACTCGCTTTCCCAGGAGTCCCGGTCATCCAGAGGCCGAGTCACCGGGCCCGCTCTCCCTGTCCGCCCCGCCCTACCTCCACCTATTCAAAAAGCCCTGGACGCTGCTGCTTCGTGGGACACCTTCAGTTTTAATCTTCCGCTGTTGCTGCTACTTACAAGGACACCAAACCTACTCCTCGCGGTACCCGCTTCGCGGGTCCCGCATCGCCCTGTTGTTCTGACTGTTTGGCTCCTGTGGTTCCTGTGGGGTGTGTGACTGGCTGCAGGGCTGCGAGCGTTGGAACCGGGACTCGCTTTCTCAGGAGTCCCGGTTATCCAGAGGCCGAGTCACCGGGCCCGCTCTCCCTGTCCGCCCCGCCCCACCTCCACCCATTCAAAAAGCCCTGGACGCTGCTGCTTCGTGGGACACCTTCAGTTTTAATCTTCCGCTGTTGCTGCTACTTACAAGGACACCAAACCTACTCCTCGCGGTACCCGCTTCGCGGGTCCCGCATCGCCCTGTTTTTCTGACTGTTTGGCTCCTGTGGTTCCTGTGGGGTGTGTGACTGGCTGCAGGGCTGCGAGCGTTGGAACCGGGACTCGCTTTCCCAGGAGTCCCGGTTATCCAGAGGCCGAGTCACCGGGCCCGCTCTCCCTGTCCGCCCCGCCCCACCTCCACCCTTTCAAAAAGCCCTGGACGCTGCTGCTTCGTGGGACACCTTCAGTTGTAATCTTCCGCTGTTGCTGCTACTTACAAGGACACCAAACCTACTCCTCGCGGTACCCGCTTCGCGGGTCCCGCATCGCCCTGTTGTTCTGACTGTTTGGCTCCTGTGGTTCCTGTGGGGTGTGTGACTGGCTGCAGGGCTGCGAGCGTTGGAACCGGGACTCGCTTTCCCAGGAGTCCCGGTTATCCAGAGGACGAGTCACCGGGCCCGCTCTCCCTGTCCGCCCCGCCCCACCTCCACCCATTCAAAAAGCCCTGGACGCTGCTGCTTCGTGGGACACCTTCAGTTTTAATCTTCCGCTGTTGCTGCTACTTACAAGGACACCAAACCTACTCCTCGCGGTACCCGCTTCGCGGGTCCTGCATCGCCCTGTTGTTCTGACTGTTTGGCTCCTGTGGTTCCTGTGGGGTGTGTGACTGGCTGCAGGGCTGCGAGCGTTGGAACCGGGACTCGCTTTCCCAGGAGTCCCGGTTATCCAGAGGCCGAGTCACCGGGCCCGCTCTCCCTGTCCGCCCCGCCCCACCTCCACCCATTCAAAAAGCCCTGGACGCTGCTGCTTCGTGGGACACCTTCTGTTTTAATCTTCCGCTGTTGCTGCTACTTACAAGGACACCAAACCTACTCCTCGCGGTACCCGCTTCGCGGGTCCCGCATCGCCCTGTTGTTCTGACTGTTTGGCTCCTGTGGTTCCTGTGGGGTGTGTGACTGGCTGCAGGGCTGCGAGCGTTGGAACCGGGACTCGCTTTCCCAGGAGTCCAGGTTATCCAGAGGCCGAGTCACCGGGCCCGCTCTCCCTGTTCGCCCCGCCCCACCTCCACCCATTCAAAAAGCCCTGGACGCTGCAGCTTCGTGGGACACCTTCAGTTTTAATCTTCCGCTGTTGCTGCTACTTACAAAGACACCAAACCTACTCCTCGCGGTACCCGCTTCGCGGGTCCCGCATCGCCCTGTTGTTCTGACTGTTTGGCTCCTGTGGTTCCTGTGGGGTGTGTGACTGGCTGCAGGGCTGCGAGCGTTGGAACCGGGACTCGCTTTCCCAGGAGACCCGGTTATCCAGAGGCCGAGTCACCGGGCCCGCTCTCCTTGTTCGCCCCGAACCACCTCCACCCATTCAAAAAGCCCTGGACGCTGCTGCTACGTAGGACACCTTCAGTTTTAATCTTCCGCTGTTGCTGCTACTTACAAGGACACCAAACCTACTCCTCGCGGTACCCGCTTCGCGGGTCCCGCATCGCCCTGTTGTTCTGACTGTTTGGCTCCTGTGGTTCCTGTGGGGTGTGTGACTGGCTGCAGGGCTGCGAGCGTTGGAACCGGGACTTGCTTTCCCAGGAGTCCCGGTTATCCAGAGGCCGAGTCACCGGGCCCGCTCTCCCTGTCCGCCCCGCCCCACCTCCACCCATTCAAAAAGCCCTGGACGCTGCTGCTTCGTGGGACACCTTCAGTTTTAATCTTCCGCTGTTGCTGCTACTTACAAGGACACCAAACCTACTCCTCGCGGTACCCGCTTCGCGGGTCCCGCATCGCCCTGTTGTTCTGACTGTTTGGCTCCTGTGGTTCCTGTGGGGTGTGTGACTGGCTGCAGGGCTGCGAGCGTTGGAACCGGGACTCGCTTTCCCAGGAGTCCCGGTTATCCAGAGGCCGAGTCACCGGGCCCGCTCTCCCTGTCCGCCCCGCCCCACCTCCACCCATTCAAAAAGCCCTGGACGCTGCTGCTTCGTGGGACACCTTCAGTTTTAATCTTCCGCTGTTGCTGCTACTTACAAGGACACCAAACCTACTCCTCGCGGTACCCGCTTCGCGGGTCCCGCATCGCCCTGTTGTTCTGACTGTTTGTCTCCTGTGGTTCCTGTGGGGTGTGTGACTGGCTGCAGGGCTGCGAGCGTTGGAACCGGGACTCACTTTCCCAGGAGTCCCGGTTATCCAGAGGCCGAGTCACCGGGCCCGCTCTCCCTGTCCGCCCCGCCCCACCTCTACTCTCACGTTCTCATGGCCCTTACCCTATACGTACCAGAGAGTAACGCTGCGCGGGAGCGCGCGGTAGCGCCCGGGGCTAAGCCCGGGCAAAGGGCGGGCCCTCTGTGGCCCTCCGAGGCCTGTAGAGTCTGGTCTGGGCCAGACCCCTTTGTACTGTTATATTTGATTTGCTGGCGTTGTAATTGGGGTAACTACCATTGTAAGTCTTTTATTTTACCTTGCTGTATTAATTTTGCACATTGGTCCAGTTGTTATTAGGATTTGTTAGCCAGCTAGGCTTACTTCATTATTAGGAATGTGTACCCGGGAAACACGTAGCAAGACCAAACTAACTGGAAAGGAGGGTCTCTCAGGACCTCGCTAATGCGAGAAGGTCCTCTTTAGGTATCATCGCATCTGCACGCACACCTATAAAAATTCTTTCCATCCCTGATTCTAATCTAACTGTTTTGCCACCCATCTGTCACCCTACTAATGATGGTCAGGCTGCCTTACTTGATCCCCATATTTTGAACCCTTCCACTGTAGCTCTCCCCACACCCTCTGAGACCCCCCAGGTAGTCATTGCCCGTCAGTATGAGACAACTTATCTAAGGGGTGTAAGGGAGGGCGCCGTCCCCAAAACCTCTAAACCATCTAGTATGTGCATTGGTGATGGTACAGTGGGTGTTGATGGTGCGGGAGGCCCTATAGAGATTGCCAGCAACACCAGTGGCAATCTGGAGGGAAGGGATAGTATGGCCAAATTAGACCAAAGTGTTGATAGAGTAGAGGTCCCCCACGGGCCACATTCCCTCCCGTTGGGTATTCCTGACAATTCAGATTCCAATATCAGTCTTGCGAGCCTCTTAGAGTCAAGCAGCCTGGATGAGACGTCAGAGGGCCTGGAAGACAGAAGTGGTATATTTATGAGTACCCTAGCAAATCTCATCAAATCCTTACTTGCACCCCTGGAGACTAGACTACAAGGGATTGAACTACAGTTACAGGCTATATACCAAGAGGGGAAAAATAACCCCAACAATCCTGTTAATACAGCCTTGAGCACTCCGGTACTGCCTAGTAACAAACCATTGGCACCCCCTAAGCAGACAACAGGGGGAACTGTGATTTCCAAATCACTCCCATCTAAAACACCTACCTCTAAGGGCATCAATAGTAACATAACTAACTCAACATCCAATGCTCCCAATAAAATCCAGACCTCTGATAAACCCCAAATTCCAGTGTCTAAACCATCGATTCTTAAACCAGCTAAATCTAAGGTTCGCAGCAATATTAACTTACCACCTCACGCTTGCCCTTGTGTAATAGTGCTAACAGGCGTCCCTGAGCTTGCCCCTTCAACAACCAAATCTTTTTGGGCTCTCAAGAACAAAGTCTGCCATTGGTTAGACCAAAATCATCCTCTACCCTCAAATATCTATAGTAATTTACTCATGGTAGAGAGAGCACCCTGGGTAGGCGAGAATAAAAAAAACATCCAAGGGGACTGTGTTGTTGTGTCCTTTGAGGACTCGTGTCCGGTGGAACATATAATTGCAGGGCCCCCATGTATCACCAACTCTTCAATTTCAGCCAATCCCCTATCCTATTTCTACATGGTCTCAGACTATCGTAGTAATAGGTGGAGCTGGCTGAGAGGCCCAAACCATAGAGGAAGAGGAACAAGAGGGGATTCTTGGCAGGATCACAATTTCAATCAGTGGAATGGGCGTAATACCGGAGGGAGGAATCCACCACAACCTATAAGGGGTAGTCATTTCCATGATATTAACCAGCAAAATGGGACATGGTCTGGTAAATATAATCACAATACCACCAGCCAGTGGGATGGTGGCGCCAATGAAGGTTGGAGTGTAGTACCGAGAAGAACGGGTAGGCCATTGTATGGCCCAGACCTCCCTAATGGAGTATGGCCAGGACCACAATTCAATCCTCCGCCTATACCTTGTTTCAATCGTTACAGTGGGTTGGAAAATGTAGATTGACTTCCAGCAACTTCATCGGGGAAAACAATATTAAGGGATATGATAGAACCTTTAGGGTTTGAAGTATCTTTGTCGGGAGAGTCTGAAGTATATCTAAAAACCTATAACTCTGGGTTTGAAAACAAGCTAGCTGACCCTTTATACCCAAATGGAATGGAAAAAGCAGTAGTAAGGGAAAAGACAGAACGGATTGTAGCCGAAGTAGGTAGTGCCAAGATGGATGAGTTATATCTGGAACCTGGTGGACTTAGTCTCTCTTAAATGGAACCTGCCCCTATCCATTTATTAACTGCACCGACCGTAGACGGCACCCCTATTAATATCCTTTCCTGGAATATAGCAGGGCTCAAAAAAAATCTTGCAATTCCAGAATGGAATGATTTTATTGAACCATTCGATATTTGCATGTTCCAGGAAACGTGGTGTCTGTCTCCACAATATAAAAATGGGTATTCTACCTACTATGTTCCGGCTGTTTCCTCAGGGAAAGGCCGCCCATCTGGTGGCCTACATATATGGGTGAAAGTAAACCTAAACTATGTTGTTAACATGTTCAACGTTCCCTCAAACGACATCCTGTATATCTCTCTGAAACGCCCACAGGGGGGCAAAATACATATTTTTTGCATCTATGCAAGAGGAACGCAGGGCTGCCAAATCTCACAAACAATTGAGCTATTGGATTCCAAGTTATTAGAACTGGCTCCGGGGTCAAAAATTTTGGTGGGTGGCGATTTTAATTGTACTTTCGAACCTCTGGATGATGAGGACATACTGGGCTGGATCTCGGAGGATTGGAAGTACTCCATACCCACCCTAGATCTGGCACCTATCAAGAAATGGTATCCCAGAGCAATACAGTTGAACGCCCTAGCCTTGGCCCACAATTTACGAGCTTTGAATGGGCGGACCATCTCCGATCGCAATGGGGCGATGACCTATAATAGGCTAGTCTCCCCATCGCGAATTGATTATATTTTTTTAGACATCCATTCTTGGTCCAACCTCATAGACATGGAGATCAGGCAGTCCACAGACACTGATCATAACCCTCTATGTATGGTAATTAACTGGCCCAATGGGCAAAATGAGTCCACAGGACCGAAATTGATCACTAAGGAGGCTATCCCGTCCAACTGTAACAGGAAACTGAGATGGGAGGCGATCAAGTTTGAAGAGGGGATTCTTCATCATATCAGGGATTTAGTTACCGTGGAATCTTCTATTTTGTCAGCAATAAAGATGGACTTGGTTAATTTTAATACTTATGGGCCACAATTATTAACCCACTACCAAGATCTTGTAGATAAAATAGGAAAGTTTTTTCAAAAAACTACTAAGGGGAAGCTACCGGCTGAGAAGCGAACTCCAAAGACCAACCTTTGGTATACAGCTGACTGCAGGGGAAAGAGAAAGGCAATCGCATTAGCAATAAAGCTAAAAGACCCCAGAGCAGTAAGACTGGCCAGGGGGGATTACCGTAAAACCTTGGCATTATCCAAAAAGAATTGGGAGGAAGATCATTGGCAGCAACTCAAAACTGCAGCATGGGATAAGAACTCAGTGTCCTTTTGGAAATTAATTAATATTTTAGATCGAAGAGGAGTTGATCCTATTTTAAATCACATAAATGAGCAGCAATGGCATGCTCATTTTTTAAAGTTATATTGTGAAGATGAGACTCAAGTCCATCTATCACCAGCAATATCGTCCCTTTTACGAACAGATTCAATAACAGAGGCAGTCCCATTCGAAGTAAGAGAGGTCAAAGACGCTATCTCCAAAATTCTTCCTGGCAAAGCAGCTGGCCCAGATGGCCTGCCTGGAGACCTGTTGTCCCATGATCCTTCGATATGGGCAGACTTTATAGCTAGTCTAATGAATTTAATTCAGCTGGGTCTCCCCGTTCCAGATTCATGGAAAGGGGCGGAGGTAATTACGATCTATAAAAAAGGAGATAGAGAGGACCCTGCAAACTACAGGCCAATCAGTTTAATTGACACAATACAAAAGGTAGTTGGCAGGGTGATTGCAAATAGAATTGAGACATGGCTCATGGAAGAGGTTTTAACACACTTTCAGGCAGGGTTTAGACAGAATGTTGGTGCAATAGACCAGGTGTTCCGGTTCTGTGCGGTCTATTGGAAGTCAGTATCTATTAACAAAGGCAGTTTGTATCTGGCTTTCATTGACCTCAAAACCGCATTTGACGTCATTCCACGCTCCAAACTGTGGGAGGTTTTATTGGCAATGGGGTTCCCTAGCTATCTCTTGCAATTTATTATTAAGCTTCATGAGGACAACTTTGCGAGGATACGTGATGGCACCGACGCTGTTCTCCCTCTTTATAAATGGGGTGGTGGACCATTTGAGGGAGGACCCTGCGGATGCGCCCGTCCTTGCCGGTGAGAAGACCCCTACACTCCTCTTTGCGGACGATACCCTCCTGATGTCCAAGACCCCGCAGGGTCTGCAGAAATTGCTTGACCGTTTTTCTCTTTTCTGTAAGGGGCGAGGCTTAACAATAAACACCACAAAAACAAAGTTAATGGTTTTTTCGTCAAAAAGAAAGTCTAGGAAGGTATATATTTCACTTTTTGGGTCTCCTCTGGAGGTTGTCAACGAATTTGACTATTTGGGGGTTAGGCTATCTAATAACATGTCCTGGGGGCCGCATATATCTAAAATGGTACTCAATCTCAAAAGGGTTTCTGGAGCTATATTAAAAAATCAGCGCCAGTCCATCAGTAGACCTGTCGCTCCAGCCCTTTCAGTCTATGAGGGGAAGGCGGTAGCCTCGGCTGTCTAAGGTTCTGAAATTTGGGGCGCTGAAAATATTAGAGCCCTGACGGTCGCAGAGAATAAGTTTATTAGAGATTTGGTATCACTTCCTATGTCAACACCCTTGTTACCATTATTTTTTGACATGGGCAAGAAATGTATTGTTGATAAAGTCCATCTTAGGCCCCTATTATTCTGGGTGCGACTTAGAAGGACTAAGGAATTAAATGAATATGCTCGAGTGTTAGATGAGCTAATCACCCTCAATGTGAATAATAAGATAAAGTGGTTTAACAACCTCAAGCTTTTGGTAAACTCGATAGGTCTGGGTGAGTCTTGGATTTCGCAATGCCCTCCTACTAAACAACAAGTAAAAAAGTTATATTGGGAGTGGGTTGATTCCAAGGTTCATGCTAATCCAAAGTTAGGCCCCCTGACGACTAACTTCCTAGAACACAAAGTATCGTACAAGATTGAGCCCTTTCTGGAATTTATTCAACTGCCTAGAGATAGGACTTTGTTTTTGAAATTAAGATATGGCACCTTGCCTGTTAGAGAAAATATGGCAGGCTGGAAAAGCATGGAGGGGAAAGACCTAAATTGTCCAGGTTGCAGTTGCCCGAAGGAATCTTTGGGCCATTTCATATTCGCATGTTCAGCCTACAAACATGTTAGGAATAAATGGCTGAAACCAGTGTGTAAAACCTTGGGCGTGAAAGATCATAGATCAGCCCTGCGCATTATGACAACTAATACTGCCTCAATGTATATTGTTTGTGGGGTGACAAAATACCTTGCGGGTGCCTGGATAATTCGATCCAGATTGTTAGGTAACGCACTAAACCCATCCGAAATGATTATTTAGTTACACTATTCTATTTTTTAATTATCAGTGTTATTTTGCTTGGGATGTAGTACTTTGGGACAGACTGCTTTTCATGTATTTTTGTATGTATGTCTGTACTTTTATGATGAATATTTATCGAATAAAGTATTACAACAATATGTCTTCACTCTGTGCTTCTCTTCTCATGAGTAGTTGTTCTTGTCCTGGTTTCAATTTGACAATATCACTTTTATTCCACCAACCCTTTTTGTCCAAACAAACTGCACTAGTGGAGACTTCTTTGACAAGATATGGTGAGGTGAAATTAGATTCTCCCTTGGATACTTTGTAAGGCTTTTTTATGATGACAAAATCCCCTTTCTCAAACGATTTATTTTTTGCCTTGTTGTGCATATAACTGGAACGCTTAGTAGCTATTTGTTTTTCAACTATTCTCTGTTGGACATTCGTTTCATTGACATCAATTTCTTTACACATGGTTTTCTTTCTGAACCAGTCTCCTGTTTTGGGAGTGAGTATAGTGTTACAACTTCTCCCTCTCATTAAGTAAAATGGAGAATGAATTGTTATGTAATTTTTTGTAGTGTTTTAGCTGTTCACCTTATTACGGATATACTTTTTCACTGGTAATGCAATAGGTAATTGTAAGCCTGCACATTCAGTATCTTCTCAACATGTGTTCTCTGTCTCAGTGATAGGTAAACGTGACAAACAGTCAGCACGACAATTCATACCCCCTGGAATATACTTTATTTTAAAATGATACTCCTGTAACTTTGACAAAAGTCTAACTAGTCTGGAAGATGCTTTTCCATTGCCTCTACCGCTACCATCCATCATATGTATTAGAGGTTTGTGGTCTGTAACTAGTTCAAATTATTTAGCCCATAGATATGTCTTCAGTTTATCTACAGCCCATACACATGCTAGGGTTTTACGTTCTACAGTACTGTAGCATTGTTCTGCATTCTTCAATTTTCTTGAAATAAATGCAATGGTGTGTTCTTGTTCACCTTTCTTTTGACAAAATACTGCACCTATTCCTACTGCACTGGCATCGACAGTTATTATGTTTTTTTATGTAGGATCATATGGATATAGAGATGGTGCTTCAACAACAGACTTATTTATTTAATTAAATGCCACATCTTGTTCCTCGCACCATTCATTTTTTATGCCTTTGCGCAACCATTTCCTCAATGGTTCTACCTTATCAGCATATCCAAAAATGAAACGTGCATAGTATTCACTTTGCCCCATAAATGATTTCAATGCATCTTTATTTTCAGGTTTGGGTGCTTCTCTTATAGCTTTTACTAAGTCATGTTTAGGTTGTATCCCTTCTGAGCTAAGCACGTGTCCTAAGTACTCAATTTTGTCCTTTAAAAATGTACACTTATTTTTAGAGACGGTCATTCCTCTTTCTTTGAGTACATTTAAAACTTTATTCAATATCACATTATGTTGTTGAATTGCGCGTGCATGCACCAAAACGTTGTCTTGGAATTTTTGAACTCCATTCATATCTTTGAACAACATATCCATCAATTTTTTAAATACGCTAGCCGCGGAGGCTAGTCCAAAAGGTAACCTTACATATCTATATACATTGAAAGGCGTAACAAAAGTGGTGAGATCTTTGGAATCATCGGATAAACAAATTTGGTGGTATGCTGACCTGAGGTCAATCAAAGAGAAATACTTAGATCCGGTAGTAGATGCTAATATTTCTTGCACCTTCGGTAATGAGTGACAGTCAATGACTATATTTTTATTGAGTGATCTCAGGTCAGCACAGAGCCTAATATCTCCTGTCTTTTTTTTAGAAATGATTATAGCTGATACCCATTCAGATGAGTTTGTAGGTTCAATTATGCCCTCCTCACACCATTTTTCTAATAATTCTTTCAATTCTTTTCTTACTGAAAGTGGTGCAGTCCTCACTTTGTGTATTATGGGAATGGCATGCTCTTTTAATTTAATCTGGTGTTTTTTTTATGTAATCCCTTAACACATCCTATTTGTTCTTTGAAAACGTCTTCTTTTGTAATACATACAATATATTTATTTTTGATTTGCTTTAACTTCTTCATTGTTGCATGCACGCTCCAGCTCCTTGTGGGGGCCCCTGGCAGCAGTGGGGGCCCCTGGAAGAGAGGGGGGAGGGGTCACACCCCCGGCACGCGCAGGCCCACCACAGCAGGAAGCATTCCCAGTCCTCCATATGCGAGGTGTGGGGAATGGCGCTTCTGGGCATGCGCAGACATTCGGTACGACAAGTGCGCATGCGCAACGTAAGAAGAGCTTGGATTGTGCATGCGCAGATTGCTGGGTTCGGGCGACCACGGGCTCTATTTAGTGTCCCTAGTTCTGGGCATGCGCAGTCCACCCTGATCCTGCCTTATATCCATTGGCAGTGTGGTGTTTCACGTTCTGCGCATGCGTGGTCTACTCTGATCTCGCCCAAATATGGACTTTATTGTGTTTCTGGTTCTGCGCATGCGCAGTCCACAATGGTCCTGCCTTATTTCCATTGTCAGTGTGTCGTGTTCACCTTCTGCGCATGCGCAGTCCACGGAGGCCTTTGTTGTTGTTCGAAGCTCTTCTCTCGGGATCTGCCGTGGATCCGCCTGTGCTCCCCCCGATCCCAAGAGATCCCCCGAGGAGGAGGCGCCCGGCCTCGCTGAGAGCAGCCGGGGTCAGCGGAGGTGAGTCCGGGGGGGGCCTCCATGACACTCAGCGAGCGCTCAAGCCGCTGCGCCACCTCCAGGCGCCCCTCCCCCCCTCCCTCACCCTCCTTGTTCCTCCAGGCCCCTCTCCCAGCCCGGTGCAGCCCAAACCTCAGATCCATGCACAGCCCTGTCCTGAGGCTGCATTGCACCCCTCCCCCCTCACTCTCTGCCCCTCACCCCCCCTCTTTTGCAGTTTGTTTTGTCATCAGATCAAAATGCTCTGCCTAATGGTGATCATGTATCACTATTGTTGCACAGAGACCACTTTACTTTTATTTTTTCTGGTGCTCAGCAGCTGGTGATGTAAAACTGGGGCAGTAAGAAATTGGGTGAACACCTCCCCCCCCCCCCCCCCCCACACTTCCCAACTAGTCCTCAGAGAGCAGGCCAGGCCGCTGCCCTGGGTCCTGGGGGTTAATTTGTGACAGTCCTTGGGCCCCCTCGCAGGGCTCCAGGGGGCTCCTGGTGTCTGGGCTCCTCCTTAGTCCAGGGCTCATCCCAGGGTCAGTGTGAGGCTCACCCTCCTCTCCATCCCTCCTCCCCTGGAGTCCATCAGGGTTCACTGCTCCTGGTGTGTGGGGAGCCCTTGGTCCCCTCGCAGGGCTCCAGGGGGCTCCTGGTGTCTGGGCTTCTCCTTAGTTCAGGGCTCATCCCAGGGTCAGTGTGAGGCTCACCCTCCTCTCCATCCCTCCTCCCCTGGAGTCCATCAGGGTTCACTGCTCCTGGTGTGTGGGGAGCCCTTGGTCCCCTCGCAGGGCTCCAGGGGGCTCCAGGTGTCTGGCTCCTCCTTAGTTCAGGGCTCATCCCAGGCTCAGTGTGAGGCTCACCCTCCTCTCCATCCCTCCTTCCCTGGAGTCCATCAGGGTTCACTGCTCCTGGTGTGTGGGGAGCCCTTGGTCCCCTCGCAGGGCTCCAGGGGGCTCCAGG
Source organism: Lissotriton helveticus (assembly GCF_964261635.1). NCBI lineage: Eukaryota > Metazoa > Chordata > Amphibia > Caudata > Salamandridae > Lissotriton > Lissotriton helveticus. Next base: position 453,315,612 of record NC_136058.1, on the reverse strand, counting down.
TGTCTGGGCTCCTCCTTAGTTCAGGGCTCATCCCAGGGTCAGTGTGAGGCTCACCCTCCTCTCCATCCCTCCTTCCCTGGAGTCCATCAGGGTTCACTGCTCCTGGTGTGTGGGGAGCCCTTGGTCCCCTCGCAGGGCTCCAGGGGGCTCCAGGTGTCTGGGCTCCTCCTTAGTCCAGGGCTCATCCCAGGGTCAGTGTGAGGCTCACCCTCCTCTCCATCCCTCCTTCCCTGGAGTCCATCAGGGTTCACTGCTCCTGGTGTGTGGGGAGCCCTTGGGCCCCCTCGCAGGGCTCCAGGGGGCTCCAGGTGTCTGGGCTCCTCCTTAGTCCAGGGCTCATCCCAGGGTCAGTGTGAGGCTCACCCTCCTCTCCATCCCTCCTCCCCTGGAGTCCATCAGGGTTCACTGCTCCTGGTGTGTGGGGAGCCCTTGGTCCCCTCGCAGGGCTCCAGGGGGCTCCAGGTGTCTGGCTCCTCCTTAGTTCAGGGCTCATCCCAGGGTCAGTGTGAGGCTCACCCTCCTCTCCATCCCTCCTCCCCTGGAGTCCATCAGGGTTCACTGCTCCTGGTGTGTGGGGAGCCCTTGGTCCCCTCGCAGGGCTCCAGGGGGCTCCAGGTGTCTGGCTCCTCCTTAGTTCAGGGCTCATCCCAGGGTCAGTGTGAGGCTCACCCTCCTCTCCATCCCTCCTTCCCTGGAGTCCATCAGGGTTCACTGCTCCTGGTGTGTGGGGAGCCCTTGGTCCCCTCGCAGGGCTCCAGGGGCTCCTGGTGTCTGGGCTCCTCCTTAGTCCAGGGCTCATCCCAGGGTCAGTGTGAGGCTCACCCTCCTCTCCATCCCTCCTCCCCTGGAGTCCATCAGGGTTCACTGCTCCTGGTGTGTGGGGAGCCCTTGGTCCCCTCGCAGGGCTCCGGGGGCTCCTGGTGTCTGGGCTCCTCCTTAGTTCAGGGCTCATCCCAGGCTCAGTGTCAGGCTCACCCTCCTCTCCATCCCTCCTTCCCTGGAGTCCATCAGGGTTCACTGCTCCTGGTGTGTGGGGAGCCCTTGGTCCCCTCGCAGGGCTCCAGGGGGCTCCAGGTGTCTGGCTCCTCCTTAGTCCAGGGCTCATCCCAGGGTCAGTGTGAGGCTCACCCTCCTCTCCATCCCTCCTCCCCTGGAGTCCATCAGGGTTCACTGCTCCTGGTGTGTGGGGAGCCCTTGGTCCCCTCGCAGGGCTCCAGGGGGCTCCAGGTGTCTGGGCTCCTCCTTAGTTCAGGGCTCATCCCAGGGTCAGTGTGAGGCTCACCCTCCTCTCCATCCCTCCTCCCCTGGAGTCCATCAGGGTTCACTGCTCCTGGTGTGTGGGGAGCCCTTGGTCCCCTCGCAGGGCTCCAGGGGGCTCCAGGTGTCTGGGCTCCTCCTTAGTTCAGGGCTCATCCCAGGCTCAGTGTGAGGCTCACCCTCCTCTCCATCCCTCCTCCCCTGGAGTCCATCAGGGTTCACTGCTCCTGGTGTGTGGGGAGCCCTTGGTCCCCTCACAGGGCTCCAGGGGGCTCCAGGTGTCTGGGCTCCTCCTTAGTTCAGGGCTCATCCCAGGGTCAGTGTGAGGCTCACCCTCCTCTCCATCCCTCCTTCCCTGGAGTCACTCAGGGTCACTGCTCCTGGTGTGTGGGGAGCCCTTGGTCCCCTCGCAGGGCTCCAGGGGGCTCCAGGTGTCTGGGCTCCTCCTTAGTCCAGGGCTCATCCCAGGGTCAGTGTGAGGCTCACCCTCCTCTCCATCCCTCCTCCCCTGGAGTCCATCAGGGTTCACTGCTCCTGGTGTGTGGGGAGCCCTTGGTCCCCTCGCAGGGCTCCAGGGGGCTCCAGGTGTCTGGGCTCCTCCTTAGTTCAGGGCTCATCCCAGGGTCAGTGTGAGGCTCACCCTCCTCTCCATCCCTCCTCCCCTGGAGTCCATCAGGGTTCACTGCTCCTGGTGTGTGGGGAGCCCTTGGTCCCCTCGCAGGGCTCCAGGGGGCTCCTGGTGTCTGGGCTCCTCCTTAGTCCAGGGCTCATCCCAGGGTCAGTGTGAGGCTCACCCTCCTCCCCATCCCTCCTCCCCTGGAGTCCATCAGGGTTCACTGCTCCTGGTGTGTGGGGAGCCCTTGGTCCCCTCGCAGGGCTCCAGGGGGCTCCAGGTGTCTGGGCTCCTCCTTAGTCCAGGGCTCATCCCAGGGTCAGTGTGAGGCTCACCCTCCTCTCCATCCCTCCTCCCCTGGAGTCCATCAGGGTTCACTGCTCCTGGTGTGTGGGGAGCCCTTGGTCCCCTCGCAGGGCTCCAGGGGGCTCCAGGTGTCTGGGCTCCTCCTTAGTCCAGGGCTCATCCCAGGGTCAGTGTGAGGCTCACCCTCCTCTCCATCCCTCCTCCCCTGGAGTCCATCAGGGTTCACTGCTCCTGGTGTGTGGGGAGTCCTTGGGCCCCCTCGCAGGGCTCCGGGGGGCTCCTGGTGTCTGGGCTCCTCCTTAGTTCAGGGCTCATCCCAGGGTCAGTGTGAGGCTCACCCTCCTCTCCATCCCTCCTCCCCTGGAGTCCATCAGTCACTGCTCCTGGTGTGTGGGGAGTCCTTGGGCCCCCTCGCAGGGCTCCAGGGGGCTCCAGGTGTCTGGCTCCTCCTTAGTTCAGGGCTCATCCCAGGGTCAGTGTGAGGCTCACCCTCCTCTCCAGCCCTCCTCCCCTGGAGTCCATCAGTCACTGCTCCTGGTGTGTGGGGAGGCCCGGGTCCCCCTCGCAGGGCTCCAGGGGGCTCCAGGTGTCTGGCTCCTCCTTAGTTCAGGGCTCATCCCAGGGTCAGTGTGAGGCTCACCCTCCTCTCCATCCCTCCTCCCCTGGAGTCCATCAGGGTTCACTGCTCCTGGTGTGTGGGGAGCCCTTGGTCCCCTCGCAGGGCTCCAGGGGGCTCCTGGTGTCTGGGCTCCTCCTTAGTTCAGGGCTCATCCCAGGGTCAGTGTCAGGCTCACCCTCCTCTCCATCCCTCCTCCCCTGGAGTCACTCAGGGTCACTGCTCCTGGTGTGTGGGGAGCCCTTGGTCCCCTCGCAGGGCTCCAGGGGGCTCCAGGTGTCTGGCTCCTCCTTAGTTCAGGGCTCATCCCAGGGTCAGTGTGAGGCTCACCCTCCTCTCCATCCCTCCTCCCCTGGAGTCCATCAGGGTTCACTGCTCCTGGTGTGTGGGGAGCCCTTGGTCCCCTCGCAGGGCTCCGGGGGGCTCCTGGTGTCTGGGCTCCTCCTTAGTTCAGGGCTCATCCCAGGCTCAGTGTGAGGCTCACCCTCCTCTCCATCCCTCCTCCCCTGGAGTCCATCAGGGTTCACTGCTCCTGGTGTGTGGGGAGCCCTTGGTCCCCTCGCAGGGCTCCAGGGGGCTCCTGGTGTCTGGGCTCCTCCTTAGTTCAGGGCTCATCCCAGGGTCAGTGTCAGGCTCACCCTCCTCTCCATCCCTCCTCCCCTGGAGTCACTCAGGGTCACTGCTCCTGGTGTGTGGGGAGCCCTTGGTCCCCTCGCAGGGCTCCAGGGGGCTCCAGGTGTCTGGCTCCTCCTTAGTCCAGGGCTCATCCCAGGGTCAGTGTGAGGCTCACCCTCCTCTCCATCCCTCCTCCCCTGGAGTCCATCAGTCACTGCTCCTGGTGTGTGGGGAGCCCTTGGCCCCCTCGCAGGGCTCCAGGGGGCTCCTGGTGTCTGGGCTCCTCCTTAGTCCAGGGCTCATCCCAGGGTCAGTGTGAGGCTCACCCTCCTCTCCATCCCTCCTCCCCTGGAGTCCATCAGGGTTCACTGCTCCTGGTGTGTGGGGAGCCCTTGGTCCCCTCGCAGGGCTCCAGGGGGCTCCTGGTGTCTGGGCTCCTCCTTAGTTCAGGGCTCATCCCAGGGTCAGTGTCAGGCTCACCCTCCTCTCCATCCCTCCTCCCCTGGAGTCACTCAGGGTCACTGCTCCTGGTGTGTGGGGAGCCCTTGGTCCCCTCGCAGGGCTCCAGGGGGCTCCAGGTGTCTGGCTCCTCCTTAGTTCAGGGCTCATCCCAGGGTCAGTGTGAGGCTCACCCTCCTCTCCATCCCTCCTCCCCTGGAGTCCATCAGGGTTCACTGCTCCTGGTGTGTGGGGAGCCCTTGGTCCCCTCGCAGGGCTCCGGGGGCTCCTGGTGTCTGGGCTCCTCCTTAGTTCAGGGCTCATCCCAGGCTCAGTGTCAGGCTCACCCTCCTCTCCATCCCTCCTTCCCTGGAGTCCATCAGGGTTCACTGCTCCTGGTGTGTGGGGAGCCCTTGGGCCCCCTCGCAGGGCTCCAGGGGGCTCCAGGTGTCTGGGCTCCTCCTTAGTCCAGGGCTCATCCCAGGGTCAGTGTGAGGCTCACCCTCCTCTCCATCCCTCCTTCCCTGGAGTCACTCAGGGTCACTGCTCCTGGTGTGTGGGGAGCCCTTGGCCCCCTCGCAGGGCTCCAGGGGGCTCCTGGTGTCTGGGCTCCTCCTTAGTCCAGGGCTCATCCCAGGGTCAGTGTGAGGCTCACCCTCCTCTCCATCCCTCCTCCTCTGGAGTCCATCAGGGTTCACTGCTCCTGGTGTGTGGGGAGCCCTTGGTCCCCTCGCAGGGCTCCAGGGGGCTCCTGGTGTCTGGGCTCCTCCTTAGTTCAGGGCTCATCCCAGGGTCAGTGTGAGGCTCACCCTCCTCTCCATCCCTCCTCCTCTGGAGTCCATCAGGGTTCACTGCTCCTGGTGTGTGGGGAGTCCTTGGGCCCCCTCGCAGGGCTCCAGGGGCCTCCAGGTGTCTGGCTCCTCCTTAGTTCAGGGCTCATCCCAGGGTCAGTGTGAGGCTCACCCTCCTCTCCAGCCCTCCTCCCCTGGAGTCCATCAGGGTTCACTGCTCCTGGTGTGTGGGGAGCCCTTGGTCCCCTCACAGGGCTCCAGGGGGCTCCAGGTGTCTGGGCTCCTCCTTAGTTCAGGGCTCATCCCAGGGTCAGTGTGAGGCTCACCCTCCTCTCCATCCCTCCTCCCCTGGAGTCCATCAGGGTTCACTGCTCCTGGTGTGTGGGGAGCCCTTGGTCCCCTCGCAGGGCTCCAGGGGGCTCCAGGTGTCTGGGCTCCTCCTTAGTCCAGGGCTCATCCCAGGGTCAGTGTGAGGCTCACCCTCCTCTCCATCCCTCCTCCCCTGGAGTCCATCAGGGTTCACTGCTCCTGGTGTGTGGGGAGCCCTTGGTCCCCTCGCAGGGCTCCAGGGGGCTCCAGGTGTCTGGGCTCCTCCTTAGTTCAGGGCTCATCCCAGGGTCAGTGTGAGGCTCACCCTCCTCTCCATCCCTCCTCCCCTGGAGTCCATCAGGGTTCACTGCTCCTGGTGTGTGGGGAGCCCTTGGTCCCCTCGCAGGGCTCCAGGGGGCTCCTGGTGTCTGGGCTCCTCCTTAGTCCAGGGCTCATCCCAGGGTCAGTGTGAGGCTCACCCTCCTCCCCATCCCTCCTCCCCTGGAGTCCATCAGGGTTCACTGCTCCTGGTGTGTGGGGAGCCCTTGGTCCCCTCGCAGGGCTCCAGGGGGCTCCAGGTGTCTGGGCTCCTCCTTAGTCCAGGGCTCATCCCAGGGTCAGTGTGAGGCTCACCCTCCTCTCCATCCCTCCTCCCCTGGAGTCCATCAGGGTTCACTGCTCCTGGTGTGTGGGGAGTCCTTGGGCCCCCTCGCAGGGCTCCGGGGGGCTCCTGGTGTCTGGGCTCCTCCTTAGTTCAGGGCTCATCCCAGGCTCAGTGTGAGGCTCACCCTCCTCTCCATCCCTCCTCCCCTGGAGTCCATCCGGGTTCACTGCTCCTGGTGTGTGGGGAGCCCTTGGTCCCCTCGCAGGGCTCCAGGGGGCTCCTGGTGTCTGGGCTCCTCCTTAGTTCAGGGCTCATCCCAGGGTCAGTGTCAGGCTCACCCTCCTCTCCATCCCTCCTCCCCTGGAGTCACTCAGGGTCACTGCTCCTGGTGTGTGGGGAGCCCTTGGTCCCCTCGCAGGGCTCCAGGGGGCTCCTGGTGTCTGGGCTCCTCCTTAGTTCAGGGCTCATCCCAGGGTCAGTGTCAGGCTCACCCTCCTCTCCATCCCTCCTCCCCTGGAGTCCATCAGGGTTCACTGCTCCTGGTGTGTGGGGAGCCCTTGGTCCCCTCGCAGGGCTCCGGGGGGCTCCTGGTGTCTGGGCTCCTCCTTAGTTCAGGGCTCATCCCAGGGTCAGTGTCAGGCTCACCCTCCTCTCCATCCCTCCTCCCCTGGAGTCACTCAGGGTCACTGCTCCTGGTGTGTGGGGAGCCCTTGGTCCCCTCGCAGGGCTCCAGGGGGCTCCTGGTGTCTGGCTCCTCCTTAGTCCAGGGCTCATCCCAGGCTCAGTGTCAGGCTCACCCTCCTCTCCATCCCTCCTTCCCTGGAGTCCATCAGGGTTCACTGCTCCTGGTGTGTGGGGAGCCCTTGGTCCCCTCGCAGGGCTCCAGGGGGCTCCAGGTGTCTGGCTCCTCCTTAGTTCAGGGCTCATCCCAGGGTCAGTGTGAGGCTCACCCTCCTCTCCATCCCTCCTCCCCTGGAGTCCATCAGGGTTCACTGCTCCTGGTGTGTGGGGAGCCCTTGGTCCCCTCGCAGGGCTCCAGGGGGCTCCAGGTGTCTGGCTCCTCCTTAGTCCAGGGCTCATCCCAGGGTCAGTGTGAGGCTCACCCTCCTCTCCATCCCTCCTCCCCTGGAGTCCATCAGGGTTCACTGCTCCTGGTGTGTGGGGAGCCCTTGGTCCCCTCGCAGGGCTCCAGGGGGCTCCAGGTGTCTGGGCTCCTCCTTAGTTCAGGGCTCATCCCAGGGTCAGTGTGAGGCTCACCCTCCTCTCCAGCCCTCCTCCCCTGGAGTCCATCAGGGTTCACTGCTCCTGGTGTGTGGGGAGCCCTTGGTCCCCTCACAGGGCTCCAGGGGGCTCCTGGTGTCTGGGCTCCTCCTTAGTTCAGGGCTCATCCCAGGGTCAGTGTGAGGCTCACCCTCCTCTCCATCCCTCCTCCCCTGGAGTCCATCAGGGTTCACTGCTCCTGGTGTGTGGGGAGTCCTTGGGCCCCCTCGCAGGGCTCCGGGGGCTCCTGGTGTCTGGGCTCCTCCTTAGTTCAGGGCTCATCCCAGGGTCAGTGTGAGGCTCACCCTCCTCTCCATCCCTCCTCCCCTGGAGTCCATTAGGGTTCACTGCTCCTGGTGTGTGGGGAGCCCTTGGTCCCCTCGCAGGGCTCCAGGGGGCTCCAGGTGTCTGGGCTCCTCCTTAGTTCAGGGCTCATCCCAGGGTCAGTGTGAGGCTCACCCTCCTCTCCATCCCTCCTCCCCTGGAGTCCATCAGGGTTCACTGCTCCTGGTGTGTGGGGAGCCCTTGGTCCCCTCGCAGGGCTCCAGGGGGCTCCAGGTGTCTGGGCTCCTCCTTAGTCCAGGGCTCATCCCAGGGTCAGTGTGAGGCTCACCCTCCTCTCCATCCCTCCTCCCCTGGAGTCCATCAGGGTTCACTGCTCCTGGTGTGTGGGGAGCCCTTGGCCCCCTCGCAGGGCTCCAGGGGGCTCCTGGTGTCTGGCTTCTCCTTAGTTCAGGGCTCATCCCAGGGTCAGTGTCAGGCTCACCCTCCTCTCCATCCCTCCTTCCCTGGAGTCACTCAGGGTCACTGCTCCTGGTGTGTGGGGAGCCCTTGGTCCCCTCGCAGGGCTCCAGGGGGCTCCAGGTGTCTGGGCTCCTCCTTAGTTCAGGGCTCATCCCAGGGTCAGTGTGAGGCTCACCCTCCTCTCCATCCCTCCTCCTCTGGAGTCCATCAGGGTTCACTGCTCCTGGTGTGTGGGGAGTCCTTGGGCCCCCTCGCAGGGCTCCAGGGGGCTCCTGGTGTCTGGGCTCCTCCTTAGTTCAGGGCTCATCCCAGGGTCAGTGTCAGGCTCACCCTCCTCTCCATCCCTCCTCCCCTGGAGTCCATCAGGGTTCACTGCTCCTGGTGTGTGGGGAGTCCTTGGGCCCCCTCGCAGGGCTCCAGGGGGCTCCAGGTGTCTGGCTCCTCCTTAGTCCAGGGCTCATCCCAGGGTCAGTGTGAGGCTCACCCTCCTCTCCATCCCTCCTCCCCTGGAGTCCATCAGGGTTCACTGCTCCTGGTGTGTGGGGAGCCCTTGGTCCCCTCACAGGGCTCCAGGGGGCTCCAGGTGTCTGGGCTCCTCCTTAGTTCAGGGCTCATCCCAGGGTCAGTGTGAGGCTCACCCTCCTCTCCATCCCTCCTCCTCTGGAGTCCATCAGGGTTCACTGCTCCTGGTGTGTGGGGAGCCCTTGGTCCCCTCGCAGGGCTCCAGGGGGCTCCAGGTGTCTGGGCTCCTCCTTAGTTCAGGGCTCATCCCAGGGTCAGTGTGAGGCTCACCCTCCTCTCCAGCCCTCCTCCCCTGGAGTCCATCAGGGTTCACTGCTCCTGGTGTGTTTGGAGCCCTTGGTCCCCTCGCAGGGCTCCGGGGGCTCCTGGTGTCTGGGCTCCTCCTTAGTTCAGGGCTCATCCCAGGGTCAGTGTGAGGCTCACCCTCCTCTCCATCCCTCCTCCCCTGGAGTCCATCAGGGTTCACTGCTCCTGGTGTGTGGGGAGCCCTTGGGCCCCCTCGCAGGGCTCCAGGGGCCTCCAGGTGTCTGGGCTCCTCCTTAGTTCAGGGCTCATCCCAGGGTCAGTGTGAGGCTCACCCTCCTCTCCATCCCTCCTCCCCTGGAGTCCATCAGGGTTCACTGCTCCTGGTGTGTGGGGAGCCCTTGGTCCCCTCGCAGGGCTCCAGGGGGCTCCTGGTGTCTGGGCTCCTCCTTAGTTCAGGGCTCATCCCAGGGTCAGTGTGAGGCTCACCCTCCTCTCCATCCCTCCTTCCCTGGAGTCACTCAGGGTCACTGCTCCTGGTGTGTGGGGAGCCCTTGGTCCCCTCGCAGGGCTCCGGGGGCTCCTGGTGTCTGGGCTCCTCCTTAGTTCAGGGCTCATCCCAGGGTCAGTGTGAGGCTCACCCTCCTCTCCATCCCTCCTTCCCTGGAGTCCATCAGGGTTCACTGCTCCTGGTGTGTGGGGAGCCCTTGGTCCCCTCGCAGGGCTCCAGGGGGCTCCAGGTGTCTGGGCTCCTCCTTAGTTCAGGGCTCATCCCAGGGTCAGTGTGAGGCTCACCCTCCTCTCCATCCCTCCTCCCCTGGAGTCCATCAGGGTTCACTGCTCCTGGTGTGTGGGGAGCCCTTGGGCCCCCTCGCAGGACTCCGGGGGCTCCTGGTGTCTGGGCTCCTCCTTAGTCCAGGGCTCATCCCAGGGTCAGTGTGAGGCTCACCCTCCTCTCCATCCCTCCTCCCCTGGAGTCCATCAGGGTTCACTGCTCCTGGTGTGTGGGGAGCCCTTGGGCCCCCTCGCAGGGCTCCGGGGGCTCCTGGTGTCTGGCTCCTCCTTAGTTCAGGGCTCATCCCAGGGTCAGTGTGAGGCTCACCCTCCTCCCCATCCCTCCTCCCCTGGAGTCCATCAGGATTCACTGCTCCTGGTGTGTGGGGAGCCCTTGGTCCCCTCGCAGGGCTCCGGGGGGCTCCTGGTGTCTGGGCTCCTCCTTAGTTCAGGGCTCATCCCAGGGTCAGTGTGAGGCTCACCCTCCTCTCCATCCCTCCTTCCCTGGAGTCCATCAGGGTTCACTGCTCCTGGTGTGTGGGGAGTCCTTGGGCCCCCTCGCAGGGCTCCGGGGGCTCCTGGTGTCTGGGCTCCTCCTTAGTTCAGGGCTCATCCCAGGGTCAGTGTGAGGCTCACCCTCCTCTCCATCCCTCCTTCCCTGGAGTCCATCAGGGTTCACTGCTCCTGGTGTGTGGGGAGCCCTTGGGCCCCCTCGCAGGGCTCCAGGGGGCTCCTGGTGTCTGGGCTCCTCCTTAGTCCAGGGCTCATCCCAGGGTCAGTGTGAGGCTCACCCTCCTCTCCATCCCTCCTCCTCTGGAGTCCATCAGGGTTCACTGCTCCTGGTGTGTGGGGAGTCCTTGGGCCCCCTCGCAGGGCTCCAGGGGCCTCCAGGTGTCTGGGCTCCTCCTTAGTTCAGGGCTCATCCCAGGGTCAGTGTGAGGCTCACCCTCCTCTCCATCCCTCCTTCCCTGGAGTCACTCAGGGTCACTGCTCCTGGTGTGTGGGGAGCCCTTGGTCCCCTCGCAGGGCTCCGGGGGCTCCTGGTGTCTGGGCTCCTCCTTAGTTCAGGGCTCATCCCAGGGTCAGTGTCAGGCTCACCCTCTTCTCCATCCCTCCTTCCCTGGAGTCCATCAGGGTTCACTGCTCCTGGTGTGTGGGGAGCCCTTGGCCCCCTCGCAGGGCTCCAGGGGGCTCCTGGTGTCTGGGCTCCTCCTTAGTCCAGGGCTCATCCCAGGGTCAGTGTGAGGCTCACCCTCCTCTCCAGCCCTCCTCCCCTGGAGTCCATCAGGGTTCACTGCTCCTGGTGTGTGGGGAGCCCTTGGTCCCCTCGCAGGGCTCCAGGGGGCTCCTGGTGTCTGGGCTCCTCCTTAGTCCAGGGCTCATCCCAGGGTCAGTGTGAGGCTCACCCTCCTCTCCATCCCTCCTCCCCTGGAGTCCATCAGGGTTCACTGCTCCTGGTGTGTGGGGAGCCCTTGGCCCCCTCGCAGGGCTCCAGGGGGCTCCTGGTGTCTGGGCTTCTCTTTAGTTCAGGGCTCATCCCAGGCTCAGTGTGAGGCTCACCCTCCTCTCCATCCCTCCTTCCCTGGAGTCCATCAGGGTTCACTGCTCCTGGTGTGTGGGGAGCCCTTGGTCCCCTCGCAGGGCTCCAGGGGGCTCCTGGTGTCTGGGCTTCTCCTTAGTTCAGGGCTCATCCCAGGGTCAGTGTCAGGCTCACCCTCCTCTCCATCCCTCCTCCTCTGGAGTCCATCAGGGTTCACTGCTCCTGGTGTGTGGGGAGCCCTTGGTCCCCTCGCAGGGCTCCAGGGGGCTCCAGGTGTCTGGCTCCTCCTTAGTCCAGGGCTCATCCCAGGGTCAGTGTGAGGCTCACCCTCCTCTCCATCCCTCCTCCCCTGGAGTCCATCAGGGTTCACTGCTCCTGGTGTGTGGGGAGTCCTTGGTCCCCTCGCAGGGCTCCAGGGGGCTCCAGGTGTCTGGGCTCCTCCTTAGTTCAGGGCTCATCCCAGGCTCAGTGTGAGGCTCACCCTCCTCTCCATCCCTCCTCCCCTGGAGTCCATCAGGGTTCACTGCTCCTGGTGTGTGGGGAGCCCTTGGGCCCCCTCGCAGGGCTCCGGGGGCTCCTGGTGTCTGGCTCCTCCTTAGTCCAGGGCTCATCCCAGGGTCAGTGTGAGGCTCACCCTCCTCTCCATCCCTCCTCCTCTGGAGTCCATCAGGGTTCACTGCTCCTGGTGTGTGGGGAGTCCTTGGGCCCCCTCGCAGGGCTCCGGGGGCTCCTGGTGTCTGGGCTCTTCCTTAGTTCAGGGCTCATCCCAGGGTCAGTGTCAGGCTCACCCTCCTCTCCATCCCTCCTTCCCTGGAGTCCATCAGGGTTCACTGCTCCTGGTGTGTGGGGAGCCCTTGGCCCCCTCGCAGGGCTCCAGGGGGCTCCTGGTGTCTGGGCTCCTCCTTAGTTCAGGGCTCATCCCAGGGTCAGTGTGAGGCTCACCCTCCTCTCCATCCCTCCTTCCCTGGAGTCCATCAGGGTTCACTGCTCCTGGTGTGTGGGGAGCCCTTGGTCCCCTCGCAGGGCTCCAGGGGGCTCCTGGTGTCTGGGCTCCTCCTTAGTTCAGGGCTCATCCCAGGGTCAGTGTGAGGCTCACCCTCCTCTCCATCCCTCCTTCTCTGGAGCCATCAGTCACTGCTCCTGGTGTGTGGGGGGCTCCTGGTGTCTGGCTCCTCCTTTGTCCAGGGCTCATCCCAGGGTCAGTGTGAGGCTCACCCTCCTCTCCATCCCTCCTCCCCTGGAGTCCATCAGGGTTCACTGCTCCTGGTGTGTGGGGAGCCCTTGGTCCCCTCGCAGGGCTCCAGGGGGCTCCTGGTGTCTGGGCTTCTCCTTAGTTTGGATTTGGATTTGGATAGGGATTTATAGAGCGCGTAGCTACCCTAAGGCGTCCCAGCGCTGACAGAAGACCTATCTTACCAAGGAAGAGATGGGGGACTATGGGAAGAGCCATGTTTTTAGATGTCTCCGGAAGGCAAGAAGATTGTGTTCTTTCCGGATAGAAATTGGTAGGGAATTCCACAACTTCGGGGCATTATAGGAAAACAGTCGCCCCCCTGAACGAGATTTTTGTATTCTGGGGACACTGGCCAGTGAGAGGGAATCCGATCTGAGCTGCCTGTTTGAGTGATGGGGTTTGATCATGGAACTCAGAATCGGTGGCCCTTTCCCCTGCATTATTTTATGCGAGATGCATAGGGTCTTGAAGTTGATTCTTTCTTTGACCGGTAGCCAATGTAGGCTTTTGAGCGCTGGTTTGGCTGAGCATCTGGGTTTGGTTCCTGTCAAGAGTCTTGCCGCGGCATTTTGTGCACATTGCAATCTGTGAATGACCGAGGCTGGGGCCCCTAAGTATAGAGCGTTTCCATAGTCCAGCCTGGAGTTCACTAAACCCTGCATGAGTAGTTTCCTGGATTGGAAGGGGACTAGGTGAAGGACCTTTCGTGCTGTTTTGATGAGGCCAAGACAGGCCCCGGCAGTTTTTCTTGCCTGAGATTTAAAATTCAGGTCCTGGTCTAACCAAATGCCAAGACTTTTAACTTCTGCTTTGGGTGGGGGGGGTGGGCCCATACAGCTTGGCCAGACGAGGGATGGGGGGAGTTTGCGTGGATTTCCCAGGAGGAGGATTTCAGACTTCTCGCCGTTTAATTTCAGCCGTGATTCAGTCATCCACTTATAGATATTCTCTAGACAGGCTGCTAGGTTGTCTAGGCTTTTTCTTGACTGGCTTATTGACACCACCAGCTGTGTGTCGTCGGCGTACATTACTGACTTAACGCCGAACGGGGAGATGATGTCTTCCAAGGGAGACATATAAACATTAAAAAGTGTGGGGCTCAGGGAGGAGCCCTGTGGGACCCCACACTGTAATGGAAGTGCTTTGGACGTGCTCGTACCGTCTGATACCTGGAAGGTTCTCCCTTCCAAGAAGGATTTGATCCAGGACAGGGCGGCACCAGCTATGCCTATCACGCTAAGTCGATGGATAAGGATAGCGTGATCCACCGTGTCGAAGGCGGCGCTTAGATCAAGGAGGATCACTGCCACTGATCCCCCCTGATCTATGATGGACCTTGCCTCCTCGACCACGGCTAGTAGTGCGGTGTCTGTCCCCTGTCCTGGTCTGAACCCCGTCTGTGAGTTGCGTAAAAGTTTATTTTTTTCCAGGTAAGAGGAGAGTTGTTGGTTGACAATTCGTTCTGCCACCTTAGAGTTGTTGGTTGACAATTCGTTCTGCCACCTTACTAATCACCGGGAGGAGCGAAATGGGTCGGAAGTTGGATAGGTCCGTAGGGTCTAAATGGGGTTTCTTCAGAAGTGCCCTGACTGTGGCCTTTTTCCAATTGGTTGGTACAGTGCCCATTTCCAGGGACGCATTGATGAGGTTGGTGAAGGAGGGGGCCACCGTAGTGGCGACTAATTGAAGTTTGCTGGTTGGTGCTGGGTCCGAGGGTGCCCCGCTCTTTATTGATTGCAGCGTGGTTAGGAACAACTCGATGGTCACCTGTTCGTAAGTATGGAGACCAGGAGCTTCTGTACAGGACAGGACGGAGAGGGGAGGAAGGGGGGTGGTCGGGGGAGGGAGGGTAGAGAGGATGGTATGGATTTTTGCTGAGAAAAACTCCGCAAGCTGGTTGCACCTAGTGCCCGAGGGGTCTAGTAGGGGCGGAGGGTCCGGGACTTTAGTGAGACTCCGTATTATGCGATACGTTTCTTTAGCTGAATTAGCAGCAGCTTGAATTTTTAGCTCCAAAAAACTTGCCTGTGTTGTTTTTATGCAGGTTTTATATTGCTTTACAGCGGCCCTATATTCGTTTTTATTAGCTGTGGCCCAGTCCTTTCTCCATATGCGTTCTCGCTTTTTACAAATTTTCCTGAGTTCACGCAATTCCTGCGTGTACCATGGGGACTTGAGCGTTCTCTTTTTACTGGGAAGGGGTATGGCAGGAAGGATGGCATCGAGGGACTGCTCGATCCAGCCACAGAGTTGCGTATCCGCTCTGGAAGGATCTGGGTCGAGCGCCGGCGTGGAGACAGCGAGGGTATCAGTCCATAAAGTAGTATTCAATTTCTGCCATGGGCGAGATGGTGCTTGAGGAGGGGCTCTCGCCGGCGTTTCGGACCGCAGTTGGAGTTTGAATGGAATTAAAAAATGGTCTGACCATGGAAGGGGAAGGGGGTTGCTCACCGTTAGATTAGTGAGGTTCGAGAAAATGGGGTCTAGCAGGTGGCCCTTAGAGTGGGTGGGATGGTTGCCTTTCAGGTGGAGATTGAGTGAGGCTAGGTCTTTTTTTAGGTCTTCGGCGATGTTGTTTGTAAAATCGTCGAAGTGGAGATTTAAATCTCCTAAGACCATAAAGTTCGGGGCCAAGCAGGACAGTGAGGCTGTACTTTCCACCAGCGAATTGCAGAAGGATCGCTGCTGTCCTGGCGGACGGTACACTAGGATACCCGAGAGAGTGGTGGATGGGGGTAAGTGGATGGAGAACAGGACGTTTTCACATTCCTGAACAGGGCTGTCCTTGAGGTGACAGACCAGGTGATCTCTATAGATGATGGCTATCCCACCTCCCGTCCCAGAGGGTCTGTCAAGATGTTTTATAAGATAGCCCGGAGGGAGGGTTTGAATTATGTCCGGGTCTGAGGTGGGGTTGATCCAAGTTTCTGTTAAAAAGAGAATCTCAATCACGGAGTCTTGTAGGAGAGAGTTGATTTCAGTTTGATGTTTCGGGAGGGATCTGCAATTAAGCAGCGCCATCTCGATTACGCGAGCTTTCAAGGGGAGATGAGGCGTTAGTCTGAATGGGCAGTTTGGGCAGCATGCGGGTCCGCCTGTTACAGTGATGCTGTTGTGACAGGGAACTGGAAATGCGTCCCTAAAACTGAGGAGGCTTTCCCTGGTGTACCTGATGGGCAAAGAGGTGGAGGAGGCAGGGGTCCTGGGTCTCGGGCTCGGTCTGGCGCGGACGGGCGCAGACGGGCTTCCTTTAGGCGCGCCTTCGGCGCGCAAACGGCGCTCCCGCTGCGCTCGTCCGCTGCGCTTCCGTCCGAGGCACATGATATAGGCTGGGGCGTGGCCTAGAAAGGGGCGTGGCCTCTGTCGTCGCCGGTAATGGCGTCGGAGGGTGTCTTGGTGGGGCTTCGCGGCAGCGCTAATATCCGCTGTGCGGCCCGGTCAGGGGCGAGCAAGTGCCCTGATATGGTCTCACGAGCAGGTGAGTTTAAAAACACAAAATTTATCGTGACAATCAATTTTTAAAAGTATACACAAATATCCCTCCCGGCTTCCGCCTCAGGAGATAGGTCTTACAGAGCGCGGCGCTTTTGATTCAGCGTCTTTTGTACCAGCGGCAGTGGGCGTGGCCTCTGAGGGGGGCTCGGCCTCTGTCTCCGCTGGTAGTGGCGTTAAGTGAGTGAAAGCAAGTTAAAGGTGACAAACAGATTTAAAATAAGTGCAAAATAACACTCCCGGCTTTCCGCCTCAGGAGATAGGACTTACTGACTGCGGCGCTTTAGATCAGCGCTTTTAACCTGGTGATTGTGGGCGTGGCCTAGAAAGGGGCGTGGCCTCTGCCGTCGCCGGTAATGGCGTCGGAGGGTGTCTTGGTGGGGCTTCGCGGCAGCGCTAATATCCGCTGTGCGGGCCGGTCAGGGGCGAGCAAGTGCCCTGATATGGTCTCACGAGCAGGTGAGTTTAAAAACACAAAATTTATCGTGACAATCAATTTTTAAAAGTATACACAAATATCCCTCCCGGCTTCCGCCTCAGGAGATAGGTCTTACAGAGCGCGGCGCTTTTGATTCAGCGTCTTTTGTACCAGCGGCAGTGGGCGTGGCCTCTGAGGGGGGCTCGGCCTCTGTCTCCGCTGGTAGTGGCGTTAAGTGAGTGAAAGCAAGTTAAAGGTGACAAACAGATTTAAAATAAGTGCAAAATAACACTCCCGGCTTTCCGCCTCAGGAGATAGGGCTCATCCCAGGGTCAGTGTGAGGCTCACCCTCCTCTCCATCCCTCCTCCTCTGGAGTCCATCAGGGTCACTGCTCCTGGTGTGTGGGGAGTCCTTGGGCCCCCTCGCAGGGCTCCAGGGGGCTCCTGGTGTCTGGCTCCTCCTTAGTCCAGGGCTCATCCCAGGGTCAGTGTGAGGCTCACCCTCCTCTCCATCCCTCCTCCCCTGGAGTCCATCAGGGTTCACTGCTCCTGGTGTGTGGGGAGCCCTTGGTCCCCTCGCAGGGCTCCAGGGGGCTCCAGGTGTCTGGGCTCCTCCTTAGTTCAGGGCTCATCCCAGGGTCAGTGTGAGGCTCACCCTCCTCTCCATCCCTCCTCCCCTGGAGTCACTCAGGGTCACTGCTCCTGGTGTGTGGGGAGCCCTTGGTCCCCTCGCAGGGCTCCAGGGGCTCCTGGTGTCTGGGCTCCTCCTTAGTCCAGGGCTCATCCCAGGGTCAGTGTGAGGCTCACCCTCCTCTCCATCCCTCCTCCCCTGGAGTCACTCAGGGTCACTGCTCCTGGTGTGTGGGGAGCCCTTGGTCCCCTCGCAGGGCTCCGGGGGCTCCTGGTGTCTGGGCTCCTCCTTAGTTCAGGGCTCATCCCAGGGTCAGTGTGAGGCTCACCCTCCTCTCCATCCCTCCTCCCCTGGAGTCCATCAGGGTTCACTGCTCCTGGTGTGTGGGGAGCCCTTGGTCCCCTCGCAGGGCTCCAGGGGGCTCCAGGTGTCTGGGCTCCTCCTTAGTTCAGGGCTCATCCCAGGCTCAGTGTGAGGCTCACCCTCCTCTCCATCCCTCCTTCCCTGGCGTCCATCAGGGTTCACTGCTCCTGGTGTGTGGGGAGCCCTTGGTCCCCTCGCAGGGCTCCAGGGGGCTCCAGGTGTCTGGCTCCTCCTTAGTCCAGGGCTCATCCCAGGGTCAGTGTGAGGCTCACCCTCCTCTCCATCCCTCCTCCCCTGGAGTCCATCAGGGTTCACTGCTCCTGGTGTGTGGGGAGCCCTTGGTCCCCTCGCAGGGCTCCAGGGGGCTCCAGGTGTCTGGGCTCCTCCTTAGTTCAGGGCTCATCCCAGGCTCAGTGTGAGGCTCACCCTCCTCTCCATCCCTCCTTCCCTGGAGTCACTCAGGGTCACTGCTCCTGGTGTGTGGGGAGCCCTTGGTCCCCTCGCAGGGCTCCAGGGGGCTCCTGGTGTCTGGCTCCTCCTTAGTTCAGGGCTCATCCCAGGGTCAGTGTGAGGCTCACCCTCCTCTCCATCCCTCCTCCCCTGGAGTCCATCAGGGTTCACTGCTCCTGGTGTGTGGGGAGCCCTTGGTCCCCTCGCAGGGCTCCAGGGGGCTCCAGGTGTCTGGGCTCCTCCTTAGTCCAGGGCTCATCCCAGGGTCAGTGTGAGGCTCACCCTCCTCTCCATCCCTCCTCCCCTGGAGTCCATCAGGGTTCACTGCTCCTGGTGTGTGGGGAGCCCTTGGTCCCCTCGCAGGGCTCCAGGGGGCTCCTGGTGTCTGGGCTCCTCCTTAGTTCAGGGCTCATCCCAGGGTCAGTGTGAGGCTCACCCTCCTCTCCATCCCTCCTTCCCTGGAGTCCATCAGGGTTCACTGCTCCTGGTGTGTGGGGAGCCCTTGGTCCCCTCGCAGGGCTCCAGGGGGCTCCAGGTGTCTGGGCTCCTCCTTAGTTCAGGGCTCATCCCAGGCTCAGTGTGAGGCTCACCCTCCTCTCCATCCCTCCTCCCCTGGAGTCCATCAGGGTTCACTGCTCCTGGTGTGTGGGGAGCCCTTGGTCCCCTCGCAGGGCTCCAGGGGGCTCCAGGTGTCTGGGCTCCTCCTTAGTCCAGGGCTCATCCCAGGGTCAGTGTGAGGCTCACCCTCCTCTCCATCCCTCCTCCCCTGGAGTCCATCAGGGTTCACTGCTCCTGGTGTGTGGGGAGCCCTTGGTCCCCCTCGCAGGGCTCCAGGGGGCTCCTGGTGTCTGGGCTTCTCTTTAGTTCAGGGCTCATCCCAGGGTCAGTGTGAGGCTCACCCTCCTCTCCATCCCTCCTCCCCTGGAGTCCATCAGGGTTCACTGCTCCTGGTGTGTGGGGAGTCCTTGGGCCCCTCGCAGGGCTCCAGGGGGCTCCAGGTGTCTGGGCTCCTCCTTAGTTCAGGGCTCATCCCAGGCTCAGTGTGAGGCTCACCCTCCTCTCCATCCCTCCTCCCCTGGAGTCCATCAGGGTTCACTGCTCCTGGTGTGTGGGGAGCCCTTGGTCCCCTCGCAGGACTCCGGGGGCTCCTGGTGTCTGGGCTCCTCCTTAGTCCAGGGCTCATCCCAGGGTCAGTGTGAGGCTCACCCTCCTCTCCATCCCTCCTTCCCTGGAGTCACTCAGGGTCACTGCTCCTGGTGTGTGGGGAGCCCTTGGTCCCCTCGCAGGGCTCCAGGGGGCTCCAGGTGTCTGGGCTCCTCCTTAGTCCAGGGCTCATCCCAGGGTCAGTGTGAGGCTCACCCTCCTCTCCAGCCCTCCTCCCCTGGAGTCCATCAGGGTTCACTGCTCCTGGTGTGTGGGGAGCCCTTGGTCCCCTCGCAGGGCTCCAGGGGGCTCCTGGTGTCTGGGCTCCTCCTTAGTTCAGGGCTCATCCCAGGCTCAGTGTGAGGCTCACCCTCCTCTCCATCCCTCCTTCCCTGGAGTCCATCAGGGTTCACTGCTCCTGGTGTGTGGGGAGCCCTTGGTCCCCTCGCAGGGCTCCAGGGGGCTCCAGGTGTCTGGGCTCCTCCTTAGTTCAGGGCTCATCCCAGGGTCAGTGTCAGGCTCACCCTCCTCTCCATCCCTCCTCCTCTGGAGTCCATCAGGGTTCACTGCTCCTGGTGTGTGGGGAGCCCTTGGTCCCCTCGCAGGGCTCCGGGGGGCTCCTGGTGTCTGGGCTCCTCCTTAGTTCAGGGCTCATCCCAGGGTCAGTGTGAGGCTCACCCTCCTCTCCATCCCTCCTCCCCTGGAGTCCATCAGTCACTGCTCCTGGTGTGTGGGGAGCCCTTGGTCCCCTCGCAGGGCTCCAGGGGGCTCCTGGTGTCTGGGCTCCTCCTTAGTTCAGGGCTCATCCCAGGGTCAGTGTGAGGCTCACCCTCCTCTCCATCCCTCCTCCCCTGGAGTCCATCAGGGTTCACTGCTCCTGGTGTGTGGGGAGCCCTTGGTCCCCTCACAGGGCTCCAGGGGGCTCCAGGTGTCTGGGCTCCTCCTTAGTTCAGGGCTCATCCCAGGGTCAGTGTGAGGCTCACCCTCCTCTCCATCCCTCCTTCCCTGGAGTCCATCAGGGTTCACTGCTCCTGGTGTGTGGGGAGCCCTTGGTCCCCTCGCAGGGCTCCAGGGGGCTCCAGGTGTCTGGCTCCTCCTTAGTTCAGGGCTCATCCCAGGGTCAGTGTGAGGCTCACCCTCCTCTCCATCCCTCCTCCCCTGGAGTCCATCAGGGTTCACTGCTCCTGGTGTGTGGGGAGCCCTTGGTCCCCTCGCAGGGCTCCAGGGGGCTCCTGGTGTCTGGGCTCCTCCTTAGTTCAGGGCTCATCCCAGGCTCAGTGTGAGGCTCACCCTCCTCTCCAGCCCTCCTCCCCTGGAGTCCATCAGGGTTCACTGCTCCTGGTGTGTGGGGAGCCCTTGGTCCCCTCGCAGGGCTCCAGGGGGCTCCTGGTGTCTGGGCTCCTCCTTAGTTCAGGGCTCATCCCAGGCTCAGTGTGAGGCTCACCCTCCTCTCCATCCCTCCTTCCCTGGAGTCCATCAGGGTTCACTGCTCCTGGTGTGTGGGGAGCCCTTGGTCCCCTCGCAGGGCTCCAGGGGGCTCCAGGTGTCTGGGCTCCTCCTTAGTTCAGGGCTCATCCCAGGGTCAGTGTCAGGCTCACCCTCCTCTCCATCCCTCCTCCTCTGGAGTCCATCAGGGTTCACTGCTCCTGGTGTGTGGGGAGCCCTTGGTCCCCTCGCAGGGCTCCAGGGGGCTCCAGGTGTCTGGCTCCTCCTTAGTCCAGGGCTCATCCCAGGGTCAGTGTGAGGCTCACCCTCCTCTCCATCCCTCCTCCCCTGGAGTCCATCAGTCACTGCTCCTGGTGTGTGGGGAGCCCTTGGTCCCCTCGCAGGGCTCCAGGGGGCTCCTGGTGTCTGGGCTCCTCCTTAGTTCAGGGCTCATCCCAGGGTCAGTGTGAGGCTCACCCTCCTCTCCATCCCTCCTCCCCTGGAGTCCATCAGGGTTCACTGCTCCTGGTGTGTGGGGAGCCCTTGGTCCCCTCACAGGGCTCCAGGGGGCTCCAGGTGTCTGGGCTCCTCCTTAGTTCAGGGCTCATCCCAGGGTCAGTGTGAGGCTCACCCTCCTCTCCATCCCTCCTTCCCTGGAGTCCATCAGGGTTCACTGCTCCTGGTGTGTGGGGAGCCCTTGGTCCCCTCGCAGGGCTCCAGGGGGCTCCAGGTGTCTGGCTCCTCCTTAGTTCAGGGCTCATCCCAGGGTCAGTGTGAGGCTCACCCTCCTCTCCATCCCTCCTCCCCTGGAGTCCATCAGGGTTCACTGCTCCTGGTGTGTGGGGAGCCCTTGGTCCCCTCGCAGGGCTCCAGGGGGCTCCTGGTGTCTGGGCTCCTCCTTAGTTCAGGGCTCATCCCAGGGTCAGTGTGAGGCTCACCCTCCTCTCCAGCCCTCCTCCCCTGGAGTCCATCAGGGTTCACTGCTCCTGGTGTGTGGGGAGCCCTTGGTCCCCTCGCAGGGCTCCAGGGGGCTCCAGGTGTCTGGGCTCCTCCTTAGTTCAGGGCTCATCCCAGGCTCAGTGTGAGGCTCACCCTCCTCTCCATCCCTCCTTCCCTGGCGTCCATCAGGGTTCACTGCTCCTGGTGTGTGGGGAGCCCTTGGTCCCCTCGCAGGGCTCCAGGGGGCTCCAGGTGTCTGGGCTCCTCCTTAGTCCAGGGCTCATCCCAGGGTCAGTGTGAGGCTCACCCTCCTCTCCATCCCTCCTCCCCTGGAGTCCATCAGTCACTGCTCCTGGTGTGTGGGGAGCCCTTGGTCCCCTCGCAGGGCTCCAGGGGGCTCCAGGTGTCTGGGCTCCTCCTTAGTTCAGGGCTCATCCCAGGGTCAGTGTGAGGCTCACCCTCCTCTCCATCCCTCCTCCCCTGGAGTCCATCAGGGTTCACTGCTCCTGGTGTGTGGGGAGCCCTTGGTCCCCTCGCAGGGCTCCGGGGGGCTCCTGGTGTCTGGGCTCCTCCTTAGTCCAGGGCTCATCCCAGGGTCAGTGTGAGGCTCACCCTCCTCTCCATCCCTCCTTCCCTGGAGTCCATCAGGGTTCACTGCTCCTGGTGTGTGGGGAGCCCTTGGTCCCCTCGCAGGGCTCCAGGGGGCTCCAGGTGTCTGGGCTCCTCCTTAGTTCAGGGCTCATCCCAGGGTCAGTGTGAGGCTCACCCTCCTCTCCATCCCTCCTCCCCTGGAGTCCATCAGGGTTCACTGCTCCTGGTGTGTGGGGAGCCCTTGGTCCCCTCGCAGGGCTCCAGGGGGCTCCTGGTGTCTGGGCTCCTCCTTAGTTCAGGGCTCATCCCAGGGTCAGTGTGAGGCTCACCCTCCTCTCCATCCCTCCTCCCCTGGAGTCCATCAGGGTTCACTGCTCCTGGTGTGTGGGGAGCCCTTGGTCCCCTCGCAGGGCTCCAGGGGGCTCCTGGTGTCTGGGCTCCTCCTTAGTTCAGGGCTCATCCCAGGGTCAGTGTGAGGCTCACCCTCCTCTCCATCCCTCCTCCCCTGGAGTCCATCAGGGTTCACTGCTCCTGGTGTGTGGGGAGCCCTTGGTCCCCTCACAGGGCTCCAGGGGGCTCCAGGTGTCTGGGCTCCTCCTTAGTTCAGGGCTCATCCCAGGGTCAGTGTGAGGCTCACCCTCCTCTCCATCCCTCCTCCCCTGGAGTCCATCAGGGTTCACTGCTCCTGGTGTGTGGGGAGCCCTTGGTCCCCTCGCAGGGCTCCAGGGGGCTCCTGGTGTCTGGCTCCTCCTTAGTTCAGGGCTCATCCCAGGGTCAGTGTGAGGCTCACCCTCCTCTCCATCCCTCCTTCCCTGGAGTCACTCAGGGTCACTGCTCCTGGTGTGTGGGGAGCCCTTGGTCCCCTCGCAGGGCTCCAGGGGGCTCCTGGTGTCTGGGCTCCTCCTTAGTTCAGGGCTCATCCCAGGGTCAGTGTGAGGCTCACCCTCCTCCCCATCCCTCCTCCCCTGGAGTCCATCAGGGTTCACTGCTCCTGGTGTGTGGGGAGCCCTTGGTCCCCTCGCAGGGCTCCAGGGGGCTCCTGGTGTCTGGGCTCCTCCTTAGTTCAGGGCTCATCCCAGGCTCAGTGTGAGGCTCACCCTCCTCTCCATCCCTCCTCCCCTGGAGTCCATCAGGGTTCACTGCTCCTGGTGTGTGGGGAGCCCTTGGTCCCCTCACAGGGCTCCAGGGGGCTCCTGGTGTCTGGGCTCCTCCTTAGTTCAGGGCTCATCCCAGGGTCAGTGTGAGGCTCACCCTCCTCTCCATCCCTCCTCCCCTGGAGTCCATCAGGGTTCACTGCTCCTGGTGTGTGGGGAGTCCTTGGGCCCCCTCGCAGGGCTCCGGGGGCTCCTGGTGTCTGGGCTCCTCCTTAGTTCAGGGCTCATCCCAGGGTCAGTGTGAGGCTCACCCTCCTCTCCATCCCTCCTCCCCTGGAGTCCATCAGGGTTCACTGCTCCTGGTGTGTGGGGAGCCCTTGGTCCCCTCGCAGGGCTCCGGGGGCTCCTGGTGTCTGGGCTCCTCCTTAGTTCAGGGCTCATCCCAGGGTCAGTGTGAGGCTCACCCTCCTCCCCATCCCTCCTCCCCTGGAGTCCATCAGGATTCACTGCTCCTGGTGTGTGGGGAGCCCTTGGTCCCCTCGCAGGGCTCCAGGGGGCTCCAGGTGTCTGGGCTCCTCCTTAGTCCAGGGCTCATCCCAGGGTCAGTGTGAGGCTCACCCTCCTCTCCATCCCTCCTCCTCTGGAGTCCATCAGGGTTCACTGCTCCTGGTGTGTGGGGAGCCCTTGGTCCCCCTCGCAGGGCTCCAGGGGGCTCCAGGTGTCTGGGCTCCTCCTTAGTTCAGGGCTCATCCCAGGCTCAGTGTGAGGCTCACCCTCCTCTCCATCCCTCCTTCCCTGGAGTCCATCAGGGTTCACTGCTCCTGGTGTGTGGGGAGCCCTTGGCCCCCTCGCAGGGCTCCAGGGGGCTCCTGGTGTCTGGGCTCCTCCTTAGTCCAGGGCTCATCCCAGGGTCAGTGTGAGGCTCACCCTCCTCTCCATCCCTCCTCCCCTGGAGTCCATCAGGGTTCACTGCTCCTGGTGTGTGGGGAGCCCTTGGTCCCCTCGCAGGGCTCCAGGGGGCTCCTGGTGTCTGGGCTCCTCCTTAGTTCAGGGCTCATCCCAGGGTCAGTGTGAGGCTCACCCTCCTCTCCATCCCTCCTCCCCTGGAGTCCATCAGTCACTGCTCCTGGTGTGTGGGGAGCCCTTGGTCCCCTCGCAGGGCTCCAGGGGGCTCCTGGTGTCTGGGCTCCTCCTTAGTTCAGGGCTCATCCCAGGGTCAGTGTGAGGCTCACCCTCCTCTCCATCCCTCCTCCCCTGGAGTCCATCAGGGTTCACTGCTCCTGGTGTGTGGGGAGCCCTTGGTCCCCTCACAGGGCTCCAGGGGGCTCCAGGTGTCTGGGCTCCTCCTTAGTTCAGGGCTCATCCCAGGGTCAGTGTGAGGCTCACCCTCCTCTCCATCCCTCCTTCCCTGGAGTCCATCAGGGTTCACTGCTCCTGGTGTGTGGGGAGCCCTTGGTCCCCTCGCAGGGCTCCAGGGGGCTCCAGGTGTCTGGCTCCTCCTTAGTTCAGGGCTCATCCCAGGGTCAGTGTGAGGCTCACCCTCCTCTCCATCCCTCCTCCCCTGGAGTCCATCAGGGTTCACTGCTCCTGGTGTGTGGGGAGCCCTTGGTCCCCTCGCAGGGCTCCAGGGGGCTCCTGGTGTCTGGGCTCCTCCTTAGTTCAGGGCTCATCCCAGGGTCAGTGTGAGGCTCACCCTCCTCTCCAGCCCTCCTCCCCTGGAGTCCATCAGGGTTCACTGCTCCTGGTGTGTGGGGAGCCCTTGGTCCCCTCGCAGGGCTCCAGGGGGCTCCAGGTGTCTGGGCTCCTCCTTAGTTCAGGGCTCATCCCAGGCTCAGTGTGAGGCTCACCCTCCTCTCCATCCCTCCTTCCCTGGCGTCCATCAGGGTTCACTGCTCCTGGTGTGTGGGGAGCCCTTGGTCCCCTCGCAGGGCTCCAGGGGGCTCCAGGTGTCTGGGCTCCTCCTTAGTCCAGGGCTCATCCCAGGGTCAGTGTGAGGCTCACCCTCCTCTCCATCCCTCCTCCCCTGGAGTCCATCAGTCACTGCTCCTGGTGTGTGGGGAGCCCTTGGTCCCCTCGCAGGGCTCCAGGGGGCTCCAGGTGTCTGGGCTCCTCCTTAGTTCAGGGCTCATCCCAGGGTCAGTGTGAGGCTCACCCTCCTCTCCATCCCTCCTCCCCTGGAGTCCATCAGGGTTCACTGCTCCTGGTGTGTGGGGAGCCCTTGGTCCCCTCGCAGGGCTCCGGGGGGCTCCTGGTGTCTGGGCTCCTCCTTAGTCCAGGGCTCATCCCAGGGTCAGTGTGAGGCTCACCCTCCTCTCCATCCCTCCTTCCCTGGAGTCCATCAGGGTTCACTGCTCCTGGTGTGTGGGGAGCCCTTGGTCCCCTCGCAGGGCTCCAGGGGGCTCCAGGTGTCTGGGCTCCTCCTTAGTTCAGGGCTCATCCCAGGGTCAGTGTGAGGCTCACCCTCCTCTCCATCCCTCCTCCCCTGGAGTCCATCAGGGTTCACTGCTCCTGGTGTGTGGGGAGCCCTTGGTCCCCTCGCAGGGCTCCAGGGGGCTCCTGGTGTCTGGGCTCCTCCTTAGTTCAGGGCTCATCCCAGGGTCAGTGTGAGGCTCACCCTCCTCTCCATCCCTCCTCCCCTGGAGTCCATCAGGGTTCACTGCTCCTGGTGTGTGGGGAGCCCTTGGTCCCCTCGCAGGGCTCCAGGGGGCTCCTGGTGTCTGGGCTCCTCCTTAGTTCAGGGCTCATCCCAGGGTCAGTGTGAGGCTCACCCTCCTCTCCATCCCTCCTCCCCTGGAGTCCATCAGGGTTCACTGCTCCTGGTGTGTGGGGAGCCCTTGGTCCCCTCACAGGGCTCCAGGGGGCTCCAGGTGTCTGGGCTCCTCCTTAGTTCAGGGCTCATCCCAGGGTCAGTGTGAGGCTCACCCTCCTCTCCATCCCTCCTCCCCTGGAGTCCATCAGGGTTCACTGCTCCTGGTGTGTGGGGAGCCCTTGGTCCCCTCGCAGGGCTCCAGGGGGCTCCTGGTGTCTGGCTCCTCCTTAGTTCAGGGCTCATCCCAGGGTCAGTGTGAGGCTCACCCTCCTCTCCATCCCTCCTTCCCTGGAGTCACTCAGGGTCACTGCTCCTGGTGTGTGGGGAGCCCTTGGTCCCCTCGCAGGGCTCCAGGGGGCTCCTGGTGTCTGGGCTCCTCCTTAGTTCAGGGCTCATCCCAGGGTCAGTGTGAGGCTCACCCTCCTCCCCATCCCTCCTCCCCTGGAGTCCATCAGGGTTCACTGCTCCTGGTGTGTGGGGAGCCCTTGGTCCCCTCGCAGGGCTCCAGGGGGCTCCTGGTGTCTGGGCTCCTCCTTAGTTCAGGGCTCATCCCAGGCTCAGTGTGAGGCTCACCCTCCTCTCCATCCCTCCTCCCCTGGAGTCCATCAGGGTTCACTGCTCCTGGTGTGTGGGGAGCCCTTGGTCCCCTCACAGGGCTCCAGGGGGCTCCTGGTGTCTGGGCTCCTCCTTAGTTCAGGGCTCATCCCAGGGTCAGTGTGAGGCTCACCCTCCTCTCCATCCCTCCTCCCCTGGAGTCCATCAGGGTTCACTGCTCCTGGTGTGTGGGGAGTCCTTGGGCCCCCTCGCAGGGCTCCGGGGGCTCCTGGTGTCTGGGCTCCTCCTTAGTTCAGGGCTCATCCCAGGGTCAGTGTGAGGCTCACCCTCCTCTCCATCCCTCCTCCCCTGGAGTCCATCAGGGTTCACTGCTCCTGGTGTGTGGGGAGCCCTTGGTCCCCTCGCAGGGCTCCGGGGGCTCCTGGTGTCTGGGCTCCTCCTTAGTTCAGGGCTCATCCCAGGGTCAGTGTGAGGCTCACCCTCCTCCCCATCCCTCCTCCCCTGGAGTCCATCAGGATTCACTGCTCCTGGTGTGTGGGGAGCCCTTGGTCCCCTCGCAGGGCTCCAGGGGGCTCCAGGTGTCTGGCTCCTCCTTAGTCCAGGGCTCATCCCAGGGTCAGTGTGAGGCTCACCCTCCTCTCCATCCCTCCTCCTCTGGAGTCCATCAGGGTTCACTGCTCCTGGTGTGTGGGGAGCCCTTGGTCCCCCTCGCAGGGCTCCAGGGGGCTCCAGGTGTCTGGGCTCCTCCTTAGTTCAGGGCTCATCCCAGGCTCAGTGTGAGGCTCACCCTCCTCTCCATCCCTCCTTCCCTGGAGTCCATCAGGGTTCACTGCTCCTGGTGTGTGGGGAGCCCTTGGCCCCCTCGCAGGGCTCCAGGGGGCTCCTGGTGTCTGGGCTCCTCCTTAGTCCAGGGCTCATCCCAGGGTCAGTGTGAGGCTCACCCTCCTCTCCATCCCTCCTTCCCTGGAGTCCATCAGGGTTCACTGCTCCTGGTGTGTGGGGAGTCCTTGGGCCCCCTCGCAGGGCTCCGGGGGCTCCTCGTGTCTGGGCTCCTCCTTAGTCCAGGGCTCATCCCAGGGTCAGTGTCAGGCTCACCCTCCTCTCCATCCCTCCTTCCCTGGCGTCCATCAGGGTTCACTGCTCCTGGTGTGTGGGGAGCCCTTGGCCCCCTCGCAGGGCTCCAGGGGGCTCCTGGTGTCTGGGCTCCTCCTTAGTTCAGGGCTCATCCCAGGGTCAGTGTCAGGCTCTCCATCCCTCCTTCCCTGGAGTCCATCAGGGTTCACTGCTCCTGGTGTGTGGGGAGGCCGGGGTGACCTCTGCTGGGAGGCAGAGTCATTAACCCCTTTGGCGCGGCCGCGATTCTGCGCCTGTGCAGCACTTTTATTGAGTGCGCGGGTTCATGACGGCCCCCAGCCGTCATCGGCACACGCCCACCGTGGTGCATCAGCATGGAAGGGGTTAACTTGGCTCTGTAGAGGGGGAAAGGCCTAGAATCAGATTTTGAGTGAGCCTGAGGATTATAACAATGTGGATGCATGCTGTTGGAAACTGCTCTTTCAAGGTCATTGTGCATGTTTTATCCCTGCTTTACATCCTGCTGGTGTGTGTGGTCCTAAGTCGAGCAAAACATGTTCTGGCAGATTTCACCTGTATGGTTTTTTAGGTCGAAGCACGACCTGCATTCAATGCGAAGCATTGATTGCAGTGCTTCGACAACTATTGTGATCCGTTTTTGGGAATGTGGGACACGACTCAGACGCGCGCTTTTGCAGTCTCAGTTTTGACCGCAGGAGCGCGCGTCTGAGCCGCGCCTGTGCAGATGAACTCCCAGCCCCTGCTTTCGCGTCGCTCTGCTCGCATGCATTAATGGCACACACACACAGACACAGCCAGCCCCCACCCCTCTGCATGCACACACATACAGACACACACAGACAGACACACGCACACACACACGCAGACAGACACACGCACACACACACGCACACAGACACACGCACATACACACACACATACACGCGCGCACCCCCTCCCCCCACACTTACCGGGATCTTTTCGTGTGTCCCTGTCTCCCTCGGCAGCCTGCGGTTCAGTCTTGACAACAGGCGGGGCTCTCCACGACCACGGGAGCTCCGCTAGTTCACAGGCAAATCTTCCGGCTGACTACAGAAGCGCGGGGCTCCCGTCCGCTTCCTGTTTGTGGCCCCGCCCCCGTCCCAAAACAAGTTGCCTGGCTTCCGTTCTAATCCGGACTGCAGACATAAAGCTCACAGGTAGGTCCCCGGGTTTCCTTTCACGGGTAATACCTTGTTTTTGTGTTGTAATGGTTTATGTGAAACAGACTAACGCTCGCCTGCGGCATATTCACAAATTGTCTCCGGTGCGAAGTGCGGTGTTGGCGTTGGATTTTACGGCCTATGGACTTTTTGATATCACAGAAGACGCCACGAACACTTCTGTGACCCCTTCTGTAGCATGGATCGCTCTGGACTTACCCCAAGGGAGAGCACTCTTATTTGCATGAGTCTGGCCCCATGCATTTCACGGAATCCATTTTCCCTGTGCTGTATTACAGACCCGGGCACAAGATGAAATTGGCCTCGGAAGGGCTCGGAGTGCGCGCCAATACGAGGCGGTGCAGTTTGAGAGTCCTCGGGAACATATCTTAGCCGGAGGGTAAAGGTGTTCCAGGGACCTCTAGACCTTTCTTCCCCAGCCCTCACTGTTCAGAGCCGCCTGTCCCTCTGCAATGCTGTACTGCTCCAGCGCAAGCACAAGTCTGAACTGCACCGGACACGGCATATCTTTTATGCGTAATTGGGCACAGACTCCCGGTCTGAGATGCGCGGCCATAATGAAGGGTTCACAAGGCGTAGATGAGTACAGTGCATCAATCTGTACTTCTGCACTTGGAGTACAGATGCATAACGACTGCGAAAAAAATGGTACCTTGCTTAATGGGGCTGTATTACCTATTGGGTGCACCGACCTAATCTGTGCTGTGGTGCGTCCATTACAGCCCAGGACAATGCCTCTAGAAAGCACCGAGAAAATGTGCTCGCGTAGACGCAAACTCCTAAGCTGGGCAGAGCCCATCAGTGAAACCATGCCTCTGTTTTCACTGCTTACAGACATAGAGGGAGCAGCCTCCTCCCCCTACAGCAGATGTAGTGTGTGACTGCACCCTCAGGCAGTTGCCTTGTGCCGAGCCCGCGCTGGGCATAAGCTGAGTGGACTGTTCCCACGGCCCCACAATCAGCCCATCAACACGTGATCTCACCGGCCCTCTTGTTCCTCCTCCTCCTCCTCAGACAATTAAGTTCGAGGCGGGTCTTGTGGCAACTGGGGAAGGGGAGGAGCCCCCACCCATGGGCCTCACTGCTATGGTGTAGCGCTGCGAGGTCCAGAAGAGGCATTCAACCCCCTGCCCCCCCCCGCGCAATTGGAACGAACGAGACTAACATTGACCTTAATTGGATAGAGAACAAGAAGAGTGGTGTAGCGGGCGGGGGGGGGGGGGGGGCATATTCGGAAGGTTTGTCCTGCAGTCAGCATTACTCCAGTACACCCCACCGAGAAGCACAGCGGGATGCCCATTGACATGCATTTGGTGCCCGCCTGCTTTAACTCTTTGAAAGTACTCTCTCGTTTTCTGCCCCTTCTGAGCTATGAAAGGGCCGTGGCTGAGGAAGGGGCTGCAGGACAGGAGGGGACCTGCACAGTGCAGCTTAAGGTGTAGTTCATCGGTTGGGAGGCAAAACCAGCCACATGCTTATAAACTGCCCTAAATATGTGAACGAAAACCGTGCTGGGCACCTGCCTTGGAAGTATACCCTTGGGGGCAGAACTGCTAATAAGTCACACAACGTGCTGCAATGCGTTGCATGAGGAGAGGGCAGGAATGGGCAAATATGTACTTGGATATGAGACATTCCTAAATTCTCCCTGCTCTGGCGCAGTGAGTGCAGCCTACCACCAACTCAGGCACTAGTGATCCATGGTGCAAGTTCACCTGCATTGCAGGCAAGCTTGTTTGTGTGCAGCCTACCACCAACTCAGGCACTAGTGATCCATGGTGCAAGTTCACCTGCATTGCAGGCAAGCTTGTTTGTGTGCAGCCTACCACCAACTCAGGCACTAGTGATCCATGGTGCAAGTTCACCTGCCTTGCAGGCAAGCTTGTTTGTGTGCAGCCTACCACCAACTCAGGCACTAGTGATCCATGGTGCAAGTTCACCTGCATTGCAGGCAAGCTTGTTTGTGTGCAGCCTACCACCAACTCAGGCACTAGTGATCCATGGTGCAAGTTCACCTGCATTGCAGGCAAGCTTGTTTGTGTGCAGCCTACCACCAACTCAGGCACTAGTGATCCATGGTGCAAGTTCACCTGCCTTGCAGGCAAGCTTGTTTGTGTGCAGCCTAGCACCAACTCAGGCACTAGTGATCCATGGTGCAAGTTCACCTGCATTGCAGGCAAGCTTGTTTGTGTGCAGCCTAGCACCAACTCAGGCACTAGTGATCCATGGTGCAAGTTCACCTGCCTTGCAGGCAAGCTTGTTTGTGTGCAGCCTACCACCAACTCAGGCACTAGTGATCCATGGTGCAAGTTCACCTGCATTGCAGGCAAGCTTGTTTGTGTGCAGCCTAGCACCAACTCAGGCACTAGTGATCCATGGTGCAAGTTCACCTGCCTTGCAGGCAAGCTTGTTTGTGTGCAGCCTAGCACCAACTCAGGCACTAGTGATCCATGGTGCAAGTTCACCTGCCTTGCAGGCAAGCTTGTTTGTGTGCAGCCTAGCACCAACTCAGGCACTAGTGATCCATGGTGCAAGTTCACCTGCATTGCAGGCAAGCTTGTTTGTGTGCAGCCTACCACCAACTCAGGCACTAGTGATCCATGGTGCAAGTTCACCTGCATTGCAGGCAAGCTTGTTTGTGTGCAGCCTACCACCAACTCAGGCACTAGTGATCCATGGTGCAAGTTCACCTGCATTGCAGGCAAGCTTGTTTGTGTGCAGCCTACCACCAACTCAGGCACTAGTGATCCATGGTGCAAGTTCACCTGCCTTGCAGGCAAGCTTGTTTGTGTGCAGCCTACCACCAACTCAGGCACTAGTGATCCATGGTGCAAGTTCACCTGCATTGCAGGCAAGCTTGTTTGTGTGCAGCCTACCACCAACTCAGGCACTAGTGATCCATGGTGCAAGTTCACCTGCATTGCAGGCAAGCTTGTTTGTGTGCAGCCTACCACCAACTCAGGCACTAGTGATCCATGGTGCAAGTTCACCTGCCTTGCAGGCAAGCTTGTTTGTGTGCAGCCTACCACCAACTCAGGCACTAGTGATCCATGGTGCAAGTTCACCTGCCTTGCAGGCAAGCTTGTTTGTGTGCAGCCTAGCACCAACTCAGGCACTAGTGATCCATGGTGCAAGTTCACCTGCCTTGCAGGCAAGCTTGTTTGTGTGCAGCCTACCACCAACTCAGGCACTAGTGATCCATGGTGCAAGTTCACCTGCCTTGCAGGCAAGCTTGTTTGTGTGCAGCCTACCACCAACTCAGGCACTAGTGATCCATGGTGCAAGTTCACCTGCATTGCAGGCAAGCTTGTTTGTGTGCAGCCTAGCACCAACTCAGGCACTAGTGATCCATGGTGCAAGTTCACCTGCATTGCAGGCAAGCTTGTTTGTGTGCAGCCTAGCACCAACTCAGGCACTAGTGATCCATGGTGCAAGTTCACCTGCCTTGCAGGCAAGCTTGTTTGTGTGCAGCCTACCACCAACTCAGGCACTAGTGATCCATGGTGCAAGTTCACCTGCCTTGCAGGCAAGCTTGTTTGTGTGCAGCCTAGCACCAACTCAGGCACTAGTGATCCATGGTGCAAGTTCACCTGCATTGCAGGCAAGCTTGTTTGTGTGCAGCCTACCACCAACTCAGGCACTAGTGATCCATGGTGCAAGTTCACCTGCCTTGCAGGCAAGCTTGTTTGTGTGCAGCCTACCACCAACTCAGGCACTAGTGATCCATGGTGCAAGTTCACCTGCCTTGCAGGCAAGCTTGTTTGTGTGCAGCCTAGCACCAACTCAGGCACTAGTGATCCATGGTGCAAGTTCACCTGCCTTGCAGGCAAGCTTGTTTGTGTGCAGCCTAGCACCAACTCAGGCACTAGTGATCCATGGTGCAAGTTCACCTGCCTTGCAGGCAAGCTTGTTTGTGTGCAGCCTACCACCAACTCAGGCACTAGTGATCCATGGTGCAAGTTCACCTGCCTTGCAGGCAAGCTTGTTTGTGTGCAGCCTACCACCAACTCAGGCACTAGTGATCCATGGTGCAAGTTCACCTGCATTGCAGGCAAGCTTGTTTGTGTGCAGCCTAGCACCAACTCAGGCACTAGTGATCCATGGTGCAAGTTCACCTGCATTGCAGGCAAGCTTGTTTGTGTGCAGCCTAGCACCAACTCAGGCACTAGTGATCCATGGTGCAAGTTCACCTGCCTTGCAGGCAAGCTTGTTTGTGTGCAGCCTACCACCAACTCAGGCACTAGTGATCCATGGTGCAAGTTCACCTGCATTGCAGGCAAGCTTGTTTGTGTGCAGCCTAGCACCAACTCAGGCACTAGTGATCCATGGTGCAAGTTCACCTGCCTTGCAGGCAAGCTTGTTTGTGTGCAGCCTAGCACCAACTCAGGCACTAGTGATCCATGGTGCAAGTTCACCTGCCTTGCAGGCAAGCTTGTTTGTGTGCAGCCTAGCACCAACTCAGGCACTAGTGATCCATGGTGCAAGTTCACCTGCCTTGCAGGCAAGCTTGTTTGTGTGCAGCCTAGCACCAACTCAGGCACTAGTGATCCATGGTGCAAGTTCACCTGCCTTGCAGGCAAGCTTGTTTGTGTGCAGCCTACCACCAACTCAGGCACTAGTGATCCATGGTGCAAGTTCACCTGCCTTGCAGGCAAGCTTGTTTGTGTGCAGCCTAGCACCAACTCAGGCACTAGTGATCCATGGTGCAAGTTCACCTGCATTGCAGGCAAGCTTGTTTGTGTGCAGCCTAGCACCAACTCAGGCACTAGTGATCCATGGTGCAAGTTCACCTGCCTTGCAGGCAAGCTTGTTTGTGTGCAGCCTACCACCAACTCAGGCACTAGTGATCCATGGTGCAAGTTCACCTGCATTGCAGGCAAGCTTGTTTGTGTGCAGCCTAGCACCAACTCAGGCACTAGTGATCCATGGTGCAAGTTCACCTGCATTGCAGGCAAGCTTGTTTGTGTGCAGCCTAGCACCAACTCAGGCACTAGTGATCCATGGTGCAAGTTCACCTGCCTTGCAGGCAAGCTTGTTTGTGTGCAGCCTACCACCAACTCAGGCACTAGTGATCCATGGTGCAAGTTCACCTGCCTTGCAGGCAAGCTTGTTTGTGTGCAGCCTACCACCAACTCAGGCACTAGTGATCCATGGTGCAAGTTCACCTGCCTTGCAGGCAAGCTTGTTTGTGTGCAGCCTACCACCAACTCAGGCACTAGTGATCCATGGTGCAAGTTCACCTGCCTTGCAGGCAAGCTTGTTTGTGTGCAGCCTAGCACCAACTCAGGCACTAGTGATCCATGGTGCAAGTTCACCTGCCTTGCAGGCAAGCTTGTTTGTGTGCAGCCTACCACCAACTCAGGCACTAGTGATCCATGGTGCAAGTTCACCTGCCTTGCAGGCAAGCTTGTTTGTGTGCAGCCTACCACCAACTCAGGCACTAGTGATCCATGGTGCAAGTTCACCTGCATTGCAGGCAAGCTTGTTTGTGTGCAGCCTAGCACCAACTCAGGCACTAGTGATCCATGGTGCAAGTTCACCTGCATTGCAGGCAAGCTTGTTTGTGTGCAGCCTAGCACCAACTCAGGCACTAGTGATCCATGGTGCAAGTTCACCTGCCTTGCAGGCAAGCTTGTTTGTGTGCAGCCTACCACCAACTCAGGCACTAGTGATCCATGGTGCAAGTTCACCTGCCTTGCAGGCAAGCTTGTTTGTGTGCAGCCTAGCACCAACTCAGGCACTAGTGATCCATGGTGCAAGTTCACCTGCATTGCAGGCAAGCTTGTTTGTGTGCAGCCTACCACCAACTCAGGCACTAGTGATCCATGGTGCAAGTTCACCTGCCTTGCAGGCAAGCTTGTTTGTGTGCAGCCTACCACCAACTCAGGCACTAGTGATCCATGGTGCAAGTTCACCTGCCTTGCAGGCAAGCTTGTTTGTGTGCAGCCTAGCACCAACTCAGGCACTAGTGATCCATGGTGCAAGTTCACCTGCCTTGCAGGCAAGCTTGTTTGTGTGCAGCCTAGCACCAACTCAGGCACTAGTGATCCATGGTGCAAGTTCACCTGCCTTGCAGGCAAGCTTGTTTGTGTGCAGCCTACCACCAACTCAGGCACTAGTGATCCATGGTGCAAGTTCACCTGCCTTGCAGGCAAGCTTGTTTGTGTGCAGCCTACCACCAACTCAGGCACTAGTGATCCATGGTGCAAGTTCACCTGCATTGCAGGCAAGCTTGTTTGTGTGCAGCCTAGCACCAACTCAGGCACTAGTGATCCATGGTGCAAGTTCACCTGCATTGCAGGCAAGCTTGTTTGTGTGCAGCCTAGCACCAACTCAGGCACTAGTGATCCATGGTGCAAGTTCACCTGCCTTGCAGGCAAGCTTGTTTGTGTGCAGCCTACCACCAACTCAGGCACTAGTGATCCATGGTGCAAGTTCACCTGCATTGCAGGCAAGCTTGTTTGTGTGCAGCCTAGCACCAACTCAGGCACTAGTGATCCATGGTGCAAGTTCACCTGCCTTGCAGGCAAGCTTGTTTGTGTGCAGCCTAGCACCAACTCAGGCACTAGTGATCCATGGTGCAAGTTCACCTGCCTTGCAGGCAAGCTTGTTTGTGTGCAGCCTAGCACCAACTCAGGCACTAGTGATCCATGGTGCAAGTTCACCTGCCTTGCAGGCAAGCTTGTTTGTGTGCAGCCTACCACCAACTCAGGCACTAGTGATCCATGGTGCAAGTTCACCTGCCTTGCAGGCAAGCTTGTTTGTGTGCAGCCTAGCACCAACTCAGGCACTAGTGATCCATGGTGCAAGTTCACCTGCATTGCAGGCAAGCTTGTTTGTGTGCAGCCTAGCACCAACTCAGGCACTAGTGATCCATGGTGCAAGTTCACCTGCCTTGCAGGCAAGCTTGTTTGTGTGCAGCCTACCACCAACTCAGGCACTAGTGATCCATGGTGCAAGTTCACCTGCATTGCAGGCAAGCTTGTTTGTGTGCAGCCTAGCACCAACTCAGGCACTAGTGATCCATGGTGCAAGTTCACCTGCATTGCAGGCAAGCTTGTTTGTGTGCAGCCTAGCACCAACTCAGGCACTAGTGATCCATGGTGCAAGTTCACCTGCCTTGCAGGCAAGCTTGTTTGTGTGCAGCCTACCACCAACTCAGGCACTAGTGATCCATGGTGCAAGTTCACCTGCCTTGCAGGCAAGCTTGTTTGTGTGCAGCCTACCACCAACTCAGGCACTAGTGATCCATGGTGCAAGTTCACCTGCCTTGCAGGCAAGCTTGTTTGTGTGCAGCCTAGCACCAACTCAGGCACTAGTGATCCATGGTGCAAGTTCACCTGCCTTGCAGGCAAGCTTGTTTGTGTGCAGCCTAGCACCAACTCAGGCACTAGTGATCCATGGTGCAAGTTCACCTGCCTTGCAGGCAAGCTTGTTTGTGTGCAGCCTAGCACCAACTCAGGCACTAGTGATCCATGGTGCAAGTTCACCTGCATTGCAGGCAAGCTTGTTTGTGTGCAGCCTACCACCAACTCAGGCACTAGTGATCCATGGTGCAAGTTCACCTGCCTTGCAGGCAAGCTTGTTTGTGTGCAGCCTAGCACCAACTCAGGCACTAGTGATCCATGGTGCAAGTTCACCTGCCTTGCAGGCAAGCTTGTTTGTGTGCAGCCTACCACCAACTCAGGCACTAGTGATCCATGGTGCAAGTTCACCTGCATTGCAGGCAAGCTTGTTTGTGTGCAGCCTAGCACCAACTCAGGCACTAGTGATCCATGGTGCAAGTTCACCTGCCTTGCAGGCAAGCTTGTTTGTGTGCAGCCTAGCACCAACTCAGGCACTAGTGATCCATGGTGCAAGTTCACCTGCCTTGCAGGCAAGCTTGTTTGTGTGCAGCCTAGCACCAACTCAGGCACTAGTGATCCATGGTGCAAGTTCACCTGCATTGCAGGCAAGCTTGTTTGTGTGCAGCCTACCACCAACTCAGGCACTAGTGATCCATGGTGCAAGTTCACCTGCCTTGCAGGCAAGCTTGTTTGTGTGCAGCCTACCACCAACTCAGGCACTAGTGATCCATGGTGCAAGTTCACCTGCATTGCAGGCAAGCTTGTTTGTGTGCAGCCTAGCACCAACTCAGGCACTAGTGATCCATGGTGCAAGTTCACCTGCCTTGCAGGCAAGCTTGTTTGTGTGCAGCCTAGCACCAACTCAGGCACTAGTGATCCATGGTGCAAGTTCACCTGCCTTGCAGGCAAGCTTGTTTGTGTGCAGCCTAGCACCAACTCAGGCACTAGTGATCCATGGTGCAAGTTCACCTGCATTGCAGGCAAGCTTGTTTGTGTGCAGCCTAGCACCAACTCAGGCACTAGTGATCCATGGTGCAAGTTCACCTGCCTTGCAGGCAAGCTTGTTTGTGTGCAGCCTAGCACCAACTCAGGCACTAGTGATCCATGGTGCAAGTTCACCTGCATTGCAGGCAAGCTTGTTTGTGTGCAGCCTACCACCAACTCAGGCACTAGTGATCCATGGTGCAAGTTCACCTGCCTTGCAGGCAAGCTTGTTTGTGTGCAGCCTACCACCAACTCAGGCACTAGTGATCCATGGTGCAAGTTCACCTGCATTGCAGGCAAGCTTGTTTGTGTGCAGCCTAGCACCAACTCAGGCACTAGTGATCCATGGTGCAAGTTCACCTGCCTTGCAGGCAAGCTTGTTTGTGTGCAGCCTAGCACCAACTCAGGCACTAGTGATCCATGGTGCAAGTTCACCTGCCTTGCAGGCAAGCTTGTTTGTGTGCAGCCTAGCACCAACTCAGGCACTAGTGATCCATGGTGCAAGTTCACCTGCCTTGCAGGCAAGCTTGTTTGTGTGCAGCCTAGCACCAACTCAGGCACTAGTGATCCATGGTGCAAGTTCACCTGCATTGCAGGCAAGCTTGTTTGTGTGCAGCCTAGCACCAACTCAGGCACTAGTGATCCATGGTGCAAGTTCACCTGCATTGCAGGCAAGCTTGTTTTTGTGCAGGAATCTGTCAAGGTTGCCCGAGCTCGTAAATTAGGCATGGAAGCGGGTTCGGGTTTCTCTATTGGCACTGGGCTCGCGGTGTGAATTAAACAAACGAATAACTGTGCAAACCGATAAGAGAGGAAAAGTCAGGGAGAAAGCCGAACGAACATGTGACGACAGAGAACAGCGAGGGAACAGGCCCCAGACAGCACAGGAAGGGTTTTAAGAAAATGGATGCTCGCCAGGCTTCCGGGGGATAAGTTAATACCGCGTCGCAAAAGCCTCAAAGTAGCTAGGACGGGATTGCTGGCAACTGGTTGTGTATTTTACCGAACAGGTTACTTACTCTGTGCTTTCAGTAGGATTGAAAAAGGTGGTGGGTCTCACATGCTAAAAAAGTATATGGAAAAATCTTTTACAAGCTTTGTGGCTTATGTAATGTAGTGCAGGGCCTAAAACATGTGAGCTAGAATCCATTGCAAGATCCAGGGTGCCACCAGAATAATTCAGTTACATCTTGGTGAATTTTCTGCGAGTGCATTAAACTACACTATACAACACAAGTTTATACCGAAAACAAGCCAGACCTTGGACTTACCAATGTTTGTTAGTGGAGATTTTATTCAACAATGGAGAACTGAGTAACGACAATGATACTGTTGTAAATAATTACAATTAAAATGCTTCTATTATGAAAATTAGAGATTTTGAAAAATTCTGAAATCATCACACTGAGAGTTAAAAATGACAAAGGTCTAAAAAAGGGGAAGAGTCCTGAGTGACAAGGCCCTCCCCATCAGTAAACACTACATTTTCTTTTCCTTAGGCACTGTCAATATTTTGACAGCTGCAAACCTTCTCCACACACTCTACCGTAAAATCATAATTTCATTTACAAGGGTCTCTCGTGCCTGACCAGAGGCCTGGATGAAGCTCTTTGCTCCCCGCCCCCTCTCCAGTCTGCCCATCAGCCCCTTCTCCAGGGTGCCTTCATTTACATGGGTCTCTCATGCCTGACCAGAGGCCTGGATGAAGCTCTTTGCTCCCCGCCCCTCTCCAGTCTGCCCATCAGCCCCTTCTCCAGGGCGCCTTCATTTACATGGGTCTCGTGCCTGACCAGAGGCCTGGATGAAGCTCTTTGCTCCCCGCCCCCTCTCCAGTCTGCCCATCAGCCCCTTCTCCAGGGCGCCTTCATTTACATGGGTCTCGTGCCTGACCAGAGGCCTGGATGAAGCTCTTTGCTCCCCGCCCCCTCTCCAGTCTGCCCATCAGCCCCTTCTCCAGGGCGCCTTCATTTACATGGGTCTCGTGCCTGACCAGAGGCCTGGATGAAGCTCTTTGCTCCCCGCCCCCTCTCCAGTCTGCCCATCAGCCCCTTCTCCAGGGCGCCTTCATTTACATGGGTCTCTCATGCCTGACCAGAGGCCTGGATGAACCTCTTTGCTCCCCGCCCCTTTTCCAGGGCGCCTTCATTTACATGGGTCTCTCATGCCTGACCAGAGGCCTGGATGAACCTCTTTGCTCCCCGCCCCTTCTCCAGGGCGCCTTCATTAACATGGGTCTCTCATGCCTGACCAGAGGCCTGGATGAAGCTCTTTGCTCCCCGCCCCCTCTCCAGTCTGCCCATCAGCCCCTTCTCCAGGGCGCCTTCATTTACATGGGTCTCGTGCCTGACCAGAGGCCTGGATGAAGCTCTTTGCTCCCCGCCCCCTCTCCAGTCTGCCCATCAGCCCCTTCTCCAGGGCGCCTTCATTTACATGGGTCTCGTGCCTGACCAGAGGCCTGGATGAAGCTCTTTGCTCCCCGCCCCCTCTCCAGTCTGCCCATCAGCCCCTTCTCCAGGGTTCCTTCATTTACATGGGTCTCTCATGGCTGACCAGAGGCCTGGATGAAGCTCTTTGCTCCCCGCCCCCTCTCCAGTCTGCCCATCAGCCC
This sequence comes from Lissotriton helveticus, assembly GCF_964261635.1. NCBI lineage: Eukaryota > Metazoa > Chordata > Amphibia > Caudata > Salamandridae > Lissotriton > Lissotriton helveticus. Next base: position 453,276,601 of record NC_136058.1, on the reverse strand, counting down.
CTTCTCCAGGGTGCCTTCATTTACATGGGTCTCTCATGGCTGACCGAAGGCCTGGATGAAGCTCTTTGCTCCCCGCCCCCTCTCCAGTCTGCCCATCAGCCCCTTCTCCAGGGTGCCTTCATTTACATGGGTCTCTCATGGCTGACCGAAGGCCTGGATGAAGCTCTTTGCTCCCCGCCCCCTCTCCAGTCTGCCCATCAGCCCCTTCTCCAGGGCGCCTTCATTTACATGGGTCTCGTGCCTGACCAGAGGCCTGGATGAAGCTCTTTGCTCCCCGCCCCCTCTCCAGTCTGCCCATCAGCCCCTTCTCCAGGGTGCCTTCATTTACATGGGTCTCTCATGGCTGACCGAAGGCCTGGATGAAGCTCTTTGCTCCCCGCCCCCTCTCCAGTCTGCCCATCAGCCCCTTCTCCAGGGCGCCTTCATTTACATGGGTCTCGTGCCTGACCAGAGGCCTGGATGAAGCTCTTTGCTCCCCGCCCCCTCTCCAGTCTGCCCATCAGCCCCTTCTCCAGGGTGCCTTCATTTACATGGGTCTCTCATGGCTGACCGAAGGCCTGGATGAAGCTCTTTGCTCCCCGCCCCCTCTCCAGTCTGCCCATCAGCCCCTTCTCCAGGGCGCCTTCATTTACATGGGTCTCTCATGGCTGACCGAAGGCCTGGATGAAGCTCTTTGCTCCCCGCCCCCTCTCCAGTCTGCCCATCAGCCCCTTCTCCAGGGCGCCTTCATTTACAAGGGTCTCTCGTGCCTGACCAGAGGCCTGGATGAAGCTCTTTGCTCCCCGCCCCCTCTCCAGTCTGCCCATCAGCCCCTTCTCCAGGGCGCCTTCATTTACAAGGGTCTCTCGTGCCTGACCAGAGGCCTGGATGAAGCTCTTTGCTCCCCGCCCCCTCTCCAGTCTGCCCATCAGCCCCTTCTCCAGGGCGCCTTCATTTACAAGGGTCTCTCGTGCCTGACCAGAGGCCTGGATGAAGCTCTTTGCTCCCCGCCCCCTCTCCAGTCTGCCCATCAGCCCCTTCTCCAGGGCGCCTTCATTTACATGGGTCTCGTGCCTGACCAGAGGCCTGGATGAAGCTCTTTGCTCCCCGCCCCCTCTCCAGTCTGCCCATCAGCCCCTTCTCCAGGGCGCCTTCATTTACATGGGTCTCGTGCCTGACCAGAGGCCTGGATGAAGCTCTTTGCTCCCCGCCCCCTCTCCAGTCTGCCCATCAGCCCCTTCTCCAGGGCGCCTTCATTTACATGGGTCTCTCATGCCTGACCAGAGGCCTGGATGAAGCTCTTTGCTCCCCGCCCCCTCTCCAGTCTGCCCATCAGCCCCTTCTCCAGGGCGCCTTCATTTACATGGGTCTCGTGCCTGACCAGAGGCCTGGATGAAGCTCTTTGCTCCCCGCCCCCTCTCCAGTCTGCCCATCAGCCCCTTCTCCAGGGTTCCTTCATTTACATGGGTCTCTCATGGCTGACCAGAGGCCTGGATGAAGCTCTTTGCTCCCCGCCCCCTCTCCAGTCTGCCCATCAGCCCCTTCTCCAGGGTGCCTTCATTTACATGGGTCTCTCATGGCTGACCGAAGGCCTGGATGAAGCTCTTTGCTCCCCGCCCCCTCTCCAGTCTGCCCATCAGCCCCTTCTCCAGGGTGCCTTCATTTACATGGGTCTCTCATGGCTGACCGAAGGCCTGGATGAAGCTCTTTGCTCCCCGCCCCCTCTCCAGTCTGCCCATCAGCCCCTTCTCCAGGGCGCCTTCATTTACATGGGTCTCGTGCCTGACCAGAGGCCTGGATGAAGCTCTTTGCTCCCCGCCCCCTCTCCAGTCTGCCCATCAGCCCCTTCTCCAGGGTGCCTTCATTTACATGGGTCTCTCATGGCTGACCGAAGGCCTGGATGAAGCTCTTTGCTCCCCGCCCCCTCTCCAGTCTGCCCATCAGCCCCTTCTCCAGGGCGCCTTCATTTACATGGGTCTCGTGCCTGACCAGAGGCCTGGATGAAGCTCTTTGCTCCCCGCCCCCTCTCCAGTCTGCCCATCAGCCCCTTCTCCAGGGTGCCTTCATTTACATGGGTCTCTCATGGCTGACCGAAGGCCTGGATGAAGCTCTTTGCTCCCCGCCCCCTCTCCAGTCTGCCCATCAGCCCCTTCTCCAGGGCGCCTTCATTTACATGGGTCTCTCATGGCTGACCGAAGGCCTGGATGAAGCTCTTTGCCCCCCGCCCCCTCTCCAGTCTGCCCATCAGCCCCTTCTCCAGGGCGCCTTCATTTACAAGGGTCTCTCGTGCCTGACCAGAGGCCTGGATGAAGCTCTTTGCTCCCCGCCCCCTCTCCAGTCTGCCCATCAGCCCCTTCTCCAGGGCGCCTTCATTTACAAGGGTCTCTCGTGCCTGACCAGAGGCCTGGATGAAGCTCTTTGCTCCCCGCCCCCTCTCCAGTCTGCCCATCAGCCCCTTCTCCAGGGCGCCTTCATTTACAAGGGTCTCTCGTGCCTGACCAGAGGCCTGGATGAAGCTCTTTGCTCCCCGCCCCCTCTCCAGTCTGCCCATCAGCCCCTTCTCCAGGGCGCCTTCATTTACATGGGTCTCGTGCCTGACCAGAGGCCTGGATGAAGCTCTTTGCTCCCCGCCCCCTCTCCAGTCTGCCCATCAGCCCCTTCTCCAGGGCGCCTTCATTTACATGGGTCTCGTGCCTGACCAGAGGCCTGGATGAAGCTCTTTGCTCCCCGCCCCCTCTCCAGTCTGCCCATCAGCCCCTTCTCCAGGGTGCCTTCATTTACATGGGACTCTCATGCCTGACCAGAGGCCTGGATGAAGCTCTTTGCTCCCCGCCCCCTCTCCAGTCTGCCCATCAGCCCCTTCTCCAGGGTGCCTTCATTTACATGGGTCTCGTGCCTGACCAGAGGCCTGGATGAAGCTCTTTGCTCCCTGCCCCTTCTCCAGTCTGCCCATCAGCCCCTTCTCCAGGGCGCCTTCATTTACATGGGCCTCTCATGCCTGACCAGAGGCCTGGATGAAGCTCTTTGCTCCCCGCTCCCTCTCCAGTCTGCCCATCAGCCCCTTCTCCAGGGTGCCTTCATTTACATGGGACTCTCATGCCTGACCAGAGGCCTGGATGAAGCTCTTTGCTCCCCGCCCCGTCTCCAGTCTGCCCATCAGCCCCTTCTCCAGGGCGCCTTCATTTACATGGGTCTCTCATGGCTGACCGAAGGCCTGGATGAAGCTCTTTGCTCCCCGCCCCGTCTCCAGTCTGCCCATCAGCCCCTTCTCCAGGGCGCCTTCATTTACATGGGTCTCGTGCCTGACCAGAGGCCTGGATGAAGCTCTTTGCTCCCCGCCCCCTCTCCAGTCTGCCCATCAGCCCCTTCTCCAGGGTGCCTTCATTTACATGGGACTCTCATGCCTGACCAGAGGCCTGGATGAAGCTCTTTGCTCCCCGCCCCCTCTCCAGTCTGCCCATCAGCCCCTTCTCCAGGGTGCCTTCATTTACAAGGGTCTCTCGTGCCTGACCAGAGGCCTGGATGAAGCTCTTTGCTCCCCGCCCCCTCTCCAGTCTGCCCATCAGCCCCTTCTCCAGGGCGCCTTCATTTACATGGGTCTCGTGCCTGACCAGAGGCCTGGATGAAGCTCTTTGCTCCCCGCCCCCTCTCCAGTCTGCCCATCAGCCCCTTCTCCAGGGCGCCTTCATTTACAAGGGTCTCTCGTGCCTGACCAGAGGCCTGGATGAAGCTCTTTGCTCCCCGCCCCTTCTCCAGTCTGCCCATCAGCCCCTTCTCCAGTCCTTCCGGGCTCGGTGCTCGCACGCGTTCTGTACAAAAATGTTTGCAAAAGCTATGAGAAAAGGATTGATTCTACTTTCATGGTCACTCCACCATCACCTCTGAACGAGAAGGAAAACACAAGGAGAAAGACGGAATGTTCCTTTGCAGTTTTTCCTGTGCGGTTCACTGTGATGCATCTGCTACAGAAACCAGACCTACTTCTTCTTTTCGGTTACAGATGCCCCCAAAGCCTTTTGTTGAACTCGCCAAAAGGGTTTATAAATGTTCTTTGTAGTGCATAGCATGCCTTTGTGGAGGTTTGGACGTGTGATTTCTTGCGGAGCTGGTGGGGGGGCATGAGAAATCAGATGGGACAATGTCTGCCCTCTTCCCCCAACAAGGAATGGAGTCTCTAAAGGTCTCAGTGGGAACACCATTTCCGTTCTGTTTAACCTGATCATGTAGTGCTGTCAGTCAACATTAAAATCTCATGCTGTAACTATCCATTCATTTCACATTGTGCTTAATACAAGGTGTTAGCTTTTACTAGAGAGGTGACCTCAAGTAGACTGGTAAAGGTGACTCGTTACAGGAGCACACTTTGCTGCAGGCATACGTATCCATGCACCGTACAGAAAGGTTTTGCTCAAAATTAAAAATGTGGGACTGGCCAGAGTTGCAGAGGCCTGTCGAAGGCCTGAAGATGCCTCCTTTCCTTGTTGGCATGAAAGGTTAGAGTGATACCTCCCTGGAACTGTTGTGTGAATAATCCTGTCCAACCACTGTTCTGTTTTCCCTATTGTTGAGATCCGGGTTGGGCAGTTGTAGGATCCGATACCTTCACTGTTTCACAATCCTTTCCTTGTTGGCATGAAAGGTTAGAGTGATACCTCCCTGGTGTGCAGGAGCGGCTCGTGCAGGCAAGAGAGGTGGGAGGGGGGGGGATTTGACAGACGGTGAGGGGAAATTCAATCATTCATTTTCTGTCGCCTGTCAAATTCACGCCCCACCGCTCTTCCTGCACGAGCCGCTCCTGCTTGTGTTCCCTTCCATCCGTACTGCTGGGCTGTGAAATGCCTTCAGACACCATCCCTCTTGGCCTCCGAGTCCGCCCTTTGCAGTGGATTCGCCATCTCTCTACCCAATGCTTCAAAGAAAGCCTTGCAAAGTAGCCCCCTTTCCATGGGATCACAGTGCGCAGACTTTCACCTGAGGCAGGCAATGCTGCAACTTTTATTCTATTCGAAAGATATCTCTTGTAAAGGTAGATTATTAAAAACGACTAAACTAAGGAAGAGCCAATGTTGCTAACCTCTCTGGAGAATCACTGAGTAGAGTAGCAGGCAAAGAACAAAGCGAGGGTGCATTTATGTGAGGGCTTTACAGCAGCTGTGATCTTTGTTCAGGAAATACAAAGGCACCAACTCTGCCTAACACCCCCTCCCCACTTCCAAAACTTTACATATTTTTATTCAGCCTAACTCGCATCTTTTGCTTGCCTCCGGCTCCAAGTGTAACTCCGCTACCATCCCACAGCCAGTCCCTGGCTTGATTTGTAACCCCACAACCCCCACTGGCTCTTTAGGTAATGCGCCCCCCTATTCCCCCATCCCCCCGCAAACGATACTAGGCTCTGTGCAACCCCTCAGCCATACATTTCAGTCTCTCAGTGCAAGTCCTCTTCTGTCTCTGGCTCCCATCTAAGCCCACTTCCTTTTCTGATCGTCTCCAAGTATTTTTGCGTTTTTGGCATTCATATTCTTTATTAGAACATTGGAACGTTGGGAGCTCCATTGAAAACCATGGCGTGCTCCGGGCTTATAATGGCTGGTATAAGCCCCGAGCTCCAACATTCCAATGCTTCTTTGTTCACAGCTCTGGCTGTAAACAAAGGCTTCAGGGAGCCTGAGGGGATTCCAATCCCCTCGCGCTCCCAAAAGGCTTTGTTTTTTTTGTTAGAACATTCTGCCCTCTAGTGACAGAATGTTCTAATAGCCTTATAGCCCTTCGTAGATGGGCTATACCGCTATTAAAGTCCCTCTCCCTTGTTAAAGGCCCTCGCCTTCGGCTCGGGGCCTTTAACGCTGGAGAGGGCCTTTAATAGCCGATATAGCCCTCTACCGCGGGCTATAAGGCTATAGTATTCATATATTAAGCCGTTCCATGTCTGCGCGAGGGCATGATCGGATCATGTAAAGCTGTGGGTGAAAAAGATAATGACTTACTTTAAATCCCCCTGTTTCCAGAGCACAGGTCTCACCCCTGCCTCTGGTCACTCTTTACTTACTGAAGCTGCTGTCCTGAGAGAGAGAGAGATAGCCACCAGGGTTAGTGACGCCCTCCCGCCAGCTGGGAATGCATCCACCGCCTACTAACCCCATGGTGACGGCGACTGCTGGTTATTGAAAGTTTGTTCCTTTCCTTTTTCAGCTACATTCCTGCTACATTTCTTCGCTTATATTTATTTATGCGATTTGTTGAGCGCGAACAATTGCCCAAGGGCGTCTCGGGGCTAGATGCCATCAAATCTTCTGTCTTGCCCATTGCCTTCTTCATCCCATAAGCACAGATAACCCTCATATCCACCCTTGGTTCCTAGCTGGAGCACAAGTGTTTGTAGATGCCAGCATGAGTCGGGTTTGTGTTTTGTAAATGTAATTTATTTTCTATGTGACCAAAACATATATGATGTAAATATGTAAAATTGCTTTGCCTGTGCATTGTACAACATGCAAAGTTGTGATAGGCACCCATCTCCCAGTTGGAAACTTCTGAGTAAAGTTCTCTTGATGTTTGTAGCGGAAGAGGTGTGGCGCCGCGGCCAGGGCGACTGACGCTGGAATCTGGGGATCACGGTTCGATCCCTGGCACCGGCGGCAGATTAGCCCAGCACCATGTGACTCTGGGCAATAGCTTACTTAATCTTTCCGACGGCCCCCAGCGCCTAGAGACCCTAACGGGTGATTGTGCGCTTTACAAATGTGGATTATTATTATTATTATTATTATTATTATTATTTGGAGGGCTATCTACACTATTTACAACCACAAGTGCGTTCTGTGCAGGCTCGAGGCTAGGGGATTTAGGGAGTAAGTGGGACAGGTGGTTTTCTTTGCAGGGCAAGTAGATTACTGGAGCATGTATCTCTTTGGACAAGTTGTTAAAAATAAAATAAATTCTCCAGGCCAGTGCCCCTTACACTTGCGGCACTGCAGCGGCCTTATCTCAAAAGGTGGACACTGGTAGTAAACACAGGGGCATATTATCAAGGGGGTTTATCTCCGCTTTTTTGGCTTTAAAAGCCGAGAAAGCGGAGATAAAATTATCTCCCTATTACCTAGCTGTTGCTAACACCAGTTAGCGACAGTTAGTAGGAGATAGCGACCATCTTGGGCCCCACTTTGCATGTCAGAGAAATTGATCACTAATGATATGCAAAGTGGGCGTGCCAAGATGTTAGCGACTGGAAACAGTCGCTAACATCACTATCTCCTATTACCAACTTTAGGAGATATTCGCGATAAGTGCAAATATCTCCAAAAGCTAACGCCTGCCCAGAGCAGTTCTTAGCTATGTTATGCAATGGGAGGTGGATAACATGGCTAAGAGCATTAGCTCGGTAATGCATGAATATCGCTGACTTTTCAGCGATATTCATGCATTGCGGCCGATTTTTGTTGCATTTGCGATAAACCTTGGTAATACCAAGGTTTATCTGCGATAAAAATCGCTGCAGGTCGGCGATAAATTTTTGTCTCTAACCAAGCAAAAGCGATAATTATCGCTATTGCTTGGTAATATGCCCCACAGTTCGCATGAGCTTAGTACCACTACCAGGAGCTTAACTCGGGAAGCGAGGCTCGCCCACAAAGAGATTCAAAAACCAGTCCGTGATGAGCGAAACATCTAGGAGGACTAAAGGGGGAGCCGAGCACTGCTTTCACGGGCCCCGTATGTGTGTTCTGACCCCTAAAACACGTTGAATGTTTTTTTAAACCTTATTGCAATTGGTGGTTTATGGCCCTAGCCGCTAGGAAGCTATGGTTGCGGGTAACAACGAGCGGCTCCATCCATCAGTTCAGGCATCTTACTGGAATGCCCGCAAGCACCACAGCACTAAAAGGCAAACTATCTCAGCCAATAGACTCTTTTACGGATACAATCCTGCCACTATCCTTCACACTGCACTAGAGTGCACTGCACTTTGCCCTTAGCATTAACCGGTGTCGTTTGCTTGTTCTTTCCTTATTGATTTACTACAAACGCATCCGTGCTCTTTGGTATGCTGTTTCAGTGTTGTTCTGGTTGTCCTGATTTGAATAATCTGGGCTGGGTAGGTGCTGGTTCGAGTAGGGAACATTAAGCTCTCGCGTCTAACTTCTGTTGATAAGTCTGCCTCTATTTTATATATTGCACTCTGCACTTTGCCTTTCCTAGCCATTGAAGCAGTTGTCTGCACCAGCATTATCAATAAATGTAAAACAGGTGCTAGCTCCTGGCGAGAATATTAGACTCTTGCATCTAATTTTGACTCATTGTTTTATATCAATACTGTAAACATTTTCAGTCATTTATATTTTGTTTTAACATTGTTCACATGACTACTGATTGTAATGTTTTATCATTAAATGGAAAAAAAATTCTGGAAGCCATTTTGACCTGGAATTTTAACATTATCGATTGAAATGATTTTAAGTAACCAAACAATAAAATAAATAATATATTGTGTTAAAATATTATTGCCACATTTGTGTGTTGTGGAAATACATACACACATGGCATGGAAAGTTAAATGCCACTTATCAGCTGCAGCATCTTTTGTGCCGTCCTCTACAGCACAGTGTAAACATGGCTTCGGGCCTACTCTTTGTAGCGTGACAGCAGCTTGAACCCTGCTGCACAAACTTTTTAAAACTACTCTTCAGACAGGTTGGAAAACCTGAATTGAAATATTAAATACGTTACATCTAAACACACCTTGCTGCCCACAAGTATTTACACATGGAACATTTTTTACATTAGTAATAGCACGTTCCCTTGGTGACTAGGCCCATAACGACATGGTCACATCTTAGGCTGTAGATGGCACATAGCAAAAGTGAAAGTATGGATTATATACTTTAACCTATAACTTTACCAGCTACTGAATCAATTCAGAGATTCACATTTCTATTTTATAAAAATCCAATCTGATGGTAAAGTTGAATTTTTGTTAAATACCTGGAAAGTGGGACTTTTAGAAAGTTACCTTTACCCTGCCTGAAACTGCTGGAGGCTAACTTGCATCCAGCAACTGCCCAGCCTGATACTTGGTATGAATGAGGTTTGAAAGAGGTATGAGATTCCTCCAGGAGCTACACAATGGATTGATCTGAATAGGCTTAGATGACTCCTCTGACCTCAACAAAATATGCTGGTGAGGGCTGTATGTATCCTTTTGACACCGCAGTATCAAAATGTGCCCGACAGGTATGTTTAAGCCATATGCAATACTTTGGCACACTTGAAAGTGAGAGAACAGGATGGCAGGGCAATTTGTGTATCCCATTTCTGAGTCCTGTTGGACCCTACATTTGTCCTCCCAGTCTTCTGTCTCCTGGTTTGTTGTGGGTACAGGGCCTACTTCACACTGTATTTTAGTGTTAGATGTGGAAAGATACTAAAGATTACAATAGTGCACTCCCAGAGGTTGAAGTGAGCCAAGGGGCACTTGATGTCCATACGTTTGTTTTACATATTAGAAAAGAGAGGAGTGGAGAGGAGTTTTAGGGGAGAGGAGTTGGCCTAACGGCTCAGGCGCTCGACCTGGGGATCTGGGTTCGAGTCTCGGTAACGACGCCGAAACCTCCTGTGATTCTGGGCAAATCACTTAATCTCCCCGTGCCTAAAATGAATGTGTGTATGCAGTGTATCAAGGACCCCCTGATAAGGATATAATTCCTGGGTCAGGGCAATAATTCAATATAAAGGTATAAACCCAGGCCAAACAGAACAAAAAGGCACAAACAAGGCTATTTAAAACAACAAAATGTATAAGACCAAACACAACAAGGTACTATACTGATGTATAAAAATAATTTAATTATACTGATAAAAAAGGATTAAACACATACAATTATATGCATATAATTTGTTTGATACATTTGATACACTAAAAAACTTAATTGCTTTTCTTATTAAAAAAGTACATTAGTTATAATGGAAACACTGTAGTGGTGTTGTAGTTATTTCAAAAAGGAACGTGGGAGGCTGTTTTCTGTCAACGCGTTTCGACACGCATTGGTGTCTTCATCAGGACAAAATCTCATCCAGCCAAATTTCTAGAGAGAAAAATACTTTTAGATTCCTCGAATACATAGTACCATGTGTTTATAAAACCAGTTTTAAGTTTTTCTTTCTATTCTAGAGACTGATGTATTTTCAAAATCATAGAAAAGAGAGAGAAGAAGGGGTGAAATGAAGTAGTCAGGGGTTAACAGACCATCTATTATTATAGTAACTGGTGTAATTATTGGGGTTAGTTTTAATTAAACAAAAAGGGGAGTTCCTATTTCTAAGGTCCCAACCTAATTTTTGGAACCAGCTAATGTCGCCATAGCCTTAAACTATCTCTATTTTAAGTATCCTCTACTCTTTGTATTCGTTTCAGTATGGCAACAGTAGCATGGTGAGAGCAAAGAATCACTCAGCTTTGTTAAATGGGAAAACCACATTTCCCTGGAATTCAGTTGAAACCCAGGTGATAATTATAAGGCTGGAATAATAATAAAAGGCAATGAACAGATTTCTTAATTTATATTACAAAGTCATGTCTCTTATTTCACCATAACTATTATAGGGCAATGTTCAAGGTTTCAAGGTTCCAGATGTTCTAATCTACTGGGTTCCTACAATATAGTGACTAATCAGAAAATGAACATCTAATTATTCATCGCGCTTTTGTTCTTATAATCGTGTTTTTTGTTTTAACTATTATGTGGAGACAACTTTTTATGAGTCAAAACCTACACTGAGGTCCAATCTATTTGCCTACATTCCAGGTATTGGAAACTCCCTTAGATGTATCGTAGCTACCTTTCCATTTTTATGCTTTTTTTATGCTACCAAATGCACGATCCAGCTTATATTGTGAACGTGACTCTGATACTTATATGTAGCAAGTTCCACTTCTTACCTATAATGACTTCAGTCGCATTCTGTGTATTTCATAATCAGAGGCACAGAAAAAACGGGGCACCTTTTATTTCCTGTCATATAGGTATGTGAAATCTGCAAAAAAACGCGATTCCTGGCTTTTAATCGAATTGCTGTTAAAAGTTTTCATTTTAAACCCCTCATTTGCATAAGCACGTATATTATTTACATATTATCGCATTACCTTCGAGTTGCGATTTCACTGCACACATCCCATTTTTTCTGGCGACAGGTAAAACCCGATATGTTCTTTTAAAAGCCAATATTCTGTTGTGGGAAAAACGTGCACTTATCAGCTTAAAGATGTTTTATTCCGATTTACTCACAATCAAGATACTTTGGGTATGTTTCCATATTCGGGCGTTTGGATAGTACCTACATATGGCACTTCTCCTCGCAAGCATTACATGATTGTAAAAGAGGTTCGTTTATGTAAACGGCCGCAGCAGGTTAAATAACTGCACATTGCATTATTTCGGATGGAAATATACGCTAATAGAGGAGTTAGGCATTCACGTTATGCTGTCTGTTCTCGGTTGCGCTAAACCGCACTTGATAAATTTCAAAATATGTACCTTTAAAAACACGTGTGTTGCAGCCGATGACTTCGGCGTCTGAGGCGGGGAAACTTGTAACCGCCAGCTAAATGCGTCTAGGTTTGACAGCGGTAAACTTTTAAAAATCGAACAAACTGCAAGCAAAAGGTTACATTTAGGGGAGAGCCCACCATGTTATCCTAGCATTAAAATACTATTCCTAATAAATTCTATTTGAAGTGTAGCTTGTGTTTACCTTTGCGAGTATTTTTATTTTTCCGTGTAATCTGTCTTCAAAGATCTTATTTATTCGGCACTCACGGACGTGCAGAAAGATGAGGCAGACCTCGTCTCATCCCGCGCTACTCTCGAGGTCACTACCCCACAGCCGCTTTTTCTTGTCTGAATATCCGTATGACTGCAAAACATTAAAATGCAATCATAGTGTTACACGCCTTAGTTAAAGTGGATTTCTTTATAAAATTGGAGGAGTAAACCTCCTAGGGCTCTAGCAGAGAAACGCTTACCGGTTCTGTTTGAGGCAGACTCCTACCATGCGGCGGGCCAGGTGATTCGAGAAAGGAAAGGGGTTTGAGAGCCGCCTTTCCATTGGTATTTATACCGATGACCTCTAGTGTCATAACTACGGAGACACGCCTCCATTTAAAGGCCTAATACTCGAAAGAATAGTTCTACTATCAGTGTGCTTATGTAAGTAGACAGTACCTATCGCTTTTATAAAGCGCAACTCTAATTTTTAGATTTTCGGAAAATGAACTAGGCTGAACGCAAATTGATATTAGTAGCTACACATCTCATGACATGGAAGGAGACTTATTCATTACCAATCTTAATTGCCAAATTCTATTAGTTTGTATTAGTGCATGATAATTCATATTCAGGGCATAATCCTTTATATGAATCTCTTTTCTATGTAATGGCATTCTCCCAGGACAGTTCTTGGTTAAGGCCATGATCATAAGTACCAAGAGTAAAAATCCATGTTTGTCCGTCCTCATGTAACGTAACTGGTGCTATGTAAAGCGCTCTGATACCTGATTCGGTTTGGGTCTAGTTCGCGCTATATAAAACTCTATAAAACTCTACAAAAAAAAAAACAATTCCCCTACTTTTTTGTGAAAAGCAATCCATCCTGGGACACTTAATTTTGACAGTTGAAATGTTCCTGCTGAAGTGTAAGGTATCATCATCTGTGGGAGGAGACCGACTTATACTCTCTATGGCCACAAGGTACCCATCGGCCACTCCGGCTCACTGAACACAGTCCTCAGCCGAGTGCACTGTGAAGTTATGGTTCTGGCCACTCGGCTGAGGACTGTGTTCAGTGAGCCGAAGTGGGCGAAGGGTACCTTGTGGCCATAGAGAGTATGTCTGTCTCCTCCCACAGATAGAGATGGCGGATTAACGACCCATATCTTGGGTGCCTACTTTTGAAACTGCCAGTATAGCCATCTAACTACATTACATATGAGCGTGATATACATCCGTTTAGAGTGACGTGTACCTATATTTGGTTCTCATGAATGCCTAAGAACCCCTTGTGTAGTCTACTAAAGGCAGATACATGTTGACCTTCGAGGGGGTATATTTGTTTTGAACCCTCGTCCTCTGCTTTTTTAATCCTATTCAAGGGCATTACTGAATAAAACGATTTGAGCCCTTGAGATAGTTTTGTTATTGGGTTTAATTGGCGCCTGAATCACCCCTGAAGGGGTATCTCTGCGCTTGTGGACTGGCACTATGAGAAATGACTAAAACAAGTGCGTTTTCATTAATTTTCTAAACTTAAGATGGTCCGGGCACTGGCTCAGTGTGAGAGGGAGCGAATTCCAGTGCGGGGGGAGAGATACGAAAAAGCTTTCCCCCTGTCCTAGACTTATTGATCCTGGGCACTCTGAGATGGGATTTTGAACTGGTTCGTAGATCCCCCTAAGGGGAGTGTATTGGTAGAATTTCTCCGCAAGGTATGTTGGACCATTGTTAAACACCGCCTTATGGACGATGCAGCAAACCTTGAATTTGATGTGTTTGCGCACCGGCAGCCAATGCAGTTGCTGCAGCAGTGGAAGCGATGGGGATCTGTAGGGGGCATTAGGGACCAGCCTTGCCGCTGTATTTTGGACTACCTATAAGCGATCTAACGAGGCTTCGTTAGCCAAAATCAGTAGAGCATTACAGTAGTCGAGTCAACTCAAAACTAGTGCCTGAATGAGAGTCTTCTGTGTGTGATCTGGAAGAAAAGGAAATGCTCGTCTCAGTAGATAGTAGGTACGGCTTAAACAGGAGCCCTGTGGTACTCCCTTGGTCAACTTCTTAGTCGTAGATCTATAAGGTCCCAGGTTGACTGTCTAGGAACGATCCGAGAGGAAGCTAGTCATCCCTGCACAGCCTCTCCTTTTATCTCCGATTCCTCAAGTCTCCTCAGCAAAATCTTATGATCGACTGTGTCGAATGCCGCAGAGAGATCTAACAGCACAAACAGAGTGGATTGCCCTCTATCTAGTGCTAGTCTGATGTTGTCCGTGACAGCCACCAGGGTTGTTCCGGTACTATGTTTAGGCCTAAAGCCTGGTTGTGACACATCCAAGCTACCTGACGCTTCGACTTGAGGTGACAGATGTTGATTAATATGCTTTACCAAGATTTTGCTCAGTAGCGGTAAGAGGGATACTGGTCGCAAATTGGAGAGATCTGTATTTTTGCAGTATCTGATGACTTCTGCTACTTTCCATTCTAATGGTAGGTGACCTTCCTTTAATGACGCATTCAAGATGGAGCAAATTGGAGCGGACAGTTGTTTAGCAAGAACCGCAGAGATTTTGGCCGGTATTACATCGAGTGGAGAACCTGATTTTACAGTGTGTGATAAGGTTTCCACTTCTTCCCCAGTGAATGGAGGCAAGCTCATCAAAGGCTTCCCCCTTGTGTAGGAAGTGTGGTCATAAGTCCCGACCGACTTCATATTACCGGCTATGGTGATTCTATTATAAATCCGATACATTTTCTGCTCAAAGTATTCCGCTATAGTGTTGCATAAGGCTTGGGATGGAGGTTCTTCCAGATCACAGGCTTTGGGGTTCGTAAAAGATTTAAGGTTCTGGAATAAGGCCTTGGGGGCATTCCCTGCCCGAGTTAAATGCTGAGCAATGGATGCTTTCTGGGCTATTTTTATATTTTTGTGATACTGGGCTAATAATGTCCTATATTTGTATTTATCCCTTGTATTATGGGTCCGCCTCCATCGCCTCTCCAGATTTTTACAACGTCCTTTCTTACTGCGTAGTTCAGTGGTAAACCAGGCTGCTTGAGCCTGCCTAGGCTTACCCATTGAAGTTTTTAAGGGCGCAAGTTGATCAATTGCAGCCTTCGCCAAGGCATTGAAGTGGGCTAATCTCTCCTCTACCTTTTCGTGTTTTCCATCCCATGCCGCTGGGAAGGTAGCTGAAAAAGCCTCTGGAGTGATTTTGTGCCACTGTCTGTTGGACTTGGCCCTTCTGGCAGGTTCACCCCTAAACTTTTTGCTTTTAATGGTGACCTGGTGATGGTGATTTTTGGTTTCTGCGCACTTTTACTGTGGCCCAGTGGAAAGTGCGTGCGCACTCTGAGTGCATGTGGTGAGATAGGCCTGCCCTCCCATAGGAATGCATGGGGAATGTATGTGTCCCTGGTAGTTCCTGATGCGTGGGGTGTGCAGGCTCAAGTCTGGTATGTGCGGACTTGTGTGATTGAATGCTGCGCAATGATGCGTGCAGCCTGTTTGTGTCTAATATGGAAGTGCCACTTCTAGAAGTGTGCCTGTCTGTGCAGTGAATGTGCTGGCGTGTGATTGGCTGGAGCTGGCTGGGGTGCCAGGCTCCATGAGTCATGATGGGTCTGCCCCGGTGGTGAGTGGAGAGATTAGCATGTGTGATGTGAGGGAGTGGTGCACCTGGGACCTGAATAGGGCTGGGCTTTCCCCACACAATGCTGGCTACACCCCCTGTGGTGCGACTGATGACCCTAGCCTGCCAGGTGAATGGAAAGTGTGGCTGGGGAAAACAAAGTTCTCCAAAACCAGCTGCGACTGGTTTCTCCCCCACCCTGCACCCTGAGACAAAGGATTTTAATGTATAAAAAGGGGCTGTGTCCTCTTGCAATCTGTTCTCTTCCAGGATCCTGAGGGGGGCTGCTGCTGCTGCTGGCACCAGGAGGACCGCCACTTGGACTGCCTCCCTGCCTGGAGGCCCAGTGAGCTGGCTCTGGGCCCAGCCTTGCCCCCCTGCCTGCCTAAAAGAACTTTTCTGGAGCTTTATTTTACTTATAGCGCTTGGGAGCGCTTTATTTTACCTAGCGCCTGGGAGCGCTTTATTCTTCCTCTAAGCGCTTGGTAGCGCTTTATTTCCACTTTCACGGCTGCCCACGCCGCCTATTGCCGTGTCTTTTTGCCCTTGTGTGACCCCTGACGGGTGCCCACCCTGCCAGGGACCTGGTCCTGATTTGTGCCTCTTCACGGGAGTCCACCCTGTGTTATTTAATCACTTAATCCCGGGAGCCTACCCCGGATATTGCCCAAAAGAAGTCACCACCGCGGGCCTGGGAGATTTCGAACCGAGGGCTGCGCCCGCCCCCTTCGCGCTGGGATTGGTCCCTGGGCCACGAGGACTCCCGCATCGTCATACCTGGGCCGTGCAGGGATTGGATCAGCCTCAAGGGCGTCGGGCCGTGTGGCTTGCTGGCAGTTTTCAGGTAGCCTCTTTGTTGAAAGCCCCGAGAGGCTCCTCCTGAGTGTGGGGCCATTGTGCATTGAGTCCCCCGAGCGGGACTCCACCTAAAAAGGGACATTATTTCTTTAAGAGCCCCAAGGCTCCAGAGGCCTCCCGTTTTCGAGCCCTCGAGGCTCAGGGGGGACATATTTGCATATTTCGAGTCCCCCGAGTGGGACTCCAACGAGACGGGCATTTTTGTTGTTAGAGCCCCGGAGGCTCTAGAGGGCATTTCCTTTGTTCAGAGCCTATGAGGCTCCCACCTAGCCCCACCTTTTTCTCGAGTCCAGAGGGGCTCAGGGAGCATATTGTTGACGAGCCCCGAGAGGCTCGTGGCGGCATATTAATTTGGCAAGCCCCGAGAGGCTCTGGGGTGCCACATTTGCTCGAGCCCAGAGAGGCTCAGGGGGACATTGTAATTGTTTAGGGCCACGAGGCTCCAGCTTTGGCCCCATTGTCTCCACAGCTGCCCATCACTTAGTGGGCAGCTGCTACGTTTAGGCCCCTGACATTTGGGACACAGGGCGTCCTAGCCCTAGAGAGGCCAGTTGGCCTAGGGACTGCCACAGGTGGTGGCTTATGTGAATTCTGCGCTATTGTGTTCTCACACCTCTGAATGTGTTGTTTATGCATCATGTGTTCTCCTGTGCTGCACCTCTGAATGTGTTTTGATGCTGCATGTGCCTTGTTCTTACACCTCTGAATGTGTTGTTTATGCATCATGTGTTCTCCTGTGCTGCACCTCTGAATGTGTTTTGATGCGTCATGTGCCTTGTTCTTACACCGCTGAATGTGTTGTTTATGCATCATGTGTTCTCCTGTGCTGCACCTCTGAATGTGTTTTGATGCGTCATGTGCCTTGTTCTTACACCTCTGAATGTGTTGTTTATGCATCATGTGTTCTCCTGTGCTGCACCTCTGAATGTGTTTTGATGCTGCATGTGCCTTGTTCTTACACCTCTGAATGTGTTGTTTATGCATCATGTGTTCTCCTGTGTTGCACCTCTGAATGTGTTTTGATGCGTCATGTGCCTTGTTCTTACACCGCTGAATGTGTAGTTTATGCATCATGTGTTCTCCTGTGCTGCACCTCTGAATGTGTTTTGATGCGTCATGTGCCTTGTTCTCACACCTCTGAATGTGTTGTTTATGCATCATGTGTTCTCCTGTGCTGCACCTCTGAATGTGTTTTGATGCGTCATGTGCCTTGTTCTTACACCTCTGAATGTGTTGTTTATGCATCATGTGTTCTCCTGTGCTGCACCTCTGAATGTGTTTGATGCATCATGTGCCTTGTTCTTACACCGCTGAATGTATGTTTTTGCATCATGTGTTTTGTTCCCATGCCTATACCACTAAATGTATGGTGATACTTAGGTGGTTGATTTCTCCTAGTACAGGTGTTTCTAGTGAGGTCCTGGTTCCCTGCGTGACATTCTACTAAGGGGGTTAGGGTTGCGTAGGTGGTACTTACCTCTTACCAGTGATTACTGGTTGTGTGCTACATGATTATTTGGTGCTTAACTATCTCCAAGGGCTTGATACTGAGCTTGCCCCCTGACCAGAGTCCCAGGACCAGTGGACTCTATTGTGCCTTCCCTGACAAATTGCTGGGACTTGTCTGATCTCCTTGGGCCACTGGGGCCTCGCCTGAAGTGTACCTCGCTCACTCCCCTGCAGCTCGTGCCTAGCCGCCCCCGCCAAGAGCCGCACCGCTCCTTGTGAAGCCGTGCTCTGCTCCGCCTGGGCCGGCCGCATCCTGCACCTCGGCAGCTTGTGCCTTGGCCGCCCTCATGCCTCGAGCCGCGCCGCTCTCCTCTGAGCCGCGTCCGCTTTGCTGGGCCGCCCGCACCCTGCCCCCTCCTCCTCTGAGCCCACACCTTGGTCGCCCCAACCAAACGCTTGTAGCGCGCGGGTCGCCACCGCCCTCTCAGGCCTACTGAGGAGATCACTTGCATTATCCCTCGCAACCAGAACGGAAGGTACGGTCCGTATCCGCCGCCAGTTATTATATGTTGTATGTTCTAAAAGTGTTACTTCTAAAAATGCTTATTCCTGACAGTGTTCCAGGTGGCCCTGTCCTGTACAAATCCCCTGTAAATTCTGCCCGTGCCTGTTGGCACATTGTAAAGTGTGTGTTTCTATCTAATGTGTTTTGTAATACAAAGGCTATTTTTACATATACCTTGTGTGGAGTTCCTTTTGTGGGGGTCCTGGGATGTTGTTGCTGGGTGCGTGCGGAAATGCTTTACACTTCGGCTCTGAGATAAGCCTGACTGCTCGTGCCAAGCTACCAAGAGGGTGAGCAGGGGTTATCTTAGCGGGTGACTTCCTTACCCTAACTTAGGAATGGTGGTTTCTGCCTGGCTTTGGCGCAAGCCTTAGCCAACCAGAAATCCCATTTCTAACACTGTCTAAATGAGTGTTTGGAGTCAAGGCCAATCTTTTCCGTATCTCTGGGTCCCTGAATCTAAAATTGAGAAATGCATGGTCTGACCAACTCACGGGACGTGGAATTTCACATATGATGTGGGGTGAGTTAGTGAAAATAATATCTAAAGTGTGGTCAGCAGTATGTATTGAGCCTTCATTGATCTTAGTTATGTCTAATGCTGCGAGGTCGGCCAATAGAGCCGCGGCCTCCGTATTCTCCACGTACTTGCTATGCACGTTAAAATCTCCAAGTAGGAGAACATTTTAGTAGAAATGTCATATGGAGCTATTAATTCCATCAGCTGCAGCGAAATATCTCCA
The DNA here is from genome assembly GCF_964261635.1 of Lissotriton helveticus. Classification (NCBI taxonomy): domain Eukaryota; kingdom Metazoa; phylum Chordata; class Amphibia; order Caudata; family Salamandridae; genus Lissotriton; species Lissotriton helveticus. The sequence goes on along the minus strand of NC_136058.1, from coordinate 453,257,613 downwards.
GTGGGGCCTGGGGGACGGTGACCAAAGCTCTCTTCCAGCTATGCTGTGGGGTTAGGTCTAGCCTGAAAATTAGGATTTAAATGTTTTCATTGCTCCGTTGCTCCTAAATAGTGACTGTAGCCCCGTCTCTGTAAACAATAGCTATCCCTCCCCCACCTTGAGGTGTCTGTCAAGTCTTTTATAACTTTTCTTGCACGTTTCACTGCACTCTGTCCCTCACTCACCGGAATCACTTTGTGGCAACCCTTTGCCTAAAAACACATCAGCTCCTCCCCACACCACCACTTTAGGTGGGGAGTTGTAGCCCACACCTGGGAGCATTTGGCCCCGATGTGCGGCGGGGGCCCAATGATGAAGCATGCCACCCTTGGGTGGGTGAGGGTTCTCGTCCGGTAAGGAGATCTCTTTCCCACATCACACTAAACCCCATTACTAGCAGGTCATATCCTTAGTGAGTTGTTAGATTCAGATAGGGAGTGATATGTTCCTTGTAGATCTCCCTTGGATCCTATGTGTGGTATTATTGCAAGGGGTTTACCAGCTGAGCTGTGAAGTGGCTGCTTTTAATGGAGTTATTACAAAAAAATGCACTATGTACAGTCTGAGTATTACTAAAATCTGTATATTGAAAGCACTTTTTTTTTATCTTAAACGTATTTGAACATTTAATAGCAGCCCACCTTCTACTGTGTGAAATGCGAGTTTAAAGTAATGCCTTGCACATTCACAGTGCTGTCTGTCACAGGCTAGGACCTTGTAAGCACTAAAAATACACAAGTTGCTATTCTTCACTGCTCCAACAGGATTCAGTTCTCTGGCTCTGTGGTTACACTACACACACACTTCTGCAATGTATTAACGAACAGAGGATTCATAATGTATGAGAGCTCATTTCCCACTGATTAACTTTACTTGCATTTATTTTTATTTAAACTGCGTTATTTTATATGTGGTCATTTGAAGCTGAAAGACCCAAAAGGTTACATAATATTTTGATTTTTAGCCATGCCTTTGACCCTGCCCACACGCTCACTGACACCCCACCTCCCAACCCTATTGCACACAGCATCACAGTTCCTGTACTTTTTAGGGCTCGCCTGTCAATGCGCTTGCGAGAATATAGGGGCTTATCCAGAGCTTAACTAAACTGGCGATTTCCTGCAGTGCCCGTGAAAAGGCAGCTCAATGCGCTAGCGCATTGACCTAAAAAGCGCGTGCACATCACTTCTACTCCCCCTAATTGCTTAAAGGGTTCGGCTCCCCGCCCCCTGCTTCACGGACGCTCCTCAGGCCACCAGCCTGCCACCCAGATCGCAGCCTGCCCAGCCTCACTCGCAATTAATTTCTCTTTCTCGTCTCCCTTCTTTGTTGGCAGCTAACATGATATGACAAACACATTTGGACGGAGCGTTACTCATTTGCACTATTCATTTCGATCCATTTTACTTCATAAATATAACTTGTTTGCACAAATAATATTTATTTGTAAAAAATAATCCTTGTGACTTGGAAAGAAGCGTTAGGTATCTTTTACTCTTATTAGGTTTGAAAAACTAAGTTCAGACCAAGAACGTAGCTGGTTTAGGACCGGAATACATTTGGGAAAAAAAGGCGGTTTATTTTGGTGTGTTATTTTAGCGACGGTTAGTGTTAAAGGGTTTACTGGTATAATCAAGCTAGACCCACGTTTTCTCATGCCAGTAATACATGTACAACAGCACTCTGAAAGCCTCCAGTGAAGCCACAGAGGAGGTTTAAACGAGTGACTAATGGATTTCAGTGTGGCTATGCAGAGACAAGCACTGAAATGCTTTCGTTTAACCCTTGATGTGCTCCACTTGTTTTACAGTGTTATGATATTGTTGTATCCCTTTAAAGCGCTATGATCCGTGTTTTGCAGCATTGTGAGCTAACATGCAAACGGGATAAGTTCAGAGTCCAGTCAGTTGTGGGCTGTGGCTCTCGCCCGTTCCCGACATTCCTTAGTCGGACCTCCGATTACATTATCCACACATTTTTCGATAAAAACATCACGTGTGAGAACGTTGCCCTGGCCAACAGAAGGTTGTTTAGAGTTTTTGAACATTCAGCTTTTAAATGTCACTCATTTACTACAGGTTTATTTCAAAAAATAGTTTAGCCAGAAGCATTGCGTCATAGTAGCGGACAAGTTTAAGAATTGAGAGATTTGGAAATATTTCTGTTGAAAGCTGTTGCGTTGTGTTATACAGCTCCTAACGCGCGGTTACCACAGCCAACAGCGCTTCTTGTTTATGACACGAAAATGTGATGGGCACACAAATATTTTCAAGGCACACCACATTATTTTTCTTAGAAAAGAACACAGTAACGGTGCCAGGCTGTGATAATACTAATTCTATGCCAGAACAGTGTAATCAGCTGACACCTGGCATGCAATTTAATAGCGGAGAACAAAATGTTCATTTTGATCCAAAAGGCCCATGGGTTGGTAGAAATCCCAACTCCGCAAATTGATTTCCACAAGTGCTTTGAGTACACGTGGGCATTGGAGCTACTGTGTGCAATTTCTTATACCTTGAATGCACCTCTCATTCTCAAAAGTTTGCTCAATTCCAAGAACATTTGAGAAGACAGGCATTTCTTTGCGCCTTGTTTTTTTATCAGGTTCCCGCCTGCTTTGTCAATAAAACCAATGCCTTTGATTGATATCATAAATTATAGCAGCTGCAGTTCCCCTGCATTGACGACTCATGAAAACGGGCACCAGCAGTAATGTTACTTTGCAGCTGCAATTTCGATGTTATTTTTGAATGATTAATGTTCAGCCGCTGCAGATTGACTTCCCGTATTCTGCTGCCTAAGGTCAGCGTCTACGTTGTCAGCGAGTCCTTTCTTGCACACAGAAACAAATAATATACCTAAGTCATGCAACTTAAACGTGCATTTCTTGGACTTTTTTTTTAACTTACAAAAAGGGAAGATATATGGTAAAAATGAGACTGAAAATTGAACACAAGGGTTTATTCTATTTTGAAATAACCTTCAAAAGCAACAAATAAAACCACCCCAAAAAGAAATTCTTGTTGTGCCCTTCTGCCCCCTGTTAGACTCGTTTTTTGTGCCCTTCTGCCCTCTGTTAGACTCGTTTTTTGTGCCCTTCTGCCCTCTGTTAGACTCGTTTTTTGTGCCTTTCTGCCCTCTGTTAGACTCGTTTTTTGTGCCTTTCTGCCCTCTGTTAGACTCGTTTTTTGTGCCTTTCTGCCCTCTGCATCACCTCATCATCACTCAGCGCTACCCCAGCATCACTCAGCACCACCACATTATCACTCAGCACCACCACATTATCACTCAGCACCAACACATTATCACTCAGCACCACCACATTATCACTCAGCACCACCACATTATCACTCAGCACCAACACATTATCACTCAGCACCACCACAGCCCCACCGAACTCAAAAACTACCGCCCCATCTCGCTCCTCCCATTCCCTGCCAAAGTCATTGAGAAAGCCATCAACAATCAGCTCGAAACCAACAAATCACTCGACTCCTCACAGTCTGGCTTCCGAGCCAAACACAGCACCGAGACCGCCCTCATCGCAGCATCAGACGACATTCGAACACTACTGGACAACGGAGACACAGTTGCCCTCATCCTCCTTGACCTCTCCGCAGCCTTCGACACAGTCTGCCATAGCACCCTGATACAACGCCTCAGAAACATCGGAATTCAAGGAAAAGCATTGGACTGGATCATCTCGTTCCTCGCTGGAAGAACTCAGAGAGTCCGCCTCCCCCCTTTTAAGTCAGAGGCCACCGAAGTCATCTGCGGTGTACCACAAGGATCATCACTCAGCCCCACCCTCTTCAACGTCTACATGAGCCCCCTCGCAACCATCGCACGTCAACACAACCTCAACATCATCTCCTACGCTGATGACACTCAGCTGATCCTCTCACTCACCAAAGACCCAACCACCGCCAAAACCAACCTACACGAAGGGATGAAAGAAGTAGCCGAGTGGATGAAGCACAGCCGTCTGAAACTGAACTCGGACAAAACGGAAGTCCTCATCTTAGGTTCATCCCCTTCCGCCTGGGACGACTCTTGGTGGCCAACGGCCCTAGGAAAAGCCCCCATACCGACGGACCACGCACGGAACCTGGGCATCATCCTGGACTCCTCACTCTCGATGACCAGACAAGTCAACGCCGTCTCATCATCATGCTTCAACATCCTACGCATGCTCAAAAAAACATTTCACTGGATTGTGGTAAATAAATAAATAATACCTCTATTTTTGACTGGATATAACAATAACAGATAGCTCAATAAATAAGAGTCAAGATTCGAGGTTGTAGGAGTTTGCAGGTTTAATACAGCATAAAGGACAGGAACAGGACAACCTGCACGGGCAAGATCTGGGATGGCTAGCCAACAGGGGGGCCCCGACAGCTGTCGGGCAGGAGCTGGAATGAGCGCGCTGGCTTTTAATAACAGTACACAAGTATATATAGTTAAAACAATTGCATTACAATACATACAGTAGGCGTAACAGTGGGCAGGGCCTGTAGCAGTCGCGAGAGATAAGGCAGAAAGTAGGTGTAACAAGAGGCGTGAACATAGACATGTGATGTAAACGTAACGGAATATGTCATAAATGGGGCGGAAACATGGAGGGGGCTACCTAAGGAGCCGGGACCTCTAACCTAGTGGTGCGCGCAAACTGACAATGACGTGTTACCAGGGAGAAGCTGGGGGCTATGACTTCTGCGCTAGGAGCAGAGACTGAAGTCTGGAGAGTCAGAGCGACATGTACCCAAACACTATCTAGTATCTGGTGTTTAGAGAACATGTTGATAGAATCCAAAAGTTATCAGGGTAAAGGCTAACAGACACTAAGACTGGTGCATGCATTATTCTACATGTAGTGCGTGTTGAGGAATATTAAATGACCATTAATACAGTATTTCTCTTACATGGAGACGTAAAGGCTAGACGATGACTGAAACTATTGATGCGATTCAGTAGCTTAGGAATGCAGAGAAGGAGGACTGAACTGATAACTGGAATCATAACATATTCTTGGCAGACTCAAAGGCAGAGCCAGCCTGAACCGGGCACTGTGAGGCAGGAAGTAAGTGAAGGGTCGAGGATACAGGTGGGGGCTGTATCCCTCCTCAGCGAGGCTTCAGGAGACAGGAGCTGAATCTGAGTCCGGGCCCTTTTGAGGCCTAGAAACGGGGACTTTACAATGAAATAACGTGCACACTGAGAAACGTGGCAACGTAGCTTTACATAGGCCTAATACTCGTAGCTTTCACGAGAACTGGAAACTGGCATACTGGAGATGGACACAACTGTAATTGCGTCTTTAATCGATCATGGGGAATACATATGCATATTAATCATGCACATACAACATAAGATGGGGAACACGTAGGGACACAGAACATGGCAAAATTTACTTTTCCACATTCCCTCCTTGTCACTACGTTTCCATCAGGAAACATCAATATTCATGATACCATCTATCATTTCATACAGTATCATTTGCTCGTCTCGAATTTTCTTGGAACGGGATCTAGGACGGGACTTGGGACTAGGAATACAAGAGGTAGCACAAATGCCGCAAATCGCAGGGCCACATTGTATACAGAGGCAGCAACTGAATATGATCGCTACTGCAATACCTAGAAATGACAATACTTTCCATCCCCAGGCAGAAATTATACTCCAAAACCAACCGGACCGTGTCCAGGTGCCTGGATTCTGGTGTAACTGATGGGCAATTTTATGAAGTCTGGTTATAGCTGAATAAACAGACGGCGCGTTATTAGGAATGAAAATGCAGCAACTAGATCCGATGACTCTACATGCTCCTCCTCTATCGGCCAGTATGACGTCAAGAACGAGACGATTTTGGAGCACGACAAATCTCATAGCAGATTGCTCTTCGGTTAAGTTACCTAGAGCAGAGGCAGTCTCATTCACTACTGCTTCAAGGATTCTGGTCAATCTACGTATTAACTTACTATTCTGGATAGGTCCTATAAAGAAGAAGAAACCTCTATTGAAATCTGTATACTGTTCTAGAGCAGTTTCAGTTTGATCGACAATCGGGGACTCGATCTCCCTTCTATGTCTAATGTGTACTAGATGTGTGTTTCTATGATAATCAGATGGGGCTAGAAAAACTGGTGGCAGTAGGAAGGCAATGTAACAGGTTCCATCCCAATCGAGGGGCAGACGAACATATGCGGTCTGACCACAAACAAAATAAGAATGACGTGAAGCTTTGAAAATAGATTTCCCACTGTCACTATACTTGACAATAGTAGTACAATCACTATGTCCTACATGTACGGAACCATTATTTCGGACACATAATTCGCCTTTGACTGGTAATACTGAAATAGCGGGTAAGTCTGGAGTAGGATCAGACTGAACATTCAGGACCATGAATTTCGAAGAATAATTACCTAAATTATAAACTTCATTTTCTAGATCTAACCCTGTTCTGTGGGGAAGACCTTGCTTGTCTGGAAAACATGTACTGTTCAAAAAGGACATATCTGTTGTGGATGACGTTAACATGGACCAGGCTCCACATGAACCGTTATGTGAAAATGGATAAGGAAACAGTGGCAGAACTCCCTTCGGTGTCTGGAAAGGGGGGAGTCGACCACACACCCAACAATTAGTGGCATTGCTGGTCTGGTGTGAATAGTGTAACATACGGATAAAGGAATTGTTACGCATAGCGAGGCGGTAAGAGAGTTCATGAGGAGGCAGATCACTAAACGTGTGCTCTACTGTAGCATTAGAAGACTTATTTATATGAGAAATTGGAAAACATAAATGAAATGCATAGCTCGTGCAGTTAATCATCAAGCTCAGAAACAATATAAAACTTAGAAAAACGATACATCGGATTGAGTTTTGACTAACTCTCTCACTATGGGGGTCTATTTCATACATGTCAGATACCTGTCTAACCGTTTCACCTAGCTGGTTTCAACTGGTTTCAACTGACTGACTTATTTTACTAGACCGGAGCTTACTTTTATACTCCTGCTGTGGAGTTTTCTCTAACAGGGGAGGCTTGGTATCAATGTCATTTGCGGGACAGTCCTTAAGAATAGTTTCTTGGCAGTCTTTAAAATCTTGACAATCCTTGGAAATGTTCTTGGAAACAGTTTTTAGTCCGTGAAATTTCTTGACGTGTGACAGATGCACCCACCCTTTCCTGCCTTCTAACTTGACGGCAGTACGGGTGGTCAGGAGGACTAACTTCGGCTCCTTCCAGCGAGGCTCCAGCGGACTCGAACGATCAAAATTCCGGACGAGAACCAAGCTTCCTGGAACAATTTCATGCGGTTTCACCTCGGTATTGTCTGGAAATGCGGCGGCAACCTGTGAACGACAAGAGTGTAGGGCAGACATCAAGGAAGCTAGGTAATCTGTCAGCATATTACTGGAAACATCTGTAATACTTCGGGGTCTGGGTGTACCCCACACGTTCGGGGGGCGGCCGAGTACGACCTCATAAGGGGACAGACCTGATCTGGAATGTGCGACCATGCGCATATAGAACAGGGCAACTGGCAGGGCAACTAACCAGTCTACACCTTTCTCTTTACAGACTTTGGCAATACGGATTTTCAAGGTTTGATTATGTCTCTCTACGAGACCGGCTGCTTCTGGATGGCGTACACAATGGAACTTCCACTGGTACCCTAGTAAAAGGGAAACGTGCTTCATGAGTTCAGATGAGAATGGCTGGCCGTTATCAGAATATACGACCCTTGGGAGTCCATAGCGGGGGAAGAACTCACGAACCAACTGCTTGGCAGTGGTCGCGGCTGTGTAATCTGGGACTGGATATGCTTCTGTCCACCTGGACAAAGCGCATACAACTACAAGGACATACTTGAAACCTCGACATCGCTCCATCGGAATATAATCCATCTGGAGGACTTCAAAAGGGTGGTCAGGAGGCTGGAATCCACCTTGTTCCACCGGGACACTTTTACCTGGATTGAACTGGCAACATATCATACAGGTACGGACTTTATGCTTGGCTGCAGTTCGTAAATGCTTGTTAAACCAAAGGTTCTGGATACTGTCTAACATGGCTTTTTCTCCTAAGTGTGCTGGACTATGTGCGGTATTGATAATGACTTGAACCATAGAGTCGGGGAGAAACCATGTGGCTCTACCCTTCGTCACCCATCCCTGATCTGTCTGGACCCCTCCTTGTTCGGACCATTTCTTGATTTCTTCGGGAGTAGCATGTAACTGGATATCTATGACATCTTGAGTAGGGTCCTTAACTGTCATACAAGTAGTCTGTTCTAGAGTGGATGTCGGTGTCTTGTTAACTGGTATGTCTGGTGTCTGTGCTGTAAGCTTGGCTGTTCGATCTGCTAGATCATTACCTTGAGAAATAATGTCAGTAACTTTCGTATGTGCTTTGCACTTCATGATAGCGATAGATGTCGGTAAATGTATTGCATCTAACAGAGCTTGAATAAGGAGACCATGCTGAATCTTGGTTCCATGAGAAGTCATGAAACCTCTCTCTTGCCAGAGCACTCCAAAGTCGTGTACAACTCCGAATGCGTAGCGTGAATCTGTGTAAATATTAACTTTCAGGTTCTTGGCGTGTATGCAGGCTTGTGTCAGAGCAACTAGCTCTGCTGCTTGAGCAGACAGGGTGTCAATACGGTGTGTTTCAATAACTTCAGTGTCAGTAGTCACTGCATACGCGGCTACTAGTTCTCCTGTACTCGTTCTCATACATGAACCATCCACATAAAGTGTCAGGTCGGGATCTGGTAATGGAATATCTGTCAGATCTTGTCTTGGCTTAGTCATAGTGTTAACAACTTCCACACAGTCATGTGTGGCAGGATTTGAAGTAACTGACGGTAACAGTGTAGCAGGATTTAGAACGTTGCAGCGTCTGATTTCTATGTGTGGCTGGAACAGTGTCAGTTCATAACCTGTCAAACGTGCAATTGTCAAGTGCTGAGTCTGTGTTCGGTTTAAAAGAACTTCCACGCAGTGTGGAACTTGTACTGTCAGGGAGTGTCCTAATACTATGGAATCACTTTGTCTGATAGCTAGTGCTGTGGCTGCAACTGACTTGAGGCACGCAGGCAGAGCCTGGGCTACTGGATCTAGTGTGCTCGAAAAATAAGCACAGGGCTTGTACTGTCCGGCTTGATCTTGTGTAAGAACAGATAATGCTGTACCATTACGTTCTGTGACAAAAAGTGTAAAAGGCTTACTGTAGTTCGGTGTAGCTAGAACGGGAGCTTGGCATAAAGCTTTCTTTAATTCATTGAAACTAAGTGTATGTTCAGATGTCCAAGGGAGGACAGTCGATACGGCTGCCTCCTGTGTCGTTAACTGTATCAGTGGTTTGGCTAGAAATGCATACTGAGGAATCCATTGTCGACAATAAGAAGTGAGGCCGATAAAAGCACGTACCTCCTTCTGGGTCTTGGGCTGAGGAAGACTCGCTATTAACTGGATGCGATCGGGTGTCAACTGCCTACCCCACTTGGACAGTAAGTGGCCTAAGTAGATCACTTGCTGGACACAGAATTGAAGCTTCGAAGGGGACACCTTGTGCCCCATCTCGGCTAGAAAATACAGGACTGTAAGTGATGCTCGCTCGCAAGCACGTTCAGAACGGGCTGTGATCAGTAGATCATCGACATACTGGAGCAGGGCAGTGTCAGTTGGCATGTGAATGTTGTCTAGTTGTCTCTTAAGTGCTTGACTGTAGATGCTAGGACTTTCTGTGAAACCTTGAGGAGCTCGTGTAAATTTATAGCTCCTTCCATTTAAACAGAATCCGAAAAGGTACTGGCTGTCTGGATGAATGGGGACACTGAAAAATGCGTTTTTGAGGTCTATGACTGTGAAAAATGTAGCCTCAGAATCAATGGCTGTCAATAGAGATGAGATATCTGGAACAACTGGGTACTGGGGAATGATACATTTATTGAGTTCTCGAAGGTCAATCACTAATCGATATACTGGGGGTGCATTTGGATCAGTACGTTTCATGACTGGAATGATAGGAGAATTACATACATTGGAGTCAGTTTCTACAACTACTCCTTGAGCAATGAGCTCGTCAATAATTTTGGATAAGGCTGCTACAGCCTCAGGTGGCAATCTGTACTGTCTGATTCTTGGCAGGACTATACCTTGCTTGAGAGTCACACGATGGGGTGTGATTTGCATAAAACCAACATCAGTTGGACCTTGTGCCCATAGATGCTGCGGAACATTAGACAATCTCGGATCAAAATCTCGTAAAACATAGTGACCCTTGAAGTCACGTAAAAACAAACATATCCCCTCTGGGGAACAACAAATAACTGCACCTAATTCTTTCAGTGTCTTAATACCTAACAAATTTTCTGGACATGACTTCGTAAGCAATAGATCAGTAGTTCGGGACAATGGACCTACTTCCAGAGTAACTGGCTTTGATATCTCGTTTACAATAGGCTTTCCTGAAAATCCAAGGGAAACATTTCTAGAGCCTGAGAGCGGAGCCCCTGGAACCTCGTCGTGACTAATAGTCGTCCTACTTGCCCCTGTATCAATCAGAAACTTTCTGTCTTTCCCTAATACTTGACTATGAACATAGGGACCTTCTTGATCTACAGGAATCTCGATGAGAGGCAAGCCTACCTCCCTCTCTAGGCTGTTTCATGAATACGCTTGATACTCTGGATACTCTGTCTGTGCATACTGGTACATTTGCTGTGTAACATGCTGAGTTGCAGCGATAGGCTGCGGTGCTGGAACTGTCTGTTGTGCATTCTGTGGCTGTGAAGTCTGTGAAACTTGTTCTTGTCTAGGCGGACGTGGTCTTTCTTTAGTTTTACCAGTGGCTATATTGTGTTTCAGAACTGCACACTCGTTTATAAAATGACCTGGCTGCTTACAATAATTGCATGTCCCTTTAACGGGAGCTGCAGGATGACTGGCTTGATTCGGACCCCTCTTCTGACTGTCTTGAGGAACAGATTGTGCAACTAGTACTTTCATTTTTGTGTCTTTCATACGTCTTCTCTCGTGTTCTTGCTCTTCTCTGATTCTATTCTGGTGGTACTGGAGCATCTGGAGCATTTGGGACGGAGTATTAGCTTGCCAGGTACTCTCGACTTTCAAAACTCGATTTTTAACTTGTGGATTTGAATTCTCGACTAGTTTAGTAACAAAAAGATGAGGGTATGACTCACTACTCGTCTTCAAACCACTGTTTATTATGAAACATTTCTCAAATCTGGAATAAAAATCACTAGTGTCTTCGTCTTGTTTCTGTTTACAGGCTGAGATTGCATCCCAGTCTTCCTTTTTAGTGGCTAATAACCTAGGCAAAACTTGTATTAACAATTCAGGTAATTCTTTACATTTGTCTCCAAGACCGGTACCTGGTACTCGTATCTTATCTTCAGCTTCTAGAGCTGTCCAATCGATCTTTTTCTCTCCCACCTCCCAATCCTTTTCCTTGAGTTTTTCGTATATGCCCGCAGGCAACAGGACTTTTAGCATTTTAATAATATCTGGATACGTGTATTCTCCCATACGGAGCATGTCTTTTAATTCTCGTTGGAACCATGCTGTATCTGTGTTGTGACAGGGAATTAATTTCTTCATCTCTAAGAGTTCCATCTTGGTAACTGGGGTGTAAACAAATACTCGTTGCATTTCACCATCTGGTGTCCTAACTGGGTGTACTTCTCGTAGCGGATGCTGTCTGTCTATGTAAAACGGTTTACTTTCTGGAGGTGAGACATGAACAAAATGCGGATTCAGAAACGTTCTATATTTGTGGCGCTGTTCTAGAATGACACTAATTAAATCGGTACCTAAACCTTTCCATCTATACTGGAGTAGCTCGTTCAGGATATCATGTAACGGACCTGGATCAGAATGTTGACCCTCATACAGTGTAATGAGGTGTTGGATCATATACATACCCACCAGTCGCTGCTCGGCTGGGGGCAGTTTCAGAAACATTTGTGGCACTATTTCGTCTGGAAAAGTGGTAGAATCAGTAATCCATCGGACTGCTGATCGGGCTAGTTCTTGTTCATGCATAGTACCTAATTCACTATAACCGATTCGTGATTTCAGAATTTGATCGGTAGCTTGAAATACTTGTTCTAGAGAGCCTTGTTCTGGTGCTGGAAGATGAAAGACTTTCTTGTGTTCTAGGCGTAAATGTCGGTCTGGAATTCTAGATTTACCCACATACGCTATTCTGGCGGGATTCTCGTCGTCTACCTCTTCAGTAGAAGAGTCATTTTCTTTCTCGCTTCCTAGAGCTTCTTTACGTTGTTCGTGTAACCTTATTATTTCTTTACGTATTTTCTTGTACATACTCTCTATACTATTGAGTGTCTTGTGCTTACCCTCGGCTATATTATCACTCCACTTTGTCAGAATTTTCATTTCGGTCGGGTCTTTAGTCGGGGAATCTTGTTCCCTAATTAAACAATTGATCAGAAACTTTAATAGCATAAACTGGATCTCAGATTTCCTGAGAGACATGACTTCAGCAATACTTTCTGGATCTTGTCCTGTACGAATGAAACGATACATTCTGTCTAGATCTTCTTTCATATTCGGTAGGGTGACCAAATACTCGGACACCTGCCTTATACGTACGGAATATATAACCATACTATCCTCGCCTGGGACTGGATCATAACAGCATTCAGTAAGAAGTCGCCTGATTTCTGCAATAGTCTTATATTTGGGCGTACGCTGTAACGCACGTTCATGTAACTCGACTGCTCCTAAACGTCTACTTGGCGGCGGGGTACCAGGAGGACCTCCTCCCGCGGCCCCTATACTGGAATCGTCGACTGATACTCTTCGTGCTGGCAGAGTGACTGATGTGGCGGGAATTTGTACTACGGGCTGGACCGGGGGTACCGTAACAGGTGTTGTAACAGGTGCCCCGGTGGCTGGAGGACCATGAATTACATTATTTACAGGAGCTGGTGGAACAGGATTTGCATATTCTGGGACTGTGTCGTCCAAATAGGACGAGAGAAAAATATCAGCTGCGGTCTGTTTGTGACGTAGCTTGGTCGGAACTAAGGGTGGCGGAAAATTACTGGATGCCTCCGGGGTTGCTTTTGGCAAGCCCTCGGCAAGAAGAGGATACATACCCTTAATGAGGGCATTCCTCTGTCTGTCTGACTGTTCGGTTTTAACTCGTTCACCTATTTCGATTAGTTCCCTTTCTTGGACTCTTTCTGAGGTTTCTCTACTTAATTCTGACTTTCTGATTTCTTTTTCGGTTCTTTTATGAGATTCTTTGCGCCATAACTCGATGGCATCTTTCTGTGACTGTCGGGCTTTCTTTTTCCATAATACTTCTTCTACTCGCATGATGCACTCGGCATCCCATGTACCCGATACGGGCCATCTGTACTTTTCTTCTAACTGTTTGGTGTACTCCACCCATAAATCTAGATATAATATGGCACTTATGCCATGCTTTTGATACATAAAATGACCTGGACTGTCCCTAGGCGGGACAGGAACTGCTTCTTCTAACAGACCTTTTCTAGTTTTTAACTGACGTAACTTGGAAAACAACGGCATGACTGAGCTGGAGTCTAGACACAATACAATACACAATGAACACGATAATTACACCACTTTCATACCACGACATTGAAATACATGGATGACATTTAAAATAACAGTTCTGACAAAATACTACCTGGAATACTGAAAACAGAATACATGAATTTCTCGAGAACAGAACGGACTAGAACAGAAACTAGATGCACTGCTAAAACAGTACGAAACTTACCGGTCTCATAAAGAGACACGTCAGGACCCGCATCCACCTAAGTGGACACTTCGTGTTGGATCTGTGTACCCAAACCCACGGACCAGAGACAATGCAATTGACCCTGTCTAGATACTACCCCAGCAACGGTACTCACCGGGCAGCAAGAACGGAAGGCCTCGGACTGGACTGGACTGCTACGACGCCGGACGGACGAACTTCGGACTTCTGTTACGGGTGGGCCTCCGGATACCTCGGACCTTGGACTCTCGGCTTGGGCTCTGGTCGGGACTCGCCGCGTTCCTCCACCGCCTCGTCTCGATGCTGGACCGCAACCTCCGTCTCCTCCGTGGGCCTGAGGGATACTTGAAGCAGAAATATCTGCACGTGCACGGTATGGTTCCGTCACGGCTGCAGAGGATCAGGGGGCTTGCGTGGCTTCACCGGCGCGTGGGGAAAGGGCAAGTCCCTATTCGGGCGCCATTATGTGGTAAATAAATAAATAATACCTCTATTTTTGACTGGATATAACAATAACAGATAGCTCAATAAATAAGAGTCAAGATTCGAGGTAGTAGGAGTTTGCAGGTTTAATACAGCATAAAGGACAGGAACAGGACAACCTGCACGGGCAAGATCTGGGATGGCTAGCCAACAGGGGGGCCCCGACAGCTGTCGGGCAGGAGCTGGAATGAGCGCGCTGGCTTTTAATAACAGTACACAAGTATATATAGTTAAAACAATTGCATTACAATACATACAGTAGGCGTAACAGTGGGCAGGGCCTGTAGCAGTCGCGAGAGATAAGGCAGAAAGTAGGTGTAACAAGAGGCGTGAACATAGACATGTGATGTAAACGTAACGGAATATGTCATAAATGGGGCGGAAACATGGAGGGGGCTACCTAAGGAGCCGGGACCTCTAACCTAGTGGTGCGCGCAAACTGACAATGACGTGTTACCAGGGAGAAGCTGGGGGCTATGACTTCTGCGCTAGGAGCAGAGACTGAAGTCTGGAGAGTCAGAGCGACATGTACCCAAACACTATCTAGTATCTGGTGTTTAGAGAACATGTTGATAGAATCCAAAAGTTATCAGGGTAAAGGCTAACAGACACTAAGACTGGTGCATGCATTATTCTACATGTAGTGCGTGTTGAGGAATATTAAATGACCATTAATACAGTATTTCTCTTACATGGAGACGTAAAGGCTAGACGATGACTGAAACTATTGATGCGATTCAGTAGCTTAGGAATGCAGAGAAGGAGGGCTGGACTGATAACTAGAATCATAACATACTCTTGGCAGACTGGCAGGCAGAGCCAGGCCGAGCCGGGCACTGTGAGGCAGGAAGTAAGTGAAGGGTCAGG
This sequence comes from Lissotriton helveticus, assembly GCF_964261635.1. Classification (NCBI taxonomy): domain Eukaryota; kingdom Metazoa; phylum Chordata; class Amphibia; order Caudata; family Salamandridae; genus Lissotriton; species Lissotriton helveticus. The sequence continues at coordinate 453,242,408 of NC_136058.1, read as the reverse complement.
GATACAGGTGGGGGCTGTATCGCTCCTCGGAGAGGGTTTAGGAAACAGGAGCTGAATCTGAGTCCGGGCCCTTTTGAGGCCTAGAAACGGGGACTTTACAATGAAATAACGTGCACACTGAGAAACGTGGCAACGTAGCTTTACATAGGCCTAATACTCGTAGCTTTCACGAGAACTGGAAACTGGCATACTGGAGATGGACACAACTGTAATTGCGTCTTTAATCGATCATGGGGAATACATATGCATATTAATCATGCACATACAACATAAGATGGGGAACACGTAGGGACACAGAACATGGCAAAATTTACTTTTCCACAGGATCCCCACCGAAACAAGAAAAACGGTCACCCACGCACTGGTTACAAGCCGTCTGGACTACGGAAACACCCTTTACGCCGGTACCACCGCAAAACTGCAGAAAAAACTCCAACGCATCCAAAATGCTTCAGCCAGACTCATACTAGACATCCCCCGCACAGACCACATCTCCGGTCACCTGAAAGACCTTCACTGGCTCCCGTCAACAAGAGAATAACGTTCCGTCTCCTCACCCACGCACACAAAGCCCTATACGAACTTGGACCTGATTGTCTCAACACGCGCCTTTCCTTTTACACCCCCAGCTGCGTTCGTCCAACCAAGCCCTCGCCGCTGTTCCGCGCATCCACAAAGCCACCATGGGGGGAAGATCCTTCTCCTACTTAGCGGCCAAAACCTGGAATTCCCTTCCCATCCACCTCCGCCTTACTCAAAACCACCTAGCCTTCAGAAAACAGCTTAAAACCTGGATATTCGATAAGTAAACCTCCCCCCCCCCTTCCTCAAGCGCCTTGAGACCCTCTGGGTATGTAGTGTGCTATATAAATTCTGACTTGACTTGACTTGACCCAGCACCACCACAGCACCACCCAGCAACACCACAGCACCACCACCACATTATCACTCAGCACCACCACAGTACCACTCGGCACCACCACTCGGCACCACCACTCGGCACCACCACTCGGCACCACCACTCGGCACCACCACTCGGCACCACCACTCGGCACCACCACAGCACCACCTCAGCACCACTCAGCACCACCACATTATCACTCAGCAACACCACATTATCACTCAGCACCACCACATTATCACTCAGTACCATCACATTATCCCTCAGCACCACTCAGCACCACCTCAGCACCACTCAGCACCACCACGGCACCACCACAGCACCACTCGGCACCACCACAGCACCACTCGGCACCACCACAGCACCACTCGGCACCACCACACGGCGCAACCAAAGGCTCACTCAGCGCAACCACAGCATCACTCAGCGCAACCACAGCATCACTCAGCGCAACCACAGCATCACTCAGCGCAACCACAGCATCACTCGGCGCACCCACAGCAGCACTCGGCACGACCACAGCATCACTCAGCACCACCACAGCATCACTGGTTCAAATATGTTCTCTAAATGTTTCAAGCTTTATTACAAATGTCACAAAAAGATGTTAATATTTAACTTCTGTTCTTGGATACACTGAACATAATCTTCACAAAAGTTATTTACAAAAGTTTAAGCTATTGCCATTATAAATTACAATCACTTTTATTTAAGTATTAATTATTTAAAAAAATTAAAAGCCATTGTTATTTGTAATATCAATACATCTAAGTCACATAAATACAAAACATGTTGCATTACAAATGCTATAGGTGTCACATTTGCGAAAGTTATAACTATTGGCATTGTAAATGACAAAGCTGTTAATTTAGCTATTTTCAAAAACAACACATAAATAAAAAAACATTGTCATTTACAAGACCAATAGCTCAAACTTTCCTAATGCGAGCCCTATTGCATTTCCAATGCTTGTTTTAAATGCACTTCGGCTTCTGTACACTCCCACAACTCTCAGAGCCCAAGTTTAGTGTGGCTGTAGACATTCACCATTCTAAAATGCTTTGGCACATGACATTTGGGCACGTTGGCAGTAAAGCAAACCGTAATTACTGAGAAAGAAGGTATGCCAGGGCATGAGAACCTTTACTCCTAGAGTTACTAGGAGTGCCATATGTGTCCTCCACCCACAGGCTGGTGTCCTCTACAAAGCTGAACCTTCATACACCATTCTTCTGAACACTTTCTGGACCTGAAGAAGAACAGAGGAGGACTGGACCTGGTGTCTGGGGAGCTCAAAAGGACTGGGCCTGCTCTACTCAAGACCAAGAAGTGAACTCCAAAGGGTTTGTTGGTTGTTGCTACAGGGGCACAAAAGCCGAAAGATGCAGTTTCCCTACAATTCCCAGCTGACCAGTGGCAACTGGGACTTGGAATTTACTTTGCTAGTTGCCTCTGCCTGGCACTCTGCGCCCAATGTCCTAGGCGGCTTGGAAATGTATTCCTGATGTTGCTTGGACTCCAGGTAAAGGTTTGACAACTTTTACTCCAGCGCCTAAAGGACCTACTGTGAAACGTACCCGACCGGCAGTTCACCAGCATTGGATTGAGTTTCAGATTTGTCCCACTAACAGGCCCCAGCACCTGAAAAACCCACAAAGTCCCTTTCTGTTTTGGAACTTGAAAACTTTTTCAAGCAACATCTTCGACCGCTTCAGAGCCTTAGTAGGACCAACCTGTGGCAAGTATCCAATGGCAGTTCCACTGCGGCAGCTACGATTTCCAATTTGTGTTATGGGAAGACAGCCTTGTCTTACAGTTCAGTGGAATCAGTCTACATGGGGTATCGAACCAGGGCTCTGTCGCAGACTCAAATCGCACCCACATCTCCGTCTACCGCCTCCTTTGAGTATCCTTGTCGTCTGTGCTTTTTTTGCACTATTTTTGCTTAAACCGTTTAAAAAAATATATTTATATCTCCTGTTCCCTGCATTTGATTTGTGTTGTTTTGGGTTTGTTTCACTGATTAAAAATCCTCAATATATATTTTTTAATTGGAGTGGAATTTAATTGTGTTTTGTGTGACTTTTTCTACTGTGTGTATACTGCTCACATACTTTACTTGTTTCCTTTGATTATAGTCTGACTGCTTTGAATCTCATCGGGGAATCGACCACTGGTTTATTTAATTGAATTTGTGTGACATCTAGCAAGTGATGGCCTTATCCTTTGTGGTGGACACCTGTTCAGTCCAAATAATTATGCACTTTATATTTATTATAGCTTATTTTTTTTTCTGCATGTTTTAAAATTTTAGCATATTTAAATGGATATATATTTTTTTTGCCCTCATTGCATTTTGTCGGTTGCTGTTGGTAGTCACCATAATTTTAAAACTGTGTTGTCTCCTTCCTTTTTTAAGGTCAATCAAGTGATAAGCTGGAGCTGTGAAACTCTGTCGGTTCTTCATCATTGCCTCTTATCTTGAGTGTCGACGCCATTCACCGATATCGCCACAGGTAAGGAGAAGCGCAAGTACTTTTAAGTCTCTTTCCCATGGTATCTTGCTTTCAGTCTGCACCAGATAACACCAGGTCCAGGAAAACCTGACCTGTTCAGTTTAAATCTGGAAACACTCTTTGCAGTATGAAGGAGTGGTAGTCCTCTGGGAATACCGCCCACTATACTTGTAATGATGCCCACGGAGACAGTCTCAGGACTAACTAGGTGAATTTATAATATGTTTTAAAACAACACGTAACAATCATGGCAAATAGGTACTAAAACTCATAATCTATTAATGTCATTACCAAGGAAAACGCACAGATGGTAAAACACTTCTTTCCTAGAAATATAACTTCAGGGAAATTATGGAGAACATGATTTTTTGTGTTTCTTTCAGGAGTAAAAGGAAGGGCATTAGTCACTATGACATAACCGTGTTTCGCTTGATGTGCGTTTGCCCCACACTCCATTTTTAGGTCTCGCCTGAGCCAGCTGCTCTGGCGAGACTTTTAGTAAGGGCTTCAGAAAATGCTACCACTGTGGCCTAGCGCTTGCGTGCATGTGCGCGCGCTTACGAGCAGAGGCACGAAATGGCTTTCCTCTCTCGTCATGGGTCGTTAGCTTTCACGATACGAGAGCTTTCTTTCACTTTCCATCAACTTTTTGTCCAGATGACTTGTTAACAATGACGCAGATACTTGATCTGATAATAAAAGAAACATTTTAATTAGAGATTCAAATGGGGGACGTTAGGCCATAAAAATTATGTTTCTACGTTTTGCATCATATAAGAAAGCAATTCTGTTTTCCCCGTACTGTGAATTCAACCTACTCGGAAAGTTCCTAACACATTGCAACCACCATGTGGCGTAACGGCAAACCAGACCCGTGCTTTTTGGGTGGCTCTCATATTCCGTAAGATTTAGCAGTGAGCATATGTATTGTATTAATTCTTTTCCAGTACGAAAGAGCTTTGTAACCCGCTATAAAACCCGCTTAGAGGCAGCCACAGATAAGGCGAGGTCATTTTGAAGGAGACTCATCTTTAGGAAAAACAGTTTATGAACTGAACACGTCTCTCTTTTTAAAAGTAAAAATATACGGCATATTTATTTGGCTGGAGAGAGTTTTTATTTTGCTTACACTTCGCTCTGAGACAAACAAAAAGTTTGCCTATTCCTAAAACCAACCCCAGTGACTAACCGGGTCATCCTTTTCTATTCCTGAACACATTCATTTATAAACCTGCGAATACAAAAATATGTCCGAAACATATGTTTTGAGTATTCCTGTTCAGTCTGATTGCGCGTGTCCTTTCAGATTGGTGTCACAAGGCAAAGACACAACTTGTTCAGTTCTCCAGAACTTTAAGATACGCTTTGGCAGAGGAAACCGCTGCAAAATGGGAGGTTTATTAACAGCAGGGAATGAAAGTAGGCTGCCCTATATGGAAAGAATATGTTTCCGTCTACGTTGTAAAGTTGTCCAAATAGAGCAGCCTTCCATCAAGCTCTGCCTTTTCTAATAAATTCCAAACAGAACATTTTAATTTTGCATGTGCGGCCTATTGATAGCTTGCGGTTTTGGCACCTCACCCCCAAGCTAGTATTACTGCTCTGTTTGCAAAGATTCATAAGAGAGGAGTGAATTAAATAGCGAGGATTTTATTGGGAAGCAATCTAGAGAGCCACCAACCAGGGTTCACCAGATTACCACTAGACCAATGAGATGGAGCTGTACTCTAAAGGAAGGGGTGGGGCCAAACGTCACGGCACCCAGAGCACCAACATTTCTAGGCTCAGCTTGGAAGAGGTTTTAAGAGAATATAAGTTGAGGTGAAAAGAATGTAAGTGGCAACTGTTGATTTCACCAAGCAGGCACAGTTCGGACTGCGGTGATATTTTCCGTCAATGGAGTGTGATTGGGGTCTAAACTACCATTAACTTTATTTGTTACTGTTAATTACCATTAGTATGGCATAGAGGCCTTGTTTTATATTCTGAATATGACTTTCTAAATGCTTCCATCGCAGCGTGAACTTTGATTCAGATTCGTGGACGGGTGCCCTCCGTAGGCTGAGTGATGTGAGTGTGTCAGTTGTAATGAGTTGTGAGGGTATTGTTTGGGTGGGTGAGAGCGGAGAGCAGTGCCAAATTGGTTCCATGCATTTCCTCGGTTGCCACAGGTGCTGACTGCCCTGTGGATAAGTGTGGCTCAATGGTTAGAGCGGCAGACCCTGATGCAGAGGTCTGGCCCGGGACCAGGGTTCAATTCTCCGCCTCGGCGGGTCTTGGGCTCAACTTCCTCGGACCTGATAATTCTCGCCTCTGTGCCTGTTCCAATCATGGAGTCCCACTCTGCGACTCTGCGCAATAGTTTGCTTAATCTCCACAACGGCCCCCACAACGCTAAGGATGCCTGGTCTCCACCTTGGGGGTGCCCAGGAGTGGACACCTCACAGGGAAAGCCAGGAAGGGTTCTACAGCGGTATGCGTATAGTGCCAAGACACTCATGAGTATAAGTGCGCTTTACAAGTACGAACCAATTCATTTCATTTCATTTCAGATGTACATGTGGGGTAGGGAGCTACTGATATGTGCTGGTGGACATCTTTATAACCAGTTAATTGCATATTCTGACATGTTGGGTGTATGTTCAAAGTTAGAACTTAATTTATGCTGTTGTAAGGTGCTGTGTGGTGATGCATGGTATTGTGTTCTGAGGGACGTTTAGACCGTCTTGTGCGGCAATTTAAAGACAGGTACAGACAGTTTAGGCAATCAAAGAAAAAATGTAAATCCCAATCATTACATTAAGTTTAACTTTGGAAAGTGCCATCAAATAAAGAGTTCTGCTGCACTGTGAGTTTGTAGGCACGCGCTCTTCGAGGTAAGGCCATATCATGCATACTTCAGACTATGCTGAAATCAGATGCACACTTCAGCAGGAGGCTACCCCGGGGGCAACTAGGATGTGGGCACAGGGAGACGAATGCCCAACACAGGAACTCTGACTGCAATGGAACGACCCTCAGCAGCATGGGATCCCCAAGTAACACCCATATAATGTCATCCAAATGTACTCTAAAGAAGCTACAGGCAGACAGCCGCTGATATAAACAAGCATTTACAATGCAACGGTCTCGCCGTTGCAAAAGTTACAGCTATTGGCATTGTAAATGACAAAATTGTTATTTATGTGTTGGTTTTGAAAATAGATAAATAAATGGCATTGTCATTTACAATGCCAACAGCTTAATCTCTCGCAAATGTGAGACCTATTGCAGTTGCACCCCCCCACACACACAGAGCCCCACACACTCATACACACACCGGGCCACACACAGGGCCACACTCACACAGCCACTCACAGCCACACACAGCCACACACACAGCTACACACACAGAGCCACACAGAGCCACACACACACAGCCACACACACACACAGGGCCACACACACAGAAACACAGACACACAGACACACACACAGAGCCACACACACACACACACACAGAGCCACACACACACACAGAGCCACACATACACACAGAGCCACACACACACACACAGAGCCACACACACAGCGCCACACACACACACACACAGCACCACACACACAGCACCACACACACATACACACACAGCACCTGGTGTGTGGGGGTGAGCGTGTGAGGGTGAGGGAGTGAGGGGGTGTGAGGGTGAGGGGGTGTGAGGGTGAGGGGGTTTGAGGCTGAGGGGGTTTGAGGCTGAGGTGTGAGTGGTGTGAGGGGGTTTGAGGCTGAGGGGTGAGGGGCGTGGGGGTGAGGGGGTGTGAGGGTGTGTGTGAGGGTGAGGGTGTGTGTGAGGGTGTGTGAGGGTGAGGGGGTGTGTGAGGGTGAGGGGGTGTGAGGGTGAGGGGTTTGAGTTTGAGGGGGGTGTGTGAGGATGAGGGTGAGGGGGTGTGAGGGTGAGGGGGTGTTGGGGTGAGAGTGTATGAGGGGGTGAGGGTGTGCGAGGGTAGGAGTGTGTGAGGGTGAGGGTGGGTGAGGGTGTGTGAGGGTGAGGGTTTGTGAGGGTGAGGGTATGTGGGGGTGAGGGTGGGTGTGTGTGAGGGTGAGAGTGTGTGTGAGGGTGAGTGTGTGAGGGTGAGTGTGTGAGGGTGAGTGTGTGAGGGTGAGTGTGTGGGTGAGTGTGTGTGTGTGAGGGTGAGTGTGTGTGAGGGTGAGTGTGTGTGAGGGGGTGTGTGAGGGTGGGGGAGAGGGGGTGGGAGGGTGAGGGTGTGTGAGGGTGTGATGGGGTGAGAGGGTGAGGCACGTACACCTATTTTTACAACCCCTTATCTACCTTTAAATAATTTGTCTGGTCTCGCTGAGCGTAGGTATATCAGGGTAGACATTTCTCTAAAAGTCACGGACTCCGTAAGACATGGATGAAAGGTCAAAAAAGCCTGTGCCAGCTGAGGCAAGAAACCACTATACATGTGTAAACAACAACGCCTCGGGAAAAGAATTACAGGGGAAAAAACCACTGACGTTTTCCTTTAAAAAAATGCTGCAGCGAGTGATTTGGAAGCGCAAGAGAAAAGAAAAGCCTTTTGTCTGTAAGCCCCGTCCTTTTCAGACTGGGGGGCGTGTTTTTGACAGTTGTTTACATCAAAGAATGTAAGAAAGAAAGTCAAAAACACGCCCCCCAATCTGAAAAGGACGGGACTTCGAGAGAAAGAAGAACGTCACTAGGACCTCTTCTCCAATGACTGGCCACCGTTTAGGAGGCCAGCCAATGGAGAAGAGGGTCGGGGCTTAATCCTCCTAGTGAAGTTCACTAAGACATAAAATCTCACTAGCTCGACTGCGCATGTGCGCAGTACGGCACGCGAGACCTAAAAAAAACTTTAATAATATGCAAATAACTATAACTAATCCTAGGGGCATCATATTTCTCGCTACATGGAAATTCCCTATAATCCACCAAGCACCCCATGTGGGAGGGCGGGTTTGATAAACAGGCGTGGAGGCTGAAGTATGGGTTTAACAAAAAGTGGTTTATTGATAATAGGTGGGGCTGTAGACTGTTGGGATGGGTGTCCTTGGCGGTCTTCTTCTTCTTCCCCTGATCAGTCCTGTGAGCTGGAGGGGTTTGATGTGGGCAAAGGTGTTGTCCTGCTTCCGGGTTCCCTTTGACCGAGGTGGTCTCCCCGGAGGCTCATAGGAGGATAAAGAAAACAAGCATTGGAAATGCAATAGGTCTCGCATCATTAGAGTTAGTGCTTTTAGAATTGTTTATGGGTTTTTTTTAAAAATCTTTAGCATTTTTGTTTCCTGTAGCCAATGCTAAAGAATTACAAATAAAAAAAGCCATAAACATTTCTAAAAGCTCTAACTCAAATGCTGCGAGACCTATTGCACTGTCGGCTGGGGTTTTTTGATGGTGCTGTGCTGGGAGAGAGAGTGGGGAGGGGTTGGAGAAGGGAGGGGGCGAGACCTTCCCTGCATCCCATGGGGGATGCAGGGAAGCTAATTTCTGTTTGCTGAACTGTGTTGTCACGGGGAGCGCTTGGAGGGAGGATCAGAAGGCAGGATAGAGGGAACTGATTGGGTTTAGACTGAGGCAAAAAAGCGGGAGGGGGAGCGGTGGGCAGTAATTTAGGCAGCTAAAGAAGAGATAGCGAGGGGTCTGGTTAAAGGGTGAATGGGGGGGCGAGGCCATCTAAATGAAGGAATTTTTTCCAGATAAGGAGAACAGGGTGGGTGATGACTATAATCCAGTAGGCGGTCCCTCACATCGGATCTGTGCGTTACGGGGTTGGCACCATTCCGACAATACACAGACTAATTTAATGTTACAAACATAAGGAGAATACAGTTTAAGAAATGCACAAAGCAGCCAAGGTTTTGGTTTGCTAAGTGTGACATTTTCAGTGGGGTGAGTGACGTGTTAGCCGCTGTGAGTGCCGCTGTCCGGCGGCAGGGGTTGGGTAGTGGGTAGTGAAGTGGGTTTGTGAAGCGCTCTGACACCTTCGGGTAAAGTCTGCGCTATATAAACAAGTTGTGAGGAGCCTGGAAATAATTTAAAAAGTTCTGTCGCACGGCCTGAAAGATGGGAGGGAGGTGATGCGGGAGAGACATATAGAGACAGCAAGACATAGAGAGAATGAGCGGCAGACACAAATAGAAAGAATATGAGAAAGGGTCAGAGAGGGGTGAGCTGCAGTGGTGTCAGGCGGCAATAGGTCCATTGCATCTGTGTGCCATAGATATAAAAAAAGAGGCATTATCTTCACCAAGCTAACATACTGTGATTGCTGAAAAGAAGCATAAACAACCAGATGACAAGGCTGGAATGTTTAGTACTAATGCTTTACAAATCTGCTTAAAGCCACGGCTTTAGGAAAGCCTATTTACTTCCATGTTTTATAGAGCACGCCGGGCAGCCCGTCTCTGGGGCAGACAGACCTGGATTTACATACGTGGAAACATACGGGAACTTCGATCCCGAATTTGCTAGCGGAGAGGAAGCAATTTTATTGGGTCGTGCCAAATATGGAGAATGAAATTCACCGGAGCTATAACTGCCGGCCGAACCTGGGGACTGCAGAGCACGGTATTCTTAGTTCACGTGTTCATGTTTTTGGAAAAATAACGCATCTATTTGAATTTTGGAGCCGGGAGATGGGCAAGTTGAAAGAAGTGGTTTCCCATGAGGTTACACATTTTCTGAGCGCTGTGCAGCAAAACATAATTTTAAATGTTTTTGTTTAAAGCTTGTATTTCCTGGCGAGACAGATCAGTGTTGCCCCTCATTTAAGTGGCCTGTTGCTAACTGTGGAAAGGTTTTCAAAACCAGCATGCGCAACACCCCTCAGTGCGAGGTCAGTGTGTATCCCAGATGGGAGGTTTAAAAAACAAGCAGAAACACGAGAGACGGCCTGCGGCCGTCAAAGTGAAGTGGACACGGCGGGAGGGGGCGGAGCGGGGAGAGCGGCATGTGGGTGTGAAGAAGCCGGGGCCTTTGAAGTGAAGCTAAGCTTCACTTCAAAAGGTGTCGGAGGAATGCGGCTGAGGGAACAGACGGCGATTGCGGCTGAGGGAACTGATGTGCACGCGCTTTTAAGCTCAATGCACATGCGCATTGAGCTTAAAAGTCACGGGCACTGCAAGGAATCGCCACGATTCCTTGCAACTTGGTTAAAGACTGTTTAAGCCGCAATAGGCTCGCAAGCTCGATGCGCATGCGCATCGACAGGCGAGACCTAATAAAGGAGCCGTCAGAATGATGTTTTTATATGATGGGCTGTAAGCTCCCGTCACCCCACATTTGTGCTCTATGTACTTAGTTGGTGCCCAGTCTGTTAATAGATTTGAGCAAAAGCCAAGGAGAAGCAATTCTTTGGAAGAGGGAAATAAGAGGGGGGGCTGGAAACAGAAAGAACTTTGTAGGAATATTTAAGTGCCTAGAAAAATGAAAATAAGAAAGGTGCACAATCCCATAGCAGTTATTCAGTATCCTGGATTATGGAATGGCGTTTAACTCCACAGAAGGGGGGGGTCGCAATAGCCAGTAGTACCCTCTGGTTCAAACTCCCTCCCCTGTAATCCCACCCGCTTCTTCTCCCTCCCCTCTCCTTGCCAGCCCCGAGCCGTCAACACTCACCGGCTCCGCCGTAACTCTCCTGAGTTACGGCCGCTCCCCAGCCTCCTCCGGACACCACCAGTCCTTGTACCAGCTTTCCTCGCCGTCCTCGGGGTTCCCTGGTATCCTGGCGTCCGGTAAGTCGGGTCCCGCGTCTTCTTCCTTGGTTCCCGCGGCTTCTCTGCTTCTCTCGGGTCCCGCGTCTTCTCTCTCTGGTCCCGCGTCTTCTCTCACGAACTCCCCACTTCGGCGTTCTTCCTCTTCGTCTTCCGCCCCTTCTGTTTGAACCTGCCGCCTTTCATTGGCCCATGGATTCTTCTTCCGGTTTGCGGGGACGGTACTTCGGGGGTATTACTGTGACTGTGTTCCTGTGGAAATAGAGTAGAGGAGTCTGAGTGGCGTAGTTCTGGCATTTGTCGTGGAGTCAGCACCCGTGATTGTGTGTCCCCCTTGGCGTTAGACAGGTAAGTGGCTCTCTCCTCAAGGTAGCTTCCTCACACCCCACTAATGTTATGTTTTGTTGTTGGCATTTATACAGCGTTAGGTTGTTTGACGCTGTAACTTAGTAGCGATGTAGACTGGCTGCAAACACAACTGTTTGATACCTTGACATATGTAGGTCTCTTTGTGGCTTTTCGACATCGACTGGTGCCTGGCTTTAAGTGGGCCGGGTCATGCCAGGTCTCTGCACCGACAGATCTAACAAACATTGGCATAGGTCTCGCTTTTGCTACCTTATAAGTATTTAGTTATGCAGCACAATATCCTCAGTGCAGTAACATCAACTGTTGCACGGCTAAAAACTTAAAAGGTCGCAAAGGCGAGACCTATTGGCTATGCCAATGCTTGTTTAGCATGAAATTAGAAGCCAGAGGCCAGCAGTGCCTGGTGCTGTCTCTTTTCATGCTTTTGGCAGTCAACTTAGTGTTTTCATTAGTTACCTGCAGGATGGAGTTTGAAGTCAGCAGGGCTGCATTCATGTCATGGAAATGGGATTGGCGGCCTCTGACCATTGGAGACGGTGCTCCTTAAGACCCCCACTAGACTGAGGGTAGAAATGCACACAGTGGAATGCACTGTATGAACGTGGTTGAGGCTGGCAGCGTTTACTGGCCAGGATGAGATGGACTCCCCCGGACTCCCCTTATTGAACACTCTGCAATTGGAGGTGAATTGTGAACCAGCTGCTAGGGAAATATGGTTTCACAGGCACCTCTACACTATAGAAGATATGTACAGAGAGGGCTCCTTTCACACATTTAAGTATTATAGAGACAAGGGGATCACTTGTCCCGATCAGTGGGAGCCCTACTTGGTGTCCTCTGCCGTACCAGAGGGCTGATAACTGCTTGGACTCGTGATGTTGTGAGTCCTTCCAACGAGGCGGATGTCCCTCTTGTATGCCACAGCACTTCAGACTGTGCTCAGAACGGAAATACAAAATACAGTCCGGATGAGCTGGATGCAAGACATGGGAGAAGATGCAAAGAATATCCGCTAATGGCAGGCACGACTGGTGCACTATACATACCTCTATTGGATATGCCCCTCACCACTCGGCCTATGTAGAAGAGAGCTCAGGACAGACACTAGATATTGGAAATGTGGAGCCCCCAGAGTGGGATTTCTGCTCCTGTTGTGAACATGCCCAACAACTTATCCATCCTGGGAAGGAGGTCTTTGGGAAATTGAGCTCAAGGATTGATTCCCAGCTAAACAGGACACCTTTTGTGGCACTGCGGGCGTATGTACGAGATCTACCTCAAACATATAGAAAGTTCATGGTGATAGTACTGTTAACTAAACGAAGGGTTGCTGTTAGAAATGGAGTAGCCAATTCTACAGGGGGTAGCATGGAGCAGAGCGGGCAGGCCAAACTTCAGAGGACATGTGTGAAGCATCCACGCAGTACCCACAGACGACACCCCAGGCACACCACAAAAGAGACACGACACCGCTTCTGGTTGGAAAAAGAATAAGTTTAGTATTATCTCCAACCTGCAAAGGTAAAACACAATAATAGCAGTAATCACAAAAAGGGCGCTAACGGGCGCCAGAGCAATGAATGCATAGGGGATTATTTACAAGGAAAAATGGGAGAAGTAAGAAGAAGGGTTAAGGACGTTCATTAGTGTCCAGCTGAAATAAAAGTGTTATCATTGGCGTGGAACCTTAGCAGAATACGTGAGGGAAAGAAATACTAATGCTGAAACCCAAGGTCCATATCGCAGGGCCAACTCAGGCCTTAATCATTAGCCTCACCTCGGAGTAAGCTGTAAGCATTAGACATAAAATACACATTAAGTAAGAAGGCATAGCATAACTTGCATCAGCATAACATCGAACATTGGAGGTAAGAGCCCAATATGCCTGGCCTTAGCATGAATCTTCATTACCATTAGCAACAGGAGGTAAATCTGAAACCTGTCGGGCCTAAAACACCTTTAACAAGGGACTCAACCTCAGCACCTGGGCCTAGGCCCATTAGCATGTAGGTGTCACCATTATCTAGGCCCACATTCTTTAGGGGCAGCACATGGGCTAGAGGCTACCTCAGGGATCTAAAGAGTGGTAATGGGCGCAGTCCCCCAGCCCAGTCCAGTGGGCTCCGGTGTACAATTAGGGCCAACGACCGTTCCTCCTCCGGGGGCGGGCACCAACCTGGTGCCCCGACTCACCCCCCCAACAAAGTCTAACGTAGCCCACACTCGCTGGACTTCTGCTGTTCTTGCGGGGTTCTGTGGGGCTCTCCTCAGAGTATGAGAGCTCTGGGGCAGCTTCTTGGATCTGTACGGGTCACACGGGGCCCGCGAGGCCTCACTCAGGCCCCTGCAGCACAGCGCTGGACTTGCGGCAGCACACGGGGCTCCCCTTCCACCGCGAGGGCCCCGGCAGCTCTTCTGCTCGTTCCAACGGTTTCCTCTTGTGGGGCACAGACCGGCGGGGTGGGCTCCCGCTCCGCTCGCTCTCCACGGGGCTCCCTCTAGACCACGGGGGCCCCGCAACAGAGCCTCTCACCTCCTGCTTCACCGGTGTTCCCTCCTGGGACCCGGGGCCTAGGATCGATGTCTTCCGGCTCCCTTCCTGCCTCTCAGCCGGCCTCCTCGGACGGCCCGGGCGGCAGCCAATCGATGCTCGGCCTTTGGTGGGTTCAGCCACTCTGGCCAATCCGTGCGCGTGGCGGGGCGGTCGGCGCCCCCGTCACGTGATGGCGGCACTCTGCGGCTTCGGGGCCTAGTGCGGCCCACACCTCACTCCATCTGCCCTCTCCTGTCACCGGGGTCCGCCGCGGGAGACCAGCACAGCGCTTTTTCAGACGGCCCTCGGGCTGCGGCGGTGAGAGCAGCACTTCCGCGGGATAGGCACCTGCCTTTTTAATTATTCAAGACACGGGGTAGGCACCCGGCATAGTATTCTGGCGCAAATCATACCTGACACATGTGGCCAAAAGCGCGCCAAAACGCGGGCAGACCGGCGCTGGTCAGTTATAGCGCCTCGGGGGCCACAACAGTCACAGGGCACAGTGCTTCAGCAGGCAACAGGGTGCAGGGGTCCAGCGCTTCTCCAGGGCCACAGCACTCTGGGGACACAAGCAGTATAGCGCTTAGCAGGTAGTCAGTTCCTTCAGGCCAAGCAGCACTTCTGCAGCACAGCGCAGGGGGGGCGGACAGTCCCAGCATCAAGCCCAGGGGTCCCAGGGTAACTCTTCTCACCTCCTGGGGGGTCCAGTCCACGACACTCCTTCCCTTCTAGGCGCTTATTTGCGCAGCGCCTGCGTGGTGCAAGGTCTCGGCAGCCACAGGGACCTAGGAGGGCCCTCCTTCTTCAGGGGCCCTGGGGACAGAGCAGTAGCACTACTGGGCCAGGTCAGCAGGTAGTGGGGGCATCATCAAAACAGGGTGGTAGGCTTTCACCATCCCCACTGCAGCGTGGCCCTCCTCCCACACGGCAGCCTGTACTCCTGAAGTGGGACTTCACAAGCCATGGGGACAGTAGGGGGGTTCTAGATGGGTGCAGGGCCCAGCACACAGGCCCAAGTGGTGGTATCCCCTTGCAGCAGGTCCCCTCACATTCCTGTCCCAGCTCTGTCTCAGCACATGGTGGCACATCCCCTTTATTTATATCCTCCTCCCAGACAGTGCCAGAGCCTTCTAGAATTCTGTGGCAAACTGGTCTAAACTGGCTCAGGGGGAGGAGTAGAGCACCCTGGGTGCCAGGCTTCCCTCCAAAAGCTAGGGGTGGCTGGGTACTTAACAACTAGACCGCTAACCTCCTGCAGTCAGGTGGCACAACGTACAGCCATGGCATCCATTTCAAAAATAGCATTTCATCAGGGTACATTTGACACCATGGGGGAAAATAAGTGCTCACACCATTGCATGGCATTACACATTAACATGGCCTCTCACACCACACATGGCCTATAAAGTAACCTTACCATGGGGGAGACATCTTACAATAGGGGGGTAAAAAGCGAAATTTTTTGGGGAAAGGGGCCAAGTCCAACAGTAGCCATATGCTGGGGCAGGAGCAGATCTCCCAAGAGCAAAGACTGGATGCTTGAAAGAATCTGATGCAGTTCGCAGTTGGAGATCTGTAGCATACGACTAATGCAGCACTTGCGACCTAGAGACATATGGGGTCCTTCGAGGCAATACCTCCTACTAGAAGAAGACAACACGGACAGTGACAGCGAATACATGATAAAGAACATATCTGTGAGGTGCCACATTACCATCTATGTAAAGTATCCAACGGATAGATTGTGAATTGTACAAGTGTGTCAACACCCTGCGCATAAGCCGCTTTACAGGTGACCACACTGTCGATATAACTATCATTCCGTATGTATCAACTGATTTTTGACCAGTGAACTGGTTTTTGATTTCTGTCGTAAGACTTCAAAACGTAAATAACATTTTAAAAAGAGGATACGGCAAACACGTACGTTTGACAATAGCCTGGCAGGCCGTGCAACTTGTATTATTTGAATTTTCTTTAGCGTGCTATCAGTCAAATGTCTGTTGCGCTGTGGCTCAGGAGACACATCAATTCTGGCAAAAGCCAGGTTTTAAGCATTTTGCTAAAAGACATGCTGTTTACCAAAATGTTAAGAAGTTTTATTAATGAGCTCCAGGATGTAGCTAGTTCGTACGAAGAAGCTCGGCCATCCCAGAAAGCTTGATAAACAACGAGAATACAGAAGGCAGGAAGAATGCAGTAATGTGGCTGGCATGTACTGTGGGAATCTTTTGGCCACGTAGTTAGGTAATAAGCATATATAAAACCACACATAATGTTATGTTATTTTTATTTATACAGCGCGCAGCTGCCCCAGCAAAGGGGCGTCCTGGCGCTTGATTCACGCAGATTCACAATCACAAGGTCACAAGCTCAGCAGGGCCAGGACTGATCCAAAGCGCAGCTCCTCAGAGCTCCGATTGAACCAAGCCAGAGCTGAGCCAAAGCGTAGCTCCTCAGAGCTAGGATTGAACCAAGCCAGAGCTGAGCCAAAGCGCAGGTCCTCAGAGCTAGGATTGAACCAAGCCAGAGTTGAGCCAAAGCGCAGCTCTTCAGAGCTAGGATTGAACCAAGCCAGAGCTGAGCCAAAGCGCAGCTCCTCAGAGCTAGGATTGAACCAAGCCAGAGCTGAGCCAAAGCGTAGCTCCTCAGAGCTAGGATTGAACCAAAGCCAGAGCTGAGCCAAAGCACAGCTCCTCGGAGCTCCGATTGAACCAAGCCAGAGCTGAGCCAAAGCGCAGCTCCTCAGAGCTAGGATTGAACCAAGCCAGAGCTGAGCCAAAGCGCAGCTCCTCAGAGCTAGGATTGAACCAAGCCAGAGCTGATCCAAAGCACAGCTCCTCATAGCTAGGATTGAACCAAGCCAGAGCTGAGCCAAAGCGCAACTCCTCAGAGCTCCGATTGAACCAAGCCAGAGCTGAGCCAAAGCGCAGCTCCTCAGAGCTAGGATTGAACCAAGCCAGAGCTGATCCAAAGCACAGCTCCTCAGAGCTCCGATTGAACCTAGCCAGAGCTGAGCCAAAGCGCAGCTCCTCAGAGCTAGAATTGAACATAGCCAGAGCTGAGCCAAAGCGCAGCTCCTCATAGCTAGGATTGAACCAAGCCAGAGCTGAGCCAAAGCACAGCTCCTCATAGCTAGGATTGAACCAAGCCAGAGCTGAGCCAAAGCGCAGCTCCTCAGAGCTAGGATTGAACCAAGCCAGAGCTGAGCCAAAGCGCAGCTCCTCAGAGCTCCGATTGAACCAAGCCAGAGCTGAGCCAAAGCACAGCTCCTCAGAGCTCCGATTGAACCAAGCCAGAGCTGAGCCAAAGCGCAGCTCCTCAGAGCTCCGATTGAACCAAGCCAGAGCGGAGCCAAAGCGCAGCTCCTCAGAGCTAGGATTGAACCAAGCCAGAGCTGAGCCAAAGCGCAGCTCCTCAGAGCTAGGATTGAACCAAGCCAGAGCTGAGCCAAAGCGCAGGTCCTCAGAGCTCCGATTGAACCAAGCCAGAGCTGAGCCAAAGCGCAGCAGAGCCAGAGCTAGGATTGAACCAAGCCAGAGCTGAGCCAAAGCGCAGCTCCTCAGAGCTAGGATTGAACCAAGCCAGAGCTGAGCCAAAGTGCAGCTCCTCAGAGCTAGGATTGAACCAAGCCAGAGCTGAGCCAAAGCGCAGCTTCTCAGAGCTAGGATTGAACCAAGCCAAAGCTGAGCCAAAGCGCAGCTCCTCAGAGCTAGGATTGAACCAAGCCAGAGCTGAGCCAAAGCGCAGCTCCTCAGAGCTCCGATTGAACCAAGCCAGAGCTGAGCCAAAGCGCAGCTCCTCAGAGCTAGGATTGAACCAAGCCAGAGCTGAGCCAAAGCGCAGGTCCTCAGAGCTCCGATTGAACCAAGCCAGAGCTGAGCCAAAGCGCAGCAGAGCCAGAGCTAGGATTGAACCAAGCCAGAGCTGAGCCAAAGCGCAGCTCCTCAGAGCTAGGATTGAACCAAGCCAGAGCTGAGCCAAAGTGCAGCTCCTCAGAGCTAGGATTGAACCAAGCCAGAGCTGAGCCAAAGCGCAGCTTCTCAGAGCTAGGATTGAACCAAGCCAAAGCTGAGCCAAAGCGCAGCTCCTCAGAGCTAGGATTGAACCAAGCCAGAGCTGAGCCAAAGCGCAGCTCCTCAGAGCTCCGATTGAACCAAGCCAGAGCTGAGCCAAAGCGCAGCTCCTCAGAGCTAGGATTGAACCAAGCCAGAGATGAGCCAAAGAGCAGCTCGTCAGAGCTAGAATTGAAACAAGCCAGAGCTGAGCCAAAGCGCAGCTCCTCAGAGCTCCGATTGAACCAAGCCAGAGCTGAGCCAAAGCGCAGCTTCTCAGAGCTAGGATTGAACCAAGCCAGAGCTGAGCCAAAGCGCAGCTCCTCAGAGCTAGGATTGAACCAAGCCAGAGCTGAGCCGAAGCGCAGCTCCTCAGAGCTCCGATTGAACCAAGCCAGAGCGGAGCCAAAGCGCAGCTCCTCAGAGCTAGGATTGAACCAAGCCAGAACTGATCCAAAGCGCAGCTCCTCAGAGCTCCGATTGAACCAAGCCAGAGCTGAGCCAAAGCTCAGCTCCTCATAGCTAGGATTGAACCAAGCCAGAGCTGAGCCAAAGCGCAGCTCCTCAGAGCTAAGATTGAACCAAGCCAGAGCTGAGCCAAGGCGCAGCTCCTCAGAGCTAGGATTGAACCAAGCCAGAGCTGAGCCAAAGCGCAGCTCCTATGAGCTAGGATTGAACCAAGCCAGAGCTGAGCCAAAGCGCAGGTCCTCAGAGCTAGGATTGAACCAAGCCAGAGTTGAGCCAAAGCGCAGCTCTTCAGAGCTCCGATTGAACCAAGCCAGAGCTGAGCCAAAGCGCAGCTCCTCAGAGCTAGGATTGAACCAAGCCAGAGCTGAGCCAAAGCGCAGCTCCTCAGAGCTCCGATTGAACCAAGCCAGAGCTGAGCCAAAGCGCAGCTCCTCAGAGCTCCGATTGAACCAAGCCAGAGCTGAGCCAAAGCGCTGCACCACAGAGCTATGTTTGAACCAAGCCAGAGTTGAGCCAAAGCGCAGCTCCTCAGAGCTAGGATTGAACCAAGCCAGAGCTGATCCAAAGCGCAGCTCCTCAGAGCTCCGATTGAACCAAGCCAGAGCTGAGCCAAAGCGCAGCTCCTCATAGCTAGGATTGAACCAAGCCAGAGCTGAGCCAAAGCGCAGCTCCTCAGAGCTAAGATTGAACCAAGCCAGAGCTGAGCCAAAGCGCAGCTCCTCAGAGCTCCGATTGAACCAAGCCAGAGCTGAGCCAAAGCGCAGCTCCTCATAGCTAGGATTGAACCAAGCCAGAGCTGAGCCAAAGCGCAGCTCCTCAGAGCTAGGATTGAACCAAGCCAGAGCTGAGCCAAAGCGCAGCTCCTCAGAGCTCCGATTGAACCAAGCCAGAGCTGAGCCAAAGCGCAGCTCCTCATAGCTAGGATTGAACCAAGCCAGAGCTGAGCCAAAGCGCAGCTCCTCAGAGCTAAGATTGAACCAAGCCAGAGCTGAGCCAAGGCGCAGCTCCTCAGAGCTAGGATTGAACCAAGCCAGAGCTGAGCCAAAGCGCAGCTCCTATGAGCTAGGATTGAACCAAGCCAGAGCTGAGCCAAAGCGCAGGTCCTCAGAGCTAGGATTGAACCAAGCCAGAGTTGAGCCAAAGCGCAGCTCTTCAGAGCTCCGATTGAACCAAGCCAGAGCTGAGCCAAAGCGCAGCTCCTCAGAGCTAGGATTGAACCAAGCCAGAGCTGAGCCAAAGCGCAGCTCCTCAGAGCTAGGATTGAACCAAGCCAGAGCTGAGCCAAAGCGCAGCTCCTCAGAGCTAGGATTGAACCAAGCCAGAGCTGAGCCAAAGCGCAGCTCCTCAGAGCTCCGATTGAACCAAGCCAGAGCTGAGCCAAAGCGCAGCACCTCAGAGCTATGTTTGAACCAAGCCAGAGTTGAGCCAAAGCGCAGCTCCTCAGAGCTAGGATTGAACCAAGCCAGAGCTGATCCAAAGCGCAGCTCCTCAGAGCTCCGATTGAACCAAGCCAGAGCTGAGCCAAAGCGCAGCTCCTCATAGCTAGGATTGAACCAAGCCAGAGCTGAGCCAAAGCGCAGCTCCTCAGAGCTAAGATTGAACCAAGCCAGAGCTGAGCCAAAGCGCAGCTCCTCAGAGCTAGGATTGAACCAAGCCAGAGCTGATCCAAAGCACAGCTCCTCAGAGCTCCGATTGAACCTAGCCAGAGCTGAGCCAAAGCGCAGCTCCTCAGAGCTAGAATTGAACATAGCCAGAGCTGAGCCAAAGCGCAGCTCCTCATAGCTAGGATTGAACCAAGCCAGAGCTGAGCCAAAGCACAGCTCCTCATAGCTAGGATTGAACCAAGCCAGAGCTGAGCCAAATTGCAGCTCCTCAGAGCTCCGATTGAACCAAGCCAGAGCTGAGCCAAAGCACAGCTCCTCAGAGCTCCGATTGAACCAAGCCAGAGCTGAGCCAAAGCGCAGCTCCTCAGAGCTCCGATTGAACCAAGCCAGAGCGGAGCCAAAGCGCAGCTCCTCAGAGCTAGGATTGAACCAAGCCAGAGCTGAGCCAAAGCGCAGCTCCTCAGAGCTAGGATTGAACCAAGCCAGAGCTGAGCCAAAGCGCAGCTTCTCAGAGCTAGGATTGAACCAAGCTAGAGCTGAGCCAAAGCGCAGCTTCTCAGAGCTAGGATTGAACCAAGCTAGAGCTGAGCCAAAGTACAGCTCCTCCGAGCTCCGATTGAACCAAACCAGAGCTGAGCCAAAGCGCAGCTCCTCCGAGCTCCGATTGAACCAAGCCAGAGCTGAGCCAAAGCGCAGCTCCTCAGAGCTAGGATTGAACCAAGTCACAGCTGAGCCAAAGCGCAGCTCCTCAGAGCTAGGAATGAACCAAGCTAGAGCTGAGCCAAAGCGCAGCTCCGCAGAGCCCCGATTGAACCAAGCCAGAGCTGAGCCAAAGTACAGCTCCTCCGAGCTCCGATTGAACCAAGCCAGAGCTGAGCCAAAGCGCAGCTCCTCAGAGCTAGGATTGAACCAAGCCAGAGCTGAGCCAAAGCGCAGCTTCTCAGAGCTAGGATTGAACCAAGCTAGAGCTGAGCCAAAGCGCAGCTTCTCAGAGCTAGGATTGAACCAAGTCACAGCTGAGCCAAAGCGCAGCTCCTCAGAGCTAGGAATGAACCAAGCTAGAGCTGAGCCAAAGCGCAGCTCCTCAGAGCTAGGATTGAACCAAGCCGGAGCTGAGCCAAAGCACAGCTCCTCCGAGCTCCGATTGAACCAAGCCAGAGCTGAGCCAAAGCGCAGCTCCTCAGAGCTAGGAATGAACCAAGCTAGAGCTGAGCCAAAGCGCAGCTCCTCAGAGCTAGGAATGAACCAAGCCAGAGCTGAGCCAAAGCGCAGCTTCTCAGAGCTCTGATTGAACCAAGCCAGAGCTGAGCCAAAGCGCAGCTCCGCAGAGCCCCGATTGAACCAAGCCAGAGCTGAGCCAAAGGGCAGCTCCTCTGAGCTAGGATTGAACCAAGCTAGAGCTGAGCCAAAGCGCAGCTTCTCAGAGCTAGAATTGAACCAAGCTAGAGCTGATCCAAAGCGCAGCTCCTCCGAGCTAGGATTGAACCAAGCCAGAGTTGAGCCAAAGCGCAGCTCCTCCGAGCTAGGATTGAACCAAAGCTAGAGCTGAGCCAAAGCGCAGCTTCTCAGAGCTCCGATTGAACCAAAGCACAGGCAGAACACCAGCGCAGGAGAGCCGGGAGTGAGCCAAATCACAGCCAGAGCATGGGCCAGGGTAAAGCAGATTTAAAGCGCAGCCATTTAATCCTGAGCAGAGCCATGGCTCTGCCAGAGAAAATCCAGACCATGGCTACACTTCAACAGACTTATCCCCCTGCTCAGGGAGCTCGAGCTCCGAGAATCACCAATCTCTAGAAGCACCGCGTGTTCCTATGATTCTGGCACAGAGAGGAAATGGGATATAACCAGCAGTTAAAGTGTATGTAAAAGGTTTGGGAAGTCTGATGCTGCATGCAATGGGGTGGGGTCAGTGAGTGAGGGGGCGGGGTGAAAGGCATACCTAAAAAACAAATATTCTAACTTTTTTGGGTCATCCACCTTTAGATAACTACATTTAAAATAATGCACAGCTTTAATGAAAAATACATACCAGTGAAGTTAATCAGTGCATTTCGCACTGATCATTTTTGGTCTCCCACGCAGGGCAAAAGCCTCTGAACTTCTAAGGAGACTGCATTGGCTGCCCATTGCCAAAAGAATCACCATTAAGGTGTTGACCCTGGCATTTAAGGCACTCCATTCAATTGGCCCAAAGTATATGGAGAAGCGCCTTTTTTTTTTTTTTGTCCCGAGGAGGTCGCTCCGGTCGGCCTTGCTGGCCAAAGCCGTCGTTCCCCCGATTAAACTTGCCCGGATCGGAGGGCGTTTCTTCCGATACTTGGTCCCGCGCTGCTGGAATGAGCTACCTGTCTCCTTAAGAAAGTCAAACAGTCTCCTTGCTTTCAGAAAGGAGCTGAAAACTTGGCTCTTCTCAGCTTGATTTTTTGGTGGGACCTCCGTGAGCTGCTGTGTTGTGTTTCTTTTCTGCATTTCTCTTTGCCAAAGCGCCGGGACGCCCCTCGGGGTAGCCGTGCGCTATAAAAGAGACTTAAACATAACATAACATATATTTTGAAACCTCCATTAGATAATGCACCGCAGAGGTCTGTGTCTGTAACTAGAGAGCCACAGAATTGAATTCTGGTTGGTGCAGTGGAGAATTTGTGTATTGTTTTTTTTTTTTAGTGCTACGAGGTCTCATCCTCCGACAGAAAGCACTGTCATTATTTTAGACGTGCGTTACTCGCAGTATACGATGAGCTTCGACAAAATGCGCAAAAAGATTTCAAATAAAGTGCTTCCAAAATATATGTTTTAATAATATCCAGATTGTATTTAGTGCATATTTTATTTTATAACTGCCCATTACAAGCACACCCTTCACAGCTCAGCTGGTAACTGCCTTGCAATTCCTTTCCCAAAAACAATGAATCTGTGTCATCAGGAAGCTTCAAGCAGTTCCATCAAGTGAAGCCAACACCGGCTTCCAAGCAGCTTTTACGCTTGCAGATTACGCAAATGCGCATGTTTACATTTCTTTCAGGCTGCAGACCCCTGCCCGGAAGATGTGTTTATTGTTCCTGGTGGCAGTACAGGAATGAGACTCATTGGGAAATGAGTTTTTATTTTTTATTTTTTTTTTATTATTTTTAATTTTTAAAATTTTTTAAATAAATTAATTACATTGGCCACGCCCCTTTGAGAGACCCCCAGTGTTTGTCTCGCTGAGCCAACGTGCATGCGTTACTCTGCGAGAGTTAAGTAAGGGGCTTTCAAAAGAGCTCCCAAAGGCTGCAGGCGGGTGAGGTACAGTGCATGTGCGCCAGGCGCGCGCACCATTTGTCAGCCTGCAGCCTTTGGGAGCACTTTCGCGGCTGCTTTGATGTTCTCAGTGAACCGCGTGGCCTCTGAGAACATCAAAGCAGCCGCGAAAGTGCTCACCATTAGCCACCCCCTCCCTAAATGCTCCCTTTCTTAAATCCCACTTCTACTGTGCTCCCAACTTTCTTTTTTTCTTTACCCTCTTTACTTCCTTCTTCCCTCATCTTGCTTCCTTACATTCTCCCTCGCCCCGCCAACCCCCCTTGCCCCCCGCCTCTACATCAATTTCTCGCTTTAGGCTTCCTACATCCTTATCTTCCACTTTCATTATCGTATTTCCTGCTTCGTTGCATCAGTCATTCTTCCTTTCTCTCCTCTTGCCTGTTCTTTATTCCTTATATCCTTCCCAGCCATGAGAAACTCTGCATCCATCTCTCGCTTTTATCTTTCTGCCTTCCATCAAGTCCCTCCCTCGATCTCTTCTCCCCCCTCTCTCTCTCCCCCCTCAGCTCTCAATTAACAGTTTAATATGACCTTTGTAGGTGTGCCACTGAGCTCTTTTACGCGCCCCTCCCCGGTGCCGATCCTGGCACTCTTTGATGCAAGCACCCCTTCCCTCCGCTGCCAGTCCCAGGCCTTATCTCCCCTCTCCTCCTAAGCTGTTCCCCTGCCCTCGCCAGCGCCTGTCTCTCACCGCGAGGAGCTCTCCCCTCTCCCAAGCCCTCCAGTGCCATTAGAATTAATGGTAGCGGCTAAAAATGCACGTCTTAACAGCTGCTAATGTTATATTTTTACACATAGTGCTTAAGAATATGCAAATAGGAGGCTGGCGCAGCTGATATGTCACCGTGCCCCCCTATCTTCCTGAGGACAGAGAGGAAGTCGTCCTTTCGAGCTGTCCCCAATGTATAATCCTGGCTGCTGCTCCCTCTTTTAATTATTCTACTTACGGGCTCAAATAATAAACATTGACTTGTTCTTAACATAGCGGTTCGTTCTACTCTTCGGTTGTGTCGCAGCGCTGTATGTAACTGGTGTCTGTATCATAGAATGTAATGACCCTAGAAAGATGAGACAGCCAGGGCCGGTATTAACCCAGTGACCTGTTGATGACCGCCTGTTTATGGCTCGCTGAGCTATACTTTAGTCAAATAGTAAGCAAAGGTGTCCGTCATCCATTAGAGCACACTTTAAGGATGCAAAGATTGTTTAAAAATCTATTCAATCTGTAAGATCTCCTTTATATTTTTAACTCACCAAGTTGGTATAAAAAAAGGCATATGGAAAGAGCGATTCGTGATACATTTAACAAGCATTGGCATAGCCGATAGGTCTCGCTTTTACACGAGTTTGAGCCATTGGCTTTGTAAGTGACAATGGCTTTTTGTTTAGTTTTTGTATTTATATTTTAATAACGAAAATAAAAAGAAAATGATTTATTTGCAATGTCAATAGTTCAAACTCGCCTAAATAAATGAGAGACCTCTTGCATTGCAAATGCTTGTTTTTTTTATGCTACTTTAAGCCCTGCCTTAAGCTATCTCTAGGCAGACATGCACCCCCTGCCCCCTGGGCTGCTGCTGGGCAGACCTTCTTGGCCCCCTGTGAGTGAGTCTCAGCAGTGGGGGCTCTTGGGGGCCCCTGGGGTCCTTCTACTAGGCAGTCTAGTGTCTCCACGCATGCGCAGCATTACGGCGAGGGTGGCG
The DNA here is from genome assembly GCF_964261635.1 of Lissotriton helveticus. Lineage (NCBI taxonomy): Eukaryota > Metazoa > Chordata > Amphibia > Caudata > Salamandridae > Lissotriton > Lissotriton helveticus. The sequence continues at coordinate 453,217,242 of NC_136058.1, read as the reverse complement.
CATGACGATATGCATCAGCCGTGGAGGGTGACGTCGCCCTGCGTGGACGTGCGCAGTCTGGTTGTCGTGGGCATGCGCAGTGTGTTAGTATTAGTAGATCTGGGCATGCGCAGTGTCTTCTGACTTAGTGTGCGCATGCGCGGTAGTTTACACGCTGTAGTGTCAGTCGCCCGCAGTGTATTTATGGCTGGCTCTGCGCATGCGCGGTTCAGTAGTGGATCCCACTCTCTGAGGGGTCATTGTCTGGCTGACCGCGGGTTCGAGGCCCGGGATCCCCCCCGAGGATCCACCGAGGAGAGCGAGCGAGGGACGCGGAGCACGAGGAGCAGGTGAGGCCCGCGGGAGCTCGAGAGCAGCCGCCGAGGGTGCCCCCCCCCGGTGCGAGCCCCGCGGGGGGCTCCATCCCCCCCCTCCCCCGGGGGCTCTCCGGGTCTGCCCCCCCCCTCGGACCCCCCCGCCCTCTGTGTCCCGTCGCCGCCATTTGGGAAGTGTTTTTTTTCCATGTTTTTTTTTTTGTTTATTTAATATTGTTGTTTTTTCCCCATGGTTTAAAAAAAAATGTAATATTCTTTTTTTTTCCTCCTTTCTTCCCTTCAGCGCCGCCGGGACCCCCCCGGCCCCCACCGCCCCCGCAGGTAGGTCCAGGCATGCAGGGTCAGAGACCCCCCCCCCACTTCTGCACTCACATTTAAGGATCACCCTTAGCAATCAGTCTCTCTCAGCCCCCCTGCAAGTAAAGCACACTGATGGCGGCGCAGCCTCTCCAGAAACACAACTACAAGCAATGACTGATCCACTGCTGGGAGACATGCTTTCTTTGCTGTGTTTGTGTGTGTGTGTGTCTGTCAGTGTGTGTGTGTGTCTGTCAGTGTGTGTGTGTGTCTGTCAGTCTGTGTGTGTGTGTGTGTGTGTCTGTCAGTCTGTGTGTGTGTGTGTCTGTCAGTCTGTGTGTGTGTGTGTCTGTCTGTCAGTGTGTGTGTGTGTCTGTCAGTCTGTGTGTGTGTGTGTGTGTCTGTCAGTCTGTGTGTGTGTGTGTCTGTCTGTCAGTGTGTGTGTGTGTCTGTCAGTCTGTGTGTGTGTGTGTCTGTCAGTCTGTGTGTGTGTGTGTCTGCCCGTGGGTTCCCGTTACTCTTCCTTTGCTCTCTTCCTGGACACTCAACACTCTCTTTTCAAGCCCTTTTGTTTACTTAGTGAGATTAGAAGCCGCCCATGACTTCCCATTGGTGGCTTCAAGGCGCCCTCCACTGCTTGCTGTCTGCTGCTCACTCCCCTCTCCTCGCATGAAACCTCCCCTAGAGCGTGGCCCAAGTACTGTGTCTTTACACTGCTTGCACCTATGGGGACTATTGTCTTTCTTTATGTTGAGTGAGTGAGTGGGCTTGGAGGCGCTCCACGACTTCCCATTAGTGGCTTCAAGGCGCCCTCCACTGCTTGCTGTCTGCTGGTCACTCCCCTATATATATATATATATATCTATCTATCAGCCCTACAGTCGGCACTCACGTCACCTTCCCCTAGAGCATGACCCGAGTGCTTGTGTCTTTACTCTGCTTGCAACTATGAGCACTATTTTTTTCTGTTTGTTGATGCACTCTACTGCATCTTTCGTAGGTGACTCAGTCGTCGTCTCCCTCCGCCATTCTTCAACTCTGCATGTTTATTTAGCTTCAACCACTGTTTGCAATTACATCTCACCAACATCCTTTGTGTTTATTTTGAAACCATTCACTTAACTTCAATCAATCAATCGGCCTTTGTAACGCGCAACACTGTCACTTTTAGGGTTATCTGGGAGCTGAGGATGCAGTATCGACAAGCCAAGTCATAAGTCTCTTTTTAAAGTCCTCCGCGGAGAGCGTTGTTAGAAGCAGCAGGCCGTTCCAGGTCTTGGCATCTCTGTAGGAGAAGGACCAGCCACTGCCAGAGATGTGAGGGGTGTAGGTGAGTAAAGAGTAACACAGAAGTCTGAAGGGTTGATGGAAATGAGATCGATGTATGATGCTCCTTGATCATGGGGGCTTTGTGAGCGTGCGGGGTGATCTTGAACTGACATCTCTTCTGGATGGGGAGCCAATGGAGGTCTCTCACCTTGGGGCGAGGTGTGATCATTTGGGAAGTTCCAGGATGAGTCTGGTAGCCGCATTCTATATGGTCTGTAGTTGTATGAGGAAACGCCGGCAAAGGGCATTCCAATAGTTGAGGCGGGTGGTGACGAGGACCTGGGTGACAAACTTTCTGGTGTTGGGGATCAATCTGAAGATTATGTAGAGCGTGTGGAGAAAGTGCAAGCAGGAAAAGGCAACTGACTTGACTTGTCGTTTCGTGGTCAGTTGACTATTGAAAATGATCCCTACGTACATCAGTACTTGTGTCTTGTCTGAGCCAGTTGTTCCTCATCCAGTTGGCTACGTTGCTCATGGTGCTGAAGAAGTTGGTTTTGGCGTTGGTGTATCGTCTGCATTGGGGGATATGTTCAAACCGTGGGATCTGGCGACGTCTGCGAAGGCCGTCATATAGATGTTGAATTGGGTGGGGCTGAGGGATGATCCTCGGGGTATGCCGCATATGATGTCCCTGGGTGCGGAGGTGAAGGGAGGCAGCCAGATACTGAGTGTGCCCTGAAAAGGAGGAGGTGGACCACTTCAGTGTGTTTTGCTGTATGCCAATGTTGTAGAGTCTGTTCATGAGGGTGTTGTGGCAGACTATGTTGTGGTGCTCCTTTCACATTGCAAGTGAAAGCAGCATGGGATGCACATTTTCCTATCTCAAACGAAATGGACCTTGCTTGTGAGGACATGTTTACCGTTATTCCACTCATTCTAGCTCATGGTCAAGATTTACATTCAGCTTTGAATTTACCTTTATGCCACCTCAGACAACTCTGCCTTACATTTGTTTTGATGGATTGCTTGGAGCAATATTTGCAACTGCACCTCACCCACAACCTAACTTTTATTTTCAACTTAACTGTGCCAAATGTTGCGTTTCAGGGACGTGGCTTTGCTGGGTTTTAAAAATTTGTTTAAGAACAAATAGCATTCATTCTTAGCTCAATCACACATTGTGACGTTTTGGGAACTGCTTGCTTGTTATACACACACACACTTTCAAATTCTTTTTTCCTTTGAGATAAGAAAGTGTTTCAAATACTTTCTTCACTTGCAACGTTACGGGGAATGTCATTCATCTTTTTTCTTAAATGTGCATGTTTCCAATATATGGTTTCTTCAGGGCACTTGCGTGTCCTCCCTTTGCGCTGTGGCAGAGTCCAAGGTCCTGTTGTGCGGTGATAGTGTTTTCTTTGTGCGGTGATAGTGTTTTCTTTGTGCGGTGATAGTGTTTTCTTTGTGCAGTGAAAGTGTTTTCTTTGCATCTTCTTGGACTCCGACAGAACTGAGGTTCTGGTGTTGGGGGAACTTCTTAAGTCCTAGCTTAGGGGGCGTTAAGGGCGTGAGGGACAGCAGCCAGTGGGCTACTGGTCCCTGCTGCTATGCTGTTCCTGCAATGACAATGCAGTAGGTGTACGTCACTTTCCTACCCAAAGTCCTCTGATCTTCTTCCAACATGGTAGAACCCTTCCTTGGCTGTACAGACTTCCTAGTCCACCATAAGGTGTGGCAAGCCTTTTTTAGGCGTACACCTCCTGAATAACTAATGTTCCCGTCCGCCTGCATGGACGGGGCGGAAAGGGCTTTGTGCTCAAGTGGGGAGCAAGAAATTACACCTCGAGGGCAGTGGAAGCCTTTAGGCTCACCGTCTTGAGGACTGTAAATATTAGCCTTTTTTGGGAGGGAGGAGGTCTGACCTTCATCCTTCCAAGGTCCTTTGTCTCAGATCCCGTCGACATGCTAGAACGACCAGCAGAAGGGCAGACTCTCGTCTTGGCAGCAAATAACTCTGGGGAGCCCGCCAAGGCAGTGGGTCACCGTATACTAGAGGGGTATCCGCTTAGGGTGGCCAGCTCGTCTTACTCTATGGATCGCCGTTCACTTACAGAAAAACCTTGCTTTACGAGGTTACTGTAGGGATAATATATAGGGCATACTGGCGTGTTCTGGCGAACTGACAAAGAACGTGTGTTATCTCACTCAGAATAAAGGAGCAATAAAGATGCATTTAAATCTTGTTTGTATCTTGTCACACTTACTCTGCATTCGGAGACAGAGGTCAAAGGCCAGTTTATTTCTTCTTACAATTTTATCCTGGGGATGTACTTTTCTTTTTCTCACTGCAGCCCAGAAGGATTTTGTTAAGTGAACTGTGTAAAATGAGAGGACTGTAGGATATCATCATTTTTTTCTAACCTGCAAGATTTAAGTAGCTTGTCAAACTGTACAAATATTTTAAAATATATTTCAGTAGCCATGAGTGCATTTTTGTAACTTTTGATTGGAAAAAAATATTTTATTTGTGATCAACAACATTTTTGATAATCCCCAGATTCTGATTGTCTATATGCTATATAGGTAAAGCCTGGTGGTAAGGAACAGAAACCCTACGATGCTCCTCCACCATGGAAGAAGACTCCCATGGAGAGTGGAGCATTGTGTTTTTGCTTTACAGAATAATATGCATTGCCAGGAACTGCAGTAACGGCAGTTCCTGGCAGTGTTTTTAGACATGACCGCCTTCTTGGTGGTCATTTATAAATTTGGCGGGCAGCCTCTACACCATTAGGACCAAGTAGTTTACTCTGACTCATGGCAGAACAGCAGGCTGTCCGCCAAGAAAAAAATTGCCCCCTTCGTGTTAGCAGCAAAAGTATAATGTTAAAGGTGTTAATTGATCTAGTGCAAAGGAAATGGAGAGAGTGAAAAGGTATTTTATCTTGGGGGTACACCTTATCTTTCCTAGGGGAACTTGAATCTACAGTCAAGAGAATCCTCCCAGAATTCACTTATGCAAATCATTCCCAAAAACAAAGGCGGGATATTTAGTAGGTGAGTTTTCAAAGTGCTACTGGCTGGCCTAGTGCTTGCGTTCACGCGCGCTGCCGCCGTCTGTCTTTCACGGGTCATTAGCACCACTCGGCCGCACGTCTTTCGCTTTGATCGCGAACACTTTTGCAATACAGCCGTTTGTCTGTCCGTCCGTCCACCCACCCCTCTTTCTTCGTGCTCATTACGCTACTTTTGTGTATGCCTCTGACTAACTATATGTAGCTACATAAGCCGTACAAATTGTTCATCTGTGTATATAGCAGTCTCTCTGTTTCTTTATCGCTCTCACGCCTTCGCCACCTTTCTCTCTTTTTCTCCCTCATTTCTCTTGCTATCTTTTCTTCAGTCTGTCTATATGTCAGTCCATCTGTTTGTCTTTCTGTTGGGTCTGTCTGTTATGTCTGTACAACAATACAACTCCCCATCTGTCTTTGTTTTTCTGTCTAATAAACTGTGTATCTGTATTTGTTTGTCTACGCTACGAATACCAAGCTATCATTTATCGAGCCATCTGTCCTTGTCTTCTTGTACATCAGTCTAACGGTTTCTGTCTACAGACCCACGTGTCTGTTTTTCTCTACTTGTTCTCTCCGTCTGATTTTTCTCTGGTATGCTCTTTTCTCTATCCTTGCCTGTCTCGCTGTTTACTTCTCTGTTACTGTTTCTGCTGAATGCAAAGATTAAGGCTCCATCTCTTTGTGTCAAATAATTTTTCTGGTCTTTTAAGGATAACTTATCATCAATAAAGTATCCCAGATATTTATAATTTGATACCCTTTCAAGCCTTTTTCCTTCAATGCAGATGTTGTAATCTTTTAAGCGTTGGTTGGTAATTAACATTGTTTTAGTCTTAGATAAATTCAAAGACAGTTTGTTTACAGACAGGAAAACTGAAATTTCTGTTAGGAGCCTGGACATACCGACTTTTGTTAAGCTCATGGGGCCTGGACACGACCTTGTTTTAATCCGGTTCTTGTGAACACTTTTCTTGATAATCGGGAGCCATCCCCTAGCCTTACTTGTGTCCATGTGTCTGAGTAAAATAGCAACAGGCCCCTTAATATGCTCTCAGGTATAGCCCATGATCTCAATTTTGCCCATAATAGGTCCCGATCCACACTGTCAAATGCGGCTTGCAGATCTATAAAACATAAGTTCAGCTCCTGTTTGGTGCGCTGGCATTTTTCAGCTATCATAGTAATGGATAAAATATTTTAAATTGTTCCGATAACCTCTCTAAACCCTGTTTGGTTAATTGGGATCAGTTCTCTTTCTCCAGACCAAGTTACCAAGTCGTTTAAGAGAAGTGAGGCAAAATATTTTGCTTCCACGTCCTGCAGTGCTAATAATCGGTAGTTAGGTGGGTTGGTTCTGTCGCCACCTTTATATATGGGCATTATTATGGATCCTTGCCAGCCTTCCTGGACTTGGTTGTAAGTTTGTACATCAGCAAAGAGGTTCTCCAGAAGTGGGCTCCAATATTCGGGTGCGTGTTTGTAAGTAGCTTGCGGGATGCCGTTTGGCCCCGGTGCCCCGTTGCTCTTGCCCTTTTTAATTACTTTTATTATCTCCTCCGCAGTGTACGTTCTGAGCGTTGTAGCCAAGGTTGGAGCTTTGCTTGGTTTGTTTATTAATTGCTGACTGCAGCTTTCCACCTCATTTGTCCTTTTATGATGATATTGCAGAACAAATTGATTCCCTGATATTTTTATTGTATTTTCTTTAAATTTTAATGAAAGAAAAGTAGCCCATTCACTTTCCTGCACATTTGATGTAAGTACATTCGAAGGTCTGGTTAGTTGATTTATAATTTTCCAGAAAGTAATTTAATTCGGGAGGTTGGAGCGAAAGAGCAATTTAGTCCAAAAATTCTCATTTATCCCTTTTTTATGCTCCCAAACCTTCTTTTTGTACAACTTTCTTAAAGCCTGGAAAATATCCAATTGACAAGAGTCTTTGACATTCGATTGTAAGTTTTTTTTTTAATGTGTTTTTCGCAAATCCCATCTTAGGTCTTTCAATTCCTTTGGCAATTTGTTATTTAAACCGAGTCTGTTGGCCTTCATATCTGGTGATTTCATTTTTAGCTTTAGATTCTCTAGAAAGAGAGACCATGCTTGAATATTATTCATTGTGGTGTCACCTAAATTGTTAATCGTATCCTCTATAATTGAGAACCACTCGATTTTATTCGAATTCGACCAGTTTATACGTTTTTGATTATTTGTACATAGTTGGCCCTCGAGTGTATATGAAGATTGGAATCTTTCCACGCACAAGTAAAATTTTATGTGTTGCATTGCATGATCACTCGTGGGCGAATATTCAATATAAAAACGATTTAATAAGGGAAATAGCGAAAGGCTCACAATTGTATAATCCAGTATTGATTGAGCATGCGGACCATAGGTTTTTTTAGGTGGTCGATCCTCATCAGTCCTTCTGTTCAGGACGCGCATGCCTAAGTACTCTGTCACCAATTGAGTGCCTAATCGATCCATTCTAGTCCTTGCCCCACCTTGTGACTGCTGCGGAACGCACCAGTGCATGTTATCTGCAGTTAGTATTTCATCTTCCTCCAAGGAGTGTATCAAGTTGGAATTAAAGTCACCGGTTATTATGTTCCACAATGGCTCTGTGCTACGAAGATCCGTTATTACATCGCATAATACGGCATTTTTTATCTTTTTCACTCGAACTTTTGGTTGCGTGTAATAGTTAATCAGGATGGTTGTCATTTTATTGCTTGCAATTAGTCCTGATAATTTAATTACTTGAATACTTGGATCAGGAGATTTAAGTTGTTCTGAATTAATTTTTAGGGCTGATGACACGTAGACTGAAAGACCACCGATGGCTCTGCCATAGATTTTACATTTTTCAGCGGCTACCAAATGGAGCGTGAAGCCAGCCAACGCAATTTCTTCTTGCAGCCATGTCTCTTGTAAAGCAATAATATCGCAATTTGCCCATTCATCTAGGGCTAACCCATCCTCCAATAGTCTTTTTGCACCGGCTATGTTCCATGATAGAACGTGTATACCACTTTAATCAACTTGCTACGCATTATCTCTAATCGGCCACATGGTTTCAATTTCCGTGAATGGAACCATGAGTCATACATCCATCAAACTTGTTTCACATTTCCAAGCCCTGCTCATGCCTTGAATTCTGACTCCCAATTGTCAGACACATATCCCTCCAGATATGAAGTTCTAAAACAATTATAAAAAATGCATGCGTGTAAAACATGTCAAATGATATAACGAGATCTGCATCTGTCATGTAGAGCTCTAAATACCCCACACCAAGCTTAAACTTGAGCATAACTAGTAATACTGTTTTTTTTCTTTGTGTAGCGCATTAATACCTTTTTGGATTGCACTCTCTAGTCAAAGAGGGCCATTTGTATTATTTATTTATTGTTTTAGAGATAGGTTGTTAGCACTAGGGGGTATTTAGGTGCTATAGAACAATCTTGTTGAGTCTCTTAACTACTGTTTTTGTCTAAAGCTTGTTTTATGTCGGAACATAGGACAATTTCTTTGTTATGCTTAATTATTTTCGATAATTTTTGTACATTATTCATGGAAATACTGTATGGAACATTTGTAAAAAGAACACACACCACAGTTCTGGTTTTTGCAAGAGTGTTCTTATTTTTCGATGTCTTGCATGAGTTAATCACAGATAAAAGTAGGCTGTCCAAAACAATGGTGACTAGGAATCACAGATAAGGTGAGGTGCTAAGGTGAGCGGTAGTGACAGGTGGTGGTCTGACTGTGAGGTGACACAATAACCTATAAAGACATAAATTAACATCCGTCCATCATTTGAAATCAATGGTTTCAACAAATACGATTATTCTTTCTTTTCAGTTGAAACTTAGTATGGACAGATTGATAGTACTAAGTCGACGTTTCGACCCTAGTAAGTGGTGCAGACTTTTTAGCAACCGTATCGGGTCTTCATCAGGAGAAGGAAAGTAGGACAACCTGATGATTTTGAAGGTATGAAGGCTTCTTCAGTAGCCTGTGCGGGCGGGGTGCCAGCCGACACCCTCGCAAGGATTTCTCAATTAGTGGTATCTTTGGCAATGTATGCAGATTTCTACACCAACTGATTAGTAATGCTTTCATCCTGTTGGCGCTGAATGTTTGAGCATCCTTTGCTGCCAAAGTAATGCTTGAAAAGCTTGCCTCATTCTTCCCATACTGTGGTGGTTGTGCCTGGTTAAGCAAGGAAGAAAAGCTGTATAATTTTCTTTGAATCCATACTGAATGCGCTTGTTGCAAAGACAAAAATCATACATGGTGGCACTCTTCCCTAGGATAAGTTATTTAAGGTTGGCAAAGTTATGATGACCCTCCATACTCTCTTTGCCCAAGTACCCCTTACAACCTGCTGTGAAGGAAAAATGTTTTTAAAGTGGCTGTTTTTAGAACCGAAGATAACCCTACATAATGCCCTCCAACCTCTGGGGGGCAGCAGGCTTCTATTTTCAACAGAAGCCTGCCTTCCTGGGTTTGATTTTACTGGTGGGTGGGGCTTTTGCTCCAAAAACACAGCTTGTGTGGGCTGCAATGGCGTAATGCCAGAGGAGATGCCTTCTGCTGCAGCCATAAGGCGTGAGGCTGCGCCATTTGGGAGAAGTCTAAAGGTCAGGGGGCAGCAGACAACCACTAAGGCCATAGGCGGTGGTCTTCAGAGGTTAAAGCGAGAAGGGGACAGGAGCTTGCTTGCAGCCCCATTGTACGCAAAGTGTAGTGCTTATTAGTGATCGGACCTGGGCTGACTTGTTCTGCACTCCATAAGTAAGCTAACACAGACCTCAGAGATGGGGAAGCCTGAAACGCGCCAACCAAAGAAACTTTGATAAAAGATCTAATAAAGGTGCAGACCGTGATGTTGGCTAGCAGGAACAGTGCCACGGATCAGCCTCCTGCCTAGGACATTAGGGAAAAGTTCAAAGATTTAAAGTCTAGTTTGCAAGGAATAGACACTAAGATGGACTCACTGGCGGAAAGGATGGACAGAATCACTCAACGTGTCGAGAAACACGAAGGCCGCGTGAGTGTTCTGGAGACTAGGATCACGGAAACGGAGGAGGGTCAAACCAACATGGAAAAGAAACTGAGAGGTATGGGTGGAGTATTGCAGTTAAGGCATAAGAACATGGATTTCGAAGCTAGATCAAGGAGGAACAATGTATGCATTAGTGACAATGGTTGAAGATCCGTGTCATACACGTTGGAAACACAGAGGTGCATGTCGTGGGTAAACTGTACTGTGATCAGCGTTCTTTCAAGCATCATGGTAGCGGGGTGGGTGCGACTATTTTCTTGGAGTTGAATGGTTGAGAAGTATTGACTGGCTGTTACGGTATAACGTATTGGCTCATTGTTCTGGGCTGCGGTTATGTGTTGCAGTCTCGGCCACCCCACCAAAAGAGTGGGGTTGGTTTGCCAGTGACCTCGCGTTACCCCACGGGATTATTCCCTTATGTTCAACACTGTGGACTGTATGTTGTTGGTTCCTGGGGGAGAGGGAGGGAGACTCACAGCCTGAGTGGGGGGTTGGTGTGGGAGAGGGGAGGGGTGGGGATCTTGTTTTGTTTGTTGAACCTGCCATGTCGAAACTAAAGTGTGAATTAGACTTGGATTACACCGGTGCAATTCAGTTGGCAGTTCATAGAGGTAGACACATCTCAATTCACACTGCTGTTCCTAGGCATAGAATGCTCACTGTGGACATAAGTTAGAATGCGAAGTCACAGATATCACCTGTCCTTGCGGCGATCATGACGACCATCACATGTCTTTCTTGGAATGTGGGGGGGTATGTAGTGATGACACCCTCAGCAGACAGACTGACAGAGGGCGGCTCATGAGCATCATCCTAAGGCAGCGGCCATGTTGTGGGATATTGGTAGATACATGACGATCTCTTCACCCGAAGGCGAGAGAGGGCACGTGCGTGACACATCATCGGAACGCTTGGTCCAGACTGGACTATTGGCTGGTGTCCAGGGATGTACACACTTGGGTAACTGAAGCTACACATCATCCACACACACTATCTGATCACGCACCCACTCGGATACAATTGCAGATTCCACCGAAGTACATACAACCATTTAGTTGGAGATTCCCATCTCCAGCATTGCGGGATCAGGTTTTTCGGGAAGAACTTAAGGAGAACATAGTTGAATATTTTGAGATAAATGAGGGATCGGTGGATTTGCCGAGGAGTCTGTGGGAGGCCTTCAAGGTGGTCACCAAAGGTCATTGCATGGCAATAAAGTCAGGAGTACTGGGGGCTTTATGTAACACGCTACAAAAATTGAAGCAAGATATTCAGACCCTGGAAAGGGATAACCGGTTGTGCCCGTCAAATGCTACTACGGCTAAACCTAGGGCGAAATTGACTGAATTCCAGGAGGCGGCAGAGAGGGAGAGACGGTGTATCTGCATAAACACGCACAGGCCAGGCGCTATGGTGAGGAAGACAGGGCTGGGAAAACGTTAGCTAACCTACTCCGAGCCCCAAGAGGCTCTGAGTACATTACTGAACAGCACACAGAGGCTGGGGAGGTAGTCGGAACTCCATAGGGCATTCTCCATACTATGGCCCAATTTTACCAGTCATTGTACACTTCCCGTACAGACCCGTCTCACTCCGACATCGCTGATTATTTGGATACCATTGTACTGGCGTGGTTCAATAATGGTGGAAGAGAATATAGGAAATTGCTTATTACGGTAGATGACATGAAGCAGATAATCTCTGGCATGCCTTCGGACAAATCTCTGGGGCAGATGGACTCGCCGCCGCCTTTTATAACAAATATGTGGATATCGTTGCGCCTAGGCTTCTTCAGGTTTATCTGGAAGCAATGGAAACAGGAATACATCCTCCTACTTTAGGAGAGGCCACCATAATAACCTTATTAAAGTCAGATTCGGATCCTACCAAACCAGACTCTTATAGGCCATTATCATTGATTAACCTTGATGCCAAAAGTTATGCTAAACTCCTGGCTAACAGATTACAGCCAATGGTTCCACAGATGGCCCTCCCAGACCAATCCGGGTTGATACCGGGTAGATCGCCATCACATACTTTGAGTGTTATTTGGCCTATTGCATTACTTTGCACCACATGTTCAGGCGTAGCAGCACTGCTAGCTAGACGCTACTAAAGCGTTCAACTCTTTTGAATGGAAATTCCTATTTGCCCTGCTGACTAGGCTGGGATTTAGTCCAGTCTTCATTAAACCAATCCAAATAATATATAACCCCCTCTTCGGCGAGAGTGAAGGCGAATGGACCGATATCAAAACCATTTGTTATAACTAGGGGGACGAGACAGGACTTTGATAACTAGGGGGACGAGACAGGTCTGTCTGCTATCGCCCCTACTCTTTGCGATCGCTACCGAGCCACTGGCGGCGAGTCTTAGTCAACAACGTAGCATTGGTTTCACTTCTAGGGGGCTGCTAATATCTATGTATGCCGACGATTTGGTGATTTATTCAGTAAACCCCAAAGATAATTTTGATGTAGTCATGAGAGAACTGGTTAGATGTGGGGGATTGATGGGGGTGCAGATTAATTGGGCGAAATCTGTGATGCTCCCACTCACGGACAATACCGTCCAATGTGACACCGAGTTCCCTGTCCAGTGGGCGTCAGGCGAAACAAGATATTTGGGTTTACGGATAAGCAGATCACTACAGGAGTTATGGCTAGCCAACTACGGAAAAGTGATAGACTGAATGGAAAATAAGATACAGAGGTGGAAGCGTCTACCGCTTTCCTTAACTGGGCGAATTGCAATTACTAAAATGGTTATACTCCCTAAGTTATTTGTGAACATACCTATGCCTTTGAACACTCACTTCTTTAAGCGACTACGTACGAGGATCCTTGACCTGGTATGGGCAGGTACGCAACCCCGAGTGTCTTGGAAGCTTTTAACCCTACCGTTCATTCAGGGAGGTCATGGGGCTCCTGACTTTCAGCTTTATGCCTATAGTGCGCAGGCACAGTACTTACACTTCTGGCAACATCCTACTCCATATCAGCCCCATGTGGCGATTGAACTAGATACGGCTGCTCCTACCCCTCCCAGTACAGCAGCATATCATCCATATAAGAGATCTCAGTCAGACATAAACACTGTAGAGACCATGAGATGGGCATGGAGGAACATAGCAAAGAGGGCAGGACACAAAGAATTATATGCTCCATCTATGCCACTGGGGGGGCAACCTGCTGATTGGCCCGCTCAAGGACAAGGCTATTACTGAGCGGGCAGGAGGTCGAGGATTAACGGTGGGGCTGGATTTATACCCAGGAGATATACTTTTATCTTTTCAGCATATGCGTGAGCCCGATTCACCTACAGCTTCGGATATGTTGCTATACTATCAACTCAGGGCGGCATGTAGGCCGAGATATGTTGAATTCCCAAAAGCTACGCCTTCACTACCAACCCTAGAAAATATTTTGACCAATCATTCCCCTCGTAAATTGATAACGAGAATCTATAGCGTAACGCAAGAGTCAGTCCCTGTTATCTTAAACACATCAAGAGTAGAGTGGGAGAAGGAAGCCGGGATTGCCATTTCAGACAAACAGTGGCAGTTTTGCTGCTCCCGACTAGAACATCTTTCGCCGAATTATAGGTTACGACTTATACATTTTAATTATTTACAAAGAGTTTATCGTACACCGATTCAGTTACACCGGATGGGCTTACAAAGGGATTCGAGATGTTGAGAAGTGGGGCACTAGATGTTACGTTTATCCATTTAGCGTGGTTCAGACACATTGGTAAAATTGTCAATGTCACGCTGCAGGTCACCACCCTTGTGCCTTTGCTAGGATTTGTATTGGAAGTTCCCAAGGGCCCCCATAAATTGACATCCATTTTACTCCTGCTCGCCAAACGACAGGTGGCAATACACTGGAAAAAGTCACATCCGCCTACAATAGAGGAATGGATAAACACGTTAGCCTACTGTAAGATCAATTATTGACCTATTGGGATTTAATGCCCAGCAGATCTAGACCATTGAATATATGGGCATCATTTGTGACTTGGCTGGAACAGGGGGGTTCTGACCCCCGGGCCGATCATACTTATTGAAACACTGCTAGCCTACTGATATGACGCATTGTATTCACCCAGTGGAGTCACCCTAGCTCAGTGGTTGGTCCCTGGATTATGAAGTGATATGGTCCTTCGTGACTGGAAATGAGTGTATGTGTGGAAGTAGTTTTTTGGTTCATTAGGAGCAGAGTTATGGCGAGCTTGCAAACTTGTTGACCTGGTGGGGGGGAGATGGGGTGGGGTTATCTGTTCTATAAGTTGTAAGAACGATATCTGAATATATGCTTTTAATCTTCACAGTGTGCACATGTTGGTTAAATTACATGCAATGACTTCTGATTCGCTGCCGGTCCCCTGGGATGTCGGTGTAATTGCGGTGTTCAATGAAGACTTACTGTTCCATAATATGCTGCCGGCCTCAGGGTTGTAGGCCTGTGGCTGTGTCACTTGTGCAGATCGTAATAAAGGTTTTAAAAAATAAATACATGAATAAACCTTCGTTATTCTGTAGCCTGTAGGGATGGCCAGGGAGGTGTCTGTATTGAAGCTCTCCCTCAGCCAGGTTTCCGTTAGAAATGGGACATCCCAATCATTAGTCTTTAAAGAGAGCCGGATGTCACATGCATGTTTAGGGAGAGATCTAGAATTGATCAGGCATGCCCTAATAGGCGACCTGGGACTGGGTCTGAAAATAGGTCCGAATGTCGGGGCATCCGCTGGATTATGGATATCTCCCGAGATACCATGTCCAATTTGAAAGTGCAGGACCTGCCGTGAAACTCATCGTGGCCACATTCCTCATCCCCCTCTAAACCAGGATCAAAACACGTAGGCTTTAAACAACCTGAAGTTGCTATAGCAAGTAACCGCTCTCTGGTGCAAACCGTTCTGACCTGAAGGGAGCTACAAGCAGCATGGCTGGCACTGGCCGCGGACGGGCGCAGGCAGGCTTGCCTTTGGTGCGCCCGCTGCGCGCGTCCGCCATTCTCCCTTTTTAGGTCTCGCCCTGGAACAGGGACAGAGACTCTATAGCCGTCGGATGGCGGGGAATGAGGGACACAAAACTGGCACTATTTTTAGCAGTCGGATTTGGCTGCGTGAACGCGCACGTTCCGTCCTGCGCCGCCCTCCCATCCTACTGCGCATGCGCCGCCCTCCCAGCCTACCGCGCATAACACACACACACACACACACACGTCGCAGACAGACACTCGCTCACACACACACCCCCTCCCTCACAGTCACACACACGCACTCCAAGACACATACACACACGCACGCACACACATACACACACATACACAGCCCGCCTCCCCCCGCGCCTACATGCTCCTCTCCCTCCGCCCGCCCGCCGCTCAGCAACGCACTCACCGGCTTCCTCTCCTCAGCTGCAAGGCCCGGCAGCAGGACTCTTCTTCCCTCCTTCGGCACCGGGGCGTCGGGTAGGCTCCTGCCTGCTCCGGTGCTCCCTGCTCCCAACACGGCTCCAATCGCGGCTCTTCCGTGGGAGGCGGGGTAGGCTCCCGCCCTCCTACTTCCTGTTTCCGGGTGTCGCGCCGGCCTGCCTGACTTCCTGGTCGCAGGCCGGCAGAGTAACGAGGATGTTTTGCGGTATGTGTTTATTTATTTAATTATGCATTTTTATATAGCGCAGACTTTACCCGAAGGCGGTATTTATTTTTTTATGTATTTATGCATTTTTATATAGCGCGGACTTTACCCGAAGGCGGTATTTCTTTATTCATGTATTTATGCATTTTTATATAGCACGGACTTTACCCGAAGGCGGTAATGCTTGCCTTTAAATACTGCATAAATAATTTTAACAACAAATACTTTATATGTAGCTTTTTATGTACATAAGAAAACTATAGCATAAAGCAAAAAACATTGCCATTTACAATAATAATAGCTCAAAGTTAAATAATGCGAGACCTATTGCATTGCAAATGCTTGTTGTAGAGAAGACGTCAGATCAACTAGCCCGCTGACCGCACTTCCTAAAATGCCGGCCGGGCATAGCAAAATACAATTGTGAAGCGAATGTGCAAGAGCGCAATCACCTAGCAGCGCAAAGGTACGCTTATTCCATAGCCAACTTGCATAGTAGCACCACCCCAAAGCCAGCTAAGAGTAACCGACTCCAAGGGAGCCCTTACTAGCATTCCTCGTGACATCATGGAACCCACTGGGAGTTCCATGTACCTTAATGGTACAGTCTCAACCTCCAGTGACCGCCAATCTAATGATGACCGCAAGCTGACATATCTTTTTCTGAGACTGCTGACTGTGGTCTCAAAAGCACTAACTCGGTAGCACAGTGCTTCCCACATGATTGACCTGTTAGGTTTTTCTGCAGAGGAGGCTGATATCAGGAGTTCCCTGGCACATGCTCTGCATAGTCTGGTATGGGTTCCTCCTGGCAAAGTACTGGAAATGGTGTTCACTGAAAATTATTTCTAAAGTGTTCTGGGTGAGGACATGTGCTGATTGAAAGTCATACTGTACAGGCCTTGTTTGTCCGCACCCTGAGCTCTCCCAGCACAGTCCCGATCTGTCATAACATTGTCACCCCCACATTCCACAGTGTGAGATGTGTGCATATTGTGTACATGGAAGGTTTCAGTACCCCAGGGTGAGAGTCTCCAAGAAGCTGCCTTGCCCCCTACTTAGTTGTGGCCAGAAGCACCGAGGTTTATCATCTGAATGAACGGGGTGCCTGCTCACCCCCATCCGTGCCCAGCTTGGAAGGAATCCCCTCTAACAAGCTCTGACAGACTTCGGCAAGAGATGGCGCGTGTGCCGCGGCACAGAAGCAGCGACTGGCGCATGTGTCGCGGCACAAGGGGAGGGACATGAATCGGGGCTGCTTTAAGGCACGTACATTCTGTGAGGGCCCAAGGCACTGCTACTCTACGCTTATTCAGCTAACTTTCAAAATACAAGTGAGAAGAAAACCACATTCTAAAAAAGAAACCTGGAAATAACAAATGATAGTCGGAAAACATTTAGAAAATGTAAACAAACAGTTAAACTAGGTAAGTGGGGATTAGGAATGGCTTTTGTTAATGGTCTGGGTTATGATAAAGCTGAAGTTATGGAGTTGTGAATAAATTGACGATGTGTGTCATTTCAGGATAATCGGCTGGTTTCATGGATGTGGGTGAGACTTGGTGATGGGGTCAGGGCTTGAGATAAGAGAGTAGGTCTAAGAAATGGAGTTCAAGTTATTGTTGGAAATTTGTCCCTTCCGCAGGGTCACCTCAGATTTATCTTTTACCTTTTTGCTGGCTATAGAACTCTGCACTGCTAACCAATTTGTGCCAACAATCCCAAACCATGCTCAACGGAGCCACTCCCGTGACTGATGCTAAACTGGACCTTCAGAGGATGTTTTTTTCTTAGGTCCAGTTATCCAATTTTGCAAGGAAAACCCTGCCTGCCACCTTCATAATTGAATCCAACAAAGAAATTGGTCTGCAACAGGCTGGGTTTGCTTTGTCCCCTTCTAAAGTGGGACCATTATTGATTTTGACCACAATTGTGGTGGGTAATATGGCGCAGCAGCCCGGAGCTCAGTCGTTCCAGTCGGAGCCCACAAATCAACTGGTTTTAACTCCTTCCATGCTGATGACGAGCTCAGCTCGTCATCAGCACACCCAGAGCCACTCACACACACACCCAGAGCCACTCACACACACACCCAGAGCCACTCACACACACACCCAGAGCCACTCACACACACACCCAGAGCCACTCACACACACACCCAGAGCCACACACACACACCCAGAGCCACACACACACACCCAGAGCCACACACACACACCCAGAGCCACACACACACACCCAGAGCCACACACACACACCCAGAGCCACACACACACACACCCAGAGCCACACACACACACACCCAGAGCCACTCACACACACACACCCAGAGCCACTCACACACACACACCCAGAGCCACTCACACACACACACACCAGAGCCACTCACACACACACACACAGAGCCACTCACACACACACCCAGAGCCACTCACACACACACCCAGAGCCACTCACACACACACCCAGAGCCACTCACACACACCCAGAGCCACTCACACACACACCCAGAGCCACTCACACACACACCCAGAGCCACACACACACACACCCAGAGCCACACACACACACACCCAGAGCCACACACACACACACACACACACCCAGAGCCACACACACACACACCCACACACCCAGAGCCACTCACACACACACCCAGAGCCACTCGCACACACACCCAGAGCCACTCGCACACACACCCAGAGCCACTCGCACACACACCCAGAGCCACTCGCACACACACCCAGAGCCACTCGCACACACACCCAGAGCCACTCACACACCCAGAGCCACTCACACACCCAGAACCACTCACACACCCAGAGCCACTCACACACACACCCAGAGCCACTCACACACACACCCAGAGCCACTCACACACACACCCAGAGCCACTCACACACACACCCAGAGCCACTCACACACACACCCAGAGCCACTCACACACACACCCAGAGCCACACACACACACACCCAGAGCCACACACACACCCAGAGCCACACACACACACCCAGAGCCACACACACACACACCCAGAGCCACACACACACACACACACACCCAGAGCCACTCACACACACACACCCAGAGCCACTCACACACGCACCCAGAGCCACTCACACACACACCCAGAGCCACTCACACACACACCCAGAGCCACTCACACACACACCCAGAGCCACTCACACACACACCCAGAGCCACTCACACACACACCCAGAGCCACTCACACACACACCCAGAGCCACTCACACACACACCCAGAGCCACTCACACACACACCCAGAGCCACTCACACACACACCCAGAGCCACTCACACACACACCCAGAGCCACTCACACACACACACACACACACCCCCAGAGCCACTCACACACACACACACACCCAGAGCCACTCACACACACACCCAGAGCCACACACACACACCCAGAGCCACACACACACACCCAGAGCCACTCACACACACACCCAGAGCCACTCACACACACACCCAGAGCCACTCACACACACACCCAGAGCCACTCACACACACACACCCAGAGCCACTCACACACACACCCAGAGCCACTCACACACACACCCAGAGCCACTCACACACACACCCAGAGCCACTCACACACACACACCCAGAGCCACTCACACACACACCCAGAGCCACTCACACACACACCCAGAGCCACTCACACACACACCCAGAGCCACTCACACACACACCCAGAGCCACTCACACACACACCCAGAGCCACTCACACACACACCCAGAGCCACTCACACACACACCCAGAGCCACTCACACACACACCCAGAGCCACTCACACACACACCCAGAGCCACTCACACACACACCCAGAGCCACTCACACACACACACCCAGAGCCACTCACACACACACCCAGAGCCACTCACACACACACCCAGAGCCACTCACACACACACCCAGAGCCACTCACACACACAGAGCCACTCACACACACACCCAGAGCCACTCACACACACACCCAGAGCCACTCACACACACACCCAGAGCCACTCACACACACACACCCAGAGCCACTCACACACACACCCAGAGCCACCCACACACACACCCAGAGCCACTCACACACACACCCAGAGCCACTCACACACACACCCAGAGCCACTCACACACACACCCAGAGCCACTCACACACACACCCAGAGCCACTCACACACACACCCAGAGCCACTCACACACACACCCAGAGCCACTCACACACACACCCAGAGCCACTCACACACACACCCAGAGCCACTCACACACACACACCCAGAGCCACTCACACACACACCCAGAGCCACACACACACACACCCAGAGCCACACACACACACACACCCAGAGCCACACACACACACCCAGAGCCACACACACACACACCCAGAGCCACACACACACACACACACACACCCAGAGCCACTACACACACACACCCAGAGCCACTCACACACACACCCAGAGCCACTCACACACACACCCAGAGCCACTCACACACACACCCAGAGCCACTCACACACACACCCAGAGCCACTCACACACACACCCAGAGCCACTCACACACACACCCAGAGCCACTCACACACACACCCAGAGCCACTCACACACACACCCAGAGCCACTCACACACACACCCAGAGCCACTCACACACACACCCAGAGCCACTCACACACACACCCAGAGCCACTCACACACACACCCAGAGCCACTCACACACACACCCAGAGCCACTCACACACACACCCAGAGCCACTCACACACACCCAGAGCCACTCACACACACACCCAGAGCCACTCACACACACACACCCAGAGCCACTCACACACACACACCCAGAGCCACTCACACACACACACCCAGAGCCACTCACACACACACACCCAGAGCCACTCACACACACACACCCAGAGCCACTCACACACACACACCCAGAGCCACTCACACACACACACCCAGAGCCACTCACACACACACACCCAGAGCCACTCACACACACACCCAGAGCCACTCACACACACACCCAGAGCCACTCACACACACACCCAGAGCCACTCACACACACACCCAGAGCCACTCACACACACACCCAGAGCCACTCACACACACACCCAGAGCCACTCACACACACACCCAGAGCCACTCACACACACACCCAGAGCCACTCACACACACACCCAGAGCCACTCACACACACACCCAGAGCCACTCACACACACACCCAGAGCCACTCACACACACACACCCAGAGCCACTCACACACACACACCCAGAGCCACTCACACACACACACCCAGAGCCACTCACACACACACAGCCACTCACACACACACCCAGAGCCACTCACACACACACCCAGAGCCACTCGCACACACACCCAGAGCCACTCGCACACACACCCAGAGCCACTCGCACACACACCCAGAGCCACTCACACACCCAGAGCCACTCACACACCCAGAGCCACTCACTCACACACCCAGAGCCACTCACACACACACCCAGAGCCACTCACACACACACCCAGAGCCACTCACACACACACCCAGAGCCACTCACACACACCCAGAGCCACTCACACACACACACCCAGAGCCACTCACACACACACACCCAGAGCCACACACACACACCCAGAGCCACACACACACACACACCCAGAGCCACACACACACACACACCCAGAGCCACACACACACACACACCCAGAGCCACACACACACACACCCAGAGCCACACACACACACCCAGAGCCACACACACACACCCAGAGCCACACACACACACACACACACACCCAGAGCCACACACACACACCCACACACACCCAGAGCCACTCGCACACACACCCAGAGCCACTCGCACACACACCCAGAGCCACTCGCACACACACCCAGAGCCACTCGCACACACACCCAGAGCCACTCGCACACACACCCAGAGCCACTCGCACACACACCCAGAGCCACTCGCACACACACCCAGAGCCACTCGCACACACACCCAGAGCCACTCACACACACACCCAGAGCCACTCACACACACACCCAGAGCCACTCACACACACACCCAGAGCCACTCACACACACACCCAGAGCCACTCACACACACACCCAGAGCCACTCACACACACACCCAGAGCCACTCACACACACACCCAGAGCCACTCACACACACACCCAGAGCCACACACCCAGAGCCACACACACACACACCCAGAGCCACACACACACACACACCCAGAGCCACTCACACACACACCCAGAGCCACTCACACACACACCCAGAGCCACTCACACACACACCCAGAGCCACACACCCAGAGCCACACACACACACACCCAGAGCCACACACACACACACACACCCAGAGCCACTCACACACACACCCAGAGCCACTCACACACACACCCAGAGCCACTCACACACACACCCAGAGCCACTCACACACACACACCCAGAGCCACTCACACACACACCCAGAGCCACTCACACACACACCCAGAGCCACTCACACACACACCCAGAGCCACTCACACACACACCCAGAGCCACTCACACACACACCCAGAGCCACTCACACACACACCCAGAGCCACTCACACACACACCCAGAGCCACTCACACACACACCCAGAGCCACTCACACACACACCCAGAGCCACTCACACACACACACACACACCCAGAGCCACTCACACACACACACACACACCCAGAGCCACTCACACACACACCCAGAGCCACACACACACACACCCAGAGCCACACACACACACACCCACACACACCCAGAGCCACTCACACACACACCCAGAGCCACTCGCACACACACCCAGAGCCACTCGCACACACACCCAGAGCCACTCGCACACACACCCTGAGCCACTCGCACACACACCCAGAGCCACTCGCACACACACCCAGAGCCACTCGCACACACACCCAGAGCCACTCGCACACACACCCAGAGCCACTCGCACACACACCCAGAGCCACTCACACACACACCCAGAGCCACTCACACCCAGAGCCACTCACACACACACCCAGAGCCACTCACACACACACCCAGAGCCACTCACACACACACCCAGAGCCACTCACACACACACCCAGAGCCACTCACACACACACCCAGAGCCACTCACACACACACCCAGAGCCACACACACACACCCAGAGCCACACACACACACACCCAGAGCCACACACACACACACCCAGAGCCACACACACACACACACCCAGAGCCACTCACACACACACCCAGAGCCACTCACACACACACACCCAGAGCCACTCACACACACACCCAGAGCCACTCACACACACACCCAGAGCCACTCACACACACACCCAGAGCCACTCACACACACACCCAGAGCCACTCACACACACACCCAGAGCCACTCACACACACACCCAGAGCCACTCACACACACACCCAGAGCCACTCACACACACACCCAGAGCCACTCACACACACACCCAGAGCCACTCACACACACACCCAGAGCCACTCACACACACACCCAGAGCCACTCACACACACACCCAGAGCCACTCACACACACACCCAGAGCCACTCACACACACACCCAGAGCCACTCACACACACACCCAGAGCCACTCACACACACACACACCCAGAGCCACTCACACACACACACCCAGAGCCACTCACACACACACACCCAGAGCCACTCACACACACACACCCAGAGCCACTCACACACACACACCCAGAGCCACACACACCCAGAGCCACTCACACACACACCCAGAGCCACTCACACACACACACACCCAGAGCCACTCACACACACACACCCAGAGCCACTCACACACACACACCCAGAGCCACTCACACACGCACACCCAGAGCCACTCACACACACACACCCAGAGCCACTCACACACACACACCCAGAGCCACTCACACACACACACCCAGAGCCACTCACACACACACCCAGAGCCACTCACACACACACACCCAGAGCCACTCACACACACACCCAGAGCCACTCACACACACACACCCAGAGCCACTCACACACACACACCCAGAGCCACTCACACACACACACCCAGAGCCACTCACACACACACCCAGAGCCACTCACACACACACCCAGAGCCACTCACACACACACCCAGAGCCACTCACACACACACCCAGAGCCACTCACACACACACCCAGAGCCACTCACACACACACCCAGAGCCACTCACACACACACCCAGAGCCACTCACACACACACACCCAGAGCCACTCACACACACACACCCAGAGCCACTCACACACACACACCCAGAGCCACTCACACACACACACCCAGAGCCACTCACACACACACACCCAGAGCCACTCACACACACACACCCAGAGCCACTCACACACACACACCCAGAGCCACTCACACACACACCCAGAGCCACTCACACACACACCCAGAGCCACTCACACACACACCCAGAGCCACTCACACACACACCCAGAGCCACTCACACACACACCCAGAGCCACTCACACACACACCCAGAGCCACTCACACACACACCCAGAGCCACTCACACACACACCCAGAGCCACTCACACACACACCCAGAGCCACACACACACACACCCAGAGCCACACACACACACACACACCCACACCCAGAGCCACTCACACACACACCCAGAGCCACTCACACACACACACCCAGAGCCACTCACACACACACACCCAGAGCCACTCACACACACACACCCAGAGCCACACACACACACACCCAGAGCCACACACACACACCCAGAGCCACTCACACACCCAGAGCCACTCACACACACACCCAGAGCCACTCACACACACACCCAGAGCCACTCACACACACACCCAGAGCCACTCACACACACACCCAGAGCCACTCACACACACACCCAGAGCCACTCACACACACACCCAGAGCCACTCACACACACACCCAGAGCCACACACACACACACCCAGAGCCACACACACACACACACACCCACACCCAGAGCCACTCACACACACACCCAGAGCCACTCACACACACACCCAGAGCCACTCACACACACACCCAGAGCCACTCACACACACACCCAGAGCCACTCACACACACACCCAGAGCCACTCACACACACACCCAGAGCCACTCACACACACACCCAGAGCCACTCACACACACACCCAGAGCCACTCACACACACACACCCAGAGCCACTCACACACACACCCAGAGCCACTCACACACACACCCAGAGCCACTCACACACACACCCAGAGCCACTCACACACACACCCAGAGCCACACACACCCAGAGCCACACACACCCAGAGCCACACACACACACACCCAGAGCCACTCACACACACACCCAGAGCCACTCACACACACACCCAGAGCCACTCACACACACACCCAGAGCCACTCACACACACACCCAGAGCCACTCACACACACACCCAGAGCCACTCACACACACACCCAGAGCCACTCACACACACACCCAGAGCCACTCACACACACACCCAGAGCCACTCACACACACACCCAGAGCCACTCACACACACACCCAGAGCCACTCACACACACACCCAGAGCCACTCACACACACACACCCAGAGCCACTCACACACACACACCCAGAGCCACTCACACACACACCCAGAGCCACTCACACACACACCCAGAGCCACTCACACACACACCCAGAGCCACACACACCCAGAGCCACACACACCCAGAGCCACACACACACACACCCAGAGCCACTCACACACACACCCAGAGCCACTCACACACACACCCAGAGCCACTCACACACACACCCAGAGCCACTCACACACACACCCAGAGCCACTCACACACACACCCAGAGCCACTCACACACACACCCAGAGCCACTCACACACACACCCAGAGCCACTCACACACACACCCAGAGCCACTCACACACACACCCAGAGCCACTCACACACACACCCAGAGCCACACACACACACACCCAGAGCCTCTCACACACACACCCAGAGCCTCTCACACACACACCCAGAGCCACTCACACACACACCCAGAGCCACTCACACACACACCCAGAGCCACTCACACACACACACCCAGAGCCACTCACACACACACCCAGAGCCACTCACACACACACCCAGAGCCACTCACACACACACACCCAGAGCCACTCACACACACACCCAGAGCCACTCACACGCACACCCAGAGCCACTCACACGCACACCCAGAGCCACACACACACACACACACCCAGAGCCACTCACACACACACCCAGAGCCACTCACACACACACCCAGAGCCACTCACACACACACCCAGAGCCACTCACACACACACCCAGAGCCACTCACACACACACCCAGAGCCACTCACACACACCCAGAGCCACTCACACACACCCAGAGCCACTCACACACACACCCAGAGCCACTCACACACACACCCAGAGCCACTCACACACACACCCAGAGCCACTCACACACACACCCAGAGCCACTCACACACACACCCAGAGCCACTCACACACACACCCAGAGCCACTCACACACACACCCAGAGCCACTCACACACACACCCAGAGCCACTCACACACACACCCAGAGCCACTCACACACACACCCAGAGCCACACACACACACACACCCAGAGCCACACACACACACACACCCAGAGCCACACACACACACACACCCAGAGCCACTCACACACACACCCAGAGCCACTCACACACACACCCAGAGCCACTCACACACACACCCAGAGCCACTCACACACACACCCAGAGCCACTCACACACACACCCAGAGCCACTCACACACACACCCAGAGCCACTCACACACACACCCAGAGCCACTCACACACACACCCAGAGCCACTCACACACACACCCAGAGCCACTCACACACACACCCAGAGCCACTCACACACACACCCAGAGCCACTCACACACACACCCAGAGCCACTCACACACACACACCCAGAGCCACTCACACACACACACCCAGAGCCACTCACACACACACACCCAGAGCCACTCACACACACACCCAGAGCCACTCACACACACACCCAGAGCCACTCACACACACACCCAGAGCCACTCACACACACACACCCAGAGCCACTCACACACACACCCAGAGCCACTCACACACACACCCAGAGCCACTCACACACACACCCAGAGCCACTCACACACACACACCCAGAGCCACTCACACACACCCAGAGCCACTCACACACACACACCCAGAGCCACTCACACACACCCAGAGCCACTCACACACACACACCCAGAGCCACTCACACACACACACCCAGAGCCACTCACACACACACACCCAGAGCCCCACACACACACACCCAGAGCCACTCACACACACACACCCAGAGCCCCACACACACACACACCCAGAGCCCCACACACACACACACCCAGAGCCACACACACACACACACCCAGAGCCACACACACACACACACCCAGAGCCACACACACACACACACACACACACACACCCCCAGAGCCACACACACCCCCAGAGCCACACACACCCCCAGAGCCACACACACCCAGAGCCACACACACCCAGAGCCACACACACACAGAGAGACACACACACACACACCCACACCCAGAGCCACACACACACACACCCAGAGCCACACACACACACCCAGAGCCACACACACACACACCCAGAGCCACTCACACACACACACCCAGAGCCACTCACACACACACACCCAGAGCCACTCACACACACACACCCAGAGCCACTCACACACACACCCAGAGCCCCACACACACACACCCAGAGCCCCACACACACACACCCAGAGCCCCACACACACACACCCAGAGCCCCACACACACACACCCAGAGCCACACACACACACCCAGAGCCACACACACACACACACACACACACCCCCAGAGCCACACACACCCAGAGCCACACACACACCCAGAGCCACACACACACACAGCCACACACACACAGAGAGCCACACACACACACACCCACACCCAGAGCCACACACACACACACCCAGAGCCACACACACACACACACACACACACACCCAGAGCCACACACACACACACACACACACACACCCAGAGCCACACACACCCACCCAGAGCCACACACACACTCAGGAGAGCAAGCGCAGCGAGGGGGCAGGAGAGCAAGCGCAGCGAGGGGGCAGGAGAGCAAGCGCAGCGAGGGGGCAGGAGAGCAAGCGCAGCGAGGGGGCAGGAGAGCAAGCGCAGCGAGGAGGCAGGAGAGCAAGCGCAGCGAGGGGGCAGGGAAGCAAGCGCAGCGAGGGGGCGGGGAAGCAAGCGCAGCGAGGGGGCGGGGGAGCAAGCACAGCCAGGGGAAGGGGAACTAGGGGGCGGATGCCCATCATCTGCACTGGCACACCTCTGCTGTGTGCCGTCACAAAGATACACGGTACAGGACAAACATCAACTGCAACCTACGTGTCTGATATGCACACCTAAAAGGAACATCTGCACTCCTAGCTCCAAAGTGCCAGCAGACACATACATCGTGTGTACATAGAGCCATTTCAGGAACCTTTTCTTAGCGCCACCACCTCACCTTCACACTCTGGCAACTCTCCAGGCGGGGCACAAGCTAGACATCCACTAGCAGCTTTTGAAGCAAAGAGGAGTATGTAGTCGGAGTACCAGCCATGTCATTACCTCTTAAAAAAGTAATTTCTAAGTACTTGGAAACTGAGCAAAAAAGGGTCCAAAAAATAAAGTTAAAAAATGTAAAGAGAAAATGCATATAATTCAAAACAGGCTTAACTTTTGGCAGTGTTTTAAATGTTTGAGACTGCGTCTTACAACAGGCTTATCACATGAAGAACATCAAAACCTTATTTTAAATAACCCTAGGAACCACGTCTGGGATCCCTCATGGAATGGATAATAAAAACGGTAGAGAGGCTCATCACAGAATGGTGCACGACTTAGCAGTTTTTCTATAGAGATCCACACACATCCCCTGTCGCCTAGTCCTCCAAACTCAGCACACTTTAATATAAAGAGATAACGACTTTTGCAAAGTTAACTAGGCAATGTGCGACACAACACACAAACCTAAAAGGATCCGTTTTAGGAAAGCAACTACAAAAACAAGGGACCAAAAATAAAGACAGAAAACCAAGGAAGAGAGATGAATGAGATTGGACAAGGGTGTGTGTGAGAAGCCCTCGAGTCGCATCCCTCACTCTAACTCATCCAAGCAGTGAGAGGGGTCATCTCTCTTTCAACAAGCACCAACATCAAGTCACTGCATGTGCAGGCAGCTACTTGCAAGCACAGAAATAGCCACAAAGCAATCCATATTCAGTTTGCATCCACCAACAGTATGTCACAGTTCAGCTCTGCCATGATTTTGACTACATGCAACGCCCTCCTCTAATCAAGCTTCGTGTGTTCTGGCAGCATAATTACCTTATCATGCAACATTGAGGTACTCTGACTTCATGAGGATGCCGAATCAGAATCTGTCAGAGAGTGGCTGTGACCTCACCTCTGCCACCTTCACAGGTCCTGGATACATATAGGGCCCTCCTTCTCCAACCACTTCTTGTGTAGGCTGACTGCATTCACTAACCCACCAATACCCTCCTAGTGTGGGCCGCTTGTGTGTATGGACTTCGCCTCAACAGACATCACCTGACACAGTTCTTGCAGCAACCTCACTCTTCAATACTGGCATGCTGTATCTGAATCCAGTAACCTCACCACTGAGTTCTTATGAGAGTTGGCCGCATTGTTGGACCATGCCAGCGCGATCTTCACACATTCTTGCGGCATGCAGCCACCAAACCATACAGTCCTTGCAAGTTCTGGGTGCACACAGTAAACTAACTACAGAATCTTGTGCTGACATGTTTGGGCCTTACATCTGCAATTTTAGTATGTTCTGACAGCAGACAGTGATCTCACAGTAAACTCTTTCTACAATAGGCAGAGATCTTACCATGCAATCCTGGCATGTTCTGGCTGGTTGCAGTGAACTACAAAACCTTGTTTGGGCAGGCTGCATGCTGTGCCCTCTTATCACAGACCTCCTTGGCAGTAACATACTTGGATCAAGCTTCATTTGACGATCATCTTGATTTCAGTTTGCCCAATAAGGCTCCCTCCAGAAAGCATACTGCTTGATAATATGGGATGCTCTCGTCAGGCATTGCCGTATCCACTTGCAATGCTGTACATCAGCATGTACCGCTGGAACTACAGCATGAAGGGTCAACAGGACACTACACACCGTAGTTACGGAAGAACTGAGAAGTGCACTCCCAGCTCAGCAATGGTGCAAAGTGCTCCCTGTACAATAACTGTTACACACAGAACTATCCACTCTCCTCAAAACAGCATTACTGCTCCTCACAGCACTGGGATGTGCTCACCTCAGCATTACTGTTCCACCCAGCAGAACCCACCGAAATGATAACAAAACGTTTGCTTTACACAGCACCACATTCCTCCCTGCAGCATTACCCCTGCACACAGCACTACCACCCTGCTCATCAGGACACCAACGTCTCCATACACAGCTCCTCGCCCTGTGCTGTAGGCCCATCCCTCACCCAGGTCTGTGCAAGCAGCCGTGTCTCACACAACACTTAAAAGCTGAAAGTGCAGGCAAAACAAACGAGGTGAAGGTGGGGCAGCCTGCCAAGATGAAGACACGAGATTCCATGGGAGAAAAGGAGGGTGGAAGGGGGCGGGGGTAAAGAGGGCTGAGATGGGAGATGGAAGAGAGGAGACTGGAAACGATCGCAGCGCTGGAGACAGAGTGACTGACTCCGGATCAGCCAGCGCTGTAGAAATGATCCAAGTAGAATTGTGTCGGGGGCTGAGGGGGCGCTGGGACTTGCATAGAGAAACTTGTGAACTGAATCACCTGACAGTGGGAGGGGGGACGGGCACACGGACAGCGGGAGGGGGGACGGGCACACGGACAGCGGGAGGGGGGACGGGCACACGGACAGCGGGAGGGGGGACGGGCACACGGGCAGCGGGAGGGGGGACGGGCACACGGACAGCAGGAGGTAATATCCCTTAAATGCGCCTTCTAAGGCCATCTTTGATGGCTGAAATATAAGTTTACCCAATGTGAAAAAACAACCCTTAACAAAGCACAGAAAATCCCCTCTTATGTAAAGTGCATCCTCGTTGCGTTGCGCTCACAGCTAGCTTCCTTTCCCAAATCCCCTTATGTGCCTGAAATTCCTGAGGCAACACCACGTGTGTCGTCATAAACTGCACAGTGGATCCAGGCGCATAAGGAAACGGTGCGCTTTGGAATATGATAGCAGAGCTACACAAACACACTGTTCCGCCATGCTGCCCAGGCCGTGCCAATATCTGCTGCACGCGGCACTTTTCATGTTTCCCTCTGGCACACTTTTAGCTTAACAAGGCTTTTCTCCACATAAACAATACAGCAAATGTTCTGAAATCTCATTAAAACGATCACGCTGTGCACGGTTGCAGTTTACAGGAGTACAAAGGCAGCGGCGCACAGCACTACCACCCTGCACTACCACCCTGCTCATCAGGACACCAACGTCTCTATACACAGCTCCTCGCCCTGTGCTGTAGGCCCATCCCTCACCCAGCTCTGTGCAAGCAGCCATGTCTCGCACAACACTTAAAAGCTGAAAGTGCAGACAAAACAAACGAGGGGGAGGAGCGCCTTGAATCAGAGGTGAAGGTGGGGCAGCCTGCCAAGATGAAGCTACGAGATTCCATGGGAGAAAAGGAGGGTGGAAGGGGGCGGGGGTAAGGAGGGCTGAGATGGGAGATGGAAGAGAGGAGACTGGAAACGATCGCAGCGCTGGAGACAGAGTGACTGACTCCGGATCAGCCAGCGCTGTAGAAATGATCCAAGTAGAATCGTGTCGGGGGCGCTGGGACTTGCATAGAAAAACTTGTGAACTGAATCACCTGACAGTGGGAGGGGGGAGGGACGGACAGTGGGAGGGGGGACAGGCTCACGACAGCGGGAGGGGGGACGGGCACACGGACAGCGGGAGGTAATATCCCTTAAATGCGCCTTCTAAGCCCATCTTTGATGGCTGAAATATGAGTGTTCGAGGCATATGGGCTGCAGATGGTACATTTATGAATAGATCGCCATCTGGTGTTGGGCTCGGATGATTGCACTTTGTTTTTCTTCTGGAGAAGTCTTTGTCGTCATAGGTGACTCCTCCTCTCGGTGTTAGTGCGCATGGGCATCGGCTCCATCCTTAGATTGTTTTTTTCCGCCATCGGGTTCGGATGAGGATCGAAGCGCTCCGGACCGACTTCAACAAAGAAGGTTATAACCGGCGCGTATTCCTTTCCAAATCGACGGTATCGTTATCGAACGCGACTTTACTCCATACCGACGCGATTCAAAGGACGACGACTACGAGAAACTCGACGTAGTCCAGCCCGGGGTCCATGGAAAGGACTCCATTCAAAAAATGTCCAACGTGTGGTTCTAAGTTCCCACACAAGGACCTACACGAAGTGTGCAACCTCTGCTTGTCCCCTGAACACGAATCCAGGGACTGTGAGGCCTGTGCAGCGTTCTCGTCAAAGTCGACGATTAGAAACCGTCGAGCCCGAAGACACGAGGTATCGAGAATGCAGTCACAAGCAATCCCGGAGCTGTTCGAGGACCAGCACCCAGAAGAGGAGGAAGAAGAGGCCGACGAGGCGGGGTCAGAAGCGGACGAGTCCGACGTCGAGGAAATCGACGTCCAACAAACCGTGAGTGACGACGTCCCTTTACCGAAAAACAGACCCCGCACGGTGTCGACCCCGCCCTCGAGCCCGGTCAGACAACCGAAAAAAGTTTCCAACGCCCCGCCTTCGAGCCCGGCAACGAAACAGAAACCGAAACACTCGGTCCCCCATCATAGTGGTTCCGGTTCCGATAAACTGACCACATCGACACCGAAGCACCAGGTCAAGGAAAGCTCGAAGTCGAAGCAGTCCATGTCGACACCGAAGCACGCTTCGGCGCCGAAAACACCCTCGACACCGGGGACATCTTCGATACCGAAGTCGGATCCGAACAAAACTTCGGCACCGAAAATACAAATGGACATTTCAAAGAAAAAACACCTTTCGGAACCGAAAACTGCGGTACCGACACAGGAACACGGAACGGATCCTAAACAAAAGACTTTGTTTATTGACCCAAAGACTGGCAAGGTAGTCACAGAACTACCTAAAAAGAGGAAACATGAACAGTTGGACGACAAGGCTCATCCAAAGAAGAGAACAATGGGGACGAATACAACTCCTCCCCCTTCTCCCAAACCTCACACACCATCTTCGCCTCTTCCTCACAATAGGCCAGATATTCCTCCCACACGTCCATCTACACCTACAACAGATGGAGAGAATGACACAGGGGAGGGGGGACACCCTGGGGATGATGAGGACACAATCCCAGAGGAGGCAGACCCATGGGAGGAGTATAATGTGGGATCAGGTAATGATACCGACCTTGAGTCATATCCCTCAAAACCTTCACCTCCTGATGACAATACTGGGTTTGCACAACTCATTACTAGAGCAGCAACATTTCATAAGGTAGACCTACATACAGAACCTCTAGTACAGGACTTCTTATTAGAGACACTACCTACTGCACAAAAAACATCAGGAACACTACCAATGCTAAAGGGCCTTCTCAGTCATACATCAGAGATATTCAAAGACCCAGTGAGGGCTAGGGTATTGAACCCAAGAATTGATAAAAAATATAGGGCAGCTCCAAAAGACCCAATATACATTAAGGGACAAATTCCTCTAGACTCACTAGTGGTCACAAACGCTCGCAAGAGAGCAAACTCTTTATCTACAGGAGAAGCGCCACCTCCTGACAAAGAGTCTAAACTAATAGATGCCTCTGGCAAGAGAGTAGCATCTCAAGCGGCAAACAGTTGGCGCATAGCTAATACGCAAGCACTACTTGCAAGGTATGACAGAGCGCATTATGATGAGTTAGAAACACTCATCAAACATCTCCCTAAAGAACATCAAAAGAGAGCTGATCAACTTATATAAGAAGGGAAGTTAATTACTAACACTTCAATAAAGTGCGCCCTAGACGCGGCAGAAACTGCGGCAAGGTCGACAAATACAAGCATCATGTTAAGGAGACATGCATGGCTCAGAGTGTCAGGATTCAAACAAGAGGTACAAACCTCGTTACTTAACCAACCTTTTGATGGGAAAACACTTTTTGGCACAGGGACAGATGAGGCCCTAGAAAAGATGAAGAAGGATACAGAAACGGCTAAATCAATGGGAGCATTGCAACAGCCGACACAAAGAGGTTCCTTTCGTAGATCCACCTATAGAGGAGGATCCAAAAGTACAGGTACAAACCAACAGCAAACCTCTTTTACACCTACATCACCCAGAGGTAATTCTAGAGGTGGATACAGGGGTAACAACAACAAGGGTAGAGGTCGCGGAAACAACAACCGCAACTCTCCAACCCCAAAACAGTGACTTCATAGAGCTTCCCCCAGACCATATAACACCGGTAGGGGGACGCCTATCACAGTTCCTACCTGTCTGGGAAAACATCACATCAGACAAGTGGGTAAGACAAATTATCCAACATGGTTATTGCCTAGAACTCACAGCTACCCCACCAAACATCCCCCCCAAACAGCGTCCAATGAAACAAGATCACCTGACACTGTTAAAACAGGAAGTAATATCACTGCTAGGAAAGCATGCCATAGAGAAGGTTCCACAGCACCAACAGGGAACAGGAGTATACTCCCTATACTTCCTAATCCCCAAAAAGGACGGGTCTCTAAGGCCAATACTGGACCTAAGACCTCTCAACGCATACATAAATTCGGAACATTTCCACATGGTCACGCTCCAACAAGTACTTCCTTTACTGAAGAAAGGGGACTTTCTTTCTACACTGGATCTAAAAGACGCTTACTTTCATATCCCTATTCACAAAGCCCACAGGAAATACCTCAGGTTTGTGGTAGAAGGACAACATTATCAGTTCAAAGTCCTCCCATTTGGTGTCACGACGGCACCAAGGGTGTTCACAAAATGCCTGGCAGTGGTAGCAGCTCACCTAAGAAGACAACAAATTCATGTCTTCCCATACTTGGACGACTGGCTAATAAAAGCCAGGTCGCAAGAGGAGTGTCTGCAACACACACAAAAGACAATTCAGCTACTACACCAGCTAGGGTTCACGGTGAACTACACAAAGTCACACCTACAACCAAACAAAGTTCAACAATATCTGGGGGCTACCATAGACACAGAAAAAGCCAAAGTGTACCCCAACCCAATCAGAGTCCAAGCAATGCTTACAATCATTCAGAGATTTCAGCCACAACACTCACTAACAGCAAGAGTGTTCATGCAGCTATTAGGCATGATGTCATCCTGCATACTGCTAATACCATATGCAAAACTACAAATTCGTCCGCTACAAGAATGCTTAGCGACACAGTGGAATCGGGCTCAAGGACAGATTACGGATCTGGTGTTGGTAGACGACCGCACACACCGCTCTCTGAAGTGGTGGAACAGAACAAACATTACCAAGGGGCGGTCGTTCCTAGAGCCAATTCCACAGGTGACAATAACAGCAGACGCATCGCTCACCGGATGGGGAGCACATATGGACAAATACACAGTACAAGGAAGGTGGAGTGTGCAGGAAAGAACACTGCACATCAACTATCTAGAACTACTGGCAGTGTTTCTAGCATTGAAAGCCTTTCAGATACATGTTATCCACAAAGCAGTCCTGATCAGAACAGACAACATGACAGCAATGTATTATATTCAAAAACAGGGGGGGACGCACTCTCTACAATTATCCAGACTAGCACAGGAAATTTGGAGATGGGCCATTCCTCAAAACATCTGTTAGCCGAACACCTACCAGGAGTTCAAAACCAGATAGCAGACATCTTAAGCAGACAGTCGGAACAAATACACGAATGGGAACTGCACCAACAAATACTGCAGCCATTCTTCCAAAGATGGGGACAACCAGAGATAGACCTATTTGAACGCAAAATGCCAAAGCTTCGCGTCCAGGTACCCACATCACCTGTCGCAGGGCAATGCGTTATGGATAAATTGGTCCAACAAATTTGCATACGCTTTTCCCCCTCTCCCACTAATCCCATTAGTGGTCAGGAAACTGCAACAACATTCAATGACCATGATACTAGTAGCACCCACGTGGGCAAGACAGCCGTGGTTCACCACGCTCCTGCAACTCTCACAAGTGCCACATCAAAAGCTACGAATTCTACCCATGCACCTTACACAGAACCATGGAGAAATAATGCACCCAGATCCAACTCAATTGAACTTAGCGATCTGGCTCCTGAAATCCTAGAATTTGGGTACTTAGATCTCCCCCCAAATTGCATGGAAATAATTAAACAAGCGAGACGTCCAACCACCAGAGCATGCTATGCAGCTAAGTGGAAGAGGTTTGCTATACACTGTACTAATAACAATATCAACCCTCTAGACGTATCAACAAGGGAGATTATTTGCTACTTGTTACACTTACAGCAATGTAATCTAGCGTACACATCTATCAGAGTACATCTAGCAGCTATAGCAGCATACCTACAAAACAGGCAGCGCATATCACTGTTCAGAGTACCAGCGATAAAAGCATTCATGGAAGGTCTTAAAAGAGTCATTCCACCAAGATTACCACCTTCCCCAGTCTGGAACCTCAACGTAGTACTCACCAGACTAATGGGGCCACCCTTCGAACCTATGCATAGGTGCGAAATACAATTCCTTACATGGAAGGTGGCATTCCTTATAGCCATTACCTCACTCAGAAGAGTAAGCGAGCTACAGGCATTAACAATACAAGAACCATTCCTACAGATACACCAGAATAAAGTGGTTCTTAGAACAAACCCAAAGTTCTTGCCTAAAGTAATTTCAGCATTCCACATCAATCAGCCAGTGGAATTACCAGTCTTCTTTCCAAAGCCACAGACGGTGGCAGAAAGGGCTCTACATACACTAGATGTTAAAAGAGCCATTTTGTACTACATAGAAAGAACACAAGACTTCAGGAAAACTAAACAACTATTTGTAGCATTTTCCCCAACACATAAGGGCAATCCTATCTCTAAAGCAGGCATCGCAAGATGGATTGTAAGATGTATACAAATATGTTACATTAAAGCAAAGAGAACATTAACTGTTCCTCCTAGAGCTCATTCCACAAGAAAACTAGGAGCATCTATGGCATTCTTAGGGAACATTCCCCTAGATGACATATGTAGAGCAGCAACTTGGTCTACACCACATACATTCACAAAGCACTACTGTGTTGATGTACAGGCTGCACAACAAGCCAGAGTGGGCCAAGCTGTATTAAAAACTCTATTTCAGACAGTTGCGACAGACACTGGTGACCACCGCTAGGGAGGTAACTGCTGTACAATCTATTCATAAATGTACCATCTGCAGCCCATATGCCTCGAACGGAATATGCTACTTACCAGTATGCATCTGTTCTTGGCATAGAGGGCTGCAGAGTGGTACATGCCCTCCCTGCCTCCCCGGAAACCTGTGTCTGTCCCAACATTATCTTATTTAGATACATTTACATGGGCATATCTTTATGTACTACACTACACTACTCCATCTAACCCTACTATGGCAAAACAATCTAAGGATGGAGCCGATGCCCATGCGCACTAACACCGAGAGGAGGAGTCACCTATGACGACAAAGACTTCTCCAGAAGAAAAACAAAGTGCAATCATCCGAGCCCAACACCAGATGGCGATCTATTCATAAATGTACCACTCTGCAGCCCTCTATGCCAAGAACAGATGCATACTGGTAAGTAGCATATTCCTTACCCAATGTGAAAAAACAACCCTTAACAAAGCACAGAAAATCCCCTCTTAAAAAAGATATCAGATGCCTATGAGGAGGAGGAAACCTTTTCATGATTTGGTAATTCAGCATAAAGAGTTACGGCCAGCCTCCGATGTTGACTCGCTCCCTGCCCTGTTTGCGAGTTTTTAACCATCAGGCTTGGTAATTCAGCTGCGGAGTATGGGAAGGCAGGCGGGGTCCAGCCTCCAGTAGCCGTTGTGTTGACAAATAAACAATACACTTTGTTTGGTGTGCGGTAAAAGCCGGGGAGCCCGTGGCATCGGATTGCACGGTCGAACGTGCCTCACCAGAGGTATCTCTTCCTGCCCTGCTTTCCACGGGCGCTTTTGAAAGTCCGGCCTTTGTCACCCGAGAAGAGAGCTTCTTGTTTCTGCCGGTAGTCAGGAGAGTGAGAGTGCTCACCTCTGCTCCCCGTCCGACGGCCTCTTTGAAGCCATGGAAAATGCGGCGGGCACAGCGAAAATGCTGAGTCAGTGCACACTCCGAGCCGCAAAAAGACCAGGAAGAACAGCAGTGGATAACTAAAGCTGCCACAAGCCGTATGGAGCCAACGATAGCTGGGCACAGAAAGAACGTGCGTGAGGTTTCCACCGGCCGGAGACACGGACAGCGGGGGTGTGGGGGACGGAACGGACAGCGGGAGGGGTGGCGGGATAGGTTTAAGAAAAACGCTTAGCGGCTCCCGCGAGCTGAGGAGCTCTTATTTGTGTTGCATCAGGGGCTGAAATCACTCTCCACCGGGCGCCATCTTCAAAGAAATGCCCAAACAAACCTAAACACAAAAAAAATAAACCACCGCCGTATGACGTAGGGAAAGGGGTGGGATGAGAAAAATCGCGGGAACGCCCCCGAATCTGGTCCGGCCTTGACGGACAGATCCGGCTTCCAATGGCTAGCCTCCATTTATGGAGCTAGCCAATGGAAGAAGGGGCGGATTCAAGTCCCCCATACTGCAAAACAAAAAATTTCTCCTGGGCGGAGCTAGGAGCTCCAGCACCAGGTGAAACCTATAAAGGGTTTACAAGAGATAATGTGCTTTGGTCTTTTAAAGGGTATCCCGTAGTTTAAACAGGTGTCGATGTGGTTTAAAAAAAAATAGGAAAACATTATTGGGATAACCCTTCAGATTTAACCAGGGCATGTAGTAAGGTCGTAAAATGTTCATTCTGGAATTACATAAGTACTAACCTTCTACATGATACCAGTTTAGGATCTTTAACCACATCCTTCCTCTTGTTGAAAGATACTCCTCCGTTCGAACCATTGTTGGACGAGGTATGCCCACAAATTGCCAAATCACTGTACCTGAAATTCAGGTATGGGGTTCAACAAACAAATGATAAGAAATCCAAATGGGGTAGTAATGCAAATGACAAAGACTTTGATAACTGTACTTTTTGTAAAAGTCGGTCTCAAGTCAAGGAAAACGGTACACGTATTTTATTTTTCTGCCTGCATACGAGAATCCGAGAAAAAGATGGATTAAACCATTATGGAATACTTTGAAATGAAGACACTGCGGGCAGGCAGAGCGTATTTTAAGGTCTGACTCCACGCAATTGGTGGTCTTTTGTGTATCGAGATTTCTTTGCTATGTGATGTACATTAGAGCTGGAAACGGACTGAAATTGTAAAAACTGTAGCATAAAATTCTAGTAACTAATGGGAATAATTGGTTTTCGCAACCCAGTGATGAATTGTTTTCAACCTCTTAAAGTCTGTGGAGCAACCAGACATTATTTGTCATGATCAACTAGTAATACTGAGACGTGTGATGATCTATTTTATCTTTTTAGGTTGAGGCTACTGTCGCACTGCGAAGCAGTGAGCGGAGCCGAAATGTTATGAGTTCAACAGTGGTGCTTTAACACGCCTCTCTCTTCCATTGGCTAGCTTCGTAAATGGAGGCTAGCCATTGGAAGAGATGTGTGTCAATTACTCTTTTCCCCGCCTTGATGCGATCCGTGGGCGTTTCTGTCTCTTTTTTAAGTCCTGCCCCCCCACACCCTCCCTCTCGCCGAGGTGTGGTAAATAAATAAATAATACCTCTATTTTTGGATGAATAAATGAATAACAGATAGCTCAATAAATAAGAGTCAAGATTCGAGGTAGTAGGAGTTTTGCAGGTTTATTACAGCATAAAGGACAGGAACAGGACAACCTGCATAGGAATAGGATGGCAGGGCCCAGCAGCTGCTGGGGCTGGATTTGGAATGAGCGCGCTAACATTAAATAACAATACACGATCATATATACTAAAACAGTTGCATTACAATACATACGATAGGCGTAGCAGTGGGTGGAGCAATAGGCGTGACGCGTAGCAGTCGCGAAAGATAAGGGTGAAAGTAGGCGTAACAGAGGCGTATACATAGACATGTGATGCAAACGTAACAGAATATGTCATGAATGGGGCGAAAACATGGAGGGGGCTACCTAAGGAGCCGGGACCTCTGACCTGATGGTGCGCGCAAGCTGGCAATGACGTGTTACTAGGAGAAGCTGGGGGCTTCGAACTCTGTGCTAGGAGCAGAGACTGAAGTCTGGAGAGTCAGGGCGACATGTACCTAAGCAGTATCTAGTATCTGATGTTTAGAGAACATGTTGATAGAATCCAAATGTTATCGGGGTAAAGGCGAACAGACTCTAAGACTGGAGCATGCATTATTCTACATGTAGTACGTGATGAAGAATATTAAATGATCATTAAATGCAGTATTTCTCTTACATGGAGACGTAGAGACTAGACAATGACGGAAACTATTGATGCGATTCAGTAGCTTTAGGAATGCAGAGAAGGAGGACTAACTGATAACTGGAATCATAACATACTCTTGGCAGACTCAGAGACAGAGCCAAGCTGAACCGGGCACTGTGAGGCAGGAAGTAAGTGAAGGGTCGAGGATACAGGTGGGGGCTGTATCGCTCCTCAGCGAGGGCTCAGGAGACAGGAGCTGAATCTGATGTCCAGGCCCTTTTTGAGGCCTAGAAACGGGGACTTTACAATGGAATAACGTGCACACTGAGAAACGTGGCAACGTAGCTTTACATAGGCCTGATATTCGTAGTATTCACGAGAACTGGGAACTGACATACTAGGGGTGGACACAACTATAATTGCGTCTTTAATCGAACATGGGGAATAACATGCATATTAATCATGCACAGATAACATATGATGGATGACACGTAGGGACACAGAACATGGCAAAATTTACTTTTCCACATTCCCTCCTTGTCACTACGTTTCCATCAGGAAACATCAATATTCATGATACCATCTATCATTTCATACAGTATCATTTGCTCGTCTCGAATTTTCTTGGAACGGGATTTAGAACGGGGCTTGGGACTAGGAATACAAGAGGTAGCACAAATGCCGCAAATCGCAGGGCCACATTGTATACAGAGGCAGCAGCTAAATATGATCGCTACTGCAATACCTAGAAAGGACAAGACTTTCCATCCCCAAGCGGAAATTATATCCCAGAACCAACCGGACCATGTCCAGGTGCCTGGATTTTGGTGTAACAGATGGGCAATTTTATGGAGTCTGGTTATAGCTGAATAAACAGACGGCGCGTTATTTGGAATGAAAATGCAGCAACTAGATCCGATGACTCTACAGGCCCCGCCCCTATCGGCCAATATGACGTCAAGGACGAGACGATTCTGTAAAACGACAAATCTCATAGCAGATTGCTCTTCGGTTAAGTTACCTAGAGCAGAGGCAGTCTCATTGACTACTACTTCAAGGGTTCTTGTTAACCTACGGATTAGCTTACTATTCTGGATAGGTCCTATAAAGAAGAAGAAACCTCTATTGAAATCTGTATACTGTTCTAGAGCAGTTTCAGTATAATCGACAATTGGGGACTCGATCTCCCTTCTATGTCTAAGGTGTACTAGATGTGTGTTTCTATGATAATCAGGTGGGGCTAGGAAAACTGGTGGCAGTAGGAAGGCAATGTAACAGGTTCCCTCCCAATCGAGGGGCAGACGAACATATGCGGTCTGACCACAAATAAAATAAGAATGACGTGAAGCTTTGAAAATAGATTTCCCACTGTCACTATACTTGACAATAGTAGTACAATCACTATGTCCTACATGTACGGAACCATTATTTCGGACACATAATTCGCCTTTGACTGGTAGTAATGAAATAGCAGGTAAATCTGGAGTGGAATCAGACTGAACATTCAGGACCATGAAATTCGAAGAATAATTACCTAAATTATACACTTCATTTTCTAGATCTAACCCGGTTCTGTGGGGGAGACCTGGCTTGTCTGGAAAACACGTACTGTTAAGAAAAGACATATCTGTTGAGGATGACGTTAACGTGGACCATGCTCCACACGAACCATTATGTGAAAATGGATAAGGAAAAAGTGGCAGAACTCCCTTCGGTGTCTGGAAAGGGGGGAGTCGACCACACACCCAACAATTAGTGGCATTGCTGGTCTGGTGTGAATAATGTAACATGCGGATGAAAGAATTATTTCGCATAGCGAGGCGGTAAGAGAGTTCATGAGGAGGCAGATCACTAAACGTGTGCTCTACTGTAACATTAGAAGACTTATTTACATGAGAAACTGGAAAATACATGTAAAATGCATAACTGGTGCAGGAAATCATAATGCTGAGAAATAATATGAAACATAGAAAAACGATACATCGGATTGAGTTTTGACTAACTCTCTCACTATGGGGGTCTATTTTATACATGTCAGAAACAGTCTAACCGTTTCACCTAGGGGAGGACTTAGACAATCAAACTGGCTGACTTATTTTACTAGACCGGAGTTTGAGTTTATACTCCTGTTGCGGAGTTTTCT
The DNA here is from genome assembly GCF_964261635.1 of Lissotriton helveticus. Lineage (NCBI taxonomy): Eukaryota > Metazoa > Chordata > Amphibia > Caudata > Salamandridae > Lissotriton > Lissotriton helveticus. The sequence goes on along the minus strand of NC_136058.1, from coordinate 453,174,690 downwards.
CTAACTGGGAAGGGTTCGTAGCAATGTCTTTTGCGGGACAGTCCTTAAAAATAATACTTTGGCAGTCCTTTGAATCCTGGGAAATGTTCTTTGAGACTGGTTTCAGTCCATAAAACTTCTTTATGTGCGAAAGGTGCACCCAGCCTTTGCGTCCCTCCAACTTTACGGCTGTACGGGTGGCGAGGAGGACCTGTCGGGGCTCCTTCCAGCGAGGCTCCAGCGGACTTGAGCGGTCAAAATTCCGGACAAGGACCATGGATCCTGGAACGATTTCATGCGGTGCCACCTCGGTGTTGTCTGGAAATGCGGCGGCAACCTGTGAACGACAAGAGTTGAGGGCAGACATCAAGGAAGCTAGGTAATCTGTCAGCATATTACTTGAAACATCGGTAATACTTCGAGGTCTGGGTGTACCCCACATGTTGGGGGGACGGCCGAAAACGACCTCATACGGGGACAGACCTGATCTGGAATGTGCGACCATGCGCATATAGAACAAAGCGACTGGCAGAGCTACTAGCCAGTCCACACCTTTCTCTTTACATACTTTGGCGATGCGAATTTTCAGGGTCTGGTTATGTCTCTCTACGAGACCTGCTGCTTCAGGATGGCGTACACAATGGAACTTCCACTGGTACCCTAACAAAAGGGAAACATGCTTCATTAACTCTGAGGAGAATGGCTGGCCGTTATCAGAATATACGACCCTAGGGAGTCCATAACGGGGGAAGAACTCACGAACCAACTGCTTGGCAGTGGTCGCGGCTGTGTAATCTGGGACTGGATATGCTTCTGTCCACCTGGACAAAGCGCATACAACTACGAGGACATACTTGAAACCTCGACATCGCTCCATCTGAATATAATCCATCTGGAGGACTTCAAAAGGGTGGTCAGGAGGTTGGAATCCACCTTGTTCCACCGGGACACTTTTACCTGGATTAAACTGGCAACATATCATACAGGTACGGACTTTCTGCTTGGCTGCAGCTCGTAAATGCTTGTTGAACCAAATGTTCTGGATACTGTCTAACATAGCTTTTTCTCCTAAATGTGCTGGACTATGTGCGGTATTGATAATGACTTGAACCATAGAGTCGGGGAGAAACCATGTGGTTTTACCCTTCGTCACCCATCCTTGATCTGTCTGGACCCCTCCTTGTTCGGACCATTTCTTGATTTCTTCGGGAGTAGCATGTAACTGGATATCTATGACATCTTGAGTAGGGTCCTTAACTGTCATACATGTAGTCGGATCTGGAGTGTGTGTCATGTTAGCTGGAATGTCTGGAGTCTGAGCTGTAAGCTTGGCTGTGCGATCTGCTAGATCGTTACCCTGGGAAATAATGTCAGTAACTTTCGTATGTGCTTTGCATTTCATGATAGCAATGGATGTCGGTAAATGTATGGCATCTAACAGGGCTTGAATAAGGAGACCATGCTGAATCTTGGTTCCATGAGAAGTCATGAAACCTCTCTCTTGCCAGAGCACTCCAAAGTCGTGTACGACTCCAAATGCATAACGTGAATCTGTGTAAACATTAACTTTCAGGTTCTTGGCGTGTATGCAGGCTTGAGTCAGAGCAACTAGCTCTGCTGCTTGAGCGGACAGGGTGTCAATACGGTGTGTTTCAATAACTTCGGTGTCGGTAGTCACTGCATACGCGGCGACTAGTTCTCCTGTACTTGTTCTCATACATGAACCATCCACATAAAGTGTCAGGTCGGGATCTGGTAATGGAATATCTGTCAGATCTTGTCTTGGCTTGGTCGTGATGTTAACTACTTCCACACAATCGTGTGTGGCCGGACTTAAAGTAACTGATGGTAACAGTGTAGCAGGATTCAGGATGTTGCAGCGTCTGATTTCTATGTGTGGCTGAAACAGTGTCAATTCATAACCTGTTAAACGTGCAATTGTCAAGTGCTGAGTTTGTGTTCGGTTTAAAAGAACTTCCACGGAGTGTGGAACTTGTACTGTCAGGGAGTGTCCTAACACTATGGAATCACTTTGTCTGATAGCTAGGGCTGTGGCTGCAACTGACTTGAGGCACGCAGGGAGAGCCTGGGCTACAGGATCTAATGTGCTCGAAAAATAAGCACAAGGCTTGTATTGTCCTGCTTGATCTTGTGTGAGAACAGATAATGCTGTACCTTCGCGTTCTGTGACAAAAAGTGTAAAAGGCTTACTGTAGTTCGGTGTAGCTAGAACTGGAGCTTGACATAAAGCTTTCTTTAACTCATTGAAACTAAGTGTATGTTCAGATGTCCAAGGGAGGACAGTCGATACGGCTGCCTCCTGTGTCGTTAACTGTATCAGTGGCTTGGCTAGAAATGCATACTGAGGAATCCATTGTCGGCAGTAAGAAGTGAGGCCAATAAAAGCACGTACCTCCTTCTGGGTCTTGGGCTGAGGAAGACTCGCTATTAACTGGATACGGTCAGGTGTCAACTGCCTACCCCACTTGGACAGTAAGTGTCCTAAGTAGACCACTTGCTCGACACAGAATTGAAGCTTCGAAGGGGACACCTTGTGCCCCATCTCGGCTAGGAAATACAGAACTGTGAGGGATGCTCGCTCGCAAGCACGTTCAGAACGGGCTGTGATCAGTAGATCATCGACATACTGGAGCAGGGCAGTGTCAGTTGGCATGTGAATGTTGTCTAGTTGTCTCTTCAGTGCTTGACTGTAAATACTAGGACTTTCTGTGAAACCTTGAGGAGCTCGTGTGAACATATAGCTCCTTCCATTTAAACAAAATCCGAAAAGGAACTGGCTGTCTGGATGAATGGGGACACTGAAAAATGCATTCTTGAGGTCTATGACAGTGAAAAATGAAGCTTCGGAATCAATGGCTGTCAATAGGGAAGAGATATCTGGGACAACTGGATACTGGGGAATAATACATTTATTAAGCTCTCGGAGATCAATCACTAATCGATATACTGGGGGTGCATTTGGATCAGTACGTTTCATGACTGGAATGATCGGAGAATTGCATACATTGGAGTCAGTTTCTACAACCACTCCTTGAGCCATGAGCTCGTCAATAATTTTGGATAAGGCTGCTACAGCCTCAGGTGGCCATCTATACTGTCTGATTCGTGGCAGGACTACACCTGGCTTGAGAGTCACACGATGGGGTGTGATTTGCATATAACCAACATCAGTTGGACCTTGCGCCCATAGATGCTGCGGAACATTGGACAATCTGGGATCAAAATCTCGTAATACATAGTGACCCTTGAAGTCACGTAGGAACAATCGTATTCCCTCTGGGGAACAGCATATAACTGCACCTAGCTCTTTCAGTGTTTTAATACCTAACAGATTTTCTGGACATGACTTAGTAAGTAACAGATCAGTAGTACGGGACAATGGACCTACTTCCAGAGTAACTGGCTTTGAAATTTCATTTACGATAGGTTTTCCTGAAAATCCAAGGGAAACATTTCTTGAGCCTGAGAGCGGAGCCCCTGGAACTTCGGGGTGGCTAATTGTGGTCCTACTTGCCCCTGTATCAATCAGAAACTTTCTGTCTTTCCCTAATACTTGACTGTGAACATAGGGACCTTCTTGATCTACAGGTATCTCGATGAGAGGCAAGCCTACCTCCCTCTCTAGGCTGTTTCATGAATATGGCTGGTACTCTGGATACTCAGACTGTGCATACTGGTACATCTGCTGTGTAACGTGCTGTGTTGCAGCGATGGGCTGCGGTACAGTAACTGTCTGTGGTGCATTCTGTGGCTGAGGAATCTGTGAAACTTGTTCTTGTCTAGGCGGACGTGGTCTTTCTTTAGTCTTACCAGTAGCTATGTTGTGTTTCAGAACTGCACACTCGTTTATAAAATGACCTGGCTGTTTACAATAATTGCAGTTCCCTTTAACGGGAGCTGCAGGGTGACTGGCTTGATTTGGACCCCTCTTCTGACTGTCTTGAGGAACAGATTGTGCAACTAGTACTTTCATTTTCGTGTCTTTCATACGTTTTCTCTCGTGTTCCTGCTCTTCTCTAATTCTATTCTGGTGGTATTGGAGCATCTGTAACATCTGGGACGGGGTATTAGCTTGCCAGGTACTTTCGACTTTCAAAACTCGATTCTTAATTTGTTGACTTGAATTCTCGACTAATTTAGTAACAAAAAGGTGAGGGTATAACTCACTACTTGTCTTGAGGCCACTATTGATGCTAAAACATTTCTCAAATCTAGAATAAAAATCACTAATGTCTTCGTCTTGTTTCTGTTTACAGGCTGAGATTGCATCCCAGTCTTCTTTTCTGGTTGTCAATAACCTAGGCAAAACTTGTATTAACAATTCTGGTAATTCTTTACATTTCGCTCCAAGACCGGTACCTGGTACTCGTGCCTTGTCTTCAGCTTCTAGAACTGCCCAATCGATCTTTTTCTCTCCCACCTCCCATTCTTTTTCCTTGAGCTTTTCATACACCCCTGCGGGCAACAGGACCTTTAACATTTTAATTATATCTGGATACGTGTATTCTCCCATACGGAGCATGTCTTTTAATTCTCTATGGAACCCTGCTGGATCTTTATCATGACAGGGGATTAATTTTTTCATCTCTAAGAGTTCCATCTTTGTGATCGGGGTGTAAACAAACACTCGTTCTAGTTCGCCACCTGTTCCTCTAACTGTTCCTCTAACTGGGTGGACTCCTCGTTCAGGATATCATGTAACGGGCCTGGATCAGAGTGTTGACCCTCATACAATGTAATGAGGTGCTGAATCATATACATACCCGCCAGTCGTTGCTCGGCTGGGGGCATTTTCAGAAACATTTGTGCCACTATTTCGTCTGGAAAAGTGGTAGAATCAGTAATCCATCGGACTGCTGATCGGGCTAGTTCTTGTTCATGCATAGTACTTAACTCGCTATAACCGATTCGTGATTTCAGAATGTGATCGGTAGCTTGAAACACTTGTTCTAGAGAACCTTGTTCTGGTGCTGGATGATGGAAAGTTGACTTGTGTTCTAGGCGTAAATGGCGATCTGGAAATCTAGATTTTCCTACATACGCTATTCTGTCGGGATTCTCGTCATCTACCTCTTCAGTATCAGAGTTACTTTCTTTCTCGCTTACTTGTGCTGCTTTACGTTGATCGTGTAACCTTATTATTTCTTTACGGATTTTTTTGTACATACTTTCCATAGCACTGATGGTCCTGTGCTTACCCTCGGCTATATTATCACTCCACTTTGTCAGGGTTCTCATTTCGGCTTGATCTTTGGACGGGTAATCTTGTTCTCTTATTAAACAATTAATCAAAAACTTTAGTATCATGAGCTGGATCTCGGCTTTTCTTTGAGACATGACTTCGCCAATGCTTTCTGGATCATCCCCTGTACGGATGAAACGATATATTCTGTCTAGATCTTCTTTCATATTCGGTAGGGTGACTAGATACTCGGTCACTTTTCTTACACGTAATGAATATAAAACCATATTATCCTCGCCTGGGACTGGATCATAGCCGCATTCATTAAGGGCTTTTCTTATTTCTGCTACAGACTGATGTCTGGGCGTACGCTGTGACGCTTGTGCATGTAATTCGGCTGTCGTTAAACGCTTATGTGGCGGCGGGGTCTGAGGAGGACCTCCTCCTGCGGCCCCTAAACTAGAATCATCGACTGATGCTCTTCGTCCTGGCAGAGTGGGAAATGGAAATGCAGGCTGGACTTGTATGGCGGGCTGGACCTGGGGGACCGTAGCAGGTACTGCAAGGGGTACCCCGGTGTCTGGAGAAACGGGGAGTGCCTGATTTACAGGGACTGGCGGAGCGCGAACAGGATTTGCATATTCTGGAACTGTGTCGTCCAAATAGGACGAAATGAAAATATCAGCTGCGGTCTGTTTGTGACGTAGCTTGGTCGGAACTAATGGTGGCTGAAAGTTACTGGATGCCTCCGGGGTCGCTTTTGGCAAGCCCTCGGCAAGAAGAGGATACATACCCTTAATAAGAGCATGCCTCTGTCTGTCTGACTGTTCGGTTTTAACTCGTTCACCAATCTCGATTAATTCCCTTTCTTGGGCTCGTTCCAAGGATTCTCTACTTAATTCTGACTTTCTGATTTCTTTTTCGGTTCTTTTATGAGATTCTTTGCGCCATAACTCGATGGCATCTTTCTGTGACTGTCTGGCTTTCTTTTTCCATAATGCTTCTTCTACTCTCATGATGCACTCGGCATCCCATGTGCCTGATACAGGCCATCTATACTTTTCCTCTAGCTGTTTGGTATACTCTACCCATAAATCTAGATACAATATGGCACTTATGCCATGCTTCTGGTACATAAAATGACCTGGACTGTCCCTAGGCGGGACAGGAACTGCTGCTTCTAGCAGACTTTTTCTAGTTCTCAACTGACGCAGTTTTGAAAAGAGCGGCATGACTGAACTATGATCTGGACACAATACGATACACAATAAACACGATAACTACTTCACACTCATTCCACGACATCAAGATACATGAATAACATTCAGAATAACAGTTCGAACAGAATACTACCTGGAATACGGAAAACAGAATACATGAATTTTCTCGAGAACAGAACTGACTAGAACAGAAACTAGATGTACTGCTGAAACAGTACGAAACTTACCGGTCTCATACAGAGACACGTCAGGACCCGTATCCACCGGAGTGGACACTTCGTTTGTGGGACTGTGTACCACCAACCCACGGACCAGAGTCAATTAAATTGACCCTGTCTAGATACTACCCCAGTAACGGTACTCACCGGGCAGCAAGAACGGAAAGCCTCAGACTGGACTGCTACGACGACGGACGACGAACTTCGGACTTCAGTTACGGGTGGACCTCCGGATACCTCGGACCTTGGACTCTCGGCTTGGGCTCTGGTCGGGACTCGCCGCGTTCCTCCACCGTCTCGTCTGGATGCTGGACCGCCTCCTCCGTCTCCTCCGTGGGCCTGAGGGATACTTGAAGCAGAAATATCTGCACGTGCACGGTATGGTTCCGTCACGGCTGCAGAGGGTCAGGGGGCCGGCGTGGCTTCACCAACGCGTGGGGAAAGGGCAAGTCCCTGTTCGGGCGCCATTATGTGGTAAATAAATAAATAATACCTCTATTTTTGGATGAATAACAGATAGCTCAATAAATAAGAGTCAAGATTCGAGGTAGTAGGAGTTTTGCAGGTTTATTACAGCATAAAGGACAGGAACAGGACAACCTGCATAGGAATAGGATGGCAGGGCCCAGCAGCTGCTGGGGCTGGATTTGGAATGAGCGCGCTAACATTAAATAACAATACACGATCATATATACTAAAACAGTTGCATTACAATACATACGATAGGCGTAGCAGTGGGTGGAGCAATAGGCGTGACACGTAGCAGTCGCGAAAGATAAGGGTGAAAGTAGGCGTAACAGAGGCGTATACATAGACATGTGATGCAAACGTAACAGAATATGTCATGAATGGGGCGAAAACATGGAGGGGGCTACCTAAGGAGCCGGGACCTCTGACCTGATGGTGCGCGCAAGCTGGCAATGACGTGTTACTAGGAGAAGCTGGGGGCTTCGAACTCTGTGCTAGGAGCAGAGACTGAAGTCTGGAGAGTCAGGGCGACATGTACCTAAGCAGTATCTAGTATCTGATGTTTAGAGAACATGTTGATAGAATCCAAATGTTATCGGGGTAAAGGCGAACAGACTCTAAGACTGGAGCATGCATTATTCTACATGTAGTACGTGATGAAGAATATTAAATGATCATTAAATGCAGTATTTCTCTTACATGGAGACGTAGAGACTAGACAATGACGGAAACTATTGATGCGATTCAGTAGCTTTAGGAATGCAGAGAAGGAGGACTAACTGATAACTGGAATCATAACATACTCTTGGCAGACTCAGAGACAGAGCCAAGCTGAACCGGGCACTGTGAGGCAGGAAGTAAGTGAAGGGTCGAGGATACAGGTGGGGGCTGTATCGCTCCTCAGCGAGGGCTCAGGAGACAGGAGCTGAATCTGATGTCCAGGCCCTTTTTGAGGCCTAGAAACGGGGACTTTACAATGGAATAACGTGCACACTGAGAAACGTGGCAACGTAGCTTTACATAGGCCTGATATTCGTAGTATTCACGAGAACTGGGAACTGACATACTAGGGGTGGACACAACTATAATTGCGTCTTTAATCGAACATGGGGAATAACATATGCATATTAATCATGCACAGATAACATATGATGGATGACACGTAGGGACACAGAACATGGCAAAATTTACTTTTCCACAGAGGTCCCAGTCTATTCCTCCTGTAATGTACCCTTTACTACCGCTTGTACTTTGTTTGCTCACAATTGTCACTTTTGCCTCATGTAATGTAACGTTTGCTTTTGTAATTTGTTCACTCGTAATCTTCTCATGTATCATTACTGTTCCTATTGTGAAGGCCTCTGACACACCGCCTGTAGTGACCTGAAGGAGCCGCCGGGCTGCCGGCGGCGACCCAGAAGTGCTTTCCCCCCAGGACCCGGAAGTATAGGCAGCCAAGCAGGAAGCAGCGGGAGCCTACCCCGAGCTCCTGCGCCCAGGTAGAAAGTCGCCGGTGAGCTGATAGGGATATTCTTCACTTCTACTGTGCCGCCAGATCCACTCTAGCCAGCCTTTAAATCGTTGAGTAGCTCTATTGTTTAAGGTTAACGGGACGCGGCTCGCTGGCAGACAATCCGCTCTTGCCACACTCTGGGTCCGTGTGTGAGTGTTGATACTTCCAGTGATCTCGGGAGCTGCAGTGACAGGACCCGCGCCCCCCTAGCCAGTGATCTCAGGAGCTGCAGTGACAGGACCCGCGCCCCCCTAGCCTGCTGAGTCGTTCACCATGGCCCGCTTCGCCCTTCTACTCCCATCTGCCTTCGCCCTGTTGTTTTTCAGCGTCGCCTCCGCTTCTGACGTGCTCGAGTGAGAGCGGGGTGAGGCTGTGCGGGCGGGAGTTCATTCGCACCGTGGTCATGTCCTGCGGGGGGTCCCGGTGGAAGCGCTACTCCCCGGAGCTGGGCCAAGGCAGCACCAACCCCTACAGCGAGTACTCATGGTGGGGCGGGGGTCTCCCCAGCTACCCTGTCTGCCCCTTCCCGACCCTCACTAACTCTCTGTTTCTGCTTTTGTTTGCTCTGGGTGAAAGTCCTGTGGGGAAAAATAAATGCTGCAACCAACGGCGCATATTCAGCAGCGATTATAAGTTCCATGACTAGATGGTACTGTCCTGTCCAACTGTCCAGGGCAGAACTGCTGGTCTGATGCTTCTGAAATAGACTGCGGGCATTAGAGGTTTCTCTCAGAATTCTGAAGCTGCCTGAGAGGGCAGTGAAGAATGGTTCTTTCTTTCTCTTCCACTCGTGTCTTTTCTCGGCTCTCACACAGACATCTGATTATCTGGTAGCAAACTATATGTAACGGAAACTGCAATCACCGAGCTGTTTACAGGTAATTACATATAAGGAATGTGGTTCTGGCATCTGATTGTCAATGCTATTTATAAACAAAAAACATTACTTGTTTCAAACTGCCTAGAACGGCTGGCGTTTAATCTTGCACCCTTGAATTTAACTAACCACTGCACCCTCTGCTCACGTCTGATCTTACAGGGCTCAAACTTTTCAAAGTGCCTAGAGAAGACATTCACTGCACCCTCTGCTGATGCGAACGTCCGGCCTTACAACGCCCGAACGTTTCATAGTGCCTAGAAAAGCTAGCGTTCTCCAACTTTTAGCCTAGATCCCAACAACTAACCATTCATTGCACCCTCTGCTCATGTGAACGTCCGGCTTTATAGCACCCAAACTTTTCAAAGTGCCTAGAAAAGCCATTCACTGCACCCTCCGCTCACGTCTGAAGCCGACCAGCCGTGTGTGAGAACAGACCCCAGGAGCGGCCATGGCGGGTCGTGGAAAGCTGATTGCTGTGATCGGGGACGAGGACACCTGCACCGGCTTTCTACTGGGGGGGCATTGGGGAGCTGAACAAAAACCGCAAGCCCAACAATTTGGCCGTGGAGAAGGACACAAGCGTGACTGAGATAGAGGAGAACTTCCGGTGAAAAGGGGGGGGGAGGAAGTTACCGGGGAGGTTGGTGTGGGGAGATAGGGGTTTCGAGAGTGTCGTGAAGGGGTTCGCGAGACACAATTATCTACCCCAGCCCTTTAAAAGGAGGGCTCTTTGGTACCGTTCCCGTTTCAGACATGTGATCGTATTTATGAACCTCGTGAAGGTATTTAAGTGGGGGGCATCATAGGTTCGTGGCTTAAACACGTACTCTAAATGTCTGTGATTCCCAGCCGACGAGTATGTTGTTGTGTCTCTGAGCCTTCTGTTAATCCCTCTCTTAAGATGTGTAACATAACTGCCATACATCCAGAACCAGCCAGGACTGGGCGCTATTTCAAGAGAGAAGCCTAGAAGGGGATGGCAATGTTTTCTGAACATATTTTTGACACTTTAGTGGACAGGACTCTAACTCTGATAATTTCAGTCGTATTGGGTACCCTTCCCATCTCGTGCTCATCTGTGCATGATGGTAGAACCTGATACTACGGGAGGAGACCTTCAAATCATGGGGTCCAGGATCCCTTTGGCTCACCTGTCTGTGAGTTTATGCACAACACAAGGACTTATCTCCTCACGAGTGCAAATATATCTAATTGTTAACAGTTAATGGCATATGATCCTCCTTAAATGGTCGGTGCTGTCCGCAACCTGGATCTCAACAAAATACTGAATTGTTTACCAGGGTCCTTGCTTGGCATCGCACCTTGAGCAAGTTTAAACAAAATTCACTCAGAATGAAGTTTACAAAACTGACTTTGCGTGTGGCTGGCCGACTGCCCAGTGTTTAAAGCCGGCTTCAATGGTCAGTGAAGATGGACGCCTGTCCCGTTCCTCCTGAAGCTGAATAATTACTAGTTGCATAGGAACAGCAGTTTAAAAATTGACAGCACAACAGACCTTCATGCAACAGGCTGGTCTTCCTGAATATTGGTGCTGCCCCAACCTGGGATCAAGCTGTAAGATTTCGGCCTAGGACTGGGCCTCCTCTACCTGCTAAAGAGGGTGTCTGTTGAATGAAAGGACCCAGAGTGTGTGTGTTTGTTGGGTGAGGGCTTTAGTGACTGACCATCGTTGGGGTTGTTTTCCTACCCCTGGTCCAAAAACTATGACCACAATAAAGATCAGCAAAAGATGGGAGGAGGAGGAGGAGGAGGAGGAGCAGATGCAGAAGACAAGGATTAAAACAGAGCAGTGTTGAGTAGTGAGGTTGTTTGAGCCTACTCCCATGCACCAAGGAGAGGCCAAGTATTCCCCTCATGGGCCCTCTTCTGCCTGGCTAGCCTTGAGTAGGGTCGATGAACCCCCTTCAGATGCACCGTCAAACATTTGCAACTTTAATAGTAGATCATGAGAGAATGTCATTTGAAATTCCCACCAGAAATAGGAATCTTGGACTCACAGGGCACCAGAGGAGCTTCACCACCACTGGTTGGTTCCAATATACTTTCCTGTCGGGCCGGATTTTCGGCATGGGTGAGCAGGGCACAGGGCACCTGCAATTAGAGAGGTGCACACATGGATCACCTCCCGAGCTTCCATCAATGTTTTCATTCTAGGCTGCCTTTCTGTTCATTAACTCTGGAGTGCAAGCCCTATACTTTCGTTATCCTTAATAATAATAATAATAAAAACACTTATAAAGCGCCTGGCTGCACAAACTGTGCGTCCCCGCGCTAACTGCTTATAAATCATCCAAAAGGTGGACCCAGAGATACTAGAGAAAGAGTCATATCAGCTAACTATTTAGGGAAGAGGAGCGTTTTGAGTTTTGCCCTGAAAATTCTTTCGGACGGTTCCATCCGCAATTGAAGGGGGAGATCATTCCAGTGCTTAGCAGCTAAAAATCGGAAGGATTTACCACCCATTTTAGCTTTTTTAATGCGGGGGATTTTAAATTGCATTGCACCAGATGACCTTAGAGCTCTCATCGGTCGGTGTATAGTCAGAAGACTACCTAGGTACAGGGGGCCTTTGTTATGGGCTATCCTATGGGCATAGCAGAGATTTTTAAAAATAATTCTTTCCTTGATAGGAAGCCAGTGCAGTTTGGTTAGGGCAGATTTAATAGAAGTTTTTCTCGGGAGACCTAACACCAGACGAGCCGCCGTATTTTGAATGCATTGGAGCTGGTGAAGGCCTTTGAGATTGAGACCTATTAAAAGGGCATTACCATAGTCCAAATGTGGCGTTATTAAGGCGTGAACTATGGTTTTTCTTGCTCCTATAGGAATCAAGTCAATGATTTTTCGGAGAGTTTTAAGTATGCCAGTGCACTTTCCTATAGTTTTATTCACATGGGTTTTGCCCGACAGGTCAGAGTCTATCATGACCCCCAAATTCTTTACCACTTTAGCAGGGGTGGGGAGATTTCCCAGTTCACAGGGCCACCACGCATCAGACCACACAGATGTTTCTTTCCCCACCACCAATACCTCTGTCTTCTCTCCATTAAGGCGCAGACAGTTATCGTCCATCCAAGTGGCTACTGCCGACATGCAATTTGAAAAATTTGCGGCATTTTCCTTACAGCCCGGTGTAATTTTAAACATGAGTTGAGTATCATCAGCATAACTAACAATGCCCACCCCAAAATTCCTTACTATGTCAGCCAGGGGTTCCATATAGATGTTAAACAAAGTAGGGCTCAAACTAGAGCCCTGTGGAACCCCATGGCTGACACTGCGGGAAGATGACCTGAAGGGTGGGCAGTGTAGTTGGAATGATCTCATGGTAAGGAAAGATCTAAGCCAGTCGAGTGCTGGACCATTCACTCCTAATTTTGATAGGCGAGATAGCAGCTTAGAGTGCAGCACAGTATCAAATGCTGCACTGAGGTCCAGCATGACCAGTGCTGCAGTCTCGCCCTCATCCACCATCATTCGGATACATTCCGTGGAATACAGAACTGCCGACTCAGTGGAATATCCTGGCCTGAATCCTGATTGAGAGGGATGGAGTAAGTTCTCTTTTTCTACAAAATCCATGAGTTGTTTATTAACAACTTTTTCTATAATTTTGGCGCAGTATGGAAGAAGTGATATGGGTCTTAGGTTATTAAACTTTGAAATGGGAATGTTTGTTTTTTTTTTTAACGGTATCACTTGCGCTAATTTCCAGGCTTCCGGGACAAAACATTCCTGGAAGGATAAAGAGATCATATGGCTGATGTGGTCAATAAGAGTGTTTTCCATGATGTCCTTACTTTTATCGTATGGACATACATCCCTGGGGGATCCAGAATGTATACTTTTAATAATATTAAGTAGATCCTTTTTATCTGGAATGGTAAACATAGATAATGTCGGATTTTGAGTGGCGGGAGTTATTATGTCTACGTTATCCCTTACATCAGGGGTTTTGGAGAAGGTAGCATGGATCTTCTCCACCTTTTCCACAAAAAAATCAGCGATTTGTTCGCATATTTCCGTGGAATAGGTATCCAGAGTCTCTAGACGGGACGAGCTGGTCAGTTCTTTATAAATACGGAATAATTCCTTTGTAGGGTGGGCAGCTTCCTCAATTCTAGTGTTGAAAAAGATACTTTTTTCTTCTCTAACCATTTTTTGGTATATTTTTAGTTCGGTTCTATACTTCACTTTGAGGTCTGGTGCATAGCTCTTTCTCCAACTGCGCTCAATTGATTTACAGTGGGCTTTTGCAAGTCGGAGTTTTTCCGAAAACCAGGGCTCAGATTTAGCACTCCTGGTAGGGGGTTTAGTAGTCCAGGGGGCTATTTTATCTAGAGCATTCTCTAACCATTGCTCGTAGTTGTTCCATACCTCTTGAAGTGAGGTCCCTCTGGTAAGGGGATGCTCATCTAGGAAGCTTTTAAACTGAGCCGGAGTGAACTTTTTCCAGTTACGGCGCTTCAGCGAGTGGACTTTGATAGGCGGGCTTTTATTTTGACTGATTAAAATCTCACAAGTTACCAGGAAGTGGTCGGACCACAATAACGGGGTCGGGGGAAAAGGGGCAGCAATTCCCTCCCAATTTACAAAAATCGGGTCAAGTAGGTGCCCATGTAGGTGGGTAGGGTTAGGTGCCATGAGTCTTAAGCCTAATGAGCTAAGTGCGGTTTTTAATGAGCACGCTTCTTTAGCGTTGTGGTCTTCAAAATGAAGATTTAAATCTCCCAAAATCATAAGATTTTTATGTCTTATTGCAAGCTGGGTGGCAACTTCTATGAGATGATTACAGAAAAGTCCTGTGGGGCCAGGTGGTCGGTAAATAAGTAAGCCAGTGATAGTGGTAGTGGAATCCAATTTAATAGAAAAGAATCCACATTCACTATTGGGGATGGCCAGATTAGTAAGCGTACATTCCAAATTTTTTTGAAAAATGAGTGCCAGTCCCCCCCCACGTTGGTGTTTCTGCCTATCTAGTCTGAGGAGAGTATAGTTATTGGGTATGGCTTCTAAGATGTCTGGGAGCGAGGCTTCTTCCAACCATGTTTCTGTGAGAAACATAGTGTCAAAAGCGTTGTTTTCCAACAAATCATGGATTTCCATTTTATGCTTTACCATAGACCTGCAGTTCAGCAATGACCTCTTACGTGTAACTGTTGGTTCTGAGGTACCATTAGGGGAAGGGAGTATAGTATTACATATAATGCAGGACCTGGGCACTTCCTCAGGTTCTATGGTATGAAGGCAGAACTGATTAGGCTTCTTACCAAGATTAAGTAGGGCCGCTTTGGAGTAGTGGATCTTGTGGTTGTCCATTGGCCGTGCTGTGCCTGATAGCGAGTTTATAGAGTCCTGGAGTCCTGCCCCGCGTCCCGGTCGTTCGCGGACGGGCGCAGACGGGCAGGACTCTGGCTTGACTCCGGCGCGCGATCGGCGTGCCCGCAATGCGCGTCCGCTGCGCGGAGCCATAGCCGTATGAATTTATGCTGTCTGCCGAGCGCCGTGCAGAGCGAGCCCTCACTAAGATGGCCGCTATCCTTACTTCGATGGCTCTAATGATACCCTTCTTCCAATTACCTTTTCCCCCATCATTCTCCCTCACCTCATTCTCCCTCACCCCCTAACATGGA
Source organism: Lissotriton helveticus (assembly GCF_964261635.1). Classification (NCBI taxonomy): domain Eukaryota; kingdom Metazoa; phylum Chordata; class Amphibia; order Caudata; family Salamandridae; genus Lissotriton; species Lissotriton helveticus. The sequence continues at coordinate 453,159,555 of NC_136058.1, read as the reverse complement.
CTCTCCCTTCAGTTTAGCAACTGAATAGGTAATTAAGGTGAGGTGACAAGGGACAAACGTGTACTAACAGGCTGTTCACTGGGCTGAGGTGTTGAGCCAGGACTGACCAGGGAGCACTAACGGGCCTCCACCAGCATCACCAATGGGAGGCGGAGTTAGGGAAAGGGTTGGGGAGGAGGATCCGGTTGAGCGCCAAATTTAGTTTTGCCCAAGGCGCTGTTGTCCGATATAACCACGCTGTCCATGAAGTGACCCTTCATGGAAAATCAGCAGACCGAGAAGTCTTCAATCCCCTTTCAACCTCAAACTGCTTTTTTAGTGTTTGAGTCCTCCCTATCAAATTTTACTTCCATTTTATTTGACAAATAATGTTTAGAATTTTCTTAGGAATCATAAATGCTAAGCTCTTTTGGTTTTCACTTTTAAACGCCTTAATTGTTTAGCTTTTCTAGCCATGATAACTGAGGTGTTAGCGCTGGTTATTTGGCCACCTGTCTCTAGTGGCAAGGAAATAACATATTGTAAAATTGATCACAAAGCCGAAATCGAATTGGTTTTGAATAAGGGCCAGCAAGCAATGTACATTAACCTTTGCACTGTTGGATTACTCGCAATCAGGATTACAATTGGAAAAGTAGTTAAAGTGCAGTCTCTTGGCTTAAACAGATACACCAGACTCCGTAGCATAAAAATCTTAGTTTCTTGATGATGCACATGGGTTCTGTCTATTGGCAGGACACCGCCGTTCTCAGTCACGTTGGTGCCACAGGGGAGGTTGGCCAGTCTCAGGACAGTGTTGGCACCTTGCCTGTCCTGATCTCAGACATCTGGGATTAGGCAAGGGGATGCACAGAGGTCTCATAGTGATGTTGCCACTTCAAGGTGGTACCATACCAGTCTCTGCAAGCTGCACACTGCCTCGCGTGGGATTTGATGGGTCAGACATACTCCGGTTGAGACATTGTATTTCTGGGAAGTGAAGGAAATTGGAAAGGTTGCACTCCATTTGTGGCTAGCTCAATAACTTCTCTTTTTCCCAACTCTTTGTTTGCAGCAAGGAGACAGTCACCATCATTGAAATCTCCTCAAAGGAATCTAGATTCTCTAGAGGCCTGACAGCCTATCTACTTTTTTCAAGTTGCAGCAGCAAAGATTTTATCCGGCGGTTCCTTACTCCTTCAGGGGAGGCTGATCAGGTTTCCTGCCTCTGGACTTATTATTCCTAAAGGATCAGTTTGTATTCATAAACAGTGGCAGATGGGCACCATCTCCCTACATGTTAAGTTGGCCCCAATGTTCATCTTACACCATACTAATTCAACACTAATCCTTATGGGTGCTGGAGTTTCGTGCTACTTGCCAAAAGAAGCGCTTCAAAACCCCATCAGGGGTAGCAAGCGCTATAAAAATACATTCCTCTTCTATCCCGCCACCTACCCGTCTCTATCCAAATAACTGAATAACATATCCACCACTCAAATTTCTTCATATTTCACTATACTATTAACACTAATCCTATATGGGTTCCAGAGTAGCATGCAATTCCCCAGAAAAGCGCTTCAACACCCATCAGGGGTAACAGGTACTATATGAATGCAAACCTTTCTTCCCCTTGTATCCCTCCGCTATCCTTCTCACTCAAAATAACTGCCTAATATCCACCACTCAAATTACTTTCATATTTCACCATACTAATTCACCATTAATCCTTTTTTTGTTGCCGGATGGATTTACTGATTTGTGAGCAGGTAAGCAGCATTTTTTTGTTATCTAGTTTGCCCGAGATTGTCCCCGCCGCACAGCGCCCGGACTGGAAGTAAGGCAGGCCGAGGGCGGGACTGCGGGACCACAGGAAGAGGCTGCGAGCCCACCCCGCCTCCTCTGGAAGCTGCCGTGTCCGGAGAGATACTGCCGCAGCAAACTCCCTCCCCCCAAGGGCTCCCAAGAGCTTGGGAGAGCTCCGGGGAGTGAGAGGAGAGATAGAAGTCCAGCCGCGAGGCTCCCAGAGTAAAGGGAGAGCCACCCCGCAGCCAGTGAAGGGAGCCGCCGCCTCGAGCAGCGCGGGAACGACGAGGGGGCTCAGCAGTGGTTCTAGAGCGGCCCCGGTTATCGGGCGGCACCAAACCCATTGGCCTTGCCAGTGTTTGTTTTTATCTCCCAAAAATGTAAAGCGGAGTCTTCGTTCTCCGTGATCGTGCATATTCGACCCGCTGAGCTACCCGACCCGCTAATGCTGCCAGGCGATGGGTGTGCACACCTGAGGTACAGTAAAGTGCAGCTCGGACAAACGTCACTTTATTCTTAATGTCGGGTGGGACAGACATTCATGCAAATATGTCATGGCATGAAAGGTGAAAATGCTGTCATTCCTCCTTGAACGTTTGCAGAGGGTGGTGCACCATCGTTCGTCGTGTTTCACAATCGGGCAGTGGGGTTAGCCTCGAATTGGCTGGGGCTGCCCGGAGCTCTGCACCTCATATCACTAAACTTTATTCAGTCATAATAAGAACCAGAAGTGTAAAACTCTGCGCTTTAAAACATGGAATGTTACTAAAACTCAAGGTAGATTTTGTTGCAGTGCGGGGAGGCGCGTCAGGTGAAGCGCCTTGACGCCTCGTAGGGAAATAGTGAATTATAGTGCCTCTGCGAGGTAGAGTGATCTGGGAGGCCCGACAGAGACGCATGCCTGGTGCAGATTGGGGGATGGGAGTTGAGCGGCATTCACAAGTGTGAGGCACTGCGGTGATCATAAGTGTGGTTTCACTAAAGTGAGCGAGGTTGACTGGCGAGGGTATGTGCCTACTAGAGATCTATTGTGAGAGTAGGCGCTGGGGTCGCAGTGAGGGCGAAGGCAGACGGCAGAGTGTGACTAGAATATGCAGTGGTGGGTGGGCGCCGGAGGGGGAGGGGGATTCACTTAAACGAGATGGGCAAGGCCCGATCAAGGGATTCCTCTCGACATTTTGAAAAGAATGATTCAGCTGTGTACCCGCCGTCCATTTCCCGCAGCCACTCCTCAGAACGGTGACCACCACAGCTAGGCCTGTGTCAGTCCGGCTTAGCGTTCTTTGGGGTTCCCGGTCATATTTAGTGTTGAAGGTCCCTTCCACGGATTTATAGCAGATGAACTGGAAATCCCAATGGCCTTTTGGCGGTTTCGTTCCGGTTAAAAAATGCTTTGACTAGCTGAACAGTAACTCAGCCAGCCCCGGCATTGAATACGGTTTAGAGCCTGGTCCGAAAACAGTCCTCAGCAGATCTGTTCAGGGTCACAGAACCTTTCACCTAAGGGTCGCCAGATCGAAACTGAACCTGGGTGCGAAGAGAACAAAATGTATTGACATTCAGACAGCTAGTTGTCAATTTTAGCAGAGTTGCCAAGTACCAAATGGTCAGGGAGTCTAAACTCCGACAGTTCCTCCGCTGGACATGATGGGCATGGATTTTTCAGGGAAGCTTGCGCTGCTGTAACAGAAGGTCCGACCTGCAGTTCTATACATAGATACATACATAGATAGGCCTCTCTGCTCCCCTGCCCCCGATCTGGTTTTTGTGCCTCTGTACCCCCCCACCCCCGTTGGTTGTGCTTGCTGTCCTGACCCCCCACCCTTGTTGGTTGTGCTTGCTGTTCTGACCCCCCCCCCACCCTCGTTGGTTGTGCTTGCTGTCCTGACCCCGCCCCCCCCCAACCACCACCACCACCACCCACCCACCCTCGTTGGTTGTGCTTGTTGTTGATTTGCCAAAGATTTGGGGCATGCAATATTTTCATCAATGTTTACATTATTTATTGTGTGTAGTAGTCCTGTGACAGATCATTTGTTCAGGGCATTGATTAGTGCCCACAGGATCCTAAGTCTGCTTCTTTGACGTCTGATTTCCTATAGAGCACTAAACAATGGTACATACTTTCCCTTTTGTAAATTATCCATAACTTCGTTGTTAACAACATTGTTTACGTCGTCCGTTGTTGCATCTGAGGTCTCCGTGTTCTGCAGTAACACATACAATTCATAAAATATTATTAACAGTCGTAGTATAGTGTTATTGTCACTAAACTCAATGGTACTTATTTTACTGACATCGGAAGGAGTATTGCTGAGTTAAGGCAATAATGTGCAGGCGATAAACCTGCCTCTAAGTTGTTGAATTAGTCAGCTGTATGTGTGTGGGTGGCTGTGTGTGTGTGTGGGTGGCTGTGTGTGTGTGTGGGTGGCTGTGTGTGTGTGGCTGTGTGTGTGGGTGGCTGTGTGTGTGTGTGTGGGTGGCTGTGTGTGTGGGTGGCTGTGTGTGTGGGTGGCTGTGTGTGTGTGTGGGTGGCTGTGTGTGTGTGTGGGTGGCTGTGTGTGTGTGTGTGGGTGGCTGTGTGTGTGTGTGTGCGGCTGTGTGTGTGCGTGGGTGGCTGTGTGTGTGGGTGGGTGGCTGTGTGTGTGCGTGGGTGGCTGTGTGTGTGCGTGGGTGGCTGTGTGTGTGCGTGGGTGGCTGTGTGTGTGCGTGGGTGGCTGTGTGTGTGCGTGGGTGGGTGGCTGTGTGTGTGTGGGTGGGTGGCTGTGTGTGTGTGGGTGGGTGGCCGTGTGTGGGTGGCTGTGTGTGGATGGCTCTGTGTGTTTGTGTGTGTGGCTGTGTGTCTGGGTGGCTGTGTGTGTGGGTGGCTCTGTGTGTGTGGGTGGCTCTGTGTGTGTGTGTGGGTGGCTCTGTGTGTGTGTGTGGGTGGCTCTGTGTGCGTGTGGGTGGCTCTGTGTGCGTGTGGGTGGCTCTGTGTGCGTGTGGGTGGCTCTGTGTGCGTGTGGGTGGCTCTGTGTGTGTGTGTGGGTGGCTCTGTGTGTGTGTGTGGGTGGCTCTGTGTGTGTGTGTGGCTCTGTGTGTGTGTGTGGGTGGCTCTGTGTGTGTGTGTGGGTGGCTCTGTGTGTGTGTGTGGGTGGCTCTGTGTACGTGTGTGGGTGGCTCTGTGCGTGGGTGGCTCTGTGTGTGTGTGTGGGTGGCTCTGTGCGTGTGGGTGGCTTTGTGCGGGTGCAAATGCAATAGGTCTCGCATTTGCGAGCAATTAAGCTGTTGGCATTGTAAATGACAATGCCATTTATTTATGTTTTAAAACATAAATAAAAATGTCATGAGCAATGCCAATAGCTCTAACTTTAACAATGCCGAGACCATTGCATTGTAAATGCTTGTTAATGAAGTTAGCTTTTTTTAATTTTAAATATTTTAAATTCTATTTATTGTATTAGAAACTAACTTTTTTTAATTATAAATAGACGATGAATTTGGGTAAATCATGACGCCCTCCGCCCACCACTGTCAAAGTTATATAATCGCTATGATCTTGATATCGATGTGTTATAATTCTTTTTATGTACTTTTATGGTCTAAATAGACCAAAATAAAGTTATAATTGACATACATCTTAAAACTGAGAATGTACTTTAACACACCAGGGTCTCCTATGTTGAAAATGCGTTCATTCAGATTCAAATATGCTAAAAAAAAATCCATAATAGAGACCAATCATGCTAGATGCTTGCAGCCGCTTTGAATAAGGCCTTCCCAGTGGTTTTATAAGCTGTTATTGTGATTGAAATTGCTGTTCTATAAGTTAACCGATATGTTCTTGTTGTAGCCCGTACCTTTCAAGCAAGTCCAGTATATGCCAGAAAACCAGTAAAGCCAATTTAACTGTAATACAAAAAGCCAGCCCACCCATGCCTCTGCCCGAATTTGAATCTATAACTTATGTGCTGAGAAAGAAAACCTTCACTAAAAACAGATCAAGTCCCTTTGCTTGATCAAAGTTGGCCAATCTGGGTGAATCGATTTGAAGTTGATACTCACTACTTTCAAAGAAACTCTCTTAACACTATTCTGTGACTGAAGACCTGTGACATTATTTAGCATGCAGTAAGCATGCAAGAGTTATCCCTTCTACATTGGTGCAGTACTCCCTCCCCCCAACATATTTCCCTTTGTAATATGATCGTAATGGTGTTTCATTGTTTTCCAATGCCTCTAGAGGGGCAAATACATTTCCAACTAGGGTATTAAGAGGGCAGGCCACGCATTAGAATTGTTGTGTAGGGATGACTGGTCATGGCAATGCCTGTTCTCAACAAACTGTAGAAGTGGCCCAAAGAGAGGTCCTTGATCTGACCAGTCTTCCATGAAGATGATCCTTTACAGAGTAATAATTGCCTTTGGTCATCCGTTCACTGTGGGCCTGTGTCTGAATTCACCACTCCGTTTCAGTCAAGCAGAAATGAATTCAGGGCTGATTTGGCACTGTTTGCATTTCCCTTGCATGTCAGCGACTTTGAGAGAGAGCTTTAGGTCATCCCCCTTGTCTGGCCGTTGGGGTCATTATCGACATTGCTAAGTTAGCATGAGCACTGATGCCATGATGCTGCTTTTGCGCACGTTACTACATTACATCATTTTGCAAGTCTATGTTTGTGCCTTTCACATGAGACCTGTCTGCTTTCTGCGTTCTCTGTCTGGAGTTTAGTCTGAACACAAGTGTAAGGTTGATAAACAATTCCCTCACCAAGTGTGTGTTAAACTAACATGCAACCCCATAATATCAAAGCACTGGTTTCCAGCAGCTGTGTAGCATATTTTGTCCAAGTGCTAGAGACTGACCAGAACAGAATAACCAGGGGAAAAGTCTGCGATCATTGTTATATAGACCCGTAAGTATTTCACTTAGTGTACTTGAGGCTTAAAAGGGGCATGTCTTTCTCTTGTTGCCCTATCCATCTATAATTGTAGCAGTTCAGGTTTCTTTTTCTGAACCTTGTGCCGTGAGACCCTGACAAAGTACTCCACTAGAGTTAAAAGGTAGAGTGTGTAAATAATTGCCTCAGACAGTGAAGTCCATAATAAACTAAGAGCGAGAACCTGTATTCGACCCTCCCCAAATCCCAGTCCTTGTATTTCCTGGGTTTGCCATTGTAAGCGGCTCCGTTGTCATGGCAAAGAGCTATGGTGACATTCGACACACCTGCCCGGTACACCTCCTACGTCAGGATCTGAGCAGATCCCATTGACTAGGAGTCTAATTTTCATAAGTAGCATGACCGAAGTTTAATGTTGGTGACCTATCTCTAGTTGGCTAAGCAGTACGAGGACTCCTGTTCAGTGATACATCTAGCCATTAAGGATTAAAATACAACACTTAAGGTTTAATCCTTCTAACACAGTAGCCTCAAAAATCCTCCGCTCTTTGTGGGACTGAGAATTCCTAACCCGTTACTAGTTAAACTATGTTGTCCGAATACATTTTATCCTTTAAAAGTATCTTTAGTATCTCAATAATAAAAAAAGATTTCAAAAAGCAGAGAAGAGTGAACACGTCTGTATGGCTCCTCCTTTTTGGGTCTCGCTGGCAATGCATCCGCAAGCGGATGCATGTGTCCAGCTGGAGACGTATAGCGATCAGTCTGGGGGGAAGGAGGACAAGAGGGTGTACGAGCTTTCTTTCGTGGATTCGTGTGCGCGAACGCGCACGTCGCGTCCCGCGCCGTACACATGCGCGCGCAGACAGACACGCGCTCACACACACCCCCTCCCCCACAGTCACACACCCCCCCCCCCCCCCCGCTGCCGCAGCTCAGCAACCCGTGCGGCGGCTCTCCTCAGCTGCAGGGCCCGGCAGCAGGACTCTTCTTCCCTCCTTCGGCACCGGGGCGCAGGGTAGGCTCCTGCCTGCTCCGGTGGCGCTCCAAACAATCACGGCTCTTCCGTGGGAGGCGGGGTAGGCACCCGCCCTCCTACTTCCTGTTTCCGGTTGTCGCGCCGGCCTGCCTGACTTCCTGGTCGCAGGCCGGCAGAGTAACGAGGATGTTTGATTTGCGGTATTTATTTATTTATGCATTTTTATATAGCGCGGACTTTACCCGAAGGCGGTATTTATTTATTTATTTATGTATTTATGCATTTTTATATAGCGCGGACTTTACCCGAAGGCGGTATTTATTTATGTATTTATGCATTTTTATATAGCGCGGACTTTACCCGAAGGCGTCAGAGCGCTTCACATTAGGAACAGAAATGAAACATAATGAGAAACATTACAAAAGAACAGGTTGCAAAAACATACGTTACTTACATAAGGTAATAGTGACAATTGTGAGCAAACAAAATACATGAGGTAGTAAAAACTATGAGCAACCAAAAATACATGAGGTAGTAAAGGTAATAGTGACAATCGTGAGCAAACAAAATACTTGAGTAAAAATTGTGAGCAACCAAAATACATGAGGTAGTCCAAAGTGCACAAGAGGAAATGAAAGTGACAAGTGTGCAGTTATAAGAGAAAACAGAGTATAATTAGAGGTATAGTCCTGCAATAGGTGCCATGACACTCAGGCTCAGGAACAAGCGTTACATGGGCAAGGTGGCACTTGTGCAAGTATCAAAGGCAAAGACATGTGAGAGGTAGCAGCCGTGTGTTGCAAGGGCAGAGTGGTGTGTGCATGTTACAAAAGGGCACCGAACACCAGTACATGGAAAATACTGCAAAAAGGCAGACCCTCCAACCACAGGCATACACTGGGAAGGCACTTCCATGGTCATGGAAAGTAGAAATTATCAGTAGTGGGAAGTCTTCCTCACAAATAGCAAGAGGACGTGAATTACTTTTGGAGGTGTCTCTGGAGGAGGAGAACTTTGAGGTCCCTTTTGAAGGCCTGGGAGGAGGCGGTGGTCCGGAGCTTTTATTGTCCTCTCGCGGTTTGTAAATACAAAACATATTGCATTACAAATGCTATAGGTATCACATTTGCGAAAGTTATAACTATTGGCATTGTAAATGACGAAGCTATTAATTTAGCTATTTAAAAAAAAAAGAAACATAAATAAAAACTTTGGCATTTACAATCCCAATAGCTCAAACTTTCCTAATGCGTGACCTATTGCATTGCAAATGCTTGTTGTTATTTATCCACAACTAGCACTCTGGCCTTTGATAGCGGGTATACAGTAGAAAAAGCCATAAATAATTGTCCCTCCCATATTCAACAGTCTCATCACTGTAAATAGTCCAGTATCCTATTATTATTTTATTTTAATTCATGGTTTTGCATGAGCCAAATATCGTGTCTGCTTTTATCATAACATCTTCAACTTCATACACATTAATCATCTGCTCTTATGCGCTATACAGATACATTGCACACATTAATCTTTGTGTTTTCACATCCATAATGATCATCCCATATTGGAATGGCCCAGATGTATTTAAACAAACTGCTACCCATGGAATCCTAAACTCTGGCCGTTGTCAGTAAGTAGATTTTGTCGCACTGAGTCTTCTTACTTTAATGATGACCGACTGGTCCCTGCTTACTAATGATTATTGAGAAGCTTCTTCTCTTTCAGTATAAACTCTTATTAAGATTTCAGCATTCGCATTTATTAAAGGACTTGGTTAACAATTCAGTCATTGTGATTGGTCCTTATGTGGCTTAAGTACGATCATGAGGACTGGTTCTTTCATTTATAATTCAAATTATACTGTATCACAGCTGTTATTGAATAATTCTGTCACATAGGAACCACATAAAACACAAAGTGTCATAGTGCTCTACAGGAAATCTTTCAAGACCAGGGGATTTTCCTTTGCTTAACCTTTAAATATATTTTTCCTCTAATATGCTTTGTTTCTACTTTTTGTTTTCTGGCTACCGATAATTTTCCCACATGAACCCTTGTTAAAGAGGAAGCCATTCTTTGTCTACTTCAACCAGTTCACGTAACAAAGAAAAATAGAGTACATTTTATAGAGGCCCCTTCCCCTTGCTCCCTGTAACTTTTAGATACTTATAGTATAAGTTCTCCTGATTTTTATCGTAGTTGTATGTAAGACTCAGTATCGTCTTTTATTTTCGCTTATCTGATTGTTTACTGACATTCTATTAGAACATGCCTGCTATCCGATCATGCTACTGAAGTTTATATTGCACCCAATATTATGTCGCGTCACCCTCATGCTATCGTCCTCCCCTGTTTCTGTGAAGCGCTCTGATATCTGTAAAGATCTGGTTCGCGCTATATAAAACTGAATAAATAAATAAATAGATTCATGTTCCCTCCGTGGGTCTTGTTTGGTTAGTTTGCCATTAGTGATCCCGAGTGTATAAAACATTTTTTGTGGGCTAACAATTGCTCATTCTTTTTCCATTGTCCTAATTTTTGTACTACTCTAAAGTGGTCTTGTTCTGTTTTTCTTCATACATTATGTTGATTTCATAATTTGTTGTTAAAACTTTTCTTTTTGGATCCATTCTATTTCTAGTTGCACAAATTAATTTTTAAGTGACTTCAGTTCCTGCTCTTTAAGCTCCTAGGGTCCTGTATTATACCAGGGTAGTGCACCCTTTCCATGTCGCAGGCCACTATTAAATGAATATATTGGGGGGAGACTAGGGCAGTGTGCCCTTTCATTGTTGCTACCCCGCCATAGCCTGTACTTTTCTATAGGGAGATCTCCACCCCTGTGGTAGAGCTCTCTGTTTATGTGTGAAAAATTACTAGTAGTAACTTAACACTTGTGAATTCTGTCCTGATGTCTCTACCCCCTAAACTGGAGACATGTAAATTTGAACTTAAGTTCAAATCTATACTCCTGTAGACTTGATTCTGAGTGCAGAAGTACGTTTACACAAGCGTAAAGCTACAACATTAAGTTTACCTTTGTGAATAGAACTGTCTTTTGTTGCGATGCTAGCCCTTTTAAACGGGGCTAAGTTGCGATAAGGCAGGTATTAAACCTGTTCATTTCACACTTACGTTTGCTTACTTTGGTTTGTTTATCATTCAGATGGAACAATTAGGCAGTGATTTCCAGAGATGCAGTGTGGCGAGGGGTCCTTGCGATGAAACCGAGGTTTTATGAGCTGTAAATGGCCTTTAGTATAGCGTTCAGGTGTTGAGATACATGTTACGGGACTTGGCAACATGGTTCAGCCCAGGCCTCAGAAGCTGACCAGGGATTTTCTTAAACCAATGTTTGTTGCTTGCCTGTATGCTTTGCCTATCAAACTACTATTACTCTGCATTAAATTAGTTCAGATAGTAAGTTTTTGTACCAATTCACATTCAGTAACGGTCTCTGGTTTTAATTCTGCAGGTACCTGAAGCTGGACAGAAAAAGTAAAATGTCAGTTTAGTAAGAAAATTCCTCATAGAACAAAGGTTTATTCTGAAGATGTGAAGCTGCCTCGGTGTTCCACGAAGGAAGAAATGTGTAGAAGCCAAGAGTGATGAGGAACTGAGAGCGAAGAAAACTACTGAATGACTTTCTGATTCCATATATTTCAATATAAATCACTTAACCTTCAAAGTAAAATCACCAGATTTTTTTTTTTTTAAAGTGGTTTCGAAAAACATTTAAGGTTTAAATAGCCTGCCGTGAATGGAATGCAGCGGTAAACTGAAAGGGGACAGGTCAATATTTACTTCATGGTGCATATTGGATAAAACAACCTCTTGTGATTTGTCTGATGCAACATTAGGAATTCTGTTGGGAACAAGAAGAATACTTTGCAGAGCTTGATGCTTTTTCTTAGACAAAAGCAATCACTACAAAATTAGTGAACAGAGGTTAGTTTGAACACTCAACTGATTAAGGACGAAGGAACAGTCTCAGGACATAAGAACGTCATTGAAATAGCTGTTTCCCAGATTACGGCAAAGGCTCTAAAGTTGTTCCTTCCAACCTTAGAATTCATTAACCCTACTGTAGACCTTGCCACCTCACAAGTCCTTATCTCCTGAATTTATATGTATGTAAACTGTATCCAAATTGTACATATAAATCCTAGTCAAATACCTTAGTTTTTTTTTTTTATTTCTAAAGAACTTAATGAGAAAGCTTCAGTCACAAGTAAAGCCTGCTGCTGCATGAGAAACCGCATAAAGGTGGAGGCATTAACCCCACTATAGAAGCTCTTCTTTAGCCAGTAGGAAATCGCAGAGAAAGTTAACGTTACAACTTACATCGGCTTCCTATAGGGTTAACAACATAATAAACACAAGAAATGGTGATCATGGTCTAAATGCAATCGTTGAGAAGGCTTCTTGTAGATTATTTCACAGGTTAGTGTTGAACATTTTCTAAACATGTCAAGACTCTGGAAAATAATTAAGATCAAGATAGGACATAAAAAACGCAAAACCCAACGTGTTAAGAAACCATCTTTTAAATGCACTGATTGCAAGAAAACCTTTAAATTTCAATCCCACCTTGAGAGACATAAGAGAAAGCACACTGGGGAAAAACCTTACCAGTGCTCTGAATGCCAGAAATGCTTTAGTCTAAAATCTACACTCATTCAGCATGAGAAAACACACAAGGGGGAAAAGACTTATAAGTGTGCTGAATGTCAGAAAAGCTTCACTCAGAGAGCAAGTCTCACTAAACACGAGAGAACACATACTGGAGAAAAACCCTTTCAATGTTCTGTATGTGAAAAAGCCTTTAGTTACAAATTTACCCTGACTCTACACGAGAGAACCCACTCTGGCCAAAAACCTTATCAGTGCTTTGTATGTTACAAACCCTTCAGTCAGAAATCTGATTGCACTAAACATGAGAGAACACACACAGGACATAAGCCTTATCAGTGCTCCGTATGCCAGAAAAGCTTCATTCAGAAAGCCAATCTAACTCAACACGAGAGGATTCACACTGGGCAAAAACCGTACCAGTGCATGGAATGCCTAAAAAGCTTCAGTCAGAAATCCAATCTCACTCAACATATGAGAACCCACAGTGTTGAAAAACCATATCAGTGCACTGAGTGCCAGAAATGCTTTGTTCTTGAGGCCAGGCTCACTCAACACGAGAGAACACACACTGGGCATAAGCCTTTTCAATGTTTTAAATGCAAGAAAAGTTTTAGTCAGAAAATAAATCTAACTAAGCATGAGAAAACACACACAGGGCTTATCAGTACCTTGGAGCAGGTGGCTTTGGAACAGATAAATGAGCAGATGCCACAAACAGTGAGTAAGGTGGCCCTCGAACAGAAAGATGAGCAGCAGCCGCAAACAATGCATTGGGTGGCCATGGCACAGGAAAATGAGCAGCTGCCGCAAACCCTATATAAGGTGGCCCCGAAACAGATAAATGAGCAGCTGCCACGAACAATAAATGCGGTGGCCTCGAAACAGATAAATGAGGTGGCCATGGAACAGGAAGATGAGCAGCGGCCGCAAACCATAAATAAGGTGGCCTTAAAACAGACAAATGAGCAGTTTTCACAAACAATACATGAGGTGGCCATTGAACCGAAAGATGAGCAGCTGCCGCAAACAATAAATGAGGTGGCCATGGAACAGATAAATGAGCAGCTGCCACAAACAACAACAAATGAGGTGGCAATGGAACAGATAAATGATCAAACTCCACAAGCAACAAGTGAAATGGCTATGAAACTAATAAATGAGCAGCTGCCACAAACAACAAATGAGGTGGCTGTGGAGAAGATAAATGAGCAGCTGCCACAAACCACAACTGAGGTGGCCCTGGAGAAGATAAATGAGCAGCTGCCACAAACAACAAATGAGGTGGCTGTGGGGAAGATAAATGAGCAGCTGCCACAAACAACAAATGAGGTGGCTGTGGAGAAGATAAATGAGCAGCTGCCACAAACAACAACAAATGAGGAGGCCATGGAACAGATAAATGAGCAGCTGCCACAAACGACAACTGAGGTGGCCCTGGAAAAGATAAATGAGCAGCTTCCACAAACTACAACTGAGGTGGCCCTGGAAAAGATAAATGAGCAGCTGCCACAAACCACAACTGAGGTGGCCCTGGAGAAGATAAATGAGCAGCTGCCACAAACAACAAATGAGGTGGCTGTGGAGAAGATAAATGAGCAGCTGCCACAAACAACAACAAATGAGGAGGCCATGGAACAGATAAATGAGCAGCTGCCACAAACGACAACTAATGAAGTGGCCATGGAAAAGATAAATGAGCAGCTTCCACAAACTACAACTGAGGTGGCCCTGGAAAAGCTAAATGAGCAGCTGCCACAAACGACAACTAATGAGGTGGCCTTGGTACAAAAAAACTAGCAGCTGCCACAAACAACAACAAATGAGATTAAAGAGGAGATAAAATAATTCTAAAGCATCGTAGCAAAATTTCTGGTCTGTCTTGCAGGTCTGAAATTATAACTAGCCACAAATATAAATATAAAGCAATTGATGTAAACATAAGAATCTCTCCATAGCACTCTGTTTATTTAGAAAAGACCACACATTCCCAGATTGCACATTCCAAGAATAGGAAGCGAGGGGCCATATTGAAATAGATTAAACTAATATTACCAATAATAGGCCTGGATGAATACATAACCACATCGAAAGATTCCAGTGTACAGAATGTACTGCAGTATGGGTTATTGAGGGCCAACCCGAAGTCCAACATCAAACTTGGACACGCATTTTGCAAAACAGAAGTCCTTACAGGAACGAAAGGGATCATTGTCCTTGTGTTACAGGTGATACCCTCTGCAATCTGCGTGGGTCTGACTCAGTCTGAAGCAGTCTGCATACTGTTCCAAGGCTTGGAGAGATAGGACCACTTCATCTTCTGGCCACCATTTTGGATGTGAGGGGCTGTCAACGTTCAGTCCTGTAGTGGACCGCCTTATTACACAGTGACCACAACTTACCTTCACTAGAGTGCTTCCCCAAACTAGTAGAATTCCCCTCAGGTATCCGGATTACTGATAACTGGGTAGAAAAGCATAAAGAGAATGCTTCTCACTCCATTAATTGCTGATTACGCCCCATCAATTGGATATTATCTTTCATGTGGTCCGTGACCTTTGACTATTTTGACCTGCAGTCCTCCTGTTCTAATTCAGACTGTGTTTCTAGGCCCAGGTATCGTTTTAAGATATATTGCTTGTTTTCTGCTTTCGGAGTGTTCTGAAGAGCGCTATACGCACGTGTTATATATGCAAGATAGCAACAATGCATTATTTTTGTTAATGCTTTCATATTATCTTTCTTTCAAGTGACGCTTTTTAATGCTATTATCTGCTTTCCAGTTTAAAAAGACGTTCATATTGTTAATGAATTAAATTTTTCAGATGTATATCCTATTTTAACAATTGTAGTTATACATTTTCTTTTGATGGCTGAAGTTGTTGTTCCGTCGTGATTTTTCCTTTGATCTAATAAATTACGGAGTCAGACTTTCTGTGAAAAGGTCTTCGAACAGAATGCAGCGAGGGTGGCAGAGACGGGTATATAGTAGATCCCACTGTGGCAGACACGCTGTGATACCCATTTAACTGAGCGCAATATTGTATACAGTTTTGCCTTGTAGATTGGCTAATGTAATACAAAGTATTGTACCCTGAGGAGACAAAGGTTAGGTGGGCTTGAGAAGCAGATACCTTTATTTTCTGGGGTTTTTTCCATTTTCTCTGAAGTTTTATGTTAATGACGTTATATGCCTTTTTCATTGTATGCTTGTAATGGATAATAAAGAGTTCTAATTCAGACTAGCACCTCCTTTTTTCTTCAAAGCTTGCTTAAAGTCCTGCCTGCATATAAGACGGGGAAAGGGCTTACGTTTGCATGGAACCTTTGCAGTGCTTTTCCTTGCAACCCATCACTCCAAAATGTTTCTCTTTTAAAATTACTTCTCATCCAGTTTATTGTGATTGCACATATCTTATGCCTTTCTTATCTTTCATCAAATATGTTGACACTTGGCTGGAGACATACTGCTGTTTCTTCAAGACTTCAGTTTTTATTTAACTCCAACAGTTTGTGATGTAGCAGAAAATGTCAACAGTCATAGATGTTAAATATATGGAGCTATTCACAGTAGTATCTTAAATGTAGGAGTGATTACAAGTGTATGTTTACCTGTTTACTGTAGGTGATATTACTACTTTTGGTCATTAACCACATTTGAGTGTGAAGTTACTCAGGAGTGTAGACTTGAATGTTTCCACCCCCTGAAAAAGGAGGTGAAGCCAAATTTGCTAAAGTAATTTAATACAGCCGGAAAGAAGCTGTGCCGGGTCAAGCACCGCTCCTTCCCAACCACTGATAGCGGCAACACCCTCCCATAGAAAACAAGCCTTGGCAAACCCAATAGGTTTCGCCTATGCGACATATGTTGGCTTTGTTTAAAATGAGGCACAGCCGTGCGAGCTACTGTGCTACATAGCTTAAAACATTATAGCTTTTTTCTTTTATTAATAGAAGCTCTACAAATACTACCTAGTCCCCACTGCTGAAAATGCCCCCTTTGTGTATTTTCCATATCTAGACCTCTTTTAACTTGGAAGAGAGCTGACAGGCAGGGTATGCATTTAAATATATCTACATTTCCTTTATATTCAGTTCATTTTGCTGGTTTCTGTTAGAATGTTTGTGTTTCACTTATCTTAGTCTGAGCATCAAAATAATGGAGCTATGCATCACACGCATTTCAACAGCTCTAAGACCTACTAATTTCTGCCCCTTCATGGTTTTTGCTAGCATTTACTAGAATGCATCCCCGCAGGTCTCTGAGAACAAACCACTAGCAGAGAAAAAATGTGCTCCAACCAGCTGTCGCTGAAAAAAAAAAAACAGAGAGGTGGTGATGAGAGAGGAGAAAAATGTATGTTATTTATAGCAGCGCAAGATGGCTGACTCGCTGCTGAGAATTCGGCTCACGGTTTCTTGGCAGAAAAACGCAAACTAAGCGAATGGTAATTAAGTTGTGGTAATTGGTCCTCAGGCTGCTAGAGCCAAGTAGCCTCCCTGTATTGTGTAAACATGTAATATTACTGAACGGCTTGCATTGTTATACAAGTAAATACCCCACTGCTGCTTGCAGTAAACATCGCTTTATAACTCTGCATAAAGTGCACAAAAATAATTTTTAGTTGGCAGGAGTTGGCCTAACGGCTAAGGCACTCGACCTCGGACCTGGGGATCTGGGTTCGAGTCTCGGTAACTACGCCTAAAACCTCCTGTGATTCTGGGCAAATCACTTAATCTCCCCGTGCCTAAAAAATAAAATTAAAGTGTGTCCTCATGTAACGTAACTGGAAAATATGTACAGCGCTCTGATACCTGATTCGGTTCGGGTCTAGTTCGCGCATTATAAAACTCTGCAAATGAAAAGTGCATGCACGACGAGCATGTTTCAGGGCTGGTGCAAGCAGCAATGTGGGGGAAGGGGCTCTGATTAGAAGCAAACCATGCAAAAGGAATGCGAGGGAGAAGGGGAGACCATCCGAAAACATGTCAACATGAAATGTTAAAAAGTAAAAGTTGAGAAAAATAACTGGCGAAGCATGCGTTAAGTTGAAGGATGTTGGCTGCCAGCCAGAAACTATTTGATTCAGGCTTCAGGGAACAGCAGAGGAAAGAGAAAGTGAAACTTCATGACATGACCATGATACTGCTGACTAGAGAGAATCAAGAAAATGAGTGACCAGAAAGGTAATGAATGGTAAGTAATGGGCAGGCTGTAAGCCCCTTTTAAGATTTGTTTTTTTTAGGTCGAGCATTCGAGACCTCTTGTACATACTTTAGTATATACGTTATCTATGTATGTACTTTGTGGGCTCTGGAGATCAGCCCTAGTACTGGTCTGCTTTCTCTTAGGGACTTTTGTTTCTGTTCAACTGCCTCTATTTAACTGTTTTGATAGAAACCGACCAGCAGAGGTCAGTAAAATACCAGAATCACTTTAGAATTCTCTAGATTGCAGTCCATAGAAATTGTCTTCCAAAATCACCCATAGACCATATTGTTTTCAAATCTTGTATTTTCAGTGATCTGACCACCGAAGATTCCTGATATTGTATTAAAAACAGCTTTGGACTATACCATTTCCAGCTAAAAGGCAATATTTCTCTCCATGTGTTCCCATATCTGGCATGTCACGCAGTTTGGTGCTTACTTTCCCACCATGTTAAAGAACAGTAGATGTTTCAGCACCCAGGCTAATGTGCTGCAGAGCTAAATACATATAGGGTCTCAAAGGCAAGACCAATTGCATTGTGTTGGACTTGGCCTTTTTCCCCCAAAATTTTTCGCTTTTGACCCCCTAACTTGAATGTCTCCCCCATGGGATTAAACCTGTATAGGCCATGAGTGGTGTGAGACCCCTTGTTGAAAATGTAATGTTGTTAAATGGTGTACAGAAAATATCCCCCATTTTGAAAATGTACCTGACTAAAATGTACTGTGATTTTAAAATGGATGCCATGGCCCTGGGTAGTGCCACCTGACTGCGTTAGGTTGGCGGTCTAGTTAATATTACCCAGCTACCCCTAGCTTTTGGAGGGAAAGCCTGGCACCCAGGGTGCTCACCCCCTCCCCTAGAACCAGTTTAGGCTAGATGTGCCAACATTCTAGAAGGTCCTGGCACTGCCTGGGAGGAGGGTATAAATAGGGAGAAGTGTCACCAGAGAGTCAGTCAGCGCTGGGACAAGGAAGGGAGGGGGACCTGCTGTGAGGTGCTACCGCCACATGGACCTGTGAGCTGGGCCCTGCACCCCTATAAACCCCCCCGCTGCTGTCCCCATGGGCCCCTGACAAGGGAGGACTCTTCATAGGTCCCTGACGCCGTGGGACCTTGAACTACGCCAGCGCTGAGGGAAAAAGGTACCCAGAAGAGGAGGAATGCTGTGGGCTTGAACCCCCCAGGAGGTGAGGAGTGTGCCCCTGGGACTGGCTGTGGAGCTGTTCGCCCCCCTCCGTGAGAAGCGCTATAATTTGGAAGCGCTGGGCTGTGAGGTGCCTATGGTGACTGGCTGTGGACAGCTGACAGGCGTAAACTGCCGTATCACCCCATAAGCGCTGGATGTCTAAAGACTGTTGCTGCCTGTGGAGCTGCCTGGGGAGGATTGTGCCCCCAAGGGACTGTGCCCTGTGAATGATGTGGCCCCCGAAGTGCTGTTGGCCCTGAGGACTGTGTGGGCAGAGGAGGGAGTAGTGCGCTGTGAATGGCGCCATTCTCCTGAGGAGAATCACGCTGGAGGAGCCTACCCTCGTTTCAGCGCGCTGTCTGCCGCATTATTAATTAATTAAGAAGGGAGCCTACCCCTTGTCGCAGCCGGAGATCACCGTCGCAGCCCGGGTGCTGAGGAGACTGTGAAGGGACTTAATATCCAGAAAGGGAGCCTACCCCTTGTCCGGTCCTCGCGCTGTGTGGCAGCGCCGAAAATCACCGCTGCCGCCCGGCGCCGCCGTGAGGAGACCCCCCTGCTGGGGTGTGCATCGTCGCGGCAGCCCCCGATGCCAGGAGGGGGCCGCCGAAGTAGAGTGAGGGCCGCGCTAGGCCTGGAAGCCGTCCAGGCCCGTGTCATGTGACGGGGGCGCCTGGTGGCGTCATTGGCCACGCCCCCGCCACGCCGCGCACGGATTGGCTGCGCGGCCGAGCCCCCGAGAAGGCCGGCGAAGGAGGCCAGCCGGAGCGGGTGCCCACACTGCCGGTGAGTCCCCCGCCCGGCTCGGGAGTAAGGAGAGGCCTGGGCGGAGGCAACGGAAAGGCTACGGGGCCCCCAGTGAGCTGAGAGGAGCCCGCGACTGAGGGAACCGCATGCCTGTAGGTAGGCGCCAGAAGTCCACGCAAGGGGCCTGAAGGCCCGAAGATAGCAGGTAAAGCCCCGGGGAGGGCGGAGAACCGGCACAGAAACGGGGCCTTCCTGAAGCAAGTAGGGGGACCCAGAACTGCCTCTCCCCTCAGAAGGACTAGAGACTGGCCCCCTTAAGGTACCAGAACTGGGCCGGGTGCCTATTAAGGATTAACCCCGCGCTGGGGGTGCTGGTGATTGTAAATTCCTAAGGAAAGGTGCCTACTTACCTGATGTTTCCTGCCTGTTGGTTGATCCGTGACTATTGAAATGATGTGCAGGTGCTGGTTCCAGGAAATGCTAATTGAGCTCCTTTTTATTGCCTTTCTTGCAGGGGCGGGCTTGGTGGAATGTTTATGGTGAAGCTACCAGGGTCATAGACTTGCACCCCTGTGAAATGTTTTAATAGGGGAAGGTAGGGAGAGGTTGACTACCCCCCTTTGCTCCTGCGGTGGGAGGATTAGTAGACTAAGCTGCATTGTGATGAAATGCCCAGTGTTACGCCTAAGCTAGGGGATCGATGCCCAAGTGCAGTGGGATTCAAGCCTGGTTCAAATGTTATTAATGCCAATGCACTACCTGATGTTTGTGTTGCAGGTTGGGGGCTAAGGAGTCATGTTCCCCAGGTCTTTTCCCTAAGGCTATAGCACCGGGGTTCTGTATGCCCTGTAGAGCTTGCGAAAGTGGCTTAAGAGTCCTATGGTTATGCCCACCTGCTAGTGGATGCTGGTATGCCATGATGTCTTTCCTTACAGGGGTTATGCAGGATGCTGCCTGTTGTAATTACAGCCGCTACCGAGGATGAAGGCCTGAGTTGGCCCTGCCTGACGCATAGTTCCTTAGGTGGAGGGGGGGAAGAAACCTGATGTTTTATTACAGGTGCTCCTGCCTAATGTTAATGCCAGGTGATTCCTATTCTTTTTGCAGGAGTCGCCAATGCCAGCTATTTTGGGTTCTTACCCCTAATGTTTGATTGCATGTTTAATGGGCAAATACACCAAGTGCATTTTTCCCTTATATAGGTGTCACTGATGTTACATGCCAAATGCTAACCCTTTTATATTTCAGCTAGACACTATGGACTATGGACTAAACCCTTTTTGTCCCATGTAAATAATCCCCCACTGAAATACTTGGCTTGGGTGCCAGTTGGCGCCATGTTATGATTACCAGTGTATTTTTCCTTTTTACCTTGCAGGTTGGAGATAATACTAAAATTATTCTTTTCCAACTAAAGGTGGAGTTGCGTCTCTTTTGTAGTGTGCCTGGTGTGTCGTTTGTGGGTACTGCGTGAGTGCTTCACATGTCCTCCAAGTTTGGCCTGCCCGCTTGATGCCATGCTACCCCCTTTGAGACTTGGGCAACCCCCATTTCCAACATTTGGTGGCAGAGCGGTGGGATAGGACTTGTGTTTGCGCAGTACCACAGCGGCCACGGGTTACACTGCAAATAGAGCTTTGGAGGTAATCCGAGCCTTGTTGTGGGGATTATTGTTGCTTCCTCCTGAAAGTGTTTGACAATTGTGTCCCCTTGTTCCACTGGGAGGGTGTGTCCCGGGTGTATCTCGCCACGATGGGGTTGATTTACCAGGAAGTGGAACTGATGGAGTACACCGAACAGGAGGTGATAGACTTCCTCCTGGAGAGAGGGATACCCCCAGTAGGGAACATTAGGAGGAATTTGTTTCTCTATGAGGCCCTCAAGAGGGGAGAGGCCTTAGAGGTTAATGGGGACTTGTCTGACTACCCCCCCGAAGTGTTGAAGGGTCAGTGGGTTAGAGACCAGAGTGAGGGCTCCCCATCCAGAACCCAGGGAGGTAGTTGCTCCGATGAGGAGGAGGAAGAGTCTAGCAGGGCAGAGACGCCAGTAGCTGTGGAGGACACCGGAGATAGGGAGTCTCGCACTGGGTCCAGTCCCGGGGGCACTGCCCCATCCCTTTCCCTGTCCCCAGAAGAGTGGGTAGATAGGAGGGAGGAAAGGGAGTATCAGCTGTCGCTGGCAAAGCTCAGGCATGCCGAGGGCTTAGCGCAGCTGAGGGTAGAAGAGCAGCGACTAGAGACTGAAAGAGTCCTAGCGCTGGAGAGGATGGCAGAGGCGGAGAGGGCCTTCGCCAGAGAGAGATCAGCTCAGGTGGGTAGGTTGTCCCCTGAGAGTGGTTTTAGGAGTCTGGATTCACCGAAGAGGGTGGGATCCAGTGGTGGCAGCGAGTGTAGGTCCAGTGCAAGGAGTCCCACTCCCGAAGCCCAAGAGACTGTACCTGATTCCCCGGAAGAGGAGGACGGGTTAGTGTTTAGGGGCAGGGGAAAGCTGTTCCATCAGTCCTGGGGAGAGTTCGAGGAGGAGTGTTGGACTGTACTGGAGGATTGGGTGGTGAGGAGAGCAGTGGAGGATTGGGAAGGGCTGTGCCATGCCGTTATCCGGGAGCACATGCTAAGGAGTTGTGTCCCAAGACTGCGTCACCATCTGTTGCGGTGCGGGTTCTCAGACCCCAGGGAACTTGCACGGGAGGCAGACCTCTGGGTAAGTGCCAGAGCGTCTGGGAAGGCTGAGGGGAGTGATCCTGAAGGGAGTGAGGCGGGGAGGTGTCCCAAGGTACCCCAGCTGCGGCCACCAGGCCTGGAGTGTTCTTTAAGAGAACCCCAGCTTGGGAGGCTAGGCGGCCCCGATGTGTCATCCCGAGGGAGGGATCCCCTTATGTCAGGAGAACCCGGAGCATCATTAATCAGAGCTCCAGTGGTTCGGGGGACTGACCAGTCACAGGGTTTAGATCCTGGACTGGGGTTTCAGGTTCAGGGGTTGCCTGACCTGGAAGGTGGGGTTCCTGTAAAGCAGATCTCTACCAAATTGACTCCCAGGGGTACCACTTCCAGTGGGAGGGTGCGGAACTCTGGGAGGGGGTGCAGAGGGAGGAAGGTCTCCTCTCTGTCACCGGCTCAGCCACAGGGCGCAGATCCTGGGTTGGGTGGCCAGGGACAGGGTTTGCCTGCTCTGGTGGGAGGGACCTCTGTAACCAGAGTCCCCCCGGAAGTGACTCCCAGGGGTACTACTCCAGTTAGGAGGGTGCGGGACTCTGGGAGGGGGTGCAGGGAGAGGGAGGACTCGCCCCTGTCACCGGTTCAGCCTGTGGGTTTCGGCTCCAGGTTGGGGAGAGAGTTGTGTGAGGGTGTCCCCCAGCGTAGGAGATGGAGGAACCCTAGGAGGAGAAGTAGGGGGAGGAGAGCCTCGCCCCTAAGGGCTGGTCAGTCTGAGGGTGTAGACCCCAGATGGGTGGACCAGTGGCAGTTTGGAGAGAAGAGAGTGGTCCAAGGGAATTACAAGCCTGAGGCTAGAGCCTCCCACTCTAGGAAGGAGAGACATCCCACTAGGGAACACCAGTGGGGTGGTTTTGTTGGTGAAAGGAGGGATGCGAAAGAGAACCATTGGGTTCCAGAGTGGAGGAGAGACTGCAGGTGCTCCTGTAGTTGCAGGCCTGCGTCCACCTTTTTCCGCCCCAAGCAGGGAAGCCCATCAAGGCATTGATATGTCTACCCTGGCTTTTGGCTGGGGGGGAGTCGTGTTGGACTTGGCCTTTTTCCCCCAAAATTTTTCGCTTTTGACCCCCTAACTTGAATGTCTCCCCCATGGGATTAAACCTGTATAGGCCATGAGTGGTGTGAGACCCCTTGTTGAAAATGTAATGTTGTTAAATGGTGTACAGAAAATATCCCCCATTTTGAAAATGTACCTGACTAAAATGTACTGTGATTTTAAAATGGATGCCATGGCCCTGGGTAGTGCCACCTGACTGCGTTAGGTTGGCGGTCTAGTTAATATTACCCAGCTACCCCTAGCTTTTGGAGGGAAAGCCTGGCACCCAGGGTGCTCACCCCCTCCCCTAGAACCAGTTTAGGCTAGATGTGCCAACATTCTAGAAGGTCCTGGCACTGCCTGGGAGGAGGGTATAAATAGGGAGAAGTGTCACCAGAGAGTCAGTCAGCGCTGGGACAAGGAAGGGAGGGGGACCTGCTGTGAGGTGCTACCGCCACATGGACCTGTGAGCTGGGCCCTGCACCCCTATAAACCCCCCCGCTGCTGTCCCCATGGGCCCCTGACAAGGGAGGACTCTTCATAGGTCCCTGACGCCGTGGGACCTTGAACTACGCCAGCGCTGAGGGAAAAAGGTACCCAGAAGAGGAGGAATGCTGTGGGCTTGAACCCCCCAGGAGGTGAGGAGTGTGCCCCTGGGACTGGCTGTGGAGCTGTTCGCCCCCCTCCGTGAGAAGCGCTATAATTTGGAAGCGCTGGGCTGTGAGGTGCCTATGGTGACTGGCTGTGGACAGCTGACAGGCGTAAACTGCCGTATCACCCCATAAGCGCTGGATGTCTAAAGACTGTTGCTGCCTGTGGAGCTGCCTGGGGAGGATTGTGCCCCCAAGGGACTGTGCCCTGTGAATGATGTGGCCCCCGAAGTGCTGTTGGCCCTGAGGACTGTGTGGGCAGAGGAGGGAGTAGTGCGCTGTGAATGGCGCCATTCTCCTGAGGAGAATCACGCTGGAGGAGCCTACCCTCGTTTCAGCGCGCTGTCTGCCGCATTATTAATTAATTAAGAAGGGAGCCTACCCCTTGTCGCAGCCGGAGATCACCGTCGCAGCCCGGGTGCTGAGGAGACTGTGAAGGGACTTAATATCCAGAAAGGGAGCCTACCCCTTGTCCGGTCCTCGCGCTGTGTGGCAGCGCCGAAAATCACCGCTGCCGCCCGGCGCCGCCGTGAGGAGACCCCCCTGCTGGGGTGTGCATCGTCGCGGCAGCCCCCGATGCCAGGAGGGGGCCGCCGAAGTAGAGTGAGGGCCGCGCTAGGCCTGGAAGCCGTCCAGGCCCGTGTCATGTGACGGGGGCGCCTGGTGGCGTCATTGGCCACGCCCCCGCCACGCCGCGCACGGATTGGCTGCGCGGCCGAGCCCCCGAGAAGGCCGGCGAAGGAGGCCAGCCGGAGCGGGTGCCCACACTGCCGGTGAGTCCCCCGCCCGGCTCGGGAGTAAGGAGAGGCCTGGGCGGAGGCAACGGAAAGGCTACGGGGCCCCCAGTGAGCTGAGAGGAGCCCGCGACTGAGGGAACCGCATGCCTGTAGGTAGGCGCCAGAAGTCCACGCAAGGGGCCTGAAGGCCCGAAGATAGCAGGTAAAGCCCCGGGGAGGGCGGAGAACCGGCACAGAAACGGGGCCTTCCTGAAGCAAGTAGGGGGACCCAGAACTGCCTCTCCCCTCAGAAGGACTAGAGACTGGCCCCCTTAAGGTACCAGAACTGGGCCGGGTGCCTATTAAGGATTAACCCCGCGCTGGGGGTGCTGGTGATTGTAAATTCCTAAGGAAAGGTGCCTACTTACCTGATGTTTCCTGCCTGTTGGTTGATCCGTGACTATTGAAATGATGTGCAGGTGCTGGTTCCAGGAAATGCTAATTGAGCTCCTTTTTATTGCCTTTCTTGCAGGGGCGGGCTTGGTGGAATGTTTATGGTGAAGCTACCAGGGTCATAGACTTGCACCCCTGTGAAATGTTTTAATAGGGGAAGGTAGGGAGAGGTTGACTACCCCCCTTTGCTCCTGCGGTGGGAGGATTAGTAGACTAAGCTGCATTGTGATGAAATGCCCAGTGTTACGCCTAAGCTAGGGGATCGATGCCCAAGTGCAGTGGGATTCAAGCCTGGTTCAAATGTTATTAATGCCAATGCACTACCTGATGTTTGTGTTGCAGGTTGGGGGCTAAGGAGTCATGTTCCCCAGGTCTTTTCCCTAAGGCTATAGCACCGGGGTTCTGTATGCCCTGTAGAGCTTGCGAAAGTGGCTTAAGAGTCCTATGGTTATGCCCACCTGCTAGTGGATGCTGGTATGCCATGATGTCTTTCCTTACAGGGGTTATGCAGGATGCTGCCTGTTGTAATTACAGCCGCTACCGAGGATGAAGGCCTGAGTTGGCCCTGCCTGACGCATAGTTCCTTAGGTGGAGGGGGGGAAGAAACCTGATGTTTTATTACAGGTGCTCCTGCCTAATGTTAATGCCAGGTGATTCCTATTCTTTTTGCAGGAGTCGCCAATGCCAGCTATTTTGGGTTCTTACCCCTAATGTTTGATTGCATGTTTAATGGGCAAATACACCAAGTGCATTTTTCCCTTATATAGGTGTCACTGATGTTACATGCCAAATGCTAACCCTTTTATATTTCAGCTAGACACTATGGACTATGGACTAAACCCTTTTTGTCCCATGTAAATAATCCCCCACTGAAATACTTGGCTTGGGTGCCAGTTGGCGCCATGTTATGATTACCAGTGTATTTTTCCTTTTTACCTTGCAGGTTGGAGATAATACTAAAATTATTCTTTTCCAACTAAAGGTGGAGTTGCGTCTCTTTTGTAGTGTGCCTGGTGTGTCGTTTGTGGGTACTGCGTGAGTGCTTCACATGTCCTCCAAGTTTGGCCTGCCCGCTTGATGCCATGCTACCCCCTTTGAGACTTGGGCAACCCCCATTTCCAACACATTGCAAATGCTTGTTTTTTTTATTGGAAATTTCGCAGGCAGACGAAACTTTTAAAGAAAATGGAGAGGCGGACCACACAAAACAGCACTGCTGGCAGACATGCACATATGAGTGTCATGCAATCTCAAGGAACCATTTCTACGCTGGCATGATAAAAACTTGTTCTGTATATGATGGCGTCTCTGCAGTTTGAAAAGGACAGTTACACAGAGCGTTGTGGTGTTTGATACTCCGGAGCTGTACAATTTTCTTTGTGACTTTTTACCTCCCAAACTCATTACCACACAAACTATGTACAGGGGCAGCGTAGCTACGGTTCACAAATGTATGGATGACTGCTAATTTAACTCCAGATTCTGGCCAGCACATAGCTCACGCGCACAATGGCTTGAATTCTACATGTACAGTCACCCTTACCGAACACAAATATACGTCAACCTGCACACAGCTCTTGCAAAATTGTACCAGCTTTGGCACCACATTGCTAAGTGTTGATCCAGTGCAGCGGGTCAACCAAAGTAGCACCCTATGCTTGTCAACATTATGCAGCATGGCGTGTCTGATGTGACCACATCATGCGTAGACACATTGCACCTCACAACTCACTCAGCGAATCTTCAGCAATCTGACCCCTACTAAATGACGTCCGCTGCGGGGACAGACGAGCAAGACCACTGAGTCTTTGTCAGTGAAATTGCTCTCCTCCCTCGCAGCTCCAACATTGAATGTGGCTTCCCACAAGCCCCTGCACATGCTAGTGTGAGTGTTAGAAGGCCTCCTCCAGCCGCAGGTTAACGTGCGCCACATCCCTCGTGCCCCAGTGGACCTGTCTCCTGCTTTCCGCTCCTTTTTTCACTCGTTACAAATTGCCACTACACTTCTTTTCACCCTAATACATTGACCGTAGGGTCCCCATCTGTCGCAGCACACCGGTTCCCCCACCTACCCCTCCCCAACTGGCCCCCTGCCCCCAACAAGAACCCCCCCACCCCCTCCCCAAAAGTCTTCCCCCCTCAACTCCCTACCACCCTCCCTAACCCCAACTTGAAAACCCCAAAGTTCCATTTCAGTCTATTACCCATCATGCCACGATGTGGGCATGTGGTAAGTAGAAAATCGGGGGTAGTGTGTGGACCAATCGTCCTGGGGGAGGAGCTGGACCTCGTCTAGGCAGTCCAACCCGATGGGCCCTGTCGTCCGGGGGAGGAGCCGGCCCTCGTCTAGGCAGTCCAACCCGATCGGCCCTGTCGATGCAAATTTAGAAGTCTTGGTGCTCCCCCAGAATGTTTTGAAACACACCCTGCAGATACTGGGTTATATTTGGCCCCTCCATTTTTGAGGGAACTCCTCGGATGCTGATGTTGTTCCATCTCGATTGGTTCTCGAAGTCTTCAGTGTGTGCCTGCAAATCTAGTTTTTGGTCACGCAGGCGAAGCACTTCTTGTTGGAGTTGTTAAATTTCTTCTCCCTTGGTGGCTCCCCAGTCCTCTTTGGCCACCACTCTCTCTCCAACTGCATCTACATCCCTGCGGATCTCTTGCACTTCGCTCTTCACTTTGTCTTTAAGTGTTTGGAAGTCCCCTCTTAGAACGTCGAAGAGTGATTCCAGGAAGGAACGTGTAATAGGGACCTCTCCATCGTCTGTATCCGCGGTTGTTTTCGGACTGGTGGACAGTCTACTTTCTTTGTCACCGGGGGGGGGGGGACCTTTAATGAGCATGATCCTCAGGGAACGTTCCCCTTTCTTCCGCACTGAAGCCATCCCTGAATCGTCCGTCAAGGGGGAGGGGGGGCGCCCCAAGATCCCTCCCAATTAAATCATCTGGATTTCACTCTTTTTTCAGCACCTCCGCTACCCGGCTCGTAAGTGGAACCCACTTGTATTCACGATGTGCTGTGGTCTTTTGCGTTCGTCCCCTGCTTCCTTCCTTAAGTGTAGTTTTGTCTCGTAAGGCACCTCGTCGCAACCTTCCCTCCTGATTGCTCTGGACGGGTAGGCATTCAATGCCTCGATATTCAGTTGGGAGTTCCTCCACCAGTTCAGTGCTTTAGCCGGGGGATTGTCTTCCGCCTGTCTCTAGGCCCACGAGAGTCTTTGTACGTCGTTATTGGCTCGGTCCCAACGCTCTGGGCCTTGGCTGCGTGTACCCCCGCTCTTAGGGATGGTCAGTGGCCCTCCCTCGACGCCTCTACTAGATGCCCAAGCTCGCCTCTAGACACTTTGATTGCGCACTGTAGAATACGGCTGGATCAGATCAGTTGCACCCTGTTGCCTCTTAGGGGGGTCTTGTCTCCTCTATTTTGCCCGTTGGTAATGTTCAGCCAACCGCACGCCAACAGGTTTTGCCCCCTTGGTGCGAAATCCACTACGCGGGGGCTGCGTGCCGGGACCAGGCTCTGTATGGCTGCGCCAGGGGAGGGTTCCACCGCCGCCTCCACTGAATGCCGTCTCCCGGGGGCCCCCACTTCCACAGCACCTCAAGACGATGGCCCGGGACAGGTAGATGTCTCCCCGCCGCTCCGCAGCCGGTCTACTCCTGCTCTCCCCTCCTCATGGCCTCAATGCTGCTCCTTCGCATAATCCTCTGGCGTAGTCCCGGGAGTAGGGCCCACCGCTCCGTCAGCAGTCCCAGGAGCGGGTTTCAATCGGGAAACAGTAATGTAATGTAATGTAAGGGACATTTCTACCGCGCACTTTCACTCCAAGGAGTATCTTGGCGCTCACACACCTCAGGTGGAAGAGTTGGAAGGGAAGGATGTTCTGCATTATACACCACAGTTACACCAGAGTTCTACATGTAGCATCGGGCAGAGAGAAGATCCAGGTTTTTAATGCTTTCCTAAAAGGGGCTTCTAAAGAGAAAGTACGTAAAGATAGGGAAAGCTTATTCCAGGCCTTAGTGCCCAGTACAAAATGGGATTTGCCCCCTTTTGTAGCCAGCTTGAACCGAGGAAGAGTGAGTAGGTTCTGACTGGTGGATCTAAGGCAGCGCGTCGGATGGTATCTTTTGAACCCATGAAGTAGGTATTTTGGGCCACGCTGGTGGAAAGCCCTAAAGGTAATTAAAAGAATTTTAAACAAAATTCTTTTGCATACAGGCAGCCAGTGGAGAGTATTATGTGCTGCTGAAGCTGAAGACCTCCGTGGCCAACGTAGTACGAGGTGGGCTGCCGCATTTTGGACCATTTGTAACCTATGGAGAACGCTTTTGTTGGCTCCAGCATATACTCCGTTACAATAGTCTAGCCTAGAACTTATTAAGGCCACTGCGACTGTTTTCCTCGCTGACAGTGGGAGCAGATCGAAAAACTTCCTCAGTGCTTTGATTTGAAAGCACATGCCTGCCACTGCTATAGCCTGGGGCTTAAAGGATAATTGGTTGTCAAATTTAATGCCCAGGTTGCGGGCAAATGCAATTGTGTTGGGGGGAGCTTCTGCCTCCGTTGGCCAACACATTTTTGGTGAGAACAAGTTATGGCTCCCAACAGGAAGAATTTCAGTTTTGCCGGTGTTGCACTTTAGGTGGTTGTCATCCATCTAAATGTGACTGTCAAACACTCCTTAAGATTTTCCTCTGCGCCTGGTCGTTCTCTGTCCAGAACCAGTATGAGCTGAGTGTCGTCAGCATATGAGATGGAACTGATCTGGAATGACGCGATCAGTTTCACAAGGGGTACCATGTACAAGTTGAAGAGGACAGGGCTCAATCTTGAGCCCTGCGGAACCCCTGAGCTGACGTTTTTGGCTTCAGACTGGTATTGGCCTAACACTGTCACTTGGCGTCTGTTGCTGAGGAAATTCCTGAGCCATGCCAAGACCTGGCCTCCTACTCCTGCGGCAGCCAACCGGTCCACTAAGATGTTATGTGAAACCGTATCGAAGGCTGCCGACAGGTCGAGTAGGATAAGGACGGCCTTTTTTCCTTGGTCCATTGCTGCCCGTAAGGTTTCTGCGGTGAAAAGTAGGGCCGTCTCAGTGGAGTGTTCTGACCGAAATCCTGATTGATGAGGATGGAGAATGTTATTCTTCTCCAAGAAATTAGTCAGTTGGTTATTGACAAATTTTTCGGTCAGTTTAAACAGGACAGGTAGTAAGGAAATAGGTCGCAGGTTAGACAGGGTAGTAGGGTCGGCCAGTGCTTTTTTTTGGAGTGGCTTGACAGCTGCCAGCTTCCAGTCATTGGGGATGTTTGCCATGGCTAGAGAGGAATTGATAATCCTGTTAATTATAGGATTAGCCAGCTCGACCAAAGTATGCAACACCGGGGGGGGACAAGGATCGAAAGGGGAACCCGATTTGCAAGCCAGGATAGCTTTAGAGGTATCCTCAATGGACACTAGGGCAAACTCCTCAAAGCAGGGGGAGGTCGTCATTTCGCTACCTTGTTCAATTTCCACAGTTGTCATTTCTCCTGATGGAAAGGTGTTTACAATGGCAAGAATCTTGTTGTCAAAATAGTTGGATATCGCATTACAGAGATCCTGAGATGGTGGAATCTCCTGCGATAAAGCTGAAGGATTCATAAAATCCTTGACAATCTTAAAGATTGCTTTTTGTTCCTGGCCTGCTGTGGACAAAGCCTGTAAATAGTAGGTTTTTGTTGCGGATTTTATTTCTGCATGATATTTTCGTCTTGCTATTATGTAGATATTACGTGTGGTGGTGTCATCATTTCGACGCCATCTTCGTTCTAATACTCTGACCTTACCCAGTTCAAGTTTCAGAGTCATTGAGAACCAAGGGGCACTCTTTTTAATCCTGCTGGTTTTAGAATTATTATTTCTAAGCGGACTTAACAGAAGTCCTGCTCTAGCAATCCAATCACAGAAGCTCTGATTATCTACTGGGGTAGAGTCAGTTAGAACTGGTAGATTGTCTTTAAGT
The DNA here is from genome assembly GCF_964261635.1 of Lissotriton helveticus. Lineage (NCBI taxonomy): Eukaryota > Metazoa > Chordata > Amphibia > Caudata > Salamandridae > Lissotriton > Lissotriton helveticus. The sequence continues at coordinate 453,128,554 of NC_136058.1, read as the reverse complement.
TTATTCATTACATCAGGTCTATTAGTTAAAGATTTCCAATCAGGCGTAGATGTAGTTTGGACTTTATTTATCCGAGTTGTAGGGTTAGTGATGGATTTCAAATTCCATACAATATTAAAAGGAATAAAATAATGATCCGTCCATGTCTGAGGACTGGGAGGTTTAACTCTCAGATTGGGAGCATTGGAACATATGCAGTCCAATAGGTGTCCTGCCTGGTGGGTGGGCTCATGATTCAGAAGTGAAAGTCCTAGTACTTCCATGATTTCCATAAAGCAGCCTACTCCGGGGTCATTAGGAGACTCTAGGTGCAGATTTAAATCGCCCAATACTGCAAAATGGGAAAATCTGAGTGCTAATTCACTCAGAGCAAAAACAACAAGTGATGGACTGAATGTGGATCAATGTCACACACTCCCCCAGTCAAAAGATCTGGGCCCAAATCCATCGTTTTTTTGCACTCCACACCACCCTGGGTTAGACAATGGCGATATGCAAATCAGCTCTGACCCTGTTGCCCCATGGGAACAGTCCAGTCCGAACTACAAAAGCCATGTCCTTCCCAGAACGGAATCAAGCATCCGAGGACCGGACCGGTTTCGAGGTAACACCTCTCTTCAGCCCGGCTAGCTTGACTCCAAGTGGTGTGGAGTGCCTGGGACCCACGTCTGGGCATCCCCAGCGCACTTAGGGCGGCAATTGCAAAAACAACAAGTGATGGACTGAATGTGGATCAATGTCACACACTCCCCCAGTCAAAAGATCTGGGCCCCAAATCCATCGTTTTTTTGCACTCCACACCACCCTGGGTTAGACAATGGCGATATGCAAATCAGCTCTGACCCTGTTGCCCCAGACGTGGGTCCCAGGCACTCCACACCACTTGGAGTCAAGCTAGCCGGGCTGAAGAGAGGTGTTCCCTCGAAACCGGTCCGGTCCTCGGATGCTTGATTCCGGTCTGGGAAAGATATGGCTGTTGTAGTTCGGACTGGACTGTTCCCATGGGGCAACAGGGTCAGAGCTGATTTGCATAAAGCCATTATCTGACCCAGGGTGGTGTGGAGTGCAAAAAACGATGGATTTGGGCCCAGATCTTTTGACTGTTCAAGAAGCCTAAGGAATAGCAAAGACTTGAAGCTCTTCTGCCCTCAGCACTGGGGACTGTGCGTTTTGTGCTGCAACAGAAGAAAAAGCAACCAGACGCCGCCTACAACGCTACTGCCAACTTCGTGTCCTGAAGGCACCGCAGAGGGCCCTGCCGCACCGCGACCTTTGTCTCACCGATGACGCCTGCTGACGCCTCCACAGAGCCACTGCTCGCACCGCACCCTGTGGGCACTGCACTCCACACCGCCTCGCGACGACTCCTTGGTATCCCCAATGATGCCGCACCACGCCGAAATCTACGCTGCTGCTTGCACTGTGGTTCGAGGGCACGGCTCGTAAAGTTACATGACGCACCACCCTCATCCCATACTGCAGCCTTGGGCTACCGGCGGCATTGACTCCAGACGAGAGCGCTTCAACGATGACGCTTCTTGCACCGTGACCTGCGAGCACCGCATTCACTTCGCACCGTGACCCTGGTCTCACCGACGTTGCCATCTAAAGCCGCCACCGAGCTGCTGCTCACAAGCGACCTGAGGGCACCGCACCGGTGCACTTCACACAGCAGCATCTGACACCTGCCGACGCCAGCGTGCCTAACTTCAACAGGAAGAGTTCAATCTGCAACGCATGTAACTACGGATGCTGTGCTTTCGGAAGTTTAACGAGAGATCGCCTACGCCCTGCGTTTCTAAAAGGTACTGTTTGCGTGTCTTCCCGACACCGTAGCTGGCCTGCGACACCGCAGTCAGCCAGAACTGTTAGGATTTGTTTGCTCACGACGCCGGGATAGCCCCCGATGGAGCTATTGACATCAAGGTACTGTTTTTCAAGCATTTTTTGATAGCTAAAGATTTTTAAATATTGTACTGTAAAATGTTATCATATTGAAGTCTTGTCTTAAGTAAATAAAAATATTGGATATTTTTCTAACTGGTGTGGTGTCCTTTTCTAGTGCTTTCACTGTATTACTGTTGGTTAAGTGCAAATGCTTTACACGCTGCCTCTAACATAAGCCTGACTGCTCGTGCCAAGCTACTAAGGGTGTATGCAGGGGTTATTTTAGGAGTGTAACTCCCTTGTCCTGACTAGAGTACCTTGGAATCGCTTGAGGGAAAGCCCGTCCTCTCTGCAGTCCAATGGCAGGAGTCTGCCTGTGTCCTAGGCGCTGCTATCTGACAACACCCAAGCCCCATAGTCGCAGCCCCAGGCCTTGACTTCGGTGCTCAGGTGCTCCGAGGGAAGGCCTGTGCTTGAATGCTCAGGCCCTAGAAAACGGCCTGCCTGAGTCTGAGCAAGTTGTTGCTGTACGGAACCACACTGTCTCCACGCGCGCTTCTATGCAGCGTAAGATAGGTGGCGCTGTTGGGCTAAACTAAATAATGAAGAGGCCTGCGCACAAACAAAATTATCTTTACAACAGAAAAAAGTGCTACAGGATTACGTTTTATAATATAAACATTTAACTAGTGGGAGAGGAGTTGGCCTAACGGCTAGGGCGCTCGACCTCGGACCTGGAGGAACTGGGTTCGAGTCTCGGTAACGTCGCCAAAACCTCCTGTGATTCTGGGCAAATCACTTAATCTCCCCGTGCCTAAAATGAAAGTAACTTAAAAATGTAACGTAACTGGAAAAATATGTAAAGCGCTCTGATACCTGATTCGGTTCGGGTCTAGTTCGCGCTATATAAAACTCTGCAAAAAAAAAAAACAACTAGTTTTGTCCTCAAAATAAGGCTGTGAGCTACTAGAAGGGAATTGGTAAGCTACCAGTAGCTCGCGATCGACTGGTTGGAGACACCTGCATTTGGTGTTAAAAGAGCCCTTATGTACTATATAGATATGACCCAAACCTGTCATAAAACTAAACAGTTATTTGTAGCATTCGCTAAACCTCTAAGAAGGACTGCTATTTCAAAGCTGGGAATTGCTTGCTGGCTAGTCGAGTGTAATCAAACATGCAAATCAAAGCCAAAAGGTAGCTCATGGCACCTCCAAGGCCACACTCCTAGTAAAAGAGCAGCATCAATTGCTTTTTTTTTTAAAGGCAATATTCCTATTGCAAACATTTGTAGCATTGCTGCTTGGTCCACACCACACACTGTGGCCCCCCAATTATGGAACTCTCTGCCTCTTACTCTTCGGGGAGCCACTAGTTTATTAGCCTTTAGAAAGGATCTTAAAACTTGGCTATTCACCCAGTAGGTCTCCTGTTTTGCTGTCTGTTTTGTTATTATTCGCTATTCTCATCCTCTTTTTAAATGTGTTATGTTTGCAGCCTACCATAAATAAAAGCGCCGGGACACTCTTTTTGAGTAGCCGTGCGCTCTATAAAAACCAATATAACATAACATAACATAACACTTTCACTAAGCACTGCTGTCTGGACGTCCTAGCAAAACAGCAGTCCCAGGTGGGAGAAACTGTTCTACGTCCTCACTTATGGACCTGTTGACTATGTTCAGGCTTGTTGACGGGTCAAAACTATGGCAAATACTAAGGGCAATGGGCATAGAAGACGGTCTCATGAGTTTGCTAAATGTATTTTTACATAATTGCCTTTGGTCATCAGTTCACTGTGGGCCTGTGTCTGAATTCACCACTCCATTTCAGTCAAGCAGAAATGAATTCAGGGCTGGTTTGGCACTGTTTGCATTTCCCTTGCATGTCAGCGACTTTGAGAGAGAGCTTTAGGTCATCCCCCTTGTTGTATGGCCGTTGGGGTCATTATCGACATTGCTAAGTTAGCATGAGCACTGATGCCATGATGCTGCTTTTGCGCACGTTACTACATTACATCATTTTGCAAGTCTATGTTTGTGCCTTTCACAGGAGACCTGTCTGCTTTCTGCGTTCTCTGTGTGGAGTTTAGTCTGAACACAAGTGTAAGGTTGATAAACAATTCCCTCACCAAGCGTGTGTGTTAAACTAACATGCAACCCCATAATATCAAAGCACTGGTTTCCAGCAGCTGTGTAGCATGTTTTGTCTAAGTGCTAGAGACTGACCAGAACAGAATAACCAGGGGAAAAGTCTGAGATCATTGTTATATAGACCCAAAAGTATTTCACTTAGTGTACTTGGATCTTAAAAGGGGCATGTCTTTCTCTTGTTGCCTTATCCATCTATAATTGTAGCAGTTCAGGTTTCTTTTTCTTAACCTTGTGACGTGAGACCCTGACAAAGTACTCCACTAGAGTTAAAAGGTAGAGTGTGGAATTAATTGCCTCAGACCGTGAAATCCATAATAAACAAAGAGCGAGAACCTGTATTCGACCCTCCCCAAATCCCAGTCCTTGTATTTCCTGGGTTTGCCATTGTAAGCGGCTCCGTTGTCATGGCAAAGAGCTATGGTGACATTCGACACACCTGCCCGGTACACCTCCTACGTCCGGATCTGAGCAGATCCCATTGACTAGGAGTCTAATTTTCATAAGTAGCATGGCCCAAGTTTAATGTTGGTGACCTATCTCTAGTTGGCTAAGCAGTACGAGGACTCCTGTTCAGTGATACATCTAGCCATTAAGGATTAAAATACAACACTTAAGGTTTAATCCTTCTAACACAGTAGCCTCAAAAATCCTCCGCTCTTTGTGGGACTGAGAATTCCTAACCCGTTACTAGTTAAACTATGTTGTCCGAATACATTTTATCCTTTAAAAGTATCTTTAGTATCTCAATAATAAAAAAAGATTTCAAAAAGCAGAGAAGAGTGAACACGTCTGTATGGCTCCTCCTTTTTGGGTCTCGCTGGCAATGCATCCGCAAGCGGATGCATGTGTCCAGCTGGAGACGTATAGCGATCAGTCTGGGGGGAAGGAGGACAAGAGGGTGTACGAGCTTTCTTTCGTGGATTCATGTGGGCGAACGCGCACGCCGCGTCCCGCGCCGTACACATGCGCGCGCAGACAGACACTCGCTCACACACACCCCCTCCCCCACAGTCACACACACGCACTCCAAGACACATACACACACACACGCACGCACACACACAGCCCGCCCCCCCCGCACGCACGTGCGCAGACACACGTTCCCCCCCCCCCCCGCCGCAGCTCAGCAACCCACTCACCGGCTTCCTTCGTGCGGCGGCTCTCCTCAGCTGCAGGGCCCGGCAGCAGGACTCTTCTTCCCTCCTTCGGCACCGGGGCGCAGGGTAGGCTCCTGCCTGCTCCGGTGGCGCTCCAAACAATCACGGCTCTTCCGTGGGGGGCGGGGTAGGCACCCGCCCTCCTACTTCCTGTTTCCGGTTGTCGCGCCGGCCTGCCTGACTTCCTGGTCGCAGGCCGGCAGAGTAACGAGGATGTTTGATTTGCGGTATTTATTTATTTATGCATTTTTATATAGCGCGGACTTTACCCGAAGGCGGTATTTATTTATGTATTTATGCATTTTTATATAGCGCGGACTTTACCCGAAGGAGTCAGAGCGCTTCACATTAGGAACAGAAATGAAACATAATGAGAAACATTACGAAAGAACAGGTTGAAAAAACATACGTTACTTACATAAGGTAATAGTGACAATTGTGAGCAAACAAAATACATGAGGTAGTAAAAACTATGAGCAACCAAAAATACATGAGGTAGTAAAGGTAATAGTGACAATCGTGAGCAAACAAAATACTGGAGTAAAAATTGTGAGCAACCAAAATACATGAGGTAGTCCAAAGTGCACAAGAGGAAATGAAAGTGACAAGTGTGCAGTTATAAGAGAAAACAGAGTATAATTAGAGGTATAGTCCTGCAATAGGTGCCATGACACTCAGGCTCAGGAACAAGCGTTACATGGGCAAGGTGGCACTTGTGCAAGTATCAAAGGCAAAGACATGTGAGAGGTAGCAGCCGTGTGTTGCAAGGGCAGAGTGGTGTGTGCATGTTACAAAAGGGCACCGAACACCAGTACATGGAAAATACTGCAAAAAGGCAGACCCTCCAACCACAGGCATACACTGGGAAGGCACTTCCATGGTCATGGAAAGTAGAAATTATCAGTAGTGGGAAGTCTTCCTCACAAATAGCAAGAGGACGTGAATTACTTTTGGAGGTGTCTCTGGAGGAGGAGAACTTTGAGGTCCCTTTTGAAGGCCTGGGAGGAGGCGGTGGTCCGGAGCTTTTTTTGTCCTCTCGCGGTTTGTAAATACAAAACATATTGCATTACAAATGCTATAGGTATCACATTTGCGAAAGTTATAACTATTGGCATTGTAAATGACGAAGCTATTAATTTAGCTATTTAAAAAAAAGAAACATAAATAAAAACTTTGGCATTTACAATACCAATAGCTCAAACTTTCCTAATGCGAGACCTATTGCATTGCAAATGCTTGTTGTTATTTATCCACAACTAGCACTCGGGCCTTTGATAGCGGATATCCAGTAGAAAAAGCCATAAATAATTGTCTCTCCCATATTCAACAGTCTCATCACTGTAAATACTCCAGTATCCTATTATTATTTTATTTTAATTCATGGTTTTGCATGAGCCAAATATCATGTCTGCTTTTATCATAACATCTTCAACTTCATACACATTAATCATCTGCTCTTATGCGCTATACAGATACATTGCACACATTAATCTTTGTGTTTTCACATCCATAATGATCATCCCATATTGGAATGGCCAGATGTATTTAAACAAACTGCTACCCATGGAATCCTAAACTGTGGCCGTTGTCAGTAAGTAGATTTTGTCGCACTGAGACTTCTTACTTTAATGATGACCGACTGGTCCCTGCTTACTAATGATTATTGAGGAGCTTCTTCTCTTTCAGTATAAACTCTTATTAAGATTTCAGCATTCGCATTTATTAAAGGACTTGGTTAACAATTCAGTCATTGTGATTGGTCCTTATGTGGCTTAAGTACGATCATGAGGACTGGTTCTTTCATTTATAATTCAAATTATACTATATCACAGCTGTTATTGAATAATTCTGTCACATAGGAACCACATAAAACACAAAGTTTCATAGTGCTCTACAGGAAATCTTTCAAGACCAGGGGATTTTCCTTTGCTTAACCTTTAAATATATTTTTCCTCTAATATGCTTTGTTTCTACTTTTTGTTTTCTGGCTACCGATAATTTTCCCACATGAACCCTTGTTGAAGAGGAAGCCATTCTTTGTCTACTTCAACCAGTTCACGTAACAAAGAAAAATAGAGTACATTTTATAGAGGCCCCTTCCCCTTGCTCCCTGTAACTTTTAGATACTTATAGTATAAGTTCTCCTGATTTTTATCGTAGTTGTATGTAAGACTCAGTATCGTCTTTTATTTTCGCTTATCTGATTGTTTACTGACATTCTATTAGAACATGACTGCTATCTGATCATGCTACTGAAGTTTATATTGCACCCAATATTATGTCGCGTCACCCTCATGCTATCGTCCTCCCCTGTTTCTGTGAAGCGCTCTGATATCTGTAAAGATCTTGTTCGCGCTATATAAAACTGAATAAATAAATAAATAGATTCATGTTCCCTCCGTGGGTCTTGTTTGGTTAGTTTGCCATTAGTGATCCCGAGTGTATAAAACATTTTTTGTGGGCTAACAATTGCTCATTCTTTTTCCATTGTCCTAATTTTTGTACTACTCTAAAGTGGTCTTGTTCTGTTTTTCTTCATACATTATGTTGATTTCATAATTTGTTGTTAAAACTTTTCTTTTTGGATCCATTCTATTTCTAGTTGCACAAATTTATTTTTAAGTGACTTCAGTTCCTGCTCTTTAAGCTCCTAGGGTCCTGTATTAGACCAGGGTAGTGCACCCTTTCCATGTCGCAGGCCACTATTAAATGAATATATTGGGGGGAGACTAGGGCAGTGTGCCCTTTCATTGTTGCTACCCCGCCATAGCCTGTACTTTTCTATAGGGAGATCTCCACCCCTGTGGTAGAGCTCTCTGTTTATGTGTGAAAAATTACTAGTAGTAACTTAACACTTGTGAATTCTGTCCTGATGTCTCTACCCCCTAAACTGGAGGCATGTAAATTTGAACTTGGGTGTAAATCTATACTCCGAAATGGTGAAAAGCAAAAAAGTGTAGACTTGATTCTGAGTGCAGAAGTGCATTTACACAACCGTAAAGCAACAACATTAAGTTTACCTTTGTGAATAGAACTGTCTTTTGTTGTGAGGCTAGCCCTTTTAAACGGGGCTAAGTTGCGATAAGGCAGGTATTAAACCTGTTAATTTCACACTTACGTTTGCTTACTTTGGTTTGTTTATCATTCAGATGGAACAATTAGGCAGTGATGTCCAGAGATGCAGTGTGGCGAGGGGTCCTTGCGATGAAACCGAGGTTTTATGAGCTGTAAATGGCCTTTAGTATAGCGTTCAGGTGTTGAGATACATGTTACGGGACTTGGCAACATGGTTCAGCCCAGGCCTCAGAAGCTGACCAGGGATTTTCTTAAACCAATGTTTGTTGCTTGCCTGTATGCTTTGCCTATCAAACTACTATTACTCTGCATTAAATTAGTTCAGATAGTAAGTTTTTGTACCAATTCACATTCAGTAACGGTCTCTGGTTTTAATTCTGCAGGTACCTGAAGCTGGACAGAAAAAGTGAAATGTCAGTTTAGTAAGAAAATTCCTCATAGAACAAAGGTTTATTCTGAAGATGTGAAGCTGCCTCGGTGTTCCACGAAGGAAGAAATGTGTAGAAGCCAAGAGTGATGAGGAACTGAGAGCTAAGAAAACTACTGAATGACTTTCTGATTCCATATGTTTCAATATAAATCACTTAACCTTCAAAGTAAAATCACCATATATTTTTTTTTTTTTAAAGTGGTTTCGAAAAACATTTAAGGTTTAAATAGCCTGCCGTGAATGGAATGCAGCGGTAAACTGAAAGGGGACAGGTCAATATTTACTTCATGGTGCATATTGGATAAAACAACCTCTTGTGATTTGTGTGATGCAACATTAGGAATTCTGTTGGGAACAAGAAGAATACTTTGCAGAGCTTGATGCTTTTTCTTAGACCAAAGCAATCACTACAAAATTAGTGAACAGAGGTTAGTTTGAACACTCAACTGATTAAGGACGAAGGAACAGTCTCAGGACATAAGAACGTCATTGAAATAGCTGTTTCCCAGATTACGGCAAAGGCTCTAAAGTTGTTCTTTCCAACCTTAGAATTCATTAACCCTACTGTAGACCTTGCCACCTCACAAGTCCTTATCTCCTGAATTTATATGTATGTAAACTGTATCCAAATTGTACATATAAATCCTAGTCAAATACCTTAGTTTTTTTTTTTTTAATTTCTAAAGAACTTAATGAGAAAGCTTCAGTCACAAGTAAAGCCTGCTGCTGCATGAGAAACCGCATAAAGGTGGAGGCATTAACCCCACTATAGAAGCTCTTCTTTAGCCAGTAGGAAATCGCTGAGAAAGTTAACGTTACAACTTACATCGGCTTCCTATAGGGTTAACAACATAATAAACACAAGAAATGGTGATAATGGTCTAAATGCAATCGTTGAGAAGGCTTCTTGTAGATTATTTCACAGGTTAGTGTTGAACATTTTCTAAACATGTCAAGACTCTGGAAAATAATTAAGATCAAGATAGGACATAAAAAACGCAAAACCCAACGTGTTAAGAAACCATCTTTTAAATGCACTGATTGCAAGAAAACCTTTAAATTTCAATCCCACCTTGAGAGACATAAGAGAAAGCACACTGGGGAAAAACCTTACCAGTGCTCTGAATGCCAGAAATGCTTTAGTCTAAAATCTACACTCATTCAGCATGAGAAAACGCACAAGGGGGAAAAGACTTATAAGTGTGCTGAATGTCAGAAAAGCTTCACTCAGAGAGCAAGTCTCACTAAACACGAGAGAACACATACTGGAGAAAAACCCTTTCAATGTTCTGTATGTGAAAAAGCCTTTAGTTACAAATTTACCCTGACTCTACACGAGAGAACCCATTCTGGCCAAAAACCTTATCAGTGCTTTGTATGTTACAAACCCTTCAGTCAGAAATCTGATTGCACTAAACATGAGAGAACACACACAGGACATAAGCCTTATCAGTGCTCCGTATGCCAGAAAAGCTTCATTCAGAAAGCCAATCTAACTCAACACGAGAGGATTCACACTGGGCAAAAACCGTACCAGTGCATGGAATGCCTAAAAAGCTTCAGTCAGAAATCCAATCTCACTCAACATATGAGAACCCACAGTGTTGAAAAACCATATCAGTGCACTGAGTGCCAGAAATGCTTTGTTCTTGAGGCCAGGCTCACTCAACACGAGAGAACACACACTGGGCATAAGCCTTTTCAATGTTTTAAATGCAATAAAAGTTTTAGTCAGAAAGTAAATCTAACTAAGCATGAGAAAACACACACAGGGCTTATCAGTACCTTGGAGCAGGTGGCTTTGGAACAGATAAATGAGCAGATGCCACAAACAGTGAGTAAGGTGGCCCTCGAACAGAAAGATGAGCAGCAGCCGCAAACAATGCATTGGGTGGCCATGGCACAGGAAAATGAGCAGCTGCCGCAAACCCTATATAAGGTGGCCCCGAAACAGATAAATGAGCAGCTGCCACGAACAATAAATGCGGTGGCCTCGAAACAGATAAATGAGGTGGCCATGGAACAGGAAGATGAGCAGCGGCCGCAAACCATAAATAAAGTGGCCTCGAAACATATAAATGAGGTGGCCATGGAACAGGAAGATGAGCAGCTGCAGCAAACCATAAATAAGGTGGCCTTAAAACAGACAAATGAGCAGTTTTCACAAACAATACATGAGGTGGCCATTGAACCGAAAGATGAGCAGCTGCCGCAAACAATAAATGAGGTGGCCATGGAACAGATAAATGAGCAGCTGCCACAAACAACAACAAATGAGGTGGCAATGGAACAGATACATGATCAAACTCCACAAGCAACAAGTGAAATGGCTATGAAACTAATAAATGAGCAGCTGCCACAAACAACAAATGAGGTGGCTGTGGGGAAGATAAATGAGCAGCTGCCACAAACCACAACTGAGGTGGCCCTGGAGAAGATAAATGAGCAGCTGCCACAAACAACAAATGAGGTGGCTGTGGAGAAGATAAATGAGCAGCTGCCACAAACAACAACAAATGAGGAGGCCATGGAACAGATAAATGAGCAGCTGCCTCAAACAACAACTGAGGTGGCCCTGGAAAAGATAAATGAGCAGCTGCCACAAACGACAACTAATGAGGAGGCCATGGAAAAGATAAATGAGCAGCTTCCACAAACTACAACTGAGGTGGCCCTGGAAAAGCTAAATGAGCAGCTGCCACAAACAACAAATGAGGTGGCCCTGGAAAAGATAAATGAGCAGCTGCCACAAACGACAACTGAGGTGGCCCTGGAAAAGATAAATGAGCAGCTGCCACAAACGACAACTAATGAGGTGGCCTTGGTACAAAAAAACTAGCAGCTGCCACAAACAACAACAAATGAGATTAAAGAGGAGATAAAATAATTCTAAAGCATCGTAGCAAAATTTCTGGTCTGTCTTGCAGGTCTGAAATTATAACTAGCCACAAATATAAATAAAAAGCAATTGATGTAAACATAAGAATCTCTCCATAGCACTCTGTTTATTTAGAAAAGACCACACATTCCCAGATTGCACATTCCAAGAATAGGAAGCGAGGGGCCATATTGAAATAGATTAAACTAATATTACCAATAATAGGCCTGGATGAATACATAACCACATCGAAAGATTCCAGTGTACAGAATGTACTGCAGTATGGGTTATTGAGGGCCAACCCGAAGTCCAACATCAAACTTGGACACGCATTTTGCAAAACAGAAGTCCTTAAAGGAACGAAAGGGATCATTGTCCTTGTGTTACAGGTGATACCCTCTGCAATCTGCGTGGGTCTGACTCACAGTCTGAAGCCCTCTGCATACTCTTCCAAGGCTTGGAGAGATAGGACCACTTCATCTTCTGGCCACCATTTTGGATGTGAGGGGATGTGAAAGTTCAGTCCTGTAGTGGACCGCCTTATTACACAGTCCCACAGTGACCACCACTTACCTTCACTAGAGTGCTTCCCCAAACTAGTAGAATTCCCCTCAGGTATCCGGATTACTGATAACTGGGTAGAAAAGCATAAAGAGAATGCTTCTCACTCCATTGGTTGCTGATTACGCCCCATCCATTGGATATTATCTTTCATGTGGTCCGTGACCTTTGACTATTTTGACCTGCAGTCCTCCTGTTCTAATTCAGACTGTGTTTCTAGGCCCAGGTATCGTTTTAAGATATATTGCTTGTTTTCTGCTTTCGGAGTGTTCTGAAGAGCGTTATACGCACGTGTTACATATGCAAGATCACAACAATGCATTATTTTTGTTAATGCTTTCATATTATATTTCTTTCAAGTGACGCTTTTTAATGCTATTATCTGCTTTCCAGTTTAAAAAGACGTTCATATTGCTAATGAATTAACTTTTTCAGATGTATATCCTATTTTAACAATTGTAGTTATACATTTTCTTTTGATGGCTGAAGTTGTTATTCCGTTGTGATTTTTCCTTTGATCTAATAAATGACGGAGTCAGACTTTCTGTGAAAAGGTCTTCGAACAGAATGCAGAGAGGGTGGCAGAGACGGGTATATAGTAGATCCCACTGTGGCAGACACGCTGTGATACCCATTTAACTGAGCGCAATATTGTATACAGTTTTGCCTTGTAGATTGGCTAGTGTAATACAAAGTATTGTACCCTGAGGAGACAAAGGTTAGGTGGGCTTGAGAAGCAGATACCTTTTTTTCAGGTTTTTTTCTCCATTTTCTCTGAAGTTTTATGTTAATGACGTTATATGCCTTTTTCATTGTATGCTTGTAATGGATAATAAAGAGTTCTAATTCAGACTCTAGCACCTCCTTTTTTTTTTTTCTTCAAAGCTTGCTTAAAGTTCTGCCTGCATATAAGACCGGGTAAGGGCTTACGTTTGCATGGAACCTTGGCAGTGCTTTTCCTTGCAACCCATCACTCCAAAATGTTTCTCTAATGCATAGAAAAAAAGTAGACACTTGTACATTTCAGCTTTTTTTAAATGACTTCTCATCCAGTTTATTGTGATTGCACATATCTTATGCCTTTCTTATCTTTCATCAAATATATTGACACTTGGCTGGAGACATACTGCTGTTTCTTCAAGACTTCAGTTTTTATTTAACTCCAACAGTTTGTGATGGAGCAGAAAATGTCAACAGTCATAGATGTTAAATATATGGAGCTATTCACAGTAGTATCTTAAATGTAGGAGTGATTACAAGTGTATGTTTACCTGTTTACTGTAGGTGATATTACTACTTTTGGTCATTAACCACATTTGAGTGTGAAGTTACTCAGGAGTGTAGGCTTGAATGTTTCCACCCCCTGAAAAAGGAGGTGATGCCAAATTTGCAAAAAAGTAATTTAATACAGCCAAAAAGAAGCTGTGCCGGGTCAAGCACCGCTCCTTCCCAACCACTGATAGCGGCAACACCCTCCCATAGAAAACAAGCCTTGGCAAACCCAATAGGTTTCGCCTATGCGACATATGTTGGCTTTGTTTAAAATGAGGCACAGCCGTGCGAGCTGCTGTGCTACATAGCTTAAAACATTATAGCTTTTTTCTTTTTTTAATAGAAGCTATACAAATACTACCTAGTCCCCACTGCAGAAAATGACCGCTTTGTGTATTTTCCATATCTAGACCTCTTAAAACTTGGAAGAGAGCTGACAGGCAGGGTATGCATTTAAGTATATCTACATTTCCTTTATATTCAGTTCATTTTGCTGGTTTCTGGTAGAATGTTTGTGTTTCACTTCTCTCAGTCTGAGCTCCTCAAATCGCCAGACATCAAAATAAATAAAGCTATGCATCACCCACATGTCAACAGCTCCAAGACCTATTAATTTCTGCCCCTTCATGGTTTTTGCTAGCTTTTACTTGAATGCATCCCTGCAGGTCTCTGAGAACAAACCACTAGCAGAGGAAAAAATGTGCTCCTACCAGCTGTCGCTGAAAAAAAAAAAACGGAGAGTGGTGGTGATGAGAGAAAAATGTATGTTATTTATAGCAGCGCAAGATGGCTGACTCGCTGCTGAGAATTTGGCTCACGGTTTCTTGGTAGAAGAACGCAAATTAAGCGAATGGTAATTAAGTTGTGGTAATTGGTCCACAGGCTGCTAGAGCAAAGTAGCCTCCCTGTATTGTGTAAACATGTAATATTACTGAACGGCTTGCATTGTTTTACAAGTAAATATCCCACTGCTGCTTGCGGTAAACATCGCTTTATAACTCTGCATAAAGTGCACAAAAGTAATTTTTAGTTGGCAGCACATAAACAATTGGTTGGCTGTTTTGCCACTCGCTCACAAAAACATAAGACTTTCCGCAGCCGCACAAATGAAAAGTGCATGCACAATGAGCATGTTTCAGGGCTGGTGCAAGCAACAATGTGGGGGTAGGGGATCGGATTAGAAGCAAACAATGCAAAAGGAATGTGAGGGAGAAGGGGAGACCATCCGAAAACATGTCAACATGAAATGTTCAAAAGTAAAAGTTGAGAAAAGGAATAACTGGCGAAGCATGCGTTAAGTTGAAGGATGTTGGCTGCCAGCCAGAAACTATTTGATTCAGGCTTCAGGGAACAGCAGAGGAAAGAGAAAGTGAAACTTCATGACATGACCCTGATACTGCTGACTAGAGAGAATCAAGAAAATGAGTGACCAGAAAGCTAATGAATGGTAAGTAATGGGCAGGCTGTAAGCCCCTTTTAAGATTTTTTTATTTTTTTTTATTTTTTAGGTTTCGCCTGGGCCGGAGCACTAGCTCCGCCCAGGAGAAATCTTATGTTCCTACAGTGTGGGGCTTAGTCCCGCCTCTGTCTCCCATTGGCTAGCTCCATAAATGGAGGCTAGCCATTGCGAGACAGAGGCTGTCAATCACGCTTTCCCCGTGAAAACGCGATTCGGGGGCGTTTCTCGGGCTTTTTTAAGTCCCGCCCCTTTGTCCTGGGCCGCGCTGTGATTGGCTGCCGGCCCGGGACACCCCCCTGACGTCATTCCCCGGGCCGGCTGTGATTGGCTGGCCGGCCCGGGACCTGACTTGTTTACAGCTGGTTTTACCTACCAGAAACATATTTAGGTGTCCCACACATAGTGAAATAAAACGCGGCAATTTCGCTCTGTCTAGGTTATAATGAGGTCCTACGTGGAAGAGGGCAATAAATATGGTCCTACTTCTAAGTAGCTGGAACGTCCCGGTTTTTGGTTTACAAAATCGGGTCGCCTAAACTGTAAAGAGCTGCTTCAGGTAACGCTCGCGCTGTGTAGAAATGCAATAATTTAATAGTGACGTCATCAGAGCGCCTCCCACTCCTCGTGACGCCATCGAAGTGCGCGGCAGCGGAGCAGGCCTCGGGTCGGGAAGAGGCTGCAGCAGCTGATCATGGCGTCCTCGCTCTGGAAGGGGCTGGTGGGCCTCGGCTTGTTCGCTTTAGCGCACGCAGCTTTCTCTGCAGCCCAGTGTGAGTGCCGGGGGGATTAGTGGTGTTGCAGGGGACAGTTGCTGTTCATAAAGCACAGAGTGACAAGGACCGAAAAAGACTCCCTTGAGGCTAGAGATCCACGTGTGCGGCAGGTAGCAGGTGCTCCGGTGCACAACGTGCCGGGAGACCCTGAGAAAAGGATTCCCCGTACGCTGTCTGTAGCGAGGGAGAAGTGGGGGCTGTTAGCCGGTGTACGCCAATGAGGCAAAATATCACAGACTAATGTTGGGTGGCAGGTGAGTCTCTGTGTGGGGTGTGGGGCATAGAATAGGTGCGGCCTGTCAAACCTTTGAACCCCCCCCCACAATAAGGATGAAGTCTGGTATTTAAGAGGGTTTTTCCAAAGTCCTCGGGCAATAAAATGGTTTAGGACAGGGGTGGCGAGGAAGACGTCTCCTAGCATAATTCGTGCAATTGCATCTTAATACAAAATACTAACGCAAACAGTTAAAATTGAATTAAAACTCCGACATCAAATATGCCACACATTACAATCGTTAATGACCCAATCCGCGCCGTCAGCCAGTATTGCGAAATCCTTCAAACAGACGCAGGTACGAATTTAAAATCCTAGCTTAATAGTGATAGTCACACAGGTAAATGTTCATCACAAATTTGTCATTCACATCTACAAATTAGTAGCACGTATTGAAGTTTATGGGAATTTATCAAGACGCCAAATAATTACTAACAGCACCAGCTGATAATACACTCAATTTGCAGCTGTTGCTTTATTGAACGTTATTTCTTTTTCCTTGGTTTATTGTGTGGTTAATTAAAACCGTAACAACATAGAACATTGAAAAGGCATGTTATACAAAGTACAATAAAAGAAAAGGAAAAATGGATAAGTCGTTGTTTTTACCCTCTGACCTAACAGCCACCTAAAGATATACAAGATATAGGAACTAATTTTATACTGTTTTGGCTCTCGCCTGTGCTCGGTTTTGGGGGGAAATGTTGCTTTTAATATTTTTGATGCATTGGGTGAGATAGATGAGAACGTTTGTAAATATTCTTTTGATATCTTTTTTTATATTTGCTCGTGGATTATAAAGTCTTCCCTTTATTTTGTTAGTGTTATATAGCGCGAACGTGACCAAAGGTATCCCAGCGCGTTACATGAGCATCAGTTGCGTTACAGACGGGCACATTCATTTTGTTAGGCACGGGGAGATTAATTGATTTACCCAGAATAACAGGATGTGGAGCGTCCCTGCCGAGACTCGAACCCGGTTCCCCAGCTTCGGGATCGACCGCTCTAGCCGTTAGGCCACATAAAAAAGCGATGCATTATGACACGTACAATATGGAGATATACCATAAAGAATTAGTGTTGGTGAAAAGAAGAGATCAGGCCGGATATGAAGAGCATGCCTTTGGAATGCATTTCTCACACGACCTCTACAAGTCCGTTCCTCACCCACGGCTGCCTTTCCCCGGGGATGGCATGACCTAGTGGCATCACCCGGCTGTCTCGAGCGGATAGTGGGGGCGCCCTGGCATGACTAGTTCTTGGACAGCACGGCCTGTGCTGCAGCGCTCGGCTCAAAACGGCTCAAAACGGCTCAAAACTTCAGCACTTCGCTGTTCTGCATGGACTTCTTTTCTAAATTCCACCCTCACTTCACCACCACGACGAACCTACAAGCCGGAGGCCCAGCCCCCTCCCCCGGAATGGCTTTGAGGATAAACACAGCCCTGCGTGCCTGCCAGTTTCAGCACGCTAAGGTGTTTGAACAGTCTACGGGTTCTCACAATCAGTGGAAATGACTATCAGATTAGGGGCCCGTAAGAGGGAGATTTGTCTTCGGTGTTTGCCTGGCGCTTGTACAAAGGTCATTTCATTGTGGATGTGCCGGTGGTAGGGCCTGATCGCATTCGGTCTTTAAAGGTCTTTCCACACCTCTCAACCCACCTTGTTCCCCAAACCCCAGTGCGCTGCCCTTCCTACAACTCTCCTCCAAACCTCACCACGCTTCTCTTTCGTCCCTCACATACCCACTTACCCACCAGACATTATCTCAACAAACTAGTTTGCCCACAGTTCTGCTCCATGCTCCAACGCAATGAATCCCCAAACTCTACTGAGTCTCACCACACCTCTCCTCCATGTCTCAACATATTGTCCCCCTGCCTCTTTCAGACCTTAACATATGCTTCACAACCGTCGCCCACTACACTGTCGTGTTCACTCTTCGCTACACTATTTCTCAAGCCCACTTGCCTCACCTTTCTTCTATTCTTCTACTTCTCTCATCTTTCCTCAGTCCTGCTGCGTTTCTCACCTTTCCTCAATCCTCCCTACTTTTTTTTCTCTTCTCACCCTTCTCACATTCTTCTACTTCTCTCACCTTTCCTCAGTCTTCCTGCTTGTCTCACCTTTCTTCTATTCTTTTAATTCTCTCTTCTTTCATCAGTGCTCCTGGTGTCTCACCTTTCTTCTGTTCCTCTACTTCTTTAAATTTTCCACAATCCTCCGGTTTGTCTCACCCTATCATCCCCAGGTGTTATTG